>NC_090377.1:82713738-83987453 GCF_036365525.1 Heterodontus francisci
GATTACCTTAATGAGCATCTAAGAGTCAACCATATTGGTGCAAGGCTGAGGCTACATATAGGCCAGACTGGGCCATGACAGCAGGTTTCTTTCCCTAAAGGACATAAGAGAATCAGTTGGGTTTTTAACGACCATCGAACAACACCTTGGCCACTTTTACTGATACCAGCTTTATTAGTTTAGAGATACAGCACTGAAACAGGCCCTTCGGCCCACCGAGTCTGTGCCGACCATCAACCACCCATTTATACTAATCCTACACTAATCCCATATTCCTACCACATCCCCACCTGTCCCTATATTTCCCTACCACCTACCTATACTAGGGGCAATTTATAATGGCCAATTTACCTACCAACCTGCAAGTCTTTTGGCTTGTGGGAAGAAACCGGAGCACCCGGAGGAAACCCACGCAGACACAGGGAGAACTTGCAAACTCCACACAGGCAGTGCCCAGAATTGAACCTGGGTCGCTGGAGCTGTGAGGCGGCGGTGCTAACCACAGCGCCACTGTGCCGCCCTTATTATTTCCAGACTTTTAAAACAAAATTCAATTCTCAAATGAGATTTGAACTCACATTCTCTAGGTATTGGTCCGGGTTCTTGGATTGCTAGATCAGTAACATAACCAGTGCATCTTACATGGCATTTTTCTTATCCTTAAGATATCCTAAAATGCTTCACAACTGATGAAATGTAGTCTTGATAGCATATAGTGGTGCGTTCATGAGAACGCAGTGGTCACTAAATCTATTGGTCTCTCCAGTGCCTAACATTTAAAAGAGGTAAGGATCTAGGATCTCTAATCTAGTTAAAAATTGGTGGGGACTGCATTGCATGATGCTAAATCAATCCAAAATCAGATGATGATTGATTTAAACAGACACAAACAGACCACATGTATTTAGCAAACAGCTAACTGAAGCTGTCTGAGGTATTCATTAGCTTTTAGTGCTGTTAACAGCTATGGCAGTCAGACAGTGGAGACTTTGGCCAGCTTCGCTCAACTGCTCCAGCAGCATGAAGAACATTAAAAGGGGTGGACAGCACTCAAAGACACTCAGCTGCTTAGGTAAAATAGTTAACAGCCTCCACTTTAAAGACATGATAAAAACTGACTGAATTGGCCAAAAAGTCCTGCCCACTTAATGGCCCAGAGTTTACGGTAATAGTAATGGTGAGACTATTAGTGTTCAGCATTATTATGTGGTTAAATTGGACAGCAACTTCTGGTGTCCACACAAGTGCAGTTAAAAACGAAAATCCAGAATCTGCTGTCAGAGATACCCTGTCACTCCACAGGACACACTGCTGCAGTCCTGGCTGATAGATTTGGCATTGAAATTACTTCAACGGCGTGAACTTATTGTACTTGCCCACCAGTTCTGCACTAAAAGCAGCTAAAAACGTACAGCTGGTGCATTCAGGATTAAGTGAGTTTTTAACTGTATGATGAGTGCTAATTACTGCTGAACAATCTCTCTGGTCATGAAAAATTAATTTTATATGTGTAAAGTCTCATTCACTCAGATGAAAATTAGTGTTAAGATTCTTTTAAAAATATATTAAAATAAATTTTCTTGCTTTTTAACTTTTTCAGTCTGTCCCTTATCTCTCTCCCCTAATCCCACCTCTCTATTTCCCCCTCTATATTTCTGGACATCATTTAAATCTAATTTATATTTTTTGGTTTAAACTCTGCTTGTCTCAGTGAGGATTCTTTTTTTATTCACTAAAATAAAAGCAAAATACTGCAGATGCTGGAAATTGGAAATAAAAACAAGAAATGCTGGAACCACTCAGCAGGTCTGGCAGCATCTGTGGAAAGAGAAGCAGAGTTAATGTTTCGGGTCAGTGACCCTTCTTCGGAACTGGCAAATATTAGAAATGTCAACGGTTATAAGCAAGTGAGGCGGGGGTGGGGCAAGAGATAACAAAGGAGAAGGTGTAGATTGGACAAGGCCACATAGCTGACCAAAAGGTCATGGAGAAAAGGCAAACAATATGTTAATGGTTTGTTGAAAGACAAATCATTAGTACAGATAGGGTGTTAACGGACTGAAGATTGAACAGCAGCAAATACAAACATGAAAAAAAAACTGTGGTTAAGCAAACTGAAAAAACTAAGATGAAATGAAATAAACATTAAAAAAATTGTAAAAAATGTAAAAAGGAAAAAATAACTAAAAATAAAAGTAAAATGGGGGGCCCGTCATGCTCTGATATTATTGAACTCAATGGTCAGTCCGGCAGGCTGTAGTGTGCCTAATCGGTAAATGAGATGCTGTTCCGAGGACACTACAGCCTGCCGGACTGAACATTGAGTTCAATAATTTCAGAGCGTGACGGGCCCCCCATTTTACTTTTATTTTTAGTTATTTTTTCTTTTTTACATTTTTTACAGTTTTTTTTATATTTATTTCATTTCATCTTAGTTTGTTCAGTTTGCTTACCCACAGTTTTTTTTCATGTTTGTATTTGCTGCTGTTCAATCTTCAGTCCGTTAACACCCTATCTGTACTAATGCTTTGTCTTTCAACACGCCATTAACATATTGTTTGCCTTTGCTCCATGACCTTTTGGTCAGCTATGGGGCCTTGTCCAATCTACGCCTTCTCCTTTGTTATCTCTTGCCCCACCCCCGCCTCACTTGCTTATAACCGTTGACATTTCTAATATTTGCCAGTTCCGAAGAAGGGTCACTGACCCGAAACGTTAACTCTGCTTCTCTTTCCACAGATGCTGCCAGACCTGCTGAGTGGTTCCAGCATTTCTTGTTTTTATTCGTTCAGGGATGTGGGCGTCGCTGGCTAGGCTAGCATTTATTGCCCATCCCTAATTGCCCATGGGTAGGTGATGTGAGCTGCTTTCTTGAACCGCTGCAGTCCTCAGGTGCAGGTATACCAACAGTGCTGTCAGGAAGGGAGTTCCAGGACTTTGAACCAGCGACAGAGAAGGAACTGCTGCCACTGTGCGTCGATGGTGAAGGAAGTGAATGTTGTAGGTGGTGGATGTGGTGCCAATCAAGTGGGCTTCTTGAATATTGTTGGAGCTGCACCCATCCAGGCAAGTGAAGAGTATTCCATCACATTCCTGACTTGTGCCTTGTAGATGGTAGACAGGCATTGGCAGACAGAAGGTGAGTTACTGGCTGCAGAATTCCTAGCCTCTGACCTGCTCTTGTAGCCAAAGCATTAATGTGCCTGTACCAATTCAGTTTCTGGTCAATAGTAACTCCCAGGATTTTGATAGGGGGGATTCAGCAATGGTAATGCCATTGAACATCAAGGGGAGATGGTTAGATTCTCTCTTGTTTGAGATGGTCATTGCCTGGCACTTGTGTGGCGTGAAAGTTACTTGCCACTTATCAGCCCAAGCCAGGATGTTGTCTAGGTATTGTTGCACCTGGACATGGGCTAGTATCTGAGGAGTCGCGAATGGTGCTGAACTTTGTGCAATAATCAGCGAACATCCCCACTTCTGAGCTTATGATGGAGGGAAGGTCATTGATGAAGCGGCTGAAGATGGTTGGGCCTAATACACAACCCTGAGGAATCTTTGCAGTGATGTCCTGGGTCTGAGATGATTGACCTCCAATAACTGCTTTGTGTTAGGCAGGATCCAACCAGCGAACAGTTTTTCCCCGATTTCTATTGACTTCAGTTTTGTTAGGGCTCCTTGATGCGTTTATGTCAAGAGCAGTCACTTTCACCTCAACTCTGGAGCTCAGTTCTTTTGTCTATGTTTGGACGAAGGCTGTAATGAGGCCAGGAGTTGAGTGGCCCTGGCAGAACCCAAATTGAGTGTCAGTGAGCAGATTATTGTTGAGCAAGTGCCGCTCGATAGCACTGTCAACGACCCCTTCTATCATTTTGTTATCGAGAGTAGACTGATAGGGTGGTAATTGGCCGGGTTGGATTTGTCCTGCTTTTTGTGCATAGGACATACCTGGGCAATTTTCCACATTGTTGGGTAGATGCCAGTATTGTAGCTGTACTGGAACAGCTTGGCTAGGGGCGTGGCTAGTTCTCGAGCACAAGTGTTCAGTACTATTGCCAGAATGATGTCAGGGCCCATAGGCTTTGCAGTATCCAGTAACTTCTGCCGTTTGATATCATGTGGAGTGAATCAGATTGGCTGAAGACTGGCATCTGTGATGCTGCTGGGGACCTCAGGAGGAGGTTGACATGGATCATCCACTCGGCACTTCTGGATGAAGATTGATGAAAATTCTACAGCCTTGTCGTTTGCACTTATGTGCTGGGCTCCCCCATCATTGAGGATGGGGATATTTGTGGAGCCTCCTCCTCCTGTTAGCTGTTTAATTGTCCACCACCATTCACAACTGGGTGTGGCACGACTGCAGAGCTTAGATCTGATCCATTGGTCAATCAATCTGAGTGAATAGCTTCGCTGTTCCTCGTCCTGTTCACAGACCCCTTAGAGAAGGCATCATGCGGCATTAGAGGAAATCTTTGCTGAGAAGCCCACAAAAACTCTGTGGGGAGCTATCAGCAAGTTGAACAGCAAACGCTATTCCTTCGCCGCTGAGAGCAAAATTCAGGCAATTGTATTACAACTGTCGCCTTTTAAATGAATTCAATGGTGATGGAAACTGTTAGTGTCATTTAAATAAAAGCAAAATACTGCGGATGCTGGAAATCTGAAACAAAAACAAGAAATGCTGGAATCACTCAGCAGGTCTGGCAGCATCTGTGGAAAGAGAAGCAGAGTTAACGTTTCGGGTCAGTGACCCTTCTTCGGAACTGACAAATATTAGAAAAGTCACAGATTATAAGCAAGTGAGGTGGGGGTGGGGCAAGAGACCTGCTGAGTGATTCCAGCATTTCTTGTTTTTGTTTTGTTAGTGTCATTTGTCTGGTAAAAGTGACTGCCAGGATAAGCATGGACAATGATGCTGTTGTCACTGTTGTAATGCAAGCAAACATGGCAGCCAATTTGAGCACACAGCAGTGTTCTGCAAACACCACTGAGATAAACAATAATCTCTTTTTGTGGGTTAGTTGAGTGATAAATGTTGGCCAGAACACTGGGAGAACTACTCCTCTCTTCTTTGAATAGTGCCATAGGATCTTTCACATCAAGCAGAGAAGTTATGCTGAACATTTATAAAGCTCTAGTTATGCCCCAACGAGAGTACTCCATCCAGTTCTGGTCACCACACTTCAGGGAGGTTGTTTAGAGAGTTTAGTTTAGAGATACAGCACTGAAACAGGCCTTTCGGCCCACCGAGTCTGTGCCAACCATCAACCACCCATTTATACTAATCCTATATTCCTACCACATCCCCACCTGTCCCTATATTTTCCCTACCACCTACCTATACTAGGGGCAATTTATAATGGCCAATTTACCTATCAACCTGCAAGTCTTTGGCATGTGGGAGGAAACCGGAGCACCCGGAGGAAACCCACGCAGACACAGGGTGAACTTGCAAACTCCACATAGGCAGTACTCAGAATTGAACCCGGGTCGCTGGAGCTGTGAGGCTACGGTGCTAACCACTGCGCCACTGATGGTCTTTGAGTGGGTGCAGAAGTGCACCCCTGGTTCCAGGGGTGGGGGATTTTAGTTACAAGTTTAGGTTGGAAAATCTCAGGTTGTTCTCCTTAGATGAGGGGAGATTTAATAGAGGTGTACAAGATTATGACAGGCTTAGATAAGTTAAACAAGGAAAAACTGTTCCCCATTAACTAATGGTACATGGACTAGGGGACAGTGCTTGAAGGTTTTGGGGCAAGAGATGCAGGGGAATATGAGGAAGAACTTTTCTTACGCACCAGCTGGTAATGACCTGGAACTCGTTTCCCACAAGGGTGGTGGAAGCAGAGATAACCAATGACTTCAAAAGGAAACTGGATGGCCACTTGAAGGAAATAAACTTGCAGTGCTATAGGGATCGAGCAGGTGTAGGACTGACTGGATAGCTCCATGGAGAGCCGGCATGGGCTTGATGGGCCGAATGGCCTCATTCTATGCCGTAAATGACTCTGACATCCATCTGAGAGGGCAGACAGGACATCAATTTAATTTCTCATTCAAAAGATGGAATCTTTAACAGTACAGCACTCCCTCAGTACTTCTAAATAACACTGCAACAAAGAACAGTACAGCACAGGAACAGGCCATTCAGCCCTCCAAGCCTGCGCCGATCATGATGCCTGTCTAAACTAAAACCTTCTGCACTTCTGGGTTTGTATCCCTCTATTCCCATCCTATTCATGTATTTGTCAAGATGCCTCTTAAATGTCGCTATCGTACCTGCTTCCACCACCCTCCCCCAGCAGCAAGTTCCAGGCACTCACCACTCTCTGTGTAAAAAACTTGCTTCGCGCATCCCCTCTAAACTTTGCCCCTCACACCTTAAACCTATGCCCCCTAGTAACTGACACTTCCACTCTGGGAAAAAGCTTCTGACTATCCACTCTGTCCATGCCACTCAAAACTTTGTAAACCTCAATCAGGTCACCCCTCCACCTCTGTCGTTCCAGTGATATAATAATATAAATAATAATAAAATATAAATATAATATAATCTACACATAATGTGGAGGGAGATATCCTTCTATGTATAAAATGGGACAGTAAGCTGTGAGGAGGACACAAATAGACTACAAAGGGAGATGGACAAAGACAGAGAGAGATGGCTAGGGACAGACAGTGAACCCTTTTGATTTGTTTTCCATCCCTCCATTAATGCAACCGAGTAGCTATATTGACTCATCTTTTTTATTTCTACTAAGCACCTTGATGACAGTTTCATAAATTTCCCTACTATACCTAGATGTCCTTCCTGTTTACTGCATATTATACCATGGTTCCATTTGACATGGATTACTAACTGTCCTCTTTTGTTTCATTGTTCTATTTTACACTTACCTGCAATGAACTGCATATGCCACCTTGTGGCCCAGCTAAATAAAAAACCTAACTTAAAAATCCACTATCAGAATTCCTCATTTCCCCACCTCCTATTTTGTTACAATCTTAGAGATTTTGCTCATGATATTCCACCCAAGTCATTAAAAGTGTGGTGCATAGTGTGATCGCAAAAAATGAGTGCATCATTAAGGGAGTACTAAAGTTAGGAATTTGGTGCAAGTGGGAATTCTCTGATAAGTATTGCTGAAGCTGAAATTAGTTTATGTTTAGAATTTGACTTTGACTTAGAGCTTTAAAAATTGTAAAAGAAGCTGCAAGCTAGTTGAGCTACACAGTTAACAGAAACTGCCTATCAGCTGAAAAGTAGTTGCCTGAATATGTGTTAATTACTGTGAGCAGGAAGCTGGTTCGCAGTTGTAACTTGGGTGTGAGTCATAAGATCTATACAAGTAAACATATTTTATATCAGACAGAGTGATCCCAGAACTGAGTGCATCGTTAACAGATTGCTGAAGTCGGGAATTTGGTGCAAGTGAGAATTCAGTGTTAAAGGTGCTGCTTTTTTTTTAAACCACCAATTGATTGGAGTGGAAGCTGAGACACAAATGGCTGAATTTTTCCAGGAAGAAGTCCCACTGATCAGGGGGGGAATATTCCAGCAGCAGCGCCTTAGTTGCGGGGGCAGCCTATGCTGCTGGGGGGACCCCTCCATGGGCCATGGAGGGCTCATCAAGGATGGCCTTCCCCAGAAATCTGCTAGGGTCGCCTGGGTTTTCTTGGCAGTCTCCCCACATGACAGCAGCCCCTCCCAACACCAGTAAAATGCCAATCAGGGTGAGAGGTGGCCCTTAATTGGGCAATTAATTGTTCCAATTGGCTACCCAGTTGGCAGCTGTGCCGCTGAGTTCCCGCCACTGGTAATATGCTGTGGCGGCGGGAAGACATTGGACTCCCCTCCCGACGGCTTCACCTGTCATATTACCAGCCTTCCAGCTTGCTTCAAAAGGGCTGGGAAAATCCAGGCCTAAGTACTTAGTACAAGTTAGTGTAAAGAAACAAAACTTACAACAGACTCAAAAAAGACAAATAATATAATTAATTTAAACTAAGGTATGGCAGAACAGGTTGTGTTTCTGGACTGCAGTATGTGGGAGTTTGTGGACAGTGAGACTGTCCCAAGCAAACACATCTGCGGTAGATGCCTCCATCTAAAATCTCGCTGGCTCAGAGTCATTGAGCTGGAGTGTGAGTTGGAGATGCATAAGGGATGGCAGCAGTACCTGGATAGTTTGCTCCAGACTTCAGTCACATCTCGTAAAGAGGTAAAGGTTCAGAATGGGGTTGGCATGACTGACAGTGTACAGAGTCAGAGGAAACCTGGTAAGATAAAGAATAAGGAACTACAGAAATTGAACCTATTCAACAAGTATAATGTGCTTGCTATCTGTGAGAGTAAGGACAAATAAAGACGGTTAGAATGATAGCCAGAATGCAGGCCTTGGCAGCTTGGAGCAGAACGATATCCAAAGGAAGGAGGAGGGGAAGCCTAATGTGGCAGTTTTAAGGGGATCAATAATTAGGGGATCAGAGTGCATCCTTTGTAAGCAGGATCAAGAGTCCCACATGGTTTGTTGCCTACCTCGTGCCAGGGTAAGGGACATGTCAAACTGGTTTGAAAGGATATTGGAGGGGGTTGGGGGCGGGGGCGGGTGGCGCGAAGATCTAGTCATTGTGGTCCATGTTGGGACCAACAATACAGAAAAGAGTAGGCAAAAGATCCTGTTTGGACAGTACCAGGAGCTAAATTAAAGAACCGGACCTCAAGGATTATAATCTGTGGATGCAAATTTGCACAGGGATAAACAGATTAGGGAGGAGAAGACATGGCTGGAGGAGTGGTGTGGGAAAAAGGGTTTCCATTTCATGGGACACTGGCACATGTACTGGGGCAAGAAGTAACTGTACTGTGGGGACAGACTCCATCTGAATCAGCTGGGACCACGTTCCTAGTAGAAAGGATAGATAGGGCAGCGACAAGGAATTTAATGAGGGGGTGGGGTGACGGGGAGGACTCAGATGGAAAGGGTAGTATGGATAATAGTTTAAAAACAAACAGAAGGGAAGAGAGTACAGTAACAGTCAGAAATTGCGCTTTAAGCACTACAGGTAAAGGGAAAATTAAAAGGTGCAAAGTAATTAAAGCAGGAGAGAGAAATAGGAAAGCTGTGGGCTAAACATTAGAGTGAAAGGGCAGGTTAGGGTGTGTAGGCCAAATAAGTGTTCTTTGTACAACCCATGGAGTATAAAGAACAAACTGAATGAATTGCAGGTGCAAATTCAACTTGGAGGGTATGATACGGTAGCCATTACAGACAGCAAGACAGCCATTACTGGGAATTAAATATACCAGGTTATAAGGTCGATGGCAGGGTTGTCCAACCTTTTCGGATTGGGGGGAGCGCCACATTACAATTTTTGTCTTACGGGGGGGGGGGGCGGGTGGGGGGTGCTGCTGAGAATTTTGGAAGGATAAAGGCATTACAATTTATCTCAGTATTAATCAAAACAACAACCAATGTACATTTTTGTGAAGGTGATTTAAATGAGAAGAATAATTTATTGACTTACTTTCTCTCAAGTTGGACACTGATTTAGTGCGAAACAGGGCATTTCTTTGCTTGCACAAGTAGCTTTGAAGTGGCAGTTTGTATAAGTGCTGAGATTAACAAGCATGTAACAAAGCTGGTGTAAGTTTTCTTGGGGGATTGAAACTTTCACCTGCATTGGGATAAACAGACGAGCACACGTCAGAAAGGTAGTGAACTTCTTATGCATTTCCGGGATGGTTTACTGCAACAGTACGTCCTAGAACCAATGAGGGGGCAGGCTACATTAAATTTGTAATGAGTAATGAGTCAGATTTAGTTAAGAGTTCAATGATGCATGAACATTTATCTAAATAGTGATCATAATATAGTAGAGTTCAACATAGAATTTCAAAGGGAGGAACATGAAACAGTTAAGAATCTAGATTTAGGTAAGGCTGATTTCAATGGGATGAGACAGAGACCGTCTCTAGTAATAAAAACAGTGCAGGAAATACTCAGCAGGTCTGGCAGCATCTGTGGAGAGAGAAACAGAGTTAACATTTGAGGTCTGTGACCTTTCATCAGAACTGGCAAAAGTTAGAAATGTAATAAGCTTTGAGCAAGTGAAAGGGGGAGAGGGGGAAGAAGACAAAAGGGAAGGCGTTTGATAGGGCGGAGGGTAGAAGTGCTTAAATGACAAAGATGTCACAGAATAAAAGGCAAAGGGAGTGCTAATAGTAGTAAAATAAAAAGCATGTGTCCAAAGAGAGTGGTAATGGCTGAATAACGAACAGCTCTGTCCAAAAGCAAAAACATGAAAAAACAAGTTTAAGACAGGCACATGGCTAAAACAAAGTAAAAATTTTTAAAAATAGAATTTTAAAAAATGGCAGTCATGCTCTGAAATTGTTGAACTCAATGTTGAGTCCAGAAGGCTGCAGCGTGCCTAATCGGAAGATGAGGTGCTGTTCCTCAAGCTAGCGTGAGCTTCACTGGAACACAAGCAGGCCAAGGACAGAAATGTGGGTGAGAGAGCAGGGTGCGGAATTAAAATGGCAAGTGACCGGAAGCTTCGGGTCATGCTTGTAGCTGAGTGCAGGTGTTCCACAAAGCGGTCGCCCAATCTGCATTTGGTCTCCCTATGTAGAGGATAGTTCATTGTGAGCAGCAAATACTGTATTGACCTGAAACATCAACTTTGTTTCTCTCTCCAAAGATGCTGGTGACCTGCTGAGTATTTCCAGCATTTTCTGTTTTTATTTCAAATATCCAGCATCCACAGCATTCTACTTTTATTTTACTATCTATGGTAAGTTGGGAAAATCTGTTAATGGGTAAAATGACAGAAGATCACTGAGAGGTGTTCAAAAAGAAGTTAATGTGATACGGGGCAGTTTATACTCCTAAAGGGCAAGAATTCTACTTGCCAAAAATACAGCCATGGACACCTAAAGAGGTAAGAGACAATATAAAACTAAAATAAAGCATGCAAAAATGCAAAACAAAGCACAGATCCTAATGAATGGGAAAGATACAAAGAGCAGCAAAGGGTCACAAAGCATATAGTAAGAGCTACAAAAAGTGAACATGAAAGGAAACTTGGAAGGGATATCAAAATCAGCAAAACTTTTACAATTACATTAAGAAAAAGAGGGTGGTTGGAAGCAATGTGGACGCCTTGAAAAGTAATAACAGTGATGTCATCAATGTAAATAAGGAAATGGAGGACATGCTGAAAAAGAACTTTGTTTCAATATTTACAGTAGAGGAAGAGGTTAGCATGCCAGACATCCCAGGGAAACTATTACTGCATCAGAGACAGGGACTCAACAAAATTAATGTAAGCAAGATAACAGTAATGGAGAAATTAATGATACCAAAGAGTGACAAATCCCCAGGACCAGATGGTTTCCATCCCAGAGTTTGAAAAGAAGTAGGTGGGAACATTGTGGATGCCTTACTTATAATCTGCCAAAGTTCTCTCGATTTGGGAATTAGACTGGAAAGCTGCACACGTCGCTCAGCTATTTTAGAAAGGTGACAGGGAAACCAGGGAATAATAGACCAGTTATCCTGACATCTGTTGTCGGGAAATCACTAGAGTCTATAATTAAGATAAGGGTGACCAAACATCTTGAAATTTTTCAACTGATCAGAGAGAACGAGCATGGATTTGTAAATGGTAGGTTATGCCTAACGAATCTGAATGAATTTTTTGAAGGTGATTAAAGTAGTGGACAGGTGAATATCTATGGATGTTATTTATATGGACTTCCAGAAGGCATTCCAGAATTCCTTCATAAGAGACTGTTCGCTAATGTTGAAGCTCATGGAATTGAAGGAAAATTATAAACCTGGTTAGGAAATTGGCTGAGCGGAACTGAACAGAGAGTTGGGATAATGGACAGGTACTGTATTTGGCAAGATGTAACTAATGGTGTTCCACAAGGGTCTGTGTTAGGGCCTCAACTATTGACTGTATTCATTAATGACTTAGATG
The DNA here is from genome assembly GCF_036365525.1 of Heterodontus francisci. Classification (NCBI taxonomy): domain Eukaryota; kingdom Metazoa; phylum Chordata; class Chondrichthyes; order Heterodontiformes; family Heterodontidae; genus Heterodontus; species Heterodontus francisci. The sequence continues at coordinate 82,725,730 of NC_090377.1, forward strand.
ATGGGACAGAAAGCCACACATTCAAATTTGCCGATGACACCAAAACAGGCAACATTGCAAACAGTAGATGGAATCATAAAATTACAAAGATATACTGATAGATTAAGTGAATGGGTAAAACTGTGGCAAATGAATTTCACTGTGGGAAAATGTGTGGTCATCTGCTTTGTATCTAAAAAGATAGAACAGGGTACTTTCTAAATGGTGAAAAGCTAGAAACAGTGGAGATCTAAAGAGATTGGGGGCTCAGGTATACAGATCATGAAAATGTCATGAACAAGTACAGAAAATAATCAAAAAGGTTAATGGAATGCTAGTCTTTATATCCAGAGGAATAGAATTCAAGAGGCTGAAGTCATGCTTCAGTTATACAAGGCCTTGGGCAGAGCACACCTGGAGTATTGTTAGCAGTTCTTAGGAAGGATATATTGGCCTTGGAGGGAATGCAACATAGATTTATCAGATTGATACCTGGACTCCAATAGTTAAGTTACAAGGAGCCATTATAGAAACTAGTGGAATTTAAAAAGCTAAGAGGTGATTGAAGTTTTCAAGATATAACAGGGAACAGATAGGGTAGATTAGGAGTAACTATTTCTACCAGTTCGGGAGTCTAGGACTAGAAAGCATAGTCTAAAAATTAGAGCCGTACCTTTCAGGAGTGAAATTAGGAAAAACTTCTTCACGCAGAGGATGGTATAAATTTGGAACCCTCTTCTGCAAATGGTAATTCATGTGAGATTAATTGCTAATTTTAAAAATGAGATTGATAGATTTTTGTGAGCCAAAAGTATCAAGGGATATAAAGCAAATGTGGGTATATGGAGTTAGGTCGCAGATCAGCTATGATCTCACTGAATAGCAGAATGGGCTTGAGGGGCTAAATGGCCTACTCCTGTTCCTATAATATATCAAAAATACTTAATGCTTCCAAGTTAAGAACAGGGTGCCCTGTTCATAACTTCTTTCCATTCATAGTTGACCTCTGTTCCCCATTTCTAAGTCAATTTTCTTTACAGCTTTTCTCTAAGCTCTAGATCATGAAAATGCTCTCAGCATGCTCACATCTTCGTAAAATAAATCTACATATTAAAATTCTTGAATCTTTCCACTTATCACGTGTTATGTCAAAATTTTGTAACAGCTGTTACTATGGGCTAACATGCACAGCAATACTCAAAGAGCAAAAAAATTATGTTTTTCTTAAAAAGGGTCACTGGAAGGACACTTTGGATTTTTTTTTTAAAAAACACTTACTAGAAGAGACAATGAAGGCTAAATAAACATAAGGAGCCTTGATGGCTATTGGAGTTGTTTACAGAGAAGTCACATGTCTAGGTTTATAGTGGTCAGGAGTTTTGGGCTTTCTGACTTGGGGCGTGGACTGTTTTGAATGTCAGTTGGGGTGTTAGCCTGCTAAGAGAGAGAAGCCACCAGCTCATCCTTTTCCACCTCTTTGAGAAACCCTGAGAATCTAGTGTGATAGCTGAAACCACTGATGGAGTGATTCTCCAGAAACACCTACCAGACTAATCCTCGAAGTCGCCTGAAAAGAACTGCTCTAGAAAGATCCCAGTGACAGCCATCTCAGTGTACCTGGACGCCCGGCCAAAGGGCCATGTGCGAACATTCCACTTCTTATGCTTTTTCTTCAAGAATTAACAAGTATTTGGCCAAAGTTTTGTTTTGTCTTTTTTGTAAAGTGCTCTCTGCAGAGGAAGCTTCTTTACTTTTTCTTTGTTATAGGTTATTTTTGAGGGGTATATATTTAAACTAACACCTGTGTATTAATAAGCTTTGCATCTTTTTTGAATAATTCTTGTTTTATAATAAATTAGTAATTTTGTTGTTTATTAAAGAAACTTGGTTGGTAGATTTTATTCTGAAACTAAAATAGATCAAGTATATAATTGGCCATATTGGTAATTGGGTAAAACATTTAAATATATGTTGTGACCAGTGGAGAAGTGGAACTAGTGAAAGACAGTGCATTCCTCCAGCCTCAGTCGTAACAATTAACAACTAGCATTTATATAGCACCTTAATGCAGTAAACCATCCTAAAGCATTTCACAGGAATGTTATCAAACAAAATTTGACACCAAGCCACATAAGGATATATTAGGACAGATGTTTAATAGTTTGGTCAAAAAGATAAATTTTAAGGAGTGTACAAGAGGCCAGAATTGGATGAGTGCAGAGATTTTAGAAGGTTGCAGGGCTGGCACAGATTATGGAGATAGGGAGAGGTGTGGTAATGACGGCAGCTGAAAACATGGATCAGAATTTTACAATCAAGACGGTTCCGGATCGGAAGTCAACCTAGGTCAATGAGCACAGGGGTGCTGTGAGAATGAAACTACGTGCAAGTTAGGATACGGACAGCAGAGTTTTGGATAAATTCAACTTTATGGAACTTGGAAGATGGGAGACCAACCAAAGAGAGCACTGGAATAGTCAAATCTAGAGGTAACAAAGGCATAGATGAGAGTTTCAGCAGCAAAACAGCTGAGTAGGGGCAGAATTGGGCTATATTATGGCTATTATCGGAAGTTTATCTAAGGGTTAAATAGCAGTGGCGACCTCTGAGTACTAGGTGTTGTGCTACATGCACAATTATGGCTTCTTGCACATCCCCAATTTTAACTGATCTATCACTGGCCGCTGTGCTTTCAGTTGCTTGGGCCCTAGGCTCTGAAATTCCCTCCCTAAACCTCTCAGCCTCTCTACCTTTCTGTCCTCCTTTAAGGCAGCCCATAAAATCTACATCTTTTTCCAAGCTATTGGTTGCCTGCATCTGTGCTATATGCTCTCCCTGCCTCCAAGTTGATCAGGTCTCTGACCCGATCTGCACCTTATCCAATTTAGGATCTGCGACCTTCCCTTGCTTCTGGCCCTGCATGAAAACATTAAAAATAAATTTACTGGCCCTTCAGTCTCTATTCCCAACTCTCCTCACCTTCCACTCTACCTTTATTCTTGTCTTGGTCTTCCTCTTTCTTCAGCCCTCACAGGCATTTTATTTGGCAGCTTCAGTGCCATTTAATGGCTGTTTAGATCAGATTCCAAACATTGGCTCCATCTGCCAATCTATCTTTGTCTTCACCCTGCTCCTACACAATCTTGCACTAACTTGAGTCATAGCAATCATTTTCTTTGGCAGCCCCAACCCCTCTAGGTCCAGCTCCCATTTAAATAAATCTTGCTTGGCCATTTAAGCTTGTCTCACAGCTTTGCTACACAGCTCCCCTGCTCTTGGCCTTGCTAATCCAGATGATGTAAACATTTTTTTTTAATGAGAATACTTTCATTTTTGATACCACCATTGGCCCTTGGAAAGTGCAACTCAGATGATTTAATGTAAAAACCTGTGCATAACATCAAGCACAAGAACCATGTCAGTGTTTTTTGGACTCCCTACGACCATTGCTACTTTCAACATATATTAGAAGTAACTTATATGTTGGCTTTGTGCTATTAATTATTTTGTAATTGTCCAGAAATAATTTACTATACTGTATCACATTTTCTAATATTGAATGATCAGACAAAATAAATAATTGGTAAAAAATTTGCTATTTCTTGTACCTCTTAACCTCCATTCTCCCCATTAACATAGTCAATATGTACTGAGTGTTGAAATTTGGTTGGAGCAAAGCCACATACTGTAAACAATGTATATTAAAGCAATGAAAAGTGAGGTGCTGCTCAATGTGATTAATTGCAGATCACTAAATAATGACAGAATCCAAAATTACATAAAATTGCATTACTGTCCACCTCTCCAGTTAACCATAAGTAAGCAGTCTTCAGTGTTATCTATATTGTACTTATCAAATTAACAATACTAAGAAAACTGTTGTATACATAGTTGACCTTCGAACCTTACATTACTTTTCAAGTTAGTTATACCCTTCCAATATACTGAAATTAGCATGCACTTCCTGTAAGCGTCAGTTACTTGCAGTAACTCTTTCTTTGTCACTTGCTTGATAACTTCCTCATTGTTATGAAACAGCATATTCTCTGACTTACCATGAGGAATGCCATGACAGATGATAGTAGCTTTTTAAAATTGAAAGTGAATAAATAATTGAAAAATACATTTTTCAGTAAGGTTTGTCAAAAGGCCATTTTTCAAGCTGTGCTTGTTACTTATTTTTATTAAAGGACAAAGTTGAAATTATCTTTTTACTCAGCACATCTGCAGACAGCTTATCCATTAGAAAGTACAATATGACTGATTACTTATCTTTTTCATAAAACCAGATTAAATTAATTTATGCTGTTCACATAAGGAGATCAACTAGTTCAGTCTTTGTCAATGTATTTAAATATTAGCATACCCTTTTATTCTTTCTTTCTTTCTTCTTTTGGGCCTCCTTATCTCGAGAGACAATGGATACGCGCCTGGAGGTGGTCAGTGGTTTGTGAAGCAGCGCCTGGAGTGGCTATAAAGGCCAATTCTGGAGTGACAGGCTCTTCCACAGGTGCTGCAGAGAAATTTGTTTGTCGGGGCTGTTGCACAGTTGGCTCTCCCCTTGCGCCTCTGTCTTTTTTCCTGCCAACTACTAAGTCTCTTCGATTCGCCACAATTTAGCCCTGTCTTTATGGCTGCCCGCCAGCTCTGGCGAATGCTGGCAACTGACTCCCACGACTTGTGATCAATGTCACAGGATTTCATGTCGCGTTTGCAGACGTCTTTATAGCGGAGACATGGACGGCCGGTGGGTCTGATACCAGTGGCGAGCTCGCTGTACAATGTGTCTTTGGGGATCCTGCCATCTTCCATGCGGCTCACATGGCCAAGCCATCTCAAGCGCCGCTGACTCAGTAGTGTGTATAAGCTGGGGGTGTTGGCCGCTTCAAGGACTTCTGTGTTGGAGATATAGTCCTGCCACCTGATGCCAAGTATTCTCCGAAGGCAGCGAAGATGGAATGAATTGAGACGTCGCTCTTGGCTAGCATACGTTGTCCAGGCCTCGCTGCCGTAGAGCAAGGTACTGAGGACACAGGCCTGATACACTCAGACTTTTGTGAAGTCAGCAGAAAATTTCACATCCTCCTTTACTACAAACAATTATGCACCTGGTTCTAATAACTCTGCTCTTCGCTACAACCACATACTCTGCTTTCCTATCTACCATACCGTGGCGCGAGATACTCCTCCTGGAACCCTGTTCGCTAAGTCAGTCCTCCCTGCCAACCCACGACCTGATGCACTTCTCATTGTCATTTCCACTCTTATATAACACTGTTGGTTCCTTCCAGGAATTTTGCCACATCAAGAGTTCTTGCCTGGCACACAGAATAGAACTTGATCAGTGTTTCCAGTCCAACAAGGAAGGAAGCAGTGCTGGATCTAGTTCTGGGAAATGAAGTGGGACAAGTGAACCATGTTTCAGTGGGAACGTATTTGAGGACAGTAATTATAATATCATCAGGTTTAGAGCAGTTACAGAAAAGGACAAACAAGTATAAAGATACTTAACTGGAAGAGGGCTAACTTCAGTGAATTGAAAAGGGAGCTGGATCTGGTAGGCTGGAATCAAAAATTGGTACACAAAAAAGATATTGAACAGTAGGAAGCCTTCAAAAGAGGAGGTTTGTTCGTGTACAGAGTCAACATAATCCCATTAAGAGGAAAGGAAGGGCAACCAAAGCTAGAGCTCCTTGCATGACAAAAGATATAAAGGTTAAATGAGACAGAAAAAGGAGGCTTATGACAAATGTAAGGTTCATAATACAGCAGAAAATGAAGTTTACCATAGAAGGTACAGAGGAGATCTAAAGAAGAAAATCAGATGGACAAAGGGAGTATGAGAATAGATCAGCAGCTAACATAAAAGGGAATCCAAAAATCTTTTATAAACACATATAAATATTAAGTGGGTAATCAAAGGAAAGGTTGTCAATTAGGGATCAAAAAGGAGATATTCTTGTGGAGAAAGAGGGTATTACTGAGGTACTAAATGAGTACTTAGCATCTGACTTCACCAGACAAGAAGATGCTGCCAATGTAGCAGAAAGGGAGGAGGCAATAGTGATATTGGATATAAGAAAAGATAAAGAACAGCTACTTAAAAGATTGGCAGTCCTAAAAATAGAAAAGTCACCCAGTCCAGATGGGATGCACTTTAGGTTACTGAGGAAAATAAGGGTGGAAATTGCAGAGGCTCTGACCACAATCTTCCAATCATCCTTGTATATGGAGGGAATGTCAGCAGACAAGTGGACTGCAAATGTCATACTATTTTAAAAAAGGGGAAGGAATAAATGTGCCAACTGCAGGCCAATCAACCTATCAGTGGTGGGGAAACATTTAGAAACAATAACCTGGGACAAAATTAATTGGCACTTGGAAAAATACTGGCTAATAAGTAGAAGTCAGCATAGATTTGTTACAGGCAAAATTATGTTTGACTGACTTGATCGAGTTCTTTGATGATTTAATGGAGAGGGTTGATGAGGGTAGTGCAGTTGATGCTGTGTCAATGGACTTTCAAAAGGCATTTGACAAAGTACAACATAATAGACTCGAAAGCAAAATTAAAACCCATGGGATTAAAGGGACAGTTGTGATATGGATACAAAATTGGCCGAGGGATAGGAAGCAACTAATAGTGGTTGTTTATCAGGCTGGAGGAAGTATAGAGTGGTGTTCCCCCGGGGTAGGGATTAGTTTTACTGTTCTTTTTGATACATATTAATGATCCAGACTTGGGTATAGAGGGAATAATTTCAAAGTTTGCAGATGACATAAAACTCAAATATAGTAAACAATGAGGAGCACAGTAACAAACTTCAGGAGGGCATAGACAGACTGGTGAAATGGGCAGATGCATGGCAGATGAAATTTAATGCACAGAATTGTGAAATGATACATTTTGCGAGGAAAAATGAGGACCGGCAATATGAACTAAATAGTACGATTTTAAAAGGGTGCAGGAGACCTAGGAGTCTATGCACACACACAAACCTTTGAAGGTGGCAGGTCAAGTTGAGAAGGCTGTTAAAAGAGTACATGCAATCCTTAGTTTATACTAAACTTTTTTAAAACACTGGTTAGGCCTCAGCTGGCGTACTGTGTTCAATTCTGGCGACTACACTTTGGCAAGGATGGTGCAGCCTTAGAGATGGCATGGAAGAGATTTATAAGATTGGTACCAGAGATGAGGGACTTCAGTTACGTGGAAACAAGGGGAGGCGGTGGCGTAGTGGTATTGTCACTGGACTAGTAACCCAGAGACCCAGGGTACTGATCTGGGGACATGGGTTCAAATCCCACCACAGCAGAAGATGGAATTTGAATTCAATTAATAAATCTGGAATTAAAAGCTAGTCTAATGATGGCCATGAAACCATTGTCGATTGTTGTAAAAACCCATCTGGCTCATTAATGTCATTTAGGGAAGGTAATCTGCTGTCCCTAACTGGTCTGGCCTACATGTGACTCCCGACCCACAGCAATGTGGTTGACTCTTACATGCCCTCTGAAATGGCCTAGCAAGCCACTCAGTTGTATCTAACTGCTACGAAGTCAATAAAAAGGAATGAAACCGGATGAACCACCTGGCATCGACCTAGGCACCGGAAACGACAATGGCAAACCCAGCCCTGTCGACCTTGCAAAGTCCTCCTTACTAACATCTGGGGGCTTGTGCCGAAGTTGGAAGAGCTGTCCCACAGACTAGTCAAGCAACATAGTCATACTCACGGAATCAAACCAAACAGACAACGTCCCAGACTCTGCAATCACCATCCCTGGGTATGTCCTCTCCCACCGGCAGTACAGACCCAGCAGAGGTGGTGGCACAGTGGTATACAGTAGAGAGGGAGTTGCCCTGAGAGTCCTCAACATCGACTCTGGATCCCATGAAGTCTCATGGCATCAGGTCAAACATGGACAAGGAAACCTCCTGCTGATTACCACCTACCGCGCTCCCTCAGCTGATAAATCAATACTCCTCCATGTTGAACAGCACTTGGAGGAAGCACTGAGGGTGGAAAGGGCACAGAATGTACTCTGGGTGGGAGACTTCAATGTCCATCACCAAGAGTAGCTCGGCAGCACCACTACTGACTGAGCTGGCCGAGTCGTAAAGGACATATCTGCCAGACTGGGTATGCGGCAGGGGGTAAGGGAACCAACAAGAGGGGAAAACATACTTGACCTCGTCCTCACCAATCTGCCTGCCGCAGCTGCATTGGTCCATGACAGTATTGGTAGGAGTGACCACCGCACAGTCGTTGTGGAGATGCAGTTCCGCCTTCACATTGAGGATACCCTCCTTCGTGTTGTGTGGCACTATCACCATGCTAAATGGAATAGATTTCGAACAGACCTAGCAATGCAAAACTGGGCATCCATGAGGCGCTGTGGACCATCAGCAGCAGCAGAATTGCACTCAACCACAATCTGTAACATGGCCCCCCACTCTACCATTACCATCAAGCCAGGAGACCAACCCTGGTTCAAATGAAGAGTGCAGGATGGCATGCCAGGAGCAGCACCAGGCATACCTCAAAATGAGGTGTCAACCTGTTGAAGCAACAACACAGGACTATCTGTGTGCCAAACTGCGTAGGCAGCAAGCGATAGACAGAGCTAAGCGATCTCATAACCAACGGATCATATCTAAGCTCTGCAGTCCTGCCACATCCAGCCGTGAATAGTGGTGGACAGTTAAACAACTAACTGGAGGAGGTGGCTCCACAAATATCCCCATCCTCAATGATGGGGGAGCACAGCACCTCAGTGCCAAAGATAAGGCTGAAGCATTTGCAACAATCTTCAGCCAGAAGTGCCGAGTTGATGATCCATCTCGGCCCCCTCCTGAAGTCCTCAGCATCACAGATGCCAGACTTCAGCCAATTCGATTCACTCCGCGTGATATCAAAAAATGACTGAAAGCACTGGATACTGCAAAGGCTATGGGCCCTGACAATATTCTGGCAATAGTACTGAATGCCTGTGCTCCAGAACTTGCCATGCCCCTAGCCAAGCTGTTCCAGCACAGCTACAGCACTGCAATCAACCCTGCAATGTGGAAAATTGCCCAGGTATGTCCTGTACACAAAAAGCAGGACAAGTCCAACCCGGCCAATTACCGCCCCATCAGCCTACTCTCAATCATCAGTAAAGTGATGGAAGGTATCATCAACAGTGCCATCAAGCGGCACTTGCTTAGCAATAACCTGCTCAGTGACGCTCAGTTTGGGTTCCGCCAGGGCCACTCAGCTCCTGACCTCATTACAGCCTTGGTTCAAACAAGGACAAAAGAGCTGAACTCAAGAGGTGAGGTGAGAGTGACTGCCCTTGACATCAAGGCAGCATTTGACCGAGTATGGCATCAAGGAGCCCTAGCAAAACTAAGGTTAATGGGAATCAGGGGGAAAGCCCTCCGCTGGTTGGAGTCATACCTAGCACAAAGGAAGATGGTTGCGGTTGTCGGAGGTCAATCATCTGAGCTCCAGGACATCACTGTAGGAGTTCCTCAAGGTAGTGTCCTAGGCCCAACCATCTTCAGCTGCTTCATCAATGACCTTCCTTCAATCATAAAGTCAGAAGTGGGGATGTTCGCTGATGATTGCACAATGTTCAGCACCCTTCGTGACTCCTCAGATACTGAAGCAGTCAGTGTGAAATGCAGCAAGACCTGGACAATATTCAGGCTTGGGCTGATAAGTGGCAAGTAACATTCACGCCACACAAGTGTCAGGCAATGACCATCTCCAACAAGAGAGAATCTCACCATCTCCCTTGGACATTCAATGGCATTAGCATCGCTGAATCCCCCACTATCAACATCCTAGGGGCTACCATTGACCAGAAACTGAATTGGAGTAGCCATATTAATGCCGTGGCTACAAGAGCAGGTCAGAGGCTAGGAATCCTGCGGCGAGTAACTCACCGCCTGACTCCCCAAAGCCTGTCCACCATCTACAAGGAACAAGTCAGTGTTGGAATACCCTCCACTTGCCTGGATGGGTGCAGCTCCAACAACACTCAAGAAGCTCGACACCATCCAGGACAAAGCAGCCCGCTTGTTTGGCACCCCATCTACAAACATTCACCCCCTCCACCACTGACGCACAGTGGCAGCAGTGTGTACCATCTGCAAGATGCACTGTTGCAATACACCAAGGCTCCTTAGACAGCACCTTCCAAACCCATGACCTCTACCAACTAGGAGGACAAGGGCAGCAAATGCATGGGGACACCATCACCTGCAAGTTCCCCTCCAAGTCACACACCATCCTGATTTGGAACTATATCGCCGTTCCTTCACTGTTGCTGGGTTAAAATCCTGGAACTCCCTTCCTAACAGACTGTGGGTGTACCTACCCCACATGGACTGCAGCAGTTCAAGAAGGCAGCTCACCACCATCTTCTCAAGGGCAATTAGGGATGGGCAATAAATGCTGGCCTGGCCAGCGAAGCCCACATCCCATGAATGAATAAAAAAAACAAACATGAAGAAGCTGGGGTTGTTCTCCTTAGGACAGATAAGGTTAAGAAAAGAGTTGATAGATGTATAAACCAAAACGGTTTTGATGGAGTAAATAAGGAGAAAGTGTTTCCATTGGCAGAAGGGTCAATAACCAGAGAACAGAGATTTAAGGTGATTGGCAAAAGAACCAGAGACGCCATGAGGAAACTTCTTTTGCACAGGGAGTTCTTGTGATCTGGAGTGCACTGCCTGAAATTCAATAGTAACATCCAAAAGAGAGTTGGATAAATACTTCAAGGGAAAGAAATTACAAGGTTATGGGGAAAGAATAGGTGAGTGGAAATAATTGGATATTTCTAACAAAAAGCCAACAGAGGCACGATTGGCTGAATGGCTTCCTTTTGTGCTGTCTCTTTCTGTAATTCTATGAATAGCAAGTCCTATTCTGAAGGTGAAGCAATAGCTTCAGATAGAGGGCAGAATAATGAGCATGGAGCACATAAGGGAACACAGCAGCACTTATCACCTGCACAACAACTCATAATTCAGACTGCAAACTGTTGAGCTTCTGTTTTATGTAGTACACACTGAATTTAGAATCTAAAAGCACAATAGCATTTTGTATCATTACTGTAGGATTTTTGACTAATTAACTAGGATATATTTTAGGAGACTTTCCTGGTTTGATAATTGATTTTCATGAAATTATACCATATGAACAGTCAGAAAGATACATGTTTAGATAACCATTACAGTTCTTCACTGCTTTGGTGATGAGTGAACAAAATATGCAACAGCTATGACATATTTAATTTTGTCACATTTTCTAAAACTGGCCAACTCACTATGTAAATAGACATTGCATCAAAATAATTGTCATAACTTATATCTTTGTCATACTGAGTCTCATTACTTACCTTTCAGAATATCTTTCAAATATTTAAACCAAATGTTACAGTAGTCTTCACTTAAATTGCTTAGATGAATAGCATGATCTTTGAGCTTATTTTGTCCCTTTTTAGAACACACAAAGATGGTGATTCCTAACAGAGTTCCTCCTTTTTGTTGTCTTGCAGATCGTCGACGTTTCATTTTTACAGCAAACACTTCTTTCAGCTCCACAAATTCTGTCTTATGTTGAGAAATCACTTTACCGTCACCTGTATCAAAAACATAGCATCACTTTCAGGAAGACATTTTGCCATTTACAGATCAATGAGTTATATGATTTATATTATTTTATCTCACATTGCATTGGTCACAAAGATAACTGTCTTTCTGCTGGTTTCCCATTCTTATTTATTCTCTCTCTCTGTCTTCAATTTTTCAGCTTTTGCTCTCTCACACTTTCACCCATTATTATCACTGTGTCCTCCTGTATAGCTCACTTTTGTTCTTCCCTTCTTTCAGAAAGCCTCTATTCTCTTGTGTCTCTTTTCTACAACTGAAACTTTCTGTATACATCTCATACAGATTGCTTTACTGATATACTAAGTTTATAATGTTTGCCTTTTTTAAAGCCCAGATCATATACAAGACGGCAGCCAACATCTACGACGATTATCAAGGTTGGGCAAAGGCAGCTACAACATTCACAGATGAAAACAGATGGGAGGGAAGAAGCAGGGGGTTCAGATTGGGATGGAGCAGGAGGAGGTTGGGTACATGACTAAAAAAATGTTTGTATGAATTGCAAAATGATTGTGTATTCATTTTATATAATGTACATTTTATATAACCATTTTTAATTCTTTAACTGTATTAAATACAGACTACATAAGTGGTAGCATGGAGCTTGTACACCTACTGTATATCACTACAGCAGGCCAATTAATACACAGAATCATAAATATTTCAGCACAGAGAATGGCTATTCAGCCCACTGTGCTAGTTTCACAATAGAGCCATCCAATCCCATTTCACTGCTCTTTTCCCCACATTATTATGTTAAATATCGCACAGAATTTATGTTACAAATCTGAGTGTTTCATAATGTTATGACCAAGGCGGGAGGAGTGCACTGTTAATTCAGTCCCACTTCTCCACAGGTCACAACATATTTAAAATTTCCAACTTAGCGAAACCGTCAATCAGATATTCTGTTTTTCCACCAGAATAAAGCACATCAACCAGGTTTGTTTAATAAACAACTAAATTATCCGTTTATTATAAACCAAGTCCTAACTAATAATGAAGTAAAACATACAAACAAATGGAAATATTAAAACCCCTTATTTTATCCTAGGCCTCATGCACATACACAGTTAACCAAAAAAAAGGGATTTTTATTTACAGCTGTTACAAAGAAATAGAAGGAATAAAAAAACACTTAGACTGAAAAGATATGGAAGACCTTTGTTTTGGTGAGGTGTCCCAAAGGCGAACAGGCAGCTGTCAATAGAATCTTCTGAGAGCAGTTCTTTCCAGGCAATGTTGAAGATCAGTTTGGGTAAGCTTTCAGAAAGATGCAGCTACAGAAGGCTTTACATAGGTCTGACATCAGGGGCTGAATTTTACTAGCCCTCCGACAGAAAATTCTTCCACGAGAGGCCCACCTCGACCCCCAATGCCGAGAAGACCCCGTCACATTTTACCAGCAGCGGCAAGACCTCGCTGTGTCAATCCCCCGGTCCCGCCGCACGGTGGTGGAGCCTTCACTTGCGTAATAAAATTAATACAAATAAACGTTAATGAACTTAGCTGGACCGGGTGGCCGTCCCACGCCGATATTCTGGCTGGTGGCTGAAAGTCCAGTGCCTTCGGATCCCCATTTGGGGATCTGAGGCGAGACAATGGTGGGGAGGGGGGAGGAGTGTAAGTTTCAGGTTGGAGAGTGGGGAAGCAGAGAAAAACGATTCCATTGGCCGAGGGGATGGTGGGAAGGGGATGAAAGGCAAAGATTATAAAACCATAAAGTTTGGGGGTGAGAGACTGGGACTGGCAAAAATGGTTTTCTGCAGGGGTGGTGGGGGGGGGGGGGAAAGAGGGTAACAAATGTACTGTTTGATGATTGGGGCGGGAGGGTGTAAGAGGGTCTTTGATCTGAACGTTAATGCTTTTATTTAAATTAAAGATCATGTTCCCTTTAAACATTCAAAAGATGTCAGGGCTTGAAGCCCTTTAAAAATGGCACCGGCATCTGCGCAGTGGCGCCAGATGCCGTTACTGGAGACTGAGCGGCCACCCCCTCTACGCCATCAGAGGTGGTGTTCTGCCCTCCATTTAAATGAGCCCCTGCACAAAATATTGCGGGAGCTCAGCAACAGCCGCAGCTTCAAAGTGCGCCGCTGCAATTTGCGGCGTTCTAGTAAAACTCAGGCCCAGGAGTGCAGCAACAAAGGTTTCAATTCTCACACATTCGATGCAAAGTTCCTTCAAAGATGCAAGGTTTCTTCAAATACAGGATGCAACAGGAACCACATTTGACACAAGATTTGCTTTTCAAGAGAAAGCCAGGCTGGCTGGATCTTCTTCTGTTCTCCTGGCAGGTCAATAAGCAAACTCCAACTACCTGTTTTTAATAGTTCAAAATGAAACTATAAACCTTTCCAGAGGCAAGTTGTGTGACATCGATAAATCCTGGCTTGTCACTTCCTTGCAAATGGCTCTTCAGGTCAAAACACAACCCCTTACTGGGTTCTCTGCGAACAGGTGCTTCCAGTAAAACTTGTTGACATTCAGTCCAAGCCTTCTTGTAACTTCTTTTAAGAAAAACACCCAAAGTTCAGGTTCTTCAGATTCCAGCATCCATGGAATCCCTTTTCAGTTTTAAAATATAGATTCTCAAGTTTTAACAAAAAAATGGAAATCCTCGTAAAAATAAGCATTAAATTATAGAAACCATACTGCAATATTTAATTGATTTTGTTCTAATTTCTGTAAATATTACTATCTGCAGCTATTTGTTTTCCCAGAAGGAAAGAGCTTTCATTTATAAAGCAAACCATGTCCCCAGGATGTCTCAAAGCACTTCACAAACAATGAATCACCTTTGAGATATAATTACTGTTGGATAGAGATAAACACCACACCCAATTGCACATATCAACGTCACAGAAACAAATGAGATGAACAGTCAATTAGTCCATTTTTTAGTAATACTGATTGACAAAGCATTTAGCTTCTTGTAAGGCTGTAATTTAATCACTGTCCCACAGCAAGATTTCACATCATACAAAGTGCACAATTAAAAGATGTAGAACTGGATAACCAAGGCTTTCAGTTATTATTCGGCGCCTGCACAATGGTGCCAGAGCCCGTTGCTGAGGATGGACTGCCCACCTCCTCCCACGTCATTGGGGGGGGGGGGGGGGGAGGGCGGTCTGTCCGGCCATGTAAATGAGTCGCACATTTAATATTGCTGCGGCTCCGCAGAGTAAATCCCATTCGTGCACTCCGCCATCTTTGAAGTGCTCGCAAAATTCAGCCCATTGTTTTTATTTAAGATTTCCAGCATCCACTGCATTTCAAGATCATCAACTCAAAAATTGCAATTACTAGAACAAAAATATTTGATTTTAGGATGATAGACATCAATGGAATAACCGAGTGAATTAATAGAAATTAGCTGCGGCATAAACTTTTGGTATAATCTGTCAGGTGACGGAGTGTAGTCAAAATCATTAAAGGTGCTCAAAATTGAGTGCTCGGCTTGGTGAAGTTTATTTAATTTTTTCATGAGACATGGGCGTCGCTGACAAGGCCAGGATTTGTTGTCCATCCCTAAGTGCCCTTTTCAATGGAGTGACTTGCTAGGCCATTTCAAAGGGCATTTAAGAGTCAACCACATCGCTGTGGATCTGGAGTCACATGTAGGCCAGACTAGGTAAGGAAGGCAGATTTCCTTCCCTAAAGGACGTCAGTGCACCAGGTGGGATTTTACAACAATGGTAGCTTCATGGCACCACAATTGCGACTAGCTTTCAATTCCAGATTGTTTTAAATTTAATTTATTAATTGAATCTAAATTCCACTAGCTGCCATGATGGGATTTGGACCCATGCCCCCAGATAGACCTTCAGATTATTAGTTCAGTGACATTAGCACTACACAATCATCTCATACTGAAAGGCTATGAACTGAATGCCAAAATTATTTTTGTTATTCCACATAAACAAAAATTGCAGCATTAACCCTTTTTTATTCATACTTTTTAACTGTATAAAGCATAAATTGATTCGTTTTATTTTTTCTTTTTTTTTTAAGAATTGTAAATTGCAAAAATACTTTTTGGCATGCGGATCATATAAGCTTGACTTACCACCTCATGCAATGCAGCCAGGAAACTCCCAGAAATGGTAGCAACCTGGACCGGTGCAATAAGGTTTCCACCATTCTCATGAGGGCTCTGCTGGTTTTCCTCAAATATTAAAGCAGAAGACCAACTGAATCCCCATGACACTTGTGACTTACTGTGACCAATATCCTGTGAAATTTGTTAGGAACAGTAGAAGAATAAAGGGGAAATTGTTAAAGATAAAAGTTAAAATATTAAATGTGCATGTTCGAGAAGAATTTGTCAGAGAAAAACACTAACTTACTTTCCGAACCTTGTACTACAAGTATCCTGGAGGATTTTGAAACCAGTGTAGCATAAATACTCTATAAATTAAGGGATTAAGACTAACAAATCCCACCGGCCAGATGGCATATCCTAGGAGACTAGCAAGGAAATGAGCAGGGTAATAACAATGTCATGACGTACTCCTTGGTTAGCAGCTATTTTAAAAAGAATGGCAAAGTAAACGTTGACAATCTCAGGTTCATTGATCAAACAGCAACATGCCACATAATGGAAACTGTTTTAGGGACTAATGTGGAAGAATACATGGAAAGCAATAAACTAATAAAAAAAAACTACCATGAATTTAGAAGGGAACGTTTTGCTGCAACAAGCCTCCTTGTAAAGTAAAGAGTATCTGCTGACGTAGAGTGGTCATAACAGAAGTGCAAGGTAAAGAGAGTGTAAAAGTTGGGGATTTGGTGAGGGTAAGAATTTGTGACAAGGGGAAGGGGGTGCTGCTTTTTTTCTCCAATACTTGTAGTGGTTCGTGTAAGCTTGAGGCAGTGTTTAAAATTTTTGTCCAGTATTTTAGTAGCTTAGTGCAAGTTAATGCATGGAAAAATAAAAATAAAACTTACAAACTAAAAAGTAGCTACAAATAATATAAATAATTTACATTAAGATATGGCAGAACAGGCTGTCTGGACTGCAGTTTGTGGACGGTGAGATTGTGCTGAGTGAACGCACTGGCAGTAGAGGTCTCCATCTCTAATTTCTCCGGCTTAGTGTCATTGAGCTGGAGAGCAGGTTGGAGACATTCCAGTGCATAAGGAAGGAAGAGCAGTATATCGATTGTTTGCTCCAGATTTTGGTCACACCTGTTAGAGAGATGCAGGTTTAAAAAGTAGTTGGTGCGACCAATAGCATGCAGAGTAAGGGGAAACCAGGTGAGACAGAAAACAGGGATACACTGAACACTGGATAGTCAGAAGCTTTTTCCCAGGGTGGAAGAGTCAGTTACTAGGGGACATAGGTTTAAGGTGAGAGGGACAAAGTTTAGAGGGGATGTGCGAGGCAAGTTCTTTACACAGAGGGTGGTGAGTGCCTGCAACTTGCTGCCGGGGGAGGTGGTGGAAGCAGGTACGATAGCGACGTTTAAGAGGCATCTTGACAAATACATGAATAGGATGGGAATAGAGGGATACGGTCCCCGGAAGTGCAGAAGGTTTTAGTTTAGGCAGGCATCAAGATCGGCACAGGCTTGGAGGGCCGAATGGCCTGTTCCTGTGCCGTACTGTTCTTTGTTCTTTGATCCGTAGAAACTGATGCTATTCAACAGGTACAACGCACTTGTTACCTGTGAGGGTAAGGATAAAGACTGTTGGAAGTACAGCCAGAATGCGAACCTTTGGAGCAGGAGGATGAGCAAAGGTGGGACGAGGAAGGGAAGTGTAATGTGGTAGTTGTAAGGGATTCAATAATTAGGGGGACAGATAGAATCCTGTGTAAGCAGCAGAGAGTCCCACTTCGTGGGCTGAATATTACAGACCCCCAATGTCAGAGGGCGTGGTGCGGGGGGCCAGAAAATGCCTCCGGCTGAGGCCCACCATGGGCCTCGATGCAGGGAAGGCTCAGTCCGATATTGCCGGTGACCGCGAGGCCTCGTGGCGGACCAGATGCTGATCGGCGACGGGAGCCAAATTTAAAAATGTAAATTAATTTAAATACAGGAATAAATTACTTCTCGCTTCTGCCGTTTGTCCCGGTGAGATATTGGTGCCGGTGGCTGGCACTCCGTGCCTTCGGATTCCCGTCCGGAGTACCGAGCCAAAACACTGGCGGGGAGGACGGAGCAGGTAGGTTTTTCAGTTTGGGGGGTGGGGGGGAAGCAGGGTCACAGTCATCTCACTGGTGTAGGGGATGGTGGGAAGGGATAAATTGTAAAGTCGATGCACTTTGGGCAGGGGGGACGCGGTGGGGAGGTGGAGAAGGTCAGATGCACAAGTTAAGTGTTTATTTTGGTGGGGGGGGGGAAAGAGTACAAGTAATTAAATGTAACATTATTGGGGGGGGGAGGGAGAAAGGCAAGATCAATTTATTTAGTTTTTTAAAATCAATCTCCCTTTAAATAATTAAATTGAAATATAGGGCTCGAAGCCCTTTAAAAATGGCGTCAGTGCCTGCGCAAACGCAGCAGATGCCATGGCCGGGGACGGACAGCCCGCTGTCTCCACGTCATCGGGGTGGGCAGTCGGCCCTGGCTATTTAAACGAGCCACCACGCTGAATATCACAGTGGCTCTGCGACGTGCAGTCCACACAGGCGAACCGCCATTGTATTTGTCTGCCGCTGATTACGGTGGCGGAATTATAAATTCCAACCCTGTATGTTATCTACCTAGTACCAGGGTAAGGGACATCTTGAAACAGCCTGAAAGGATATTGGAGAGGGATGGGTAGGATAGATTTGTTGTGATCCATGTTGGGCCCAACAACGTACAGAAGAGTAGGCAAGAGGTCCTGTTTGGAGAGTACCAGAAACTAGGGGCTAAATTAAAGAACAGGACCTCAAGGGTTATAATGTCTGGATTATCCAAAGCACCCTGCATGAGCTTCTCTCCACTCATTCCAACACGGAAGGGCCACCGAGGAGCCCCCACAATATTTCGCACGGGGGCTCATATAATACTGAAGGCGGAGCAGCCACTCTCAATGACATGTAGGGGTGGCCTCCGTGCCCGGCACCACGGCACAGGAACCAGCACCAGTTTTAAAGGGCTTTAAGCCCTCAGAATTATTTTTAATTTTTAAAGGTGCAGCCATGTTAAATTTTTATTCAAAAATAAGAAAGATGTGGAAGGCCCTTCCCCAAACCATCCATGGTTATTTTAATGCCCAAAATGACCAACACATGCCTTTTTCCCCACCCGAACTTTACCCCCGAAACCTGTAACATTTGGCCTATAACCCCTTCCCACTCTCCTCACATCCAATAAAAATTGATTTCCCCACTCTTCCACCCTTCTGCCCTGAAATTTTTATTACTCCTCCCCTCCCCACCAGGTCCTCAGCTCAGAACTCTGTGCGGAGTTCCCAAGGCACACGCAGCATGAATGGCAGCCATCAAATCGGCATGGGATGGCCGCCGCCTGCAGGTAAGTATATTTACATCTTACTAATGTTCATTTGCATATGGAGATGGAAGGTCTGCCTCCAGGCGGCAGGGGGGGCCGCACTGAGGAACCCCACCGCCAGTAATATTCTCCCCGCAGAATTTTACCGGCCCCTATGCCGCGACCCGCGGCGTCGAGGGGCCTGTAAAATTCAGCCCCAGCTGTTTGCTGTTTGACAGTGGGGCCAAAGCGAGACGGTAGCAGAAAGGGCGGCCACTTCCCCAGTTACTGGCCCTGGTAAACCAACGCTGAATGCAGGGTATTCAGGGAAGAGATTGCTTTTTGAAGTGTTGGGTTCCCTGGCATCTTATTTGGATACTAAGACCAACATCTGCCCCTGGTTGCAGAGTGATCACAAAACTGAGAGCATCATTAGGAAAGTGCTAATGTTATAAATTTGGTGGGAAAGCTTTTAGAAAGGGACGGCACAGTGGTTAGCACCGCAGCCTCACAGCTCCAGGGACCCGGGTTCAATTCTGGGTACTGCCTGTGTGGAGTTTGCAAGTTCTCCCTGTGACCGCGTAGGTTTTCGCTGGGTGCTCCGGTTTCCTCCCACAGCCAAAGACTTGCAGGTGATAGGTAAATTGGCCGTTGTAAATTGCCCCTAGTGTAGGTAGGTGGTAGGGAATATGGGATTACTGTAGGGTTAGTATAAATGGGTGGTTGTTGGTCGGCACAGACTCGGTGGGCCAAAGGGCCTGTTTCAGTGCTGTATCTCTAAATATAAATAAATAAAAATAAAACAATAATCCAGACAAACGTAACAGTCACTTGGACAAGTGTGGATTAGTTAATGAAAGCTCGAACAGATTTGTTAAAGGCAAATTCTGTTTATTTAACTTGATTCAATTTTTGTGGAGGTAACAAAGAGGGCTGGAGAGGGTAATGCAGTTGATGTGGCGGTACATGATCTTCCAAAAGGCTTTTCATAAAATGCCGCATATGGACTTTCCAGCAAAGTTGAAGCCCATGGAATGAATAAAAGGAACAGTGACAGCATGGATAAGAGGTTGGCTGAGTGACAAGAAACAGAGAGTATAATGGTGACCAGGGTCCTAGCAGAAAGAATAGATGGGGCTTTAAAGGACTTTAAATTGGTGAATGGGGATAGGAGGGAGGGAATTGGGAGGGGTTAGGTGGAAAAAGATATTAATAATTCAACAATAATAGAAAAGGAAGAGAGTAGAATAACTGTCAGAAATTGTGCTTTAGGCACTACAGGTAAAGAGAAAACTAATAAATGTAACGTGATTACACCAGGAAAGAGAACTGGGAAACAAATTAGTAAAAATAATATATTATTATAGTAAAAACTTAGAGCTGAAAGACAGGTTAGGGTATGTGGCTCAAATAGCATTCTATATGCAAACGGATGTGGTATAAAAAAAAAAATTGAATGAATTGCTAGTGCAAATTCAACTTGGAGGTTATGACATGGTAGCTATTACTGAGACATGACTACAAGAAGTCAGGACTGTAACTAAATATACCAGGTTATAAAGTCTATAGGAAAGACACAGAAAATGGTTGAAGGGGAGGAATAGCCAGAGTGATTAAGGATAAAACCACTTCAGTGATGAGAGAGGATATAATGAGAAGTAAGCAGGCAGTGGAGATTTTTGGGGTAGAATTAAAAAATAGAAAAGGATTGAAGGCGCCAATGGGGAGTTGTGCATAGCCTCCCCCCCCCCACCCCCGGTAGTAGCCGTGAAGTGGTAAATTGTATAAATGCTGAGATTAGACAAGCATGTAGTAAAGGCAGAGTGGTTTCAATGCTGGATTTTAACTTGCATATATATTGGGACGACCAGACTAGCACATGTCAGGAAGTAGTAAATGTCTTGAATGTATCCAGGATAGTTTACTGCAACAATATGTCCAGAATAAAACAAGGGGATACACTATATAAGATTTATTAATAAGTAATGAGCCAGATTTAGTTAACAGCCTAATGCTGCGTGAACATTTATGCAATAGCGATCATAATATGATTAAGTTCAACGTAGTGTTCGAAAGGGAGAAAGGTGAAACAGCTACAAAGATTCTAGATTTTGGTAAGTTGACTTCAATGCGATGAGACAGAGACTGCCATAATAAACTGCCCAAGTCTGTTACTCGGTAAAATGACACAAGATCAGTAGGAGGTGCTCAGAAAAATAATTTAATTTTTAAAAAATCATCTTGGAATATGAGCATCGCTGGCAAGACTAGCATTTATTGCCCATCGCTAAGTGCCCTTGAGAAGGTGATGGCATAGGTACACCCACAGTGCCGTTAGGGAGGAGTTCCAGGATTTTGACCCAGCCACAGTGAAGAAATGGCGATATAGTTCGAAGTCAGAATGGTGTGTGCCTTGGAGAGGGGATTGCAGATAGTGGTGTTCTTATGTATCTGCTGCCTTTGCTCTTCTAGGTGACAGAAGTCACAGGTTTGGAAAGTGCTGCTGAAGGAGCCTTGGGAAGTGGATCTTGTAGATGGTTCACACTGCTGCCACTGTGCCCTGTGGAGGGAATGAATGTTAAGGTGGTGGATGGGGTGTCAATCAAGCAGACTGTTTTGTCTTCAATAGTGTCAAGCTTCTTAAGCTGCATTGATCCAGGCAAGTGGAGAACTAACTTGTGCCTTGTAGACCGGTGGACACGCTTTGGGGAGTCAAAAGGTGAGTTACTTGTTACAGAATTCCCAGCCTCTGACCCACCCCGTAGCCACAGTATTTATATGGCTGGTCCAGTTAAGTTTCTGGTCAATGGTAACTTCCAGTTTGTGATGGTAGGAGAGTCAGCGATGGTAATGCCATTGAATGCCAAGGGAAGATGGTTAGATTCCCTCTTGTTGGAGATGGTCATTGCCTGGCACTTGTGTGGTGCAAATGTTATTTGCCACTTATCAGCCCAATGTTGTCCCGGCCTTGCTGAACGTAGGCACGGACTGCTTCAGTATCTGAGCAGTTGCAAATGGTGAACACTCTGCAATCATCAGCGGTCATCAGAAAATATCCCACTTCTGACCTTATGATGGGAGGAACGTTATTGATGAAGCAGCTGAAGGTGGTTGGGTCTAGACACTACCCTGAGGAATACCTACAGCGATGTGCTGGGGCTGAGGTGATTGGCCTGCCGCAATCACAATATTCTTCCATTGTGCTAGGTATGACTCCAGCATGATTAATAAATTGATTTTAAATTTCGCAGCTGCCGTGGTGGGATTTGAATTCAAGTCTCCAGAACATTAGTCCAGGCCTCTGGAATTACTGGTCCTGTAACATTACCACTATGCTACCATCCCAGAACTAGTTTATAACTCTAAGGGGCAAGAGCTCTACTTGCCAGAAAAAACAGCCATGAACAACTAAAGAGGTAAGGGACAATATAAAACTAGAAGAAAAAGCAATCAAAAATGCAAAAAATAGCATGGATCCTGGTGAATAGAAAAGATACATAGAACAGCAAACGATTACAAAAGAGATAGTAATAACTACAGCAGGGGAGTATGAAAAACAAACTTGCAAGGGATATCAAAATCAATACCAAAAATATTTACAATTATATTAGGAAAAAAAGGGTGGCCAGGAGCAATGTGGGCCTCTCAAAAACAGATAGTAAGTCAGTGAAAATAAGGAAATGGCAGACATGTTGACCGACTACTTTGCGTCAGTATTAATAGTAGAACAGCAGCATTTTTTTTGTATTCATTCATGTCATGTGTGCATCGCTAGCAAGACCAGCATTTGTTTCCCATCCCTAATTGCCCTTAAGGTGGTGGTGGTAAGCTGCCTTCTTGAACCGCTGCAGTCTATATGGCGTAGGTACATCCACAGTGCTGTTGGGGAGGGAGTTCCAGGTTTTTGGCCCAGCAGCAGTGAAGAAACGGCGTTTGTTTCCAAGTCAGGATGGTGTATGGCTTGGAAGGGAACTTGCAGATGGTGGTGTTCCCATGCATCTCCTGCCCCTGTCCTTGTAGGCATGCCAGATATCTCAAAGAAACTAATACTGAATCAGGGATCGGGACTCACCAAAATTGACATAAGCAAATTACAGTAATGAGAAACATTATGACACTAAAGAGTGACAAATCCCAGGATTTTAAAGGAAGTGGGAGATTGCAGATGCCCTAGCTACAATCTTCAAAAAGCAAGATACTGCAGCTGCTGGAAAACGGAAATAAAAACAGAAAATGCTGGAAATATTCAGGTGATGGCAAACCTGAATATTTTCAGCATTTTTAGTTTTTATTAATAATCTTACAAAGTTCTCTCAATTCAGGAATCATTCCTTTAAATGGGAAAACTGTACAGGCCTCTTTGCTGTTTAAGAAAGGTGATAGGGGAGACCAGGGAATTATAGAGCAGTTAGCCTAACATCTGTTGTTGGGAAATTATGAAAGTCTATAATTAAGGCTCGCATGACTGAACATCTTGGAAATTTTCAGCTGTGCTGAGAGAGACAGCATAGATTTGTAAAGGATAGGTCATGCCTGATGAACCTAACTGAAGTTTTTTGAACAGGTGACTAAAGTATTGGTCAGGAAAATGTCTATGGATGTTATTTATATGGACTTCCAGAAGGCGTTTGATAAAGACCCTCATAAGATACTGTTACCTAAAGTTGAAGACCATGGAACTGAAGGCAATTTATTGACCTGGTTAGGAAATTGGTCGAGCAGTAGGAGACAGAGAGTAGGGATAATGGATAGTTACTCTAACTGGCAGGATGTGACTAGTGGTGTGCCGCAAGGATCTGTGTTGGGCCTCAACAATTCACCATATTTATTAACGACTTAGATGATGGGTTAGAAAGCCACATATCCAACTTTGCCGATGACACAAAGATCGGCTGCATTGCAAGCAGTGTAGATGGAAGCATAAAAGTACATATAGATATTGATATTAAGAGAATGGGAAAAAACTGTGGCAAATGAATTTAAACGCAGGCAAAGGTGAGGTCATTCACTTGGACCTAAAAAGGTTAAAACAGTGTCCTTTCTAAATGGTGAAAAGCTAGAAACAATGGTGGTCCAAAGAGACTTGGGGGTCCAGATACATAGATCATTAAAATGTCAAGAACAGGTACTGAAAATAATCAAAAAGGTTAAAGAAATTGTTGGCCAGCGGCTGCAAGAAATACAGAATCAGTTACAAACTGCTGGATTGTTTGTGACCTGTAGTAACCTGGAGCTCAGACACTGGCCTGTGCTGGTAAAAACCAGTTTGAACTAATTAATTTATGTGACAAGACAAAGGAGCGATCACAGGAAAAGAGCCTTATTTGGATATGGTGTGATACCGGGGTCTTTGGGCCTGGGCCAATTAGGAGAAGATGCGAACAAGGTGAGCAGGCTTAAACCAACTGGAAAGAGACAGCTCAGTTCTGGAGAGATAAGGAGGAGAATAACAATAGAGCTTTTTGGGCATAGAGTCAGCGATAAGCTCCGGAGACCAACCATCGTGGAAGTGGAAGACCCTGCGTGAGCAATGCGGCGACGACGTAAAAGAGAGAGAGAACGGAACACCTGGCCAGCGTCAACTCTCCCCTTTTTCAGGTATTATCCTTTGTTTTCTAGTGGGTGTGCTTATCAATTCTAGCTAGCTTTGTTATTAACTGTATAACTCAGTTTGAGTTGCATGCTTTTGTCTAACTAAGTGTATAAGCCTTATTCTTACATTGTACAACAATGTGAATAAAGTAAATTGATAGTTAAAGAAAAGACTGAGTTTCCTCCTCTTTGTACTAAGCCATTAACTGTAGCCTGTGGATTAAGTGGAGGGTGGCTCTCCTGTAACCCAATACCCCAAACACCCAGCCTGAACCTGAATTAAGGGGACTTAGTCCCATGTGACGGCCAGGATCAAGTGGGTGCAGGGAATAAAGGGGCCAAGGGGGATTGACTCCGCTCCACTGTTTACATAATTGGCGTCCCTGGGTGGGCTCGAGGATAAATCTCTCTGTTGAATCAGTGGGAGACTCGAGCCGAACCGAATTGGCAATGTACAGAGAGAATAGGAACTTAGGGGTTAATTTGTAGCTACTAACATAAGATGACCAAACAAAGGGACTCTCCAGACCCTGGAGACTTGGATTGTTTTGATTGGAAGGGATTCCTCCAAAAATACGTAATAGGGAAGTGGCTGCAATACGGAGAGTATGCCAGTCACACTAGCGACAAGGGAAAACCCGTAGGGGAAGCCCTTTGGAAGATTGCACAAGCAAAGATGTCAGCTAGGAAATTTTTAAAATACAGAAGTCAGTAGCTATCGGCTGTTTACTTGAGGAATGGATAGAATGCCAACAGCAGGCTAAAAATGAGCAGAACAGACTAGAGGAAGAGAATTAAAAACTCAGTGAGGAGGCAGCCCGCCTTAGTGAAAAAGTAACTGATTTGCAGGGACAGAGAAGTGCGGATTTGATGCATATGAACCAATATCAGTTACAGTGTGAAAAACTATTTACAGAAAAAAGTAGGCGAGAGGGAGAAGCCCAAGCATCTAAAGCTGAGGTGTAAGGATGGAAACAGCAATGTAGTGATTTAAAAACTGCCATGAATGTGATTCAGAGGGCAGCTCAGGAAAAAATTAATACAGGTGATCACACAAAGTGTCAAAAATACATAGCGAGACTGCAAGACCAGCTAACCACGCAGAGAGGGATAATCTGTGCTTTTGCACCCGAAGGAAGTGAGAACGGTGAAGGGGGCATAGATTGGAATGAGTTAGCAGACGAAGCGACTAGATACGGCCATGATGACGGAGACCCTCTACCCAAGGATCCTCTGCCAGCATATGAGCCAGAGCCAAAGAAGCCATCGGCCCCCATGGCCCCCCCTTGTGACCACTAGGGCAGCGATAGGGGCAGATGGCAAGGTGGCAGCTGGCCCGCGTATGACATATTCCACTCCAATGGGGGTACAGCAATTGAGGGATATTGCGAAAGACATTGGGACGTGCGCACCCGGGGATGATCCTAGGGAGCTGTTCCAAGCGGTCAGTCAACAGAGAGGAATACACGGCTTAGATGATGCTGAAGAAAGAAAATTAATTATAATGTGCCTACACCCACACATACACTCCGCCCTACCGGAGGAGCAAAAACTCGGTAGAGGCACAAATGAGGCTTTAAAAGAACAAGTATTAAATGTCATGGGCGCTAACAGAGGGGACCCAGTGCAGGCGCTAACGAAATGCTATCAAAGAAAAGGTGAACACCCTGTCGCGTTTGCAGCCAGCATCTGGGCGGTGTTTCAAGGTGTATATGGCGCAAACCTAGATAGAGCCAATCCAATGCCAGAGATTAGAAACCGATGGCTGAGAACGCTGGTGTTGCTTGGCACTGAGGAGTCAAGAAGGGCACTAGATCAATTTGATCCTCTGATGACACGCACACAGAGGCTTGGGTACTCAGGAGGACAGTTCGAGCATGGGAGAAGGAAACAACAAAATTCTCCAAGGCCCCTGGGGGAAAGGCAATGCCTGTCAAAGATCAGACAATAACCTGGAGAAATGAAAGGAGGGGAACTGCACAGGGGGCACCCCACCCAGCCTTTCAGACAGCAGGAAGGGGTAGAGGCATTGGGAGAGGATCCGTCCCAGGAACAGGGAGAACTCTGGGCGGGCCGACCCACTGCTATAATTGTGGCCAGGAGGGACATTTCAAAAGAGAATGTCCAAACCCAAGACGAGAAAACATAGGTCGGGGAGGAGGCCAGAACAAACGCCAGAGCCTACCCATGGAAGGACCAAATAGGTCAAATCCTCAATATGATATACTAGAGATATCACCGTCTTCGGGGTTGTACCCTGAACCAAATGACGGTCGCAGGCCTCTCCGTTATGGGTGTGTGACACGCGGTGGGATAACACAGGGAGACCCCTAGTGAATGGCAGGGTTGGAGGCCGCCCTGTCACGTTCCTTTGGGACACTGGAGGATCCCGAACCACCGTAAACACCACCAATGTTAGTAAAGTAGATTGGAAAATTCAAAGTAAACTTGTTTTAAGCGGATTCACAGGACATTCACAAGTGGGATATGTGAGCGTACCATTGGAAGTCAGTGTGGGGGAACGTAGCAATAGAGCACTCACTGGTTCTCATTCAGTTACCCAGAGAACAAGAACATATATTAGGGTGTGATTATATGGCTAAAGCAGGACTCTGTTTTGACCCTGTTAATTGCGCGATTTGGCAAATGCCCTTGGGCATGGGTAGTATAGATCACACATCTGTTCCGGTCGGGGAATACCAGGATAGGATATGCACATTCAGGGAACTGTGGACAAGACAAGAAGAAATGAGTAGCGATAGTGAAGTGCAACAAATTATCACATGAAATTCAGTAGTATTTGCTCGACATAAACATGATTGTGGGAAAATGACCGGGAGTGTGTGTATACAGGGTCCAGACCCCAAACCACAGAAGCAGTATGGTTTTCCGAAACAGGCAGAAGAGGAGGTGATACAGAATTTGCTGCTACAAGGGATACTAAGACCGGTAGCCTCCACTAACAACTCGCCTATTTGGCCGGTGAGGAAACCGGATGGTAGCTGGCGACTAACGATAGACTATCGAGAATTAAATAAGGTAACCCCGTTAACGGCCCCCACTGTAGCAACTAGCCCAGAGACGGTAGTTAAACAGAATTAGGACGCACAGTGGTTCACGGTTTTAGACATAAGTAACGGTTTTTGGTCTATTCCACTGGAGAAAGAATGCCAATATAAATTTTCGTTTACCTTTCAAGGACAACAATATACATGGACCGCCCGGCCACAGGGATTTCATAATTCCCCATCTATATTTCACCAACATCCAAGGGAAGGGTTAAAAAGGTTCTCAAAGCCTGAATGTCTGGTGCAGTATGTAGACGACTTACGTCTACAAACGGAAATGGAACAGGAACATTATCAGCTACTAAGTGAATTACTACAATTGTTACACGAATTGGGACTAAAAATAAACCCTAAAAAAGCGCAGGTTATGAAACAGAAGGTTACTTACTTGGGAATGATCTTGACTCCAGGAAAGAGAGAAATTGACCAACAAAGGGTAGTAGCAGTTGGCAGACTCCCTGTCCGGCAGGCTGTAAAAGGGTTGAGATCCTTCCTGGGTTTGGTGGGATATTGCAGGGACCACATTGATGGATTCGCTACAAAAGCGGCCCCATTAACGGAGCTATTGAAAAAGAATGTGGCGTGTGAGTGGAAAACTGAACATACACAGGCCATTTCAGATTTAAAGCAAGCACTAGCTGCTGCGCCTGCTCTGAAAACCCCAAATCCAACTGAGCCGTTTTCATTGGAGGTAGCTACCACAGACACCACCCTCTCAGCAGTTCTGTTACAGGAGACACACGGGAAATTGAGACCAGTAGTGTATGCCTCGCGTATGCTTTCACCGGTAGAGCAGGGGTATATGACGTGCAAGAAACATTTGTTAGCAGTTTTTTGGGCAGTACAGTATTTTACTTACATAGTGGGACTGAACTCACTTACAATATTGACAGAACATACCCCCGTACAGTTACTATTAGAAGGTAGGATCAAAGACAGGTCAGTAAGTCAGAACCGAATTGCTAGGTGGACACTATTGTTGCAAGGAAGAAACATAAGCATAAAAGGAGTAAAAACTACCACTATGTTGGCAGACAACCTAGTGTATCAAGGAGAGAAACATGAGTGTCAAGTCATGATAGCAAATGATCCCAAGGGACCATTTGTATCAAAACAAAAAGGAGGGGATAGGACTGAATTGGAAAAAGCAACGGAGACCAAAAGAAAAGATGCAAAGGAAAAAGAAGAACCCCGCTTAAAAATTTTTGTGGATGGTTCCTCATCAGTACAGGATGGCAAGGAAAACTGGGTGCGGAATGTAGAAGATGAACACGGTCAGGAAAAGTGGGCGGCACAGTGGCGCAGTGGTTAGCACCGCAGCCTCACAGCTCCAGGGACCCAGGTTCGATTCTGGGTACTGCCTGTGTGGAGTTTGCAAGTTCTCCCTGTGTCTGCGTGGGTTTCCTCCGGGTGCTCCGGTTTCCTCCCACATGCCAAAGACTTGCAGGTTGATAGGTTAATTGGCCATTATAAAATTGCCCCTAGTATAGGTAGGTGGTAGGGAAATAGAGGGACAGGTGGGGATGTAGTAGGAATCTGGGATTAGTGTAGGATTAGTATAAATGGGTGGTTGATGGTCGGCACAAACTCGGTGGGCCGAAGGGCCTGTTTCAGTGCTGTATCTCTAAACTAAACTAAACTAAACTAAAGTTTAGCGCAGCTTTAAAATTGCCTAAAACCATGAGCGCGCAGGCGGCAGAACTGGCAGCCGTTGCATATGTGGTTGGCCACCCAGAATACTTCCCGCCCGGATCAGTTATATATTCTGATAGCATGCATGTCTGTAATAGCCTCACGGAACACTTGCCCTTATGGGAGGCGAGAGGTTTTGTCTCAGCGGATGGAAAGCCCCTTCCATCGGCCCCATTATTAAGATACATCTTTGAAAGAGCACAGGGGAAAGGATATGGGATCATGAAGGTAAAAGCTCATTCAAAACTTACTCCGGAAGGGAACGGGAAAGCGGATGAGCTAGCCAAACAAGGTGCTGTTAGTGGGCAGGAATGGCAGCCACTGATTCAGGACATTGGGGAACAGAAAGGGAAACAGGTTAAGGTAATAGATTTAACAGAGGAGCAGAAGAAAGATGGAGAATTGAAAAAACTGATAGGAGTAGAGTCAGACACATACAAAGAGCACAAGGGGGTCTATATTCAGGACGGAGTGGTTTTATGTGAAAGAAAATTCATAGTGCCAGAGGGGGGACGACACCAAATAATCCACTGGTACCATGACTTATGGGGACATAAAGGGACAGAGAGTGCCCTGGAAAGGATAAAGGAGGTGTGCTGGTTGCCTGGAATGATAGGTGACGTGGGACACTACATCAAGAATTGTTTGATCTGTGCACAACATAACCCCGACAGGAATGTCAAGAAAGGGGCCCTCCGACATACTAGACCAGTAGAAGGGCCTTGGACTAATTTACAAATAGACTATGTAGGACCCCTACCACCCCCCCCCCCCCCCCACTCCAGGAGGGTTTAAGTACATTCTAGTAATAGTAGACACGTTTACCAAATGGGTGGAAGCTTTCCCAACCAGAACAAATACTGCCAAAATCACCGCAAAAATTCTGTTAGAAAGGGTATTCACTCGATGGGGTTTACCCCGAAGCATAGAATCAGATCAGGGAACACATTTTCCAGCCCAAGTAATGCAAAATGTAATGACCCTCTTTGGGGTTAAACAGAAATTCCACATACCCTATAGACCACAGTCTAGTGGGATTGTGGAAAGGATGAATCGGGCATTGAAAAACATGACAGCTAAAATGGTACAGCAGCACAAGACGACCTGGCAGGTCGTTCTGCCCTATGTGTTGATGGTAATCAGGAATACCGCAGCTTCATCAACAGGCTATACTCCCTATAAACTCATGACAGGAAGGGACATGAGAGGAATGGAGGGGTTGGTAGGTTTGGACTTGTCCGAACCCGAAGTGGACAGTATTATATCAGAGAAATGAGTGCAACAACTAGTAGAAAAAATGAGGGAAGCAAATTACGTGGCAGCTCACCAACAAGGGAAGAGGAGACAGCAAAGCAAGGCTTATTTCGATGCGAAAGCCAGCCCGATAGAGTTGAGCCCCGGACAAAGGGTAATGGTAATGATCAGAATATACCAGCCCACCTCATTCTTGAGTCCAAAGTTCACCGGTCCCTATGAGATAGTAGATAAAGCTAGTCCATCTGTATACAAAGTATTGACGGCACCAGATAAGTGTGGCTGGTATCACATTAACCAGTTAAAAGATAGTAGGAGAAAAACAAGATAATCACAGTTGGCATGTGATGCTTGATGCTACCGATGTTCCAACCGAAGGTCAGGGAGATCAAGAGCAGGATCAACTGCGGATCCAAGCGGAAGTGTTTGAAAGACAACCTGATGTTATACGTCCACATACATAGAGAAATCGAGGGCAAAAACGAAAGAAAAATAAAGAAAACAGGGGAAGTAAGTGGACTAGAAGAAATGGACGGTTAGAATCAGAAACAAATTGGGAACAAGATATAGACAGTCTGGCTCAGTGTATGGAAAGACTGGACTTAAAATAGGATAAGAAAGAAACTGTAAATAAGAGCAGAAATTACACTTGTATATTACATGTCCAGCCCACAATGAAGAGGGTGATACATTGCATTGCTATTGGATTGACCATATTTGAGACTATAGGTGAACCCGCATCGGAGCTGTCACGACGAATGAACGCGCCTGAAGCAATGTCGACGCGGGAAGACTATCCTGTGGCCAGGAACAACTTTGCTCGGCAGATCAAGATAGTTCGAACCAACAAAGGAAAACGAGAAGATTTAAATTTGTATTATGCGGGAGTGGATGGGTTGGCATGCGCGAGAAGAACATTGGGTATACCGAAGGGAACAGAAGTTTGACCTTAACGAACAGAGTGTGAGGTACCTGTGATGAGGATAGAGGAAGATATTATCCTGGGGCAGTGTTTCATATTCCCTGACACGGAAGCAATTTGACCTACCCTTTAAAGAGAGTCCATAACGTGGGCAAGTACCAGGAGGGTATTTGAATATCTTTATGTAACCCACCATCTCATGCCATTGTAATGGATGGTGTTGAGAAAGGGGTAGATTTGTCAAAATGTCATCAAGGGGGGAATCACTGGGCCTGTCCGGAAGAGACAACGAGACAGAAACTTACAAATTGCGGGCTCAGCACCTATGAAAATTGTTCACTGTCCATTTTGCCTGTTAATAACCAGACCTTTTTACAATATGCCCTTGTGGGGCAAACGTATTACATAGCCACGGCTGCTACGAACTACAACAAGGGATGGAAACAGTGCCCTCTGGAGGGACACAATGTAGCCATTCACAATGTTACCTTCAACTTGGTTGTTGGTGGACAAGTACTGCCTAAGCCAATAAAGAGGATAGTGATCAAGGAGAATCTCACGGTCCAACGTACTGATACAGATCAAGAGGTACGGGAATATATTGCCTCCGAATTACCACCCATCCCACACCTGACAGCGGATTGGCACAATAGCAGAAGAGGCAAAAGAGATAATTCATCAATGGAATAAACACACTAAAACAATTAGAACTGACGCCGACAAGGCAAATGAACTGTTGCGTGACTCAGGGTTTTGGAGTAAGTTTTGGAATTGGGGATCTAATGTTCAAATACATCCAAGGGTCAGAATTGTATCACATATTGCTGTCATAGTGATTCTATGTGCGCTAATAATTGTGTACTCAATGTATATCAGCTTTGAAGGTGGAAAAATGAAATTTTGCAAAGATTGGATGATGGGGCTATGATGAAACAGAAGGAACGGTTATCAATAGAAACAAAAACTGTAAAAAAAAAACCAAAACAACTGTATATACTATGTTTTATAAATGTATCTTTTTAATATGTAACAGTATTGCGCACCCATTGGAGGACAATGACGTTCTCAGGAATGGTTCACAGAGCAGGGAAACTTGATGATCCTAAGATAAGTATCTTTGGATCATGAGGGGTGAGATGTTGGCCAGGGGCTGCAAGAAATACAGAATCAGTTACAAACTGCTGGATTGTTTGTGACCTGTCGTAACCTGGAGCTCAGACACTGGCCTGTGCTGGTAAAAAACCAGTTTGAACTAATTAATTTATGAGACAAAGGAGCGATCACAAGAAAAGAGCCTTATTTGGACACGGTGAGATACCGGGGTCTTTGGGCCTGGGCCAATTAGGAGAAGATGCGAACGAGGTGAGCAGGCTTAAACCAACTGGAAAGAGACAGCTCAGTTCTGGAAAGATAAGGAGGAGAATAAGAATAGAGCTTTTTGGGCATAGAGTCAGCGATAAGCTCCGGAGACCAACCATCATGGAAATGGAAGACCCTGTGTGAGCAACGCGGCGACGACGTAAAAGAGAGAGAGAACGGAACGCCTGGCCAGCGTCAACTCTCCCCTTTTTCGGGTATTATCCTTTGTTTTCTGTGACTAGGTCAGGGAAAGGACAGAGGAACCTAGTGGGTGTGCTTATCAATTCTAGCTAGCTTTGTTATTAACTGTATAACTCAGTTTCAGTTGCATGCTTTTGTCTAAGTGTATAAGCCTTATTCTTACATTGTACAACAACGTGAATAAAGTAAATTGATAGTTAAAGAAAGGACTGAGTTTCCTCCTCTTTGTACTAAGCCATTAACTGTAGCCTGTGGATTAAGTGGAGGGTGGCTCTCCTTTAACCCGATATACCAAACACCCAGCCTGCTCCTGAATTAAGAGGACTTAGTCCCACATGATGGCCAGGAATGTGCAGGGAATAAAGGGGCCAAGGGGGAGTTGACTCTGCTCCACGGTTTACAAAATGCTGGCCTTTATTTCTACAGGACTAGAAATCAAGAAGGTAGAAGTCATACTTCAGTTGTACAAAGCCCTGGTTAGATCACAGCTGGAGTGGTGTGAGCAGTTCTGGGAATCACAGCTTAGGAAGGATATATTGGCTTTGGAGGGAGTGCAGCATAGGTTCACCAGAATGTCAGGACTCCAAGGATTAAACTACGAGGAGAGATTACAGAAACTAGGGTTCAATTCCGTGGAATTTAGAAGGTTAAGTGATGTTCCACAGGGGTCAGTGTTGGGTCCCTTGCTGTTTATGGTATATATTAATGATTTGGACATAAATGTGGGGGGCATGATTGGGAAATTTACAGATGACTCAAAAACTGGTTGTGTAGTTGATAGTGAAGTGGATAGCTGTGGAGTCCAGAATGATATCAATGGTTTGGTTGAGTGGGTAGAAAAGTGGCAAATGGAATTCAATCTGGAGAAGTGTGAGGTAATGCATTTGGGGAGGGTAAACAAAGCAAGGGAATACACAATAAACAGGAGGATATTGAGAGGGGAAGAAGAAGTGAGAGACCTTGGACTGCATGTCCACAGGTCCCAGAAGGTGGCAGGACAGGTAGATAAAGTGGTGAAGAAGGCAGATGGAATGATTTCCTTTACTGGCCGAGGTATAGAATACAAAAGCAGGGATTATAATGCTGGAACTGTATAAAACACTGGTTAGGTCACAGCTGGAGTACTGCATACAGTTCTGGGCACCGCATTACAGGAAGGACATAATTGCTCTGGAGAGAGTACAGAGGAGGTTTACAAGAATGTTGCCACGGCTTGAAAGTTGCAGCTATGAGAAAAGATTGGATCGGCTAGCGTAGTTGGACCAGGTACTGGAAGGTGGGATCAGATTGAGCGACTAGTTTCCTTTTCAGCCGGCACAGACACGATAGGCTGAATAGCCTCCCTCTGTACCGTAACTTTTCTATGGTTCTATGATTAGATCGAGATTTTCAAGATATTAAGGGGAACAGATAGGGATGAGAGGGAGAAACCATTTCTGCTGGTTGGGAGGTCTAGAACTAGGGCAAATCGTCGAAAAATTAGAACCAGATCTTTCAGAAGTGAAATTGGGAAATCTTTCTACACAAAGGGTGGTAGAAGTTTAGAACTCTCTTCCCCAAATGACAATTGATGCTAGATCAATTGTGAGTTTTAAAACTGAGATTGATTGATTTTTATTAACCAAAGATATTAAGGGATATGGGGCAAAGGCAAGTATATGGAGTTAAACTGCACATCAGCCATGATCTCATTGAATGGTAGAACAGGCTCGAGGAGCTAAATGGTCTACTCCTGTTTTTATGTTCTTTTTCACCACCTTAGCTCCTGCTCACCTAGTAGTGTTCACCCAGAGTAGACCCCTATAACTGATGCTCTACAGTATGCAGGGTTTCAATTTTTAAGCTGTTGCTTTCAAGGCTTAAGAAGGATCATCATTCTCTTTCTCTGCTGCAGCTATGCCCGAGATTTGCAAAGGTCCTGGAAAAAAAGAGATGTGCACTTAGTGGCAAGAGAAAACATCAGCTGAGCGACAGCTCTGTGCACCACCAAGTTGTCATGCAGACCATGTGAAGAAATCTAAAAAAAAACGTAGTTGTGATCTGGAATGCACTGCCTGAAAGGATAGTGGAAGCAGAGTTAGTAGTAACTTTCAAAAGGGAATTGGATAAATACATGAAGGGAAAACATTCCAGGGCTATGGGGAAAAGGCGGGGGACTGAGACTAGTTGGATAGCTCTACTAAAGCTCGACTTTTCACTTCAAACAATACAGCCATAAAACTGCCAGAAATGGCAGAAACCCAGTCCAGTGCAATCAGATCTCCGCCATTTCCCTGAGGGCACAGTTTGCTTTCCCCAAGTATTACACCGAAGACCAAAAGAATCCCCAAGATACTTCTGATTTACTGTGGCAAATAAGAAAAAAAAAGGAAGATTGCCAAACACCCTACAAGATGTATCCTCCAGCCGTACCATTTGCCAGGCCCCCCTGTTGCCTACAATCTCCATGGTTGCTTCCTTCATTGCTTTGCATAGCTGATGGCCCTCTTGCGATTCTTGACATCTCCCTTCTGCTGCCTGCCAGCAAGAAAAGTGGAAGTGTGTTAGGGTGTGGCCTGTTGAAGGGATAGAAAGATGTCTGTAGCAGCTTAGGACTGGGGCATGAAGAAAGAAGTTGTGAGTGCATAACAGGTACAGAGTGTGAAAATGAAAGTAGCCGCTATGATTGAAGGAGCAAGATGGGATGGGAAGGTTTGTTATTGCTGGGATTACAGTAACGTTGTTCAGGGCTGTGGAGGGAGTAAGAGAGCTGTGAATAGGAGTCTTCTTTTAGCATCTCTGAAAAAGTTGTTGAATTTCTTCCAGCATTGCTCCAGCAACTTCAAAGGATCAAGGGCAGCAGGAGAGGGATGGAAGTGATGCTGGCAGCAGCCATTTCAAGAAATGTAGCAGTACAAAAGGCAACATCATAGGCACTTCCCGTCTAAGCAGTGCAGGTTGCTTTTAAAACACAAAGCTCCGCCGGGTTTTCCATCGCCCCAGTACTCGAGCTTCCAACTACAAACTAGTAGCACTCAGTTTACCCTTTCTATGAAATGAGACACACCTCCAAACAGTTTGTGCCTCATACCATCAAGTTTGGGCAGGCACAGCAGCTGCTTTAAACTCGTTTTACATTTGAAAAACATTAATGATGGTTGGGATATAAAAGCAGAAGTAGGATTCGAACCTCCAAAGATTATGCCACGGTTTTACAAAACCCTAGTTAGAATTCACTGTGTTGCCCTGTTTTGGAATTTTGTAACCATTTTTCACAGAGAGGATTTGGAAGACAGGTATATTTAAATATTGGACTTCTAAGCAAAAGCAGATGGCTAAAATACTAATGGTGTAGGCATTGAAGTTGTTATTTCCAAAAACTAAGCAATTTGTTAACGGTAGGTCATTAAACACCCCACATCCATCGAGTTGGGATGTCCCTGGTTCCAGGCACTTGGCAACAATTATCTAGCAAAAGCTTCTTCTCCCCTTGGATTGTGAGCACAGGGAAATAAAAAAACAGGCAGCAGAATCAACAGGTTCTTAAACAGAAAACTGAAGATTAGAGTGCGGGGGCGGGTGGGGGGGGGGGGGGGAGGGAATGTGGTGTTAGAAGTTATTTTGTTTCAAGACAAGTGAAGTGGGAAAGTGTATCATCTTCATTATTATTACAAGATGGGCAAGAAAAGAAAGGAGAGGGTGGTAGAATTGATGAAAGAAATTAAAGAGGGATGATGCATATGAGGGAAGAGGGAGGGCTAAAAATTGGATATGGCCCATATGCGGGTGTATGGATCGTGATGTGCATTTACCCTATGCCCAATTGAGGTGATACAGGCAGCATTCAATTTTTGTGCTGCCTGCTCATCTCCATGATTGGAACGTGCAGTCCAATGTTAAACACACTGGCTGCATGCTCAGCAGAAGGCCCAGGTTCCTGCGATGCCAGCACAAGTTAAAGTTAGCCTGCACATCTTAAAGCCAGCTTGCACCTCTTAGAGAGGAAGTGCACGCTGTCTGCCGCTGGGGCTTTGAAAGAGCTTCTCAGAAGGAAGAAAGAACAGCAATGCAGCAGCTGATCCGAGAGGGAGCTCCCAGGTTCTCTGATGCAGTGTTGGAGACCTTAGTGATGAAGGTGGAGAGAAGGAAAATGATCATTTTTCACTAGGGGGCCAGGAGGCCCTCCAGAGATAGACTTTGAAGGGAATGGGGCAGATAGCCATGGAGGTCAATGCAAGGATTCTGGCCTCAAAGACCTGGTTACAGTGCCAGAAAAAGTTCAATGACCTCACACGAGTGGGCAAGGTCAGTGAATGCATCTTCAAATGCCATTTGCTTTCCCCTGCACCACCAACCTCACTGTTCAATACAGCACGCCCTCATCACTCACCCATCAGCAATCAGGACTCGTGCCTAACATTCATATGGTCCACCTCACCCTCACAATCCTATCACTGCTGTAAGCCTCACATCCACACCTCATAGCTCCCACATACTTCCAGCTGTTCAACTATGAGAGGCACATCACCCAAGCACACTGCACCATACGCACTAACACTTTACCCTCTCAGCTGCAGGACAAAGTGACATAAAAGAAAAACTTGCATTTATATAGTGCCTTTCATGACCACAGGATAACCCAAAGCACTTTACAGCCAATGAAGTACTTTTCTGAAGTGCAATGACTGTTGTAACGTAGGAAACGTGGCAGTCAATTTGCACACAGCAAGCTCCCACAAACAACAATGCGATAATAATCTGATAATGTGTTTTTTGATGTTGATTGAGGGATAAATATTAGCCAGGACATCGGGGATAACTCCCCTGCTCTTCTTCCAAGTAGTACATGGGATCTTTTACGTTCACCTTAGAGGACAGACGGAGCTTCAGTTTCACGTCACATCCAAAAGATGATATCTCATATAATGCCTCACTACCGCACTGGAGTGTCAGCCTTCATTTTTGCGCTCAAGTCCTGGAGTGGGACTTAAACCCACAACCTTCTGACTCAGAGGTGGCATGGCTACCAAACTGAGCCATCGCTGACACATTCAGGAGGAAGAGCAAAGTACAAGTGGGGAACAGGCACGGCTGCAAGTCATCCACTCCTCGGAGAAGGTGGTACTCCGAATTATTGGCATGGCAGTCAATGAAGCCATTACATAAGATCATAAGAACTAGGAGCAGGAGTAGGCCATCCGGCCCCTCGAGCCTGCTCCGCATTCAATAAGATCATGGCTGATCTTTTCGTGGACTCAGATCCATTTACCCGCGCTCTCACCGTATCCCTTAATTCCTTTATTATTCAAAAAGATATCTACCTTAGCTTTAAAAATGTTTACTGAAGAAGCGTCAACTACTTCACTGGGCAAGGAATTCCATAGATTAACAACCCTCTGGGTGAAGAAGTTCCTTCTTAATTCAGTCCTAAATCTGCTCCCTCTAATCTTGAGGCCATGCCCTCTTGTCCTAAACTTCACCTGCCAGTGGAAACATCCTCTCTACTTGTATCTTATCGATTCCCTTCATGATTTTATATGTTTCTATAAGATCCCCCCTCATTCTTCTGAATTCCAATGAATATAATACCAATCTACTCAGTCTCTCCTCATAAGCCAACCCCCTCAACTCCGGAATCAACCTAGTGAACCTCCTCTGCACCAGTATATCCTTTCTCAAGTAAGGAGACCAAAACTGCACACAGTACTCCAGGTGCGGCCTCACCAGTACCTTATACAGCTGCAACATAACCTCTCTGCTTTTAAACTCAATCCCTTTAGCAATGAAGGACAAAATTCCATTTGCCTTCCTAATTATTTGCTGTACCTGCAGACCAACCTTCTGCGATTCATGCACAAGGACACCCAGGTCCCTCTGCATAGCAGCAT
The DNA here is from genome assembly GCF_036365525.1 of Heterodontus francisci. Taxonomy (NCBI): domain Eukaryota; kingdom Metazoa; phylum Chordata; class Chondrichthyes; order Heterodontiformes; family Heterodontidae; genus Heterodontus; species Heterodontus francisci. The sequence goes on from NC_090377.1 coordinate 82,764,753, forward strand.
GCTGCAACTTTTTACCATTCAAATAATAATCCTTTTTCCTGTTACTCCTACCGAAATGAATGATTTCACATTTATCAACATTGTATTCCATCTGCCAGTCCTTTGCCCACTCACTCAATGTATCTATGTTCCTCTGCAAAGTTTCACAGTCATCTGCACACTTTTCTCTGCCACTCATCCAAGTGTCATCTGCAAACTTTGACAACCTACAAGTGGTCCCCAACTCCAAATCATCTATATAAATTGTAAATAATTGCGGTCCCAACACCGATCCCTGAGGCACACCACTAGTGACTGATTGCCAACCAGAATAGCACTCATTTATCCCCACTCTCTGCTTCCTGTTAGTCAACCAATCCTCTATCCATGCTAATACTTTACCGCTAACGCCATGCATCCTTATCTTATGCAGCAGCCTCTTGTGCGGCACCTTGTCGAAGGCCTTTTGGAAATCCAGGTACACCACATCCACTGGGTCTCCACTGTCCACCTTGCTCGTAATGTCATCATAGAATTCCAAAAGATTTGTCAAGCATGACCTGCCCTTCATGAACCCATGCTGCGTCTGCCCAACGGGACAATTTCTATCGAGATGCCCTGCTATTTCTTCCTTGATAATAGACTCAAGCATCTTCCCCACTACAGAGGTTAAGCTAACCGGTCTATAATTCCCCATCTTTTGTCTACCTCCCTTTTTAAACAGTGGCGTCACATCTGCTGTTTTCCAATCTGCTGGGACTACCCCAGAGTCCAGTGAATTTTGGAAAATTACCGCCAGTGCACCTGCTATTTCTCCCATCTCTTTTAGTACCCTGGGATGCATTCCATCAGGGCCAGGAGACTTATCAATCCTTAGCTCCATTAGCTTGCCCAACACTACCTCTTCCGTAATAATGATTGTTTCCAGGTCCTCACCTACGTTCGTCCCTTTGTCAATTACTGCCATGTTATTAATGTCCTCCACTGTGAAGACCGATACAAAATACCTGTTCAATGCCTCGGCCATTTCATCATATCCCATAACTAAATTCCCCTTCTCATCCTCTAAAGGACCAACGTTTACTTTAGCCACTCATTTTCGTTTTATATATTTATAGAAACTTTTGCTATCTGTCTTTATATTCTGTGCTAGTTTTTTCTCATGTTCTATCTTACTTTTCTTTATTGCTCTTTTTGTGGCTTTCTGTTGACCTTTAAAGTTTTCCCAATCTTCTAGTTTCATGCTGTTTTTGGCCACTTTGTATGCCTTCTCTTTCAATTTGATAGCCTCCCTTATTTTTTAGACACCCATGGCAGATTACCCCTTTTCTTCCAGTCCTTCCTTTTCACTGGAATATACTTTTGCTGAGCACTTTGAAAAATTGCTTTGAAAGTCCTCCACTGCTCGTCAACTGTCCCACCATAAAATCTTTGTTTCCAGTCTATTTTAGCCAAGTCCTCCCTCATTCTATTGTAGTCCCCCTTGTTCAAGCACAGGACCCTGGTATTGGATTTTATCTTCACACTCTCCATCTGTATTCTAAATTCAACCATACTGTGATCACTCCTTCCAAGAGGATCCCTAACTATGAGGTCATTAATTATTCCTGTCTCATTACACAGGACTAGATCTAGGATAGCTTGCTCCCTCGTCGGTTCCATTACATACTGTTCAAGAAAACTATTACGGATACACTCAACGAACTCTTCCTCAAGGCTACCCTGACTGAGCTGGTTCGACCAATCTACATGTAGATTAAAATCCCCCATGATAATTGTCGTACCATTTTTACAGGCATTAGTTATTTCTTTGTTTATTGCCCGCCCCAATGTGATATTATTTGGTGGCCTAAAGACTACGCCTATCAATGACTTTTTCTTCTTAGAGTTTCTAATTTCCACCCAAATGGATTCAACCTCATTCTCCATAGAACCTATATCATTTCTCAGCACTGCCCTGATGTCGTCCTTGAATATCAGATCTACACCACCTCCCTTACCTTCCGGTCTGTCCTTCCAAATATGCCTGGTACCCCTGGATATTTAACTCCCAGTCGTGACCAATCTGTAACCATGTCTCCGTAATGGCTACCAAATCATATTCATTCGCGATGATTTGTGCCGTTAACTCATCAACCTTGTTACGAATGCTACGAGCATTCAGGTAAAGTGCCTTTATGCTAGCTTTCTTACCCTCATGATTTCCAACATCTCGAATAATAACTCCTGAGTTATCCTTCCTTTCTGCTTCTTTCATAGTCTGCCTTGAACTTAAACCCTCCTGCACACATGTTAACCTGCTGCTTACCTTTTTATTTACCATCATACTCCCTGTCGTTTTCCCTTTCCCTTCCCCCCGAGTCACTAGTTTAAAGTCCTAGAGACCACCCTATTTATCCGTTTCGCTAGAACACTGGTTCCAGATCGGTTCAGGTGGAGACCGTCCCATCGGTACAGATCCCCCCGGTTCCAAAACTGATGCCAATGCCCCATGAAATGGAACCCCTCTTTCCCACACCACTCCCTTAGCCACGTGTTTACTTCCCTAATATTCTTATCCCTAAGCCAATTTGCACGTGGCTCGGGCAGTAATCCGGAGATTATGACCCTCGAGGACCTGTTCCTTAATTTCGTTCCTCATGCTTTATAATCCCCAAACAGGTCCTCCATCCTAGCCTTGCCTATGTTGTTAGTCCCAACGTGGACCACAACAACTGGATCCTCCCCCTCCAATATCCTTTCAAGCCGGTCAGAGATGTCCTGCACTCTGGCACCGGGCAGGCAACACACCATGCGGGACTCCCGATCCGGCTTGCAACCATTACAAAAAGCATTGATGAAATCAACAAGGATGATGATATGTTCCTGCCTTAGGCACCTTCTCAAATCTCACTTCATCCTCATCCAGCAATCTGCTATGATGTTCAAGCTGCACCTTCTCAAATCTCACTTCATCCTCATCCAGCAATCTGCTATGATGTTCAAGCTGCACCTTCTCAAATCTCACTTCATCCTCATCCAGCAATCTGCTATGATGTTCAAGCTGCAGATGGCATGACCAACGCTTGCTTTCCACCCACTCCCTACCCTTCACTTCTGCACTTATGCTTTCAGATACCAAAACCTGCCACCTGGCCAGCCACTGATGGCTGACAAGGAAAGGTAAGAACAAGAGCAGACATCTGAAGAAGCAGCACCCTCACATAATCCGACACTCACAGCCACCAGATCAGATACTGGCACTGTGCATATTTTAGCGGGTAGTGTCGAGGTGAGATCTGCACATTATGAGCCATGGGCACGAGTAGGCTGCTGCAAGGCCTGGGGAAAACAATAGTGCATGTGCCAGCTCTCAGGAGGGCGAGGTCACAGATGGATTCTGCTGTAGAGGACTTAGATGGGGTGGCATACAGGAAAAAGATGATGGGCATGCACACAGAATGCATGGTGTATTTACAGGCCTGTCAGAGAGCCTGTTGTCAATTTCAAGGAACATGGAGGAATCTGGCTCCAACTTGGTACAGGACTTCGCGGAGAGCGTGGAGCCCAAGCTTTCTAGCATAGAAGTGGTGATTTCAACCCAGCCGTGATGCAGCCTAATGGCCGATGTCTCAGCATTGCAGCACTGGCACAAACCACGCAATGTCTGAGTGCTGCGGATACCAGTGCTCAGGCTTGCAGGGTTTCACTGCAGTCTAGCAATCTGTGCTTGAGCAGATTACTAGGATTGTTGAGGCGCCACCCTCGGGGAGTGTCAGTGGTTCTGTGGTGCGTGAATCTACTGTCCTCATTCAAGATGAGAGTATTTGTTCCCCAGCACTGCCACTCTGCCAGTGCCCCTGCTGTTGCCAGTCAGCCAGCCAACCCAGACTGCTGCTGCACATGCCGAGGTGGTGCAGTCTGAAGCTGGGCCCTCAAGGACATCCTCAAAGCCATCTGTAGTCTCCCCCACTGAAAGTCAGGAGCCTTCCACCAACCATGCTACAGCCATTGGGGAAGTACTGCAGGGGCACTAGGCCAGACCCACAAGACAGGCATAAGTGTGAATAGTTGAGTATTGTATTATTATTGGGAGTATTATTGGGTTCCCTTTTATGTTAGCTGCTAATCTATTCTCATACTCTCCCTTTGCCCCTCTTATTCCCTTTTTAGATCTCTGTACTTTCGATATGTACCTTACATGTACCAAAAGCCTCCATTTTTTGTCTCATTTTATTCTTCATAATTGTCCAAGGAGCTCCAGTGTTGGGTGCCCTTCCTTTCCCCCTCATGGGAATGTGTCTACTCAGTACTTGAGGCGTCTCCTCTTTCAAGGCCTCCCATTGCTCAATTACTGTTTTGCCGACTAATTTTTGATTCTAGTCCACCTCTACCAGATCCCTTTTCAGTTAACTGAAGTTAGCCCTCCTCCATTCAAGTATTTTTATGCTTGATTGTTCCTTGTTCTTTTCCATAATTACTCCAAGCATAGTATTATGCTCACTGTTCCCCAAATATGCCCTGATTGAAACATGCTACATTTACCCCGCTTCATTTCCCAGAATTAGATACAGCACTGCTTCCTTTCCCATTGGGATGGAAATACAGTAATCAAGAAAGTTCCTTTGTATACATTTTAGAAATTCCTCCTCTGCTTTGTCCTTTACACTGTTACTATCCCAGTTTATATTTGGATAATTGAAGGCCATCATTATCACTACTCTGTAATTATTGCATCTTTCTGTAACTTGCCTGTGCATTTGCTCCTCTATCTCCTTTCCCCTTTTGGTGGCTTATAGTATACACCCAGTAGTGTAAAAGTCTCCTTATTGTTTCTTAATTCTAACCAACTAGATTTTGGCTGCAAAACTCGGCTCCCTAGTGCTGCTCGTTTTCGTGCTATGTGAGCCCGTCTTTCAAAAAAAGGTGCAGGGTCTGGCCCTGTTGACTTCTGGCATGGCATGTACCGATCACCATCTTAAGAGGATAACGCAGACATTCCATGCATGTGCCAGAAGCATGAAGAGTGCGTAGATCATAACATTAGTCATTCAGCTGCACAAGGGATGAAGACCACCACCCCCCCTCCCATCCAGCACTGTTTAAAGGGATCACTATAGACTTTTTACATGTGATGTGCTTTTGACTTTCTTTTGCTGCTGCAGAGCTGGTTGCAAGTACTGTGTACTGTGTTGTTGGAGGAGCTCACACAAGCTCTTTGAGTTAAAAGGGGGTTGTGTTGGACCTTTGCAAGGAGTGGGTGGATTTTAATTGTCTCTCATCAGAAAACTTGCCCTCAGCCATGGGGCTATGGTTGCAGGCCCTTTTGAACTGTAGCACGATGTGGAGATGGAGCAGAGAGGAGAAGTTCTGCACATTGTGGGGAGGAGGAGCAGGGCTTTCATCAAAAAGCCATACTCACCGAGGGTCTTCACAGAACACTTCTCCTACCTCTACCTCAGCCAGGGGCAGTGTATGAGATGGCTATGTTTGATCATGGAAGTGGTCATTGAACTGTGCCACCTTCTCCAGCTGAACCTGCAGCCGCAGAGCAGGTGAGGACAGCGCTGCCAGTGGCTGTCAAGGCCGCGTTGTCCTCAATTTCAATGTCTCAGTATCTTTCCAGCAATATTGGATAGGATAAAAACAAATGAAGAGGAGGTACGCAAAAGATTGGCAGACCTCAAAAAAGTCACCCAGTCCGGATGGGATTTAGGGAAGTAGGGTTGAAACTAGAAGTTCTGGCCACAAGCTTCTAATCTCCCTTAGATATGGGGGTAATGCCAGAGGACTGGAGGTTTGCAAATTTTATACTGGTTTAAAACAGGGAGAGGGATAAACACGGCAACTACAGGCCAGTCAGATTAATGTTAGCGGTACGGAAACTTTGAGAGACAATAACCTGGTACAAAATTAATTGGCATTTGGAAAAGGACTGGCTAATAAAAAGGAAAGTCAGCGCAGATTCATTAAAGCCAAATCATGTTTGAGTAACTTGATTAAGTTCCTTGATGAGGTAATGGAGAAGGTTGATGAGGGTGGTGCAGATAATCTGTATATGGACTTTCAAAAACATTTGGCAAATCATAGAATGGAACAGCACAGGGAGAGGCCCTTCAGCCTACTGAGTCTGTGCAGACATTGGAACTTTTTCCAAAGTATAATTGCTAAGTACCACATAATAGAATTGTTTGCGAAATTCATACTCAAGAGACTAAAGGGACAGAAATCAGAGAGTAGGGATAAACGGCAGTTTTTCAGAGTTGGAGGGAAGGATACAGTGGCGTACAGGGGTCGATATTAGAACCGCTGTTCTTTTTGATATATCAATTATCTGGACTTGGGTATAAAGGGCATTTTTAAAAGTTTGCAGATAACATGAAACTTGGAAATGTACTAAACAATGAGGGGGGTTAGTAACAGACTTCAGAAGGACATAGACACACTGCCAAGGCCTTCAAGTGTGTGCAAAAGAGATTTAGTAGAATGGTACCAGGGATAAGGGACTTCAGTTATGTGCAGAGACTGGAAAAGTTGGGGTTGTTCTCCTTAGAGCAGATAAGGCTAAGAGAAGAATAAATAGAGGTGTTCAAAATCAGAAAGGGGTTTGATAGAGCAAATAAGGAGAAACAGTCTCCAATAGTATAAATGTTAATGACCAGGGGACACAAATTTAAGGAGATTGGCAAAAGAACCAAAGGTGACACAAGGAAACATTTCTCTTTAAATTCCAGTGAGTAGTTATGGTCTGGAATGCACTGGTAAATGGGTGACAGAAGCATAGTTTATAGTGACTTGCAAAAGGGAGCTAGATAAATACTTGAAGGGACAACATTTGCAGGACTATAAAGAGCAGGAGATGGGATTAGTTGAATAGCTTTACCAAAGGGACAACACAGGCATAATAGAGCATAGTTGGAGACCATTCAGACTATCATTCTATGATTCCACTAAGCCAGGTTGTAGGGATTGAATTAAATAAGTACAATGATACAGTTGTTCTGTACATTCACTTGCTGTGGAACAAATTAAGAATTCAGTATCTGGCGTCATTTTACCAAGTATGTCCTCGGTCCATCTTCAAAAGATGTACATGGGGGCATATGCAAAAGTCACAAATATTGACGTGGGGAAAGCGAAGATATTACACCACCCTGTTTTGCATTATCATACAGTTCGATAATAGGCTGTACAGGCACATCCTTAAATATGCCCTACTGTCCCTTTTATACCATGGGCTTTAACGTTGTTGACAAGCCTGTTATGTGGCACTTGGCACTCAAACAAGTTAGTAAATACGATTTGCCTTTAACAAATCCATGTTGACTTTCCTTAATTAATTCACATTTGTCCAAGTGACTATTAATTTTGTCCCAGATCATCATTTCTAAAAGCTTTCCCAACACTGAAGTTAAACTGACTGCCCTATAGTTACTGGGCTTATCCTTACATCTTTTTTTGACCAAGGTTGTAACATTTACAATTTTCCAATCCTCTGGCATCACCCCTGTATCTAAGGAGCATTGGAAGAATACAGTCAATGCCTGCACAATTTCCACCCTTACTTCCCTCAGTACCCTCAAATGCATCTCATCAGGTCCTGGTGACTTATCAACTTTAAGTACAACAAACCTAATACCTCCTCTTTATCAGTCTATTCAGTGTCTCAATGACCTCCTCGTTCACTATGTCTTTGGCAGCATCTTCCTTGATGAAGAGGCAAAATACTCATTTAGTACCTCAGCCATGTCCTCTTCCTCCATGCATAAATACCCTTTTTGTTCCCTAATCTGCCACACCCTTCCTCTAACCACTCTTTTACTCTTTGTATGCCTACAGAAGATTTTTGGAGTCCCTTCTCATACTCTCTGTTTCTTCTATTTTTTGTTTCACTTCCCCTCTGAACTCCCTACATCAGCCTAGTTCTAACTTGTATTATCAAACTGACATCTGTCATATGTATCCCTTTTCTGTTTCATCTTACTGTCTATCTTTTTCATCATCCAGAGAGCTCAGGCTTTGTTTATCCTACCTTTACTCCTCGTGGAAATGTACCTGAACCATATTCTCTTTAAAGGCAGCCCATTGTTCCATGACAGTTTTGCCTGCCAATCCTAGATTCCAATTTATCTGGGCCAGATCCATTCTCACCCCACTGAAATTGGCCCTTCCCCAATTAATTATTTTTACTCTGGATTGCTCCTTTTCCTTTTCCATAACTAACCTAAAACCCATGATACTATGATAACTGTCTCCTAAATGTTCCCCTACTGACACTTGATCCACTTGACTCACTTCATTCCCCAGAACCAAATCTTGCAATGCCTCCTTCCTTGTTAGGACAGAAACATACTGATCTAGAAAATTTACCAGACCGCACCTCAGAAGCTCTTCCCCTCAGCACTTTACAATACAACCATCCCAGTCTAAAGTCCCCCATTATAATCATTTTTTAGTTTTTGGACCTCTCTGAAATTTCATTGCAAATTTGTTCCTCTGTATCTTTCCCACTAGTTGGTGGCCTATTGAATACAACCAGTAGTGTCATAATACCTCTAAGGTTCCTTAGCTCTAACCAAATAAATTCTGTTCTTGACCCATCCAGGACATCCTCCCTCTCCAACACTGTCACATTCGTCCTAATCAATACTGCCATCTGTCTTCCTTTCTTTCTCTATCTTTCCTGAACACCTTGTATCCAGGAATATTTAGTACCCAATCCTGCGTGTTTTGAGCTAGGTTTCTGTTATCACCATGGCATTATATTCCAACATGGCTATCTGTACCTGCAGCACTTCAACCTTATTTACCACACTCCATGCATTCACATACATGCTCTGTAAACCTAATTTAGACCTTATTGCATTCCCTCTTACTCTGACCCCACCTTATTATTTCTTAATCTAGTGCTATCTGTCTCTCCCATTTTTTGTGCACCTTGTTTTTCCTTACATCATGGGTTCCCAGCCCCTGCCAAGTTAGTTTACACCCTCCCAATGGCACTTGCAGACTGCCCCACAAGAACATTGGTCCCGACCATTGAGGTGCAACGCATCCAGCCTCTACAGACCCCACCTCCTTCAGAACTGATCCCAATGTCCCAGGAATCTAAAGCCCTTTCTCCTACACCATCCCTCCAGCCATGCATTCATCATCTCTATCCTCCTATTTCTGTACTCACCATTGCGTGATTACTAACTTTGAGGCCTGCTTGGTTTCTATACAAGCTCCCTAAAATCTGCCTGCAGGACCTCATCCCTCTTGCTACCCATGTCATTGGTACCCATATGGACCACAACCACTGGCTGTTCACCCTGAGAGTGCTCTGCAGCTGCTCAGTGATCCTTGACCCTGGCACTAGGGAGGCAACATACCACCCTGGATTCACATCTGTAACTGCAGAAATGCCTGTCTGTTCCCATAATTATACAATCCCCTATCAATATTGATTCACTAGTCTTCCTCCTGCCCCCAGTACAGCTGAGCCATCCAGGGTACCGTGGACTTGGCTTGGCTACACTCGCAGATGAATCATCACTCTCACCAGTATTCAGAACTGAATACCAGTTGGAGAGCAAAATGCACTCAGGGACTCCTGCACTACTTGCCTGGTTCTCCTTGACCATCTGGCAGTCACCTATTCCCTCTCTGCTTGCACACCCTTAAGCTGTGGTGTGACCACATCCAGAAATGTGCTATCCACAAGAAACTTAAGCTCTTCAGTCTGAGATAAATGGTTAAGGGATGACCTTTTCTAGATATATGAAATAATAAATGGTATAGACAAGATAAAACCAGACCATTTTACATTAAGTCAGGCAAGTAATGCAGCAAACGTGACAAAACTCCTCAATTTCTTTAAGGATGCTACTGATAACATAGAATTGGCTCATGATTTTTTTTATTTGGACTTTAAGGAAGCATTTGATGGGCTGTTTGCAAATTGGTTGCCACATTAACCTAAATAAAGTGACAACACCTCAGAAGTAATTCACTGAGTATGAAGGACTTTAAGTTGCCATAACATAAAATGTGCTGCAGAACAAGTTCTTCATTTTGTTTTCTTTAAACCAGAAAAGTAAGAGCAGAAAAGAAATTTAAATTAATGGAAAGTAAATTTCAAACAAATCATGATAAATTTCTTTACACAAAGGGTAATCATTTTTCCATTTATTCATTAACGGTGTCGCGCTCATGCATGGAGAAATCATAAACTACATAATGAACTTATAAAAACAAACACAAAAAGGGCACTTTTCCTAAAAAACAAGATGGAATCGAGAGGTTAGGTAATCTTATCCTGTACTGCCAATATACTTGGAAACTACAAGAACCCTGAGTCAATCTTCATGTCTGGACCAGCCTTGGAGAAGGCATTAAAATGTAAATGGTCCATTCTGTGTTAATGGCAACCTCTCCCCAACAAATTCATCCCCATCAGCCATTCGCTCCGCTCACCGCTGGGCAGACAAAGGCAGAGAGCCAGAGAGAGCAAGAACCATCTATTCCAGCAGAAAAAGAAGAACCCTGCCTAGAACACCATCTTTAAACCATCTGTAGGCAGTGACTGTAAATGGCCTTGAATTCCAAACCTGAGAAATTGTACCAGGGTTTTCGACATTAAACTGCCACTGAGATACAACAAAACGAAGTCTGCAACATCACATTCGCCCTCCTGAATCTTTCCAAATTTTGTCTTCAGCAAGCCAGGAAAAAGGACAAACAGGCCTACACTGTTTTTTTAAAATCTTCACTCCCTCAGGGAAGAATGCCAGGTTTACAGTGAACTCTTTTTAAAACCATCAGACCTAAACGCATGTTATCTTTTAATCTCTATCTTTTCTTGTGTGCGGTGTCTCTGTGTGCGTGTAAGCATGGGTGAAGTTGCGAATATTTTTGGGTTATTTAATAAGTATGAACCCTTCTTTAAATCTATGAGAAAACCTGTTATTTGACCATTAAAAAACTCAGGGCTGAAACTTATGGTGCCGCCGTCGTAATCAGTGGTGGGTATAAACAATGGTGGTTGTGTGGATCGCACGTCGTGGAGCTGCCGTGATATTCAGCACGCCGCCTCATTTAAATGGCCGGGGCAGACCACCCACCCCAATGAAGTGGAGGGGGCGGGCTGTCCATCCCCAGCAATGGTGTTAGCAGCCTTTGTGCAGGCATTGGCATCTTTTCAAAGGGCTTCGAGCCCTTCCATTTAATTTAAATATTTAAAGAGGTTAAAAAAAATTTTTAAACATTTAATTTGCCTCTCTCGCATCCCCCCCAATAACCATTACCCTCTCACCACCCCCAAAACACTTCCCCTGCCCAACTGATCTTACCCCCGCCCCCAGAATTCATAAACTGTGCACTGTAACCCTTCCCACCATCCCCTACATAAATCAGATGAGTTTGATCCTGCTCACCACACCAACCACCACACCCCCATCCCACCAACCCCCGCTGCACTGGAAAACTTACCTGTTTCATTTGGTCAAATGCTGCCTTGAGTTATGTTAGAATTAAGCTGCCAGGCAGGGCAGTTCAAACAAAGAAAAACTAGCAACACTCAAAATGCAGCTTAAGGCTCTAATGGGATATTTTGACAGATGATGGGATCAACAACCCTTTCTGCATTATTTGGTAAGGATTCGAGTCCCATCTGTTCTTGAATAGGATTTGGATACATCCTTTAAATATGTTATTTATTTAAGATTCTTTAGTAGCTCTCTACCTTTGTTGTTCCTTTAAAATTGGTCAATTTAATTAGTGGGAATAATCATAATCTTCTTCAACTGACTATTTTAGGAAATAAAAACGATCCTCTACCCGGAATAAGCAACTATAAACATGTCCACTACGCATTAACAATAGCACCTGCAATACTCAGTTATTAAACAGAGGTGCAACAAACATGGAATGGGCCTCTGCAGGTTGAAATATTACTGTAAGATGAGGCCTTGTCTGAATCAATCTTGGCACATCAATCTGATGCAGACCGTAAACAGGATTAAAGTCGGATTTATCTGCTTGATACTAATTGTGTTAGCAGCTCTTGCACATGTCCATACTTTGTTTAAAAAGGCTCATAAAAATGCTGTCTGATACACTAAACTCTTTTCATGCAAGTGACAAAATATGTGTACACTTTGGCATATCCCACAATTTTATTATTAGGCACTTATATCTATGCATTTGCCGAATCCAATAAAAATAGGACATTCTGTTTGAATTTATCATGAATTGCTTTAAAAAAGGATACAAGAAGAAATACATGTCAATAAACTTTAACTTTCAACAGAAACTTGATTTATATTTATACACCCTTTCATATAAATGCTTATGACTGCCAGGGCACCAGAAGATCATCTTTATTATATCTAACTCAGCACAAAGGAACTTGTAACTCAGAACTTCATATTTTGCTTGGGGATTTCCTGTGGCATTGCTCACAGATATCAACTATTACTCAGGACAAGGCTCAGGGAAATAAAATGGATATATTTTTTCAATAGTAAGCCAGAACTGCCAACCACAGGGGGGTCTGGAAGCATATCTGAAGCGACCTGAAACATTGCACATTTGTCAAAGGGCAGAAGGAACTTCCACTTTATGACTACAAATCTTAACCTTAGCCTTCCACACAGTACTGTGCATACGGTTGGGAAGATCTTTTGTTTTCTCTATTGCTGTGTTTATTTCAAGCATTGGAGTCAGCTGTGTGTAGTAAAAGCAATGGTTTAGTGCTTCAGATAATTTCATCAAAATCAAACCAACACTGCCAGTTTTAAGTCTCAAAAAGCAGCCCATCAAGTTCATAAAACAGCTACTTTCGCAGGAAATCAAAACGCACAGATGTATCACTGGAGCGACAGAAGCGAAGGTACTCAAACTATGCCAAAGCTCTTCATTTAAAGGTTTTTCTTTTCAATTTAAATAGTTAAAACATTATTTTGCCTTACATACAAATGTAAAAAAATAATGGACAGGAAAAGACCAGCTGGTCCATTAAGCCTGTCCCACACTCAGGACTAATGATAACTAGTTTCCTTTATGCTTCATGGTTAGAGATATGAAATATAATTTGTATGTATGATTTTTGTTCAAAACAATGCATTTTAATTCTAAGAGAAACTGATTATAGCAGCTCCGTGCCTAGACTGTAAAATGGGCAGACTATTCTGTTTGTGTAGGTTTTCGTTGTGGCAGTTAAGCATCTAAAATTTTAAAGAAGTAAATTGATTTGTATCCTTCCTGTTTTTCAAAATAGATCTGCGATAAGGTTTAGGGCAATTAAATAATTATATCTAAATTTGCTTAAATTCAAGATATTTATTCAGAACCTCTTTCCAAACTTGAATATTATATCACTATTTCTGCTGCTGCTTAAAGTACCATATACACCTATACAGAAAAATGCAGCTGTTCTAGCCACTTAGAATATCTTGCTTTTAAATTATACAAATGCAAGATGTCAGTTGTCATAAATGGGTTGAGGGCTGAATGACATCAGGAATAAAATGCAAGCTGAATGAAAAAAATTCTAGGACCATAATTCATGCCCCAGGTTTCTGAGAGGGGAGACATTGGGGACAAAGCACATTGGACTCATTTCCACGAAGACATGGACATTTTTAGGGCAGGTTTAAGAATCTGCTTCTGTAATGTATGTGTTTAGAATGTTACCAATCATAATACTAATTCAATTTATTGACCAAATAAGATGTGGTTAAAAGGATTTTCAAAACATTAGTCATTTCATCAGGTTGCCTTCTCCACTGTGCTAGTTTGCTTTATTGGTAATTGTTTGCATCATCCATACTCAATGACCTACATTGGGTCTCAATCCAGCAATGCCTCAATCTTAAAATTTTCCTCTGTATTTGAAAATCCCTTCATGGCCTTCTTTTCCCCTAACCTCCTCCAACCCTTCAACCCTCTGAGATTACTATGTTCCTCCAGTTCTGGCCTCTTGCACATCCAAGATTTTCATTGCTTCACCATTGGTGCTTGTGCCTTCAGCAAGCTAGACCCTAAGCACTAGAATTCCCTCCCTCAGCCTTTCTTCCTCTTTACCTCTCTCTCGCTTCTTTTAAGGCGCACCTTAAAACCTATTGCTTTGACCAACAGGCTTTGGCCATCTAACCTATTATCTCAAGTGGCATGGTGTCAAATTTTGTTTCATAATGCTCCAATGAAATGCTGTGAGACGTTTTACAGCGTTAAAGGCACTATATAAATGCAATTTGATGATGTTACTGGCTACTGATTTTTGACTGGCAATTATTGACCCTGCTTCCTATATGCTCACTAGTGGGTTTCCTACATGTTCAGTTGCAACCTGTTGTCCTTAGTATGATTGTCAGACGTGATGCGTTCCCATTTTGCAAACATTAGTCAAGTACAAGCCATATCAGCCTTCTCCAGCCCGTGACTTGTTTTGCCAATTCATTTTAATGGAGGGAAAATTCACAGCTGGCAAGTGCAGAAGCAGAAAACGAGACACACTGCTGGATCTCCATGGTATTGTTCATATCGAGTCAGAGAAACACTGTTTTTAATGGCAAGAAAGTTATGTTGAGCAATATACCATAACAGCTAGGACAAGTGATTTGTTGTTGCAATATCCTGTGACAAAGCTATGATTTTCACTCGTGTAATTTTCCATGTCAGTTTCTTTACTCACCAACACTTCAGTATTAATCAGCACTAAGTCTTAAAATGTCAGTGTCCTACTTCTCTCAACCTGTCTAGGAAGCTTTTAGCTGATTACTTTAACAATTGCTTCCACTGTTGGCATCCACTTAATGGCAAATGAATCCAAACTCTAATAATGAACAGCGCCATCAAGCTGAATGCTAGTTGACTATATGGCTAGCTGTTATACTAGTTACCTTGACATTTTTGTCAATGTTTCGAGATTCCCCTTCACTTTCCTCAAGATCCACACCTCTCTGGAAGGCCATGTTATGGAGAGCACAGCAGATCACCAAAATGACAGATACCCTCGCAGGAGGGTATTGGAGGGAGCCACCCGATCGGTCTAGGCACCGGAATTGCATCTTCAGAAGTCCGATGGCCTGCTCAATAGTTGGCCTGCTGAGCAGGTGGCATTGGTTGTTTCACCTTTGTGCCTCTGTCTGAGGCTCCCGTAGAGGGGTCAGCAGGCAATTCTTCAAGGAATTTCCCTTGTCCCCTTGGATCCATCCATGCATTTTGGGGTTGGAGTCTGGACTGGCGGAAGTTGAAGATCATGCCAGCTACCTGGAAAGTGAACGCACACATGGAAGAAACCCTTGTTGTGGTCGCTGACCTGCTGGGCATTGTAGCAGTGGAGGCCCTTCCTGTTGATGTAACTCACTGGCCGGTCGCTGGCTGCCTTCATGGCCACATGTGCGCAAACGATGATGTGCCTACACAGGCCCATCTGTATGAAAATGGGTGTAGCCCCCTGAAAATGGCAACCATGACATGCCTGATGGCATGATGATCTGCCAACTGCAAGATGCCACCTCGTTCCACAGCTGATTCCTGGATCGGCCAGGTTACATAGAAATTTAAGGCAACAGAGACCTTGACAGCTGCAGGTAGGGGACTTGCTGGAGGCCTTAAGGCTTCAGGTCATTGTGGATCAGAGCACACAGGACCGAGACCACCTGCCTGGACAGGCACAGGCTCCTACACCACTGGCACTCTGTCATTTGCAGGTAGCTGACTCTTTGGGCTGTGAAGCCGATATCTTGGATAGCGCCTTCCTCCCATTGTGCTTCTCTGGCCTCCTGCTGTCCAGGAGGATGCATCTGCCATAGCTCATTCTGGCTTTTCTGTCCAAGGTCAGTGTAGCCTGTTCCTATTTGCACTCCTTCAGCTGGGCTTTGTGCGTTCATCAGAGTTCCCTCACTACTGGCGTCCCTTTAAAAATGGCGGCACATTTCAGAGGCAACGGGTCCCAGTGCCGATCTCCATGAACCCGATATTCAAACTGTGCCCGCCTCCATACCCACACTTTAAAAATTAGGCCCAAGTCCTCAGGTTCACAGAAGGGCTGAGCCCTCCAGCCAATATATTGCTATATACATTTTAAATGCAGTAAATACGATTGTATGGGTACATTTAATTATTTTTCTGCAAAATTTGTTATTTTAAAGTCTTCACTATGTTATAAACCTTATTGTCAGTTGTGGAAATCAACTAGCAAGCATTTGATATAGTATCAAAGATTTTCAAAAAATATTGTATAAAGCTTGATTGGTTTGAGTTCTCATTTCTTCCATTGATAGCTGCCACTGACTGTTTATTTATGATACTTCCCTCGACCTTTAACTACTTTTTGAACTTCATTATAAGTAACATTCGCGCTACACAAGTGCCAGGCAATGACCATCTCCAATAAGAGAGAAACTAGCCATCTCCCCTTGACATTCAATGGTAACAGCAGTGTGTACCATCCAGAAGATGCACTGCAGCAACTCACCACACCTCCTTCGACACCACCTTCCAAATCACAACCTCTTCCACCGACAAGGATAAGGGCATCAGATACATGGGAACACCACCATCTGCAAGTTCCCCTCCAAGCCACATTCCATCCTGACTTGGAAATATATCGCCGTTCCTTTACTGTCGCGGAATCAAAAATCTTGGAACTTCCCTCCCTAAAAGCACTGTGGGTGTACCAGCACAAGATGGACTGCAGCAGTTCAAGAAGGCAGCTCACCACTGCCTTCTCGAAGGCAATTAGGGATGGGCAACAGATCCACATTCCATGAAACAAATAAAAATTGGTTGTTTTTGTGTTTGCTACCTTGCAGTTTGTAAGCTATCGATTCAGTTGTTATTTATCACTTTTATCGATATGAAATTTGTGCCAATCAGATGCAAGAGCATCAGAATTTGCAAATACAAAATTACATTAGGCAAAATGTACTACACATTTGACCGAGTATGGCATCAAGGAGCCCAAGCAAAACTAAGGTCAATGGGAATCAGGGGGAAAGCCCTCTGCTGGTTGGAGTCATACCTAGCACAAAGTAAGATGGTTGTGGTTGTTGGAGGTCAATCATCTGAGCTCCAGGCCATCACTGCAGGAGCTCCTCAGGGTAGTGTTCTAGGCCCGACCACCTTCAGCTGCTTCATCAATGACCTTCCTTCAATCATAAAGTCAGAAGTGGGGATGTTCGCTGATGATTGCACAATGTTCAGCACCATTCGTGACTCCTCAGATACTGAAGCAGTCCATGTAGAAATGCAGCAAGACCTGGACAATATCCAGGCTTGGGCTGATAAGTGGCAAGTAACATTCGCGCCACACAAGTGCCAGGCAATGACCATCTCCAACAAGAGAGAATCTAACCATCTCCCTTGGACATTCAATGGCATTACCATCGCTGAATCCCCCACTAACAACATCCTAGGGGCTACCATTGACCAGAAACTGAACTGGAGTAGCCATATAAATACTGTGGCTACAAGAGCAGGTCAGAGGCTAGGAATCTTGTGGCGAGTAACTCACCTCCTGACTCCCCAAAGCCTGCCCACCATCTACAAGGCACAAGTCAGGAGTGTGATGGAATACTCTCCACTTGCCTGGATGGGTGCAGCTCCGACAACACTCAAGAAGCTCGACACCATCCAGGACAAAGCAGCCCGCTTGATTGGCACCCCATCTACAAATATTCACTCCCTCCACCACCAACGCACAGTGGCAGCTGTGTGTACCATCTGCAAGATGCACTGCAGCAACGCACCAAGGCTCCTTAGACAGCACCTTCCAAACCCACGACCAACTAGAAGGACAAGGGCAGCAAATGCATGGGAACACCACCACCTGCAAGTTCCCCTCCAAGTCACACAACATCCTGACTTGGAAGTATATCGCCATTCCTTCACTGTCGCTGGGTCAAAATCCTGGAACTCCCTTCCTAACAGCACTGTGGGTGTACCTACCCCATATGGACTGCAGCAGTTCAAGAAGGCAGCTCACCACCACCTTCTCAAGGGCAATTAGGGATGGGCAATAAATGCTGGCCTGGCCAGCGATGCCCACATCCCATGAATAAATTTTTAAAAACATATGTACACACATATGAACACAAATACATACTAATTGATCTCCCATGGCATCGTTCATAATAAGTTGGATGATATGCTGTTTTATAAGTGCCACATTATGTAATGCATAATGATTTATTCTTCAGGTAAGGTGGATGTGTTTTTTTTATTTGTTTGGGTATGAGGGCGTCGCTTGCTTGGCCTGCGTTTATTGCACATCCCTAATTGCCCTTGAGAAGGTGGTGGTGAGCTGGCTTCTTGAACTGCTACAGTCTTGGGGTGTAGATACACCAACAGTGCTGTTAGGAAGGGAGTTCCAGGATTTTGACCCAGTGACAGTGAAGGAATGGCGATATTGTTCCAAGCCAGGATGTTGTGTGGCTTGGAGGGTAAATTGTAGGTGGTGGTGATCCCAGGCATCTGCTGCCCTTGTCCTTCTAGGTGATAGAGGTCATGGGTTTGGAAGGTGCTGTCGAAGGAGGCTTGGTGCGTTGCTGCAGTGCATCTTGTAGACGGTACACACTGCTGTCATTGTGCGTTGGTGGCGAAGGGAGTGAATATTGAAGGTGTGCCTTTGAGATCACAAAATCTAACTGACGTAAACATGCCAAAGTCTGTCAGACATCATTTTACAGTCTGGTAAAGGACCTTGGTGAATTGGAATGTGCTCATCAGTTTCAGACTTCAGGTCAGAAGAACACAGCATTTTAGAATTGATTTCCTAAATATGTACAGATGTATGGGAAGAGTTTCTACTTTGGGCGCATCAGCAATCCAGGTGTAAATTGTGCTAGCTTTCCAAAGTGATTTTTTTTGCTCAGGTTTCCGCTCAACCTCATTTGCATATCTCAATGTAAAATCTGCCATGAACCAGTGCAATTGGGCAGTGTTCAGAATATACTTTTTCTTTTGCATTAAAAAATATTCCTTGATGTACTTAAGAGTGGTAACCCTGGTGCAGTTTTAGTAATACAGCTAAAAATTGGTTATCACAAACAAGTATTTTTAATCAGAAATTCTGGTTCACCACCTGTGACTAACCCGATTTTAAATAACTGATAATTACTTTTTAAAAAACATTTACTAGTTTCATTGGTGTACAGTAGTCAGTTTTTAAAACTTAGAAAAATATTTCAAAGGCCATTAAAAGCTGCCTTTTAGTGTTGTTGTGCTTTAGAAAAGCTAAATTTTAAGTACCTCTTCAAAGGCCCACAAACAGGTGCAATTAGCGGAAAATCACAATGGCAATTAATTTGGTCTCGGGGCGTGGCCATTCCTCTGAGTGAGGCTGGCTTCGAGCACAATGCTTTTTTAAACTAGCGCAAAAGATTGCAGAAACTCGACTTGCACTGAGCAATACTTGCTCTTGAAATTCCTCAATCTTTTCTGCTGGTTTGGCAGCTTTCGGGCAAATTGTGCTGAAAAAAACAGGGAACTCCAGGACGTATTGTTTTCAACCTATTAGTACAACTCCCGAGTTGTGACTCACAGTACATGTGGTTGACTAATCAAGCGGATAGCACACCATGGAGTGAAGAAGGAAAAGGACTGAAATCAACACTTCTAAAACTAGCTGTCCCACCGCCTAGTGAAGCAACAACCGGACATTGTTTATATTCAGAGGCACAATCACTCAACATCCCTGATCTCTCCATCACTATTTTGTCCCACAGAGGTCAGGGCACATGTATACAACTGGATGGGAGTGGCTGTGGGAGACCTTAACGTTAACTCCAATGAACTATAGCATGAGAAGTATCTCTGCAATATTATTTATTCTAAAAAGTAAGACTGTACTCCACCTGTAGGGGAAACTAACAAATTGCTATTACAGATTCTCAAGATATCTACAATGAATTAAACAGTTTAAGTAAATACTGACGACAGCCAGTTTGTAAACTTGAATACATCATTCAAATCCAAAGTTCAAATTCAGATTTGGAGCCTCATTCAAATCTTAAATCTACATTTGTAATTCATTGTGTCTGTACTCCATAAAAATTCAAATTTGACAATAAAGGTACAGAAGTTCAAATAACATAAGAACTAGGAGCAAGAGTAGGCAATTCAGCCCCTTGAGTCTGCTCTGCTATTCAATACGATCATGGCTGATCTAATCTAGGCCTCAAATCAACTTTCCTGCCCGTTCTCCATAACCCTTCAACCCTTTACTAATTAAAAAATCTGTCTATCTCCTCCTTTAATTTACTCGATGTCCTGGCATCCACCACACTGAGGTAGTGAATTCCACAGACTCTCAACCCTTTGAGAGAAGTAATTTCTCCTCATCTCTGTTTTAAATCTGTTACCCCTTATCCTAAAACGATGACCTCTCATTCTAGATTGCCCCACCAGTGAAAACATCCTCTCTACGTCTACTTTGTCAATCCCCCTAATCATCTTAAAAACCTCAATTAGATCTCCTCTCATTCTTCTAAACTCCAGAGAGTACAGGCCTAAACTGCTCAATCTCTCTTCATAAGACAAACCCCTCATCTCTGGAATCAATCTAGTGAACCTCCTCTTAACTACCTCCAATGCAACTACATGCAAACTGCACGCAATACTCCAGGTGCGGTCTCACTAATGCCCTGTACAGTTGCAGCAACACTTCCCTACTTTTATACTCTATTCCTTTAGCAATAAATGCCAAAATTCCATTTGCCTTCCTTATTACCTGCTGCATCTGCATACTAGTTTTCTGCGATTCATGCATGAGGACACCCAGATCCCTCTGCACTGAAGTACTCTGCAGTTTCTCTCCATTTAAATAATAATTTGCCTTTCTATTCTTCCAACCAAAATGGATAACCTCACACTTATCCACGTTAAACTCCATCTGCCAAATTTTGGCCCATTCACCTAACCTATCCATATCCATTTGTAAATTTCTTATTTCGTTATTGCAACTTACTATCCCTCCTATTTTAGTGTCATCTGCAAATTTGGCTATAGTACCTTCTATCCCTGCATCCAAGTCATTAATATAGATTGTAAATAGTTGGGGCCCGAGGACCGAACCCTGTGGCACACCATATCTTGCCAACCAGAAAAAAAACCATTTATCCCAACTCTCTATTTTCTGTTGGTTAGGCAATCCTCTATCCAAGCTAATAAATTGCCCCTAATCCCATGTGATCTTACCTTGTGTATTAACCTATTGTGCAGCACCTTATCAAATGCCTTCTGAAAGTCCAGATATACTACATCTACAGGATCCCCATTATCCACTTGTTACATCTTCGTAGAACTCTAGCAAATTAGTCAAACATGATTTACCCTTCATGACTCTGATGGATTGCGTTTTGACTTTCTAAATGTCCTGTTATTACTTCCTTAATAATGGACTCCAACAATTTCCCAACAACAGATATTAAACTAACTGGTCTATAGTTTCCTACTTTCTGCCTCCCTCCCTTTTTGAATAAGAGCGTTATATTCGCATCTTTCCAATCCACTGGAATTGTTCCCGCATCCAAGGAATTTTGGAATATTATAGCCAATGGATCCACTATCTCCGCTGCCACTTCCTTTAAGACCCTTGGATGTAGGCCATCATGCCCTAGGGACCTGTCTGCCTTCAATCCCAATAGTTTGCCCAGTACTTTTTCCCTAGTGATGATGATTGTTCTAAGTTTCTCCCTTCCTATGACCTCTACATTTCCTGTTACTACTGGGATGGTACTAGTGTCCTCCACCGTGAAAACTGAAGCAAAATACTGATTTAGTGTCTCCGCCATTTCTGTGTTCCACACCATAACTCCCCAGTCACATCCTCCAAGGGCCCAACATTCACTTTAGCTACTCTCTTCCCTTTTATATACTTATAGAAGCTTTTGCTATCCGTTTTTATATTTTGCGCTAGTTTTCTTTCATAATTTACCTTTGCTCTTTTTATTACTTTTTTAGTAACCCTTTGTTGATCTTTAAAAGTTTCCCAATCTTCCAGCCTGCCACTGGCCTGTGCAATATGCTATGCCTTAATTTTTGTCTTTATGTTACCCTTAACTTCCTCGCTTAGCCATGGATGTTTTCTCCCCCTCTTAGAATCTTTCATCTTCTCTGGAATATATTTTAGTTGGGAGGAACTGAATATGTCCTTAAGCATCTGCCACTGCTCATCAACTGTCCTACCTTTTAGTCTTCCTGCCCAGTCCACTAGGGCCAAATCTGTCCTCATGCCTATGTAATTACCTTTGTTTAACTCCAGAACGCTAGTGTGGGACTCCAGTTTCTCGCCCTCAAACTGAATTTGAAATTCTAGCATGCTCTGACCACTCTTCCCTAGAGGATCCTTAACAATGAGATCATTAATTAATCCCACCTCATTACACAATACCAAATCGAGAATAACCTGCTCCCTGGTTGGTTCCACAACATATTGCTCCAAAAAACAATCTCTAATACATTCAATGAATTCTCCCTCGAGGCTACCCTTGCCAATATGATTACTCCAATCTATATGCATATGAAAAGTTATGTTTATAAGTTGTCAACCATATACACTATACTGAAAACAGCAAGTGCGTTGGACTGTGCTGCAGGACTGTGCCACATTTAAGGGCTTCAAAGTAAATCACACGCTAAGTAAATGAAAGTGCAACAAAGGAATACTTCACAAATGGTATACAAAACTTTTGCCAGTTTCTGAAGTAAAAAAGTCAGTTTAAATGTGCCTCTTTTTAATATGCAGGTTTTTAAATCCAGAATAGTTGACATGCTACCAAAATTATTGCAACTATCTAGCAGATTTTATACAAATTGGAAATGCTCCCATATAAATTTCAGGTGCCATCGTGAAAAATGAATTAACATTTTCTGGTTTGAAGCATTCAATATCAAGGGAAATGCAGTTCATTTTTGTGAAACATTAATAGCTTGCCAGATACCACAATAATGTTCAAATAGTATCAGACTTCCCTGCAGTATCCCATTATCATCTAAATTCTAAACATTTGTTCAAGGCTATAAAATTCACTGTCATTTTTACATTATATATATTTATATGGAATGTTCCATTCCCTTCAATTATTTAATCATCTCATTTTGAGTTTTCAAACCTATTCTATTTGCGATTATAGTTGGTGGCTTTTCCTATCCTACACCAAACGATGTGACAACAACCTTGAATAAGTTTTTCTAATCTTTCATTACATCAGTTTGCAATAGTATCACCTGAAAAGAACAGCATTTTTAATAAACTTTCCCCTTCAATAGCTATATTTATCTTTTCATTTTTACAGTGAGAGCAGTGTTTTATGGTCAATGCAAGTGTGTAAGAAATTCTCCAATTTAAGTAAAAGGGGTGTTGAATATGTATCAAGAGAATAAAATCTCTCGTTTTAATAAGGCATCAAAGCCAAGTACATGACAACTTTGTCAGACTACTCATCTCATATCTGTTAGGACATCTATCTAAAAAGCAAGCAATAACACTAGAGTCAGCCAGTTTCAAAAAGGATAAAAAACAGTATTGCAATACAATTTGTTAATCTTATAAACAAATATGCCTCATCATCAACATCCTAACTTCATCTGTGTTTTATTTAATGGATCAGCAACGGAGAAGTAATTGAAAGTTCATTGGCTATTTCAAAGATTTACTCTTGGTATATGTATCCCTAAAGAGAGATAATAATGTTGTGACTTTTTTCCATTTCATTAAAGTTTTATTCTACGTTTAGTGAAATGTTCACACATTGTGGTGAAAGCACCATTTTCTACTAGGTTTTGATTTGCTTTAGTTCTCCTGTAATCTATCGACAGACTAAACCACCATATGTAAATGTATTTTTACAAGTTACATGACTAATATCAGAATTGAAAATAAAATAAACAAAAGATTTTTCATTACAATAGATTAAGCTTCACGACAGTCAGGGCCACTTTGCCATTAACATAATCAATATGACAGGATGTGTTTGGATCAAATCTCAATTTCAGTCACAGTGAGAAGTCTAAAGATTAAATAAAAGTGTGCAATCTTATAAAAAAAAAGTTATTCCTTCCAGATGGATACCAGCTTCATCAGAACACTAATTATGTTCGCTGTATGCATGGGGTAACAAGGGGTATAATACCAAAAATTGGCAAAATGCATTGCCTATGACTCACAACAACAATCACTATCCTAATCTTCAAACACAGTGGCTGCTACCACTTAATCAAAAGCAGAGTTATCTTGCCAAAAAGGCTGATTACATGAGGAGTTACACTGGTTTTGTCACTATCTAAAAAGCAACTTACCATCGAATTTATTTTAAATATTTTATTTTGGGAATAAAACCATACATTTAAATAAACAAACTCAGGTCCATTTGCTTTTTGCAAGACAATGGTGCATGTCTATAATAATATTTAACAATCTTTTAAAACAGTCAACGACGAAAGAAAAACTAGGAAATTCTTGCAATCACCATTTTTATTTTTAATGCGTTTTTTTAAACACACATTAAAAAATTCACTATATCGAGCAGATTTCTAACAAAACTGCTAGATAGTTTAAGACCAAGTTGTGGCATCCTTTGTGGGACATTTGTACCACTCATGATGGAGATAGCAGTAGCATCTGCTGCCTTTGAATACATTGTGTATATCTTTAGTTCACTATTACCATTGAAACACTTTTGTTAAGCAAAATTGATTAACGTTTACAGGCAGATATATTATATTACTTGCATATTAAAACAAAAGGACAGTTAATAGAATTCTAGAAGTGGACTGATGAGGACCCAAGTCAAAAGAAAAAAACATTCATGCCCAGAACTCAGAAACATAGATGAAGCAATGAAATTACAATGACATGTTCTGAAACAAGTCTACCCATGCTTTACAGGCAGGGCAACATTCGATTTCTCCCAAACAGTACAGTGTAGTAAACAAGAAATATCTTTCTCATACAATCTACTAGACTTAAACACACATGCACATAATATAATATACATACACACGAACAGTAAAAGGTTGTGTTGCTCATGGTAAGTCAAAAGATACGCTGTTTTATAATACGGGTGTCTGCGTCAGGTAAAATTTACAGGCAAGTGTTAACACTAACTGAAATTTACATTAGTATATTTATATAGCAATTTACACTAACGTTGTGACACCAAAATGCACACAATACACAATTATTTTAACATATAACTACTGGATCTCCCTTGGTGTTGTTTGGGTCAATATTTGTCTATCTTAATTGTCTCTGTCATCTCCTTGTTATTTTTCTGACTGTTTCTCTTTTTTTCTTGTCACTGTCCTCTAAGTTCTCTTCTTCGCTCCTTTGGGTAGAAGATGCTGGTTGCATGGTATGGCATGGCAAGAAAGGGACTTGCAGAGAGCAGCAGGCTGAATTTTCTGGTGGCGGGGACAGAGAAATTGTGACCTGCATCCTTTAATGCTCTCTTCCTTTCTCCTTCCCACTTACATCATCATCCTTCCCACTTACATCATCAATGTTGCTTCTCCCCACTCTCAATGCAGTGCCTAACCCTTCCCCTTACCATTATACCCAAGCCTCACAGTTGCCTACCTTCTCTGTCACTACTTATTCCCCCCCTTATTGACCTGTTATTCTATCATTTTCCTTCAGCCATATTCCCTGTCCATTACCTGCCACCTTACTTTAGTGAAGACCCAATGCTCTGTCCTCACCTCTAAGCATTCCCCTGCATCCAACTATGCCTTCTCTTTTATATCATACCAGTTTCCCTTCCTATCCACTCACTAAACATTTCTCACTCATGTGAAAGTAACATTGATTGAAAAATATAAACGGAAGACTGGTAAGTACAGTTAAAAGCAAATACAATAAGGAAAGTCATAAGAAAAGAGATAAAGATGACTGATAATCCTGCTCTGGGTTGCTAGCTAGTCTCATGAAGTGGGATATCAGAAGAAGTGTACAAATGTTTTAAATAGTTCCATTAATTGTGCCTCAGATCTGTAAACAATTGTCAATAAACCAATGTTGGAAATGCAATAGTTAGTGAACTCTTTTGCTGGATCCTAGCATATCAAAGCAAAAAGCTGCAGCTGCATGAGATTGTACAGCACTTTCAAAACTTTTTCTGACATTCTGGAAAATACAGAATTGAATTCTGAATGCAGCTGCTATTATAAAAGCAAAATTCTTTTCATGACTAGAAGCAAGTGGTTTGAAGCATCAGAGAGGAGAACAGGTCTCAAGGCAAATAGCAGGATCGATGGTTGGACAATAAGTGGCAGTAAACAGTTGGATTGAAAGTGAAAAAGAAGGCTCGAAGCCCCACTAACAGAGGTTGGGAACAGTTCTACACCTTTCAAAGAAAAGCGGCAGGCAGGTCAGCAAACAATCAAGCTAGCATCCTGACAAGCAGAGTGGTCTGTGACTGGAGTGACCATTTAGTAACTGCTGTGGGAAGTGGCAATACTACCAGTGAACAGAAGGGACTGACCAGCGTAGCAGCCCTGGGAGCCAAACGCATGCTACTCAGCAAGAATGGGAGCAATGAGCGGAAAATACAAAAGCAAGCACTTCTGTTAGTCCCAAGGTGAGTAAAAGGACGTCACTTACTTACCTTTAACAAGGTATCTACCATTCTCTGGGAAATGCACCACTACTATTAGCCTCAGAAAACATAATGTACTGCAGTTGACTTAACATAAAGGGCTTGTATTCAATTGTTTGATGGCCACTGATATGATCCCATTACGGGCCATTAACTTCTAAAAAGAGAAAGTTGAATTCCCAGTTATTACTCAAAGAATTACACCAAAAAACTTTCCTGTACAAGAGTTAAACAAAGCAAAACACGACTAACTTTATATTACAATTTGATATCACTTATACCTTAAACTTAAAATGTTAACAAAACATGAAGATATATACTTTAAACTCTAAATCTCAAAAGAACACCCCCATTTGACTATTAGTTCCACCCCGACTTCCCCTATACAGGATCTTGGCAGTTCGTTCACTTCTCCTGGGACCAATACAGAGTGCAACACAGCTCTTAGGAATTCACTTCGATCTCCTTAATCTCTAAGCTATCATCCAAGGAATGAAATCTCCTGGGGATTCCCCCTCTAGTATCCAGCTGGGCAATCCTCCAGTTCTCTTTCAACTCCTCCCAAATCTGGACTTCCCAGCTTGAGCCTGGACCTTACTCAAAATAGAAACATCCCTGGTTCCTGATATCTTCTGCTCCTGACTCCAACTGCTCCAAAGCCAACTGACTGTCTGTGAGCAAGCAAAAGGATTTTTAAAAACCTGACCAAAAGGCATCCCGCTGTATTATATATCTCCGTAGCAACATGGAATGTCTGAGATAGCAATTTAAGCTAATTACCTCGAACTCCAAAACATCTCTTCAATTTCTGATACCCACATGAATAATTGATATCGCTAACAACGACAGAGCAATCCCTTCCAGACTTGCTGGCTTCCACTCCGAACTAAACAAGTCCACCTGCTGTTTTATGACTCTCATCTTTCTGACTCTGTCTCTGTAAGCACTCATAGAGAGATCTTTGAACTTTAAATCTTGGACAGTCAGCAACCTCTTGAAATTCTTACAGATACACATTTAATTCCCCAAAACTAAAAGTGTCCTCTAAAATATTAATACAAACCATAAATTAGATAATCATAATGTTCAGTGGCATATTGTTATGTACAGGTGCAATACCATTAGAACGTTGAGACCATTAACCATTTTTAATACATTAGTATACATACGCAAACACACCACACTTCCCAATGTTACTCTAAGTGAGTGCAATGATAACTGTTTCATAATAATAAAGGGTGAAACAAAGTGCAATGAGAAAAGCATGACGGGAAGAAAAATTGTGTGCAACACACAAGACTGAGTTTGGCAGAACTATAATGGCGAAGAATATAAAATAAATTTTTAGATCTCACCAGATATACTAAAGTAGGGCATTTCTGATAGCTTGCTGGAAAATAAGTATTATCAATAGGAATTGGCTGCTTTAATAAGTATAAATGCATTCATATACAACTCATCATACATACGTTGATTTTCACATCAAAATTGACCTCAGAAAACATTCAAAAGGTTCACGCTTTGTGCATGTCCATATGGATGCTGGAGTGTGCAAGTATCCAGTAAAAAAAAAAACTTTGAAAAATTAATATTTTCTCACAGTAACTGCAGCTGTAAAAACAATATTTACAGTTCTGGTTGAGAATTCAAAAATGAAACAGAGAATCGATGTTCTCTCTAGATTGCAACTAGATTATCCTTCTCAAGATAATTTCTGAATGAAATTTAAGTTCAAAAATCGAATAGTTCTAGTTACAAACAGCAAAGGCAAACAACATTTTTATCAAAGAGTCATTATGGCACAAAAGGTGGCCATTCGGCCCATCGAGTCCATGCCATCTCTCCACGGAGCTATGCAGTCAGTCCCACTCCCCTGCTCGGCCCCATTGCGCTGCAAGTTTATTTCCTTCAAGTGGCCATCCAATTTCCTTTTGAAGTCACTGATTGTCTCCGCTTCTACCACCCTCATGGGGAGTGCGTTCCAGGATATTACCACCCGTTGCGTAAAAAAGTTCTTCCTCATGTTCCCCCTGCAGCTCTTACCCAAAACCTTAAATCTGTGCCCACTACTCCTTGTACCATTACTTAATGGGAACAGTTTTTCCTTGTTTAACTTAGCAATGCCAGTCATAATCTTATAAACCTCCATTAAGTCTCCCCTCAATCTCCTTTGCTCTAAGGAGAGCAACCCCAGCTTTTCCAAGCTAACCTAGTAACTAAAATACCCCATCCCTGGAATCACTCTGGTAAATCCCCTCTGCACCCTCTCAAGGACTCTCATATCATTCCTAAATAATCCAGTTGGGGCATAACTTTATAAAAGGTTCAGCAAACTTCATTACTCTTGTACTCAATGCCTCTATTTATGAAGCCCAAGATCCCATATGCTTTACTAACCACGCTCTAAATATGTCCTGCCACCTTCAAAGTCCGCTGAACATGCAACCCCAGGTCCCTCTGTTCCTGCACACTCTTTAGAACTGTGCCATTAAGTATATATTGCCCCTCCTTATTCTTTCTGCCAAAATGCATCACCTCACACTTGTCGGTATTAAATTCCATCTGCCACCTATCTGTCCATTCTGCTAGTCTATCTATGTCCTGTTGCAGGCAGTTCACACTGTTTGCCACTCCTCCAAGTTTGGTGTCATCGGCAAATTTGGAGATTCTACTCTGTATTCCAAGATCCAAGTCATTTATATATAGCAAAAAAGACCACGGATCATCTACCATGTCGCCCATCCTCCAGTTTAAAAAACAACCATTTACTACAATTCTTTGTTTTCTGTCCTTAAGCCAATTTTTTACCCAATTGGACACTGACCTCCTAGTCCATGAGCCTTAATTTTGTTAACCAGCCTTTTACGTGATGCTTAAATCAAATGCTTCCTTAAAATCCATATGAATAACAGCCACCACATTCCCTTCATCAATCTTCTCTGTTACTTCTTCAAAAAAATCAATTAGATTAGTCAAACATGATCTCCCTTTTACAAATTCTTGCTGGCTATCCTTAATTAACTCAAACCTCTCCAAATATCTGTTAATTTTTTTTCCCGATTATTTTTTCTAAAACCTTACCCATCACTGATGTTAAACCAACAGGCCTGTAGTTGCTAGGACTGTCCTATACCCTTTCTTGAATAAGTGTGTCACATGTGCCACTCTCCAATCCTCTGGCACCTCCTCCTTAACCAGGGAAGCTTATGGCAAGCCCTCCTGCTATCTTCATCCCCACTTCCTTTAGCAACCTGGGATGCAAGCCATCCGGACAAGGTGACTTCTCTACCCGAGGGATAGCCACCCTTTTTAGTACCTCACCCCTCTCAATGTTTACCCTATTTCCTCTACTCTCTCTGCTTCTGCTGATACTTTGCCAGATTCCTTAATGAATTCCTATACAAAGTACTCACTAAGTATATTTGCATTGCCTCTAAGCGTATATTACCCTCTCTGTCCTGAATAGGCCCCATTCCACCTCTTACTATCTGCTTTCTATTTAAATGCCAGATGATTTTTGGGTTCCTTTTATTTTGACTGCCATTCTATTCTCATATTCTCTCTTTGCCAGTCTTATTTTCCTCTTCAAGTCCCCTCTCAACTTATTATATATGGCCTGGTTGTCACTTGAAGAGTTCACATGACATGCATTTCAAGACTGTGGGAGGGGCAGAAACATGCCAGCAAAAGGAAGGTTGGAGGTGGGGCAGTAGATTGCAAGGACACAGGGGTCAATATCTCATGAATTAGCAAAATTAAGCCATTCCATGTTCATCATTAGTTTTGACCCAAGATTTTCATTAAGTATAACAAATCCTACACACCATAGCCTTTTGGGCTTTCTTATATCCAACTAATCCATAAACAAGACACAATCTTATTTCCTTTTGCTAATTAATTATTTCCCAAATTAAATCTTTTTCACATTATTTTAAGAATGCCTGAAATTTAATAAGAACCTCTAGGTTATGCTATAAAAGATACATGATGCAAAAAGCTAATACTTTAAAAACACATAGACATAGGGGGAGACGGCAGCGTAGTGGCAACGTCACTAAACTAGTAATCCAGAGACCCAGGCCAATGCCCTGGGAACATGGGTTCAAATCCCACCATCGCAGCTGGTGGAATTTAAATTCAATTAATTAATAAGTTCAATGAATTAAAAAAATCTGGAAAGAAAGCTTTTTCTCAGTAATGAGATGAAACTATCATTGAGTGTCATAAAAATCCATTTGGTTCACTAATGTCCTTTAGGGAAGGAAATCTGCTGTCCTTACCCGGTCTGGCCTACATGTGACTCCAGATCCACAGCAACGTGGTTGACTCTTAACTGCCATCTGAAACTGTCTAGCAAGGCACTCAGTTGTCAAGGGCAATTAGGGATTGGTAATAAATGCTGGCCTTGCAGCGATGCCCACATCCCATGAAAGAATGAAAAAAACAAGGCTAATCTCATTATTACTCCCAGTGTTAATTTACACAAATGGATATGCTGGAAATTAAAGTGACTATTGTCTCTTTTAAAATACTATCAGTTTTTAAAAAGTATTACATTAATCAATCTAACATTTTATTTCTTGAATTACACTAGCTTTTAACCTTTTCTTTTGAAAAAATCACCTGGAGCACCCCCCTTAAAATTCTTTAGCTGTTATATAACATTTCTCTTAGTATATATATTTTTATTTATATGTATATAATATATATAGTTTTGCCTGACTTTTTTGTCTTTTCTTTAATATGCAACTAATGATGTGATATAAAACATTTTTGGAAGAGATAATGAAGAAGTCTAAATGGAGTGTTTATTTACTGCTGTGCAGGGAAACAATTTTGCAAACATAATGCAATGTTATCAGTGCAGTATGAAACAGTTGTGAATGATCTGCCAGAATCTGGTCATGCTATTTTCTTCATCAGTGAGAGGCAGAGAGATTAGAGGCTGAAAGGCATCAAGTTACCACAGACTTAGCAGATGTATTTTGCTATACTCCATGAAACAAGCCAGACCCATCTGTATGAGCTATAAAAAAAACAGCAGACACCTAATGATTAGAAGAGTCAATCATATCACAGAAAGACCATAATCAAAAGAACGCTCAATGAAAATTGATGAAACATAGTTTTAATAGATTAATGAAAACTCTGATAAAACACTGCTATAATAACTTTAGTTTTACTCATTACATGTACTAATTACCAGGATGAACAGGACATAATCCATCTCAAGTTTCAATTAGTGAAAGTTTTCATATTTTATTTACTGATCCTTCCCCAGTTCATTAATAAGTTCCTCAAGTTCAAAATCTGAGTTTGTCAACTATCCAACAAGTAACTATTCCCTTTTGGGGGAAGGTGAGCACTGTCTCTTTGGCTACAGGAAGACATGTCTGGAAGTAGAAGATAAGAATTAAATCAATCCTCCATGACAGACTAGATAGCCAAGTCAGTAGCTCTGCAGTCTACCTGTTTTTTTCATGATACCTGAAAGGAAGCTGGGGATCTTCCTACACAGCTCCAGATAACTATGCAAGCCAATGCCCGAACAAATCAGATGGTCTTAACAGTAAAACCAAAGGAAAGCTTACCAATACTATATGCTAAGCTCCACAGTTTGAAGTGATTATAATTCCAGCAGTCCCCTTATACCCACTTGAAGGTCTTTGAAACTTGGCTCTTGCCAACCTTTGTCTGAGCTTCCTAATTAGCTAAGTGGGATCTGTTGCTATGGGAAAAGTGTGCGCAGACAGAAACTCTACCTGTGTGGAAAGCTGAGTAGCCTAGCTTGGAGAGTCTTAAGCACACTGATGCATTTCAATGTGTCACAGGCACCTAGCTAACTGAAAACATGCTTGCCCATTTTGCTAGTCTTTGACTGGAAGTTAGTGTTGCTTGAAACTTGAAATATGTGACAAACAGTTCACATGGCTGCCAAAGTGATTGGGTATGCTGTGCAAAAAATTCCATAGCTGCATAGGCATACATGGAAATTGAAACTTGAGATGGATAATGTTCTGTTCATGGTAGAAGCAACATAACTCTAATTCTCAAGAGATGAATAAAATTTTGATGATCTCTTGTCCCACATTAAAAGGGAAACTACTTTGGCAGGGTTCGTGTAAGTCAGGAAATGGAAGGGAGGGGGGAACTCAAGAAAATTACAATCACCAGGGAAGTGTTACTGAACAAATGGTTGGAGCTGCGGGCTGACAAGTCCCCGAGTGCTGACGGACTTCATCCTAGGGTGTTAAAAGTGGCGAGTGAGATAGTTGATGCGTCAATTTTAATTTTCCAAAATTCCCTAGATTCGGGGAAGGTTCCTTTAGATTGGAAAATAGCGAATATAACTCCTTTATTCAAAAAGGGAGGAAGGCAGAAAGCAGGAAACTACAGGCCAGTTAGCTTAATATCTGTCTTAGGGAAAATATTAGAAGCTATTATTAAAGATGTTATAACAGGACATCTAGAAAAATTAAAGGTAATCAGGCAGAGTCAATATGGTTTTGTGAAAGGGAAATCATGTTTAACCAATTTATTGGAATTATTTGAGGGAGTTACATGAACAAAGAGAACAAAGAACAAAGAAAATTACAGCACAGGAACAGGCCCTTCGGCCCTCCAAGCCTGCGCCGATCCAGATCCTCTATCTAAACATGTCGCCTAAAAGAACAAAGAAAATTACAGCACAGGAACAGGCCCTTCGGCCCTGTGCTGAGGATAAACGGGAACCGGTGGATGTACTGTACTTAGATTTCCAGAAGGCATTTGATAAGGTGCCACATCAAAGGTTACTGCAGAAAATAAAAGCTCATGGAGTAACATATTGGCATGGATAGAAGATTGGCTAGCTAACAGGAAACAGAGAGTAGGCATAAATGGGTCATTTTCTGGTTGGCAAGATGTAACAAGTGGTGTGCTACAGGGATCTGTGCTGGGGTCTCAACTTGTTACAATTTATATAAATGACTTAGATGAAGGGACCGAAGGTATGGTTGCTAAATTTGCTGATTACACAAAGATAGGTAGGAAAATAACTTGTGAAGAGGATATAAGGAGGCTACAAAGTGATATAGATAAGTTAAGTGAGTGGGCAAAGACCTGGCAAACTAAGTATAATGCGGCAAAGTGTGAAATTGTCCACTTTGGCAGGAAGAATAAAAAGGAAGCATATTACATAAATGGTGAGAGCCTGCGGAGCTTTGAGATGCAGAGGGATCTGGGTGTCCTTGTGCATGAATCGCAAAAAGTTAGTATGCAGGTACAGCATGTAATTAGGAAAGCTAACAGAATGTTATTGTTTATCGCGAGGGGAATTGAGTACAAAAGTAGGGCGGTTATGGTTCAGCTATACAGGGCATTGGTGAGACCACATCTGGAGTACTGTGTACAGTACTGGTCTCCTTATTTAAGGAAGGATGTAAATGCACGGCAGGCAGTACAGAGGTTTACTTGACTAATACCTGGAATGGGTGGTCTGTCTTACGAGGAAAGATTGGACAAGCTAGGCTTGTATCTGCTGGAATTTAGAAGAACAAGAGGCAACTTGATTGAAACATATAAGATCCTAAGGGATCTTGACAGGGTGAATGTGGAAAGGACGTTTCCCCTTGTGAGAGAATCTCAAACTAGGGGTCACTGTTTAAAAGTAAGGGGTCGCCCATTTAAGACAGAGATGAGAAATTTTTCTCTCAGACGATCGTGAGTGTTTGGAATTCTCTTCCTCAAAAGGCAGTGGAAGCAGAGTCTTTGAATATTTTTAAGGCAGAGGTAGAGGTAGAGGTAGATAGATAAGCAAGGGGGTGGAAGGTTATCGGGAGTAGGTGGAAATGTGAAGTAATCCATTCAGCCATGAACATATTGAATGGTAAAGCAGGCTTGAGGGGTCGAGTGGCCTAATCCTGCCCCTAATTCGTATGTTCCTAGGTAAGTCCTAGATGCTTGATTTGAGTGCCTCAAAATTCAAGGTAGTAAAGAATCCTCCTTAATGGAGACCATAAATCCCTGCAAGGAAAAGCATATTTCTTTCTTGAACCACTTGATCACCAAAAACAATAGATTATCATTCTTCACCCATGTAGCAAGTTAGATGTCCTTCAGATATTCTGATCAGACCATATAAATGTCGAGAACCTTGCTACTCATGGTTTCCAGAACTCATGCATAATGAAAGTTATAAATTGACATGAGATCAGTCCGAAAATATGGAAAGTATCCAACCCAAATGATTTCAAAAAACATGCATTTTATAATGATCTTTTTAGGTCGACACAAAGGGCTGAATTTTCTTTTGGATGAGGAGGCGGGCGAAGCCGTAATTTCCGATCCCCGAATGGCATGCCAGCTTTCTGATGCGGTCCCGCCTCCCAGCAATTTTGGAAGAGGCATCAGAACCTGTATACCAGCAACGTGCCCGAATATGGTGGTTAATTAAATCATCATGTAAACAAGCCACTTAAGAGCTCATTAAAGGGCAGAAAGCGATTTTGGTTTGGAGGCACGGGGACCATGAAGACTCACAATCACCTCCTTGAATGGGAGGTGGCACCACAGCGGGGAGCCAGTCATGGAGATGGGTCCATTTATTTTCGTTGCATAAAAGGGGGCAGGCTCAGAGAGCTACTCATGCAGTGGCTCACAGTGGCCATTAAGTGTGCAGAGGTTCTATAGAGTTAGCTCTGTGGCACTGAACCTACTGGGGGGAGGTGTTCCAACAGAGGGCAGTGGGCATAGCAGGGGAGTTCAGGCAGCCATGATAGTCCTTCTGGAGGCAAGAAACACCATCCATGGATACGGGGCTGAGCTACTCGGATTTGGAGTTGAGTAGCGATGAGGAGCAGACACTCCCAGAACAAATACAGGCATTGGTCCTGAGGCATGCAGTGATGTTGCCTGAGGGTCAGGGAGGGAATGGAGGCCATACCCTCCACATAGGATATACTGACAACAAATGAGCTTCCTGAATCTGACAGAGAATCAGTGTCGCCAAAGCATGCGCTTATCAAGGCAGATGGTAGCAGAGTTGTGTGCCCTGGTGGAGATCCACCTCACTCCTTGACGGGTGTCAAATTCCAGAAAGCTTGTTGTGGAAGGATGATGCCTATCTTTACTCAGTTTCACATTTATTGTACAAAGAGAAAAGGATAACCAACATGTAGCTCCTCAATTAAAACCTCCACCATCTCAGTAATGGTCTCCTTCTAAATGCTCGAGTAATACCCCAATTAACACCCTCCACTTACATATAATTAAACAACTGATACACAATTAACAGATTCTGTTCTCTTATAATAAAACTTAAATGAACATGCTCAAAAAACATTTCAAAATAAATCAAAATAAATTTCATATTAGGTACAAAGTATTACATTGCAAGACGCCCCTCTAGTATCCGTAACAATGTCTTTTTGTAAAACAAATCGGATCGCTGATGACTTGCATCCATCCATTTAAGTTTGCAGATTTCCTTTCTCTCCAGCATTTATTTCAATACAGCAAGGTTAATATGTAGTCTTTTCTCACTCATAATTTTTGTCGAGTGTACATTATCCCACAAAGAATGATCTACATAACATTCAATGGGTATCCTATCTTCAGTATATCCCTTGATATGAATCTCACCTAAAATATTTGACAAATAGAACCCCATTGCCTCCAAAAGACCCACTGTTTCTGCAGCTAAAGTACT
This sequence comes from Heterodontus francisci, assembly GCF_036365525.1. Taxonomy (NCBI): domain Eukaryota; kingdom Metazoa; phylum Chordata; class Chondrichthyes; order Heterodontiformes; family Heterodontidae; genus Heterodontus; species Heterodontus francisci. Next base: position 82,800,984 of record NC_090377.1, read on the forward strand.
TTTAACTACCCTTTTTATATTCTTAGCTACCCAAACTAAAGGACAACATTTCCCAATTCCCATCAGAAATATACGAAACCAGTTGCACTCGAATACACATCAGGAAGATTAACACGTGAAGCCTCACTAAAAATTACTAGTTTCTTTGGGTCACCTAAGAATTGGAACTTAAGTACATAATTCTCCAGATGAAATTTATTAAATGTTTTATTTGTCCTGAAAACATTCTCAACTTTCGAGCATTTTATCATCGTGCTTTCCTCTAGTACATCAAAATGAGCATCAGACCTAGTCTGAGGGCACAACCAGTTTAATTAACCAATCAAGCTCCACAATTTCTCAGTCTCTTCTTTACATATGCCATCATCTTTCTTTGATGACCTAGCAGGATTAAGCGGGATTGGAATAACACTTTTTACAACCGAGGCGGGAGGAGTGCACTTTTTTCTAGTTCCGCTTCTCCACAGGTCATAACATATATTTAAATGTGTACCCAGTTACTGATAGTCAATCGTAGACTCTATTTTTATCCCAGAATAAAATATACCAACCAGGTTTCTTTAATAAACAAAACAATTATCAGTTTATTATAAAACAAGACTTAACCAGTAACAAAGCAAAGCATTAAGACATAGATTGAAATATGAAAGTTCCCTTTTTACCTTAGACGCACACACACACATGCAAACACACACACGTTACCAGAAAGAGAGAGATTTTCTCTTTAGAGCTGTTATAAAAAAGGACAAAAAAAGACTTTAGCCAAATACTTGCTAATTCTTTAAGAAAAAAGAATGGAAAGATGTCAGTTGTCCCTTTTTGGTTTGACGTCCCAAATACACATAGACGGCTGTCACTGGGATCTTTCTAGAACAGTTCTTTTCAGGCGATGTTGAAGATCAGTTTGGCAGGCTTTCCAAGAGAAATGAGGCAACAGGGGTTTCAGCAGGCTTTTCAGGAGAAATGCAGCATCAGCTTCTCTATTTCTTGATTCCCAGGAAGTTCTCAAAGAGATAGAAAAGGGCGACAACTCTCTTGGCTAGCTTTCTCCAACTGCCTTCAAAACTGTTAACACCCCAACACACCGTCCAAAGCAAAACAAAAAACAATATCCCCATCTTCAAGCCTCCTGACCCCTATAAATCTTGACCTGTCACTTCTCTGTAAACATCTTCCTGAAGTAAAAAAAATCCTCTGCTGGGTACTTACCTGAAAACAGGTGACTTCTGCAAATCTTGTTTTCAAACAAGACCGGTCAGTGTCCTTTCAATGACCCCAGTGAAAAAAACATCCATGGAATTCTTTTCAGTTTCAAAGTGATTGCTGACAATGCAGCCGGCCACTGACGTCATCAGGCTGCGCCAAGGTGCGCACATGCGCAGACAGGCTCCTGCTCTCTGCGCGTGCGCTGCATTCCAACTTGCCAGGACTGGTTTGCGCATGCGCCGATGACATCATTGCATGACGTGTGCATCTTCGAGCAATGCGCCTGGTCGGCCTCTGTGCATGCGCTTTACGCGTACAGCAATGCAACACCAACGAGTATTCACCCATGCGTCAAGCTCCGTTCCCACCCACCCCCCTGCTGCTCTCTCCAGCCACTCCGCTCCCCCCCTTGCTGCTTTCTCTGGCCGCTCCGCTCCCCGTCTGTCCCCAGCCCACTTCCCCCCGCCTCCCCGGCCCACTCCACTCTCCACCACCACCCCCCCGGCCCACTGCACTGCACTCCACTCCACTCCACCCGCATCCCCCCCCCCCACTGCACTCCACTCCACTCCACTCCACTCCACTCCCACCCCACCCCATCCCAACCCATCCCCAGCCCGCTCCATTCCCCCCCGCCCCCAGCCCGCTTGCTCTCTCCCTCTGCCATTGTGTGCTGCTATGTGTTTAGGTTAGGTTGCCATCATGTCATTATTTGAGCAGCGCCATCTTTAGTCCTGGCAGCTGCCTGAAGTCACAGACTGTGATGTTTTAGTGGCACAGGCTGCATTTGTGCCTGTGTCACTGCAGCGCCACCTAGTGGTAGTGTTGTCAGCAAACACAGCCTTTCAGTTTTCCCAAATAAACAATGTCCATAATTCTAAGATGCATGAGTCCTCAAAAAAAAACTTAAAATATAGAAGCACTGTCATAACAACTCCATCCTTGGAGGAATGAAATGCAATTTCCAAATGCATTTCATTGCAAAGAATGGGAAAGAACAGAAGACGAAAAGCATTTTAAAACACATTTTCACACTCATACTCATTCACTCTTTACCTGTAGCTAATAGTTCTACTTTGTACCACCTTTGAACTCTGATAACTCAAAGAAAACTTAAATCCTAGACAAAGCATCCGCAATTGCATTATTTTGTATCGCAATGTAGATAATCTTTAAGCGATATGGTTGCAATAGCAAACTCCATCAAAATAGTCTGACATTCTAGTTTTTGAATTTTTCCACAAAGGCTAGGGGGTTATGATCAATATATTCCAGTATCTCTCTGTAGTTGTGGCCGACATGGACCTCAAAATGCTTAACAGTTAGTAATAAGCCTAGGGTTTCTTTTTCCACTGTTGAATATCATTTTTGGTGCAGACTTAGTTTTTTGGAAAAGTATCCCACTGGCCATCCTATGCCCGATTCATCATCTTCTAACAGGACTGCACCAATTCCCAGGTCACTAGCATCAATTGCCACCTTGAAGAGCTTAATGAAATTTGGAGCAGCAAACACTGGTTCATCAAAATGGCTTTCAGCCTCTCACAAGATGCTTGGCACTCCCTTGATCACACTACCTTGGTTTTCTTTGTTTGTAGCAAATCTGTCAGTGGAGCAGCTATAGTACTAAAATTGGGTACAAACTTGCGGTAGAAATCACACATCCCCAAGAACATGATTTCTCGCTTCGTCCTAGGGGTGGGGGACTCCACCAATGTTTGTACTTTCACTGTTCTGGGCAACACTTGTCCTTGCCTCAGGTAACTTATTCTGGCTTTTGCAAATTCACATTTGGCAAGGTTTATCACTAAATCAGCCGATTGTAATTTTCTAAACAGAGCTTCTAGTTGCCTGTAGATCAGCACATCGCCAAGGTAAACCACACACTTAGGAACACTGGCTACCACTTGGTTCATTAGTCTCTGAAAAGTAGCTGGGGCCATTTATTAGCCCAAGTGGCATCACTCAGCATTGGAAAAGACCTTCTGGTGTGACAAAGGCCGATATTTCTTTAGCCCAGGGTGTTAAAGGAACCTGCCAGTATCCCTTTAACAAATCCATTTTTGTAGGAAACATAGTACTGCTCACCCTGTCAATACAATCTTCCAAGCAAGGTATTGGGTAGGAGTCTGCCTTTGTTACTGCATTAACCTTTCTATAGTCTATGCAGAATCTGGTTCAACCATCAGGTTTAGGCGCTAACAAGCAATTCCAGCTGCTTTGACTCGGTTCAATTCAATTTCCAGCATGTATCGGATTTCTGCTTTTACCTGGGACTGTTTCTCTGGACTTAAGCGATAAGGATGCAGTTTTATAGGAAAGGATTCCGCTACATCCACATCATGTGTGGCTAAGGTTATACATCCTGGTTTGTCCCTACAGACTCCTTTAAATGCTTTGACTAGCCTCATTAGGTCTTCTTGTTGTTCTGCATCTAAATATGAAAGCATAGTGTCCAATCTCCTTAACAATTCGGTATTCACTAACCGGATAGTAGGAGGTTCAATTTGAGAAATGTCTAGTCTCCTTCTGCCTCATCCTCACTATCCCTTTCATCCTTCACTGTCCCCACTACCTGACATACCCGTGCTTGCTAATCCTCCTCCCACCGATGGTATTGTTTCAACATATTGATATGACACAGTCAGTTCTTTTTCTAGCAATCTGGGGTGACAATCAAATAATTTACTTTACCATGTCTTTTGACCAGTTTATATGGACTACTAAACCATGCTTTCAGCGGTTCATCCTATAAAGTCAGTAATACTACCACCTCATCCCCTGGTTGAAATGTTCAGGTCTTGGCATATTTGTCTGCCCATTTCTTCTTGGTGTTTGGGAAGCTTTAAGGTGTTCCACTTTGCAGGCTGTCATGAGCCGTTCCCGGAACATGGATACATAGTCTAACACAGAAGACTCGTCCTTCTGTTCTAAAAATCTTTCTTTAATTAGTTTTAGAGGACCTCTTATCTCATGTCCATAAAACTAATTCAAAAAAAGACTAAAACTGGTAGACTCATTAGGTGGCAAACAGAAGAAATTCTAGCCCATGGGGTTATTCATGACAGTGTGCCCTGATCATCGTTTCGAGGGTCAGACAGTACCTTTCGAAAGCTCACAGTGTCTGTGGATGGTATGCTGAAGACTTTAACTGAGTTATACCCAAATTATTCATAACTTCCTGGAAAATTTCAGACATAAAATTGAAACATTGATCCGACTGAATCTCGATCGGTAATCCATATCTAGTGAAGAACTGGGTTATCTTCTCTACCACTATCTCAGCAGAAACTGTTTTCAAGGGAATGGCCTCTGGGAACAGGGTAGCTATATCTATGTTAGTGAGTATATATTGGAGTCCCGCTTTTGTTTTCGGTAAATGTTCTACACAGTCTACCAACATCCTACTGAATGTTTCCCCAAAAACTGGTATGGGAATTAGAGGTGCCAGTTTTATGGCAGGTTGCAGTTTTCTCACAATCTGGCACGTAGGGCACGATTTCCAAAACTGCACCATATTCTTGGAAAGACCTGGCCAGTAAAAATGTCGACCTATACCTGATTGGGTCTTCCAGATCTCCACATGTCCTGCCAGAGAAATTTTATGGGCTATAGTTAATATTTCCCGGCGGTACCACTATCTAGTGAACAACCGCCCATCCTTCATCTGCAGGTCTGTGAAGAGGTCTCCACTTCCTCATCAGAATCCCATTTTAATATAGTAGTCTTCTGGAACTTCCTTTGCCTCAGCTTCCGTTAGAGCTGATTGTGCCACTTTAACTCTGGATCGGCTTGCTGAGTCTTGATCAGAGAAGACTTACTGAATATTTCCCTTGGATTATCCAAATCCCCAAAGTTTCTGATATACGGCTATCCGTCTGTGGTGCCAATGTATCCTCCGACAATGGAACTGGTTTAACCATTCCTCGGGTCATTACACTTGAAGGAAACATTCCTGGAACCTTTTCCTGCAAATGTTCTGTCTCTTTAACGTCACTTGGTCTTTCCGTGACTACTGGAGAAGCTACTACCTTCGCTCCAGCCAAATCATTCCCCAGGAGTAGGTCAACTCCGTCTATAGGCAAACTATGAACAAATCCTATGGTTACCGTTCCAGACATTAGATCACAGTCTAGGTGAACCAATAGAAAGGTACGGGTATAAACTCCCCGCTGATACGATTCACCAAAACCTTGGCATTCAGTGCATTCTCTGGTGGAAAAATTAGGCCTTTCCCCAGCAAAAGAGTTTGCATGGCTCCTGTATCCCTAAGTATAACTATAAGTTTACCTGCCTCACTTGCGGGATAAGGAGTTACTTTTCTTTTTGACAAGAATTCCCTATATCTCTCAGGTATTTTGTTTATGTCCTCTGCACTCACAATGGTTTTGGTACTTGGCCTTACAGCTGCAGTCAGAGCTACAGCCTGATCTGTCGCACTCTTGGTCAGGGCCCATTTCTCTACATTGGCTTTGTGTATCCCAATAAGTCCCATGGGATTACCCTGCAAACTTCCAGCATTCTGCACGAAGATGTCCCACCTGGTGACAATGGTAACACTTAGATTTTCAGACTTTACTTCCACCCTCAGCATCTTCTTTTCTGGCCTGAGGAGGAGATCTCGGGGCGTTCCGGGCTGTCCCTTCTTGCCCCCAGCTATTTGCTTTCCTTTCACCCTCCCACAATCTATCCTTCTCAGGTTTGTGGAGGTGACAGACAAAGGGTTTGGGCTTGTAAACAAGCTCGTAATCATCAGCAATCTCAGCTGCCTGTCTGGCTGTGAATTTTTAAATTCTTCCAGAAGAATAATTTCCTTCAGGTTCTCATATGTGGCCTCTACCTTTAGTGCCCGCATCCAACGATCAAAATTAATTTGCTTTACCCTCTCAAATTCTATATAAGTCTGCCCAGGCTGTCTCGGCAGATTACAAAATTTCTGCCAGTAAGCTTCAAGGACTAACTCATAAGCAGCAAGAATAGCATTTTTTGCCACCTCATAATCTGCAGAAGTCTCCTCAGAAAGCACGGCATAAACATCATGAGCTCTGCCTATCACCCTGCTTAGCACAAGCAGTGTCCAGCTTTCCTTCAGCCACTTTATCTGTCTGGCTATCTTTTCAAAAGAAATGAAAATGCCTCTACGTCCCTTTCCTCAAACTTCAGAAGGGCTTGCGCAAATTTAAACAGCTCTCCACTGGGTCCTGGCTGGGGTCAGTTCTCTCCTCACCAAACTTTTCACTGGATCAAGGCCACCACTTTGTCTTAGTTTCAGCTTTTTTAATTTGAATTCCCTTCTCTTTCTTTTGTCTTTTCCTCTCTTTCTATTTCAATTTTCTTCATTGTCTTCATTCTCTTTCCTGTTCCCGCTCAAGTTTTTTTCATCTCTTTTTCCTGTTCAAGCTCGAGCTGTTTCATCTGTAACAGAATCCTAGCTAATTCAACTGAACTACCATCTGAATTGCCTTCTTCTTCCAATTGAAAATGCTGTGCTAATATTTCAATTATGTCTGTTTTCTTAGCTCCTGGTTTTAACTCGAACGCCAATTTTGCTGCCAATGCTATTAGCCTAACCTTGGTTAAGTTTCTCAAATCATTAGGGACAAGTTCTCCTTCTCCAGAAAGGTCATAACAACTGACAAATCCATTCCAGTAATGTAAACTTTACTCTAACGCACAAGAAATCCGTTTTTTCCTTTTCCTCTTTTCAATTATTATGATCCCACTTACAATTACACATCGTTGGCTTTGGTTTAACGCGCACAGAGCCCCCAATTATGTGTTACGACTGAGGCAATTTGCAATTCTCCACAGACCACAACATACATTTTAAATGTTTACCCAGTTAGCGATACGGTCAATCATATAATCTACTCTTTATCCCAGAATAAAATACACCAACCCGGCTTCTTTAATAAACAACAAAATGTATCAGTTTATTATAAAACAAGATTTTCCAGTAACGAAGCAAAGAATTAACACACAGATTGAAATATGAAAAGTTCCTTTTTTTAATACGACCCACCACCCCCACCACACACACACACACACATATTCTGGTTAAAGAAAAATAAAGAAATTTTCTCTACAGAGCTCTTTTACAAAAAAAACAAAAAAAAATTGGCCAAATACTTGTTAATTAATGAAGAAAACGGATGAAATATACTGGGTCCCAAAATGGCACACAGTCACGTAGACGGGTCACTTTTCTGGAGCAGTTCTTTAGAGGCGGCGTCAAGGATTAATCCAGCAGGGTTTTCCAGCTTCTAAGAAATGAGGCATCAGGGGTTGTAGCTCTCACACACACTGCACTCTCAGAGCTTTTCAGAGAAGTGAAGAAAGAGATGAGCTGGATGTTTCTCTCTTGGTAGGCTGACCTCCAACTAATTCAAAACAGTCCAAAATCCAACCAGAAAGTCAAAACAATATCCCAAAAGCGACCTCCTGACCATCATAAATCTTGACATGTCACTTCTCTTGGAAACATCTTTCCTGAGTCACCAAGGTTTCTGTTGTTTCTTGAACTTAAGGCATGTGACTTCCAGTAAAGGTTGTTTTCAAACAAGACCTCTCAGTGACCCTTGCAAAAAACACATCCATGGAATCTTTTCAGTTTTAAATACAAGTCCTCAAAAAAAAATTTAAAAATGGAAGCACTTCCATAACAATACGTTCCACGCCTGAGCAAGTGCAGCTCCAACAACACTTAAGAAGTTCAACACCATTCAGGACAAAACATCCCACTTGATTGGCACCCCATCCACAAACTTAAGCATTCACTCTCTCCACCACCAGCGCACAGTGGCAACAGTGTGTACTATCTTCAAGATGAAATGCAGCAACTCGGCAAGGGTCCTTCGACAGCACCTTCCAAATTTGCAACCTCTACCATGTAGAAGAACAAAGACAGCAGACCCGTGTGAACACCGCCACCTGCAAGTTCCCCTCCAAGTCACACACTGCCCTGAGTTGGAACTAAATCGCTGTTCCTTCACTGTCACTGAATCAAAGTCCTGGAACCCCCTCCCTAACAGCACTATGGGTGTACCGACACCATATAGACTGCAGTGGTTCAAGAAGGCATCTCACCACCACCTTCTCAAAGGCAATTAAGGATGGGCAATAAATGCTGGCCTCACCAGCAATGCACACATCCCATGAACGAATAAAAAAAAAAATTGCATGTTCTGTGTCTCCATATTTCTCAAACTAGGAGTCTCTACCTTAATACCAATAACAAACATAATCAGTTTACTCTTGTGTGCAACTTGCTTCCAAGTTCTTTGGAAGAACTTAATTTCAGAAATGTCTACAAATGGCACTCATGTAGATAAACTGTAAAATGTTACCAGATGACAAATTCTGACGTGTTAAGCTTTGTTCCAAGTCTTATAGTCTTTTCAATTGAAGGAAATAAACTGTTTGTTGCAACATGTGTGCTATAGGAACCATTCCCCTTTAATACCCAGGTTTGCACCACCATATGCCTTCTTTTGAATGGGAAAGTGCTTAATGAGGTGGAAGTGAAAATGTCTGTTCCTGCTGACAATGATAATGAACCTTTTGAGGGTAGGCTAAAATGTTTCAGTTTCACTGATTTGACAGTAATGAGATCTGGCTGCATCTTTGTGCTGCTCACAATAGTAATCTTTTTCCAATTCGCAATTTCAACAACCACACTTAGTCTGTTGTTCATGTGATTTCTTTTGAAGGTAACAGCATTTCACAGACTTTCTGGCAACAAATTTTCAGAATTATTCATGTACAAACATACAAAAATTCTTATAAATAATACATATCATTTACAAGAATGAGAGTGCAACTACCAAAAGGTGTATAACCTGGCATTCAAACTCCATCTCTCTAGGAACACAAGTAGCCCAATAACAAAGTATAAAGTAATTTTTTGTAAATCTCATTGTTTCAAGACAGGCTCCAAATACATATCTCTCATCCTGACTGCAAAAGGCAGATTCCAGTCATCTCTTTCTGTTTACTCTCGACTTGAAATGCTAATCCTTGTCCCTCTCTTACGTTATAAGTGAAGCAAATGTAGAAGGCTGGGCCCATAAGCTGAAGAACTGGAGGCAGGCAGCATTCATGATGACAAAAGTAACACTCAACTTTACCTTAACAAACACCAGCTCAGAGACAGGCACTACATGTACTTTACTGGAGAGGCTAGAGGGGTCTGCACTGCAAGACTCTAAGCACTACTGCACAGAAGTGTGGGTAGGGAGATGTGACAACTCAGGAAGCAGGGAGAGTTTGGATCCTCACTGTGCTGTAGAGGACACAAATGAAGACCTGAAGGGCACAACTTTCGTTGTGTGTGCAGAATGATTCCTATACAAGAGGACCTTTTAATTGCACCGGACAGCCTGCCAATGAACTTGCACACAATGGCAGAGGCCATGCAGCTAAACATTCAGGGAGTGGAACCACTTCCTGTTGTGAAATATGGCTGGTTCTTGAAGACGACAATACAGGGCAATGTACATACAGTCACAAGTCCTTGCACCTCGGGAGACCAGTGACGTGGGCACATCTGACAGCTCTCTCCCACTGATCACCAGCTTGCATTGGGGTGATATTGCATTGTTGTCTCCTTGCGAATAAGCCGTCTGTCACCTGCTTGATGGTCATAAGGGCAGCAAACTGACCAATATTACTCATGTTATCCGTTGCAGCCCAGAATGAGCCTGAGGTATCGAAGTTTAGGGCCACTGTAACCTAAAAAGCCATAAGCAGTGCTGTTTACACTCTGGTATTTGTCTCCAATTCCTGCTGAAACAAGTGAATTAGGTCAGTGACTATCTATCTGCTGAAGCACAGCCTCTTCATACACTGTTCCTATGTCATGGAGGAGATAAAACACTCCCATACTGCAAGGCCTCCTTTTCCCCCTCCGCAGGTCTGTGTTGCCATGCTTACTGTTGCTGCTATCATTCCGCTTGCTTGATGCATCCATGCAGTGCAGATTAGGGATGTTGAGTTTGATAAATTCAGGGCGGTGGTGATCTTGACTGTAACTGCCATCTCTGTGGTGGATGTTAACTACAGGTCAGCTTTAAGTAGTAGCAAAACTCAGTCACTGCCTCCCTGTTTTTCCTCATACATTATTTAGGTAGGTGTGTCCAGATCAGTTTGTCCCAATTTTACAGTCAGTGGCAAAGCAAAAGCCGATCTCAAAGAAAGTTACCCACAACGATCAAGCAATCTCTCGTGCCGCAGACTTCCCCTTCCCTATGGCAGTTTAAATCCTGGCAAACAAAGGGATCTGAAGGCATGCACCAGCAGTGAGGTCAGCAAGCAGGGTTAGCAGCCAATCACATGAAAATATTCTCCCAGACAGCAAATCAGAAAGTTTAAGGTACTGAATCCCTTTACTTCGGATTTAAATTTTAGATAGCAAAAAATAAACAATTTTAAGCTTCTATCTAAATCCAATTATAATCATTTATTTTTGTCATCTAAAATTGTCATCTAAAATATGAAAGCCCTGTATTTTAATATATATCCTGGCCCTCATGCACACGCACATACATCCAAAAACTGGTTAACTGGGAAAAAAGGGATTTTTGTTTACAGCTGTTTCAAAGGAACAAAAACTTAAGACTGCAATGATCTGGAACAAAGTTCTTTGGTTTGGCGAGGTGTCCCAAAGTCGAATATTTGGCTGCCACTCGAAGTCTTTCCAGGCGAGGTAAGTGAACAATCTCTCAATGTCTACGCTGTCAAGCCCCTTTAGCATCTTGTATGTTTCAATGACATTCTTTTAATCTTCAGAGAATATAGACTCAATTTACTCAGCCTCTCATCATACAACAACCATCTCATCCCAGGGACCAATCTAGCAAACCTTTGCTACACCTTCTCCAATGCAAGTATATCCTTCCTTAAATATGGAGATCAAAACTGTGCACAGTAGCCTGGGTGTGGTCTCACCAAAGCCCTGTACAATTTTAGCAAGACCTCTTTATTCTTCTACTTCAATCCCCTCGTAATAAAGGCCAACATGCCATTTGCCTTCCTAATTGCCTGCTGTACCTGCATGCTAACTTTGTGTTCTTTGTACAAGTACACCCAAGTCCCTGTAAACACCAACATTTACAAGTTTCATGCCTTTTAAAAAATACTCTGCTTTTCTATTCTTAGTACCAAAGTGAATAACCTCACACTTCCTCACATTATACTCCATCTGCCACCTTGTTGCCCGCTCAACCTGTCTGCATCTCTTTGCAGCCTCTTTGTGTCCTTCTACAGCCTGCATTCCCACCTAGCTTTGTATCATCAGCAAACTTTAGATACATTTCTCTCCATCTCTTTGTAAATAGCTGAGGCCTCAGCACCGATCCTTGCTGCACTCCGCTAGTTACCTCCTGGCAACTTGAAAATGCCCCGTTTATCCCTACTTTTTGCTTCCTGTCCGTGAACTAATCCTCTATCCATGGTAATATCCCCAACTCTATGAGCCCTTACCTTGCCTATTAACCTTCTGTGTGGCATCTTATTGGAAATCTAAGTATAATACACCTACTGGTTCCCCTTTATCTACCCTACTAGTCGCATCCTCAAAAAACTCTAATAAATTTGTCAAACATGATTTTTCTTTCGTAAAACTATGATGACTTTGTCTGATCATACCATGATTTTCTAAGTGCATTGTTAAGACTTCCTTTATAATAGACTCCAGCAATTTCTTGACAACTGATGTCAGGTTAACTGGCCAGTCATTCCCTGTTTTCTCTCTCCCTCCTTTCTTGAACAGTGGCGTTACATTTGCTAACTTCCAATCTGCTGGGACCATTCTAGAATCTAGGGAATTTTGGAATATCATAATCAGCGAATCCACTATCTCTGCAGCTATCTCTTTTATAACCCTAGGCTGTAGACCATCAGATCCTGGGGATTTTTCAGATTTTAGTCCTTAAACTTCTCCAGTACTTTTTCGCTGCTGGTATCAAGTACCTTAATTTCCTCACTCTTTTTAGCCCCTAGGTTACCCTCTAATTCTGGTATGTAACTTGTGCCTTCTACTGTGAAGACAGACACGAAATATTTGTTCAATGTGTCTGACATTTCCTTCTTTCCCATGATAATTTCTCCTGTCTCTTCCTCTGAGGGACCAACATTTACTTTAGCTTCTCATCTTTTTATATACTTGCAAAAGCTTTTACAATCTATTTTTATATTCCTGGCTAGTTTACTATCATATTCTATTTTTTCCTTTTTTATCAACTTTTTGGTGGCTCTTTGCTGGTTTCTAAAACACTCCCTATTCTCAGGCTTACTATTATTCTTTACAGCATTGTAAGCCTCTTCTTTTAATCTAATACTATCCTTAACTTCCTTACTAAGACATGGATGTATCTTTCTGGCTGAGTTTTTATTTTTTAATGGAATGTACTTTTGCTGAACACTTAAATTGTTTCTTTAAATGTTTCCAACTGTATATTTACCGCAATACCTTTCAGTCAATTTACCAAACAACCATAGCCAGCTCTCCCCTCATACCTAAGTAATTGGCTTTGTTTAATTTTAAGGTTTGTACATCGATTGCAGTTCAGCAATGTGTGCTTTTTAAAACTTCACTTTTAAAGGTTAAAAATAAATGTCACAGCAACCACCAGGGCTGTAATTGGCATTCCAAGCACATATCTGAATACCCAGAGCCACTCAGATAGCTCTACTTCCGTGGGTCAGAAGGGAAGCGAGTGAGCCATAAACCCGAGTAGTCCACACACATTTGTGTTTTATAAATCAACATACTGCACCAGCAGTATAATTGTGACATACCATGCCCTACAGCAGTACTTTACTACAAAAATGATGAAAACAGAGAAAAACTCAAAAAATCTGTGTTCCAGTGCCCACTAAGAGATGTGGTATGGTGTAGCAGGTTTGTGAACTGAACGTTTCAATATAGAAAAGGGGCATTGCCTTATATGCTCCACAATTCACCCAGATGTGTAAACTTTGTAGAAGATTATGTAAAACATTTTTCAAATTCAGGTGGTTGAATGGAGAAACAATATTCCTCGTCTAATAGTCAGCACAATCATGCTTGGCTTATAATACATTCGATATATATTTCACTTCGTAAAAGTTATGCAAGTTTCCAATTTGCATTGAGGTAAATTGCATCACACCATTTTTATGGCACATTAATGTTTTGACCTTTGTAACTACACTTTACATCTGGGGCATTGCTAACTGCCACCAATTGATTTGTTTTTTGTCACACGGAACACCCAAACTATTAAATCACAGGGAACGTTTTCTGTTGCTGTTAAAAAGTTACCTTTAAAAAAACGAACGATATTTCCGTTATCTTATCTGATGGGCATACTTTCAAAAATCTAACAAACTTTGCTAGTCCCTATAAGTGTTGTACTGTTACAACCGTGTGATGAGAGTTTGAGCAGGAAGCTTACACTCTTTAAGATACATCTTGCTGAGTGCCTGTCCATGTGTCAGCCTGCAGCAGCAGTTCTCTCTTTGGCTTCGTCTCGGGAGCTCTCCGCTCCAGCCACACTGCAGTCAACACAATGACCCACCTGCCGGGGTCTCCGGCTCAATCGGCGTCCATTTCAATCTGCTCGATGTCAACACGACGTCGCAGCTTCTCTTTTCTATCTGGAAAATGCCTCTGCAGACCTCATCCTCCGGACCGCCCACTTCTGTGCCGCTCTCTGCGATCACCTGGGCCCTTTGGGACGCTGCCGGGGACTCCGTCACTGACCGCCCGCCGCCCCTGTCCACTGGCTCAGACCAGGCATTGAGAGTGGCTACTCGCCGCCCGCCTGCAGACATCCCGAGCTAGACAATTGTTTTAAATTGGTTTGTTGTTTGTTCTAACTTACTCGCCCCCACTGATTACGCGGTTACCGTCACAGCAACACTTCCTTCTCGTGCCCACCCCTGCCAGGCGCGCGTCCGACCGTTGGAAGCGCGCGCACCTCCAGCGAGCTCGTGCCGGCCGTTCTCAGCACCCGCCTGGCTCCACCCTCACGCACGTGGCCAAATCTCGGCAGTGAAATGTTACAATTAGGAGCAAAGAGGGAGATAGGTACTTTCTTACCCTGACAGTAAAATGCATGAGAGTAGAGGAGGCAGTGCTGTAGGTGTGGACCTCTGCCCATGTTAACTTATCTGTTCTCTCCACGGGTGCTGAAATTTCCTAGCACCTCCTTATCTACTTAAAATGTGTTTTTTTTAAATCCAAAACCGTTGCAAATAAGAAAGACTTGATCGTTTACAGGTTGGCACAGGCTCTAGCAAGTTTTCTCCATTCTGGTTTGATGATGTATTTTCACTTTATTTCAAAATGGCTTTGCAATCTGTTTGACAGAAACATTGTGGCACTGAAACAGATGAGATATAGGACAGAAAATAAATACCACACTTTTGATCGGATCATTTTGCATTCACATTACAGACCTGTTACAAGGACACTTTGTCAAATATAAAATTACTGGAAACACTGCTTTTCTTATTTCAGATTTCACTATTTTTTTTTCCAACTAGAGTCATAGAGCACTGAAACACGCCCTTCAGCCCACCAAGTCTATGCTGACCATTGGCCACCCATTTATACTAATCCTATATTCTCTGCCACATCCCCACTTCCCCTACTACTACCCACACTAGGGGCAATTTACAATGGCCAATTTACCTATCAACCTGTAAGTCTTTGGCTGTGGGAGGAAATGGGAGCACCCGGCAGAAACTCATGCAGTCACAGGGAGAACTTGCAAACTCCACACAGGCAGTACCCAGAACTGAACCCAGGTTACTAGAGCTGTGAGGCTGCAGCACTAACCCCTGCACCACTGTGCCACCCCACACGGTGGACTAGCTGGACAAGTACAAAAGCATAAGAACTTAAGAGGGAAGAAATTCAATCTATTTGTCTATCCTGTAAAGTATACTTGTCTGTAGGACCTGCTTAAAACAATTTATTCTCTCTGTCTCATCTCTTTATTATATAGCCGATCAAAAAATGGCACATTCCATTCAAATTGACTTCAGAGTAATTTCAACTTTGAGAAACTTGCAGAGATCTGGATCTTGAATGGAGTTGCTTCCGTGATGGCTGAGCTTACCTGCAGGTTGCAATACCTTCGAACTAGCAGATTGCTTTTGAAAGTTCCATCCAAAACTTAATTAAATTAAAATTGCTTTTGTTGAAACCTCTTTGAAATGTTTCCTACATTGCAGCAGTGGCGGCACTTCAAAAGTACCGAATTGTCACTTTGGGACGTCCTGGGTCGTGAAAGGTCTTTTTTTCTTATCCTTGGCACATAATTTTACATAAATCACAAAATTTAACATTTTCTATTTGCTAAAGATCTCTTAAATCAATCTGTGACATAAACGAAATGGTGAACTTAATCTCAATTTCAAATGTATCCTTCACCATCAAATAAATCTATGTCATCTGAGTCTGATAACAATAATTTCTGTATTACGTTAGGCTGTTCAGTTAATGCCAATATAATAATTAGAAATCTTTTCGACAAAAAAGCAAGATTACCATTTTTGCCACTATTTCGGAAGCAAAATAATTATTATGAATAAAATTTCAGATGTAGCCTTTTATGTTCAATAGGTTTCAAGAAACAAAGGAATTTACATGTCTTGGCGAAATTCCTACCCTTAAACTGGGAAACCAGTGGGGGGGGATTTTTAGCCCCCGCCAGGGCTTGGAGCGGAGGCAGCTGGGCCCTGAACTTTGTTCTGCTGGCCTGTATGTCAGTTCCCCGGCTCCATAAGAACAAAGAACAACAGTACAGCACAGGAACAGGCCATTCGGCCCTCCAAGCCTGCGCCGATCTTGATGCCTGCCTAAACTAAAACCTTCTGCACTTCCGGGGACCGTATCCCTCTATTCCCATCCTTTTCATGTATTTGTCAAGATGCCTCTTAAACGTCATTATCGTACCTGCTTCCACCATCTCCCCCGCAGCAAGTTCCAGGCACTCACCACCCTCTGTGTAAAGAACCTGCCTCGCACATCCCCTCTAAATTTTGCCCCTCTCACCTTAAACCTATGTCCCCTAGTAACTGACTCTTCCACCCTGGGAAAAAGCTTCTGACTATCCACTCTGTCCATGCCGCTCATAACTTTGTAAACCTCTATCATGTCACCCCTCCACCTCCGTCGTTCCAGTGAAAACAATCCGAGTTTATCCAACCTCTCCTCATAGCTAATGCCCTCCAGACCAGGCACCATCCTGGTAAACCTCTTCTGTACCCTCTCCAAAGCCTCCACGTCCTTCTGCTAGTGTGGCGACCAGAATTGCACGCAATATTCTAAGTGTGGCCTGACTAAAGTTCTGTACAGCTGCAACATGACTTGCCAATTTTTATACTCTATGCCCCGACCGATGAAGGCAAGCATGCTGTATGCCTTCTTGACTACCTTATCTACCTGTGTTGCCACTTTCAGTGACCTGTGGACCTGTACGCCCAGATCTCCCTGCCTGTCAATACTCCTAAGGGTTCTGCCATTTACTGTTTACTTCCCACCTGCATTAGATCTTCCAAAATGCATTACCTCACATTTGTCTGGATTAAACTCCATCTGCCATTTCTCCGCCCAAGTCTCCAACCAATCTATATCCTGCTGTATCCTCTGACGATCCTCATCATTATCCGCAACTCCACCAACCTTTGTGTCGTTCGCAAACTTACTAATCAGACCAGCTACATTTCCTCCAAATCATTTATCTACTACAAAGAGCAAAGGTCCCAGCACTGATCCCTGCGGAACACTACTAGTCACATCCCTCCATTCAGAAAAGCACCCTTCCACTGCTACCCTCTGTCTTCTATGACTGAGCCAGTTCTGTATCCATCTTGCCAGCTCACCTCTGATCCCATGTGACTTCACCTTTTGTACCAGTCTGCCATGAGGGACCTTGTCAAAGGCTTTACTGAAGTCCATATAGATAACATCCACTGCCCTTCCTTCATCAATCATCTTTGTCACTTCCTCAAAAAACTCAATCAAATTCGTGAGACACGACCTCCCCTTCACAAAACCAGGCTGCCTCTCGCTAATAAGTTTGCTTGTTTCCAAATGGGAGTAAATCCTGTCCCGAAGAATCCTCTCTAATAATTTCCCTACCACTGATGTAAGGCTCACCAGCCTATAATTTCCTGGATTATCCTTGCTACCCTTCTTAAACAAAGGGATAACATTGGCTATTCTCCAGTCCTCTGGGACCTCGCCTGTAGCCAATGAGGATGCAAAGATTTCTGTCAAGGCCCCAGCAATTTCTTCCCTTGCCTCCCTTAGTATTGTGGGGTAGATCCCATCAGGCCCTGGGGACTTATCTACCTTAATGCTTTGCAAGACACCCAACACCTCCTCCTTTTTGATAATGAGATGACTGAGACTATCTACACTCCCTTCCCTAGGCTCATCATCCACCAAGTCCTTCTCTTTGGTGAATACTGATGCAAAGTACTCATTTAGTACCTCGCCCATTTCCTCTGGCTCCACACATAGATTCCCTTCTCTGTCCTTGAGCGGGCCAACCCTTTCCCTGGTTACCCTCTTGCTCTTTAAATATGTATAAAAAGCCTTGGGATTATCCTTAATCCTGTTTGCCAATGACTTTTCATGACCCCTTTTAGCCCTACTAACTCCTTGCTTAAGTTCCTTCCTACTGTCTTTATATTTCTCAAGGGATTCATCTATTCCTAGCCTTCCAGCCCTTACGAATGCTTCGTTTTTCTTTTTGACTAGGCTCACAATATCCTGCATTATCCAAGGTTCCCGAAACTTGCCAAACTTATCCTTCTTCCTCACAGGAACATGCCGGTCCTGGATTCTAATCAACTGACATTTGAAAGACTCCCACATGTCAGATGTTAATTTACCCTCAAACAGCCGCCCCCTATCTAAATTCTTCAGTTCCTGCCTAATATTGTTATAATTAGCCTTCCCCCAATTTAGCACCTTCACCCGAGGACTACTCTTATCCTTATCCACAAGTACCTTAAAACTTATGGAATTATGGTCACTGTTCCCAAAATGCTCCCCTACTGAAACCTCGACCACCTGGCCGGGCTCATTCCCCAATACCAGATCCAGTACAGCCCCATCCCTAGTTGGACTATCTACATATTGTTTCAAGAAGTCCTCCTGGATGCTCCTTACAAATTCTGCCCCATCTAAGCCCCTAGCACTAAGTGAGTCCCAATCAATATAGGGGAAGTTAAAATCACCCACCACTACAACCCTGTTACCTTTACATCTTTCCAAAATCTGTCTAATTATCTGCTCCTCTACCTCCCACTGGCTGTTGGGAGGCCTGTAGAAAACCCCCAACATCGTGACTGCACCCTTCCTATTCCTGAGCTCCACCCATATTGCCTCGCTGCACGACCCCTCCAAGGTGTCCTCCCGCAGTACAGCTGTGATATTCTCCTTAACAAGTAATGCAACTCCATCCCACCTCTGTGCCATTTTCCCAGAGGCAAGCATAGCCAATTGACCCTGTTAAAGGCCTGTTAACTGAGGCAGACTGGGATTTTCCTGTCGGCTTCCAGATTCCCGGAGGCAGCAGGGGGACAGCTTAACTGCCTGGAGGCAGCCTCCTGGCAGCCGACTGGAGGGGCCAGTGCTCCAGGAAGCTGTGAGGCCCTCCCTCCTTGCCTGTGTATAACAGAAGCCACAGGCCACTCTTTGGAGGGGTTTGCCTCCATGGTGGTGGCCCAGCTGCAAAGGCCATTTTTAATTTAAAGATTGAAGAAGTTGAAGAGTGTGTATACATTTTGAAGCGCCCTCTCCCTCCCTTACCTGCCATGACATCCTGCTGCTGCTTTCAAGCTGGGGGCGGCACAGTGGCGCAGTGGTTAGCACCGCAGCCTCACAGCTCCAGGGACCCGGGTTCGATTCCGGGTACTGCCTGTGTGGAGTTTGCAAGTTCTCCCTGTGTCTGCGTGGGTTTTCTCCGGGTGCTCCGGTTTCCTCCCACAAGCCAAAAGACTTGCAGGTTGATAGGTAAATTGGCCATTATAAATTGTCACTAGTATAGGTAGGTGGTAGGGAAATATAGAGACAGGTGGGGATGTTTGGTAGGAATATGGGATTAGTGTAGGGTTAGTATAAATGGGTGGTTGATGGTCGGCACAGACTCGGTGGGCCGAAGGGCCTGTTTCAGTGCTGTATCTCTAATCTATAATCTAATCATGCCTCTGATTTGCTCTCCAGCTTCGAGAGCGTGCCCATCATCCTTAATTGGCTGCTCCGGTGAAAATCAGATTGAGTGACTATTTCTCACAAAGTGCGGGCTTCTGACCCCCATTTGAGCCTGACAGTGGGGTTCAGAAGCCTGCAGGAAAAAATCCTGCCCTAGTAATTTGTTTTTAAAGGTCTGCTAGAGGCATATTAACTGTAAAAGGGTTGTCAGACTAGCAGTGGGGAGGATTGGAGACAAAAAAGATCTATTGGTGGAGGCAGAAGGCATGGCTAGGTTATTAAGTGAGTACTTTGCTTTGGTGTTTACCAAGGTTGAAGACTTTGCTAAACCTACAGTATACTAGGACGGTGTCAGGATACTGGATAAGATAGAAATCAATAAAGAGGTACTGGAAAGGCTGGCAGTACTTAAAATGGATAAGTCACCTATTTCAGAGGGGATTTATCCTCAGTTGCTGAGGGAAGCAAGGGTAGAAATTGCAGAGGTGCTGGTCACAATCTTCCAATCTTACTTAGATGCAGAGGTGATACCAGAGGACTGGAGGATTGTAAATGTTACAACCTTGTTCAAAAAAGTGGAGAAGGGTAAACCTGGCCAAGGTTTATCTTGGAGAAGGATAAACAAGCCAAGCAGTTTAACCATGGTGTTGGGGAAGCCTTTAGAAACAATAATCTGGGAGAAAAATAACACCCTCTTAGACAACATGGACAAATAAAGGGAAACTAGCACAGATTTTTTAAGGGTAAAGCATGCTTGACGAACTTGAGTTTTTTGATAAAGTAACAGAAATGGTGGACGAGGGCAGTGTAGTTGATGTCTATATGATGTTATGACCAGGTGAGGAAGGGGTCTCAGGCTCCCCTTTCCCCCTTCTCTGGTATGACCACAACAGGTTTTATTCTTTCAACACCGTGATTTAGCTCTTGCTCACTGTTCCGTGAATATAATTATAAATGAACCAATCAGACAGATTTTCTTGAGCTTAAACAAAAAAGATGTAAGTTTATTAACCTTATCACTCTAAACCGGTTAAAGTTACTAAAATACACAATGCATCCATGCTCACATTCATACGGGAGGCACACACACAAATAAATAGAGAGGAAAAAGAGTTGGGAGGTTGAAGTAAAGTCTGTAATAAATGGAATTCAAATACTGAGTTTCAGTGTCCTTAGTTGAAATTAAAGTCTTGAAGTCCTCGCTGGGCCACATGTACAATTCAGGCTTGCTTCTCTGGTTTCGGAAGGAGAGACCTTATCCCTCTTCCTTGTTGAAGGATCTGTAGATTTGAAGTTTAGCTGCAGAGGATTTTGCTGGAGAGGGAGAGAGGAGAGATGTTCCTTGTTGGAGTTCAGTTACTATCTTTCTTCTGAGGCACAATTCGCAAACTCAGAGTTACACAGGCAGGCCTGTCATGTGCCCACCTCTTTGTGTGAAACAGAAGTTTCTGGAAGGTTTTTGAAATTCAAAGTTCTTCTCTCAAGCTGTGCAAACATACTTGGTAGGGGGGGTGCTTGGCTCTTTCAAATTCAATGGGTGTTGGTGGCTTTTGACGACCAACGTTGACAAAACTATTCTAGTTAATTGAATCAGGGAGCATCCCCATTGTTCTGGCCAGACTGGGCAATCACCTCTTTCTCCCAGCTGGCCTTTGGCTTTTCATATGCAAATTGTGCATGTCATCTTTAGCTGTTCCGTTCTGCTTTTTAAAAGTTATTTGTAATAATGCCCAGTAAAAGGCAAAGTTTCATATGACAAAATTAATATTTTTCCATTTGGCATGTTGGTTTTCCATCACAATGGACTTTCAAAAGGCATTTGATATTAAGGACATTCGCAAAATTGAAGCCCATGGGAAGTAGACAGGTTAAGTGAGTGGGCAAAAAGATGGCAGATGGATTATAATGTGGGGAAATGTGAGGTTATTCACTTTGGTAAGAAGAATAGAAAAACAAATATTTTTGAAATGGCAAGAAACTATTAAATTAAATGCTGGTATTCAGAGGGATTTGAATGTCCTTACACATGAAACACAGAAAGTCAACGTGCAGGTACAGCAAGTATTTAGGAAAGCAAATGGTAAGAGGGCCGTTATTGCAAGGGTGTGAAGTACAAGAGTAAGAAAGTCTTGCAATTGTATAAGGCTTTGGTGAGACCACACCTGGAGTACTGTGTACAGTTTTGGTCTCAATAGCTAAGGAAGGAGATAGTTGTCTCAAAGTGGGTGTAACACTTGTTCACTAGATTGACTCCTGGGATGAGAGGTTGCCCTATGAGGAGAGATTGTGTAGAAGGGGCCTATAATCCCTGGAGTTTAGAAGAATGAGATGTGACCTAATTGAAACATGTAAGATTTTGAGAGGGCTTGACAGGGTAGATGCTGAGATGTTGTTTCCCCTATCTGGGGAGTCAAGAACCAGGGGGCATAGTCTCAGGATAAGGGATTGGCGATTTAGGAGTGAGGTGAGAAATTTCTTAATTCAGAGGTTTGTGAATCATTGGAATTGTCTACCCCAGAGGGCTGTGAGTTTTCACTCAATGGGTATATGCAAGGCTAAGATCAATGGATTTTTGCATTCTAAGGGAATTAAAGGAAATGGGCTCAAGCATGAAAGTGGAGTTGAGGTCGAAGATTGGCCATGATCCTATTGAACGGTAGAGCAGGCTCGAGGGCCCATATTAAATCAATTAATCAGATTAATCAGGGATAGTCAGCATGGATTTGTTATGGGAAGGTCATGTCTTACTAAATTAATTCCATTTTTTGAGGAACTAACAAGGAGGATTGATGAGGGTAGTGCAGTAGATGTGGTTTTCATGGATATTAGTAAGGCATTTGACAAGCTCCCACATGGCAGACTGGTCAGTGAAATGAAAGACCATGGGATACAGGGGAAAGTGTCAGGTTGGATCCAGAATTGGCTCAGGGACAGGAAACAAAGGGTAGTAGTCGATGGATGTTTGTGTGAATGGAAAGCTATTTCCAGTGATGTTCAACAGGGCTCAGTGTTGGGTCCCTTGCTGTTTGTGGTATACATTAATGATTTGGACTTAAATGTGGGAGGCATGATTGGGAAATTGGCTGTTGACACAAAAATTGGCTGTGTAGTTAATAGTGAGGTGGAAAGCCGTGGACTCCAGAATTATATCAATTGTTTTGTTGAGTGGGCAGATAATTGGCAAATGGAATTCAATCCAGAGAAGTGTGAGGTATTGCATTTGGGGAGGGCAAATAAAGCGAGGGAATAGACAATAAATAGGAGGATATTGAGAGGGATAGAAGAAGTGAGAGACCTTGCAGTGCATGTCCACAGGTCCCTGAAGGTGGCAGGACAGGTGGATGGAGTGGTGAGGAAGGCATATGGAATGCTTTCCTTTATTGGCCGAGGTACAGAGTACAAAAGCAGGGATGTGATGCTGGAGCTGTATAAAACGCTGGTTAGACCACAGCTGGGGTTTTACGTACAGTTCTCATCACCACATTACAGAAAGGACTTAATTGCTCTGGATAGAGTACAGAGGAGATTTACAAGAATGTAGCCAGGGCTTGAAGGTTGCAGCTTGGATAGGCTGGGGTTGTTTTCCCTGGAACTGAGGAGGCTGAGGGGTGACTTGATTGAGGTGTACAAAATTATGAGGGGCCTAGATAGAGTGGATAGGAAGGACCTGTTTCCCCTAGTGGGGAGGTCAGTTACCGGGAACAGAGAGTTAAGGTGATTGGTAGAAGGATTGGAGGGGACATGAGGAGAAACTTTTTCACCCAGAGGGTGGTCGGTGTCTGGAATTCACTGCCAGGAATGGTGGTGGAGGCAGAAACCCTCAATCCTTTTGAAAGATACCTGGATATGTACCTGAAGTGCTGTAACTTGCAGGGCTATGGACCAGGTGCTGGAAGATGGGATTAGTTAGGACGACCAATTTTGTTCAGCCAGTGTGGACATGATGGGCTGAATGGCCTCCTTCTGTGCCATACATTTTCGATATGACCCAATCCTGCTCCTATTTCTTATGTTCTTAAAAGTGTCAATAACAGGATGCGTATAAAATTGCTTAAGGGATAGAAAACAGACAGTTGTGGTGAATGTATGTACATTAGTGATTTAGACGTGACTATAGGAGGTATGATCAGTAAGTTCGCAGATGACGCAAAAATTGGTGGTGTCGTAAATAGTGAGGAGGAAAGCCTTAGATTACAGGGAGATATAGATGGTCTGGTAAGATGGGCGGAGCAGTGGCAAATGGAATTTAATCCTGAGAATTATGAGGTGATGCATTTTGGGAGGACTAACAAGGCAAAAGAATATACAATGGATGGTAGGACCCTAGGAAGTACAGAAGGTCAGAGGGGCCTTGGTGTACTTGTCCATAGATCACTGATGGCAGCAGCACAGGTAGATATGGTGGTTAGGAAGGCATATGGGATACTTGCCTTTATTAGCCGAGGCATAGAATATAAGAGCAGGGAGGTTATGATGGAGCTGTATAAAATGCTAGTTAGGCCACAGCTGGAGTACTGTGTACAGTTCTGATCACCGCACTATAGTAAGGATGTGATTGCACTGGAGAGGATGCAGAGGAGATTCACCAGGATGTTGCCTGGGTTGGAGCATTTCAGCTATGAAGCGAGACTGGATAGGCTAGGGTTGTTTTCCTTAGAGCAGAGAAGGCTGAGGGGGGACCTGATTGAGATATACAAATTTGAGGGGCATTGATAGGATAGATAGGAAGAAACCTTTTCCCTTAGCAGAGGGGTCAATAACCAGGGAGCATAGATTTAAGGTAAGGGGCAGGAGGTTTAGAGGGGATTTGAGGTAAGAAAATTTCACCCAGAGGGTGGTTGGAATCTGGAACACACTGCCTGAAGGGGTGGTAGAGGTAGGAACCCTCACAACATTTAAGAAGTATTTAGATGAGCACTTGAAACGCCATAGCATACAAGGTTATGGGCCAAGTGCTGGAAAATGGGATTAGAATAGATAGGTGCTTGATGGCCGACACAGACACGATGGGCTGAAGGGCCTGTTTCTGTGATATATGACTCTAATGACTGTTTTACAAACTGGAGGGAGGTACACAATGTTGTTCCCAGAGTTCAGTACCAGGACAACTGCTGTTTTTAATATATACATTAATGACTTGGGCTTGGGGGTGCAGGGCACCATTTTGAAATTTGCAGACACAAAACTTGGAAGTATAGTAATAGTATTGAGAAAGATAGTTGAAAAAGATATTGAGAAAGTAATAGGCTTCAGGAGGACATAGGCAGGCTGGTGGAATGGGCGGACACATGGTCAATGAAATCCCAAGCAGATATGTGTGAGGTGTGAGGGAGTGAGCGTGTGTAGACTGTTATCTGAACGGTTGACCTGTTGAATGTACTTTAGATGCACTGACTTTGGATTCAAAACTTGTGTTTTTTTCTGAGACAGTCCTTTAATGGAAAAGGAACCTGAAAGCATCAGAGTTCTAGGAAAGACAGAACTGATTAGGACCACTTAAAACAGTCATAGGATCAGAAATAAAAACAAGAAATGCTGGAAATACTCAGCAGGTCTGGCAGCATCTGTGGAGAGAGAAGCAGAGTTAACGTTTCAGGTCAATGACCCTTCTTCAGAACTGGCAAATATTAGAAATGTGAAAGGTTATAAGCAAGCAAAGCGGAGGTGGGGCAAGATCAGAGCTGTGACAAGAGACATGTGACTGGAGTTCAAATTTCAGTCTACCAGATTACAGATTGCAGTGTTGAAGAAAAAAGCAAGCTGTTGTTTAGAAAAGAGACAAACTGCTGCAATTGAAACCTGTTTTCTGGGAGCTGGCTGTTGGTAAATCCGAGTTGCTACAGCTGTTTACTGTGACTTAAAGAGTTACTTAAGACAACACCGGCGAAGCTACACCATCAAAACTATTGTGACCAAAAACTACAGAAGTTCCGGAAGGGTACACAGTTTTGGTGGAGACTGTATCTATGGAGTTCGGGTTGCAGGGTAACTGCTATCGAATGGGAATCAACGTTTCCAACTTGGAAGATGGGATCAGGAGATCAACTTGAAAAGTTGAAAGATCTGTAGGACTTTGTGGCCGTAGCTATCTTTGCTGAGAGAATTGCCCAAAAGACTTATGAGATCTACCTTTGGTGCATCTGATAATTAACGTGTAATCTTTAAGCTTTAAATATCTCGACTGTGATTTAACTATTTAATTTTTTGTTGGTTTTGGTTTGAGTGTTAAAGTAAAATTTATAAAAGTGAAATCTTGTCCATTTTCTTTTCTAAATTGGGATCGGTCGGTGGATTGTTGTGATCATAACAGAGGTGATAAATTTTGGTAGGAACAATGAGAAGGGACATTATAAGCTAGATCATTCAGTTTTAAAGGGTGTGCAAGAACAGAAAGACCTGTGGGTGTTTGTGCACAAATTTTTGAAAGTGGCAGGACTTGTTAACAAAGCAGATAATAAAACATATAGGATCCTGAGCTTTATAAGTGGAGACATACAGTACAAAAGCATAGAAGTTAAGCTAAGCCTATATAAAACACCAACTTGGCCCCAGCTGAAGTATTTTGTCCAATTTTGGGCACCACACTTTAGAAAAGACATGAAGGCTTTGGAGAGCTTACAGAAGAGGTTTACCAGATTGGTTCCCTGGATGAAGGATTACAATCATGTGAATAGACTGGAGAAGCTGGAGTTGTTCTCCTTCAAGCAGAGAAAGCTAAGAGGAGATTTGATAGAGTTGTTTAAAATCATCAAGATAGAGTAAATAAAAAGAAACCATTTCCAATGGCTGAAGGATTGATAACCAGAGAGCACAGGTTTAAGGACATTGACATAAGAGCCAGAGGCTCTTAGGCAACGAGTGGTTAGGATTTGGTATGCACTGCCTAATATGGGGTGTGGATATAAATTCAGTAGTAGCCTTTGAAAGGGAATTGAGTAAATAATTGAAGGAGAAAAAAATTGCAGAGATATCAGAAAAGAGTGGAGGAGCGGGACTAACTGAACTGCTCTTTGAAAGAGCCGGCACAGACTTGATGGGTCAAATGGCCTTCTTCTGTCCAGTAGTATTCTATAATTCTATGATTCTGTTCTAAGCGCTTACGTTGATCTATTTAGAGCGCTATAACTGCTATGGGGTCCAGCTTTGGGGTAGGGATGAGGTAGAGGTAAATGGATAGATGAATGACAGGGGTATGAAATGAACTGAGGGCAAGGGAGGGATTGGAAGAGGAAGCGATTGCAATGGGAGGAGAGGAAAAGGGATGGAAACTAATGGAAGTTAGGAATTGGGAATACAGGGGATGGGAGAAACTAGTGAGAGGATGGAGAGGTAAGGGTCAGTGTAGGTAGGAGGTGATCAAGGGAGAAGGGGATAATGCAGGGATAATATGAAAAGACAGGGGTGATTGTGGGAAGAGGAGGCAATGGTAGGATGATAGGAGAATCAATGGCTGCAATGTGATGGTGGAAGCCCAAGTCATAAGAGGAGAAGATTAGTGACCTGGACTTGGGAATGCAGGGCATAATTTCAAAGTTTATGGAGTACATTGACAAACTGGTAGAATGTGCAGACACGTGGCAGAATACATTTAATGCAGAGTAGTCTGAAGTGATTAATTTTAATAGGAAGAATGAGGACAGGTAATATGATCTATATGATACAATTTTAAAAGGGGTACAGGAACAGGGAGATCTAGGGATGTATGTACACAAGTCTTTGAAGGTGGTAAGTTAAGTTGAGAATGTAGTTAAAAGGGCATAGGGCATATAGGGGCATAGGGCAAATTCTGGGTACTGCCTGTGTGGAGTTTGCAAGTTCTCCCTGTGTCTGCGTGGGTTTTCTCCGGGTGCTCCGGTTTCCTCCCACAAGCCAAAAGACGTGCAGGTTGGTAGGTAAATTGGCCGTTATAAATTGCCCCTAGTATAGGTAGGTGGTAGGGAAATATAGGGACAGGCGGGGATGTGGTAGGAATATGGGATTAGTGTAGGATTAATATAAATGGGTGATTGATGGTCGGCACAGACTCGGTTGGCCGAAGGGCCTGTTTCAGTGCTGTATCTCTAAACTAAACTAAACTAAACATACGCACTGAGTAAAAAGGCGAAGAAGTTATGTTAGGCCTTTATAATTCCATGGTTAGGCCCAAGTTAGAGTATTATGGGTAATTCTGAGCATTTTAGAAAGGATGTCAAGGCCTTAAAGATAGTGCATAAGAGATTTGCTAGAATGATACCGGGGCTAAAAGACTTCAGTTATGTGGAGAGACTAGAGAAACTGTGGTGATTCTCCTTAATGCTGAGAAGGTTAATGAGAGATTTTATCGAGGAGTTAAAAATCATGAACAGTTTTAACAGAGTAAATAAGGAAAAACTGTTTCCAGTGGCAGAAGGATTGATAAGGAGAGGACACAGATTTATGGTAATTAGCAAAAGAACCAAAGGGAACATGAGGAAAAATTAGCAAGTCAAAGTTAAAGGAGAAGGTAGGAGTGCAAGTTAGTGACGAGGCTGATTGTGACCAGAAACTAAAAGGAAGGGATAGAATGTGTGAACGTCATATTGCACCAAGAAATCGTACAAGAGTAGGGAAATTTTATAATAGAACAAACTTAAAGGCTTTATATCTGAATGCACAAAGCATTCGGAATAAAATAAATGAGTTAACAGCACAAACAGAGATGAATGGGTATGATTTAGTGACAATTACAGAGATGTGGTTGCAGGGAAACCAGATTTGGGAACTGAATATCCAAGGGTACTCAGTATTTCGGAAAGATAGGCAGGAAGGAAAAGGAGGTGGTGTAGCTTTGTTAGTGAAGGAAGAGATCAGTGCTATAGTGAGAAATGATATCGGCACTGGAGATCAAGACGTAGAATCAGTTTGGGTAAAAATAAGAAATAGCAAGGGATAGAAGACCCTGGTGGGAGTAATCTATAGGTCCCCAAACAGTAGTTCTGCAGTGGGGCACAGTATAAACCAAGAAATACTGGGGGCTTGTAAGAGAGGTACGGCAATAATCATAGGTGATTTTAATATGCATATAGACTGGATTAATCAAATTGGCGAGGGTAGCCTCGAGGGAGAGTTCATTGAATGTATTTGAGATTATTTTTGGAGCAATATGTTGTGGAACCAACCAGGGAGCAGGCTATTCTAGATTTGGTATTGTGTAATGAGATGGAATTAATTAATGATCTCATTGTTAAGGATCCTCTAGGGATTTCAAATTCAGTTTGAGGGCGAGAAACTGGAGTTAAACAACGGTAATTACATAGGCATGAGGACAGATTTGGCCCTGGTGGACTGGGCAGGAAGACTAAAAGGTAGGACAGTTGCTGAGCAGTGACAGATGTTTAAGAAGATATTCAATTCCTCCCAACTAAAATATATTCCAGAGAAGAAGAAAGATCGTAAGAGGGGGAGAAAACATCCATGGTTAAACAAGGAAGTTAAGGGTAACATAAAGACAAAAACTATGGCATAACCAAGGCCAGGGGCAGGCTGGAAGATTGGGAAACTTTAAAGATCAACAAAAGGTTACTAAAAAAGTAATAAAAAGAGCAAAGGTAAATTATGAAAGAAAACTAGCACAAAATGTAAAAACGGATAGCAAAAGCTTCGATAGGTATATAAAAGGGACGAGAGTAGCTAAAGTGAATGTTGGTCCTTTGGAGGATGAGACAGGAGAGTTAATAGAGGGGAACACAGAAATGGCAGAGACACTAAATCAGTATTTTGCCTCAGTTTTCACGGTGGAGGACACCAGTACCATCCCAATAGTAACGAGTAATGCAGAGGTTATAAAAAGGGAGGAACTTAGAAACATCATCATCACTGGGAAAACTACTGAGCAAACTATTGGGATTGAAGGCAGACATGTCGAGAGGGCCTGATGGCCTACATCCTGGGGTCTTAAAGGAGGTGGCAGCGGAGATAGTAGTATAATATTCCAAAATTCCTTGGATGCAGGAAAGGTTCCAGTGGATTGGAGAGATGCTAATATAATGCCTTTATTCAAAAAGGGAGGGAGGCAGAAATGAGGAAACTATAGACCAGTTAGTTTAATATCTGTTATTGGGAAATTGTTAGAGTCCATTATTAAGGAAGTAATAACAGGACATTTAGAAAGTCAAAATGCAATCCATCAGAGTCAGCATGGTTTTATGAAGGGTAAATCGTGTTTGACTAATTTGCTAGAGTTCTTCAAAGCTGTAACAAGCAAAGTGGATAATGGGGATTCTGTAGATGTAGTATATCTGGACTTTCAGAAGGCATTTGATAAGGTGCCGCACAAAAGGTAATACACAAGGTAAGATCACATGGGATTAGGGACA
Source organism: Heterodontus francisci (assembly GCF_036365525.1). Classification (NCBI taxonomy): domain Eukaryota; kingdom Metazoa; phylum Chordata; class Chondrichthyes; order Heterodontiformes; family Heterodontidae; genus Heterodontus; species Heterodontus francisci. The sequence continues at coordinate 82,830,738 of NC_090377.1, forward strand.
ATTTATTCGCTTGGATAGAGGATTGGCTAACCAACAGAAAACAGAGAGTTGGGATAAATGGATTTTTTTCTGGTTGGCAAGATGTAACTAGTGGTGTGCCACAGGGTTCGGTCCTCGGGCCCCAACTATTTACAATTTATATTAATGATTTGGATGCAGGGATAGAAGGTACTATAGCCAAATTTGCAGATGACACTAAAATAGGTGGGATAGTAAGTTGCAATAAATAAATAAGAAATTTACAAATGAATATGGTTAGGTTAGGTGAATGGGCCAAAATTTGGCAGATGGAGTTTAACGTGTATAAGTGTGAGGTTATCCATTTTGGTCAGAAGAACGGATCAGCAAATTATTATCTAAATGGAGAGAAACTTCAGTGTGCTTCAGTGCAGAGGGATCTGGGTGTCCTCGTGAATGATTCGCAGAAAACTAGTATGCAGGTACAGCAGGTAATAAGGAAGGCAAATGGAATTTTGGCACTTATTGCTTAAAGGAATAGAGTATAAAAGTAGGGAAGTGTTGCTGCAACTATGCAAGGCATTAGTGAGACCACACCTGGAGTATTGTGTACAGTTTTGGTCCCCTTACTTGAGGAGGGATGTAATTGCACTGGAGGCAGTTCAGAGGAGGTTCACCAGATTGATTCCAGAGATGAGGGGTTTGTCTTATGAAGAGAGATTGAGCAGTTTCGGCTTTTACTCTCTAGAGTTTAGAAGAATGAGAGGAGATCTAATTGAGGTATAAAAGATGATTAAGGGGATTGACAAAGTAGACATAGTGAGGATGTTTCCTCTTGTGGGGCAATCTAGAACGAGAGGTCATAATTTTAGGATAAGGGGTAGCAAATTTAAAACAGAGATGAGGAGAAATTACTTCTCTCAAAGGGTTGTGAGTCTGTGGAAAGGGTTGCAGGGTTATGGAGAACGGGCAGGAAAGAACAGCCTTGATCGTATTCAATGGCAGAGCAGGCTCGAGGGGCTGAATTGCCTACTTCTGCTTCTAGTTCTTATCTTCTTAAAAAGCTATTTATACGAGTTGTGATATGGAATTCACTGCCTGGAAGATTGATGGATTCAAAAATAACTTTCAAAAGGGAATTGGAAAAATACTTGAAGGTCTATGGAGAAAGACCATGTGAGTGGGACTAATTGCACAGTTCTTGCAAAGAGTTCACACAGTTACGATCGGCCGAATGGTCGCTTTCTGCACTGTATCATTCTATGATTCTATGAAGATGGAGGGTTAATGTGAGGGTTTTGATTCCTATCCAAGACCCACTTGACTACAGCCTGGATCAGATCAGTGCCATGACTGGTACGCCTCACTTATGACCAAAAAATTTCCTTCAAGTGTCCAGCCAATTTCCTCTTGAAGTCATAGATCGTCCCTGCTTCCACCACTTCTGTGGGCAGCGAGTTTCAGGTCATTACCAACCGCTGCGTAAAAAACGTCTTCCTCATATTCCCCCTGCATCTCTTTCCCAAAACCTTCAATCTGCGTCCCCTAGTCCTTGTACCATTACTTAATGGGAACAGTTTTTCCTTATCTAACTTATCTAAGCCTCTCATAATCTTGTACATTTCTATTAAATCTCCCCTCAATTTCCTTTGTTCTAAGGAGAACAACCCCAGTTTTTCCAACCTAACCTTGTAACTAAAATCCCCATGCCTGGAACCATTCTGGTAAATCTCCTCTGCATCCTCTCAAGGACCCCAACATCCTTCCTAAAGTGTGGTGACCAAAACTGGATGCAATACTCTAGTTGGGGCCTAACCAGAGCTTTATAAAGTTTCAGCATAACTTCCCTGCTTCCCTGTACCCAAAAGGAAGGAAGAAAAGAGAGAAATAAACAAAAAAGTATAACATAGCAGAGATATTGACAGAAGAGGAGAGAGCCATAGAGCGAAGTGTAAATGCAAAGAGAACAGACAAGTGAAAGACAGGCTCCAACTTACTATGAGGAATGCCGTGAGCAATAAAAAAGTTGAGGTATTTTATGTATCTGTTAATATTCCAAAAATTGATCACACTAGTTCAAATTCTTTCCTTCCTCAATAAAACCTCAAATCAATCCCATGCCAATTCATCTGTACTTCCATTTCTTCCACCCTACTCTCCAACTTACCATAAACAATGCCATGGAAGATTCAGATTAGAATAATAAGAAGCATGCTGGTTTAACAGAGCTTGCAACCATTTTCTTCAAAAAAAGGTTTTGAAAATTTTCAAATTTTCATAATATTAATACTGATTTTTGGGACAATAGCCCTGAAATAAGAATTAAAGAAATGAAAATGATTCCATTAAAAACATTCTGGGCTAAAAGTTCATCCATCAATTTTTTTGGGAACAGGGGTCATGATTCACAACCTGCTTTAGATTTTTAGATTTAGAGATACAGCACTGAAACAGGCGCTTCGGCCCACCGAGTCTGTGCCGACCATTAAACACCCTTTTATACTAATCCTACACTGTTCTGTTGGAGGTGGCGAGCTCACAAACTTCGTGCTCCCACCTCATTACCATTATTGTAGTGGGATCCTCACTGCTGATGTCCTCTTTGTGCTGCTGCCTGCCTCTGCTCTCAGCAAGGAGCTGAACAGATTTGTGCTGAGAGCACACGCTGCAGCCAGCATTCTTTTCTTAAAGGCAGGCTGTCCCTCTTAAAGGGAAAGTGTACTGAATAAGATTACTAGAATTTAAAAGAAGGAAAATGGAACACCAGGGCAGAGAGAAGGTTTCAAGATAATGGATGCGACACTGGGGGCATTAATAATGGTGGGCAGGAGGAGAGGTGCCATGGTTCTTCAGGGGGTCAAGATGCCTTCAAGTACCACCCTCAGATGGGAGTAGGGGCAGGTCACCAGGGAGGTCAATTTCCAGAACCTGGACCTGAGGACCTGGCAGCAATGCCCTAGAAGTCTAATTATCTCATGTGGGTCGTCAAGGTCGGTGCATGTATCTTCACATGACATCTCCTACCCACCACACCACACATCTCTCACGGTGCTCAATGCATCACACCCCCATTACTCACCCAGCAGCATTCCTGGCACTTAAGACTCACACATAACATCCAGATATTCCACCTCACCCTCATACACCTTCCAATGCTGCCAGCCTCGCACCCACTTTTCGCTGCCTCCACATCCCTCCAGCTATTGAACTGTGACAGGCACATCACCCAAACATAGTGCAACACAATCGCTGACATTCTGCCCTCTTTCTTGCAGGACAAGTGGCACACAATAGAAGGGAGCAGAACAGAACCAACAGGGGACAAGGCTGTCTGCATCTCCTGAGCCCTATGGAGGAGATGGCTCTCATCATCATTGGGCTTGCTGTGATGCAGCTCATAGTATCCGACATCGCTGAAAACATTGAGAATGACTGTATGTTCCTGCCCCTTCTCTCCTACCAACCTTCCCCTTCTGATTTCCTGCTTTCTGATACCCAAGAACTAAAGGCCTGCTCAGGTCGGGAAAAAGAACCCGACCCGACCCCAACTGAACCACAGCGGACCTGAGCCTGACCCAGCCCGAATCCCTCCAATTTTGCTTCGAGCCCAACTCGACCTGACTCGAGCCCAACCCAACCATCCCTTTACTTACCTTTCGACTCGGAACCTCCAGGAAGCTGCAACGCATGCACGATGACACCATAGTGACGTCACTCACTCACTGCGCAGACTCAGTTTTGTCCCAGACTCCCAGCTCAGGTAAGATTTTTAATTTCTATACTTACCAGCAGAACACTTACCGCGTGTGTCCGGCCCAACCTGGACCCGACCCGACCTGGACTCGGCCCGACCCAACCCGAGCCCAAGAGCCGGATCCAGAAGAGGGGCCCGACCCGACCTGAACCCGAAACATGTCTTCAAGTCCCATTGGGCTTGGGTCCGGTAGCAGGCCTTTACCAAGAACTGCCGTCTGCCCAGCCACAGCAGCCCAAGGAGGAAGAGAGAAAGCAACAGCACAACACGAGTAAAGAGGCCCCATCACTTGGTCTGACACTCACAGCCACCAGCATAGATGTTGACACTGCACGTACTTTGGAGGCAAGTATAGAGTTGGGATCAGCCAGCATGTGGTGAGTCATGCGGGTATGAGTGGGCTGCAGCCAGGCCAGGGGAAAGGATGGTTCATTTGCCAGTTCACTGGAGGGCGAGTTTGCAGACGAGTTCTGCTGCAGAGGACTCAGATGAGGACCTCGATGGGGCAGCATACAGGAAAGGTTGCCCTCTCCACAGCCTCTGCGCCATTTCCCTGTCATGCTGCAGACCCAGAGACAATGGGCTGAATTGTATGATTGCAATGCCGGGACTGGCAGCAGGTGCGCAAAATGGCAGTGGTCCCACTCATGACACTGGCGGTCGCATCACCACAATTACGGCCATTTGGCATAATGGCAGCAGCATCTCCTCCATCACGTGGCAGGGGCAGCAATGGAGATGCCGTTCACGGCGTCACCTGATGTTGGAGCAGATGTCCTGGCATCTTCTTTAAAATCCTGCCAGCCCTGCATTTACTCTCTCTGTGCATTCAGTATAAGCTCGTTGAAGCAACACTTCTGTGCTGCTAAAAAATATGCAACTCAGCAAGCAGCCCTCCTGGGCATACTTCTGACCATGCCAGATGTCCGAGCAAGGGTCCTTCGGCTTTCTTACGATGCAAAATGAACCTGTCTGGCCAAAAATGTTTGTCAGTTTTTGCTCGTCCAGATGCCTGATGTGGCTCTAAAGTAACGATTACTGTTGGTCGAACATCTGATCCAGAAGTGTGAGACTTCACACCCATAACAACATGATTTAGGATACCCGCTAATGGATTCCCGACACACACAACTTATACGCTTTTCGAGTTCCCCCCATTCACACACAAGCCCACCCTTTGCAGAGATCCCCCATACAGACACAAGCCCCTTGCAGAGATCCTCCCATTCACACACAAGCCCCTTGCAGTGTTCCACCCGTTCACACACAAGCCCCCTGGACACTCAGCATAACAGCAATGGCTGTTGTAAACCCCACCTCCCCTATGCTACACTGGTGAGGTCACCTTTCCTTTCGCAGCACCGAGGACTCTTGCCTAGGTGGTGCCAGATTTTCAAAGTCACCAAACTGAAGGCATGTGAGTGCCACACATCAATCAGAAAATTGAGAAACTTTCTTTGGAACGCAGTGAATTAGATTCAGATTTATTTAAAGCAGCATTTACAACATTTAAATAACAATGCTGTCGTGTCAGGGTGTCAGTACCGCCACGGTACTTCCCTGCCTCCAACAAAATCGTCACACTGCGGTACAGCGCTGGGTTTCGTGAGGGATGGCTCCATGAAGATTCTCCTCCCCGCAACCCCACCAAACCTATCTCCAACAAGAGAACAATATTCAGCCCTTCGTGTGGACGGGTCATCTAATTCTCTGCCATCCCTGTGAGGATGTAGCAACACTCACTGGCAAATCCACGAACTCACCACAACACCATCAAAACACTTCAGAGTACTTCCTAACACTATGCAATAGCAGAATTTTAAAATTACCTTACTTGCAATTTCGGTGACTGACCCTTTAAGTAATGCTAATGCAGAGCCCATCTTGCAGCTTAATGCTTGTTGTTCATAGGATCATAGGAAGTAGGAGCAGGAGTAGGCCATTCGGCCCATCGAGTCTGCCTGCCATTCAAACTGATCATGGCTGATCATCTATCTCTACGCCATTTTTACCACTATCCCCATATTCCTTGATGTTGTTAGTATTCAGAAATCTATCGATTTCTGTCTTGAACATGTTCAACAATTGAGCTTCCACAGCCCTCTTGGGTAGAGAATTCCACAGATTCACTACCCTCTGAGTAAAGAAATTCCTCCTCATCTCAGTTTTAAAAGGCCTGCCCCTTATTCTGTGACTGTGTCCCCTTGTTCTAGATTCACCAGCCAGAGGAAGCATCCTATCCACATCCACCCTGTCGCGCCTGTAAGAATTTTATAAGTTTCAATAAGATCACCTCTCATTCTTCGAAACTCTAGCGAATACAGGCCCAGTTTTCTCAATCTCTCCTCAGAAGCCAATCCCGCCATCCCATGGATTAGTCTGATGAACCTTCATTGCATTCCATCTTATGGCAAGTATATCCTTCCTTAGATGAGGAGAGTAAAACTGTACACAATACTCCAGGTGCAGTCTCATCAAGGCTTTATACAACTGAATCAATACATATTTACTCCTGTACTCAAATTTCCTTACAATGAAGGCCAACATACTATTTGCCTTCTTAATTGCTTGCTGCACCTGCATGCTAGCTTTTAGTGACTCATGAACAAGGACACCCAGGTCTCTTTGGACATCAGCACTTCCTAACCTCTCACTATTTAACAAATACTGTTTTTTCTACCAAAGTGCATCACTTCACACTTATTCACATTATATTCCATCTGCCATGTTCTTTCCCATTCACTTAGCCTATCCAAATCCCTTGAAGCCTCCTTGCATCCTCTTCATAACTTACATTCCATCCTAGTTTTGTGTCATCTGCAAATTTGGAAATGTTACAATTGGTCCCCATATCCAAATCATTTATATAGATTGTAAACAGCTGTGGCCCAAGCACTGATCCTTGCATTCCCTCACTAGTAACAGCCTACCATTCTGAGAACGACCCGTTTATTCCCACTCTCTGTTTTCTGTCTGTTAACCAATTCTAAATCCATAGCTTTATATTACCCCCAATCCTATGTGCTCTAATTTTGTTTCCTAACCTCCTGTGTGGGACCTTATCAAAAGCCTTCTGAAAATCCAAATGCATCACATTCACTGGTTCTCCTTTATCTATGCTACAAGTAACATCCTCAAAAAACTGTAACAGGTTTGTCGAGCATGATTTCCCTTTCACAAATCTCTGCCCAATCATATCATTATTTTCCAAGTGTCTAGTTATCTCATCCTTTATAATAGATTGTAACATTTTCCCTACTCCCGACATCAAACAAACAGGTCTGTAGTTATCAATTTTCTGTCTTGCTCCCTTCTTAAATAGTGGGGTTACATTTGCTACTTTCCAGTCTGCAGGAACCCTTCCAGAATCTATAGCGTTTTGAAGGATGACCACCAATACTATCTCTATAGCCACCTTCGTCAATACTCTGGGATGTAGCTCATCTGGTCCAGGGGATTTATCAACTTTCAATCCAATTAATTTTTCGAGTACTACCTCTTTATTGATACTAATTACTTTCAGTTCCTCATTTTTACAAATCCCTCGGTTCCCTTGTATTTCTGAGAGATTTTCTGTGTCTTCCTCTATGAAGACAGACTCAAAGTAATTGTTGAGTCTCTCAGCCATTCCCTCATTCTCTACCACAAACTGTCCTGTCTCCGCTTGCAATGGAGCCACATTCGTTCTTGCTAATCGTTTCCTTTTCACATATCTAAAGAAGCTTTTGCAGTCCACTTTTACGTTTCTAGCTAGCTTACATTCATAATCATAATTTGTTTGCAAAGTGATGTTCAAATTCGTTGCCTGGACCTGTATTGTCCAAATTAGTTACCCTGGCTTTCCATCAGTTGGTTGGGCTTTGTGATATCAGGATAAGGAACCTTCACAACCTTCTGGCACACGTTGGGAATGCCAGAGGGGGCCCTTCTCAAGTATGCGGTGCTATGGAGATGAAATTATAGGCCAATTTTCCTTTGAACTTGCTCATCATTAGACAGACATGTTATTTATTTAAAAAGTTACAAATAAGTTTGACTATTTTCTGTAAATACAATTCACTGAATTAAAACACTAAAATAACAGTGCCCTTATATTCATTCAATTCAACTTTGTAATGAGAAACTTAATCAGTCTATGTGAGTTAACTTAAAGGGCAAGAAAAGAGTAGGGGAGTAATTCTTGTTCAAGGCACTCTACCTTTTTAAACAACTAAATACATCTCACCAGATACTTCTTCACTTTTGCTTAAAAGGTCAGTTGTAATACCAGGGTCTCCTACCTGCTAAGGGTCAGGTGACATCAGTTACATTCCACAACAGCTACATATGAAACAATGTTGCGTGTGGGGCAGGAGTATTCAAACTTGACTAAAGGTTACTGTGAAACTGTCCAGTAACTGCAGACTGTAAAATTCACACTCCCAGTATACAACCTGATTTCCCAGTATTGGCTAGCTTCAAAGTGGTCCTAATGGTAGTTCAGAAGTACACTAATCCTTTTGTTATTTGCAGTGGAGCTGCTCAAGTTTGCTTCCAATAAATTATGTCACTGGTGTGGTTTATGGGGATAGATCCTACTCAAGTGATGTCAAAGTTAACATCTTAAAAAGACATATTGAAGAAATATCTGGTGATAATATAATTTTCTACTGCAAAAAGGTCTATTAGTTAACAAAAAGTACTTCTCTTGCATTTTCTTTCCCCTTTGATACAGATCGCATTGTGCATCATAACATCTACTAGTTAAGAGGGTGGATAGTTGATCTATCCTCAGATCTCTACAGTTGATTCTCTTCAGTTGATGAACAGATTGAGTCAGGAAAACGCAGAATGTTGCCCCCATTCATTTTGCCTTCTTCCTCATGGGATATACCGTTTAAAGTTTACCCCGAGACCATGGCCAAGATTAGAAACTCACTACATGAGAAATTGTACCTTGAACACACATATGCCTATCACAATGTGCATCTGTGATTCTATTTTATATACTGAGCATATTTTTCTTTCTTTTTATGTTTAACTGATGCATTTCTCTTTATCTTTCTTTTATTTTCTGCTTCTCTTTCTATTTTACCTCATCTTTTCCATTCTTCAGTCATTGTTATCAATTTTAATTTCAACCTGTCTTTTATTTTAGCTCCATGCTTATACCCCTGGCTCTGTTTTCTCTGCCTACAGATTCTTATCCCCTACTCCTCCCTCCCCCAATCTGTAAAGCCTTGGTACACTTCACCACCACAGGCACATGCGGGTTGCTGCCATTATTGTAATATAACAGCTGCTACCACTTCCAACAGTTTTATAGTCCTTTTAAGCAAAATCTTTATTTTAACTATATTAAAATTGACAGATTCTTAAAAATAAATAGATTTCTTTTGTATTTTGCATTATCCATATTGAAGTAATTCTTTTCTTAGTGTAGAAGCTGCTTAAAACTACCAAGAGAAGAGAGTGCACAGACAGATGGACAGGGCAGGTCCAGTGCTGACTCACTAAGAATGAAAAGTAACAATTCCAATTTTAATGGCTAAAATCTGATATTATATAATTTTAAAAAAACAATAAAATGAAATACTGACTGGTTCCAGTAAGTGTATATTAATGGGACTTATCTCTAATAATTCATGATTTTTGTTTGGCACATTATAAATGTCTAATAATCCTCATACTAGCTTATTAAAAAGGTGAAAAAATGTCAAAATCAGGTGTATGAAGGGATTGTAATTCTGATGTATTTGAACATTATATGTAGTAATTAATAGGTTATAATATATTAGGATTAGGCTACATTGATATATGTTGTTTTGCATGAATAACCTTTGAAACAAAAATAATTTCTGTATTTTAATTTTGCTTAAAAATAAATCAATGTAGGTATATAACTGATAAGAATTACATAAAAATTATAGAAGCTACAAAGCCAGTGTTGTGTATTATTTAATTCATGTGTCAGCACAAAGTGTGCAAATTTCATATTATTCCAGAAGTGAAGATTATAATGTGGTGGTATTAATGCCTACTATGCCACCTACACCAACAGTAATTTTAAAATATACCATTACAGTCCCAGTAGCTGAAGATAACACACTCCATTGTTGCCAAAAAGATGAATCTCAAAGTATGATTGGTTTGTATAAAATATATTTATTTGCAACTTTATGGATACCGCTGGACAAATCAGAATTGTGGGTTTTCGAGAAGTATGATCAAATTTGGGATAACTGATGTCTGCAAACTTTAAAGACCTGACAGCTATTCAGGTCTGCTTTGTTTTCTAGCCCTCAAAGTTGTAAAAATATTGATTTATCCTTGCTTCCAATTTCAATATCAGCAGGAAGCACATGTACTGCAAGCATCTTTTCTTGTTTTACAGGTGGTTTTCCATTCTCCTCTGATGCTGCTCCTCGATAGGAAGTTGTCAGACAAAAACAAGGGGAAATCAAGTAGTAAGTCACACTGTCAGCTATCATGTACTTACAAGCAGCTACAAGAGTGAAATGGGTAAAAGGCTGCAGCAGGTTATCTATCTGCTCCCCTCAAATAGCAACTGGTGTATGGTACAGGAAGAAATTACAGGATTAAAGTAAACTCAGACCACGATCCACACACAGTTATCCACTGACACAAGAAACCGTAAAAGTAGATCAGGCTGCAAATACAATACAATGATCACCTTCTTTATGAGAATACAAGAGACTCATTTAGCTTTAGTTGCATAGATAAATCCAGAATAATGAAAGATATGTTTACACAAAGTTGTGAGCATACCAATGCGGACTTGTTGAGGTGAATGGCCTCCAACTGTGCTGTACAATTCTATGTACTATTCTATGTTTCGCCAGTGTGCTTTGTTGAATGATAATGTTCTTTAATTCACTGACTGGAGATCTGAATTAATATATTTTAAAAAAATATTTCAAAAAAGATGAATTTGCTAGCAGCTTAGTCACCTAATTTGCAACACTGTATCCTACATGCAAGGACCAAGACCCAGGAAGTTAAAGGAAACTGTTTGTTCTCTTTCTTTTAGCAAGAAGAAGAAATAATACTAACTGCTATGTTTTGAATCACTGAGTGACTCACGTGACAAGCCCCTCTCCATCTGTGGTTTTAAACTGGTGTTTTCTCTGCAGCAGAGGAAAAGCAACTGGACTCTGACACGTGCATACCCAAGTGGGGGGCTCTCTCTCTCTCTCGATCTCTCTCTCCATTCCAGATCAAAAGCTTTCAAATCCTGCCTGTTGACTGAACATCTTTGCATACTCGAGCTACAATCAAAACCTCTTTGGAGGAAATAATCTGCATCGCTGTCGCCAAAAGCCCAAATGAACCAGTCATCTACCTCTTCAAACTAAAAGCCTCAGGACCACCGAATTTAGCTAGAAGCCAGCTGAAACATCAAACACCACAGACTGTATACCCCTTTTTTCTATGGACTCTAATTCAACCAATCTACCTTTCCCCACTCTGTAAGCTATTTGTGTGTATATAAACCTCGAGTGTGTGTGTGACTGAAAGTTGGCGCATTGTTTATTATTTTTATTAGTTCAGTTTAGGTACAATAAAGTTAACCTCTTTCTTTGTTAACTCAAGAAAGTCTGTCCGATTGGTTCTTGTTATGATCATAGCAAGTAAGTAAGTAAACACCTACTGAATTGGCCAGCACATCTACTTTAAGAAAGAATTAAACCTGTTATGGTCAGACAAGGTGAGGGAAAAGAGGGAAGCCCTTCGGCCCTTCCTCACTTGACTGTAACAGAAATTTGGGGTTCACATCTGAGATCAAACCCAAAGACAGATGGAAAATTGGAAGCAGGAAAACAAATTGATCCCTAGCAATAATTTAAAAACTTCAATACATGTTTTCTTGTGGTTTTCAGTGCTAGAGTACCAAAACGACTACACTCAAGGCCAGTACCTTCCTAGAACAGAATGAAGTACCTTGGACCATGTTAAAAGCACTTTCTGTTGAAGAGTTGAGGAATGTAGCTGGGCAGTTAAAGATTACTATCTGTCCAAAAGCTTGGAAGCCTGAAATCCTAAAACTTGTGGCCAAACATTTTAAAATTGACACTGAATAACCAGAGACAGACATAGAATCTGTAACAGACAAAGTAACATTAAATAAGATACAGCTAGAACAGAGGAGATTGGAATTAGGATTCCAAAAAAATGAAAGAGCTTTCTAGGAAAGGGAGAAAGAAAGAGGATTCCAGGAATGGAAGGAAGAAAGAGAATTCAAGTTAAGGCAGCTCGAACTGAATAGGGGAAGACCCAATGTAGTCAGTGAAGGCCCCGCTAGTGAGGGAGTTACCCCTAGATCAGGACTGGATGCTGAGCTCTTGAAGTTCTCCCAATTGATACCAAAGTTCAATGAGGGGGATGTGGAAGCATTTTCCATCTCTTTTGAAAAGCTGGCAAAACTGTTGAAGTGGCCAGTAGACAGCTGGATACTGTTATTGCAAAGCAAACTGACCATAAAAGCCCATGCGGTTTCTTCACTGTTGCCTGATGAGAGTTCATCAGGTTATGAGATGACTAAAAACGCCATCCTGTGTGCATACAAGGTAGTACCGGAGGCGAACTGCCAAAAATTCCAAACCCTCCAAAAGCAGCCAGAACAAACTTACCTCAAGTTTGAAAGAGTTAAGCAGCTTGCTTTTGACCAATGGATAAGGGCACTTATGATAGAGTCCACCCATGAAAACCTCGGAGAGGTGATCCTCCTCGAGGAGTTCAAAAATTCACTTCCCCTTTCCATAAGAAACCATGTGGAGGAACAAAAGGTTCCAAGAGCCAGGCAGGCAGCAATCCTGGCTGGTGATTACACACTTATTCAGAAGCCCTTGCCCCAGGGAAACCCTTCCCTAGTCACTTCCAAAAACCTGAAAAGGATAGAAGTTGGGAGGGTGATAGGAGGATGAACAGCCGAGTGAGGAGGGAGAGTTGGAAACACAGGGGGCCCTCCTCAGGTCAAAAAGGAAAGTGCTGAGAACAGGAATGACGCCTGGAAGCCTGTATGTTTCCATTGTAACAATGCAGGCCACCTTCGAGCTGACTGCTGGATGTTATGGGGAAAACTCGTAGGTTTAGTCAGGGTAGACCAGAGCAGAGAAGGAAAAGGGGCTTTAATGGAGAGCACAGCAGACCAGGCTGTGGCTTTAACTGTGGCAGTAAAACTCAGTAAACCTGCTGCTGAGAGTGCGGGAAAACATAATAAAATCGCTGAGAGTTACTAGGATTTTGTGTCCAGAGGAAAAGTGAACCCATACACCTTGAGTGAGGCCAATAAGCCCATAGTCATACTTAGAAATACAGGTGTCACGCAATCCTTTCTGCTGGGAAAAGGCATGAGCTTTCCCCCAGACAGTGCATTGAATGCTAGAATGCTAGTAAATGGTATCGGAGGGCGGTATATGCCCATACCTTTATATCGGGTGCACCTGAATAGTGACCTTGCTTCAGGACAGGTAACCATGTGGATTGTCCTTAGTTTACCTGTGGATGGGGCCAATCTGCTCCTGGGTAATGATCTGGCAGGGGGAAGGTGGTAGCTTCCCCAATGGTTTTAGAGAGACCAAAAGAGGTCAGGGAGACAGAGCAGTTACAGGAAAAAGTCCCCAGCACTTTTCCTGACTGTGTCGTGACCAGATCCATGGCCGAACGAGTTCCGTCAGAGGATGTTGAACTGGCTGAGCAGATGGATGACCCTACTTTATGGTTATCTGAAACCTTCTTTGGGAAGTTAGAGGACTCAGAGGATGGGTTAAACAGGTCTTCCTTGGTCAAGGCTCAGCAAGCTGACACAGGGTTAAAAAAATTAACACAGGCTGCCCAAACTGAAGCTGAAGCTGAGGGAGTTCCAGAGTGCTACTATTTAAAGGATGGGGTACTGATGAGGAAGTGGAGACCTCCTCACAGACCTGCAGATGAAGGGTGGACAGTGGTTCACTTGGTATTTGGGTGCTACCGAGGTACCGTAGGGAAACAAAGAATAGCCCACGAGATTCCAATGGCTGGACATGTCGGTATCAGAAAAACCCAAGCCCACATAAGTCAGCATTTTCACTGGCCACAACTCCACAAGGATGTGGTGGAGTTCTGTAAGACTTGCCACATGTGCCAGGTTGTGGGGAAGCCTCAACCTGCAATAAAACCTGCCACCCTAATTCCCATGCCGGCTTTTGGGGAACCATTCAGCAGAGGGCTAGTAGATTGTATGGGACCCTGCCAAAAACAAAAGGGAGTTATTGGTATGTTCTCACCATTATGGATGTGCCTACTCGATTTCCAGAGGCTCTACCTTTAAGAACTATCTCTGCCAAGGTAGTGGTGGAGGGGCTAATGCAATTCTTCACCCGATATGAGCTGCCTGCTGAGATCTAGTTGGATCAGGGCATAAATTTTATGTCCAGTATTTTTCAAAAGGTCATGGGTAATCTGGGCATAACCCTGCTAAAGTCCTCAGCCTACCACCTACAGTCACAAGGGGCTTTGGAGCGGTGCCACCAGATCCTAAAGACAATGATCAGGGCATACTGCTATGAATACGCCCATGACTGGGACAAAGGGCTGGGATTTCTTCTGTTTGCTCACCAATGAGTCCATTGGCTTTAGTCCCTTTGAATTAGTTTATGGACATGAGGTGAGAGGTCCTCTAAAACTAATCAAGGAGAGATTTTTGGGACACAGAGATGAATCTTCCCTGTTAGACTACATCCCCGTGTTCCGAGAATAGCTCACAGGAGCCTGTGCAGTGGCTCATGAACACCTAAAAACCTCCCAGACAGCTATGAAAAGGCAGGCGGCTAAATATGCCAAGGCCAAAACATTTCAGCCTCGAGACCATTGTTAGTCTGTTAATTGTGTATCCAATGTTTGATTACATGCAGCTGGAGGGTGTTAATTGAGGTCTTACATGAGCACTTATAAGCAGACACTTACTGAGACTGGTGAAGGGTTTTGAGTGAGGAGCTACTCATTTGTAATCCTTTTACTCTGTACAATAAATGTGAAAACTGAGTAAAGCTAGGCTCCAGCATTATCCTTCCATAACAAGCTTTCGGGAGTTTAACAACATATGTGATTCCTTCACATAATAAAAACATTCTCGAACAGTATGCTGATTGATTCACTGGTATTGGCAAGCTGAAATGTGTTACATGAAAGCTGCATGTACAGCCTAATGTGCCCCCAGTTGCACATCAACAGCGACAAATACCATTTCATGTCAGGAACCAGACAGAGAAGGAGATTTAGCGTCTACTTGACCTTTACATTAGGAACATAGGAACAGGAGTAGGCCATTGAGCCCATCAAGCCTGCTCTGCCATTCAATTAGATGATGTCTGATTATCTACCTCAATGCCACTTTCCCGCACTATCTCCATATCCTTTGATAGCATTAGTTTCCAAAAATCTATCGATATCTGTCTTGAACATGCTCAATGATTGAGCTTCCACAGCCCTCTGGGGTAGAAATTTCCAAAGATTCACTACCCTCTGAGTGAAGAAATTCCTCCTCATCTCAGTCTTAAATGGCCTACCTTTTATTCTGAGATTATGTCCCCTGGTTCTAGACTCAACAGCCAGGAGAAACACCCTATCTACATCCACCCTATCATGCACTGTAAGAATTTTGTAAGTTTCAATGAGATCACCTCTCATTCTTCGCAACTCGAGTGAATACAGGCCCAGTTTCCTCAATCTCTCCTCATAAATCAATCCCGCCATCCCAGAGATTAGTCTGGTGAACCTCCATTGTACTCCCTCTATGGTAAATATATCCTTCCTTAAATAAGGAGACCAAAACTGTACACAATACTCGAGGTGTGGTCTCACGAAGGCTCTGTACAATTGTAGCAAGAAATCTTTACTTCTGTACTCGAATCCCCTTTCGATGAAGGCCAACATACCATTTGCTTTCCTTATTTATTTTTGTACCTTTTAGTGACTCATGAACAATGACACCCAGGTCCCTTTAGACACCAACACTTCCCAACCTCTCACCATTTATGAAATATTCCATCTTTCTGTTTTGTTTTACTAAAGTGCATAACTTTACACTTATTCACATTATATTCCATCTGCCACGTTCCTGGCCATTCACTTAGCCTGTCCAAGTCCGCTTGAAGCCTCCTTGCATCTTCCTCACAACATACATTCCCACCTAGTTTTGTGTCATCAGCAGATTTGGAAATGTTACAATTGGTGCCCACATCCAAATCATTTATATAGATTGTGAACAGCTGTAGCCCTAGCACTGATCCTTGTGGCACCCCACTAGTAACAGCCTGCTATGCTAAGAATTATTTTTTATTCTTTCATGGGATGTGGGCATCGCTGGCAAGGTCAACATTTGTTGCCCATCCCTAATTGCCCCTGTCAACTGAGTGCCTTGCTAGGCCATTTCAGGAGGCAGTTAAGAGTGAACCACATTGCTGTGGGTCTGGAGTTACATGTAGGGCAGACCAGGTAAGTATGGCAGATTTCCTTCCCTAAAGGACATTAGCAAACCAAATGGGTTTTTACAACAATCGATGATGGTTTCATGGCACCACGAGTGAGACTAGCTTTCAAATCCAGATTTTTTTTAAATTAATTATTTGAACTTATTAATTCATTGAATTTAAATTCCATCAGCTGCCATGGTGGGATTTGAAGCCATGTACCTAGGGCATTGGTCTGGGCCTCTGGATTACTAGTTCAGTGGCATTACCACTGCGCCACCATCTTCCCACGTGACCCATTTATTCCTACTCTCTGCTTTCTGTCTGTTAACCAATTCTCAGTCCATTGCAGTATATTACCTCCAATCCCATGCACTCTAATTTTGTTTCCTAACCTCCTGAATGGGACCTTATCAAAAGCCTTCTGAAAATCCAAATACACCACACCTACTGATTCTCCTTTATCGATGCTACACGTAACATCCTCAAAAAACTCCAACAGGTTTGTCAAACATGATTTCCCTTTCATAAATCCATGTTAACTCTGTGCAATGTTACCATTATTTTCTAAGTGTCCAGTTATTACATCCTTTATAATAGATTCTAACATTTTCCCTACTCCTGACATCAAACTAACAGGTCTGTAGTTCTTCATTTTCCCCTCTCCCTCCCTTTTTAAATAGTGGAGTTATATTTGCTACTTTTACATTATTGAGAAAGTTGGGCAGGAGCCTACCCTTTGGATCTCACCCATACAAGTCATCAAGAAACCCAAGAGCAAGAACCAGATTAGAATCTGCATTGATACGCGATTATCAAACCAAGCCAAGCCATATGATGAGAAAGACACTTGACACTGACAATTGACGACATCATAGAGATGTACTGATGGACTATGCAAACCTTGCAAAAAGTGATACGTGCAGCTACAACTGAGAACAAGTCATGGACGCAAAAACTGTATCACTTTCTTCATAATTATAGAGGAATTTCTCAGTTGGCTACTAGAAAACCTTCAGCTACACTCCGCTTTGCACCTGAGCTACCCTGCGGAGATAATGATCAACATGTACTTGAACGTGCTCGAGAACAGAAGGATCGAATGAAAGTAAATGCAGAGTGAAACATGAAATTAAGAGCTACGCTGCTAAAGCCAGGAGATAAAGTACTTGTGAAATGTGATGGTCATATTGGAAAACAAACAACCCCTTATGACATCCAACCATTTCCTGTGACCAAAAGAAAAGGAGCAATGATCACTGCTAAGCACAGTTCACAAAGCAGTACAAAAAACGTGTCAATCTTCAAAGCACTGAAAATACCACTCGTGAGCATTGAATCCGAATCTGACACTAACATCTTAGGTAAAGAACTTGAGTCAAATGAGGCCGCACCTGATGTTAGACGATATCCTATTCGAGAGAGAAAACGTCCACTATGCTTAAGTGACTATGTTATGAAGTGAACTATTTATGTTTAAGATTATTGTTTACACTTTTGAAAACAAGCCATTGAAACATGCCATGTCTCTCATTGACTAAAAATGATAGAGATGTAACGTAGTGTTTTGAAATTGCAATTGTGTTGTGCTTTATGTACACTTGGGGCTGCTGTAGAACATACATGCGAGCAAAGGAAAGTGAAAGTAAAACAGAATAAAGAAGAAGCCTTTATGTTCAACATTGTGCTGCAGTCTCTGTCTCTCAATCTCTGCCTCACATCTTTTACTAAACTCAGCTAAACCTCACTCCAGTCCCGAGAGACATCACAATGGCCTCTTTGCTCCTGAGTCCAACTGACTTCCAAAAGCCAACTGCTTTCCCTGCGATCAACAGCCTGTCGGAAGTCAACCACTTTTCCAAAGCCAACTGCTTTCCAAAAGCCAACTGCTTGTCTGTCAGTAAGCATACGGATCAAAACACCAACAGGCAACTCTGCATCATCTATCTCCATAGCAATGTGGTACATATGTGATGTCCCAGATAGCAATTTAAGTTAATTACCTCCAACTCCCAAAACATCTCTTTGATTTCTGATATCCACATGAATAATTGATAATGCTAACAATGACAGAACAAACTCTTCCAGACTTTCTGGTTCCAACTGCCCAACTATATGAGGTCACCTGCAGTTTATGGCTCTCACCTCTTTAACTCTGTCTCTGTAAGCACTCATGGAGAGATTTTTGAACTTTAAATCTTGGGTGATCTGCAACCTTTCGAAATTCTTACAGTTACACATTTAATTTTCCAAAACTAAAAGTGACCTCTAAAATATTAATATAAACCATGAGCCAGGTGATTGTAACAGCAGAAATGAGAAGACTGGTGCTCCCCAAGGTAGTAAAGAAGACTGTATAAAAGATAGGAATAAGGCAAAACGTCCAACATGTTTTCATTGTCATTAGGTCGGACACGTAAAGGCAAAGTCCTGGTAGTTAAACCTGAACGCTGTAGCTTTAGTGAGCATAGGTAGTGTTTCTCCAGCGAATACTGCACCAGGAAGTGAGAGTGGTGAAAAAACCAGTACAGTCTAATGTTTTTACCATGGATGTAAATAGGGATGTGAAGGATTATGAAGGTTTTATATTTGAAGGGGAAGCCACTCCATTGTTGTCCAAGGAAAGGCCCAAAAAGATAGTTATCCTGAAAGATACCAGTTCACCTCAGAGATTAATGTTAGCAAAAGAATTAAACTTTTCTTCAAAGAGTTCGCTAAATAAAAATGTATTGATACAGGGTGTTGATGGGAATTGTGTGCCTATCCCATTGTGTAGAGTGCATTTAAACTGTGCTTTGGTAAGAGGGTCTGTTATTGTTGGTGTTTTGTCTAAACTACCAGTTAATCATGTTGATTTTATTTTAGGAAATGATCTTGTGGTGGATATGGTTTTGCCATTCTCCGGGATGGTGGGCAAGAGTACGGGAACTGTTCCTGTATGTAAAGATCCCTCACCTATTTGAAATCCTTTTGGGCCAGAGAGTAAACTAAGTAAAGATATGGATGTATCTACCCCATTAATGGACTTTACAGAGTCAGCAAAAGTGCCTGAAGAATCTTCAATTAAAAGTTCTCTACAGGAAGGACTGAGGTCTCAAGTGCCTGCCAATGCTGAGACAACACGGGATATCACAGCAGGAATCCAGGCAAATGGACAGATTACAAAAGATAATGTGAAACCCCAAAGTGTTCGAATGGAAAGTGAAAGTCCAAAATGAAGAAGCTATTGACCACACTCACAGATTTAGAAGAAGGTATGTTATGAGTGGAATCAAGAAAAATAAAAGATTATAAACTGTTAAAAGACCAGAACTAAACAGGAATATCAAACATTTCTACTTGGACATAAAAACCATTTAACACCCTTCTTAAAGTGGCTAAAGAAGATTTTAACCAACAGAAGATTGAGTTGTTTGCACAAACTGAAGCCATTTTGAACTTGCTATCTCAAAAAGCGAACCAAAATGTTTTGAGTCTGGGAAATGGACTTTGAAATAAAAATGTGCCTGCAGTTAAAAAAGAGGAAGACGGTTTAACTGTGAAATTAATTGGGACATTCTTTTTGGACTTAAACAATGGGGAACCTGGAAATATGGAGGAGAATAAGGTTCAGAAGATGAGGTCTGAACAGGCTGATTCAATGAATGAGCTTAAAGATTCACACATGGATAACAATGAGAAATCTCCTCTTACAGAAGAACCAAATGAATTACAATATCCACTGGTATGTAAAAGCCAGCAGGACTATCAGAATCATCATTTACCCAGGGACATAATAAATATTTGGATTTCCATATACCTGAGAAGAAAACTTTCAGAAAACACCACAAGAAGAAACATATTAAGTCTTAATTGTATCATAGTTTCTGGCTACGGGTACAGCAAAGTAATGCTGTCAAGATGGACTATCTTGTGGACAACGGGGGGAGAATGTTATGTGTATTGCATGTGCTAAGGTAGTGGTAGAATGTGTAGCATATTATAAACTATTTTATTTTAGTTGATATAAATGAAAATGCATCATGTTGGTGACACATTTTCATTTTTTACCTGGGGAAGGTGTTACAATCATGTAGTTCAAGGTTGATATTAATTTTTTTGAGGTCAACTTTAGTTTTGGGGAAATTAGATATAATGTAATTGAAATTCTGAAATTCAAAAGTTTACCAGACCACCCAAGATATTTACACATCAAAGATCTTTCCATTTTTACAAAAGAGTCAGAGTTAGAGGAGTGAGAGCCATAAAACAGCAGATCAGCTTATTTATTTGGAGAACTGAAGTCATTAAGTCTGAGGATAATTGCCCTGTCTTTGTTAGCAGTATAAATTATTCATGTGAGTATCCAAAATCAAAGGGGATGTTTTGAAGTTGGAGTTAATCAGCTTAAATTTCTATCTGGAACGTCCCAGATGTACCACAATATTATGGCGATAGATTATGCAGGGAGATGCCTTTTGGTCGGTGTTTTATCTCTGGGATTACTCGCTGAAAGGTCAGTTGGTGTCTGGAAGCAGCTGGACTCAGTAGCAAAAGACTATCAGGAGCTAAGGGTGCTTTCTTATTCAAAATCACTATTGCAGAGTGCCAGTGAGACGCATGCTTGAGCTGGGAAGTCCACAATTGTGAGATATTAAAGGAGTGCTGGAGGGAACAATTAGCTGATTGCTTGAGGGAGAATCCCCAAGAAATCTCAACTTAGAAGATAGCTGGGAAACTAAGGAGAATTGAAGTGAATTCCTGAGAGCTGTGGCATGCTTTGGATTGGTTCCAGGAGAAATGAATGAACCTTCAAGATCCTGCAAAGTATGGTAGACTCTTTGGTGGAAGTAAAAGTCAAACAGGGAGTGATCTGGTGTGATTTAGAGTTTAAAGTACAAGTGGTTACAAAATATAGTGCTACATTAGTAGTGTTTGGCTTTGATAACTCTTGAACAGTAAAGTTTTTTGTTTAAAACGTGAATTTGTTATTGTTCGTTCGTGGGATGTGGTCATCGCTGACTGGCCAGCATTTATTGCCCATACCTAATTGCCCTTGAGAAGGTGGTGTTGAGCCACCTTCTTGAACTGCTGCAGTCCTTGGGATGTAGGTACATAACAGTGCTGTTTGGAAGGGGGTTCCATGATTTTGACCCAGCGACAGTAAAGGAATGGCGATCTAGTTCCAAGTCAGGTTGGTGTGTGGCCTGGAGGGGAACTAGCAGATGGTCATGTTCCCATACATCTGCTGCCCTTGACCTTCTAAGTGGTAGAGGTCGCAGGTTTGGAAGGTGCTGTCGAAGGAGCCTTGGTGAGTTGCTGCAGTGCATCTTGTAGATGGTACACACTGCTGCCACTGTGCGTCGGTGGTGAAGGGAGTGAAAGTTGAAGGTGGTGGATCGGGTGCCAATCAAACATGCTCCTTCGTCCTGGATGGTGTCGAGCTTCTTGAGTGTTGTCGGAGCTGCGCCCATCCAGGCAAGTGGAGAGTATTCCATCACAATCCTGACTTGTACCTGATAGATGGTGGACAGGCACTGGGGAGATAGGAGGTGAATTACTCGCCACAGAATTCCTAACCTCTGACCTGCTGTTTACAAGAATGTTGCCAGGGCTTGAAAGTTGCAGCTATGATGAAAGGTTGGATTGGCTAGGGTTGTTTTCCTTAGAACAGAGGAGGCTGAGGGGTGGGACTTAATTGAGGTGTACAAAATTATGAGGGGCCTAGATAGACCAGGGAGGAAGGACCTGTTTCCCCTAGCAGAGCAGTCAATTACCAGGGGGCACAGATATAAAGTGATTGGTAGAAAGATTAGAGGGGACATGACGGAAAAGCTTTTCACTCAGGGGGCGGTGAGTGCAAGGCAATGGACAAGGTGCTGGAAGGTGGTACTAGTTTGAGCGGCTAGTTTTCTCGGCTGGTGCAGACATGATGGGCTGAATGGCCTCCTTCTATGCCATAATTTTTCTATGGTTCTATGGTTCTTGCAGCCACAGTAGTTATGTAGCTGGTCCAGATCAGCGATGGTAATGCCATTGAACATCAAGGGGAGATGGTTAGATTCTTTCTTGTTTGAGGTGGTCATTGCCTGGCACTCGTGTAGCAGGAATGTTAGTTGCCACTTATCAGCCCAAGCCTGGATGTTGTCCAGGTCTTGCACATCTGGACACGGGCTGCTTCAGTATCTGAGGAGACGCGAACGGTGCTAAACATTGTGCAATCATCAGCGAACATCCCCACTTCTGACCTTATGATGGAGAGAAAGTCATTGATGAAGCAACTGAAGAATGTTGGGCCTACGACACTACCCTGAGGAACTCCTGCTGTGATGTCCTGGGACTGAGATGATTGACCTCCAACAACCACAAGCATCTTCCTTTGTGCTAGGTATGACTCCAACCAGCAGCAAGTTTTCCCCCTGATTCCCATTGACTCCAGTTTTTCTAGGGTTCCTTGATGCCAAATTCAGTTAAATGTTGCCTTGATGTCAATGGCAGTCACTCTCACCTCAACTCTGGAGTTCAGCTCTTTTGTCCATGCTTGGACCAAGGCTGTAATGAGGTCAGGAGCTGAGTGGCCCTGGTGGAACCCAAACTGAGCGTCAGTGAGCAGGTTATTGCTGAGCAAGTGCTGCTTGATAGCACTGTCGATGGCCCCTTCCATCATTTTGCTGATGTTTGAGAGTAGGCTGATAGGGCGGTAATTGGCTGGATTGGATTTGTCCTGCTTTTTGTGGATAGAACATACCTGAACAATTTCCTATTGTGCCGGGTAGATGCCAGTGATGTTGCTGTACTGGAACTTGTGGTGTAATTCTTTCAGTAACCACTGGGAGCTTGAATTTCTTTTGAAAAAAATTACTGGTCTCTAACTGGTTCGTAACAGCTGTAAGACAAGAAGGAATTGCTGTGATACAAAGAGGGTTCGCTGTAATAGAAAGAGGGATTGCTGTAATAGAAAGAGGGATTGCTGTAATAGAAGGAAGGATTGCTGTGATAAAAGGAGTGGTCATTGTAATACTAGGAGCAATCCTTGTGATACAAGGAGGGATTGCTACAATTCAAGGGGTGGTCGCTGTAATACCAGGAATGATCACAGTAATACAGGGTGTGATCTCTGTAATACACGGAGTGATCACTGTATTACAGGTAGTGATCTCTGTAATAAAAGGAGGGATCTCTGTAATGCAAGGAGTGTTCATGATAATACAGGGAGTGATCTCTGTAATAAAAGGAGGGATCGTTGTAATATAAGAAGTAATCTCCATAACACAAGGTGCAACCTCTACAATACAAGGAATGATCCTTGTCTTGAAAAGAGGCATCGCTGTAATACAGAGTGATCGTTGTAATACAAGGTGTGATTGCTATAATACAAGGAGTCATCTCTTTAAAACAAGGAGTGATCCTTGTATTACAGAGAGAATTCACTGTAATACAAGGAGGGATCACGGTGATACAAGGAGTGATCCCTACAATACAAGGACTGATTCCTACAATACAAGGAGTGATTCCTACAATACAAGGAGTGATCTCTGTAATACAAGGAGTGATCCCTGTGTTACACGGAGGGATTGCCGTAATACAAGGAGGGATTGATGTAATACAAGAATGATCACTCTGATACCAGGAGGGATCGATGAAATACAAGGAGTTAACACAGTCATGCAATAAAGGTTCTCTGTAATACAAAGAGGCATTGCTCTGATACAAAGAGGGATTGGAGTATCACAAGGAGAGATCACTCTGATACAAGGAGGAATCAGTGTATTACAAGGATGTATCGATGTAATAGAAGGAGCAATCATTGTAGTACAGGGAGTGATCACTGTAATACAAGGAGTGATCAATTAATACAAGATGTGATTGCTGTAATATGAGGATTGATCTCTATAATACAAGAGGTGATCCATATATTACAAGGAGGGATCTCTTTAATACAAAGCGTGATCACTGTAACACAAGGTGCAACCTCTATAATGCGAAGAATGATCACAGTATTGCAAGAAGGGGTCGCTGTAATACAGGGAGTGATCCTTGTACTACATGGATAGACTGCTGTAATATGAAGAGTGATATCTGTAATACAAGGACTGATCACTGCAATATAAGGAGTGATCCCTGTATTACAAGGAGGGATTGCTGTAATACAAGGAGGGATCAGTGGAATACAAAGATGATCACTCTGATACAAGGAGGGTTTGGTGGATTACAAGGAGTTATCGCAGACATGCAATGAGGCTCCCTTGTAATACGAGGAGGCATCGCTCTGATACAAGGAGGGATTGCTATAATATAAAGAGTGGTCACTGTAATACAGGGAATGATTGCCATAATACAAGGCGGGATCTCTGTAATAGGATTGATCACTGTAATACAAAGAGTTCTCACTAATACAGGGAGTGATCTCTGTAATACAGGGAATGATCGCTGTATTGCAGGGAGTTATCTCTTTACTACAAAGAGTCATCACTGAAATACAAGGAGGGATCTCTGTAATACATATAGTGATAGCTATAATACAAGAGAGGATACTGTAATACCAGCAAGGATTGCTGTAATACAAGGAGGGAACTCTGTAACACAAGGGGTTATTCTGTAATACAAGAAGTAATCACTGTAATACAAGAAGTGGTTGCTGTAATATGAGGGGTCACTGTAATAGCAGGAGGGATCGCTGTGATACAAGGAGGGATCGCTGTAATACAATTAGTGATGAGTAAAACAAGAAGTGATTGCTGTAATAGCAGCAGTGATCACTGTAATACAAGACTTTGTAATACAAGGGGTGATTGCTGTAATACAAGGCTTAATTGCTGTAATAGAAGGAGATAGCACTGTAATAGAAGGGCTCACTGTCATACTAGGAGTGATCTTTGATACAAAGAGGGATCAAGAATGTACAAGGAGTGATCACTGTGATACAAGGAGATATCTCTGTAGTACAAGGAGGGTTTCTGGTGATTATACAATAAATGGAAAAGTCCTGGGGAAAATTGATGTACAGAGAGATTTGGGTGTTCAGGTCCATTGTTCCCTGAAGGTGGCAACGCAGGTCAATAGAGTGGTCAAGAAGGCATATGGCATGCTTTCCTTCGTCGGACGGGGTATTGAGTATAAGAGTTGGCAGGTCATGTTACAGTTGTATAAGACTTTGGTTCGGCCACATTTGGAATACTGCGTGCAGTTCTGGTCGCCACATTACCAAAAGGATGTCGATGCTTTGGAGAGGGTGCAGAGGAGGTTCACCAGGATGTTGCCTGGTATGGAGGGCGCTAGCTATGAAGAGAGGTTGAGTAGATTAGGATTATTTTCATTAGAAAGACGGAGGTTGAGGGGGGACCTGATTGAGGTGTACAAAATCATGAGAGGTATAGACAAGGTGGATAGCAAGAAGCTTTTTCCCAGAGTGGGGGATTCAATTACTAGGGGTCACGAGTTCAAGGTGAGAGGGGAAAAGTTTAGGGGGGATATGCGTGGAAAGTTCTTTATGCAGAGGGTGGTGAGTGCCTGGAACGCGTTGCCAGTGGAGGTGGTAGACGCGGGCACGATAGCGTCTTTTAAGATGTATCTAGACAGATACATGAATGGGCAGGAAGCAAAGAGATACAGACCCTTAGAAAATAGGTGACAGGTTTAGATAGAGGATCTGGATCGGCGCAGGCTTGGAGGGCCGAAGGGCCTGTTCCTGTGCTGTAATTTTCTTTGTTCTTTGTTCTTTGTTCTATTTCTGTAATGCACTGAGTGTTCACTGTTATACAAGGAGGGATCTCTATAAAACATGGAGTGATTGCTGGAGTAAAAAGAGTGTTCGCTGTAATGCAAGAAATGATTGCTGTAATATAAGGAGTGATCATTGTAATACAAGGAGGGATCTCCATAATACAAGGAGTGATCTCTATAATACAGGGAGTTGACTCTATAATACAAGGAATGATCGCTGAAGTACAAAGGGTGATCTCTGTAATACAAGGAGTGATCTCTATAATGCAAGGAGTGATTGCTCTAATACAGGGAATGATCTTTGTAATACAAGGAGTAATACCTGTAATACAAGGAAGAATCACTGTGATACATGGAGTGATCGCTGTATTACAAGGAGGGATCATTGTATTACAAGGAGGGATCATTGTATTACAAGGAGGGATCGTTGTAATACAAGGAGGGATCATTGTATTACAAGGAGGAATCGTTGTAATACAAGGAGGGAAGATGCAAGTCTTCAGAAATGTGTTGGAATAATCGAGTCTAGAGATAACAAATGATTAGTGAGGGCTTCAGACCAGATGAGCTGAGGTGGAGTGTGGTTGGGCAATGCTACAAGGCAGAAATAGGCGATCTTGGTGATGGCACGGCTCTGTGGTTGGAAGCTCATCTCGGGGTCAAATATGACACCAAGGTTGCGAACACTCTGGTTCAGCCTCAGACAGTTCCCAGGGTTTTGGATGGTGTCAGTGGCTCAGGAACGGAGTTTATGGCAGGGACTGAATACAATGGTTTTGACCTTCCCAATATTTAGTTGGAAAGAATTTCTGCTTATCCAGTACGGGTATTGCAAAAGCAGTCTGATAATTTCAACAGTGAAGGAGTGGAGAAAGTTGGTGGTGAAGTAGAGTTGGATATCATCAACTTACATGCGGAAACTGACCAACATTTATTCCTCAAACAACACTGGAAAAAATAGATTAATTGATTATTTATCTCATTATTGTTTGTGTGACTTGGCTGCCGTGTTTACCTACATAACAGCATTGAATACGCTTGAAAAATAATTCATATGTTCTTAGAGTCCTTTGAGATGTCCTAAGGGCAAGAAAGAACTTGTATTAATATAATGCCTTTCCTTTAACATAACAGCAGTTTGTTCATCTTGTAATCTGGCTCAGTTACTGAAGCAGTATATCACATGACTGACTCAAAATAAAAATATTTAACGTTTTACTGATGAAAGATGCAGACTTGTACAGATACAATTATAATAATATCTATCCATCACTTTACAAAAATTACTTAATATGTAAGTCATTTTCTTTGTTCTTTCCTCTCTAATCTTTTGGACCCAGTTATTTACATTATAAAATATTTTTCCTCTTTTTGTTTAATCTCCCTTGGTGGATTAGTAGTATTTTTGTATGAGGCAACTATTTTATTTCTTTGCTTATTCATCCTTCTTCCTCTTCAAAAGATTGATTTTCTCTGCCCTACTTACAATTTGCATTTCTTGCTGAAATTGTCAGCGTAGAGCACCCTGGTGAAGTTTTTTCCAGGTCCAGGGCTGGCTGATCAACTCTGGCTGTAATGTCCAATGCCAGGATCAAAGTGCCCTTCTGCCCTCAGTAAAAACTTAAGACTCCATCAGTAACTCAAAAAATATTAATCCAAAATAACACTGTTAGCTCAGACATTTTATTTAAACGGATTAATGATGTACACTTTGGACATTGTAGTTCCATGCGAGCTGGGTGAAAACTGCAACTTAAAAAAAAACACACACTCAATTTGACAACAGCAATCGCAAATCCCAAAGGTCGAAGGCTTAATGAAATTCCCACCTCACTCCAAGCCACAGGCTATTGAGCAGACATTTTTAACATGACATGGGTAAGTTATCAATGTATTTTCAAGCTGTATAAACTGATGTGAATGAAGAAGGAAAATGGTGGCTGAAAATAGTATGAAGAAATTATTTTGAGCAATTTGGCCAATTTTTGTGAGGTCCAAAGGTTTGTGACTTGTAACTTTAAAAAAAGAAGCCGCAAAATTTGGCTGCGTAGCACCACTACTTTCAGTGATAGATATGCCAGTTTAGTAGCAAATTGCACCTATGCTGCTTCCGCCCACTTCTGGCACAGCCCACGCCAAATGCCATCTTGGTGAGGGTGTTAGCGCGGGTGTTAAGTGCGTGTGATTCACCAAGGAGGTGGGTCACAGAACTGTGCTGCTAGTGGCCATGAAGGTGACCGTGGTCCTCAATTTCTTTGCTATTAGATCCTTCCAGGCTGGAACAAGTGACATAGCTAACATCTCCCAGTTCATCATCCACCTGGGAGCGGAGCGGCAGACAGCGGACCTCAGAGGAAACAAACCCGAGCGGAAGCTATAAAATCAAGACTGGGGCTCGAGGCCCTTACTCACCTGAGAGCGGAGCGGAGCAGCAGACAGCAGTCTCTCTCACTCTCTCTGGCTGTGTTGGCATGCGCTGAGTTAAAAAAAAACTCAGTGATATCACAGGAAATCTGTAAGCTGATTGGTTGGTAAGTAACAGCTCTTATTGCCTGTAAACAGCTATAAAAATCAGAAAAAAAGTTATTTTCTTTTTAAACCCTGAAATCAATACCTTGTGAGTGGTAAGGTTGATACTAGTAAGGTTTCAGTTAATGTAATTTAATAATAATTAATAATTAATTAGAATTGTGCTATTTGACAGAGAGAAAGGCTGTGAGTTGCGTGTGAGGGATTTTACTGACGAAGGGAAGGAGGTGCTCTTTGGTCTCTTTCTTTTCTTTTTTGCTTTTTCAGCCTCCACGGTACAGGGGAAGAAGCTAATTGGCAAGTAATTGTCTATGTACGGAGAAGAGCAGTGGTGGCAGGACATAAAAACCAGCAGCAGAGAGTCCCTTCTACCTGTCTCTACCTGTCAGAGCCGAAGTGTGACGTCACAGGAAAACAGGTAAGTGATTGGTGGGTAGCTCTTCATGTCTCTTTTTGGCCAAGTGGTTTAAATCAAGAGACTTTATTATAGCTGAAGAGTACAGTTAAGAAATTCACTTTTAAAAATATTTAACATCCAAATTAATTAATTAAATAGAATAGAGATTGCTGGGTAGGCGCTGTGTTGCAGCTGTAGTATGTGGAAGCTAGTGAATGCTGGTGCGATCCACGATGACCAAGCTTCAGCAAGTGTTGGCTGCTTGAGGAGCTTTGGCTCAGAGTTGATGAGCTGGAGTCCGAGCAGCGGACACTGCGACACATCAGGGATGTGTCAGGAGACACTGTATTTCAGGAGACATTCACACCCCTTAGATTAATTACATCAAATTTGGACCATGGTCAGGGACAGGAGGGTGTGACTGCGAGTGAGGCAGGTATGGGGATCCAGAATTTAGCTTTGGAGGTGCCTCAGCAATTGCCCTTATCCAATAGGTATGAGTTTCTTGCTTCCGGTGTAGACGAGGGCACAGGCTGCAGGAAGGATGAGCGAACTGACCACAGCACCGTGGTTCAGAGCACCATTCAAGTGGGGAGAGAAAAGAGAAATGTAGTAGTAATAGGGGATAGCATAGTTAGGGGAATAGATACTGTTCTCTGTGTTGCCTACCTGGTGCCAAGGTTAGGGACATCTCTTCTGGGCTGGAGAGGAACTTGGAATGGGAGGGGAAGGATCCCATTGTCGTGGTCCGCGTAGGTACCAACGACATAGGTAGGACTAGAAAAGAGGTTCTGCTGAGGGCCTAGGAGCAGCTCGGGGCTAAATTAAAAAGCAGAACCACAAAGGTAACAATCTCCTGATTACTACTTGAGCCACGTGCAAATTGGCATAGGGTAAATAAGATTAGAGAGGTAAATGCGTGGCTCAAAGATTGGTGCGGGAGAAATGGGTTCCAATTCATGGGGCAATGGCACCAGTACTGGGGAAGGAGAGAGCTGTTCCATTGGGATGGGCTCCATTTGAATCATGCTGGGACCAGTGTCCTGGCGAATCATATAACTAGGGTTTTATATAGGACTTTAAACTAATTAGTTGGGGGGAGGTTTCGATTGTAGGGAAGTTTAAAAACTCAAAAAAGAAATGAGAGAGCAGAGGTGCAGGGTAGTGAAGAGGTGAATGGTAATCAAAGTGCGACAGGAAGGGGTAAAAAATACAAGCAGAAGAGTGCAGCAGAAATTAGAACCAGAATGAGCAATCATGGTAAAAAGTCAAAGCTTAAGGCTCTTTATCTGAATGCACGCAGCATTTGTAACAAGATAGATGAGTTGACGGCACAAATAGAAATTAATGAGTAAGACTTGATAACTATTACAAAGACGTGGTTGCTGGATGACCAAGAATGGGAACTTAATATTCAAGGGTATTCAGCGTTCTGGAAAAATAGGCAAAAAGGAATAGGAGGTGGGGTAGCTTTGTTAATAAAGGAAGGTATCAGTGCAGTGGTGAGTAGTGATATAGGTGCAATAGATTGTGATGTGGAATCAGTTTGGGTGGAAATAAGGAATAGCAAGGGGAAGAAGTCATGGGTGGGAGTCATCTATAGGCCCCCAAAGAGTTACCTCACTGTAGGAGAAAGTATAAATGGGGAAATAACGGAGGCATGTAAGAAGGGCGCTACAATTGTCATGGGTGATTTTAATCTGCATATTGACTGGACAAATCAGATTGGCAGAGATAACATGGAAGATGAATTTGTAGAGTACATCAGGGATTGTTACTTAGAGCAATGTGTTGCAGAACCTACCAGGGAACAGGCTATTTTAGATTTAGTAATGTGTAATGAGGTAGGATTAATAAGAGATATCGTAGTTAAGGATCCTCTAGGGGGTAACAATCACAATATGGTAGAATTTCAAATTCAGTTTGAGGGTGAGCAACTCAGGTCTCAAAACAGTGTCCTCAACTTAAACAAGGGCAATTACACAGGTATGAAGAAAGAGTTGTCTAAAGCAGACTGGGAAAATAGACTAAGAGGAAGGTCAGTGGATGAGCAGTGGCAGATATTTAAGCAGATATTTCATAATGCTCAGCAAAAATTTATCCAGGTCAAGAAGTAGGACTCGATGGGAAGGATGAACCACCCGTGGTTAACAAAGGCGGTCAAGGAGAGTATCCAATCAAAAACTCAGACATACAAAGCGGCGAAAACTAGTGGTAGGCCAGAGGATTGGGAATTTTTTAGGAACCAGCAACGGATGACTGAGAGGGAGAAAATTAATTATGAAAGTAAATTGGCAAGAAATATAAAAACAAACAGCAAGAGCTTCTATGGGTATATAAAAAGAGAATAGCTAAAGTGAGGGTGGGACCCTTGGAGGATGTGACTGGAGAATTGATAATGGGGAACAGGGAAATGACAGATAATTTAAACCTATATTTTGTATCGGTCTTCACAGTGGAGGACACAATACACAGCCCACAGATATCAGATAAGCAAGGAGCTAATGGGAGAAAAGATGCTGTAACAGTCTCTATCATGAGGGACAAAGTATTTGACAAACTAATGGGACTAAAGGCGGACAAGTCACCAGGATCTGATGGCCTACATCCAAGGGTTTTAAAGGAAGTGGCTGCAGAGACAGTGGAGGCATTGGTTGAAATATTTCAGAACTCACTGGATTGCAGGAGGGTCCCAACAGACTGGAAAACCACTAATGTGATGCCCCTGTTCAAGAAGGGAGGGAGACGAAAAGCAGGAAACTATAGGCCAGTTCGCCTAACATCAGTCGTTGGGAAAATGCTAGAGTCCATTATTAAGGAAGAAATAGCAGGACATTTAGAAAAGCTTAAAGCAATCAAAAAGAGTCAACATGGTTTTGTGAAAGGGAAATCATGTTTAACAAATTTGCTAGAGTTCTTTGAGAATATAACAAGCAGAGTTGATAAAGGGGAACCGGTAGATGTAGTGTATTTAGATTTCCAGAAGGCATTTGGAAAGGTGCCAAAGAAAAGATTATTGCACAAGATAGGAGCTCACGATATTGGGGGTAATGTATTAGCATGGATTGAAGATTGGTTAACTCACAGAAGACAGAGAGTCGGGATTAATGAGTCTTTTTCAGGTTGGAAAGACATAACTAGTGGAGTGCCACAAGGATCAGTCCTAGGGCCTCGATTATTTACAATCTATATTAATGACTTGGAGGAGGGGGCACAGCGTAATATATCCACATTTGCTGATGATACAAAAAATAAGTGGGAGGGCATGTTGTGATGAGGACATAAGGAATCTGCAAGGGGATATAGACAGGTTGAGCGAGTGGGCAAAAACTTGGCAGATGGAGTTTAATGTGGGAAAGTGTGAGGTCATGCACTTTGGTAGGAAGAATAAAAAGGCAGACTATTATTTAAATGGAGAGAGACTTCAAAAAAGTGCAGCACAGAGGGATCTAGGTGTTCTTGTGCATGAAACACAAAAGATTAGCATGCAGGTGCAGTACGTAATTAAGAAGGTAAATGGAATTTTGGCCTTTATTGCAAGGGGGTCGGAGTTTAAAAATAGGGAAGTCTTGTTACAACTGAACAGGGTGTTGGTGAGGCTGTACCTGGAGTACTGTTTACAGTTTTGGTCCCTGTATTTAAGAACGGATATACTGACATTGGAGGCAGTTCAAAAGAGATTCACTAGGCTGATTCCTGGGATGAAGGAGTTGACTTATCAAGAACGGCTAAACAGGTTAGGCCTTTATTCATTAAGAGTTTAAAAGAAAGAGGGGTGATCTTAATCAAACATACAAGATTCTGAGGGGGCTTGACAGGGTAGATGTTGAGAAGATGTTTCCAGTAGTGGGGGAATCTCGAACTAGGGGACATAGTTACAGAATAAGGGCACACTCATTTAAAACTGAGATGCGAAGGAATTTCTTCTCTCAGAGGGTAGTGAATGTCTGGAATTCTCTACCCCAGATGGTTGTATTTAAAGAGGAGGTAGATAGATTTTTGAAATATCGGGGAGTTGAGGGCTATGAGGAGCTGGCCGGAAAGAGGAGTTGAGGTTTTGGGCAGATCAGCCATGATCTTATTGAATGGTGGGGCAGGCTTGAGGGGCCGAATGAACCTACTCCTGCTCCTATTTCTTATGTCCTTATGTTCACTGCTGCATCAGAGAGATGACAGAGGTTCTGTATGCCAGGAGAGGGGACTTTGTTGTATTTTCTCTGAACAGAGAGAAGCAGGAGGAACACACATGTGGCTTTGCCAGGGTAACAGGCTTCCCCATGGTGCAGGGTGCCATTGAATGTGCAGATGTGGCTTTGCAGGCAATATATCCCAACGTGGAGATGTACCTAAACCACAAAGGTTAGCACTCACTCAATATGTAGTTAGTGTGTGACACGCTCAGTACATCATGTTGGTGAATGCTCGCTATCCAGGTAGCAGTCATGATGCATTCATTCTGTGCCAGTCTGTTGTTCAGCCAACTTTTCAGCCATCATGTCAAACCAGTGGGTGGCTGCTCAGCGACAAAGGCTATCTGCTCTATACCTGGCTAATGACTCCTCTCTGCAACCCAATCACACATGGCCAGCATTCATATAATGAACACCATGCTGCCATGAGAAACAGACAATGGGGGGCTAAAGCAACAGTTACGCTGCATCAATGTCTCTAGAGAAGCCCTGCAGTACCCACCAGAGCAGGTGTTCCGATCGATGGTGGTCTGTTGCATCCCCCACCACCTTTCCATCGTGAGGACACAGCCTTTGCCACCACGGATTTGGTGAGCATCTCAGAAGAAGGAGGAAGAGGAGGAAGAAGAGAAGGAGGAGGAGAAGAAGGAGGAGCAGGAGGAGGAAGGGAAGAGCAGCTAGCATATCCACATGTCAGATGTACAGTCCATGTGCACAGCCTTCTATTCCAGTCCCTATGAGTAAAATCCCGAATCTCCATTGTTCAACAGTCCCACATATTACCATCCCTCTGTTGTGGGCCATCACAGTGTCCTCTTGGCCACAAACATGAAATAAAAGCCACCACAAAACATCCATTCCATACTGACTTTATTCCAATAATACATCCAATAATACATACAATACTAAACTAATCACCCTTCTGCCTTGTGGGTGTCTTTGCATTCCTGGCACTCCTACACAGTGCTATCTCAGTGACTGCTTCATGGCTGGTGGAAGGCTACTGACTTTCAGTGGTGAGACTGCAGCTGGCTTTGCAGGACTTCCTCAAGCAGCTCTGGGCCTTGAAGGCCAGGCTTTGGCCTGCACCATCTTGGCATGGATTGCTGTAGTCTGGGCTAGCTGGTTGACAGGCAATAAGGGCACTAGTAGAGTGGCAGGGGTAGGAAGATGAATGCTGTCAGCCTGAGAGAGGACAGCAGGCTCGTGGTCCACAGAGCCACTGCCACTTCCCCAGGGCAGCGCCTCAGCAATCCTAGTAATCTGCTGGAGGACAGATTGTTGGACTGCTGTGAAATCCTGAAAGCCCCTTTGAGCACAGGTCTAAGCAGCCATGATGGCAGCAGTCTGCATGGCAACAAGCTGATTTTACCTGACTTCAATATGAGCTTCCACTGCAGCACTGAGGCATTGTGTGGCTTCTGCCTGTGCTGCAATGGAAGCTGAGAAATTCACCATCAGATGCTGCTATATGGTTGAGTCCTAAAGTGCTGCCATGTTGTTGGTCACTATTCCCAGGCTGGAAAGAATGGGCTCCAAGCTCTGCACCAAGCCCTGTGCCAAGTTGCAGCCAGACTCCTCCAGCTCCTTGACAATAACAGCTGGCTTTCTGTCAGGCTGGCCAATGCACAAAGCATTTCTTTGTGCATGTCCACCAGCCTTTTTCTGTACGTTGCCCATCAAAGTCCTCATCAGAGTCCTCTGCAGCAGAACCCGTGTGCGACCTCGTCCTCCAGGGAGTTGTCACCCACGGTATCCTTTCCCCATGCCTGGGTGCAGGCTGTACATGTTTCATGACTCACCACATACAGATCCCACCTTTATACTATCCTCTAAAGATTACACAGTGCCAGCATCTGATCTGGTGGATGCGAGTGTCAGATCGAGTGATGGTGGTTCTTTCCCCTCAGTCATTTCTTCATCAAGGCCTTCAGCTTTCTGCACCATTGCCTGTCCAGGCAGCAGTTCTTGGGTATCTGAAGACATAAAGGCACAAGGGCAGGGTTGGGTTGAGAGAGGGAGAGAGAGCAAGAGGTGTACGGTTACACCATCTGCAGATTGTTAATCACAACAGATTGTGGGATGAGAGTGAAGTGGGTTTGAGAAAATGGATTAGGCAGGAAGATATCGTCATCCTCAATTTTTTAAGCCCCACCGCTGGCCACTGCCTCAGTCACAGCCACTCCAATGAATGCCAACACCATCTTCTCCACAGGGAGAGAGTATGCAGCAGTACGTGCTCCCAGCCGGTTAGCTGCTGCTGCCACCTATTATGGGCCATCTTGTCCTGCAAGACAGTGGGAAGTGTGTCAGTGAGTGTGGTGCAATACGTTTGGGTGATTTGCCTGATGTAGCGGGCAGTGTGTGAAAGCTGTGAGATGTGCAGCAGTGCTAAGTGTTTGAGGGTGAGGAGAGGCTATGAATGTGAGGTAAGAGTTGTGGGTGATAGAGATTGTTGGTGAAGGGGTGTGGTAAATTGAGCAATGTATGAGGCTAGTGGCGCAGTTGTAAGGATATGGCATGTGAAGATGCATTCACTGACCTTGACCACTCACGTGAGGTCATTAAACTTCTTGCAGCATTACCTTTAGGGTTAGACTGCTGGCATTTACTGCAATGACTACCTTCTCCCTCTGCCTTCTCAGTATCTGTCTGGAGGGTTTCTTAGCTCCCTGAGGGAAGAGGACCTCTCTCCTCCTATGCACCTCTTGCACAAAGGCCTTCAGCATGGAATCCGAGAACTTGGGGGTATGGCCTCTTGTCTGTTGTGCCATTTTTGTAGGCTCTTCCTGGTCTTCAACTCTTTTTTAACAACTTACAGCCCTTGCTGCAGCCAGAATGCATGTCGCCTTTAAAAGGTGCTATCTGGTTTTAAGCAGTGCAGACTAGCTTTAAGTGGTGCTAGCTTTGCAAGAACTTGGGCCTCCTGCTGAGGTGTGCAGCCACTCAGCAGCACATTCAGCTCTGGGCTGCATGCCACAATCATTATAATTAGCAGGCAGCACAAAGTTTGCATGCTGCCTGCATCACTTTGAATGGGAGTGGGTTAATGACACATCGTGATTCTCGCACCCAATTTTGGGGGCTATCCAATTTAGTCCACAAAGGAATTTGATTGTTTAATTTTCAGATTGTTATTCATTCCTTATTTTTGATGTACTCACAATTAATCAACTGTAAATATGCCTGCTAAAAAATAGACTCAATTACCATTCATCATTTTTTTTCATGATATGGCTGGGTATTGTTTAGGAGGTGTAAAGCAAGGTGTGACACCTGTGAGCACACATTTTCAAGTGTGATACCATGGAAGCACACTAGATGCAAAATTATTAATATATGCATATGTTTAGAAATATTTAAAGAATACAAGAAGAACAAGTCATAGAGTCATAAAGGCACAGAAGGAGGACGTTCGACTTATTGGGCTAGATTTTGTTCTCCCCCAAGTGTTGGATTCCAGGGAGGAGCTGAGGATGGCTCTGGATGAGGCCAACCACGGACCTCGATGCCGGGAGGGCCTGGCCCAATCCTCCCGGCGGCGGCGAGTCTCCATACGTTGCACCACAGTTGGCCCTGCTGCACAGGGGAGGAGTAAAAAGTGTGGGATTGCAATAGTTAGAGGGGATTCAATTGTAAGGGGAATAGATAGGTGTTTCTGTGGCCGCAAAAGAGACTCCAGGATGGTATGTTGCCTCCCTGGTGCTGGGTCAAGGATGTCTCAGAGTGGTTACAGGAATTTCTGAAGGGGGAGGGTGAACACATTGGTACAAACTACATAGGTAACAAAAAAGGATGAGGTCCTAAAAGCAGAATATAGGAAGCCAGGAAGTAAGTTGAAAAGTAGGACCTCAAAGGTAGTGATCTCAGGATTACTACTAGTGCCACGTGCTAGTCAGAATAGAAACAGCAGGATATATCGGATGAATACGTGGCTAAAGAGATGGTGTGAGGGGAAGGGTTTTATATTCCTGGGATATTAGGACTGGTTCTGGGGGAGGTGGGACCAGTACAAACTGGACGGGTTACATCTGGGCAGGACCAGGACTGATGTCCTAGGGGGAGTATTTGCTAGAGTGGTTGGGGAGTGTTTAAAATAAAATGGCAGGGGATGGGAACCTTTGCAAGGAGTCAGAGGAGGGGGGAATCAAAGACAAGAACAAAAGACAGTAAGGGGAATAAGAAAAGTGATAGGCAGGGAAATCAAGGGCCTGAATCAAACAGGGCCACAGTGAAAAAAAGTGGGAAGGGGCCAAGTAATGTTAAAAAGACAAGCCTTAAGGCTTTGTGCCTTAACGGGCAGAGCATTCGCAATAAAGTGAATGAATTAATCGCGCAAATAGATGTAAACGGGTATGATGTAGTCGGGATTACAGAGACATGGCTGCAAGGTGACCAGGGATGGGAAATGAACATCCAGGGATATTCAGTATTTAGGAAGGACAGACAAAAATCAAAAGGCAGTGGAGTTGCATTGCTGGTTAAAGAGGAAATTAACGCAATAGTGAGGAACGATATTAGCTCTGATGATGTGGAATCTGTATGGGTAGAGCTGAGAAACACTAAGGGGCAAAAAATGTTAGTGGGGATTGTATATAGACCCCCAAACTGTAGTGGTATGTTGGGAATGGCAGTAAACAGGAAATTAGAGACGCATGCAATAAAGGAACATCTGTAATTATGGGTAAATTTAATCTGCATATAGGTTGGGCAAATCAAATTAGTCACAATACGCAGAGGAAGAATTCTTGGAGTGTATATGGGATGGTTTTCTGGACCAATACGTTGAGGAACCAACTAGAGAACGTTCCGAAGAAGGGTCACTGACCCGAAACGTTAACTCTGCTTCTCTTTCCACAGATGCTGCCAGACCTGCTGAGTGAATCCAGCATTTCTTGTTTTTGTTTGTGTTAGAGAACAGGCCATCCTAGACTGGGTATTGTGTAATGAGAGGAATAATTGACAATCTAGTGGTGCGAGACCCCTTGGGGATGAGCGACCATAATATGCTAGAATTTTTCATCAAAATGGAGAGTGATGTAGTTGATTCTGAGACTAGGGTCCCGAATCTTAGCAAAGGAAACTACAAAGGTATGAGGTGCGAGTTGGCTATGACTGATTGGGAAACGTTACTTAAAGGGATGATGGTGGATAGGGAATGGCAAACATTTAAAGAGCGCATGGATGAACTGCAACAATTGCTTATTCCTGTCTGGCACAAAGGTAAAACGGGAAAGGTAGCCAAACCATGGCTTACAAGGAAAATTAGAGATAGCATTAGATCCAAGGAAAAGGCATATAAATTTGTCAGAAAAAACAACAGACCTGAGTATTGGGAGCAGTTTAGAATTCAGCAATAGAGGACCAAGGGATTGATTAAGAAAGGGAAAATAGAGTACGAGAGCAAGCTTGCGGGTAACATAAAAACTGACTGTAAAAGTTTCTATAGCTATGTGAGGAGAAAAAGACTGGTGAAGACAAATGTTGGTCACTTACAGTCAGAAACAGGGGAATTTATTATGGGGAATAAAGAAATGGCTGACCAACTAAATGCATACTTTGGTTCTGTCTTCATGAAGGAGGACACAAATATCATACCAGAAATGTTGGGAAACACAGACTTAGTGAGAGAAAGGAATTGAAAGAAATCAGTATTATTAGAGAAATGGTGTTGGGGAAATTGATGGGATTGAAGGCCGATAAATCTCCAGGGCCTAATGGTATGCATCCCAGAGTACTTAAGGAAGTGGCCCTAGAAATAGTGGCTGCATTGGTGGTCATCTTCCAAGATTCTATAGACTCTGGAACAGTTCCTACAGATTGCAGGGTAGCTAATGTAACCCCACTATTTAAAAAGGGAGGTAGAGAGAAAGCAGGGAATTATAGACCAGTCAGCCTGACATCAGTAGTGGGGAAAATTCTAGAGTCCATTATCAAAGATTTTATAGCAAAGCACTTAGAGATCAATGGTAGAATCGGGCAGAGTCGGCATGGATTTATGAAAGGGAAATCATGCTTGGCAAATCTACTAGAATTCTTCGAGGATGTAACTAGTAGAGTTGATGAGGGGGAGCCAGTGGATGTGGTTTATTTGGACTTTCAGAAAGCTTTTGACAAAGTCCCACATAGGAGATTAGCATGTAAAATTAAAACGCATGGGATTGGGGGTAGTGTATTGCGATGGATAGAAAATTGGTTGACAGACAGGAAACAAAGAGTAGGAATGAACGGTTCTTTTTCGGAATGGCAGGCAGTGACAAGT
Organism: Heterodontus francisci; assembly: GCF_036365525.1. NCBI lineage: Eukaryota > Metazoa > Chordata > Chondrichthyes > Heterodontiformes > Heterodontidae > Heterodontus > Heterodontus francisci. The sequence continues at coordinate 82,869,979 of NC_090377.1, forward strand.
GGGGTAACGCAGGGATCGGTGCTAGGACCCCAGCAATTCACAATGTATATTAATGATTTAGATGAAGGAATAAGCCATTTCCTCAGTGCCCACCATCGACGTCCGGAAAGCTCATCCACGTCCTTCGGGAGGTGAAGCATCATTTGGCAGACTTAGAGGTGATTACATTTGCTAAGGGTTTTTTTTTTTGCAGTGGTTTAAATAAAGGCATGCAGCATTGCCGACAGTGCGCTGCAGATGCTCTCCGAGCCATCTCCCGCGGGCGCTTTGAAGTTGCGGCCGGGGGGGCCGTTCGTGGATGTTTTGGGTGTTCGGGGCACCTTTTCACAGGACTTCTCTCGGGTCCCGCAGCTCCTTCTTCACCTCAATGGACTGACCGCATGCCGTGGCTGCAGACACTCTGGACTGTGAAGACAGCAGGATCGGAGATTAAAGTATCGGCAGCTGTTCTCGTCAGTTTCATCCGGATCAATTTCATTGAGAAAACAAAGAGCAGGTGTGGCTGGGGGAGGGCAGTGGGCCCAGGTAACATACACTGAACTAACTGTTAACTTTTAGATAGGGCTAAAATGAAATGAAATGAAATGGAGGAAATGGCTTATTACCTGCACCAGATTCCACCCCCCCCTCCCCCCCCCTTTACCCCCCTTCCACCCCCCTCCCCTTCCCTGCTCCACCCTCTCAGCTCACCCCCTCACAACCCCGTCCCAGCCCGCCCCCCCCTCGCACCATCTTCACCCCGCACCCCCTTCCCCTGCACCCCCCCCTCCTCCCTCTACCCCTCCCCCTTGCATCCCCTCCTCCCACCGGCACCATCCTACACCTGTGTAGGGGCCCCAACAACCCCACTGCCTTGTGGGCGTCTCGGGAGAGACCAAGGCTAAGGGAGTAAACCCTAACAGAAAATCCGGAGCGGAACCCCGTAGGCGGTCATGTGTCACCTTTGGCATGTTTCCGGCAGTTCCTGCAGCCATACTGGTGCCAAACGTCGTGTCCTGCACTCCTTTGGACCCCACCAGAAAGGCCGAGAGGGGGGTTTTGACGACTGGGCAACTCTCAACCTCCATAAATTTGCCCAGGCATGCGCCATGGAGAGGTCACTCCATAGTTGCCTCACAGCGACTGAAACAACACGGAAGGCAGCAGTTACGGGTTATAAGTCCAGATAAATTGGCGTAGAAACTGGGCGCCACGGGTTGCCTTTGTCGGTGGGAGAGGTCATTGCACCTCACTGGACAGCTACCGCCCGCCTCAAACCGGGCAGCCCCCGGTCAATAAGGTTCTGTCCCGCCACAGTCTGCCTGCTTCAATGGGTGCTTGGAGCTCAGGGTCATTGCCCGAAAGGTGGACTGATACACCGCACCAAACAACATGAAAAAAGGAAAGAAGGTACCAGCCCTTCGCTTTGCAAGCTGGAACGTCAGAACTATGTGTCCTGGCCTGTCGGAAGACCTTACACAAATCAACGATTCTCGGAAGACCGCCATCATTAACAACGAGCTCAGTAGACTCAATGTGGACATTGCAGCACTTCAGGAGACTCGCCTCCCCGCGAGTGGCTCTCTAGCAGAGCAAGACTACACCTTCTTCTGGCAGGGCAGGGATCCTGAAGAACCAAGACAGCATGGAGTGGGCTTCGCCATCAGAAACTCCTTGCTCAGCATGATAGAGCCTCCCTCAAATGGCTCGGAACGCATACTGTCCATCCGACTGCTCACCACCTCTGGTCCAGTACACCTACTCAGCATCTATGCTCCAACACTCTGTTCCGCACCTGAAGCTAAAGACCAGTTCTATGAACAACTCCATAACATCATTAGCAGCATCCCCAACACCGAACACCTATTCCTGCTGGGGGACTTTAATGCCAGGGTTGGGGCCGACCATGACTCATGGCCCTCCTGCCTTGGGCGCTATGGCGTTGGAAGGATGAATGAGAACGGGCAGAGACTGCTTGAGTTGTGTACCTATCATAACCTCTGCATCACCAACTCGTTCTTTCACACTAAACCCTGTCACCAGGTTTCATGGAGGCACCCAAGATCACGTCGTTGGCACCAGCTAGACCTCATTGTCACAAGGCGAGCCGCCTTAAACAGTGTTCAAATCACACGCAGCTTCCACAGTGCGGACTGCGACACCGACCACTCCCTGGTGTGCAGCAAGGTTAGACTCAGACCAAAGAAGTTGCATCATTCCAAGCAGAAGGGCCACCCGTGCATCAACACGAGCAGAATTTCTCACCCACAGCTGTTACAAAAATTTCTAAATTCACTTGTAACAGCCCTTCAAAACACTCCCACAGGGGATGCTGAGACCAAGTGGGCCCACATCAGAGACGCCATCTATGAGTCAGCTTTGACCACCTACGGCAAAAGTGCGAAGAGAAATGCAGACTGGTTTCAATCTCATAATGAAGAGCTGGAACCTGTCATAGCCGCTAAGCGCATTGCACTTTTGAACTACAAGAAAGCCCCCAGCGATTTAACATCCGCAGCACTTAAAGCAGCCAGAAGTACTGCACAAAGAACAGCTAGGCGTTGTGCAAACGACTACTGGCAACACCTATGCAGTCATATTCAGCTGGCCTCAGACACCGGAAACATCAGAGGAATGTATGATGGCATGAAGAGAGCTCTTGGGCCAACCATCAAGAAGATCACCCCCCTCAAATCTAAATCGGGGGACATAATCACTGACCAACGCAAACAGGTGGACCGCTGGGTTGAGCACTACCTAGAACTGTACTCCAGGGAGAATGCTGTCACTGAGACTGCCCTCAATGCAGCCCAGCCTCTACCAGTCATGGATGAGCTGGACATACAGCCAACCAAATCGGAACTCAGTGATGCCATTGATTCCCTAGCCAGCGGAAAAGCCCCTGGGAAGGACAGCATTACCCCTGAAATAATCAAGAGTGCCAAGCCTGCTATACTCTCAGCACTACATGAACTGCTATGCCTGTGCTGGGACGAGGGAGCAGTACCCCAGGACATGCGCGATGCCAACATCATCACCCTCTATAAAAACAAAGGTGACCGCGGTGACTGCAACAACTACCGTGGAATCTCCCTGCTCAGCATAGTGGGGAAAGTCTTTGCTCGAGTCACTCTGAACAGGCTCCAGAAGCTGGCCGAGCGCGTCTACCCTGAGGCACAGTGTGGCTTTCGTGCAGAGAGATCGACTATTGACATGCTGTTCTCCCTTCGTCAGATACAGGAGAAATGCCGTGAACAGCAGATGCCCCTCTACATTGCTTTCATTGATCTCACCAAAGCCTTTGACCTCGTCAGCAGACGTGGTCTCTTCAGACTACTAGAAAAGATCGGATGTCCACCAAAGCTACTAAGTATCATCACCTCATTCCATGACAATATGAAAGGCACAATTCAACATGGTGGCTCCTCATCAGAGCCCTTTCCTATCCTGAGTGGTGTGAAACAGGGCTGTGTTCTCGCACCCACACTTTTTGGGATTTTCTTCTCCCTGCTGCTTTCACATGCGTTCAAATCCTCTGAAGAAGGAATTTTCCTCCACACAAGATCAGGGGGCAGGTTGTTCAACCTTGCCCGTCTAAGAGCGAAGTCCAAAGTACGGAAAGTCCTCATCAGAGAACTCCTCTTTGCTGACGATGCTGCTTTAACATCTCACACTGAAGAATGCCTGCAGAGTCTCATCGACAGGTTTGCGTCTGCCTGCAATGAATTTGGCCTAACCATCAGCCTCAAGAAAACGAACATCATGGGGCAGGATGTCAGAAATGCTCCATCCATCAATATTGGCGACCACGCTCTGGAAGTGGTTCAAGAGTTCACCTACCTAGGCTCAACTATCACCAGTAACCTGTCTCTAGATGCAGAAATCAACAAGCGCATGGGTAAGGCTTCCACTGCTATGTTCAGACTGGCCAAGAGAGTGTGGGAAAATGGCGCACTGACACGGAACACAAAAGTCCGAGTGTATCAGGCCTGTGTCCTCAGTACCTTGCTCTACGGCAGCGAGGCCTGGACAACGTATGCCAGCCAAGAGCGACGTCTCAATTCATTCCATCTTCGCTGCCTTCGGAGAATACTTGGCATCAGATGGCAGGACTATATCTCCAACACAGAAGTCCTTGAAGCGGCCAACATCCCCAGCTTATACACACTACTGAGTCAGCGGCGCTTGAGATGGCTTGGCCATGTGAGCCGCATGGAAGATGGCAGGATCCCCAAAGACACATTGTACAGCGAGCTCGCCACTGGTATCAGACCCACCGGCCGTCCATGTCTCCGTTATAAAGACGTCTGCAAACGCGACATGAAATCGTGTGACATTGATCACAAGTCGTGGGAGTCAGTTGCCAGCATTCGCCAGAGCTGGCGGGCAGCCATAAAGACAGGGCTAAATTGTGGTGAGTCGAAGAGACTTAGTAGTTGGCAGGAAAAAAGACAGAGGCGCAAGGGGAGAGCCAACTGTGCAACAGCCCCAACAAACAAATTTCTCTGCAGCACCTGTGGAAGAGCCTGTTACTCCAGAATTGGCCTTTATAGCCACTCCAGGCGCTGCTTCACAAACCACTGACCACCTCCAGGCGCGTATCCATTGTCTCTCGAGATAAGGAGGCCCAAAAGAAAGAAAGATGAAGGAACTAAATGTAATATCTCCAAATTTGCAGATGACACAAAACTGGGTGGGAGGGTGAATTGTGATGAGGATGCAGGGAGGCTTCAGGGTGATTTGGACAAGTTGATTGAGTGGGCTAATGCATGGCAGATGCAGTATAATGTGGATAAATGTGAGGTTATCCACTTTGGTAGCAAAAACAGGAAGGCAGATTATTATCTGAATGGCTATAAACTGAGAGAGGGGAATATGCAGCGAGACCTGGGTGTTCCCATATATCAGTCGCTGAAGATAAGCATGCAGGTCCAACAGATGGTAAAAAAGGCAAATGGTATGTTGGCCTTCATAGTGAGAGGATTTGAGTACAGAAGAAGGGATGTCATGCTGCAATTATACAGGGTCTTGGTGAGGCCACACCTGGAATATTGTATGCAGTTTTGGTCTCCTTATCTGAGAGGGGATGCTTTTGCTATAGAGGGAGTGCAGCGAAGGTTTACCAGACTGATTCCTGGGATGGTGGGACTGACGTATGAGGAGGGATTGAGTCGGTTAGGATTATATTCGCTGGAGTTCAGAAGAGTCAGGGGGGATCTCATAGAAACCTATAAAATTCTAACAGGAGTTGACAGGGTAGATGCAGGAAGGATGTTCCCAATGATGGGGGAGTCCAGAACCAGGGGTCATAATCTCAAGATATGGGGTAAACCTTTCAGGACTGAGATGAGGAGAAATTTCTTCACCCAGAGAGTGGTGAGCCTGTGGAATTCGCTACCACAGAAAACAGTTGAGGCCAAAACATTGTATGTTTTCAAGAAGGAGTTAGATATAGCTCTTGGGTCTAAAGGGATCAAAGGGTATGGGGCGAAAGCGGGAACAGGTTACTGAGTTGGATGATCGGCCATGATCATAATGAATGGCGGAGCAGGCTCGAAGGGCTCAATGGCCTACTCCTGCTCCTATTTTCTATGTTTCTATGTTTCTATGTTCCATGGTGGCCACACCCGCCGCTGGGTGACAGGACCACAGCTTAAATACTCAAATGAATAAAATTAATAATTTTACATAGACTTACCTGCGATCTTGAGGGCCGCGGCGGCCAACACTCCCCTGCCTTCAGATCTCCATCCATGGAAATGCAGAGCCACACTATGGGGAGGGGAGAGGAGCTAAGTATGTCAGTGTGGAAGGTGGGAGGACAGGGACAAATATACATAATGGTTGTAGGGGATGGTGGAAAGGGTTGAACCTTAAACCTTGTGCAGTTTTTTGGGGGGGGGAAGGTCAGGTGGAAAAGGTAAGTGTTTTGTGAGGGCAAAAGGGCAAAAAGTTATTGGAATTGGGAGGGGTCATAAAGGGGCAATAGAAATTAATTTATTTTTGGGGGTAGGACTTTAGAAATGTTAAGTGGGTGACAGGGCTGGCTTCCTTTTAAAACTGGTGCCAGCGCCTGTGCTCAGGCAGCTGACACCATTGCTGGGGACGGACAGCCCGCCCCCTCCATGAGACTGGGGGGACGGGCTGCCTTGGTTAATTAAATGAGCCGCGTGCTTAGGATTGCGGTGGCTCTTTGGTGGGCGGGGCCGTCATTTTTTGAGCTCACCACTGAGATTGGCAGCAGGCTCTTAAAATCCAGCCCATCAAGTCCTCTGTAGAGCAATCCAGTCAATCCCATTCCCAAAGCTCTGTCAGTTTATTTCCCTCATATGCCCTTCCAATTTCCTTTTGAAATCATTCATCATCTCTGCTTCCAAAACCCTCATAGGCAGCGAGTTCTGGGTCATTACCACTCGCTGCCTAAAAATATTTTTCTGTACATCCCCCCGCTACATCTCCTGTCCAAAACCTTCAATCTGTGTCCTTAGTCCTTGTACCATCAGCTAATGGGAACAGATTTTTTTTGTCTACCTTATCCAAACCTGTCATAATCTTGTACACCTCAATCAAATCTCACCTCAATCTCCTTTGCTTCACGGAGAATAAGCCAACTTCTCCAACCTGACCTAATAGCTAAAATCACTCATCCATTCTGGTAAATCTCCTCTGCACTCTCTCAAGGACCCTCACATCCTTCCTAAAGTGTGGTGACCAGAACTGGATGCAATACTCTAGTTGTGGCCTAACCAGGGCTTTATAACGGTTCAGCATAACTTGCCTGCTTTTGTTCTCAATACCTCTATTTATGAAGCCCAAGGTACCATATGCTTTGCTAACTACTCTCTCAATATGTCCTGCCACCTTCAAAGATCTATGCACATGAAACCCCAAGGTCTCATTGTCCCTGTTCACTCTTTAGAACTGCACCATTTAGTCTACATTGCCGCTCCCTATCCTTTCTGCCAAAATGCATTACCTCACATTTCTCTATATTAAATTCCAACTGCCACTTGCCTGCCCATTCTGCTAGCCTATCTATTTTCTGTTGCAGTTGATTGGTTTCATCCTCACTGTCTGGCTCACCTCCAAGTTTGACATCATCAGCAAATTTTGAAATTTTACTGTGTATTCCAAGTTCCTAGTCATTAATGCATATCAAAAAAGCCGTGGTCCCAGCACTGAACCATGTGGTACACCACTCTCTACCATCCTCCAGTCTAAAAAACAACCATTTACTACAACTTGTTGTTTTCTGTCCGTTAGCTAATTTTTTTTAATCCAAGCTGACACTGACCCTTCTATTCTATAAGCCTCAATTTTGCTAACCAGCCATTTATGTGGTACTTTGTCACACACAGTCTTAAAGTCTATATAGACAATCGCCACTGCATTCTCTTCATCAACTTTCTCTGTTACTTCATCAAAAAAAATCAATTAGATTAGTCAAGTATGATCTGCCTTTTACAAATCCATGCTGGCTCTCCTTAATTAACTTAAACCTCTCCAAGTGCCTGCTTATTTTTTGCCCCTCATTATTGTTTTTAAAATTTTACCCACTGGTCAGTTAAACTGACCGGCCTGGAGTTAGTAGGACTGCCCTTACACCCTTTCTTGAATAAGGGCGTCACCTTTGCTACTCTCCAATTCTCCGGCATTTCCCCCGTATCTAGGGAAGATTGGAAGATTATGGCAAGCCCTTTTGCTATCTCCACTCCCACTTCCTTTAGCAACCTGGGATGCAAGCCATCCGGACCAGGCGTCTTATCCACTCAAAGCATAGCCGACCTTTCCAGTACATCCTGCCTATCAATTTTCACCTCACCTATTATCCCTATTCTCTCCACTTCTACCGACATGCATCTTTTTTTTCCCTCATATTCCCTACCTCCCTCATTATTCAAGGAGCCCTGGTTTTGGTTCCCTTACCTTTTGCCCTTGTTGCAATTTACCTAGTCTCTACCTGAAACATCTCCTCCTTAAAGATCAATCATTTCTCCATTACAGCATTCCCTGTTAATCTTTGGTTCCAATTTACCCTGGCTAGAGCCCCTCTCATTCTATTGAATTTATCCCTCTTCCAATTTGGAAGTTCTGCTTAGGTTGTTTCTTGCTCTTCTCCATTGTTAATCTAAAACTTATGAGACAATGATCACTCTTACAAAAGTGTTCCCCCACAGACACTTGGTCCACTTGGCTCAACTCATTCCCCAGCACCAGATCCAGGAATGCCTCCTTCCTAGTTGGATTGAGAACATACTGGTCAACGAAGTTCTCCTGAACATATTTCAGCAAATCCTCCCCCTTCTTTCCATTTACTCAAAAATGGTCCCAAACAATATTTGGGTCATTAAAGTCCTCCAATATCTCTACTCCATAGTTTTTGCACATCTCTGTCACTTCCCTGCAGATTTGCTCCTCTATCTCTCACTATTTGGAGGCCTATAGAGTACCCCGAGAGTGTGATCATACCCTTTTATTCCTCTTAACTCTAACCAAATAGGTTCTGTCTTTGCCCCTTCAAGGACATCCTCTCTTTCCAACATTACAATGTCTCCCCTAGTCAGTATTGCCACTCCACCTCCCTTTTTTCCTTCCCTATCTTTTCTGAACACTTAGCATCCGTGAATATTAAGTGCCTGGTCCTCACAATTTTAAGCCAGGTTTTTGTTATTGGCACTACATCATGTTTCCACACAGCTATTTGTGCTTGTAGCTCATCAATCTTATTCACCACGCTTTGTGCATTTACATACATGCATTGTAAACCTGTATTTGTATTCCTCGTGGCCCTCCTTAGTCTGCTCCTATCTAGCCTAGTACTACTTCCTTCTCTAGCACAATCCAACGCTCTCATTCCTTTAGACACCTTATTCCTCTTTTCTACTTCTATATGTTGGTGCCCATCCCCCTGACAATTTACTTTAAACCTTCCCCAACCACACTAGTGAACCTCCCTGTGAGGACGTTGGTCCTAGTCCTGTTGAGGTGCAACACATCCCTTTTGAATAGGTGCCTCCTGACCCAGAACTGGCCCCAATGACCCAAGAATTGAAGCCCTCACACCTGCACCATGCCTCAATCCACACATTGATCCTCCCTGTCTTACTAATTCTACTCTCGTTAGCACGTGGCACTGGGAATAATCAAGAAATTGCTACCTCAAGATCCTACTTTTTAATTTCCTCCCTAGTTCTGAAAATCTAACCATAGGACCTCAATACCTGCCCTCTCTATGTCATTGGTACCAATGTGTACCACAACTTCTGGCTCATTCCCTTCTCCCTGCTCCCTCTCCATGATGTCCTTTACCCTGGCGCCAGGGAGACAACACACTGGGAATCACAATTATGTTTACAGAAATTCCTATCTGTCCCCCTAAATATGGAATCTCCTATAATGACACATTGCTACTCTTTGCTATTCCCCCTGTGCAGTACCTTGCCCATTGGTGCCATGGTCTGTACCAGACTCCTTTAAGGTGTTGTCACTCCCAGCAGATTCCAAAGCTGAGTACTGATTGGAGAGCGGCACACAGGCTACCCGACCTGAACCCAATGGGACCCGACGACATGTGTTGGGTTCGGGTCAGGTCGGGTCGGGTCGCACTTCCTGATCCGGCATTTGGGCTCAGGTTGGGCCGGGTTGAACACGCTCTATCACCACCTCCAGTAAGTGGCTCCAATGTTAATTTACTTTTTGGACTTGAAACGTGGTTTTGTTACAGTTATCTTAAGCTTGTGCAGATAAGCAACAAAGTGAAAAACGGAAGGTAAGTTAACTGATAGTCAGGTCAGGTCGGGTCGAGCGCAGGAAAAGACTCGGGTCGGGTCGGGCTCGGGGTCGGATGTGGTTCTGTTGGACTCAGGTTTCATTTGCAGACCCGAGCCGGTCTTTAGTACACACCCCAAAGACTCCTGCATTCCCTGCCTCTTCCGAATGGCTACCCCTCTACTATCCTGAAATTTCACTGCCCGTAGGTTGACCACCTCCTGAAACGTATGATCCAGGAAACACTCCTGCTCCCTGATGCTCCGCAGTGACTGCAGCTGCCCCTCAAGCTCGGAAATCCTGAGCTCGAGCTCAAGCAGTTGGAGACACTTCCTACACACGTGGTCCCCCAAGACACATGAAGTGTCCTGAAGTTCCCACATGGTGCAGGAATTGCAAGCAACAGGTCTCAGCTGCCCATCCATGATCTCATAAAAATATCTCACTTCCCCCTTTTATAATCTAGTTAGTACCTTATATAAACTATTCATTTTAATTAAAATGCCTCTCAATCTGCTCTGTACTAATATTTTTATTAATTCAATTATGTTATCCTTACCCCAATTGGTATTCTATTAATCTAAGCTGTAAATTTAATACAGTACTTTATAGCTTCCTGGTGCTAGTTTAAATGACTACCCTAGATTAGAGAGAAAAAAACTCTAAAAAAACTCATCAACCAACCACCTACCTGCTATCATCTGAAATCACACTTTGCTTTTTTTGTAAAACGCCATGGAAGGTCCACTTTTTCCCCCATTCTGATTTATCAGCTGCTGCTGTTGTTGCCAGGTCTCACTGTCTTCTGCTCCCTCACTTGGACCACTCCTTGTTTTGTAAAAGAGTAGAACAGCACCTTTCCCTCACTGCACCGAACTCCCTCGCTCACCAAATTCCCCGAGTTACATAATCTGTCACAGCAGTACTCCATCAAGCTGGATTTCATGCTATTTATCTGCTGTCTTATAAATTGAGCAAATATTCAAATCCTTTTAAGACATTTCATTGCCAAAATCAGTGGTGTAGCCTAAAAACACAGGTTCAGCTTGTAACCTTGAGTGTCTTGATTAACTTGTAGAACATTAAATCACTCTGTAATGCCAGTGATCATTGCTGCTTGGGGTAGTTATGCAGGTGGCATATTTTAACAAGTATTAGAATAAATTAATTTGCGGACACTTAACAATAGAATTCTTAGTAAATCGTTTAGATATTCTACAAGTTTTAGTGTTTAAATACTACCAAAACTTTGTGATAAGATGTTTATCAAACTAGAAATTCCTGTATATATATAGCAGAATATTCAGATTATCAAAGCATTGTGTTTAGCATTAAATACCACTCTTACAATAAGGATAGTTTGGAATACCTTCATTGACTTTTACATCTTTTAATCTAATTTATTCTACTGCACAGAAAATGGGTGCCCGTTAAAGCCAAATATTCCTAACGGGACGTTTTGTGTAGCGGCTGCTCGTTAAAGAATACAGTATGCTATCTTTTTATCTGTGCCCTATATATCACCTTCTTGTACTCTTTTCTGCTCTTGACATCTCTTAAATTCTTTTGCTACAACAACATTAGAGGCAAAAGTTTTCCAGTTAGTTTAACATTCTTTTTGGCTTTTGCATATGTTGAAAGGGCTAGCTCACTTGCATTTTCTTTTAAAACTTTGAATATGAAGTCATATTTATGCCAGATGTTTTCACAGAAAAACTTAAGCATTCTGTAACTGTTTTTAGGCAGCAGATGAATTTTTTAAAGTGTAAAATGAGAAGGACCAATGCCTGAAGGATTCCTATACTTACTATGCAGAGAAAATAATATTGTTTTCTCCTTCTCATTTGGTATTGGGAACTCTCCATGAGTGTGATCAGCCTGCATCAATAAAGTGGGGAATATTCTCATTGACCATTTTGTCCAACTTCTCTGCGTTTAGATACTTCATGGATTACACTATCAACACACATTGATCTCTCATAGCTTAGCGACGTAATATTTGAGTTGGGAGAACACCGGATTGATGAATCTAACTATGTATGTGCTGAATAGTTTAACAGACAAATCTCTGTTTACTAACTTATACCTTTGAGTTGACATTTAAACATCCCTATCTAGTTGCTTATGGCTCCTTGACATATTGAACCACCAGATAGATTGTGCACCAATATTTTTTAACATCACTCTTAAATGATTTTTTATGGATTGTCAACAGGTACTCCAATGTATGAATAGTGAGATCTTCATTTGTGCCTTTTTATTCACTTACATTATTGAGTTTCTATGTCAGTTGTGTAACTCTGGGAAAATCATAGAGTGAAAAAGTCATCCCTAGGCTGTCATTGTGCATTTTGTAGTAGTTAGTTCTGAGCAATATGGATAGTTGTTTGGCATAGGTTTCTCCCAGTACTCTATTCATGACCCTTGATACTCAGGAGAACAAATAGATGCAGTCTCACCCTAAATCTTAAAAATAGCAACTTTAATGATGGATGATAGAAATTAATAGATTTCTTTTCTTTCTTTCTTTCTTTCTTTCTTATAGATTTCTTTTAAAGTACAATTATTATAGCTTTGGCCATTCTTTTGGTTACATCAAAAAATAAAATATCTATTTATTTGAACTGTGGAAATTGTGGCTTAGCTCCTGATGGTACCTACCTAAAAATTTGTGGTCTAGCAACTAAACATTTTAATTTGGAGCCATTAGTAACTACTTAAAAAATTAAACTTAGATTTGTACATAAACTTTTGGACATACAGTCAACACAAATCTTAATGGAGCTATTTTTAAGAACAATTTAAGAGCCCTGGTTCTATTACTGACATACATCAATGCTACCAACATTGATTAGGTTGAACTATATCCCTCAAGCACTATACTTGCTTGTTTGTTTATGACATTACTCACTGTTAAAGAAGTCTTAAAATAGATAGCATTGATTACACTACCTAGTTCTTTCTGTAAAATTCCCAAGTTCCTCAATATCTTCTGTCATTCAGTTTCAGGATAACTATTAAAGTCACAAATCGAAGTGGTGACAAAATTCACACCTCGTCCTGCCCTCCAGAGGGAAAAATTGAGAGTCAGAATTGGAGCTTGAGATGGTCACAGAACAATCAGTTAGTCTGGCCACACATTGTCATACAGACAGCAATTGGCCTCAATATCATTATGATGCAAGTTCATTAAAGAGATAAAGATCTCCTTACTGGATCTTGAAGTTTTGCCTACTGGCTCTGAGTGCCCAATGCCCTTTGAAATATAGCTACCACCAACTGGTCAAAACTCCTGTACTGGGCTATTTACTACTGTAGGCTTATGATTCTGATTAGACTCCCATGGCCAACTATCAGTAGTCCCATATCAAATTCAAGGAATAAAAGTAGTGACAAATTGGTGTGCCTATAATCTTCTACCTCCATGTTATTGGCATGTTTTCAAAATAGATCTACTCTATGTGCCAGTGATAACTTGTGGCAGAACATCAATAAGGTGTCACCTTTTATTCTTCATATGTTCACAGGTTGTCCAATTGTACAGCTTGGATCCTTTTGTTAGTGTGTAATTGGAATGCCACATATCCATTGGACACCTGGACATATGAATAGAAAAGGCTGTTGCTTACTCAGCTGGAGCTGGCATGCTATACAAGATCCCTTAGGACCAATTCACAACTTCTATTTCCTCAGCACAGTTTTTGATCTCTAGTATGGTTCAAACCATAGTCGGCATGTCATAGCACTAAGGGTCTCTGAGAATAGTGCTTCCAGATGGGAGTACAAATATATTAGTGCCTCCATGTACAAATTCAGCTCCAAGCCAGCACTTCAGATGAGAGTGGCAAGTTACCAGGTAAATTGTGCCAGTTATAAGTATCACATGACGCGTAAGCTGTGGAAAATTGCCAATACAATCCATGCTGCTGCCAGAGAGGCTGTCCTCCCTGTCATTGAGGAAAACATTCAGAATGCCAAGATGCAGCCTCCAAGAGGCCTGTGGTGTTCTTAAGCTGAAACCCAAACCCAAGCCACCATTGATCTAAGAAACACCTGATACAAATTTTAAATCCACTGACAGAATTAATTCACCATTGTATAATAACACCAGCTTTGGATCAAAGGAGCTATCCAAGCTTCTTTGTCTTTGATATGACAGTAAACCAGTAGAGTTATTTTCCCTGTCAGCTATCATATTAAAGAAGAAAGATTTGTAATTGTACAGTGCCTTTCACAACTTTAGGATGTCCCAAGACACTTTACAACCAATGAAGTATGTTTTGAAGTGTAGTCACTGGTATAATGTAGCAAATATAAGAGATTAAAATTTATTAGAATTTCAAGCCAGAAAACCTATAGTCATAGCAGGAAAAATTAGATTTCTGCATCAGCTACTTTGGTCTGTGACTACACTGAGCCTTCAGACACATCATGAACTTTAGAAATTGAGAAAAGTTCCTCAGAGTTAAATATGATCACTGTCCTCACAGTAATTCTAGTAATTCTAGTGGTTTGTTTGACCCGTCTCCCAGAATTGGATTCCCTCCCACCTTCCGTGGCCAGGGATTGAAATACCGCACCACCCCCAACCCAACAAAGATCCTAAGTAGTAGCAGCAGACTCCCTACCTGCTCCTGCAGCTCACTCTGGAGTCCTCCTCACCCAACTGGAAGACAAGCTTGTCAATCAGGCTGACTCCCAGGTGGGGAAACTACCAAGGTTAAAAAGTAGGGACACCCAAACTTCTGGGGAGACTCCATCAGAGACAGAAGACTTATGATTAACAAAGCAACAGTATCAGGCAGGATAAAACTTTTGATCCATATAGCCCACTTATCCAGAGTTTTCCCCTTGTTGACACTTAAAAAGCTATCTAGTTCATCCTTAAACCCCATTAAGGTTTCTTATTTGATCACCTATTTCAATAACTTGTTCCATTTACCATTTTGGTAAAAGTAGTTCCTCCTACATTTCCTATTTTATTTTCCTTAATTTGTAAAAATGACTGCTTATGCTTAAATTCTATGTACAGCAGAAAAATCTTACTTGGGTCTAATTTGTCCAAATCTCACATAATTTTAAACACTTATCATATCCCATCTTAGCCTTCTCTTTTTAAGGGAGAAAAGACTCAGGGTAGTCAATCTTTTTTCATATGTTCGCATTTAGGTTTGGAATCAACCATATAGCCTTTGTCCCAGATCCAATAGCTGAATATTCTTTTTCAAATAGGTAGAACAAAACTGCATATAATACTCCAGATGTGGCCTCATCAGGGCTAAATACAGTTTTCATTTCCGGATTTATATGTTATACCTCTTGGTATGCATTCGAGCATCTGTTTGATTTTTTTAACAGCCTGGGAACATTGTGGTGATGGTTTTACTGACCTGACCTGATCCTGCTCAGATACATCAAGTACATTCCCATTTAGCACATAATCCACATCAACCTTCTCTCTACCTAATTTCAGAACCTTATATTTGCCTGTATTAAACTTTACCTGCTATTTTTCTGCCCACTAATTGGGCTTGGCAAGACCCTTTTGAATTGTTATACATTGATGCTCATCATTTCCCATTGCTCCCAAGTTTGTATTGTCTACAACTTTGAACAGAATTCCTTCACTTAAATTATGCATCAGGCCCCAATACTGAATCTTGTGTCACTGGTAACTAACTGGCTGCCAATCAGATGCCTACCCATGCACTACTACTCATTGGTAAATGATTGGTTGATAGACTATAATCATTTTAATAAATTCCCTTCTGTCCCATGGGCTTGGACTTTATGCAGTAGTCTATTAACGCAAGCAAATGGACCGCTGGGTGGAGCACTACCTGGAACTGTACTCCAGGGAAAATGCTGTCACTGAGATCGCCCTCAGTGCAGCCCAGTCTCTGCCAGTCATGGATGAACTGGACGTACAGCCAACAAAATCGGAACTCAGCGATGCCATTGATTCTCTAGCCAGCGGAAAAGCCCCTGGGAAGGACAGCATTACCCCTGAAATATTCAAGAGTGCCAAGTCTGCTATACTTTCAGCACTCTACGAACTGCTTTGCCCATGCTGGGATGAAGGAGCAGTACCACAGGACATGTGCGATGTCAATATCATCACCCTCTATAAGAACAAGGGTGACCGCGGTGACTGCAACTACCGTGGAATATCCCTGCTCAGCATAGTGGAGGAAGACTTCGCTCGAGTTGCTTTAAACAGGCTCCAGAAGCTGGCTGAGCATGTATACCCTGAGGCACAGTGTGGCTTTCGAGCAGAGAGATCGACCATTGACATGCTGTTCTCCCTTCGCCAGCTACAGGAGAAATGCCGCGAACAACAGATGCCCACTACGTTGCTTTCAGTGATCTCACCAAAGCCTTTGACCTCGTCAGCAGACATGGTCTCTTCAGACTACTAGCAAAGATCGGATGTCCACCAAAGCTGCTAAGTATCACCTCATTCCATGACAATATGAAAGGCACAATTCAGCATAGCGGCGCCTCATCAGACCCCTTTCCTATCCTGAGTGGCGTGAAACAGGGCTGCGTTCTCGCACCTACACTGTTTGGGATCTTCTTCTCCCTGCTGCTCTCACATGCGTTCAAATCTTCAGAAGAAGGAATTTTCCTCCACACAAGATCAAGTGGCAGGTTGTTCGACCTTGCCTGTCCAAGAGCGAAGACCAAAGTATGGAAGGTCCTCATCAGGGAACTCCTCTTTGCTGACGATGCTGCATTAACATCTCACACTGAAGAGTGTCTGCAGAGACTCATCGACAGGATTGCGGCTGCCTGCAGCGAATTTGGCCTAACCATCAGCCTCAAGAAAACGAACATCATGGGACAGGATGTCAGAAATGCTCGATCCATCAATATTGCCGACCACGTTCTGGAAGTGGTTCAAGAGTTCACCTACCTAGGCTCAACTGTCTCTCGATGCAGAAATCAACAAGTGCATGGGAAAGGCTTCCACTGCTATGTCCAGACTGGTCAAGAGAGTGTGGGAAAATGACGCACTGACACGGAACGCAAAAGTCCGAGTGTATCAAGCCTGTGTCCTCAGTACCTTGCTCTACGGCAGCGAGGCCTGGACAACGTTTGTCAGCCAAGAGCGACGTTTCAATTCATTCCATCTTCGATGCCTCCGGAGAATCCATGGCATCAGGTGGCAGGACCGTATCTCCAACACAGAAGTCCTCGACGTGGCCAACATCTCCACCATATACACCCTACTGAGCCAGCGGCGCTTGAGATGGCTTGGCCATGTGAGCCGCATGGAAGATGGCAGGATCCCCAAGAACACATTGTACAGCGGGCTCGTCACTGGTATCAGACCCACCGGCCATCCATGTCTCCGCTTTAAAGATGTCTGCAAACGCGACATGAAGTCCTGTGACATTGATCACAAGTCATGGGTGTCAGTCGCCAGCAATCGCCGCAGCTGGCGGGCAGCCATAAAGGCGGGGCTAAAGTGTGGCGAGTCGAAGAGACTGAGCGGTTGGCAGGAAAAAAGACAGAAGCGCAAGGAGAGAGCCAACTGTGTAACAGCCACAACAACCAATTATAGCTGCAGTACTTGTGGATGAGTCTGTCACTCTAGTATTGGCCTTTATAGGCACTCCAGGCGCTGCTTCACAAACCACTGACCACCTCCAGGCACTTACCCATTGTCTCTCGAGACAAGGAGGCCAAAGAACTATTATGAGGGATTAAATCAATGCTATTGATCCCTTTCTAAACCTTTATGGATAGCTGGTCTGTACCAAGCTATAACAGTTTGGAGAGAAACAATCAGACAAATAACAAAGGAGTCTTCATTTCTGATTAAACCACTGCTATTGTGACATTCTCCATTTATTAATATATAACAAATGTTCCTATCAAATTTTTTGTAATCAAATGAACATTACAAATATAAGGGAAGAGTAAAAGGAAAATTATTCAATGTTTTTGCTTCTTCTGTTCTTGAACTCCCTTTTCCTGAACCTTTATGGATAGTTAGTCTACACTGGGTTAATATTGGTTAAGTAACATGCTACTATAGTAACAGATTTAGAGATAGTACAAGACACAGAGGTTTTTTTTTAAGTTCTCATCTGGATTTGACAGTACAATGAAAATTTGCGAAGGACAGTCTCAACCACTAATAAAGTTGCAATGTGTGAAAGAAATACACTCAAAGGGGAGAAATTTATGCCCACCTCACACCAAATTTGGAGGCAGGAACAGCATATAATTGGATGGGATTGTAGCAGGGTGGGGAACCTCATCATCTTCCCGCCTCCACCCAAATTGAGTCTGGCGCGGGAAGGTCTATAAATGGCCTTCCCGCCTCGCCGCCATTTGAGGCCCTTAAGTGGCAATTACTGCCCAATTATGGCCCTCATCATGCCTCCACCGGTATTAGCCCAGTAGTGGGCAGGCTTGTCGCCACTCGGGGAGCATGTCAAGCAAACCCGTGTGAGTTGCTTGCTGGCTCTGGGTGCTGGGGGTTCCCTCGTTAAAAGGCACTTAATGCCTAATCGAGGGACCTGGCATCGGAAAGGGAGGCCCGCTGAGAGCCACCCCCCTGCCTTGCTGACGACCCCTGTACAAACCCTTCCCCCACAATCCCTACACAATGAAACCCCTCCCACCCTGACCTACCTGTGGCCTGGGTCCTTCGCCTCTCGTGGGTGCAGTACCGGCAACAGACATTACCTCTGCAGTTGTGCTGCTGCGTTAAAGAGCTGCCGGCCTCTGATTAGCCAACAGCTCTTAGAGGACAAGGCTTCCGTTGTCGGGTCCTTAATCCTATGGAAGGCCCGCTGCTGTCCACTTAATTGCCTAATTGGAACTTGATTTGGCAGGCCTTCCCCAGAGGAAGCAATGCGAGACTCTCGCCAATGTTTTAGCCGGTGGTCAAAACCGCCATCATCCAGATAATATCCCGGCCAAAATCTGCTGTGCAGCAATTTGGAAGAACGTGCCTGTCAGTTAAAGCAATGTCACACCCTCTAAGAGTAAAAGCCTTTTGTATTGTGTCTCTGATTGATGAGCACACTTTATATTTAGGTATTTGGCATGCAACAAGAGGAAAAAAGTACATACTTTTGAGCATTCAAAATATTGTATTTTTAAGTTTGTTCTTAGGATGTGTGCACCGTTGGCACGACCAGCATTTGTTGCCCATCCCTAATTGCCTTTGAACAGATGGTGGTGAGCTGCCTTCTTAAACTGCTGCAGTACATGTGTTGTAGGTACACCCTCAGTACTGTAAGGGAGGAGTTCCAGGATTTTGGGCCAGCGACAGTGAAGGACTGGTGATACAGTTCCAAGCCAGGATGGTATGTGACTTAGAAGGGAACTTGCAGGTCATGTTCACATATATCTGCTGCCCTTCTTCTACATGGTAGATGTTGTGGGTTTGGAAGGTGCTGTTGAAGGAGCCTTGGCAAGTTGCTGCAGTGCATCTTGTAGATGCTACACACTGCTGCCACTGTGTGCTGGTGATGGAGGGGGTGAATGTTTAAGGTGGTGAATGGGGTGCCAATCAAACAAGCTGCTTTGTGTTGGATGGTGTTGAACTTCTTGTGTGTTGTTGGAGGTCCTAGTGAAGCTATTCATCACACTTGTGATTTGTGCCTTGTGGATGGTGGACAGACCTTGGGGAGTGAGGAAGTGAATTCCCAGCCTCTGACCTGCTCTTGTAGCCACAATATTTATATGACTGGTCCAGTTAAATTTCTGGTCAACGGTAACCCCATGATGGTGAGGGATTCGGCAATGGTAATGCCATTGAAAGTCAAGGGGAATTGTTTATATTCTCTCTTGTTGGAGATGGTCATTGCCTGGCATTTGTGTGGCACGAATATTACTTGCCACTTATCAGCCCAAACCTGAATGTTGGTCCAGGTCTTGCTGTATGTGAGCAGGGACTGCTTCAATATGAGGAGCTACGAATGGTACTAAACACTGTGCAATTGTCAGCAAACATCTCTACTTCTGACCTTATGTTGGAGGAAAGGTCATTGATGGAGCAGCTGAATATGGTTGGGCCTAGGACACTGCTCTGAGGAATTCCTGCAGCAATGGCCTGGGGCTGAGGTGATTTGCCCTGACAACCACAACCATCTTTGTTTGTGCTAAGTACATAGTGCAGTATTGGAGTTAAAACAAAATTGCTGGTAAGTGATATATGTTCCATAAATCTAAGTAAATAAGAATCATGTTGCACTGCAGGTTATAATTATAAATGACCATCTTGATCCTATCATGAGTCCTGAACTCACTAAATACCTGTGAATATAATCTAGCTTTCAAAATTACTTGGTGTTTAAATATTGAGCCACTATTAATAAACTTCTTCAATATTTACTTTTGATCAATAGATAGATTCCATTCAGCAAAAAAATAGTTCCATATGCAGAATGTGCTTCATTTTCAGAGATTTAATTTGATTTTGATTATATATTAAATATATGATACACAGCCGTGTTAAGTGTAGTCAATGGCAGCACAAATGCCAAAAGAATCAAATTGTTTGAAAAGGTTTGTTGTGGTTTGAAGATGCTTTCCAAATAGTCATTAAACATTTAAGCGAATAAATCTGCAGAATATGTTTCTGACATTGGCACTTGTTCTGTGGTATTTCTCTGATCAGATGGAAGGACTGTATGTTATGCATAGTGCATTCATGCATAAACAATATCATTTTCATAAATTAAAACCTCCCCTGCAGAAGCAACATCTGTGCCTGCCTGGGTTTGAATAAAAGATGGTGGCATGTGAGTTGCCCCTCAACTGACTGAAAGAATCCTTATGCTTTGAAATCTAGGCATAACCAAGGGTCATTTATCCACTTATGTGCTAGGGTTTCTTAAATCAGCCTTTTATATTACGCTAGAGGGTTGTATTGTTCTTTGTGAAATCACTGAAACAGTACAAATATATTAAATTCTGTTTTGATCCCTATCATTTCTATGTTTACTTACAGTGTTTTGTGTAATGAATAAATTATTTTGAATTGTTTCTGCCCTAGCTACTTTTAAAACCTGTTTTTACTAATTACTTTTTAACATAACACTTCAGTTTAGATAGCTTTAAAAAGTATGCTAATACTAATTGTGGCTAACTCCTGTCTTTGTTCTGTTATGCTTAGGTGTTTATGAGTCTACCAATAGACACAAGGGAATAGAGATGGAACAGGTCCAACTGCAGCTGAATGAATTTGTGTTGCTGCGGTGCATGTACTCAGCTAGCAATGAACTGTTTCTCTAGGATGTGATAGTGCTTGCATGAGTTTGTAAATGAGGAAGTTGATATTATTCCTTGGAACTTTAGTTTTACAGTAAAGCTTGCTCTAAAAGTGGAGTGTTAATGCCAATCTACCTCTACATATGAACTGCTCCTATCTCTTAGATTACAGTTCACCAGTTGTATCTATTAGGTATGGGAAGCTTGCTCAGAGAAGCATCAAGAACTAAATAAAAATTTGAAAGAAAATATGACCACTCTTTTTAAAGGTGAACTCTGTATAGTGAATGTATTGCAGTGGTTTCAGGATCATATCCATAAATAAACTGTAGTAGACGCAGCCGCTTATACTGAGAACAGAAAGACCACTGAGGGGCAAGAAAGTGAGAAAGCTGCCAAGTACATATTCTCTAGACACCTAATTCAGAGCCATGACATATATGGCAAAGACAAATGGCAAAAAATTTTGGACTGAACTAGAGAGTTGTCCCTCACTGGATTATGCCTTCCAGAAAAACCAGGTTGCATTGGTATGGAAGGTAAGAAATAAGACTGAAGAATTTTGGTCTTGAACAGGGTAGAGACATTTTAAAATTTAGACACAACAAAAATCCCAAGAAACAAAAAGCAGGTACAGCAGCATAGTGCAGCCACTTAGGTAATGTGTTTACAACACCTTAAATATTCTTTCACCTTATAAACTTCATTATTTACCAGAAGTCATGCATTAAAAATTAAACCTAGGATATAGTAATGTGATGTTTTTCAAATTTATCTACTGAACACTCTTCATTTTTCTTATTTTGTTTTTAAACAAACCCTAAAGATTATGGATGCCATCTTAAAATGATCTTTTTAAAGGAATTACATCCATACTTAAATACTTCAATACCTCTAACTGACTTGCAAAAATGACAGAGGGACACTCTAAACCTTACCAGGCCATTGTTTTCCCTACAGCTGCACTGGGGATATGACATTCCATGGTTTTGTAAAATGATAATCTCATAGATATTATTAATGTTGAGATTCCCATACTTTCATTTCTTCTTCTTTGTCAAAATAAACACAAACTGTGAACTCAGAAATTTATGGAGCAAAAAGCAAGATTCTTGACCTACCTTTTCATTGTTTTGAACAGAATATGAAAAAGTTAGGACTGGTTCTTGGAAAGCACTATAGGAAGGGAAGGTTTCTCAAGACACTGGCCTACCACATGATTTCCCAAACACCATTTTGAGATAGGATGATAATAGTCTGGTACCTTAAGGTTTGTTTATACATAATGTGAGCTAATTATTCAAAATAATTTGCTAATTTAGAAGTTTTAAATGTTTTATTTTGAAAAAAAAACTATTTTCTATAATCTAAGCTATTTATTTTTAAGAGAAAAATGTTACACAGAAATTCAAGTTGTCCATAAATTCTCAACAATATCTGAAATGGGAGAGCTTCTTGCAGAATAAACTTTAAAACTGTAATTATTTCCCTTCCACCATGAACCTTATGTACCTTCTCTGAAATTTGAAAGTTTTGCTGATACAAATGTTTTTCCCATTGCTTTAGGCCAAGTGGTTATTCAAAATTAGAGAACTTACTTTAAAATTCCTCTGATGAATTCATATTCTACGCATGCATCACAGTTTAAATTGGTTCATAATGTTATTTTTCACTCAAAGTATTATCGTCTGGTTACAGGAGACTGCATTGGTGCAAAATTTCTCTTTAACACCTCAAGGACTTTCCAGTAACTAGCATAAACCACCTGCAATCATGTTTCCAAAACTTGAGGAAATGGTCCCTTATGCTGCAGTGTTGGTGGAAAAAATATCATGGATAGAGGGAAATGTTATCGATTGCTAGTGACTCACGACATACCTGTCATGTCAGCATATCTTTTTTAGTCTGGAAAGGCAAAGTTCTCTCAAAGGAACAAGTCACAGCTATTGATACACTTCTCAAAGAAAGGAGAAAATTGGATATACAAATTGGAATACTGTGGACGGTAAAATATGATAAAATATTCTTAAGCAAATGAGTAATTCATTCTTTTCCTTCATAAAAGTCTAAGTTAAAAATGTGGTTGTTATTGTAGGACCTGATCTGCAGGATAAAAATAAATCAGACCATGGAAGTAAATCTTTGTTGTAATAAGCTTTTATTCTACAAATAATAAATTTTGCACCTTTCATGAGCTATCAAAATAAAACAATAATCCCATAGGAATTACGTACACTAAGAAAAATCACATTTAATGAAAATGCAACATTTGACAAAGATGAGATTACTATTTCAATAAAAGACTGCATGAATGTGATCTCAATTCCCAATGCATTGTGGCATTACATCATAAAATACAGGATTACAAACAAAATTACAGTACCAATTTATTTCAGTTGAACCAGCATTACACTTCAAACAGCACTTCATCTGGACTGCATTGTACATGCAATATCTATTGTTCTAATTACGGAATAAATGTGAGATTTTTAGCTACTGCACTAATTAACTAATATATAGCCCAACATTAATAAGCCTGATTATAGCTGTAGCTTTTAACTCTCAGATACGATAAGACGCCGTGTATGTGTGCGCGTGTGTGTATATCTACGTGTATTATGTGAAGTCAATTAGTTGATAAACGGAACAAACAATTCCTTCGCTGGTTTTAGAGTCAGGTTAACTTCGCTGTTCTGATAATGTTTGATGGAAATGGTTTAAAGGAAAGAAATACAGTGCAAATGATTTGTGATAGTCAAGCAACCGTTTTAAGAAACTGATAATTGGTATTTGATAACATTATATACACATTTGTGCAACTATTATATCCTTTTGATATGATCTACGAAAGATAGGTCTTTTTTTATTTTGTTTTCGATTTGCATCCTGTTAGTCTCATAGGTAAGGTTCTAATACCAGGAAAAGACTGAAGCGGGAAAATAATTCGTCAGGATTGTGCAACCTTGCATGATTTTATAGGTAGGAAGTCCTAAGGCAACAGAATATTATTCTAAGCACTTTTCTGCTGGTTAAAAATTAAATTACTTTTGTATAAATTATAGATAATCCTACTCTTGATATAAAAACAGTGATGGAGCTGCATGGTTAAAATAGGAAATCGACCTTATAAAAATTCATTAAAAATTCTGTACAAAATCACAACAAAATAATTCAGCATGGGAAAGGTAACAGTAGTAAAATGTTGGCTGAAAAATATATTTTTAAATTGGCCCATTATTAGTTTAAAAATTGCATAGATTCCTAATTATTGCTTGTAATTTTGTCATGTGGATCAGTAATTACCATTATCTGAATAGGCGCTACATCGACTTTCATATGTAGCCCATAAAGAGAAGCGCTAGTAGAATATTGTAAAGATGATAACAGGAAGTCTTTTCATTCCCATTTCTCTTTAAAGGCAGTAACAATAATAAATACAAATACTAATTTAAGCGTGAAACATTTGCACTCCGCAGCAAGTGATACCAGTGTGCTGCCGTGTGTAAACAAGCTATTCAAGAAGTATATTTAATTCGATTCGTTTACAATACATTGTTGCTGGCTTCCATGTTAATCATGGAAGATGGCATTAAGCTGGGCACTCATAACTCGCTCGTGATGCGAGTGGGCGTCGTATGGCATAATGTTGTCTATAGGGATTTCACATCGAGCGTTAGTGGAAGAAAACATGGAGCTGTGTCCTTGGGGTCCGGCCAGCGTGGCTGCAGGGTAGTGCATGGTGAACGTATAGTTCTTGTCAAACTCTTGAGAAGGCTCCTGCTTGAAAGAGAAATTCCCATTGATGCTTAAAGGTGGGCTTAACGGTCCGTCGAAGGACGGGCTAGTGCATTCAGTGAGCGTGTTTTCAAAAAAAGGTTCTAGGGCCCCTGCATAACTGTGCGGCTTGACATGAAATATGTGGGAACTGTCCATAGTACCGTAAGGCGGACTCGGAAGACCAGGGGACTGGTACGTGTATGGGTGAACGGAGAAGGAAGCACTGGCCGTTTGCATATGTGGCATGTCCTGGTTCTGCTCTGGAAGGAAAGTTCGCGGGTTTAACTGAAGGCAGCCAGCTACTAGATTAGTGGTGGGCTGTGATAAACCTTTGCAGAGCATCTGCACAAACGACACGAGATCTGGGCTCTTTCCAGAACGCAGAATCTCCGATAAAGCCCAGATATAGTTCTTAGCTAGTCTCAGAGTCTCGATCTTGGATAGTTTTTGGGTTTTCGAGTAACAGGGCACGACCTTCCGCAGACTATCCAGTGCTGCATTTAGCCCGTGCATGCGGTTCCTCTCTCTGGCGTTAGCTTTCATTCTCCTCATTTTAAACCTCTCCAATCGAGCTTTCGTCATTTTCTTTTTCTTGGGTCCCCGCCGTTTAGGTTTTTGATTTTCATTCTCGTCCACTTCATCCTCCTCCTCATCATCGTCTTCATCATCATCATCATCATCATCATCCTCCTCCTCATCATCCTCTCCCATTTTATCAAGTTCTTCCGTTTCTGCCTTGAACGCGAGACTCATGGCTTCATTTTCATCGTCCTTTTTGTCGACTTCGTGCTCATCCTGGGAACTGAGACAGTCATCCGTCCAACTGGGGTTGCTCTGCGTTTCTGGCATCATGTTTTCTGTGTACGATTTTGTCATCGTCAAGATCCTATACAATGAAAACACACAAAAAGTACATTCTTCAGCAGAATTGAAAATTGAAATCACGAAGCGGTAGGATTTGATGCAGTTTGTAAATTTGGCATTACTTTCTAAAACTCAACCGAGTTTTAAAGTTTTTTCTTCTCTCCAAAGTAGAACCTGAGATATTTATCCTATCTACTATAATTCTAAAAGTCAAATGGGCTGTGTAAACATGTAAGATCAGCAGTACAACTGTCAAAATGTACAGAAGTATGAAACAATACTACAAAACCCTGTTTATTGTGTGTAGTTTTATTGAGGGTTACAGAAACTTCAAATAATAGAACGGGTAAAAGGCACTGCCGAGTCGCCCCAACATCTGTTCCTGTCTCGTTGATAAATTACATGTCCCACAGAATGTCAATACGGAAAATACGAAGGAATTCATAAAAAAAATCACCAACTCATTTAAACAGGAATGGACTGTAAGCACTACTCTATTTCTACCTTTTCGTTTCCCACGTTACGAGAATGAAAGTAATCCATTCCAGAAGTAATCAACCTTAATGTTTCTGTAATGAAGAAACCTTGGTGTAAATGACATGGACTCTTGGCCACTGAAAAGAATTATAGAAGTGAGAGTATTGTACAGTTTCGGGACAGGAACACACTATTGATTTCCCCTGTTCCGCGCATGTGAAAATACATACAATCCTATCCCCTGTTGTACAAATTGATGACTTTGTAGACGTGCATAAGCAGATTATGCACAATAAAATGTGACTGACAGAATTAATCGGTTCGTGTCTATCAGTACAACTGTTCTTTCCAAATCTCAGAAATAAAGGTCCGAGGTACGTCTACAAATGTTTTCAATCACAGCAAAATAACATTGCGGATGATTTCTAAAAGAAAAACATCGCAGAGATCTTGCAATATTTGTAGAGACGATCTGCGGCTCAAAAATAATCTCTGGAAACCATACGTGTGGACGCAAGCGCAGTAATCCACAGGGATCAGGTGCAAAACTGTGTCTTTAATAAATATCCCCATCCGCTGGTTTTGCTGGAGCAGCTTCAATACCTAACTAAGCCCTTGTTTCTAAATGTTACAGCTGGGGTGTTGGTTAGAGGAGTGAAGTACATGGACTTTTTATTTCGATTTGTGCACTAGCAATGCAACAATGTAAATTGCTTGCTGCTAGGCTGCGCTGTCGTCTCTTGATAACAGTAACAGGTAGCATATGTTTGCAGCTTTCATGCTACTCTTCTGCACCTTCCACCCAAATTAATAATTTATACAACAGCATATTTTTTTTCCGCAAATTGTTGCAGCATTCCAATTCAGCCCTCATTGCCCAGATACTGAAAGCAAACTACCACTCCGCGACATATTTGATTCGTATTTTGCAAACTGAATTAAAGCTATTTAAAAAAAAGAAATGAAAAAGTTAAAAGCTTTTCTTGCTGCAATGAAAAATGCTGTAAAACAATATTTTCTGTTTTTTAAAAAAATAAATAAGAATGCTATAATATTGAGAAATACCTTTTAAAAAAAATATTGAGTCTAGAGTAGTCTCATAGCCTGTGCTGTAGAGATGGAAGTCGAGGTTCTTTGCGGACTGCCGCTGGCAGCAGCCCCGTTCCCTTTTATACAGGAGAAGGTGCTCCGAATGGCTCTCTGCCCCATGCCCGTCACTGAGGTGGCGCGCCTGCGCACTCCGGACGCGGCGACGGCGCGACGCCTCCGCCCTCGCGCCATATGGTTCTCAGGACGTCACGCGAGCGAGCCGCGTCACGTGGGCTGCTATTTGTATTCCGCCGGCGCGTGCGGCTCCCCATTGCCTTTTGTGGCCATCTGTCGCCAGCAGAGACTGTGTGGACCTGCTCACCCGCAGCAAGCGGGCAGCAGCTCGCACCCACTCCAACTTCCCGATCCTCCCAAAGATTGCAAGAGAAATGCACGGAGACGGGCCACAAGCGGCTTTCAAACTCACATTGTACCGCCTTGCAATATTGCCTTTTTTGTCACTCCCCGCAGTTTTTTTTGTGTGTTGGATGCAAATTCCATTTGAAATATAGCAGCTGATGCATTTAAAGATCAATCAACTTGCGATTAAAATAGTTGAGAATTAAAAGGTGAACTCGGTGTCAACGGTTCTTGTTTGCCGCTGTATATATTAACTCAAAGGCTCACAAATCTGTTGGCCCATGGTTTGCAATACAGCTCCCCGCCCCACCCCCCAGTAAAGAAAGTGTTTATTTTCCATTTACCATTCTGAAGAAAACAACACACACACACAAAGTTTAGTTCGAACAAGGGCTGCAGTAGTTGGGTTTGGAAAAGATAAATGAAGTGATTAGGGAGACATTGTTGGA
Organism: Heterodontus francisci; assembly: GCF_036365525.1. Taxonomy (NCBI): domain Eukaryota; kingdom Metazoa; phylum Chordata; class Chondrichthyes; order Heterodontiformes; family Heterodontidae; genus Heterodontus; species Heterodontus francisci. The sequence goes on from NC_090377.1 coordinate 82,897,977, forward strand.
ATAAAGTTTTTGGCTTTCACCCTAATTGAGGCGCTTTTTCCCGGCACGCGAGTCGCACGCACGCAAACAAAAGCCTTTTTCACGGCTGGGCAAACAGATCTAACGTCCAAATATGCTCACTTCTGTTGAGATTTTAAATAATAATGCAAAGGTCGCCAAACTGACCGTTAGAGGGAAAAAATGTGAAAAGGCACTCGAAGCGATAGGAACAAAATACAATTGATTTTTAAAAAATTATTATTCTGAGTACCAACTGTACACTGCAACCAGCATCCAAAAAAAAAGCGGTTAAGTGTTTATGTCTTGTTCCCTAATTGGAAATAAATCATTTCAAAGAATTGGGCTAAATGATCAAGAAACTTGCTTGGGTTTTATGTTTTGGGTATTTTGCCCTAGTTAAATGATCAAACGACATAAATGCGACAACGTGTTTATAAAATGTGCGGCTCATTCTTTTTAAAAAGTGAACATTTGTACTGAAGCGAATTTCGTGGCCGTTTGCTATTGTCTCACAGTATTGTGTCGGTCTGCAATCGGACGGGAGTTCACGGTGTGCCAACAATCTTGTTTGTATTTTTAGCCATGAAACGCAGCTAATGGCCCCAAGCCGTGTTTTTTTTAAATGTTTGCTTGTATGTTAATAAAAATAAGAAATGCAGATTTCATATTAACTTTCCTCCTACTATGCGTCATCGCCTGTTTCACTTGGAACAGACAAATAATATTAAAGATCCAATTCTGTTGTCCACGGTGCAAAATCCATCCGATTTAAATCTCTTGGGCATGCGGCATTATCTTAATTAAGATAATTGATTCATATTGCACCTGCGAGAACGAAAAAATAGAATTTATCAAAAAATGCTGTAAGCTATCGTGTACGAGAAAAATTGGCCCCAATTAAGAGCATTATCTCAGCAATTTAAGCCATTACTTTACTGGATTTATGTTCATCGGAGGTCGTGTCGTTTGTTTGGAAATGTGTGCAAATTGTATTTTCATATCAAATGTTATATTTTAATCTTAATTTTCCTTGTGTAATTTAATTCCAGAATTTTCTGGGCAGCCTCTCGCAGTTCGTGCACTCTCAGCACCGATACTGTTTGTGATGTTTTTATTATTGGTAACATCCAGCCATCAAAGTAAACGAAATTAATAGTGTGCGCATTTTTAATCGGACTGAAGAAAAGTCGTTTTAAGGTTTGGATTGGACTGCATTTGCCTGATTTAACATCAGCAAGGGTGTTTTGTTTACCAATTAAACTATTGATATTTAAAGTGTCTTTACGATTTACACTCTGCAAAGACTAAAAGTTCCAAACGAAAAGCAGCAGTTCTGTGTTGCTGGGTTTTGCATAACCTGGTAACCGCTAAGTGTTTTCACCGGATAAAACGCATAGTAAGCACTACTAATCCCTTCCATTTCACACAGACATCAGGAAGGATGTTCTGTGCCTACAACAGAAATGAGGAAACATTTCTTAGTATCGTGTCATTTCTTAGTATTTAATGTTGCAATAGTCTACCGATAAACTGGACACACACATAGATACTCAGGCATGGACACATACACAAGTGCACATAGACACACATACAGACAGACACACAAAAATAGGTACCCAAAGATGCACATACAGAACCCCCGCCCCCCCCCCCCCCCCCCACACACAGACACATACACACATAGGCACACATAGGTACATAGACACACACGCAGGAACACAGAAACAAACACATAGACTCACAGGCACAGACACACAGGCACATAAACATACGCACACAGACACACAGGAACACACAAATAGACGCACAGGCACACACAGTCACACATACACACGAACATCACACACACACATCACACAAACATCCACACAGACGGGTTTGAACTACAGCACCATAAACAGCTCCTTGTGACCAGAGACAGGAGGCGAACAGCACGTGACAAATTCCCTGTAACTTTAGAAGTTGGCGATATTTAAGCCGAGCACCTGGCAGCAGGTTTACCACCCGATCGTGATTGAATGTGAACCTGTTTTGTGCTGCTGCAATTTACTTTCAATTGGAATTGCAATCAATGGTCAGAGACAGAGATGCAATAACAAAATGGATACTCTAAAAAGTACACGATGACACATCTTGTGACCTGACATTTAAGGATTAGGCTTTAGAGTACAGAGCAGAGGGATTTAGGCAGTGATGTGGCTCAGCAATCTTCAGAATATAGATAGATATAATATATGCATTTCAGTCGTGTTCGTCATTCGCTTTTTCTTACATAAACAGCAATTAAACTCTGCATTATTGTGGCTTAAATATTGATATATTTCAGTATTTTTATCGAGTTAAAACAAAAATAAAATACAATTTTAGCGATCGCGTCCAACGTATCTTTACGGTCGAATAGGCATTTGTATGGTACGAGTGAAACTAAGCCATTTTACTGCACCCTTCTCTACTAATTGCTTATGCAAAAATGCAGATTTGTATTAATTAATTACTCTGGTGATTACTTCTTTGGTATTTTTGTGCAATAAATCATGCTGGAATAGAGAAGCAGACGTGAGATTTTTTTGGCACATCATTCAATGAAACCCCAACTGAGGCGGCACTGAGCGGCATCGACGCGTGTCTGTGAAAGCCCAGGCGAAGAGGACTTTTCACTGCAGGTGTAGACACCTGCTGCAGATACCTGTCACTGTGCAACTTGCTTCCTTTGCGGGACAGAAAAGATCCAGGTTTCTGACTGTGACTTTTGTGAAAAATGAACCCGCTGCAGCCCAAAATGACATGTGCCGACAAAAATAAAAACTACAAGTAATTTAAGCCAGATCTATATGGGCTAACTTAAATCAAAGTCTAGTTATTCTCTCGTGCTCAAAGCAATTGCTGTGAGGATTTTCGTGCTGCCATTTTTATAACAATTTCAGAAGATCACAAATTTTCAAGAAACTATTGGCGTGAAATCCTGGCCAACTAAAAACCCCAAATGCACGGAGAGGGCGGAGGCATCCCTAAATCATAAAACGTTGATAGTTTTTCCAAATATATTAAATTTGTAACTAGGATCACTGAATTCATTACTGCAGTACCCTGAAAGCCTTCTTCAAATGAATACAGCACACGGACTCAATGCGAATTTTATACTGATTGTAATGCTGACTTTTTTTGTAGAAATTCTTCTTCATAAAACGACAAGAAAAAGTCTTGGAGGAAAACGAAAAATAAACATCACATCATACATAGAGTCATAGAGTTATACAGCACGGAAACAGGCCCTTCGGCTCATCGTGTCTGCTCCGCCCGTCAACCCTATCTATTCTAATCCAATTTTCCAGCATTTGACGGTAACCTTGTATGCTATGGCGTTTCAAGTGCTCATCTAAATACTTCTTAAATGTTGTGAGGGTTCCTGCCTTTACCACCCCTTCAGGTAGTGTGTTCCAGATTCCAACCACCCTCTGGATGAATTTTCCCCCCCTCAAATCCTCTCTAAACCACCTGCCCCTTACCTTAAGTCTATGCCCCCTGGTTACTGGTTACCTCCGCTAAGGGAACAAATTTCTTCCTATACATCCTTTCTATGCCCCTCATAATTTTGTATACCTCAATCAGGCCCCCCCTCAGCCTTCTCTGCTCTAAGGAAAACAATCCTAGCCTATCCTATGAAGATCTAGCTCTTCATAGCTGAAATCCTCCAGTCCAGGTAACATCCTGGTGAATCTCCTCTGCACTCTCTCCAGTGCAATCACATCCTTCCTATAGTGTGGTGGCCAGAACTGTACAAAGTATTCCAGCTGTGGCCTAGCTAGCATTATATATAGCGCCTTCATAACCTCCCTGCTCTTTTATTCTATACCTCAGCTAATAAAGGCAAGTATCCTTTATGCCTTCATAGCCGCCTTATCTACCTATGATGCTGCCTTCAGTGATCTATGGACAAATACACCAAGGTCCCTCTGACCCTCTGTACTTCCTAGGGTCCTACCATCTATTGTATATTCCCTTGCCGTTTTAGTCCTCCCAAAATGCATTACCTCACACTTCTCAGGGTTAAATTCCATCTGCCACTGCTCTGCCCATCTTACCAGCCTTTCTATATTGTTCTGTAATCTAAGGCTTTCCTCCTCTATTTACAACACCACCAATGTTCATGTCATCTGTGAATTTACTGATCATACCTCCTATATTTACATCTAAATCATTAATGTACACCACAAACAGCAAGCGTCCCACCACCGATTCCTGCGGTGCACCACTGGTCACTGGCTTCCAATCACAAAAACAACCCACGACCATCACCCTCTGCCTCCTGCCATGAAGTCTATTTTGGATCCAATTTGCCAAATTGCCCTGGATCCCATGGGCTCTTACCTTCTTGACCAATCTCTCATGCGGGACCTTATCAAAGGCCTTACTGAAGTCCATGTAGACTACATCAACTGCTTTACCTTCATCTTCACATCTAGTCACCACCTTGAAAAATTCAATCAAATTTGTTAGACATGATCTCCCCCTGACAAAGCCATGCTGACTATCCTTGACTAATCCCTGCCTCTCCAAGTGGAGATTAATCCTGTCCCTCAGAATTTTTTCCAATAGTTTCCCTACCACTGATATTAGATTCATTGGCCTGTAATTATCTGATTTATCCCTACTACCCTTCTTGAATAATGGTACCACATTCGCTGTCCTCTAGTTCCCTGGCACTTCTCCTGTGGCCAGAAAGGATTGGAAAATTTATGTCAGAGCCCCTGCAATCTCGTCCCTTGCCTCATATAGCAGTCTGGGATACATCTCATCTGGGCCTGGGGATTTATCCACTTTTAAGCCTGCTAAAACCGCTAATACCTCCTCCCTTTCAATGCTAATTTGTTCAAGTATATCACAATCCCCCTCCTTGATCTCTACACCTACATTGCCACTTTGGTCCTTAATGGGCCCTACTCTTTCCCTGGTTATCCTCTTGCCCTTAATATACTTATAAAATGCCTTGGGATTTTCTTTTATCTTGCCCGCCAATGTTTTTTCATGCCCCCTCTTCGTTCTCCTAATTACTTTTTTAAGTACCCCCCTACACTTTCTATACCCCTTTAGAACCTCTGCTGTTTCAGCCCTCTGAATCTGCCATTCACCTTTTTTTTCCTTATCCAATCCTCTATATCCCATGTTTCCCCGGATTTATTGGTCCTACCCTTCACCTTTACGGGAACATGTTGGCCCTGAACTCTCACTATTTCCTTTTTGAATGACTCCAACCGGTCTGATGTAGACTTTCCTACAAATAGCTGCTCCCGGTCCACTTTGGCCAGATCCTGTTTTATCATATTGAAATCGGCCTTCCCTCAATTCAATACCTTTATTTCATATACATTTCATCTTAAGGCTGCATTCACACTGCAGCTTCCTGTTCTCAGCTAGTAGTTGCAGCTCAAGTTCTAATCAGACAGAGCCCTGTTTACATTGGTTGGCTGCTGCTTGGCTTGAACTTTAACAGGACATTGCATGGGTACAGCTGTCTCCCAAATATTAGAAACTTAAATGTTTCGTACAGTGAGGCCAGCGGATTCCTGTTCAACTAGCATTTAATTAAAGCGAGCTAGAATTATAACATTGTCAGAGATTCCTTGAACAGAATGATCTCACATCGCTTAGGTTTCACAGGGCATAGAGTGTTAAACCTGATCCACTGTAGGCCTACTTTAGCTTAATGTAAACGCATTAAGAACAGGGGTCCTCCCCCCTCTCTAAACACATATTCATCAATGTTGGAACTGAGATAGCCCCACGCATGTATCCGGATATGCTTAGAGCTCTTTTCTAACTGGGACAGTTAACGTTTCAGCCAGGTAGGAGCAATGTAAACAGTCTTCTTTGTGGCTGGAACACGAAATGTAGCTATCCCTCTCAGACAGGTAGCTGCAGTATAAACGCAATCTTAGAGGAACAACACCCACCCATCGCCAAAGCTGTATTGCAGCAATACGTTTAACAGCAAACTGCAGACGATCAGTATTATCTTCTTAATGGTTTTTCCGTGAAGTGATTTGTCATTGAAAGCTGTTTTCGAGACAAACAATAATCTGAGAGAATGTAATAAGCACATATATATAGAACAGCCGCCTCACCAGCAGATTAACTCGGCATTACAGTGGCTACACTTTCCTTGAAGCACAAGTTTAGCTAAGGAACCAGTGCGCTGCTTTTCGACCGAGCAGGTACCGACAATATCACTTCTGCATTGACACTGCACACGCTATCTGCTTTAGTTTCGTACTTTCAACAAATAGGTTTCGATTCGTATAGAGTAAATACATTTTTTACGGCAAACAACATTGTAAAATGTGATACATTTTCTAAATGGAACGAAGCTCTACTATTCGACGGAAGAAATATTAATACAAAAACATAAATATAACACAGCGCGAGTTAATCCGAGAAATGTCAATGCAGGGGGTGAAAGACTGCTGTCACCTAGTGGCCTCATGCATCCGGTGCAGAAAACCTTTGACTGAGCTAAGCGCCATCAAGTGGTGAACGACACGAAATGGTACGTGGCGAATGGTGAAAACGCTAATCATCCAAATAAACCTGCAACCGTTTATGAACTGTCACTCTCCCTCCCCTGATTTGAGCTCCTCATAACAAAAAATATCAGCATTAATTCGAGAGTATCTTGACTCTAAAAGCTATCTCTTTCACCAGTGCGTTATTAAGCTAGTATAACTAAGTGAATTCATATATTGACAAAATATTGAAATCGATTGAGATTTGTCAATCATCTCCTTTACCACAGGCTGTAAATGCACCATGATATGAAAGGTGTAATGAACTGTGAGGGAGGAATCATTTTCAGTCACAATCTTACCATGATATACAATCATTTTTAAACACCGAAGTGCAATATCATCATTTTACTTGATAGAATTTAGCAAATCACCTATGTGGAAACATGTTTAAATAATTCCACAAAATACTTTCATGAATGAGACAACAAAGTGCAAAATAACAGATGATAACATATATAATCATCAGTAGCAGCTGCAGTAGCAGCAGTTAACGGACAAAATCCCGGATGCCAAGTTTAGCCCTGTGATAGGATTAGAGCATGGATCAATGTGCATCTATTTAGTTCTGTATTTGTTTTGTGTGTGTTGTTTGGGTGTTATGAAATAGGGAGTGAAGCTGAAAGCAACTGTAAATTAGAGAGTGAAACTGACTGATGTTCTTCAAAGCACAATAAAACCATAGTAATTCTGCTTAAATGCCAAGTGACAAGCCCAAAGCCTTTTCGTTGTACCGTGTATGCTTCAAGAGATGATTGCTTTGTATTTAAACTTGCGTATGTATATGAGAGATGGAGCTTCAGGCACTAACACTGATAGTGGGCACATTCTATAGGTGGAAGTGATCTGTTAATCCTTGCCATTGATGTTCCAAATGGATATTTTGTATTGATACAGAACATTAAGGTGCAATTACAGAAGCTCATTTGTTCTAGGCATAATGGATTTGTGTGTCTTATAGAGTTATAGAGTCATTTATGGCACAGAAGGAAGCCATTTGGCTCATCGAGTCCATGCCGGCTCTCCACGGAGCTATGCAGTCAGTCCCACTCCCCTGCTTGATCCTCGAAGCCCTGCAAGTCTATTTCCTTCAAGTGGCCATCCAATTTCCTTTTGAAGTCATTTATTGTCTCTGCTTTCACCACTCCTGTGAGCAGTGAGTTCCAGCTAGAGGCAGCGAGCTCCAGATCCTAAATGTTTACAACTCTTGTGGAGCTGTTCTGGCTGCCATATGACATAGATAACTGCAATTGTATAATGTTGTAGAAGATGGATTTTAGAATAGAGGCAACCTCATCCAATCAAATAGTTTGGGATTTTATTAAATCCAAGAGAAAGAGATAAATTTTCTTTGCCTCTTGCCAAACATGACTACAATATTCCATCATTGGGTGGGTGTAAACTTGTGCTTTCATGGCAAGAAACAAATTGTTTATATCTTATGGGGAATTGTAGGAGAGCCAAATAGAATTAAGATAACAAGTTATTTGTCAACTCATTGTGATAGTCATTGCTTGCCTTTCAGATCTGTAGTTAGCCATTGGGGCATTGTGGTGTCACCAGCAAAAACATTTTGAGAACATCCACCCAGTTGTAAAGGCATGGTATATTGGGAGAATAAGCTTTTATATTGCAATAAGAGGACAAACTTCCATTTATTATGATCTAACACTGTGCCTCCTGAGATACATATCCACTCTACATAAAGAACAAACCAGATAGATGAAGCCATTGTTATTGTGAAGTAGAGTGCAGAATCGTTGTGATGGCCTGTTTTTGATCCTAGGAAATCAATTTAAAGATACTGATATAAAATCAGTACTTCTAGGTGTAGAAAGTTGAAATGTATCTGATACATAGAAAAAGATTAAATGATTTATGGATTATCTATCTATTACATATTAAAAATGCTGCATGAATTGCATCATTGCATTGCGAATTACATTGTAAAGTCCTTTGTCTGGATGCGCTAATGAGAAAATCCACCTCAGAAATCCTTCATCCCCTAACAGCTGAATGATCTTTCAGTCCCCACACCAACTCCCGATTGACCTTCTGGATATTCTTTCCTCTCCTTCCTGTTCCCTCTTCTTCCTTCCCGTCCCCATCCTGCTTCCTCTTTTTCACTCTCCTCCTCCCTCTTTCCTTTCTTCCCTTTCTACTTTTCTCCCTTTTCCTTTACCCGCTGCCTCTTTGTCCCCTTCCTCCTCCTCACACTTTCCTCCTCCCCCTTCATCTCCTCCCTCTTCCCTATCCAAGATCACCAGGCAGGAGGTAGGAAGCTAGCTTTCGCAGGGTTCTTCATAAAGTTCATCTGGACACTTTCTGTGCCTGCTACAAGCTCACTTACCCAAACCAAGTGTGGTCTTGTACTACCCAATGTAGAGGACTTCTGACAGTCTTTGAAGGTGAAAGAGTTGGTATTTTGTGGCTGAATAGGACATCAAGGGTATGAACAATCTGGTTCAGCCTAAAATATTGACTGGGAAGAAGGATGAAATCAGTGTGAGGGTTACAGAGCTGGGGATGGGAATAAAGATGATGGCTTCAGTCTTCGCAATGCTTAACTGGAAGTTATTATGCTCATCCAGTGCTGGCTATCAAACAGCAGTCTGATAACACAAAGGCAGTGGAGAGATTAAGAGAGGTGGTGAAGAGGTAGAGTAGGGTGTCGTAAGCGTATATGTGCAAGCTGATGCATGTTTGTGGATGATGTTACCAAGAGGAAGCATGCAAATGAGGAAGAGGAGGGTGACAAAGATAGATCCTTGGGGGACTCTAGAGGAAACAAGGTAGATCCCTGGAGATGCTCTGGATATAGCTGAAGATGTAAGAATGGAATCAATTAAGGGAAAAACCATTAAGCTGAATAATAGAAGACTTTAAAGGAGGGTGGCATGTTTCACCATGTAAAAGGCTGCCAAGAGATTGAGGAGGACAAGGAGGCAGAATGCACCACATTCACAGCAACTGAGGAAGTCAGTTGCGACTTTATTTACGGCCATTTCAGTGTTATGGCAAGATGAAAACTTGATTAGAGAGATTCAAACTTGGAGTTGCATGAAAGAATGGCACAGATTTGAGGGGCGAGTATACGCTCAAGAATTTTGGGGAGGAAAGGGAGGTTGAAGATGCTGTTTGCAAAGACTTGGTTGGGATTGAGGGTGGGTTTTTTGAGGAGAGAGGGTGATGATAGTTGTTCCGAAAAGGAGAGGGGTCCAGAAGTGGAAATTGGGTGGTCAACAGCTTAGTTAAATGGGCTGAAGGAAGCATAAAGTGGGTCCCATGGACAGGCTGAGCTCAGAGAGGGTATGAGAGAAGATTGGAGATGGGGGCAGATTTAAGGCTAGCACAGGCAGGGACAAAGGGAAGTTTGATTAAGTGGGCAAATGGAATGGGGGAAGCAGCAGAGGCAGCTGAATGTGACAAAGAGATCCAGGAAATCCTCGCAACTGGTGTTAGAAGTGAAGATGGCGGAGACACGGGAGAGGGATTTAAGGAGTTGCTTTGTAGTGAAAAAAAGAAACTGGTTGTTAGCTTTACTCTCCAAGGTCATCCTGGAGTAGTGGGTGGTTTTGGGAGAGGAGATAGAGACCTGCTAGTGCTTAATATGGCTATGAATAGCTAAACTAGTTGTGCGGCAGTTACTCTCAAATATGTAGAGCATGATGAATGTGTGAAAATGGACTGCTCATGGAGACAGCAGAGGCAGGTATTTTTGAAAAAAATAAGGAAAAATTGGGTAAATATTTGAAGATATGGGGTGACTGAGAGGTATTAGTCTGTCCAGGTCTTTTATTTTCTATGTTGTTAAGTATTATGCCTGTTGTTATGACAGTGCTTCTATATTTTTTGTTAAGTTTTTTTTGAGGACTTGTATTCTAGAATTATGGACAGTGTTTTATTTGGGAAAACTGAAAAGGATTCCATAGATGCGGAACTTTGTGTTTTATTTTTAAAAAGAGGCCTTTGGAAGGTCTTTTAGACTTGGTTTGTAAACAATCCTTACTGGAAGTCACCTGTCTTCAGATACGCACCCAGTGGGTTTGTTTTGACCTGTAGAAGATGTTTACTAAGAAGTGACAGGTCAAGATTTATAGGGGTCAGGAGGTTTGACTCTTGAGATATTGTTTTTAGTTTCACTTTGGACTGTCAGTTGGGGTTTGGACAGTGTTTTGAAAGGAGTTTAAGAATCAACCAACCAAGGACAAAACATCGGCGGAGCCTTTTTCCATCTCTTTAAAAAGTCTGCCAGCTTTTCCGTCTCTTTGAGAAACTGTTAGATGCGAGTGTAAGAAATAGAAAAATTGATGCTGCATTCCTCCTGAAAGGCCTGCCAGAAACCCCTGATGCCACATTTCTCCTGGAAAGCCTGCCAAACTGATCTTCAACGTAGCCTGAAAATAACTATTCTAGAAAGATCCTAGTGACGTCCACGGGTATTTGGGACACCAAACCAAAAAGGGACAACTGACATCTTTCCAAATCTTCACTTTTTTCTTCAAGAATTAGCAAGTATTTGGCCAAAGTATTCTTTTTTGTCTTTTTTTTTTGTAACAGAGCTCTAAAGAGAAAATCTCTATTTTTTCGGTTAACCGGTGAATGTGTGTGTGTGCGCGCGCGTGTGTGTGTGTGCATGTGTGTCTCTGTGTGTGTGTGTGCATGTGTGTCTGTGTGTGTGTGTGAGGGGCTAAAGTAAAAGGGAACTTTCATATTTCAATCTGTGTGTTAATGCTTTGCTTCGTTATTGGTTATGTCTTGTTTTATAATAAATTGCTGATTTTGTTGTTTTTTAAAGACACCTGGTTGCTGTATTTTATTCTGGGATAAAGAGTAGAGTCTATGATTGACCGTATTGGTAACTGGGTAAACATTTAAATATATGTTGTGACCTGTGGAGAAGTGGAACTAGAAACGATAGTGCACTTCTCCCACCTCAGTTATAACACTGGTTGGAACATTTCACATGGTATAATGAATAATAATGATAAAATATGCATTATTCTAGGAGCAGATTCCTCATCAACAAATTAATCCTTCAAAGCTAGAACTGATTGAATCAAGTTAAACATGAACTAAACCTAAGTGAACTTATGTAGGACTGGCTCACTCAGAATCAGTCAAAATGTACGATCCAGAAATAAAACTGCGTTTACAGTATTCTTAAGTATGATTTTCCTAGAACGACTTTTCCCAACTTATACTGCTGTGATTGAAACTGCGCTAATAACAAAGTGAAAATATTATGACTGGGTTACTGAGAATCTCAAGTAGTTTTCTAAGAATGAGTGCATAAACATCCTAGCCAGATGTGACTGCTCTATATTCTCACCTAAACTCAATCACCCATCCCACTGGTAAGGCATCCAATTGGATAGTAGTGGAAATTATTCAAAGTTACTGTTTCATAAAGCAGTGATGAAATATTTGATCCATGCTAATGAATATGCTGGTATTGGTGAAGCTAACAACAAACAATATAAAACATAATCTTGTGGACAAAATGACTCAGAGTGGTTTATCCAGTAAAATACCGGATGGCAAATGTCAATGTGTAAGTGCAAAGGCAATCACATTCCTCAAAGGTCAAACTTTTTACACAAATCAAACAATTTATTAAACATAAATTATTTTTAGAACAAATACCACATCATCAACCATGAAGACCACAAAAAAGCTTGTACTATATTAACAAATAAAAGTTAGCAATGTAAAAATTCCAAATTTACAGAATTGCCATAAACGTATGAGTAACCGCGAAAGATTGTCAAAAATGTAAACAGAGTACAATAAAGAATATCTGCATTGCACTGCAACATTCCAAACTGGAGTTATACTGGTGATTGCGTTATAGCTGAGGGCAGTAACCAAGATGTGTTTGAATGCGACCCTGGGTGACTAATCTTTCAACCTATGAAAGCACAGATTGAAGCATCTGTTTTTTCAAAACCTTAAAATGCTCAGCTTATAAGTTCTTTAGGATATCCAGTGAAACACCTGGGCACTTTAAAAATGTTGCTTCAGAGCAGCTGGCGTTGTACTGCATCCAGTGTGAAATCAAGCTGACGTCAGTTACTGAGGATTCCCAGTATGGCTTTAGAAAATGTAAATCCTGTCTCACCAACCCAATTGAATTATTGGAGGAAGTGACTGGAATGGTAGATAATGGTAGTCTTGTTGATGCTGTATGCCATAATTTCAAAAAAACAATCAACAAGTACCACGAAAATGGCTATTGGGAAAATCAGATCATATCAGATTACGGGTCAGCTGTTATGGTGGATAGGTAACTAATTGAAATCATGTAACTAGGGGTTATTTTTAATGGCTGTGGATCTGGTGGGGCCTTGCCATAAGTGGAGTACTGCAGGATAAAGGCTTAAATGGAACTATTCTTAAATTCACTGATGACATGAAAATTCAAGCAGAGTTAGTAGTTCAGACCAAATCAAAAGGTTAAAAATTGATATGGACAAATTAAGAAAATGAGCCTGTGTTGCAAAGGCTCTTTAATTTGAATAAGTGCAATGTCATGCATTTGTGGTTGGAAAACTCCAGGTATGTTTATACCACTTAAGGTAATGGATCAAAAACCAAACCTAGGTATAACAGTTGGTCACTTATTAAAGGTGCACAATTAATGTGAAACGGTGATAGGTAAGTAAATGTGGGGTGGAATTTTACATGCCCACCCCCCCCCCCCACCCCCACCGGGAGCGGGTTGGGAGTGGAGGGTGTAAAATCGGGTGGGATGGTGTAAAATCGGGTGGGTTGCTGTGAAATCAGGTGGATAATGCACCCGTCACTTACCCGCCTCCGCTGCTATTTTACCAGCAGCGGGGGAGATGCTGGGTGGCCTGCCTGCCCTTAGGCCAGTTGAGGCCCTTCAGTGGCCAATTGAGGCCTTTAAGTGTCCAATTAATGGCCACTTAAGGGCCTCTTCCCACAGTGGCAGATGGGCATTTTGTCACCTGGGGATCAAACCTGGCTGTTTCCTTGCATTGCTCGGTTGGATGGAACGTGGGTGGGGCGGGTCCATCCTGATCGGACACCTTGTGCCCCACGGATAGCCCCCCCCACCCAGCGGCACGGGCTGCCCCCACATGATGACCCCCCTCCTCCTAGTCACCCGAACACCCCCCACACTGTCACTGGGGCATGTCCAACTTACCCCGGCGAGCCTGCCCTGCTCACCTTTCTCTCTGGCCTCCATTGTTGCTTGGTCCGGAGCCTATTCCAGTCTCAACAGTGGCCACTGCTCCCAGTGATGGTGCTGAGTTTGAACAGCTGCTGGCCCTCTGATTGGTCGGCAGCTCTTGGAGATGGGACATCCTACCTCAGAGGGGCAGAAGTCATGATGTCAGGCAATTAACTGCCTGAGCCATGCAAAATAACATCATTGCTTCCAGGGCCGGAGGAGGTGGGCGTGCCCTGACTTTCCAGCTGGTGGGCGGGGCTACTGCCTCCATTTTAAATCCCAGCCATGGTTTTGTTTGGATTAGTAGAACTGAGTACAAAATGAAGAGTCCTACACTTAAGCTACATAAGGCACTGTAAAATCCACACTGAAATATTGGCTGGAATTTTACTTTCATCAGACGTGAACCGTCCACCGACTGAAAAGTTGGTGGCGATCCCATCTCCACCTGTCCTGGGGGTCTGGAACGCATTTTACGGTCCCCGGGCCCTTAATTGGTCTGAGGCGGGACTTCCACCTCATTTAGGCAGGAAGTCCCGCTTAATGGAGCTGCCGGCCAATCAGCGGGCTGGCAGCTCTTCATCTCAGCAGCGCCACTGGGAGCGGTGGCCACTGCCGGGACTGCAATTCAACAAGAATAGGAAGGATGCCCTGGGAAAAGGTAAGTTTTTGGGGTTTCTCCGGGGGTGATCAGTTGGGTCCCCGCGAGGCAAGGCTGGTCAATTGGGGGGACGGGGGCTGTGTTGGGTGTTGGGGGTAGTTGGGGCATCAGGTGCGGCCCTCTGTCAGGCACAGGATGCCTGATCATGGGACCCCCCCGCCCCTCCTTCAGGCCATCAGAAAGCTGCCATCTTTTGTCAGTGGGCTTTTCTCAAGCTTGGGCCGCCGAACCAGCCAAGGGTAAAGTCCCTGTGGCGGTGGGTGGAGGCCCTTAAGTTTCTGTTAACTGGCCATTTAAGGGCCCTGATTGGCCTGGGGCGGGCGGGCTGCTTTTTGCCGCCGTCGCGGAGGCGGGAGCGGGTCGGGAAGGGCCCCCAAGTCTCCCACTCCATTTTACGTCCCCCCAACCCCCCACTCCCGCCACCCACCTGCTCTTTGGGGGGTGGGGGAGGGGGAGTCGTAAAATTCCAACCACTGTCTATTTTTGATCCCTGGACATGGTGTCATGAGGTTTTAGAGAAGATGCAAAGAAAGGCAACTAGGATGATACCAATTCAAGAACACTTAGTTATGTGGGTAGGCTCTGAGAATTAGGGCTAGTTACTTGAGAGAAACAGAGGCTTTTAGGGGATAAGATTCAAATTTTTTAAATGATGAGGGGGTTGCATGCATTCTGATTATATAAGCTATGTAAAATGGATAGGGATGGTAGGGCCTAAGGTCATGCATATATAATCCATAAGGTAGGAGCTTAGATACCAGGAAGTACTTGTTTTTACAGAACATTATAAATCTGTAGAATAGATTGCTAAAGCATGGATAAGAAGTTGCTACAGTCCATAATAAGAGAACTCCACATGAAGAGGATTTTTAGTATTAAACGGTAAACTGTTGATTGCCTGTGATTATGAAAAGTTAAGAGCTGCCTTCAGTTCAAGGTATTGGAGAGAAATTTCCCAGAGTTTTTTCTGAATTGCCCACCTAATGTTTTGCTACTCCCAGAAGATTACACAGTTAATGTTTGGCTAATAGTTACAAGGTTTCACCATTGTTTGGATACAGTGGACGAACTGGGATTAATGACCTTATATTTGTCTGTTGATATGTTTAATCTGCTTGAAAATAGCATTTTGTAAAGTTTGGAAATTGTTGGATATTGTGCCAACATTTCTCTGCTGCACTTGAACTGAACAAATTATTTTATGCCTCACTAAAATCTGCAGTGGAATTTCTTTATTTCCAATATATAGCCAGTCAAAATCAATGGAACAATAGCCCAAATTTTACAGTTGTAATGATGGTGAAACTGTCAATGTCACTGTCATTATCTTGTGAAACTGATCGCAACTTATGGCTTCTACACATATGCAGTTAAACGCAGAAATCCAGAAGTTGCTTTCAATGATTCCCCCCTCCAAAGTTCAAGTCCGCACATAAGGCAATTTTTGAGAAATCACGGAATTGATGAGAATCTCCACTTTTAAACTGCAATATTTCTGTGAAAAAAACCTGATAAAGGTATACCTTGTTAATGAAGTGCAACTGGGTTTTTAGCAGGGTACTAAGCCATGACTATGACCTCTTTGCCCTGGAAATATATTTTTATATTTTTGTAATGTAAATTTTTTCATTATGATTAAAATTCCATAGACTTTTTTAAAAACAAAATTATTTTTTAAAACTTGTTCATAATATTTCAGCTTCTAATGTTCATGCTCCAAGCTTTATTTCACCATCTGTAAAATTTGTAAAAAATGAAAGATAATCAGTGCATTTTACTTCCTGTTTTGCTGTCTATGCGAATTCTTCAATGTGATTGATTTTTTACCTTGCTTGATGGCATCACTGGACACCTGGAGATCCTGTTGACTTGGTGCCAGATTCAAATTAACATCAGGACAAGTGAAATCCATGCCACAGATATTGCCAAATCTTTGTGGGCAGCTTTCTTCAAGATCAGTGGCAAGTGCTGTCAATTCATCGCTGACCTCAAAATCCAAGTCATAGTTTTATGGGCGTCAGATGCCCTCCTTGGCCAAATTATCATTCTTTACGTGTGAGCATAAACACGGCATAGTAGGCAATTCGACTGTAGAGGGACATTGTAGCTCAGTGTACACCAGTCCTCAGTGCATGCAAACGCACACAGATACTTTCCAGTAAAGTGCGCCAACAATTGATCAACAGCAGAAATAGTGAACAAATGTGGCATTTTGACCACAGATCATGTTTTGTTTGCTGTCTTTCCCTTATGGAACCTTGAAGTAAAAATTAGGCTCAGTTAATGAAACTAATCAGTAATTTGATTCATCCACTTTCCTGGATGAGTGAAACTCCAACAACACTCAAGACACTTGGCATCATCCAGGACAAAGCAGCCCGCTTGATAGGCACCCCATCCACTACCTTAAACATTCAGTCCTTCTAAACCACTGGTGCACAGTGGCCGCCGTGTTTACCCTCAAAAGATGCACTGCAGCAACGCGCCAAGGCTCCTTTGATAGCATCTTCTAAACCCGCAACCTCTACCACGTGCTAGGACAAGGGCAGCAGACGCATGGGAAAACCGTCACCTGCAAGTTCCCCTCCAAGTCACACACCATCCTGACTTGGAACTATATCGCCGTTCCTTCACTGTCGCTGGATCAAAATCCGAGAACTCCCTTCCGAACAGCATTGTGGGTGTAACTACAGCCCAAGGACTGCAGCAGTTCAAGAAGGCGGTCACCATTACCTTCCCAAGGGCAATTTAGGCGGGGCAATACATGCTGGTCTTGCCAGTGACACTCACATCCCATGAATGAATAAATTAAAAAAAATACAGGAGAAAAATAAAATGGCCTGGATTCTCCTCTGTGATCCTACCCAAAATTAGGTGGGATTGTGGCAGAGAATGAATGAAAATGCAGGTGGTGAGGTCTAACAGCACCTAACTGACCAACCTGCATTTCCTGCACCCACCCCTCCACCCCCCCAAACCCACCCTCACTGAGACCATAGCTAAAGTCTCCTTCCCTGCTTGCCTCATGCAAAGATGGCAGGAAAAGGGTCCTAATACTCTGAGGATTTCCCTCTCACTTGTCTCTCACTGCTGCTCCCTGAGGCATCATAGGGAAGGTGACAATAGGTCCTGGTGAGTGGTGAAAATGGCCCTGAGGTCTCATCATGGCCTTGTAGTGGCCTCCCCTTCCTCCATTCTAGCCTCCATTTACCTTCTGGAAGGACCTCACTCTCTGCCTCTGTTGATCTCTTCAAGAGCTACAGGGCAGCCATTTTTCTGATCTTGGGGACACTTCTGTCCCTTTAACTACCAAAACACCTCTTTTGGGGATGCAGTAGGGTCTTGGTGCAGCACCACTTGGACTTTGCAGTGAGGCAATGGCAGGATCACTCTTGGTGGCAGGCTATGCATATTAGGTGAACTCCAACTCAGGCATTATCAGAGGGAGAAGTGGAACACCATGACCTGGAGGAAAATCCTAGTTCATGTCTGCTTTAGATATCAGGGACATATTAATATTTAAATACTATAAAAGGTAACCTTTTTAACTGCTTGTCTTGTTCTGTGAGTTCAAAAGGAGCTGACACAATTATATGATAATTAGATTGTTCAGCAATTATTGGTCCATTCTGGTTTTCTGGTTAGGTGTACTTGCATCCATTTCCAGTTAGCTGGTCATAAGCTGAATATTAAACTTGGGAAACTTACTGAGCTTGCACTTTGGACACAGTTTCGAGGAAGTTTAGCTATTATCTTTCATATCTGCTGGATTTTTGTCAGCTCAATGCAATAAAGAAAGATACATTTTAATTGTCTTTGTTCACTCGTTGCACCTAGTTAAAAATTATTGGATTTATTCTCCTCACCTGAACGCAAAATTAGATGACCTATTTTTGAGTGCACTTCTGAGGAAAAGAAAGGATAGAAACTGGTTACACAGGATCTCCATCTTGATTATAATCTGCCCTGATTTACAACCATAGAATTTTACAACACAGAGGGAAGCTATTAAGTCCATTTTGTATGTGCCAACTTTGCATTAGAGCCTTCCAAAATGCAAAACATTTTTTCATAATATTGCCCTGGGGGTCTTGCTTTCGTATGCCTCAATGAGGTGTTCTCAAGCTAATCCCATTGAATCATCAAAATGGTGTCAAGTGACATCAAGCAGATTTGTGACCAGTATTTCCCTATTTCTGGTTACCCATTGTCTCTCGAGATAAGGAGGCCAAAGAAAGGATAGGCGGTCGTAGGTCAATCAACCAATGCCCATTTAAAGTGGGTCCTGAGAGTTTGTAGGATATATTTCAGTAAGCTGTCTTTTTAATTTTTCTGAGGTTTCCACTTAGAAAGAGTGTCTAGCATCAACGTTTGGTATAAGGCTGGCCTGAAATGTTAATACTGTTGGGGAGTAGTGCACTTTTTTCATTTTGGGGTTTCACCTGTATTGTGCCTAGAGGAAACTTTCTCTTCAATATGAGTTTCCATTAGGAATTCCTCTGTATCAAAGGATCTTGAACAACAGTTTAGGTCACACACTGCATTACTTCTGACAGTGAAGGCGACAATTGCATTGAACCTCTTTGCCTTGATGGTTTTTATGGTCACATTAGCCTAGCTGCCGCACATAAATAGTCCAATAACTTAAAGGTGCATTGTTCACTCAAGCTGGTATTTACATCAAGCTTCTCACAGTGGCGCAGTGGTTAGCACTGCAGCCTCACAGCTCCAGCGACCCGGGTTCAATTCTGGGTACTTCCTGTGTGGAGTTTGCAAGTTCTCCCTGTGTCTGCGTGGGCTTTCTCCGGGTGCTCCGGTTTCCTCCCACAAGCCAAAAGACTTGCAGGTTGGTAGGTAAATTGGCCATTATAAATTGCCACTAGTATAGGTAGGTGGTAGGGAAATATAGAGACAGGTGGGGATGTGGTAGGGAACATGGGATTGTGTAAGATTAGTATAAATGGGCGGTTGATGGTCGGCACAGACTCGGTGGGCCGAAGGGCCTGTTTCAGTGCTGTATCTCTAAACTAAACTAAAAACCCAGGGAAGTGCTGGTCCGAACACTGGGCTTTTGCTGTGTGATTGGATTTCCCATAATGCATGGCATAATAGATTGCAGTCGTGCTTTGAAGGTTAACTCAGAAACAAAGAAGACACTGAGGTTGTGTGTCATTTAGTTGTACTTGAACAGGCATCCAGAAGGTTGAAAGGAACAGGAACTGGGACATGGAGCTTCTGAGAGGAGCCAAGCAGGATGGTTTCAGTCTTGCCAATGTTGAACTGCAAGAAATTCTGGCTTATCCACAACTTGATGTCAGACAGGAAGATTGCAGTGCAGCATCATTCATGAAATCTCGAGCAGAAGTGGAGAGTAAAGCTGGATATTATCAATATACTTGTGTAAATTAATTCCATATTTATGGATGTTATTGCTGTCAGGCAACATTTTGAGGAAATGGTAGGACAATCTGATTTGCTAGTTTTATTTGGGTCATCATTCATGATTGTTAGACTTTCTTTCTTATCTACTGGTTTATAATAGGTAGGCTTTCTTAACTGTTGACATTTGAACGAATCAGCATGGCCAAGTTAGACCAGAATCAAAGTATCAAAGTAAACCTGAACATATTGAAGTTTGACAAGTGAAAGCGGGTTCGCCACCGACATAAAAGTCGGTGGCAAATTCCCGTCTGCCTAAGGTGAAATCCAGCCCAGTGTCTTTAAAATTAAATGCTGTTGCAGTAAGACCAGGTGATGGCTGAAACGGAACCCTAGAACTCCTTCCCACCTGGTCATAACAGAAATTTGGGTGATAGCGTCCAGAATGTTACCCACAGACAAACAAGAGAAATTGGAAGTGGGAAGGCAAATTGTTCCCAATCAATAAAGAGCAGGATTTCAATACAGGTTTTCCTGTAGTTGTGTGTGATTGAATACTAACATGGCTGCAACTGAAGCTAGTGGCTCCCCAAGCCAGGGTGAAGTAACTTGGGATAACTTAAAAGCACTGTCGATGGAGGAGTTGAGGAAAATGGCTGAGCAGTGTGAGATCACCGTACGTGGCGAGGATAGGAAGTCTGAACTACTAAGACTAGTTTCCCTTGAATCTGAAGAAGCAGAAACAGGGTTAGAAGCAGACCCAGACAGGGTATTGCTAGCAAAGATACAATTGGAACTAAGGAAACTTGAATTAGAAGACAGGGAAAGAGAAAGAGAAAGAGAGAGATCAGAGAGGGAGAAAGCGGGAGCCTTCCAGAAGGAACGTGAAGAAAATGAAAGATAGGAGAAGGAGTGAGAGTGACAGGAGAGAGAGAGAAAGAATATTCTAGAAAGAATGCGAAGAAAGAGAGCTGAAGCGGCTTGAGTTATCTAGGGGGCGACAGAGTAACTCCTGTGAAAGCATGGCCAACATGGAAGAGCATAATTCAGGACTGG
Source organism: Heterodontus francisci (assembly GCF_036365525.1). Taxonomy (NCBI): domain Eukaryota; kingdom Metazoa; phylum Chordata; class Chondrichthyes; order Heterodontiformes; family Heterodontidae; genus Heterodontus; species Heterodontus francisci. The sequence goes on from NC_090377.1 coordinate 82,918,831, forward strand.
GTACAAAATTGTTAAAACTAACGCAACTAATTTCAAAATTCAGTGAAGAGGATGTCGAAGAATTTTTTGTGTCCTTTGAGAAACTGGCAAGGCAACTAAAATGGCCATATGAGACCTGGCCTCTTTTACTCTAAATCAAGCTAACTGGAAAAGCCCATGAGGTTTATTCCCTGTTGCCAGAGGAGAGTTCATCAAATAAATAAACTGACCAAAAAGTGCTATCCTCGGGGCATATGAATTAGTACCTGAAGCCTATTGCCAAAAGTTTAGAACCCTCAAGAAGCAAGCTAATCAAACTTATCTGGAGTTTGAAAGAAGTAAGCAGTTAGCTTTTGACCAGTGGCTGAGGGCTCTTAAAGTACAGCCCAGCTATGAGAATTTCAGGGACGTAATTCTGTTAGAGGAATTAAAAAATTCTCTCCCACTTTCCATAAAGACCCATGTAGAGGAGCAGCGGGTCCAGAGAGCCTGGCAAGTGGCCGTTCTGGCCGATGAATTTGCTTTAATTTATAAGTTGGTTTCTCAGGGGAGAACCTTTCCTAGTCACCCCTACAAATCCGAAAGGGACAAAAGGTGGGAAGGTGCTAAGAGCCCAAGCAGTTCTGGGAGAGAAAGAAAAGCAGGAGACACAGGGGGCCTTCCTCCAGCCGAAAGGAAGGTGCTGTGAGCAAGAGTGAGACCCGGAGACCTGTGTGCTTCTATTGTAATAAAGCAGGGCATTTAAAAGCTGACTGCTGGAAACTAAAGGGAAAACCTACAGGGTTAATCAGGACAAAGCCGCTCAGTGAAGTAGTGACTCTGATGGAAAGCACAGCAGCACAAGCTGTGGCTTTAACTGCAGTAAGAGTGAGACCCAGGAAGCTTACTATGGCAGTGCAGGAAAATTTAATAGGATTCCTGAGGGTTATCAAGGTTTTGTGTCTGAAGGGAAAGTAACCCCATACCCCTCGACTGGGGCAAGCACGCCCCTAGTGATTCTCAGGGACTCAGGGGCCACTAGATCCCTTTTACTGGGAAAAGGCCTCACCTTTCCCCTAGAGAGTGCAGTGAAGTGAACACCAGAATGGTGGTGTATGGTATTGGAGGGCTGTATATGTCTGTACCTGTACACCGGGTGCACCTGGACTACGACCTAGTTTCAGGACTGGCGACCATAGGGATTGTACCTAGTTTGCCTGTGGACGGGGTTGACCTGCTCCTAGGTAATGATCTGGTGGGGTGAAGGTGGTAACCCCGCAGTAGTGAAAGAAAGACCACAGGAGGTCAGAGAGACAGGGCAGTGGCAGGAGACGGATCCCTGCAGTTTCCCTGAATGTGTAGTGGATCAGGCCATGATCAAACCAGCTTCCCCAGAGGAGACTGAATTAGCACTGCAGGTAGATGACCAGATCTGTCTGTCTGACACTTTTTTTTGGAGAGTTAGGAGACCCAGGGGATGAATTAAATGGATTTTCTCGAGGCAAGGCTCAGCAAGCCGACCCAGGATTGCAAGAGTTAGCACAGGCTGCCCAGTCTGAAAGTGAAGCAGAGGGAGTCCTGGATTGCTACTATTTAAAGAATGAGGTACTGATCAGGAAATGGAGTTCTCTTCACAGACCTGAGAGAAAGGAGTGGACAGTAGTTCACCAGTTAGTGGTGTCACAGACGTACCAGACAGAAATAGTAAGAGGGACCAACAAGACTAGAGTTGTTCTACATGCTGGAATACGAAAGACCAAAGTCCGCATAATACAGCAGTTTGACCGGCCAAAACTCCACAAAGATGTGGTGGAGTACCGCAGGAGTTGCCACATGTGCCAGATAGAGGGGAAACCCCAACCTACAATGAAATCTGCACCCCTAAGTCCTATACCGGAGTTAGGAGACCCTCCAGCAGAGGTTTGGTGAACTGTAAGGGACCCCTGCTGAGAACAAAGTGGGAGAGGCAGGAACAAGGCTGAAAGAGAAGGGGAAAAAGTGACCAAGATGGTAGGTTAAAGGAAGTCGGGGAGGAATCCCAGATGAAAACCCCTACTGTCCAGTCAGCCTATCCCTACAAAAGTGAAAAGTTAGACCCCACATCCTTTTACATAAAGGCAGACACGAGAATCACCCCACCAGAGTTGCTAACAGCATTTAGAGGAACCTGTAGAGATAAAGACCTCGAGGGGGCAGAGAAACCATGAGGGTGATGCCTCACCTAGTCAAGGTGCCACAGGGGAGTGTAGTAGAGTCTGCACAAATACCCACAGGCAGGAGTGTCCCAGAGAACAAAGGGGAGATTAACAAAGAATCCTCCCTCACAGTCAGAACCAAAGAGAAACCACCCATCCCCCTTTTCAGACCGCAACAGGAACAAAGACCTGAAGCAGTAATCCTTCTTCTTTGGCCTCCTTGTCTCAAGAGACAATGGGTAAGCGCCTAGAGGTGGTCAATGGTTTGTGAAGCAGCGCCTGGAGTGCCTATAAAGGCCAATTCTAGAGTGACAGACCCTTCCACAGGTGCTGCAGATAAAATTGGTTGTTGGGGCTGTTACACAGTTGGCTCTCTCCTTGTGCTTCTGTCTTTTTTCCTGATAACTGCTAAGTCTCTTCGATTCGCCACTCTTTAGCCCTGCCTTTATGGCTGTCCACCAGCTCTGGCGATCACTGGCGACTGACTCCCACGACTTGTGGTCAATGTCACAGGACTTCATGTCACATTTACAGACGTCTTTGAAGCGGAGACATGGACAGCTGGTGGGTCTGATACCAGTGACGAGCTCACTGTACAATTCGTCCTTGGAGATCCTGCCATCTTCCATGCGGCTCACATAGCCAAGCCATCTCAAGTGCCGCTGGCTCAGTAGGGTGTATATGCTGGGGATGTTGGCCACCTCGAGGACTTCTGCGTTGGAGATAAGGTCCTGCCACCAGATGCCAAGGACTCTCTGGAGGAAGCGAAGATGCAATGAGTTGAGATGTCGCTCTTGGCTGACATACGTTGTCCAGGCCTCGCTGCCATAGAGCAAGGTACTGAGGACACAGGCTTGAAACACTCGGACTTTTGTGTTCTGTGTCAGTGCGCCATTTTCCCACACCCTCTTGGCCAGTCTGGACATAGCAGCGGACGCCTTTCCCATGCGCTTGTTGATTTCTGCATCGAGAGACAGGTTACTGGTGATAGTTGAGCCTAAGTAGGTGAACTCTTGAACCACTTCCAGAGTGTGGTCGCCGATATTGGTGGATGGAGCATTTCTGACATCCTGTCCCATGATGTTCGTTTTCTTGAGGCTGATGGTTAGGCCAAATTTGTTGCAGGCAGCCGCAATCCTGTCGATGAGTCTCTGCAGACACTCTTCTGTGTGGGATGTTAATGCAGCATTGTCAGCAAAGAGGAGTTCCCTGATGACACCAAAGCCTTTGACCTCGTCAGCAGACGTGGTCTCTTCAGACTGCTAGCAAAGATCGGATGTCCACCAAAGCTACTAAGTATCATCACCTCATTCCATGACAATATGAAAGGCACAATTCAGCATAGCGGTGCCTCATCAGACCCCTTTCCTATCCTGAGTGGCGTGAAACAAGGCTGTGTTCTCGTACCTACACTGTTTGGGATCGTCTTCTCACTGCTGCTCTCACATGCGTTTAAGTCTTCAGAGGAAGGAATTTTTCTCCACACAAGATAGATGGCAGGTTGTTCAACCATGCCCGACTTACAGCGAAGACAGTAATGGAAATGGACAAACTGAAGAAAAACTTCCCCAAAGAACCACATGTTTACTGGGATGCAAAAAAAAGGGCAATTAAAGAAGCACTGCCACCAAGAAAAGACAGGCGATTTTAATAAGCTTTAGGATTTATGAATGAATGGAATTGAATGAGAGAAATACATGTTTTTTTCCGAAATCTTATATTGTTCTCTCGATCCTTTTAATGAAATGCGCTTCTTCTCAAATTGCATTTCATTCCCTGGGTGTGGAGGTGTCATGCAGGCCCTCACCTGCCAAGAATGAGGCACATTAATTCCATTACATGAATGTTAAAATTCAAATTGTTGCTGGGAAGAAGAGAAGGCCTGTTGCAAGCGGTTGCCAGGCCCCTGGCTGGAAAGACATATTTGCATATTAACAGACAGTGTTTGTAGACAAAGGACCATTCCTGACACACAATCCACAAAGCCAGAAGTGGTTATACCAGTCAGTCACATGACTATCTGCTGGCTATCTTGGGGAGTTTTAAATCATAGTGACAGTTTTTAAACTGGCGGAAAGCAGAATGCTCCTGGACTGAAGAAGACCTCCTGTCTGTCTGCTTGCTCCCATCTCTTTCTCACGGAACTTCAAAACCCACTGAGGACACATGACCCAAGAGAGAAAAGTTTCCTACATTGAACAAGGTTTAAGAAGAATCCTGGGCCCCAAAGAAAAGCAAGACCTACCTACAATCAAGGACTCTACAGTGAGCTCGAAGACCCGTAACAAAAACCCTTCAGATATTGTCTCAAACTTTTCCACTTTATTTCTACTGCTCTTTTCTGTCCCTATCTGCATGTGTCTATTGTGTATACATGCTAGTGTGGGTGCGTCCTGTATTGGTGGGTGTTGACTGAATTAGAGTTTGAGTTTAAGTTTAACAAATTTCAATCTTTCTTCTTTAAACCTAAGAAAACCTGTGTGTGTACGGGTTTCTTTGCTTTATAATTGGAAAGCGGTGAACAAGGATTCACCAAGGCGGAGCTAAAAACATGGTATGTTTAAAATTAAATGCTGTTACAGTAAGACTCCTTCACTGTCTCTAAATTGTCAAACTGCTTATCTGACATCCAGTATGAAATGAGCAGAAATCTCCAATTAATATTGGGAAGACTGAAGTCATTGTCTTTGGTCGCCGCTCCAAACTCCATCTCCTAGCCACCGACTCCATTCCTCTCCCTGGAAACTATCTGAGGCTGAAACAGACTGTTCACAAATTCGGTGTCATAATTGATCCTGAGATCAGCTTCTGACCACATATCCACGCCATCACTAAGACTGTGTATTTCCACCTCCGTAACATGACCCGACTCTGCTCCTGCCTCAAGCACATCTGCTAAGCTCTGGAATACGCACCCTAAATCGTCTGCATCTCTACCTCTCTATCTTACTTTATGTCTTTAACCAAGCTTTTAGTTACCTACCCTAACATCTCCTTATGTGGCTTGGTGTCAAATTTTGCTTTATAAGGCTCCTGTGAAGAGTCTTGGGGCATTTTGTTATGTTAAAGGCACTATATAAATACAAGTTGTTGTTGTATCGACATCGTAAGTTAGACTTGGGCCGGAATTCTACGGTAGGTGGACGTGTCCGCCTCACCCGGGGACCTGTATCATGTGGGTCCCCGGGCTTCAAAACCAGGTAAACCAGGCGGCCTTCTTGCAGGCTGGGGTGGGAGGGGGGGAGCGAGCCATCCTAAATGGGCACTCTGGGCCCCATGGAGGGCCACTCCCAAAGCCCCAACCACCCCCACTGCACAATACTCCATCCGCCCCCCTAACTGACCCCCCCTTGCCTCACCAAGGCTGGCCGATTGTCCCCGGTGAGGCCTTAAAAACCTACCAGGTCCAGGGCCATCCTTCCTCTTGCCTCTGAAGGCTGGGTGTAGTCCCAGCAGTGGCCACTGTTCCCAGTGGCGCTGATGGAACTAAGAACTGCCAGCCCGCTGATTGGCTGGCAGTTCCATTAGGCGGGACTTCCTGCCTCAAGGAGAAAATCCCAGCCTGGCTCCCCAGGCCCGGGGGAGGCGGGCTCGCCACCCACTTTTTGGCCAGTGAGTGGGGCCTCTCGTTGAACATAAAATTCCGGTCAACGAGTCTGCAAAGGGATTGAGACATAAGGAGTCTGCAAACGGATATAAATAGGTTAACTAAGTGGGCAAAAATTTGGCAAATGGAGTATAATGTGGGAAAATGTGAACTTATCCACTTTGGCAGGAAAAATAGTAAACTAGCATTGTATTTAAATGAAGAGAGTTTGCAGAACTCTGAGCTACAGAGGGATCTGGGTGTCAGGTACCTGAATTACAAAAGGTTGGTATGCAAATACAGCAAGTGATTAGGAAGGCAAATGGAATGTTGTCATTTATTGCAAGGGGAATGGAATATAAAAGTAGGGATGTTTTGCTGCTGTTGTATCGGATATTGGTGAGACCACATCTGGAGTATTGCATATAATTTTGGTCTCCTTATTTAAGAAAGGATATAAATGCTTTAGAGGCAGTTCAGAGAAGGTTCACTCGACTGAAACCCGGGATGGGGGGTTATCTTATGAAGAAAGGTTGGACAGGTTGGGGCTGTATCCATTGGAGTTTAGAAGAATGAGAGGTAATCTTATTGAAACATATCAGATCCTGAGGGGACTTGACAGGGTGGATGGTGAAATGGTGTTTCCCTTTGTGGGAGAGACAAGAACTAGGGGACACAGTTTAAGACAGAGATGAGGAGAAATTTTTTCTCTCAGAGGTTTGTGAGTCTTTGGAACTCTCTTCCCCAGAGAATAGTGGAGGCAGGGTCATTGAATATCTTTAAGGCAGAGGTAGATAAATTCTTGACTAACAAGGGAGTCAAAAGGTATCGGATGTAGGCAGAAAAGTGGAGTTGAGGCCACAATCAGATTATCCATGATCGTATTAAATGGCGGAACAGGCTCGAAGGGGCTGAATGGCCTATTCCTGCTCCAAATTCTTATGTTCGTATGTTCATATGAACATTATCAGTAGTCTGAAAAACTGGAAAGTTCCTTCTTTAAGGCTCTTCAGGGATGGTGTTTCTGTGTTCAGAGGCCAACATTTGTCTCTCATGACTAATTTACACCCTAGCACATTTTTGAAGAGCGTCTTAATTGTATAGCATATGTCAGAGAAAGCTATTTTGAAGCAACCAATGACAATTGAAGGATCGTCCCAGTCTTCCACAGTATAGAATTTGGTCCTTGTGCTGTGTGTCTTTGGTGGCTGTAATTGGATATTTCTCAATCAAAGAGTCAATATCCTCTAGGTTTTCTCAGTATCCTCTGTTAAAATCGTTAGGTTAAGCATCCTACTAGATAAGAATCCTTCATTCTTGTATTTGGGTTTTGTGTTGAGTGGTATAAAAAACTGACATTACACAAATATAAAATTAACTTTCCAGGGAGGTTCTTCAGCAGTAGTTATGACTTAATATGCCTTTAAATCCCAGTTACACCTCATTAACAAGGCATAACCTATTTGGTATTTTTAACAGCAATATTGAAAGGTGAGGTTCTCACCAGTTCAGTGATTTTTAAGATTTCCATCGACAGGGACTTCAACAGTGCACCCTGTGGGGGAGCAGGTGATCACTAACAGCATCTTCTGGATTTCCGCAATTAGCTGCACATGTGCAGATGCCAGAAGTTGCTGTCAGCTTCACGGGGTAATGGTGTCGAACACTGGCAATTTCATTGTCATTACAACCACAAAATATGGGCCATTTTTCTAACCAGTGTTAATGACTTCAGAAAAGCACAAGGGCAAAAAAGGGAGAAAATTTCCCCCACCCCTAAATGTTATGGTAACAAAAATGCAGTATTTTGTCCCAGTCTTTCCTGTGTGCTATGTTATATAACTTACAAAACAGTCTCTTTCAAAAGAGATAATACCATCAAAATTGCTTCTGCATGCTGGGAAATTAGCTGTATTTCTTTGTATTTCATATCAGAAACAAGCAAGTAAAGGCTTTGATTACTAACAGGCATAAAGGCTTATTGTTCTCTCCAGGTTACCACTGGGCACTTGATGGGTGCAGCACATTGATTAAGGGAGGAGCATGCTCAGTTTTTTTGGCTCGGACCATTTGCGTGATCTTGGTGGATTTCTGGTGCAGGCCCATCCGCTATCCGGGTCTTGTCCTTCATTAGGGGGATGAAAGCAAGAGTGTAGCTGCAGGCCTGAGTAGTTATGCTCCTGGATGCTGACATCAGGGCCTTTGGCTGCTGTTGGAATGTGCTTGGACTGCAGGGTCTCTGTTCAGCTGTCCAATTGATGAACTCAGAGGAAAGTGAGATGGGATGCTGTGAATGGCTCTCTTTTCCTCCTTAATTGTGATATGGTCCTGCTCCCCATGCAAGCACCAAACCAGTTACATCAAATCGAGGAAGCTGTGGAAATCCTGGTATAGTGTTGTGGGGTCGGGGGAGAGGGCTGGTTTGAGAACCATGAAAATGGGTTTCACTTCCATTTGTTCTTCGTTGCACCTGGGATCTGAGCATTCAGCCAGTAACAATGAAAAGAAAAATCAGCCGCATAATGTGTGCTATAAACACTTATCATGCATCACTGGGCAATTAATCAGTCTCATAATTTATTCAGAACAGCCCTTTAAGGACAACCTTTCCTTAGTCAACTGTTGTAAATCTGAGGTGATTGTTGACTGGCCTTTGTACCTGGCCAATTGTCTTATTGTCACAGATTGGATTCTCAGTGTCTCAGTGGTATTGCTGAATACTAAACTGGAATCAAAGACTATTACAGCACAGAAGGCCATTTGGCCCCTTGTGCTTGTGCCAGCTCTTTGAAAGAGCTGTCCAACTTAATCCCACATGCCAGCTTTTTACCCATAGCCCTGAAAATTAGCCCTCTTCAAGTGCATGTCCAATTGCCTTTTTAAAGAAATATGCTTCAATCACTCTTTTAGATAGTTTGATCCAAATATTAACAGCCCTCTTTAAGAGAAAAATCTAATTTCTCCTCTAATTCTTAAATCTATGAACTTTGGTTACCCACCCATATGCCAAAGGAAACAGTTTCCCTCTGTTTGCTCTCTCAAAACCTCTCATTATTTTGAATAGATCTAAAAGGTCTCCCCTTAACCTCTCTGCTCTAAGGTAAACAATCCTAGCTTCTACAATCTTTCTGCATAAATGAAGCCCCTCATCCTTGGTATCATCTTTGTAAACCCCCTCTGTGTAATTTCCCCAGTGCCTTGACATGCTTCCTAAAGTGTGGTGCTCAGAACTGTACACATTATTCGGGTTGAGGTTTAACCAGTGATTTGTAAAAGTTTAGCATGACTTCCTGGTTTTTGTATTCAATGCCCCTATTAATTAAAAAAAAGTAGCTCATACACTTTCTTAACTGCTCTATCAACTTGCCGCTCCTCTTCAAAGATTTGTGACTATACAACCCCAGGTCCCTCTGCTTTTGCACCCCCATCAAAATAGTACAATTTAGTACTGCCTCTCCAAGTTGTTCCTCCAAAAGGGCATAAGCAAAAAAGGACATTGTCCCCATGCAAGTCTCTCCCTTAAATAGTTCCTCCTCCACCAAAGGTCATCCTCATTTCCCCCAAATCAGTATCCTTCCATAACTTTTTGAAAGAGAAATATATTTGCTTAAATTATATTTATCTAATAATTTACTGCTTGGTTACATGTAGGTTACAACTTTTTAGCTTGTGCCCTATGTCTTGGTTCTCCACCTTGTCCTATTCATTCCCCAATGGCAACCGCTGATTTTCTTCTCTTAGTCTAGTGCCCAATTTTAACTCTGCATATGTGGATGGGTTTTGGGTGAGTTAAAATCTCACCTTAGGTCAGTGGCTAAAGGCTTGTGGCCCTGTTCAAATGTCTTTTAATCATGTACAGAAGTCTTGTGACTTTGTGCAACAACTACAATTACATTAAAAAAGAGTCCATTTTGAATAAGTTGATTGGTCTGTGGAGTGTGAAACAGACAATAATCAAGCCTTGAGTCAGAACTGGTTCCACTATTTCTTTTGAGGAAGATACTCAACAGTGTTGTGGATAAAGATATTGTTACGACCAGGTCAGAAAGAGGTCTATGGTTCCCTTTCAGCCTTCACCTGGTCTTACCGCAACAGCGTTTAATTTTAAACACAGTGTGCTTTTAGCTCCCCCTTGGTGAAACCTTGTTCACCGCTCTCCAATTATAAGGCAAAGAAACCAGCACAAACTGGCTTTCTTAGGTTTAAAGAAGAAAAGTTGAAATTTATTAAACTTAAACTCTAATTCAGTTAAACCCTCGGATACATGTTGCACCCCTGTCTAGCATGCATACGCGATACACACATGCAAACAGAGACAGAAAAGAGCAGAGGAAAAATAAAGTGGAAAGGTTTGAGGCAATATCTGAAGAGTTTTTGTTACGGTTCTTCCAGCTCACTGTAGAGTCCTTGATTGAAGGTAGATCTTGCTTTTTGTTAGGGCCCAGTATTCTTCTTAAACCTTGTTCACTGGAGGAGACTTTTCTCTCTTGGGGTTCATGTGTCTTCAGTGGATTCAGAGGTTTGTGAGAAAGAGATGGGAACAGACAGGAGAGAGATCTTCTCAGTTCAGGAGCAAACAGCTTTCTGCCCAAACTGTTTATACAAATTCAAAAAAACTCAAGTTGCCCAGCAGGTTAGTCATGTGACCTGCTGGTTTGACCATGTCCGTTTGTATATTCAGCCATCTTAGTAGTCAACCTGGAATGCAAGCTCCCCCACCTTTAATCACCTTCTGGTGATTAAAAGTCCATTGTGGGTTGAATGTCAGGGAACGGCTGCTTTGTCTTTCCAAACACTGTCTGTAAATATGCAAATGTCTTTTCCAGCCATGGCTGATCTGTTTAACAAATCTTCTTCACTCCAGTAACAGTTCAAAATCAATGTTCATGACAAAATTAATGTGCCTCATTCTTGGCAGGTGGGGGCCTAGCATGACAATATGTATAAAACAAATTCAATCATTAGAATGTTCTTACACCTATCAGGATCTCTCAATCTGGAAAGATCCCTGTTTCCCATCAGTTTCCAGATTTTTAAAAGCTCTGTTATTGGAGGTACTTCGACAGAAATTTACAGTATCATTTTCCAATGTCCTCCCCTCAGTCTGAAAACATAGCAGCATATTAAATAAACAATGTGTACACAGTTAACAACCAGAGTGTGAGTTTGGTGATAGATTCTGATTTGTGGCTGTAGTTATAAGAAATAGTTAAGCTATTTGATGGAAATTACCAAATGAAGAATGCAGTAAGAATAAAATATAGAGCACAGGCTTATAAGTAGTCAGCGCTGTGGGGATGGGGAGAGGAAATGTGATGACCATTTAGACAGTCTATTTTGTTGATACAACCAAGGATGGGTCTTCAGTCCATTTAGGATTTTTCTTTAACACAGCAAAGCATAAAATAAATTTTTTTAAAAAATGAACTTTCCTGATGGCCCATTTGGTGAAAGTGCCGCAATGTTGGGAAAATATCCAAGAATGAGATCAGGTAAAGTAACATCTGTAGCTATGTGAACTTATTTGCTGGGAAGAAGAAAACCACAGTGCTAATTGCAACCATTGTCATAGCAATTATGGCTGGATCACTTTCGTTGGGTGGGCCACATCGTCCGCATGCCTGACACGAGACTCTCAAAACAAGCTTTCTACTCTGAGCTTCATCACGGCAAGTGGTTACCAGGAGGGCAGAGGAAACACTACAAAGATGTCCTTAAATCCTCCCTGAAAAAAATGTGACATATCCACTGATTCATGGGAATCTCTTGCCCGAGACCGCCAAAAATGGAGAAGAAGCATCCATGAAGGTGCCAGCCACTTCGAACAACGTCAACATGCCCAAGCAGTGACCAAATGCAAACAGCAGAAGAAGCGTTCTAAAATTCGAGCATCCCATTCACTCACCTCACCAAACACCACCTGCCCCACCTGTGGCAGAGTGTGCGGATCCAGAATTGGACTATTCAGTCACCTAAGGACCCACAACCCTGCAGTGGAAGAAAGTCATCCTTGTTCCTGAGGGGCTGCCTAAGAATTGGATCACTGCAAGCTCATATTACAAGGAAATGTTCTCTATTTTTCTTATAGAAAGGGAAATACCAGACGAATAAAAAAAGGAAAAGAATAAGAAAAAGAAATAAGAAATCAGAGAAAGAACAGAAAAGAATAAGAGAAAGAAAAAGATTGCACAATGTTTAGTGTGATAGAATGCTCTCCATTTGCCTGGATGAGTACAGCTCCAACAGGACTCAAGAAGCTCGACACCATGCAGGATAAAATAATTGGCTTGATTGGCATTGAAACTAGAGGAATCCTTGTTCATTTCTTTTCTTCCGTTTAGCAATATGCTTAAATTCAGCGGGTTGCCACGTCTGATTTGAGGTCGGCTTAAACATTCACTCCCTCCACCACCGGCACACAGTGGCAGCGATGTGTATCATCTACAAGAGGCACTGCAGCAACTGACCAAGGCTTCTTCGACAGCACCTTTCAAACCTGTGACCTCTACTACCTAAAAGGAAAAGGGTAGTAGGCATGTGGGAACACTATCTGCAAGTTCCTCTCCAAGTCACACACTATCCTAACATGAAAATATATCACCATTACTTCATCAACACTGGGCCAAAATCCTGGAACTCCCTAACTAAACATTGTGGGAACTCCCTAACTAACAGCATTTCACCACATGAACTACAGTGTTTCAAGAAGGTGGCTCACCATCTTCTTAAGGGTAATTAGGAATGGGGAATAAATGCTGATCTTGCTACCAATGCTCACATTGCATGAATGAATGGAAAAAAACAGAGATAACTGTAGTTTGCAGGAGCCATACTGAGAGAGAGAGAGAGAGAGTTAGGAAGACAGTGAGAGTGCAACCAAATAGAAAGACAGAGATAAGGAGAGAAAAACTAGAGTGGGAGACACAGAGAGACAGTTACAGGAAGAGTAACAAATGCCCTTGAGTAACACTATGGAAGATCAATCAATGCTTAGATTTGTCTTCTTGCTGTGTATTTGTTTTCCCTATGTTCTACACTAATTGTGAGAAAACAAACAAACTTTCCCAGGCTGCCATCAATATCAGCCTTGAATAGAAGGACTTTCACTGCGGGTTCTTACTTTCTCTTTGTATCTTCACTTATTGTTTATTTTTGCTGTAATTTGCATTCCTGAACCGTTACATCTATCTAGAATTATATTCTCTTATTAGTAAATAAAAAGTATCAGGAATTGCAGTGGGGATTACATCAAATGTTGAGTTTAGTAATCAATGAACTAGCAACATAATTCCTTAGGTTAATGGGCATTTTCTTTACTTGTTTTGTTTGTTTTTTTCTGGAGCTGTCTAGAATTATTCTAGTAGGCTTTCTAGGAGAAATGTGGCATCAAGTTTTTTCCACCAGCACACACTTTAATTGCAGGATTTTTTCCAGCTCCTCAGGAGCTATACGGCACCATGGATTTTTTTCCACACTAGATCCTGGCAGGATTTCTTCAGAAAGGTAGAGAAGGAGGTGAGGTGGGTGATTTCACCTTGGCAGGAAAACACCAACTGTCTTCAAACAATTCACACCACAACTAACTAAAAACAGTCCAAACCTCAAACAGAGAGTTGACCTCCTGACCTCCATAAACCTTAACCTGTGGCTTCTCTGTAACCATTTTCCCCCAAGTCACCAAGGGTTCTGCTGTTTTCTGAGCCCAAATCCCAGGTGGCCTCAGGCACAGGTGGCTTTCAAACAACATCTTGTCCTGGAATCTTTTCAGTTTTATCACAAGTCCTCAAAAAATAAAAATATTAAAAATAATGGAAGCACTTTCGTAGTACCTCCATCCTTGGAGGAATCAAATGCCATTTTTAAATGTGTTTCATCACAAAGAGTGAAAAAAACAGAAGATGAAAAATTATTAAAACACATTTACGCACTCATTCCCATTCACTCTCTACCTGTAGCGAATACAATTCAGCTTTGTACCATCTTTGCATTCTGATAACTCAAAGCAAAGTTAGATTCTAGACAAAGCATCCGCAATTACATTATTTTTTCCCTCAATGTGGATAATCTTTAAGTAATAAGATTGTAATAGTAAACTTCATCAGAAAAGTCTGGCATTACAGTTTTTGAATGTTTCCACAAAGGCTAGGGGGCTATGATCAGTATATACCAGTGTCTCTCTATAGTCGTGGTAGACATAGGCTTCAAAATGCTGAAGAGCTAGTAATAATCCCAGACTTTCTTTTTCCATGGTTGAATATCTTTTTTGGTGTCAATTTAGCTTTTTGGAGAAGTATTCTACTGGTCTTTCTATGCCCAACTCATTGTCTTGGAACACAAGTTTTATCACAAATCCCCAAAAAATAAAAATATTAAGAACAATGGATGCACTTTCGTAACAAGTTCAGGAGAATTTGAGTAGTATCAGAGCTGGTAATAGATAGAAGGATATCTTCTTTGGCCTCCTTATCTCGAGAGACAATGGGTAAGCGCCTGGAGGTGGTCAGTGGTGTGTGGAGCAGCATCTGGAGTGGCTATAAAGGCCAATTCTAGAGTGACAGACTCTTCCACAGGTGCTGCAGAAAAATTTGTTTGTTGGGGCTGTTACACAGTTGGCTCTCCCCTTGCGCTTCTGTCTTTTTTCCTGCCAACTGCTAAGTCTCCTCGACTCGCTACACTTTAGCCCCGCCTTTATGGCTGCCCGCCAGCTCTGGCGAACGCTGGCAACTGACTCCCACGACTTGTGTTCAATGTCACAGGACTTCATGTCGCGTTTGCAGACGTCTTTAAAGCGGAGACATGGACGGCCTGTGGGTCTGATACCAGTGGCGAGCTCGCTGTACAATGTGTCTTTGGGGATCCTGCCATCTTCCATGCGGCTCACATGGCCAAGCCATCTCAAGCGCCGCTGACTCAGTAGTGTGTATAAGCTGGGGATGTTGGCTGCCTCGAGGACTTCTGTGTTGGAGATACGGTCCTGCCACCTGATGCCAAGTATTCTCCGGAGGCAGCGAAGATGGAATGAATTGAGACGTCGCTCTTGGCTGACATACGTTGTCCAGGCCTCGCTGCCATAGAGCCAGGTACTGAGGACACTGAAGGATATCATTACCATAAAAATGTATGTAGTCAATATCCAGATTTCTTTGATACACATGTCAGAACCAGTTATGTCAGTCAGTGGTTCTGGAGTCAATTTTACAAATAATGCTATTTAGCGACTCTATTATTCATAACAAAATGCATTTTTCATAGGTAGGCCCACAACTCCTATGATTCAAAATTTGTACGCTTATGTATGCTGTGAACGCCACAGTACTAAATGAGTTATATCTTTTATATTTTTGCAACTGAGGTTAAATGGTGGCGTGGTGGTACTATCACTGAACTGGATAATGACAAGGGTTCAAATCCCACCATGGCAGCTGGTGGAATTTAAATTCAATTAATTATCAAAAATCTGGAATTGAAAGCTAGTCTCCGTAATGGTGCCCTGAAACTATTGTTGATTGCTGTAAAAACCCATTTGGTTCACTAATGTCCTTTAGTGAAGGAAATCTGCAGTCCTTACCTGGTCTGGCCTACATGTCACTCCAGACGCACACCAATGTGGTTGACTCTTAAATGCTTTCTGGAATGGCCTAAAATGCCACTCAGTTGTCAAGGGCAATTAGGGATGGGCAATAAATGCTGGCCTTGCCAGCGACGCCCACATCCCATGAAAGAATGAAAAAAGCTATTTCATTTTTAAAATTTATTTTCAGAATGAGGATGTCAGTGACAAGGCTGGTGCTTATTGCCCATTTGTAATTACACTTGAGAAGTTTACGTTGACTATTCTTGAACTGCTGCAGTCTGTGAGGTGAATGTTTGTAGGTAGTGAGTTCCAGGAGTTTTGCCCAGTGACAATGAATAAACAATGATATATGTCCAAGCTAGGATGGTTTGTGACTTGATGGTGATGGTATTTCCATGCACCTGTTGGTCTTTTTCTTCCAGGCAAAGGAAATTATGGGTTTGGGAGCTGCTGCTGAAGAAGCCTTGGCGCATGGCTGCAGTGCATCCTGTAGATAGCACCATACCTCCTTCACAGGGTAACTAGAAATGGACAATAAATGTCAGTTTTGTCAGAAAACACCACCACTCCCCCACCATGTTGAGTCCAACATCCTCCATGACGCCAAAACATACAATTGGCAAAGGAGAGCAAGAAATTGGTGAAACAGGGAAATTCTCCACAAATTATACCATTCCTTTGGGTTCCAAAGCAGAATTCACAGTATAAATGGGCACTAAGTCGGCAAAAATGTTGATAATCAATTTTGCCATTCTGGTTGAACAATATGAATTGCAGCCTTTCAAGTGATCGGTTTCATATTTTTTGATATTTGGCTTGCATATTGAATAGTTTGGTCCCAAGAAGAGCCAATACATGTCTGCAAGCTTCACATGTAACCAGCATTTCAAAGCTAGGAGAGAATCCCTGATGCAATTAACATGTGATGACTTCCCTTTGGGAGCTGATTAATTAAACCCCAAAAAGGTATATTTCCCTTGGCAGCACTTGGGTATTGCTACTGGGATGACTGGCCTACTGATTTTCTTTGCTTCTTATGCAGAAGTTTGGGGTCTCCTCCCACAGTAAGGGTACATTTAGTTGATGCAAACTGGTGTTGGCTTTGCCAACAATCCAAAAGTGGCAGCAAGATTCAAAAGACTATCAAATGCAGTCAAGTCTTGAGGTGTGAGACCCACTCCATGAGGTCATCACAGATTAATTTGAGTTCTCAAAGAATCCACGATATTCTGAATTTATAAAATCTGAGATATAAAAAAAACCTCATTGCATAATGGAACTAGTATTGATAGTAGAGGCTGTAGTGTATCTTAGCAGGGAAGATAAATTCAAAGGGGAAAGCCATGTGTGTGCTGCTTGTGGCACTTGCTTCAGGGCAATTACAAAGGATCTAGATGCCAGCCTTCCAGCAGGCTGTGAATGTGCATTCCTTTGTCAGAACTGTTGATAAAAGAAAAAAGGGAGGTCAATTAAAGGAACAGGAAAAGGAGAAACATTGCTATGAGAAATACCAAAATGGAAAAAGCCATTAAAAAACACTTACTGTTGTTGACTGTGGGACAGACAATCACACTATACTCTCCATTGTATAGTTATAGCAATTAAAAACAGGCAGGCGTATATTTCACCTAACCTGCTCAGCAGGAAACTGATGTGATCAGATTGGCCACCATTTTACATGTTGTCCGATTTTACTTTTCGATTGATTTGGGTGTAAAATGGGGGTTTGATCTGAGCACATCAACTGCTTGTTAAGTGAGTTAGGTTAAAATGACCCCCCCGCCCCCCACTGTCTTCATGAAAAAATGTTTGTCACACCTTTTTGTTTGACAGAAACATCAACAGCAGGAGACATTTATTTGGTCAGGGTGATTAAAATGCTTTCAGTGTTGTTGTATGCATCTGATCTGTTATTTTGTAATCTGAATTTAGCTCAGAGAATGAACTACAGTGAGATTATTCCATAAGGGCCATTTTCTGGTTTTGCCTGTGGTCATACTTAGAACAGTGATCACATGAACCATTTGGCTATCAGCCATTGATTCCTAGAAGGATAAAAGTAATGTTTTGTGATATAACCTTGATTCACAGCAGATTATTATATGGGGATACAATTGATCTTATGTGATTTCCTTCTGGGTTTAGATCTCATTGCTTTTATTACCCCATCCTATATAACTGATGTCCCCAATTTCTTCTGAACCTTTTATGTTAATATGAGCAAGCTAAGTAATTAAATTTATTAGGGAAAGAATCTAGCTCGTCCTTTAATGGGCGACACTCTGACATACAAAGCGGCACAGTGGCGCAGCGGTTAGCATCGCAGCCTCACAGCTCCAGCGACCCGGGTTCAATTCTGGGTACTGCCTGTGTGGAGTTTGCAAGTTCTCCCTGTGTCTGTGTGGGTTTTCTCCGGGTGCTCCGGTTTCCTCCCACAAGCCAAAAGACTTGCAGGTTGGTAGGTAAATTGGCCGTTATAAATTGCCCCTAGTGTAGGTAGGTGGTAGGGAAATATAGGGACAGGTGGGGATGTGGTAGGAATATGGGAATAGTGTAGGATTAGTATATATGGGTGGTTGATGGTCAGCACAGACTCGGTGGGCTGAAGGGCCTGTTTCAGTGCTGTATCTCTAAACTAAACTAAGAGCAAGACAAATTCATTATTCATTTCTTCCAGTATTATTGTGTGTCTATCCATCCATGTCAGGAGGATCTATAATTGTTTTGGCTTTGTTTTTTTCAGCAATTTGGCAAGGACTTATCTCCTGTGTTCTGGTGAAATGTCACAGACCTGAAACGTTAACTCAGTTTTTCTCTCCACAGATGCTTCCTGACCTGTTGAGTATTTCTAGCATTTTCAGTTTTGATTTCAAGTTGCCAGCATCCGCAGCATTTTGCAGTTGTATTATGTGAAGTTATCTCCTCTTGATAAAATCAAACTCCTGATCCATATAAAGCAAACTTTGTTTTGCTAGTAATTTGTTTTATTCATGTTTTAGGGACACAGGCTTGGTTAAATTCTTTCAACCGTTAGTTGCTGCATTCACATTCTCTGTTGTTTTAATTTGGCATTGAAAAAGAATAGATTCCTCTTTCTTTGAAAAAGGTGCTGAATGCCCTTTGTCAAAAATCCTAAGAACTCCCAAACAAATTGGCACCTGTCCTCAATATTGTAATGTCAAGTTTGTACAGTATAATTGTATGACCAGGAATGACAGAAAACCAATCACAATACACCTGTAAGAATAATCCCTTAGCTTTTCACAAGCAGCTAAACAGACATTTATGTATCTAAAATTATTAGAGATTTGGAGTATGCAATGCTTTAAAGAAAACCCTGATTTACTTGCAAATATCAGTAAGTTATATGAATTCCTGTAGAACACAAAAGGGATGAATGGGTCATTAATTTCTAGATGAATAAACTCTCATTAGGATTAAATAGATTTTGGTGAAAGAAAATATGCATTTTTGCACATCATGAGATTTTATATCTTTATATGATGAAAAATTGGTGTTTAACACTTTAATATAGACAGCTTTCAAAGGATAGTGCTATAAATTAAATCAAGGAAGGCATGCAGCACACTCTCCTATGACACTAAATGGACCAATAAGACAAAATCAAGTGAAATAAGCATGGAAAAAGTCTCTACAAAGCCTGTCGGGATAAAAGTGAGTTTGACCGTAAGGAAGCATTAAAAGAATGTAACAGAGGGCAAATTAGGAACTAGAAATGAGCCCAATGCAATGGTAAGTAAATCTCCCAGTTTTATAACAGTAAGAAAGTTGTCAAAGAAGAATTAATATCTCTTAAAGATGCAATTGAGCTTAAAGCTGAGGATGAATTAAAATGATTAACATACTACATGATTACTTCCTGGAAGTATTCACTAGAGAAGAAGCAAATAGCATCCCACTGATCATAGAAGGTTCTACAACTAAACTTAATAGCATTCAGAGCAGTTGCAATAACGTCTGATAGACATAAAGGGCTCAATATCTTTAAATTTCCAGCGACTGATGCCATATACTCCAAGGTGCCAAGTGAGACTAAGAACAAAATCTTTGAAATGCTGACAATAACCATGAGGGAATCAATGAAAATGGGCGCATCCCATGGGATTTAAACATGCATAAACATGTTATCTACTCTCAAGAAAGGTAATAAAAGAAACCCATTAGTTTTACATCAATAGCTGTCAAAATAATGGAATGGATCATTAGGAAAAATTGAGGCATGCCTATATGAAAATAATCCGTTAAGTGGCAGTAAACAAGGTTTCAGAATTCACAGACCCTTGTCTGACTAGCCTCCTTGATTTTTTTGAGGAAGTAACATCCAAAATGGATATTGGAAAGGTCTATGACATAGATACCTAGATTTTCTACTGCTTGTTATCGTGGCATAAACTGGGTGGCCATTAGTAAAATCAAAGTGCTGGAATTCTGCCCCACTGGAATGCTGCTGATTTGTGCAGTGGTACAGTTTCTAGAAGGTTAGGACCAATGGCATTGAAATTACTTGCCTTAAGCAGGCAGACACTTCATTTACATATTAAACTGGAGATGATGAGGGGTGGGGCCGAGAAATTGGGCTTGTTAGCACCTATTTTTTGGGCACTAAGAGTGCACTTAGAGCTCCAAAATGGGGCCATGGCACATGCCCACACTTGTGGGATAAATCGTGCAAGATGCCATATTGGTGAAGTCATTACCAACACACGGTGAATGTTCACTAAAATATGCAGAGCAGGCAGATCATGAGGTCAATCTGTGTGCATTGCACGCTGATTGATGTCGCGACCAGCAGAACGCTCAGCAGCAGGATGGACTCCCCAGAAGAGCTATTTAAAGGGATCATCAACCAGCTACAGGTCAGTTGCTGGTTGACCAAAAAGGGAATTTACACATGGAGGCAGTGGGCATGGCTAAGGTACTAAATGAGCACTTTGTATCTGTCTTTACCAAGGAAGAAGATGCTGTTAAAGTCATAGTGAAAGAGGAGGTAGTTGAGACACAAGATGGGCTAAAAATTGATAAAGAGGAGATATTAGAAAGGCTGGCTGTTCTTAAAGTTGATAAGTCACCAGTACTGAATCAGATTCATCAGAGGATACTGAGGGAAGTAAGGGTGAACTGGACATAATCTTCCAATCCTCCTTCCTATTGGCATAAAGGGATATGGTCATAGTGTGGGAAAAAGGCATTGAAGTGAATGATCAGCCATGATTGTATTGAATGGCGGAGCAGGCTCGATGGGCTGAATAGCCTACTCCTGCTCATATGTTCCTAAGTTCCTTCGATACAGGGGTGATGCCAGAGGATTGGAGAATTGCAAATGTTGCATCCTTGTTCAAAAAAGGGTGTAAGGATAAGTTCAACAACTACAGGTCAGCCAGTGGTGGGAAAGCTTTTACAAATGGCAATCCGGGACAAAATTAACAGTCACTTGGACAATGTGGATTAATTAAGGAAAGCCATTTTTATTAAGGTCAAATCACGTTTAACTAATTTGATTGAGTTTTTGATGAAGCAACAGGGAGGGTTGATAAGGGTAATGCTTTTGATGTGGTGTCCACGGACTTTCAAAGGCATTTGATAAGGTGCCACATAACAGGCTTGTCAGAAAAGTTGAATCCCATGAAATAAAAGGGACAGTGGCAGCATGGATACAAAGTTAGCTGAGTGACAGGAAACAGAGAGTAGTGGTGAATGGTTGTTTTTCAGACTGGAGGCAGGTATATGGTGGGGTTCCCCAGAGATCGGTATTAGGATCACTGCTTTCCTTGATTTATATTAATGGATTAGACTTTGTGTGCAGGGCACAATATCAAAATTTGCAGATGACACAACACTTGGAAGTATTGTGAACTGTGAGGAGGATACTGATAGACTTCAAGAGGACATAGACAGGCTGGTGGAATGGGCAGACACATGGCAGATGAAATTTAATGCAGGCAAGTGTGAAATGATACTTTTTACCTCTAGGCAACAGAGATCATAACATGATCGAATTTCACATTCAGTTTAAGGGTGAGAAATTTGCTTCTAAGACTAGTGTCTTAAACTTAAATAAAGGCAATTATTTTTATTCTTTCATGGGAAGTGGCATTGCTGGCATGGCCAGCATTTGTAGCCATTCCCTAGTTGCCCTTGACAACTAAATGGCTTGCTGGGCCATTTCAGGGGGCAGTTAAGAGTCAACCACATTGCTGTGGGTCTGTAGTGACATGTAGGCCAGACCAGGTAAAGACGGCAGATTTCCTTCCCCAAAGAACATCAGTGAACCAGATTGGTTTTTACAACTATCAATGATAGTTTCATGGCACCATTACTGAGAATCACTTTTAATTCGAGATTTTTATTGATTAATTGAGTTTAAATTCCATCAGCTGCCGTGGTGGGATTTGAACCATGTCCCCAGGGCATTAGCCAGGGTCTCTGGATTACTAGTTCAGCAATATTACCACTATGTCATCGTCATCCCCCATATTACAAGGCTGTGAGGACAGAGCTGGCTAAAGTGAGCTGGAAAAATAGATTAAAAGGTGGGACTGTAGAGAAGCAGTAGCAGACATTTAAAGAGATATTTCATAATTCTCAGCAAAGATATGTTCCATTGAGAAAGAAAGACTCAATGAGAAGGATGCAGCATCCATGGCTAACTAAGGAAGTTAAGGATAGTATCAAATTGATTGAAAAAGTACAATACTGCAAATATTAGTGGTAGGTCAGAAGATTAGACAGATTTAGAAACCAGCAAAGAATGACTAAAAAATAATGAGGGAGAAGTTCAAGTATGAGAGAAATCTGGCTAGAAATATACAAACAGATAGTAAGAATTTTTACTAGTATTTAAAAAGGAAAAGAGTAACTAAAGTAAGAGTTGGTCCCTTAGAACATAAGAACATAAGAACTAGGAGCAGGAGGAGGCGATTCAGCCCCTCGAGCCTGCTCCGCCATTCAATACGATCATGGCTGATCTCATCTCGGCCTCAGCTCCACTTTCCTGCCCATTCTCCATAACCCTTCAACCCATTTCTAATTAAAAATCTGTCTATCTCCTCCTTAAATTTACTCAATGTCCCGGCATCCACCACACTCTGAGGTAGTGAATTCCACAGACTCACAACCCTTTGAGAGAAGTAATTTCTCCTCATCTCTGTTTTAAATCTGCTACCCCTTATCCTAAAACTATGACCTCTCGTCTTAGATTGCCCCACCAGAGGAAACATCCTCTCTACGTCTACTTTGTCAATCCCCTTAATCATCATATATACCTCAATTAGATCTCCTCTCATTCTTCTAAACTCCAGAGAGTAAAGGCCTAAACTGCTCAAACTCTCTTCATAAGACAAACCTCTCATCTCTGGAATCAATCTAGTGAACCTCCTCTGAACTGCCTCCAATACAACTACATCCCTCCTCAAGTAAGGGGACCAAAACAGTACGCAATACTCCAGGTATGATCTCACTAATGCCATGTACAGTTGCAGCAACACTTCTCTACTTTTATACTCTATTCCTTTAGCAATAAATGCCAAAATTCCATTTGCCTTCCTTATTACCTGCTGCATCTGCATACTAGTTTTCTGCGATTCATGCATGAGGACACCCAGATCCCTCTGCACTGAAGCACTCTGCAGTTTCTCTCCATTTAAATAATAATTTGCCTTTCTATTCTTCCAACCAAAATGGATAACCTCACACTTATCCACGTTAAACTCGATCTGCCAAATTTTGGCCCATTCACCTACCCTAACCATATCCATTTGTAAATTTCTTATTTCTTTATTGCAACTTACTATCCCACCTATTTTAGTGTCATCTGCAAATTTGGCTATAGTACCTTCTATCTCTGCATCCAAGTCATTAATATAGATTGTAAATACTTGGAGCCCAAGGACCGAACCCTGTGGCACCCCACTAGTTACATCTTGCCAACCAGAAAAGGACACATTTATCCCAACTCTCTGTTTTCTGTTGGTTAGCCAATCCTCCATCCAAGTTAATAAATTGCCCCAACCCCATGTGATCTTACCTTGTGTATTAACCTTTTGTGCGGCACCTTATCAAATGTCTTCTGCAAGTCTAGATATACGACATCTACAGGATCCCCATTATCCACTTTACTTGTTACATCTTCGAAGAACTCTAGCAAATTAGTCAAACATGATTTACCCTTCATAAAACCATGCTGACTCTGATGGATTGCATTTTGACTTTCTAAATGTCCTGTTGTTACTTCCTTAATAATGGATTCTAACAATTTCCCTATGACAGATGTTAAACTAACTGGTCTACAGTTTCCTACTTTCTGCCTCCCTCCCTTTTTGAATAAGGGTGTTATATTAGCATTTTTCCAATCCACTGGAACCTTTCTTGCATCCAGGAAATTTTGGAATATTATAACCAATGGATCCACTATCTCCGCTGCCACTTCCTTTAAGACCCTAGGATGTAGGCCATCAGGCCCTGGGGACTTGTCTGCCTTCAATCCCAATAGTTTGCTCAGTACTTTTTCCCTAGTGATGATGATTGTTCTAAGTTCCTCCCTTTCTATAACCTCTGCATTTCCTGTTACTACCAGGATGGTACTCCACCATGAAAACTGAAGCAAAATACTGATATAGTGTCTCCGCCATTTCTGTGTTCCCCACCATTAACTCCCCAGTCATATCCTCCAAGGGACCAATATTCACTTTAGCTACTCTCTTCCCTGTTACATACTTATAGGAGCTTTTGCTATCCGTTTTTATATTTTGTGCTAGTTTTCTTTCATAATTTACCTTTGCTCTTTTTATTACTTTTTTTTAGCAACCCTTCATTGATCTTTAAAAGTTACCCAATCTTCCAGCCTGCCACTGGCCTTTGCAATATGGTATACCTTAGTTTTTGTCTTGATGTTATTCTTAACTTCCTTGCTTAGCCATGAATGTTTTATCTCCCTCTTAGAATCTTTCTTCCTCTCTGGAATATATTTTAGTTGGGAGGACTTGACTATCTCCTTAAGCATCTGCCACTGCTCATCAACTGTCCTACCTTTTAGTCTTCCTGCCCAGTCCACTAGGGCCAAATCTGTCCTCATACCTATGTAATTACCTTTGTTTAACTCCAGAACACTAGTGTGGGACTCCAGTTTCTCGCCCTCAAACTGAATTTGAAATTCTAGCATGCTATGACCACTCTTCCCTAGAGGATCCTTAACTATGAGATCATTAATTAATCCCACCTCATTACACAATACCAAATCTAGAATAGCCTGCTCCCTGGTTGGTTCCACAACATATTGCTCCAAAAATAATCTCAAATACATTCAATGAAATCTCCCTCGAGGCCACTCTTGCCAATTTGATTAATATTAAAATCACCCATGATTATTGCCGTACCTTTCTTACAAGCCCCCAGTATTTCCTGGTTTATACTGTGCCCCACTGCGGAACTACTGTTTGGGGACCTATAGGTTACTCCCACTAGGGACTTCTTTCCCTTGCTATTTATTATTTCTACCTAGACTGATTCTACGTCTTGATCTCCAGTGCCTATATCATTAGAGAATTAATAATGGAAACAAGGAAATGGCAGAAGCGTTGAGCAGACATTTTGTGTCTGTCTTCATTGTCGAAGACAGAAAATAATCCCAAGAGGTAAAAGGGAGGTTGGAACTTAAAACAATCACAATCACAAGGGAAAAGCTACTGGGAAAACTATTAGAACTGAAGGCTGACAAGTCCCATGGACCTGATGGCTTGCATACTAGGGTGTTAAAAGAAGTTGCTGCAGAGATAGTATATGCATTGGTTGTGATCTTCCAAAATTCCCTAGATTCTGGAAAGGTCCCAGCAGATTGGAAAATCGCAAATATAACATCTCTATTCAAGAAAGGAGGGAGACAGAAATGAGGAAACTATAGGTCAGTTAGCCTAATATCTGTCATAGGGAAAATGCTAGAATCTATCATTAAGGAGATAATAGCAGGACGTTTAGAAAATCATAATTCAAACATGGTTTTGTGAAAGCGAAATGATGTTTGACTAATTTATCAGAGTTCTTTGAAGAAGTAACAAGCAAGGTGGATAAAGGGGACCCTGTAGATGTGTACTTGGATTTCCAAAAGGCATTCGATAAGGTGCCACATCAAAGCTAACTGCACAAAATAAGAGTTCATGGTGTCGGGGATAACATATTAGCATGGATAGAGAATTGGTTAGCTAATAGGAAGCAGAGAGTAGGGATAAATAGGTCATTTTCAGGTTGGCAAGCCGTTACTAGTGGAGTGCCACAGGGATCAGTGCTGGGGCCTCAACTATTTACAATCTATATTAATAATTTGGATGAAGGAACTGAATATATGGTAGCTAAATTTGCTGATGATACAAAGATGGGTAGGAAAGTAAGCTGTCAAGAGGATATAAAGAGTCTACAAAAGGATTTAGATAGGCTAAATGAGTGGGCAAAAATTTGGCAGATGAATATAATGTGGGAAAATGTGAACTTGTCGACTTTGGCAGAAAGAATAGAAAAGCAGTACATTATTTGAATGGAGGGAGACAGCAGAACTCTACGGTACACAGGGATCTGGGTGTCCTGTTTCACAAATTACAAAAAGTTAGCATGCAGGTACAGCAAGTGATTTGGAAGGCAAATGGAATGTTGGTCTTTATTGCAAGGGGAATCAAGTATAAGAGTAGGGAAGTGTTGCTACAGCTGTACAGGGCCTTAGTCAGACCACATCTGGAGTACTGCGTACAGTTTTACTTAAGAAAGGATATATTTGCATTGGAAGCAGTTCAGAGAAGGTTCATTCGACTGATTCCTGAGATGAAGGTGTTATTTTATGAGGAGGATTTGAGCAGTTTGGGCTATACCCATTGGAGTTTAGAAGAATGAGAGGTGATTTTATTGAAACATAAGATCCTGAGGGGACTTGACAGGATGGATGCTGAGAGGATGTTTTCCCTTGTGGGCGAATCTAGAACTATGGGACACAGTTTAAAAAGTAGGAGTCTTCCATTTCAGATTGAGATGAGGAGAATTTTTTTCTTTCAGGTGGTTTTTAGGTCTGTGGAATTCTCTTCCCCAGAAAGCAGTGGAGGCTGGGTCATTAAATATATTCAAGGCTGAGTTAGATAGGTTTTTTGATAGAGAAGGGAGTCAAGGGTTATGGGGGGAAGACAGGAAAGTGGAGTTGAGGCCACAATCAGATCAGCCGTGATCTTATCAAATGGTGGAGCAGGTGCGAGGGACTGAATGGCCTACCCCTGCTCCTAATACTTGTGTTTTTGTGTCCTTGTGGTAGGAAGAAAGAGGAAAGGTAATATAAAAAAAAGGATACAATCCTAAAGTGGGTGCAGAACCAGAGGGACCCAGGGGTATATGGGCACAAATCTTTGAAGGTGAAAGGGCAAGTTGAGAAAGCAGTTAATAAGGCATAAGGGATCCTGGGCTGTTTCCATTGAGGCATTGAGGCACAGAGTAGAGAGGCATAAAAGCAAGGAAGTTATGGTGAACTTTTATAAAACACCTGTTTGGTCTCAACTGGAGTATCGGGCTGAATTTTATCAGCTCCTCGCGGGTCCTGGCGGCGGGACTGGATGTGGGTGGCATTGCCACTCATCATGTGCGGCTGGCTGATTGCGATCATGTGGCAGCTGGCCAATTTGAATGCAGGAAGTGCAGAGACCGTCCCATTGGAGGACAGGGGCAGGCAGTGAGAAGCCAATGGCGTCATCAGCAGAGATGAACGCAGGTGCTGGCACCATATTTAATGTGCTGCCAGCCCTGCTTATACTATAGCTTCACTGAGTGACAATGCTGCAGTTTTGCCTTTGCTGCTGTTTTGTCTTTGCGCTGCTGTGCTGCTGACCCCCGCTAGCTGGAGTCCCTGTGCTGCTGTACTGCTGATCCCCCTGCT
The DNA here is from genome assembly GCF_036365525.1 of Heterodontus francisci. Classification (NCBI taxonomy): domain Eukaryota; kingdom Metazoa; phylum Chordata; class Chondrichthyes; order Heterodontiformes; family Heterodontidae; genus Heterodontus; species Heterodontus francisci. The sequence goes on from NC_090377.1 coordinate 82,946,061, forward strand.
GGAATCCCTGTGCCGCTGTGCTGTTGACCAAATCCTCATCAGGCCAGGAGCTGACCGGAAGCCAAGAGGAACTATGTCAGGTGGAAGACACCAGGTGGCGCCATGGTTCAGCGATGGCTTCCTGCGGATTCTCTTCCAGTCTGGGAGGGAAAGGCAGGAGCTCCTGTTCCCAAGGGACGTCAGAAAGAGACCCTAAAATAAAAGCAAAATACCACGGATGCTGGAAATCCGAAATAATAACAGAAAGTGCTGGAAATACTCAGCAAGTCTGGCACCATCAGTGGAGAGAGAAACAGAGTTAACATTTCAAGTCGGATATGATTCTTCTAGACTCTTCTATGACTCTCCTGGCCCTGCCTCCCTCTGAGCCGCTACTGCGCAGCACGGGGATCTACAAAGAGTGGGTGTATCAGACCCATTCCAGCTGGTCACCCCCCCCCCCCCCCCACCATCCTGTGTGCTGTCCCTGGAGAGACAACCTTGCCTTTGGAGCCTTCCCCTTGCTACTCCCCTCTGATCACAGGCTAACACCCATCTGTGCCCACCCGTGCTGTGAGGGCTGCACCCCCTTTGCACCCACCTTGCTGTGAGGGCTACACCCCCTTTGCACCCACCCTTGCCTCACGGGCTGCACCACTGTCGGGCAATGGCCACCACACCCTCCTATTCCCCTTCTCGGATTCCTGCAAGACTCTCCGTTGCTGCCTTCCTGTGGCAGCATTGAGGCTCATTGCCGCCACCTTTAAATGGCCAGGGATCTGAAGACATGCAATCTCCAAGCGCCGTTCACTAAGTAGGAAACCCTCCCATTACATTGAGTCAGGCTTCTGCAAATATATGCTAAATACCTTTTCAGCAATTATAATTGCAGTTCTGCCTCGTCATAGCGGCAACGCCGCCTTGAACCTTTCTTGCTGCTGACAAAATCCAGAACTGACGTCACAATGTTGGGTTTCCAGATGAGCACCACCTGTTGTGTATTCAAAGTGTAAATCTACATTAGGTCTTTACTGGGAGCAGCCATATTGAAACTTTATTTACACCTCCCAACAGAGAGGGCAGCAGAGAGGTTGTATAGCAGTATACAAATGCTTAGCTATCACAATACAATCAGCCAGTTCAATACAGTACACTACAGCTCCCCTCCCAATTTTTTAGCTTCCCACACCTCCAATCCTGCTCCTGCTGGCCAGATAAAATCCAGCCCATCGCGTCCAATTCTGGGCACTTTAGGAAGGATGTGAAGGCATTGGAGAGGGTGCAGAAATGATTTACGATGCTGGTTTTGGAGATGGGATTGGCAAAATTGGGACTGTTCTCTTTAGAGAAGAGAAGGTTAAGAGGATTTCTGATGAAAGATCACAGATCTGAAACATTAACTCTGCTTCTCTCTCCACAGATGCTGCCTGACCTGCTGAGTATTTCCAGCACTTTCTGTTTTTATTTCAGATTTCCAGCATCTGCAGTATTTTGTTTTTATATAAGGTTAAAAGGAGATTTGATAGAGGTGTTTAAAATCATGAGCGAACTGACCAGAGTAGATAGGGAGAAGCTGTTCCCAGTGGCAGAAGGATCGAGAACTGAGGACACCAATTTAAGGTGATTGGCAAAAGAACCAGAGACTAGGATTCAGTTAGAAATGAAAAAACTTGAATTGGAAGACGGAGAAAGAGAGGGAATTTAGGTTAAAAGAGATGGAACTAAGACAAAAGGGTCAGGAAGAATCTGAATTTAGATCAGGACCCAGCGAAAAGTTGTTTAAATTTATATAGGCTCTTCCTAAGTTTGAGGAAAGATACGTAGAGGCATTTTTCATATCTTTTGAAAAATAGCCCAACAGATGAAATGGCCGAAAGAAAGCTGGACATTGCTTATTCAGGGCAGGCTGGTAGGCAGAGCTCATGAAGCTTATGCCATGTTTTCTGAAGAGGCTTCTGCAGATTATGAGATGGCAAAAATGGCTATTCTCGCTGCGTGTGAGTTAGTCCCTGAAGCTTATCGTCAGAAGTTTAGGAACTTATGGAGTTTGGCTGGGCAGACATATTTAGAATTTGAGAGGATGAAGCAAATTACTTTTGACCGATGGATACGGACACTAAAGATAGAAACCACACATGAGAACCTTCGAGAAGTGATTCTCTTGGAAGAGTTTAAAAACTCCATTCCTTCAGTCGTGAGAACTCAGATAGATAACCTGAAAGTTTTGAAAGCTAGGCAAGCAGCAGAGATTGCTGATGATTTTGAGCTTGTGAATAAGTCAATCTATTTTGCCCATCACCCCCATCAACACGAGAAGGATAGAAAATGGGAGAGTAAAAGGAAGGCATGTAGCCAGGGATAAGAAGGAATTGCTGGGAATGCCCCAGGATCACCTCCTCAGGTCAGAAAGGAAGGTTCTGAGGGTATCAGTGAGGTTCACAAGCCATTGCAACAAAACGGGTCATCTTCTTTCAGAATGCTGGAAATTGCAAGGTAAACCGATAGAACTTGTTGGGGTATGCAAAGCTAGTGCAGAGGAAAAGACTCTGACTTTTTTTTTATTATTCATACATGGGATGAGGGCGTCACCGGCCAGGCCAGCATTTGTTGCCCATTCCTAATTGCACTTGAGAAGGTGGTGGTGAGCTGCCTTCTTGAACTGCTGCAGTCCATGTGGGGTAGGGACACCCAAAGTGCTGTTAGGAAGGGAGTTCCAGGATTTTGACCCAGCGACAGTGAAGGAACAGTGATATAGTTCCAAGTAAGGATGGTGTGTGACTTGGAGGGGAACTTGCAGGTAGTGGTGTTCCCATGCATTTGCTGCCCTTGTCCTTTGAGTTGGTAGAGGTCGTGGGTTTGGAAGGTGCTTTCTAAGGAGCTTTGGTGCGTTGCTGCAGTGCATGTTGTAGATGGTACACACTGCTGCCACCGTGCGTCGGTGGTGGATGGAGTGAATGTTTGTGGATGGGGTGCCAATCAAGCAGGCTGCTTTGTCCTGGATGGTGTCGAGCTTCTTGAGTGTTGTTGGAGCTGCACCCATCTAGGCAAGTGGTGAGTATTCCATCACACTCCTGACTTGTGCCTTGTAGATGGTGGACAGGCTTTGGGGAGTCAGGAGGTGAGTTATTCACCGCAGGATTCCTAGCCGCTGACCTGCTCTTGTAGCCACGGTATTTATATGGCTATTCCAGTTCAGTTTCTGGTCAATGTTAGCCCCTAGGATGTTGATAGTGGGGGATTCAGTGATGGCAATGCCATTGAATGTCAAGGGAGATGGTTAGATTCTCTCTTGTTGGAGATGGTCATTGCCTGGCACTTGTGCGGCGCGAATGTTACTTGCCACTTATCAGCCCAAGCCTGCGTATTTTCCAGGTTTTGTTGCATTTCTACACGGACTGCTTCAGTATCCGAGGAGTCACAAATGGTGCTGTACATTGTGCAATCATCAGCGAACATCCCCACTTCTGACCTTATGATTGAAGGAAGGTCATTGATGAAGCAGCTGAAGATGGTTGTGCCTAGGACACTACCCTGAGGAACTCCTGTACTGATGTCCTGGAGCTCAGATGATTGACCTCCAACAACCAGGGACCCGGGTTCAATTCTGGGTACTGTCTGTGCGGAGTTTGCAAGTTCTCCCTGTGACCGTGTGGGTTTTCGCCGGGTACTCCGGTTTCCTCCCACAGCCAAAGACTTGCAGATAGGTGAACTGGCTATTGTAAATTGTCCCTTGTGTAGGTAGGTGCTAGGGAATATGGGATTACTGTAGGGTTAGTATAAATGGGTGGTTGTTGTCGGCACAGACTCGGTGGGCCGAAGGGCCTGTTTCAGTGCTGTATCTCTAAATAAAATAAAAATAAACCACAACCTCTTCCTTTGCACTAGGTATGACTCCAACCAGCAGAGAGTTTTCCCCTGATTCCCATTGACTTCAGTTTTGCTGGGGCTCCTTGATGCCATACTCAGTCAAATGCTGCCTTGATGTCAAGGGCAGTCACTCTCACCTCACCTCTTGAGTTCAGCTCTTTTGTCCATGTTTGAACCAAGGTTGTAATGAGGTCAGGAGCTGAGTGGCCCTGACGGAACCCAAACTGAGTGTCACTGAGCAGGTTATTGCTAAGCAGGTGCTGCTTGATGGCACTGTTGATGACACCTTTCATCACTTTACTGATGATTGAGAGTAGGCTGATGGGGCGGTAATTGGCCAGGTTGGACTTGTCCTGCTTTTTGTGCACAGGACATACCTGGGCAATTTTCCACATTGTAGGGTAGATGCCAGTGTTGTAGCTGTATTGGAACAGCTTGGCCAGGGGCACGGCATGTTCTGGAGCACAGGTCTTCAGTACTATTGCCGGAATATTGTCAGGGCCCATAGCCTTTGCAGTATCCAGTGCCTTCAGTCGTTTCTTGATATCACACGGAGTGAATCGAATTGGCTGAAGTCTGGCATCTGTGATGCTGGGGACTTCAGGAGGAGGCCGAGATGGATCATCAACTCAGCACTTCTGGCTGAAGATTGTTGCAAATGCTTAAGCCTTATCTTTCGCACTGATGTGCTGGGCTTCCCCATCATTGAGGATGGGGATATTTGTGGAGCCACCTCCTCCAGTTAGTTGTTTAATTGTCCACCACCATTCACGGCTGGATGTGGCAGGACTGCAGAGCTTAGATCTGATCCATTGGTTATGGGATCACTTCGCTCTGTCTATCGCATGCTACTTATGCAGTTTGGCATGCAGATAGTCCTGTGTTGTAGCTTCACCAGGGTGACAACTCATTTTGAGGTATGCCTGGTGCTGATCCTGGCATGCCCTCCTGCATTCTTCGTTGAACCAGGGTTGGTCTCCTGGCTTGATGGTAATGGTAGAGTGGGGGATATGCCGGGCCATGAGGTTACAGATTGTGGTTGGGTACAATTCTGCTGCTGCTGATGGCCCGCAGTGCCTCATGGATGCACAGTTTTGCATTGCTAGATCTGTTCGAAATCTATCCTATTTATCACAGTGGTAGTGCCACACAACACGATGGAGGGTATCCTTAATGTGAAGGCGGGACTTCGTCTCCACAAGGACTGTGCAGTGGTCACTCCTACCAATACTGTCATGGACAGATGCATCTGAGAGTATGGCAGACCAGGCTATAGCTTTAATGACAGCTGTGAAACCAGACATTAAAACTGAAAGGAGTGTAGAGGTTAAGAACCTGAGAGTTATAATGAATTTCTGTCAAAGGGGAGAGTAACTCCATATCCTGTAAGTGAGGCAGGAAAACCTATCATTATTCTCAGGGACAAAGGAGCAACCCAAAAACTCTTGCTGGGAAAAGATATAAGATTTCCACCAGAGAGATAAAATTTAAGTTAATGGAATTGGTGGGGAGTATATACCCGTCCCTTTGTATAAAGTACGCCTGGAATGTGACTTAATATCTGGGATAGTAATTATAGGTGTTATCCACAGTTTGCCAGTAAAGGGAATTGATCAACTCCTAGGAAATGATTTGGCTGGATCAAAAGTATCAGTTTCTCCGATAATTACAGAGGAACCAAGTGGAGTTAAGGAAACGGAGCAATTAAAGGAACAAGCTGTAGGAATATTTCCTGCATGTGGCTAAACAGGATCCATTGTCGGAGGTGAAAGGGGCACCACAAATAAATAGCCAATACTTGATACCTTATTTGGGGATTTAGGTAATTCAAATGAGATGTTTAACAGATCGTCTATCTTTGCAGCACAGCAAGCTGATCCAGAGATATACCGAATAGCACAGATGGCTCTGTCAGAAGCTGAGGCGAGAGGAATTCCAGAAGGCTATTATATGGTAAACGGGGTTTTGAAGAGGAAATGGTGACCACCTCATAGACCTGGGCAGTTGTTGAACAGATCGTGGGGTACCACCTAAATATCGCCAAGAATTATTAAGGTTAGCACACGACATTCCTTTTGCAGGACATAGGGGAATTTGGAAGACCAAATCACACATAAGCCTACATTATTACTGGCCAGGTCTTACAAAGGATGTAAGACAATTTTGTAAGACATGCCAAACCTATTAAATGGTGGGAAAATCACAACCTACCATTAAACCAGGGGATGAAGTATTAGTGTTGTTACCATTACAGGGAGAACCATTAAAAGCACGTTTCAGTGACACGTATAGAGTGATCAAAAGACTGGGTAAGATACATTACTTGATTGATACTCCTGATCGCCGGAAGAAAAATCGGCTGTGTCACATTAATATGCTCAAACAATATTACCGCAGGGAGCAGGATAAGCCAATACAGGTATGTCAGGTAATCGGGACTGTTAAGAAGAAAATGAATAGTGAGGATAAGGCAGAAATAGGCCTAGGAAATTCTCAGATTGAATCTCCAACTATCAGATTAGCGAATACAGATTGGCTAGGAAAATTGCTTTTGCACTTAGAGACAAAACAGCATGAAGACCTAACCAGGGTTTACACAATGCTTCAAAAAGTTTGTAGGGATAAGCCAGGATGTACAACCTTAGCCACACATGATGTGGGCATAGGGGGAACTATTCCTTTAAAACAACATCCTTGTCGCTTAGGTCCAGACAGACAGGCCCAAGTGGAAACAAAGGTCCAATGCATGCTGAAGGGCAGCTTAGTTGAACCTAGTCAGGACAGCTGGAATTCGCAGTTGGTCTTGATGGCTAAACCTGGTGGGACAGCTCAAACCTGCATAGACTCTAGAAAAGTAACTGCGGTAAGGAAGGGAGACTCCTACCAAAATTCTTATTTAAAGGACTGTTTGGACAGAGTGAGTAACACCTGTCTTAAAGAGACAGATGTGTTGGAGGATACCATCAAATTCCTTTGACACCCCAGGGTAAGAAAGTCAGCTTCTGTTATACCGGACAGTGTTTTCCAGTGTCAAGTGAGGCGACATAGGTTAAGGGTACCAGAGAAACTTCTCCGAGAATAGTGAACCCAGTAGTGGTCAGTGCTCCTAGCAGTGCAGTTCACCTGGCTGAGGGGATAGACAATAGGGACACTTGGAAGGAAAACACAAAACAACTGGAAGACTATGCTTGGAAATTTGGAATGGGTTAATTGGGACAACCTTTTGAAAATTTAAAGCCAAATATTTTTTGGTGGAACCTGTTGCTGTAATCTTACCAATTTAGAAAATTGTATATCTGTAAATGCGGGAAAAAAATGTGTTAGTGTTTTTTCAATGACTATTTTTTGCACTGTAATGAAACGCATTTCAGGAATGACATTTCATTCCCCCAAGGGCGAAGGTGTTATGATCCTACTGTTTTTTTTCTGGGAAATCTGCAGTGTGTCTTTAAGTCAGCAAAGGATCAGTACTGCTTTAAGAACAAGCAAGCCTCAGGAGTTAGAGAAGGTCCATTCTGATTGCCGTTCGATGCAACCCTACAGAGTGGGAACCAACCAGCTTAAGATGTGCATCCTGGTTGCCTTGGATACAGCCACTCAGAGACTAAGGTTAAATATACAATGTTGCAATTAATTTTTGAAACTAGCTGAAAAACTGTCTTTTGACAGACTCAGACACAAACAGAGACTGTCTGCCAGCATATACTGAAGGAAATAGGAGAGCTCTTCCTCTGTCTGTTTAAACCCTATTTGTTATTCTCTCAGAATTCTGAAGAGTCAAGCCAGATTAATTTCTGAAAAGAAAATAACCAATTACTTTAACTGCTGAATTCATCGCTGGAAAAGAAGAGCAACACATCAACTGCTGAACTAGAATACTCACTGTCCTACTGTTGAAGAACCTTTTTTTCCCATTGGACAGCTGTGAGGACTTCAAGCAACCTTGGAATTTTCCACATTGGAAGATTCCACTTCGGCAGGGACGTGAATCGGCAAGGACCTGGTTACTTTAAAAAAAAATGTTGTTCTGTCTTAGTAGTGTTTAAGAGTTTAGTTTTCTCTAATATACAGTTAATTTGTTGATCAAAAGGTACCTGGCTTGATTCGCCTCATTCGCGGGGTTAGTAGATGGTTCAATTCAGCTGTGGTTTTTCATTAATTTGGAAAGTTTAAAGTGATATATTAGGCGATCTGTGGAGAGACAGGACTGAATTGTCAGTGCGTTTCTCCCACCGCACTCAGAATCATATATTTTGATTGGGGGCTTTGTCTTAACAATGGGGGGAAAGTTTTTTATGCAGCAAGTGGTTATGATTTGGAATGCACTACCTGAGAGTCTGGTCGTGGCTGATATAATCATAGCTTTCAAAAGAGAATTTGTTGATTATCTGAAGAGAAAAAATCTGCAGGGCTATGGGGAAAAGGCGGGGCAGTGGGACTAGCTGAGTAGCTCTTACACAGAGTTGGCACAGACACGATGGGATGAATGGCCTCCTTCTGTGCTCTTGCCATTCTATGATTTTATAGTTCTATGATTTCTTTTGGCTGTTGCTCTGATTCTACAATTGCTTGGTGCTTTCTAGCCTTCTTTAAAATTGATAAAGTCTGTTGTCTGATTGCCTTTAAGAGGGATGTCCCTTTATGATCTTAGTATGTTAATGAGCTAAGTACCAGGATGCAGTCATGTGACTCAGAGCCAGAGTCACTCTGCTACTGTAATATCTAGAGGCAAGTTCTGTAAATAATTAGCTCTGTACTGTATATAACTGTTTAGCTGTAAATAGACCTGCTTGAGATCTTTAACCAACTGGACTCCATCCATCTCATTTATGTTGCATCAGACAACATAAAAAGAACACATTACATGGTGGCAGCTGTGGTGAGCAGTCAAAGTCTAATATTGAAGACCACAGGGAAATCAGCTTTAAAAACTACCCTTTTTACAGCTATAAAAGAGCAAGTTAAAAAGAAATACAGGCCCAAACAGTAAAATAAAAAGAACTTACCTCCATCTGTAGAAGACAGAGCTCTGAATGACAGGCTGCAAATCAATCACTGTGATTGGGTGAGTCATTGTGCCATCGGTAGAAGAATCCCAGTTAAAAAAAGCTCTGAAGTGTTCAGAAAACTGATGTTTTTTTAAAAAAAGAGTTGGGGAAGACTCGACTCCTTTCACAGGCTGATTAAAGTCAGCGCTATTACAGGTGTCCAACAGCAAAAAGCGTGGGAATCCTCTATTCACACAGCTTGCAGCTAAACTTTAAAAAAATCATCGAACCACTCCAGCGTGAAGAGCTTTCATTCACCCAGCCAAAGTTTTAAAAAACTCATAAAACCACGAGGTGCTGAAGGACTTCTGTTGACTTTGTGTTTTTTTGTCCAATCCAGTTGCACCATACATAGGTGCATTTGTTGGCATTTCCCATGGAGAACAGCATGACTGGGAGAATGAACATAGGACACTCAGAGTAGCACAAGCTGCTGGAAGAGGGAGGAGAAGGAGGGGGAAAGAGACTTTCAGCCGGAGGTCATATCTACACAGGGTATTCAGGGAGCAATTTTCCTACCTAAACCTCAGTGAGGAACAATGTCTGAGACATCTGTGCTTCAATAAGGATGGCCTCACTGAAATTTGCCAGCTACTGCAGCCACAACTGCATGCGCAAAGGAAAGCATCACATCTCCAGTGCTGTGAAGGTGACTGTAGCGATGAACTTTTCTGCACCTGGCTGCTTGGAGGGTGAAGCTGGAGCTATTTGCAACATCACGCAGTTTGCTGTCCACTGTTGCATAAGGGAGGTAACCAAGGCTCTGTATTCAAAGAGAGGGAATTACATTTCATTCTCTCTTGCCGTCAGCTATACGGCAATCAGCTGTGGAGCAGCAGGAGTAGATGGACGAAGAGGAAGAGGAAGGTAGAATGCACCCAGATATCCCCTTTCTGGTTGGGCTGTCCATAAAGAACCCATCAGAGTGTAAAACAGTAACCATAAATTCAATTTCCAATTCACCAACTGTCCCACACCTTACCTTCCCTCTGATACTGACCATCACAGCACCCACTTGACCACAATACAAAAATGGAAGACAACACAAAATAAACATCCCAAACCAAATTTATAAATGAAATCATGACATATTGCATACAAAAGTCTACTAATCACCCTTGTGCATTCCCTTTAATGCCTGTCTTGTGGATGCCTTTGCCTGTCCTAGTGCGCCTATGTGGTGCTACCCCAGAGGCCGCAGCATGGCTGTTGGAAGGCTGCTGACTTGTAGTGGAAGAGACTGCAGATGGCCTTGCAGCACAATATCATGCAGCTCTGAGCCTAGAAGGCCCAGCTGAGTACTGCATCATCTTGTCATGAGCGACAGAAATTTGGGCTGACAGGCAACGGCAAAGGTACTGTCAGAGTGGCAGGGGTGGGAGGACGAATGCTGCCTTTCTGACAGAAGACAGCAGGTTTATGCTCCATGGAGCCACTACCACTCCCCAGGGGTGGTGCCTAGCAATTCTATTTATCTGTTGGAAGACAGATTGCTGAACTGCTATGACACCCTGCAAGCATCTTTGAACGCTTTAATCCACAGCTATGATGGCAGCAATCTGAGCTTGCATGACAGCAAGCTGGACCTTACATGACAGCCATCTGAGCATCCACTCCAGCACCAAGACGGTGAGTGGCTGCTACTTGTGCTGCAATGGAAGATGCAACATTGACCATCAGACACTGCAGCATGTTTGGGCCCATAAGTGTGCGAATGGAACAAAAACAAGAAATGCTGGAACCACTCAGCAGGTCTGGCAGCATCTGTGGAAAGAGAAGCAGAGTTAACGTTTTGGGTCAGCGACCCTTCTTCGGAACTGACAAATATTAGAAAAGTCACAGATTATAAACAAGTGAGGTGGGGGTTGGGCAAGAGATAACAAGGGAGAAGGTGCAGATTGGACCAGGCCACATAGCTGACCAAAAGGTCACGGAGCAAAGGCAAACAATATGTTAATGGTGTGTTGAAAGACAAAGCATTAGTACAGATTAGGTGTGAATATACTGAATATTGAACAGCAGCAAGTGCAAACCTGAAGAAAAACAACCTGAAAAAAACAGTGGGTAAGCAAACTGAACAAACTAAGATGAAATGAAATAAATGCAAAAAAAGATTGTAAAAAATGTAAAAAGGAATGTAAAAAAAAAAGGAAGAAAAAATAACTAAAAATGACTAAAAATGAAAGTAAAGTGGGGGGCTGTCATGCTCTGAAATTATTGAACTCAATGTTCAGTCCGGCAGGCTGTAGTGTGCCTAATCGGTAGATGAGATGCTGTTCCTCGAGCTTGCGTTGATGTTCACTGGAACACTGCAGCAATCCCAGGACAGAGGTGTGAGCATGAGAGCAGGGGGGAGTGTTGAAATGGCAAGCAACCGGAAGCTCAGGGTCCTGCTTGCGGACTGAGCGGAGATGTTCCGCAAAGCGGTCACCCAGTCTGCGCTTGGTCTCCCCAATGTAGAGGAGACCACACTGTGAGCAGCGAATACAGTATACTACATTGAAAGAAGTACACAGAAAAACTTGTTCTGTGAATCAAAGGCATTATCTATAACCATGGTGTAGCTATACCACTCAAACAGGTTTATTTAGAGCACGATTATGTTTTTTGTTAAAATAATCATTTGAAATCATAAGGTGAAGCATAATGATTAGCAGTTTATCCCCATAATAAAAACACAGCTCCTACTTTTCTTGACTTTTTTTTTAAGCTTCTTTCATATTAATGCAATCCAACTGGAAAAGGTTGGAGACCGCAAATGGGATGATAAAGAGCCGCATGTGGCACTGGAGTGGCAGGTTGCAGACCCCTACACTAAGATATGTGAATGCTTGGCTAATATTAATGTTAGATACTTGCTTGTAAGCATCCCAATCACAGTCATGCTTTCAGTGGCATTGAATGAAGGCATGCAGCATGATCAATAAGGAACATACTCTGATTGTGTACACCCAAGCTGCCACCAACTATATCTGTAGGCCTTGGCACACCTACCGGGCAATGACAGTGGGGAACTGTCTTCACAGGGTCTAAGTCAGCAGACAGGCAAATACAGAGCTCTCCTAACTGCTGCAAGGTCATCTGCAGATAGCAGGCAGCATAAGCCTGGTACATCGAGTGACAGATATGGTTAGCTGTGGCCTGAAATTTGGCTCCACTTCCTTGATGGCATGCTGCAATATTGGCTTTTGTGAATGGTGCAGGAAAGTGTAACAGAAAGCTATAATTTTTGCACATCCACTTCAGCAGCAATCAAGTAGGCAGCAGGGGGCTAAGGACTGCTCCAGCATTTGTCTGCAGATTCACGTTATCACCTTGTATCTCCTCACTCTTCATTTTTCCCTGTCACGTTCAGTCACCTCCTCCCTTAGCTATTGCAAATAGTGATAAATGATTCATATGTCTTCTGAGCCTTTCCAAATGCATTCAGAAATTTTGTTAGCTGTGCTTTGACCCTCCATTCACAACATTTCTGCAGCTGATGATTTGCTCAATCACAGCCTCACCCTTGTCCCCATTAAACTGTTACTCTCTATCAACCTGACTGATTCTCCTGGTAAGGACCTCAACTCCGCTCCCTTAAGTCCAAGGGCAGAATACTTGAAAGAACATGGCGGACAACTGGTTTAGCCATTCACTGCCACATCTGGTTGGATCACGTAAAGCAATTTCAGGTCCTGCTTTCATCTGCAAAAACTTCATCATTATCCCAGGATCACCTGGATTGCAAAGATCACCCCCAGCTTCTTTTCACTACTGCAAACTGTCTTCTTAATCCCCTCTCCCCTGTCTCCTTCACCCTTACCTCCAACAAATGCGACGAGCTCATGGACTTCTTTGTCACTAGGTTGAAACCAGTGCCTTTAAATGAGCTGCCTCTGCTGGGTCCCTCATTTTCCTTAGTTCACCGGGCCAAACTTGCTTTAAGATTCCCCATTGCTCTAGTTCTGAACTTGCATCTTTTTTTCATTCCCGCTCTCTCAACCCTCTGACCACCAGACTGCTGATCACCCAACTTCCCTTCCTGGCATCCACACTTCTCCTCAAAAAACCAACACTTGATCCCTCCGTCCTTGCAAACTACTGTCCCATCTCCAATCTCTCATTCCTCTCCAGATGTGTTGTGTCCCAAATCAGTGACCATCTTTTCAACAACTCCATGTTTGAATCCCTCAAATCAGCTTTCCGCCCCTGCCACAGCTGTTAGCAAATTCACAACTGACATCCTATGTTACTGTGGTAAATTAGCCCTCCTCAACTTTCTTGACCTGTCTGCAGCCTTTGACAACTTTTAGCACACCATCCTTCTTCAATGCCTTTCCTCCATTATCCAGCTTGGTGAATCAATCAACTGATTTCATTTTTATCTATCCAGTCAAAGATGGAGACTCACTTGCAATAGGTTCTCTTCCTACACTTAATCCCCTGGGCGGCACAGTGGCGCAGTGGTTAGCACCGCAGCCTCACAGTTCCAGCGACTCGGGTTCAATTCTGGGTACTGCCTGTGCGGAGTTTGCAAGTTCTCCCTGTGACTGCGTGGATTTTCGCCGGGTGCTCCGGTTTCCTCCCACAGCCAAAGACTTGCAAGTTGAGAGGTAAATTGGCCAATATCCAGTATATGAGCAGAAATTTCTTCCAAATAAAAATTGGGAAATCCGAAACCATTGTCTTTGGTCCCTGCCACAAATTCTGTTTCCTAGCCACTGACTCCATCCCTCTCCCTGTAAATTGTCTCGTACTGAACCAGACCATTTGCAACCTTGGTGTTGTATTTGACCCTTAGATAAGCTTTCGACCACATATCCGCTCCAACACCAAGACCACCTATTTCCATCCCTGTACCATTGCCCAATTCCACCCTTGCCTCAGCTCATCTGCTGCAGAAACTCTCAATTATGCCTTTGTTACTTCTAGACTCAACTATTTCAATGCTCTCCTAGCCAGCCTTCCACCTTGCACCTGCTATAAACGTGAACTCCTCCAAAACTCTGCTGCCCGTATTCTAATTCAGACCAAATCCCATTCACCTATTGTCCCTGTGCTCACTGACCTAGATTTGCTCCCAATCCGTGAACAGCTAGATTTTAAAAGTCTCATCCATGTTTTAAATCTCTCCATGACCTCATTCCATCCTATACCTGTAACTTGCTCCAGCCCTACAACCCTCCGAGATCTCTGCTCTCCTCCAATTCTCCACCATTGGTGGCCATGCCTTTAGCTGCCTAGGCCTTAAGCTCTGGAATTCCCTCCCTAAACCTCTCCATCTCTCCATATCTTTCTCCTCCTTTAAGATACTCCTTAATTCCTAACTCTTTGACCAAGTATTTTGTCATCTGCCCTAATATCTCCTTATGTGGCTTAGTGTCAAATTGTGTTTGATAACGCTCCTGTGTAGCAGCCTGGGGCAATTTGCTATCTTAAAGGCACTATATAAATTCATGTTGTTGTTATTGTTGTTGTTCAGACACTTCCATTCAGTATAACACTGTTTAAATTTCACTTGTACACAGTTCCTGTTTCCATCTCTGCTGTGCTCTCTGTATTCATCCAAATCTGCACCTGAAGCGATGTAAATGTATAATCTCGAAAAATTGATTACAAACTGCACACCTCCATTTGAGGCTGTCTAAAACAACAATTAACTATTTAGCTCTAAACTATTGCCATATTAGAAGATCCTGGCTGCAAAGTCCGACTCTGTAGCGCTGGTAGTTTCAGGACTACAGCTGCTGGCTCAGGGAAGAATGAGGAGGAAGGCTCTCACTGGAGGACTTAACCAACTATATGCACCTCATATGCACCTCAAGTATCGTAATCTGTAGGGCTACAGACCAAATGTTGGAAGGTGGGATTAGAATAGGTGGAACGTTTTTCGGCTGGCACAGACATGATGGGCCAAGTGGCCTCTTTCTGTGCCTTAAACTTTCTGTGATTCTATGATTCTAGGGTCTTCAGAGAGCACTCCTCCCACCTGCACTTATGCCAGGAGCAGTGTGTTTTGCAGCTAGACTTCACCAAGGAGAGGTGACAGAAATGTGCTACCTCTTGGAATCATACCTGTAGCCACAGAGGAGGGTGAGGACAGCGCTCCTAGTGGCTGTCAAGGCAGCATAGCAAACGTCACACAGTTCGCCATCTATTGCTGCATCAGGGAGATCACAGAGGCTTTGCATGTCAGGAGAGGAGATTTCATTGACTTCTCTCTAAACAGAGAGAAGCAGGAGGAGAAGGCATGTAGCTTTGTGGGGGCAGCATCTCAATAGTGAGATGTACCAAAACCCACAAAGGGTAGCACTCACTCAACATGCAGTTGGTGTGCGACCATGACCAGAACATCATGCTGGTGAATGCCCGCTATCCTGGCGGCAGACATGATTCATTCATCCAGCACCACTCCACTGCTCCAGCAACCTTTCAGCCACCACGTTGAACCAGTGGGTAGCTGCTTGGCAACAAGGGCTCTCTGCTCTACTGTGATGAAACATAGGTATAATAGGCTTAATTAGGTAGAATATAGATATAATTAATACATTATACCTTTTAGAATTAAAGATTAAATAAATGGTCAGTTTTCAAGATTCACTGAACTTCCCTTTTAAGAGCAGAGTTAAAAATCTATAAACATCCCTGTCACAATAGAATGTGAACCAGAAACATCTTTTAAGTTAAATACATTTCAAGGTCTTCCAAGGTCTCTGCTACAATGGAATTAGAACATGACACACATTGAAACACCCCATGTGAAGTCAGTACTGATGGCTATAAACTTAATTAGTTGATAGTGTTAGTGATACAGACAGACTGACTCAACAGGATGGTACAAGGTGCCATAAAAAGACAATTACAGATGATAAATTACAAAATGAAATGGTACTTACAAAAACAGTTACCACTAAACCCATCTACAAACATTTTGACCAGATAAAAGCTCACAACTTCAAGAGAAGGGGATTTCCAGCAAATACATTAAGTGGGAATGGTAACTAATGATATTACCAAAAATGGATCTCAAAAGCAGGAAAAACACACACAGAAAGGTAACATCTACATTCTAACAGATGAGATGATAGATTAGAAACAATATAAACATGAGAGTTTTGAAACAAAAAAACAGAAGTATTGAATTCTTCATCAATGCTTCTTAACCTATGGTACTCGTGGAATTTAAGGTAAGGGTTTACTTTAAATTTTGATGGATATTCTAAGATATTTTGCTGTAACATTGTCACGGTTGAACTTTTGGATTCTATTTTAGAAATAAGATTATGTTTTACATCTCTTAATAATCTTTGATATTATAGTATACTTAGCCACTTAAAGTGTATTGCATGTTCAACTCTTTAATAAACATATTAAAGTTAATAAATCGCCTCATGTAGCATTCTGTATACAACTACAAGAACCTTCTCTCTGTGTCTACTTAAGTGGGGAGATACTTATTGAAGAGTTTCCCAGACCCTTATAATATCTGGCATATTTATGACTTAGCTACAATTATTTTTAAAATAGGCTATCTGAAAGATAGTAATATTTTCTGTTGGTTTTCTTTCTTTGAGGGAAGACTAGTTCAGTTCTTCAGACCCAAATAAGTGTCTGTAGGCATCTGTCTGGTCTGAACTTAGTTAAAGGAGACTTATAGGAATGTACGCTTGATTTGGTTTAGTCCCTATAAGGGGTTAAAGTCATAAATCACTTCACTATACCAGGCTGATGGCTCCAATCCGTAACCCCACCACATGTGGCTAGAACTCATACAATGAGAGCCAGGCTGCAATGAGGAACATCATCAAGTAGACCATCAGCATGCTGAAGCAATGGTTCTGTTGCCTGGACTGCTTGGGAGAAGCTCCCAATATTTACCGGAGCTGGCGCTCCCATTGATGGTAGTCTGCTGCATCCTTCACAACCTGGCTACCATGAGGGCACAGTCCTTGCCATCATGGGTTTGGCGAGCAGCTCAGGAGGGGGAGGAAGGAAGGAGGTAGCTGACACAGCCACGTTCTGGACAGGCTGTATGTGAGCACCTCATGCGATTCTGGTTCCGTGCACAGAACTCCAGATCCCCATTTTTCAACAATTGCCTACCTTTTCATCCCTCTGTTACAGACCATCACAGCATCCTCTTGGCTACAATCCTGAAATAAAAACCACCACAAAACAACCATTCCGTACCAACATTATCCAATACCATGTCCAATATGCCATACAATACTCAAGTAATCACCCTTGTGCATTCACTTAATGTTTGCCTTGCGGGTGCCTTTGCCTGTCCTATTTTTCCTACGCGGTGCTATTCCAGTGGTTGTGGCATGGCTGGTAGAAGGCTGATGACTTTCAATGCGGGACACTGCAGATTATCTTGCAGGATGATCTCAAGCACTCCTGGGCCTCAAAGGCCAGGCTTCAGACTGTACCACCTCGGCAAAGATGGCGGCAGTATGGACTGGATGGCTGAGAAGAAACAGCAAAGGCACTGGCAGAGTGGCAGTGGTGGAGAGCACGAATGCTGTCATCCTCAGAGAGGAGAGCAGATTCACCTCCAGGAGACACTGGCACTCACCCAGGATGACGCATCAGTACAGATACAATGAAAGGAGAAACTAGGTGCGCTGAATGGATTCTTTGATCTGTACTTACTTTTGTGATCTTTTTGGTAGCAATTATACAGGGATATGTGGTTGCTCTGGCCAGACCCTTTGCAGTACATAATCAGGCTTTGTGTCACATAACCAAAACCACTGTTAGCATTTCTGTTATAATGTAGGATTATATTAGAGAAATGAAGAAATACACAGTTTACTGCAAAAAGAAAATACAGCAGCGTATGTTGTGTGTAATATTACTGCCAGAATTGGATTATCATTCCCTTAGTTTCTTCATAATCTTCAGTTCCAGTTCTATTGTCCAGAGTTTTGCAAAACTCCATCCCAAACAACCTGTGTGCAAGAGAATTTCAAAGGTAGCATCAGCATTGGGATTATAACGTTCAGTCTTGTTTATTACTCAGGTTGATGACTTCCTTTGCTGATGTCATTGAGACTCACATGGCAAACTATTCACTGGGTATTTATTTATTAATACTCAGTGGATCTTAGAAAAAAATGGAAAATGTTTAATACTCAGCACAGCCTGGCAAAAAAGCAGGGAAGTAAAGCCTCAAAAAAATATTTCCTACCATGCAAAGATTCTGTGGAAAATGTACATCAAGGCTGATACTTAACTGAGAACTACTTTCACCTTTAATCACACAATATCAGTATTGTCAGACTATGGACGTAAAATTCCTAGATGTTACTTTGCCAGAAGTTAGTGGAAACCCTGTTTACACCCATAGATAAGGATTCCATCACATTTCCAGCAAAGTAAAGTTTTCATTCCCTTTGATTTGTTATTATTTTCCCTTCACCAGGAAAATTCAAATGCTCCCATTTTGCCCAAAAGGGTGTCACGTTTACAAACTCCTGTTAATATGTATGTACTAGAAGATATTGCCATGAAATGCTAATTATATATGGCACTGTTCCAAATATTTTAAAATTTAATCTTCCCATGGGAAAGCAAAAATATCAATGTTATGTTCCACTGAAAAATAAACTTTCCCATCTGCTTCTTACTACACTACATGAATTTTAATGAAAAATCCCCTAAGACCTTATGGAAAATAATGACAGTACTCCCTCTATTCCAGCTTCTATGCAAATCTTCTATGGAGTATTTTCTTGTACAGAATAATACATTTCTTATTTTTACAATCATAATATATACTATTAATGTATGGTAAGTCTCCATAATGCCATTTATTTAAAAAGAGAAACAGTTTAAAAAGAGAATGACTTGCATCCATCACTGCTAGCAGTATAGCACAGCTGAATTTGTGTATAAATAATTTACCTCTATGGTTGATCTCAAGCTTTGTATGCAGAGCTGATATATTACAGATGTGCCCAAAGACAAAGCAGAATATTAGCAAATTCAAAAAGTAGATTTATCTGGAAAGGTAGTTACTTTCAATATGTGCTGGTGTTCATATTAACTTTAAAATACAAAAGCAATGTTTGACAGTCTGTAATTCATGTACTTTTAGAAAGGGCTCAGCTGTTTTTTTAACTAATGTAAAAAATCCATATTTACACCAGACATCAATAAATTGTGGTATGAAGTTATAGATCACTCCTGTGATTCTGCACTTGACAAGGTCCCAGTCTGACACTGAATCAACCACACTCTTCTCAGGCACCTCTTAGTGACTGGCTCAAGAACAGAGGCTTGAAATAGATCACTTGTCACCTTTCTCCAATGTGGAATAATATATATCATGGAATGAGGGAAAATAATTTAAATTGAAAAACATTAAAAATAGCTGAATAAAATTAACAAACTAACAAGTAATGAAGCTCCAAATGATGTAGTATCAACACTTTTTCAAATAAGCACATTAAATATATGATCTCTGGAATGTTAATGTTCATCAGTTCTGTATAATGTAGCCTATATTCATTTCTCAACACAGATGACAAGAATTAATTTTTGTAATGGTCCCGTGCACAGTAATGCTCCAGCACATTTGTCCTATACTGGTATGTTTCCACCATTAACACTTCCAGTGTATTTCACACTGAATTGTACATAACCACAATGCAGTAATGTCTAGTGACCAAACCACTAATGAAGCCAATTATTACAAGACAGTTCTGATTTAAGTCAAACTGACATTTTCACATTTATTCATGCATTAAACTTTTAAGCTATAAGTCACAGTTGAAGTAAGGTTTATTACCTCCCACTATATTATTCTGATAATCAATCATAGACCTCCCATATATTTTCTGTTGTGATTCATACAACTATCTGGGGTTATTAACATTCACTGTAATATAATCACAGAGGGTTTTAAGATTTCTAATGCATATTTGCAAATGACCCTATAATGATTACATTACATTATTGAATTAACATGAAGCAGATGTCCAAGCTTTTGTTTTAGTAGGCCACACAGGTGCATCCTATGGAGCTTTGAGGGCCATAAAGAGGCCTCGAAATGCCGTGGGCTGCAATCCCTGCACTTACATTAGGCCCAATGATACTCTCTGATGCTGGTACTGCTGGAGTATTTGGAGCTGGGGAAGGACACCTAAATGGCACAGGGTAGTCAGGTGCCCAAGCCTTGACACGCATATTTTTGGAACCCATCTTTCATCTGGTGGGGTCACAGTCAAATTAGTAAAAGAAAATGACCACGGAGTTGTTAGAGATCCAAATTGAGATCTGTGCCTATCCTCCCCGTTCCATTCAGCTGCAACGTGCTGGCCTCATCAGTCACATCCACATCAACTATTCAGGAGGCCAGTACTCGCCTTCTTACTCAGTGCATCAGCCTCCAAAGACTAACACTGGATACTTGTGAAGCAGAGGATGCGGGAACTCCAAGCTTCACTCCAGGTCCTGTCCCACCAATGCATTGATGGCCTTGTTGAGAGCAGGCTGAAGCTATGCCCTAAAACAATGTCACAGGAAACTCCCTGGCAAGGTCAGAACTTACAATATCCAGGCCACAACGTTTTCTCTGATTCTCCTGCAGTGACAGGACTATCCTGGCAGGGCCACGGAATTGCAATTCCATAAAGTTTGCATCCAGGTTGCCATTATTTTGAAGAAAGGTAAAGCTGCCTCAGAAGGTGGTGGAGGCGGGGACATTGAATATTTTTAAGGCGGAGGTAGATAGATTCTTGTTAGGCAAGGGAATCAAGGGGTATCGGGGGTAGATGGGAGTGTGGAATTCGAAACACAAACAGATCAGCCATGATCTTATTGAATGGCAGAGCAGGCCCGAGGGGCCGAATGGCCTACTTCTGCTTCTAATTCAAATGTTCGTATGTTCTTATGTAAACAGATCTTGGTGTTCTGATTCAGGATTTATGAACCAATGGGGTAATAGACTAAGAACAGTTCTTTCCAAACATCCAAGACTAAGAATTTAAAGCAAAACAAATGAGCAAATAAGAAATATAAGCAAATCACAAAAAGTTAATTATGCTCCGAAGGTTGGATTCCCAAGGATAAGGGAATGTAAGTGCCCATGAACTGCAATTTGGAAACCTCTGACTTAGAAAAGCAATTAAAACAACAATGGAAACTACATTACATCCAAATAATTTTGTGAATTACCTGGCACAAAATAATGAAACCTTTTTCATGGAAGAACCTAAAGGATTAAAGGTACATTATTTTTGCCAGAACAAGATGAATGTCAGGAATCCCAGCTGCCTTGAAACAGAGGGTCTTAAATTTTCTCATTCTTTTTGAAATAGTAACTGGTTTCCAAGATTTGAGGGAAAAAGGACTGGGTATAGAAATAATGAAAAATAAAGATTTGTTCAAACATTAAAAATTAGATTTAAAGTATTTTAAGATGGCAAAAATAACAATAAATATTAGTTAACTTCATTGCTATAAAACTATTTCATCAGTAGCATCAAGAGTAGGGTCATGCACAGGGCTATTCTCTGATTGGAAGAGTCAGAAGCTACAGTGGTACTTCAGAGTTAAAGCACTATAAAGAGCACTAACTGATGATATCCAGAGCTGTGCAGAGGATGACTGGGCTGTGCATCAGTGCAATCAACCAACTAACAAGAGAACCAACTTGCTTAATTAATTAGGCTCCACCAACTGAATAGTGTAATCTAAGTATCACTATGCAACAGGTATGTGTAGCAGGAATGTCGCCCTGTTTCCCCGTCAGCTGTTGTGAACCGATGGGCAAGCATTTCCATGGAGTTTGGAGCAGCTTCTGCTTCATTGGACATTCTGCTCAGGGTGCGCACCTCCAGGCCATTAGGTGGCGATGGTGGTGGATAGCGCCGGGCTGGCACAGTTTTCGGACCTGGAAGTGATTGGAGCAGTCTCTTCGGTAGGCACGGGGGTGGAGTCAGGAAGCCAGGGGCAGCAGGCTGAAGCTTGGGCAGGACAAGAAAGAGCCAGAGGGAGCAGCGTTATGACTGCGGGGAGCAGTGCCGACAAGGGGGAATTGGGGTGCGGTATCCAGCTATCAAGGGCCACGGAGGACCAGCTAGGGAGCACGGAAGCCCCAGAGATCAAGAAACCCTGAAATGCAGGAGACACCTCTGGGAAATTGGATATCAAGGTAATCTGTGGCTCACGGGTTCAAGTGGAACTAGCAACCGAAGGGCTACAAGCACTCCTGCTGAAGCGAGGCATTCCTGCATCCTGTTGTTTAACAAACAAGTCTTCAACACTGCTGATTCAAAAAAAAGTTAAACTCTCAATGGTTCTCCTGCTTCGGGGAGGGGGAGGGGGAGGGGGTGGGGGGTGGTGAGCAATGGTAGTCCACTGTATTGAGTTTGTTTCTTTAAGATATGTTTTTAGCCTTCACGAGTGTACTTTCATGTTTGATGCCAGTGGAATAAAGAGTCACTTGACTGGATCCTTCATGTGTTTAGAGTGCTTTTTCCGACGTTTACATATGTAAGACATTCTCTGTAATATCTCAAACATTTTCAGTACCCAGAGGTATCAGGTTCCTTCCTTCCTGTTACCTGAGGCTGTGTACTGAGGGACCTCCTGATTTGTGTGGTGATCTGTCCTTTCATGCTTACAAAGTTTTACTAAAGATATACTAGCCTTTCATGAGGTGACAGTAGAGAATCCTGGAACTGGAGTGATATTCTCTCTGTTTCCTTCTTTCCTAGGTTTATTTCAAATCAACTGTTGGATACCAATTGAGTTTGATTCAGGTCTTCTTTCAATTGCTTTGGTATATTTTTTCTTCTCAGATGGAATTTCTGCCTATCTATGAATATATAATTGATAAATATTGAGGCCTAAATTTGATGTCCAATAATGGGTGCAAAATAGTCAGCTCACTCGACCTATGTGCCAGAAAAGAGGCACCAGTGCCACCCAAAATTGTCCTCAGTTCTCATAATGAATCCAGCCAACTGCAGGTACCAAATGAGTGAGCTGATGCAGCTTGCCTGTCCAGGCCCTTTGAATTTTTAGCTGACTCAGACACCAAGCTGGCTTGCAGGTAATTTATGGGGTTAGGGACAAAAAAGGAGAGTGCGAGCATAGGCTGGCAGCAGCCATGATGTTAATGTGGAGAAGCACTACTGCTCCTCCTGGCTCCACATTCAGGTAAGTTTTTAAAAAAACGTACCTTCTGGTTTCTTCAGTGATCCCTTTTGAGTCTTGCCGGTTTGACCACTGTTGAGCCTGGAAAACCATTTAGAGGAACTTTCTTAGCAATGGGCACAGGACGCTCATTTCAGGTCGGTGCCACCTAAGAAGGCTATGTTGAATTTATGTCTCATTGAGTTTGGCCTTTATATTATCTGAGGAGAGGCATTTTTTCAAAGACTGCTACATCGGCTTTCAATTGTAGTTTAAAGTTTTCCAAACTTTCTGGAATTAATTGGACAATGAATATTTATGTATTATATGTTTTTCACAGAAAAATTTAAAAAGCACTTCAAACACTGGCCATGCACAGTACTGTTTCTCTGTACACTTAGTGTCATTTTCCAAACAAGATGCGCTGAAGCCAAGACAGTGGAATGTAGTTTTACGTGCCTAATCTCTGAATTCAAACCAGCAAGAAATTGTATCCTATTGAATGTGCCATATCATGGAAACCAACATTAGATGTGTCATTTCATCTTAGTTTGTTCAGTTTGCTTACTCACTGTTTTTTTTCAGGTTTGCACTTGCTGCTGTTCAATATTCAGTGTATTTACACCTAATCTGTACTAATGCTTTGTCTTTCAACACACCATTAACATATTGTTTGCCTTTGCTCCGTGACCTTTTGGTCAGTTATGTGGCCTGGTCCAATCTAGACCACCTTTGTTATCTCTTGCCCCACCCCCACTTCACTTGCTTATAACCTGTGACTTTTCTAATATTTGTCAGTTCCGATGAAGGGTCACTGACCCGAAACGTTAACTCTGCTTCTCTTTTCACAGATGCTGCCAGACCTGCTGAGTGGTTCCAGCATTTCTTGTTTTTATTTCAGATTTCCAGCATCTGCAGTATTTTGCTTTTATATTAGATGTGTCATGCTAGGCTCCCACCTGCGAAGAATGAGACAAATCAATTTTGTCATGAATATTGATTTTTAACTGTTGTTGGAGCGAGGAACTGACCTGTTAAATAGATCAGCCGTGGCTGGAAAAAACATTTACATACTAACATATCGAAGGTGAGGAAACACATTCCAGGGCCTTCTAAGGAGGATACAATCCACAAGGGCCAGGGCCGATTAGACTAGTTGGTCACATGACTACCTGCTGTTTCACGTTTTCTTTTGACCTGGCAGAGAGAGTTTGAACTGAGAGTGTCTGTTTGCTCCTGGACTGAGAAGATCTCTCTCCTGTCTGCTCCCATCTCTTTCTCCCAAGCCTCTGAATCCACTGAAGACACATAAACCCTAAGAGAAAAAAGTCTCCTACAGCAAACAACGTTTATGAAGAATACAAGGCCCCAATGAAAAGCAAGATCTACCTACAATCAAGGACTCTACAGTGAGCTCAAAGAACCATAACAAAACTCTTCAGATATTGCCTCAAACTTTTCCACTCCATTTTTCTTTACTTTTTTTCTGTCTCTATTTGCATGTGTGTATCGCCTATGCATGCTAGCATGGGCGCGTCATGTATCCGTAGGCGTTAACTGAATTAAAGTTTAAGTTTAATAAATTTAAACTTTTCTTTAAATCTAAGCCTGTTTGTGCTGGTTTCTTTGCCTTATAATTGGAAAGCGGTGAACAAGGATTCACCAAAGGGGAGCTAAAAACACGGTGTGTTTAAAATTAACCCCTGTTACAGTAAGACCAGGTGAAGGCTGAAAGGGAACCCTCAACACCCTTTTCACCTGGTCGTAACAGATATTTGGGTGCTACCATCCAGAATTGACCTATAAACAAACGAGAAATTTGGAAGTGGGAAGCCAAATTGTTCCCAATCAAAAAAATAAAGCAAAATTTCAATACAGATTTTCTTGTGGTTGTATATGCTTGAATACTAACATGTCTGCAACTGAAGCGAGTAGCTCCAAAAGCCAGGGTGAAGTAACTTGGGATAAGTTAAAAGCACTGTCCATGGAGGAGTTGAGGAAAATGGCTGAGCAGTGTGGGATCACTGTACATGGCAAGGCTAGGAAGTCTGAACTCCTAAGACTAGTGGCCAACCACTTTTCCCTTTAATCTGAGGAAGCAGAAGCAGTGTTAGAAGTAGACGTTGACGGGGTATGGCTAGCAAAGTTACAATTGGAACAGAGGAAACTTGAATTCGAGGAAAAAGAGAGAGAGAGAGGCAGGAGAGGGAGAAAGAGAGAGACTTCCAGAAGGAACATGAAGAAAAAGAAAGACAGGAGAGAGAAAGAACTTTCCAGAAAGAATGTGATGAAAGAGAGCTAAGGTGGCTTGAGTTAACTAGGGGGTGACAGAGTAACCCCAGTGAAAGCATAGCCAATATGGAGGAGTGTAATTCAGGGCTGGGTACAAAATTGTTAAAACTAGCTCAATTAATTTCAAAATTCAGTGAGGAAGATGTAGAAGAACTCTTTGTCTCCTTTGAGAAACTGGCAAGGCAGCTAAAATGGCCAGCTGAGACCTGGCCTCTTTTACTATAAATCAAGCTTACTGGAAAAGCCCATGAGGTTTATTCCCTGTTGCCAGAAGAGAGTTAATTAAATTATGAACTGACAAAAAGTGCTATCCTCGGGGCATATGAATTAGTACCCGAAGCCTATCACCAAAAGTTTAGAACACTCAAGAAGCTAGCTAATCAAACTTATCTGGAGTTTGAAAGAAGTAAGCAGCTGGTTTTTGATGAGTGGCTGAGGGCTCTTAAAGTACAGTTCAGCTATGAGAATCTCAGAGAAGTAATTCTGTTAGAGGAATTTAAACACTCCCTCCCACTCTCCATAAAGACCCATGTAGAGGAGCAGTGGGTTCAGAGAGCCCAGCAAGCAGCCGTTCAGGCTGATGAGTTTGCTTTAATTTAGAAGTCGGTTTCCTGGGGGCGAACCTTTCCTAGTCACCCCCACAAATCCGAAAAGGACAAAGGGTGGGAAGGTGCTCGGAGCCTAAGCAGTACTGGGAGAGAAAGAAACGCAAGAGACACCGGGGTCGTCCTCCAGCCAAAAAGGAAGGTGCTATGAGCAAGAGTGAGACCCAGAGATCAGTGTGCTTCCATTGTAATAATGCAGGACATTTAAAAGCTGACTGCTGGAAACTAAAGGGAAAACCTGGCAGGTTAATCAGGGAAGACCCACTCAGTAAAGAAGTGACTCTGATGGAAAGCACAGCAGCACAAGCTATGGCTTTAACTGCAGTAAGACTGAGAACCAGGAAGCTTACTACTACAAGTGCAGGAAAATTTAATAGGAAGCCTGAAGGTTATCAGGGTTTTGTGTCTGAAGGAATGTAACCACATACCCCTCGAGTGGGGCAAGCACGCCCATAGTAATTCTCAGTGACACAGGGGCCACTAGATCCGTTTTATTGGGAAAAGGCCTCACCTTTCCCTCAGAAAGTGCAGTGAACACCAGAATGGTGGTGAATGGTATTGGAGGGCAGTGTATGCCTATACCTGTACACCGGGTGCACCTGGAGTGTGACCTAGTTTCGGGACCGGTGACAATAGGGAGTGTCCCTAGTTTGCCTGTGGAAGGATTTGACCTGCTCCTAGGTAATGATCTGGCAGGGATGAAGGTGGTAGCCCCCTTCCAGTAGTGAAAGAAAAACCGCAGGAGGTCAGAGAGACAGGGCAGTGGCAGGAGACGGACCACTGCAGTTTCCCTGAATGTGTAGTGGATCAGGCCATGATCAAACCAGCTCCCCCAGAGGAGAATGCATTGGCACTGCAGGAGGTGACCATGAGGTCTGCCTGTCCGAGACTTTCTTTGGAAAGTTAGGAGACCCAGGGAAAGAAATGGATTTTCCCTAGCTGAGGCTCAGCGAGCCGACCCAGTATTGTGAGAGTTAACACAGGCTGCCCAGTCTGAAAGTGAAGCAGAGGGAGCCCCTGATTGCTATTATTTAAAGAATGAGATACTGATGAGGAAATGGAGTTCTCCTTACAGACCTGAAAGCAAGGAGTGGGCAGTAGTTCACCAGTTAGTGGTGCCACAGAGGTACCGAACAGAAATATTAAGAAAGGCCCACGAGACTACAGTGGCTGTACATGCTGGTGTATATGAAAGACCAAAGCCCGCTTAAGACAGCAGTTTGACCAGCCAAAACTTCACAAAGATGTGGTGGAGTACTGCAAGAGTTGCCACATGTGCCAGGTTGAGGGGAAACCCCAACCTACAGTGAAACCTGCACCCCTAAGTCCTGTACTGCTGTTAGGAGGACCCTCCAGCAGAGGGCTGGTGAACTGTAAGGACCCCCACCGAGAACAAAAGGGGACAGACAGGCACAAGGCTGGCAAAAGGTTAGACAGGGAGGGGGAAAAAGTGACCGAGGGCAGATTAAAGGAAGTCCGGGAGGAATCCCAGATGAAAACCCCTATGGTCTGATCAGCCAACCCTGAAAAATGTGAAAAGTTAGAACCAACATCCTTCTACATAATTGAAGACACTAGAATCACCCCACCAGAGTTGCTAACAGCATGTACAGGAACCTGCAAAGACAAAGAGAGACCACAAGAGGGCAGAGAAACCATGAGGGTGATGCCTCACCTAGTCGAAGTGCCACATGGGAGTGCAGTAGAGGGTGCACAAATACCTGCAGGCAAGAGCATCCCAGAGGACAAAGGAGAGATTAGCAAAGAATCCTGCCGCACAGTCAAAAAAAAGAAAACCACCCAACCCCCTAAAGTCAAAAGCCTTTGCATGACTTAGCAAAGCACTGAAGGAGAGTTCAGGATAGACCCACCCACTACTGACTCTCATGGGAAAAAAAAATACCTCAGCAGGAACAAAGACCCTAGGTAGCCATGGAAATGGGAAACAAAACTTCCCCAAAAAAGAACCACATGTTTATTGGGATTCCAAAAAAGGGGCAATTTCAATAAGTTTTAGGATTTATGAATGAATGAGAGAAATGCATTTTATTTCTGTATCTTATATTTTCTCTTTACCTTTTTAATGAAATGTGCTTTTCTCAAGTTGTATTTCATTCCGCTGGACATGGAGGTGTCATGCTAGGCCCTCAACTGCCAAGAATGAGACACATTCATTTTGTCATGAACATTGATTTTTACCTGTTGTTGGAGCGAGGAAATGACTTGTTAAGCAGATTAGCTGTAACTGGAAAAAAAACATTTACATACTAACAGACATTGAAGGTGAGGAAGTGCATTCCAGGGCCTGCTAAGGAGGATACAATCCACAAGGGCCAGGACTGGTTAGACTAGCTGGTCACATGACTACCTGGCTGTTCCAAGGTTTTGTTTTGAATTGGCCACAGAGAGTTTGAACAGAGAATGTCTGTTTGCTCCTGGACTGAGAAGATCTCTCTCCTGTCTGTTCAATCGTGAAAATATGATTTTTTTCAACAACGTAGGAATCTTTAGCTTTAGGAGATCTCCATCCTCAGCCTAAAGAGTGGCCTAGCAGACCGGGAGACCTAACTTGAGAATCTCCATGCTGTTTTCTGCTCAGACTATTCAACCATCAACTGTGGGTGCCAATGGCAGTGGAATCTCTCGCTAATTGTTTTATTATCACAGCTCTATCCATAGATGAACTGTTGTAAGTATTTCAACTGACTGTTAAGTATATTATCCTTTGGAAATAATCTTTTTTGTACAATGTTGAATTTCCCTGTGGTGTTGAATATGGAAAACAGTATTGTATAAAAATCTATTTAAATATATATTTCATGTTCTTTTAGAAAATTAGAAATTAGAAAATTAGAACATTACAGCGCAGTACAGGCCCTTCGGCCCTCGATGTTGCGCCGACCTGTGAAACCATCTGACCTACACTATTCCATTTTCATCCATATGTCTATCCAATGACCACTTAAATGCCCTTAAAGTTGGTGAGTCTACTACTGCTGCAGGCAGGGCGTTCCACGCCCCTACTACTCTCTGAGTAAAGAAACTACCTCTGACATCTGTCCTATATCTAACACCCCTCAACTTAAAGCTATGTCCCCTCGTGTTTGCCATCACCATCCGAGGAAAAAGACTCTCACTATCCACCCTATCTAACCCTCTGATTATCTTATATGTCTCTATTAAGTCACCTCTCCTCCTCCTTCTCTCCAATGAAAACAACCTCAAGTCCCTCAGCCTTTCCTCGTAAGACCTTCCCTCCATACCAGGCAACATCCTAGTAAATCTCCTCTGCACCCTTTCCATAGCTTCCACATCCTTCCTATAATGCGGTGACCAGAACTGCACGCAATACTCCAGGTGCGGTCTCACCAGAGTTTTGTACAGCTGCAGCATGACCTCGTGGCTCCGAAACTCGATCCCCCTACTAATAAAAGCTAACACACCATATGCCTTCTTAACAGCCCTATTAACCTGCGTAGCAACCTTCAGGGATTTATGCACCTGGACACCAAGATCTCTCTGTTCATCTACACTACCAAGAATCTTCCCATTAGCCCAGTACTCTGCATTCCTGTTACTCCTTCCAAAGTGAATCACCTCGCACTTTTCTGCATTAAACTCCATTTGCCATCTCTCAGCCCAGCTCTGCAGCCTATCTATGTCCCTCTGTACCCTACAACATCCTTCGGCACTATCCACAACTCCACCGACCTTCGTGTCATCCGCAAATTTACTAACCCACCCTTCTACACCCTCTTCCAGGTCATTTATAAAAATGACAAACAGCAGTGGCCCCAAAACAGATCCTTGCGGTACACCACTAGTAACTAAACTCCAGGATGAACATTTGCCATCAACCACCACCCTCTGTCTTCTTTCAGCTAGCCAATTTCTGATCCAAAGCTCTAAATCACCTTCAACCCCATACTTCCGTATTTTCTGCAATAGCCTACCGTGGGGAACCTTATCAAACGCCTTACTGAAATCCATATACACCACATCCACGGCTTTACCCTCATCCACCTGTTTGGTCACCTTCTCGAAAAACTCAATAAGGTTTGTGAGGCACGACCTACCCGTCACAAAACCGTGCTGACTATCGCTAATGAACTTATTCTTTTCAAGATGATTATAAATCCTGTCTCTTATAACCTTTTCCAACATTTTACCCACGACCGAAGTAAGGCTCACAGGTCTATAATTACCAGGGCTGTCTCTACTCCCCTTCTTGAACAAGGGGACAACATTTGCTATCCTCCAGTCTTCCGGCACTATTCCTGTCGACAATGACGACATAAAGATCAATATATTTATATTACAAATGTACAGAGGTAGCTCATATGCATTGGTGTCTTTAAGGATTTTGTTTGAATTTGGATCCTGAAAGCTGATATTTGGCATTGATGTACCGAGAAATAGTTAATGTTTTATTTGCACTTGAGAAAATAAAAAAGCCTTTCCTCTTCAGTATATTATTGAATGGTGAAACTAGACAACTGCTAGACTAGTGATAAATGGATGGACGAATAATAACAAACCCTGGTACTAATTAATGGATCTTTCTCAAATCTCAGTTATTCACTAATCAGAATGACTAATAAGAATTCACATCCCTTATGTAAACAAGATGCTCATCTAAGTTGTGAAGTCAATTTTTATGTCAGAATAGTGAGGTTAGTAAACCCCTAATTGATCTTCCTGAGCAATTGGAAATAATATAAAATTACCCACAGAAAGAAAAGATAAATGAATCTAAAGGACAAATAGTTTTGTCAAGTAGCTTTATTTTAAAAGGTGCCATTCACTTGTTCTTTGGGTGAAGGAGTAAATTTACCTCCCAATAACATTTTCTTGCCTTCTTTTGTTGGAGAGTAAGAGAAGGAAAGAGAACAGCATTGACCCAGTTTAACATTCCACAGCTGGACAAGTCATGAGTGGAGACCCAGAGGCATATGGAGTTGCTGAGGGCCACAGATGAAGGGGAGGCATGCCACAAATAGCTTTCAGGCTGTGTAATGAGTACCACCACTTTATGGCGACAAACCTATTCTTGGAAGCAGTCCCAAACGAGTATTTTAATGGCATCACTAAAGGGAACGTGGAAGGTGCTTGCACATCCAGAACATCAAAATATCAGAATATCGGATGTGAAAGTTCTGTAAAGGTTAGATAGCATCAACAACTAAACCTGTTGATCAGGTTAAAAAAAGAGAGAATGTTCTCTTGATGGCCTAGTGAGTAAAGATACTATTTGGTTTCACACTAAAGCCAGATAGATAAGATCCCTGTTATGTACTAAGTCTCACAACTGCTGCTTTACACCTGCCATATGTGAATGCTGACTGATTGTGACTAAAGGATCTGGAGAATGGGAGAGGGGCAGAGAGCCAGAAGGGGACAGAGAGAGAGAGCGTGAGAGAAACAGACAGAGACAGCATGCTAGAGAAAGGGTAGGTTAACAACTTGCATTCCTTCTGCACAAGAAAACAGCACACAATGCTAGGGAATTCCAGGCTGCCAGAGGAGGACATACTGACATTTGGCATTTAACAGCACATGGAGAGGAAACAATGGCCACAATTGACTTCAACTCTGGCTCCGTAGTTGGGGATGGAGACATGGAAATCGCACTGCTGTCAGTAAGTAAATGTATACCTTTTTTTACAATCTCTTTACCAGCTGCCACTTTTTTCATAAGAGATCCCCAAAGTATCTGATTAAGATAAAATGTTGCTCAAGCACACCAAAGTTAATATGATTGTTTCTTTTTCCTCCAAAGATTGCAAGCCAAGAGATAGAGTTTGCTGAAGAGCAAGAGCTTGCACTACCTATTACATCTGACAACACTGATAACCACTCATCCAGCTCACCAATCAGCCTCTCCCTTGCACATCAAAACCCAGAGATGCCAATTCAAGGGGGTACGAAGTGTGTAGATGAAGACTTGGCATATGGTGAAACAAAGAGCACAATGAGGCCAAAGGATACAGCTGTGCATATGGTACCTGATGTAGCTGAGTGACACTATAAGGTATGTTGTCATCCGGTCGCAGAGCAAACAGGTGAAATTCACAGGACCTGTGATGATGAGAAGTCTGCTAGCAGAGCATCAAACATTTACGTAGGTTCTGCATGATATGCTGCAAATGGCTGGGATATTGGTGGAGTCCACTGTCATGCTGTGTGAGCGGTCTTCAACTTACTGCAAGGCAACCTGAAGAATGGGGTAGCTGCAGGAGCATCTGCAAACCTTCCTCACTTTACGAGAGATCGAGGCAAATTAGTTAACTCTAGATAAAGGCACTAAATGAAGGATTGTAAGTCTTCAGAGACAACCTAGAGAGGTCACTATCAATTGGATTGTAAAGTCTGTACCTTAGAGGGGCCAAAGGATATTAGGTTGAGTCTCTCTCATGCATTTAAGGATCATTCTGATTCTGAGAGGTCTGCACTCCCACTAGTTACTGGTAACCAGAATTGTGTTCTCAGTATCAGTAAAGATGGTGTACTTGCCTCAGAATCTGCTTCCCTCACAGCAGCATTGACTCCCCACAGAAGCCCTCATCTTTGCAGATCCAGGCTGCTAAGGAGCCTCTGACAAGGAGTTACCTCTCTCATGCCCATTCCAGGATTTGGGGACTGTGAGAGAAGTGCCAACTCCATCTCAAAAGGCTTGTAGTATTTTACAGCATCCATCTATCAGGTCCCACGTCTTCAGGTAACACAAGAATAGGGCAGCAAAATGCTAGCGTGGTTGCCATCAGTATGCACAGTGCCAAACCAAATGATCTTTTTCTAAATAATAGCAGGAACTTAGGAACATGTGACTCCAGACCCACAGCAATATGGTTGACTCTGCCCTCTGAAATGGCCTAGCAAGCCACTCTGTTCAAAGACAATCAGAGATGGGCAACAAATGCTAGCTTTCTAGCAACACCCACATTCCATGAAAATATAAAAAGTTGTAGGTCATTCAGGCTCTCAAGTCTACTCCACCATTTAATTCAAACATGTTTGATCTGTACCTCAACTTCATTTACTTGCCTTTTCTCCATATCCTTTGATACTGTTAACTAATAAAAATCCATTGACTTCTGTCTTGAAATTATCAATTGACTCAGCATACACAGCCTTTTGGTGAAAAAAGCTCAAATTGTGACTAACTTTTGTGTGAAAAGTGCTTCCTGCTTTCACTTCCTCGCTTTGATTTTAAGATTGAGGCCATTTGCTCTGTATTTCCCCCTCAGAGGATTTCTCTGTATTTACCCTATCGAATCCTTTTATCATTTTAATGATCTTGATTAGATCACCCCTCAGCTTTCTGAACTCAAAGGAATACAGCACAACTTTATACAACCTGTCCTCGTAATTTAACCTTCAAAGCTCTGGTAACATTCTGATGAATCATGCTTTACCCACTCCAAGGCCAGTTTATCCTACCTGAGGTATGATGCCGTAACCTGAATGCAGTATTTCAGATGGGGTCTGACCAAGGCTGAAACATTATTTCTTCACCTTTGTATTCCAATTGTAATTGTAATAAATGACCAGAATATCTGATGTAAGGACTGCTTGGTGTTTGATTCTCCTGTATGACAATGGGGAACAGACAATGTGCTCATGTTGAGGCTCAGGATTAGGATGCGATAGCTAGCTGTGAAGAGCAAGGATTTTCCTTAGACTGTGACATATATTAATAACCTGGACATTGGAAACTCGGAAATGTAGTAAGTAGTGGGGAGGATAGTAACAGACGTCAGGAGAATATAGACAGACTGGTGAAATGGACAGACACATGGCAGATGAAATTTAACACAGAGAACTATGAAGTGATTCAGTTTGGTAGGAAGAATGAGGAGAGGCATTGTAAACTAAGTGGTACAATTTTAAAGGGGGTGCCAGGAACAGAGAGACCTGGGGTGTACATACATAAGTATTTGAAGGTGGCAGGAAAAGTTGAGAAGGCTGTTAAAAAGGCATTTGGGATCCTTGGCTTCATAAATAGAAATATACAGTACGAAAGAAACCTTTGTAACTGGTTAAGCCCCAGTATTGTGTTGGTACGGTATAGAGTATTGTGGTCGATTCTGGGCACTGTACTTTAGGAAGGTTGTCAATGCCTTAGAAAGGGTACAGAGAAGATTTATTAGAATAGTGATGAAAGACTTTAATGACATGGAGAGACAGGAGAAACTTTTTTTTCACCTTAAAACAGTGAAGGTTAAGGAAGGAAAGCTTTGATAGAGGCATTAAAAATCTGGAAGAGTAGTGTAAATAAGGAAAAACTGTTTGCAGTGGCAGAAGAGTTGGTAACCAGAGGACACAAATTTAAGGTATAAAAACAAGAAATGCTGGAAATACTCAGCAGGTCTGGCAGCATCTGTGGAGAGAGAAGAGTTAACGTTTAAGGTCAGTGACCCTTCTTCAGAACGTTTGCCTTTGCTCCACGACCTTCTGGTCAGCTATTCTGTAACCTTGTCCTAGCTACACCTTCTCCTTTGTTATCTCTTGCCCCACCCCTGCTTTACTTGCTTATAACCTTTCACATTTCTAATATTTGCCAATTCTGAAGAAGGGTCACTGACCTGAAACGTTAACTCTGCTTCTCTCTCCACAGATGCTGCCAGACCTGCTGAGTATTTCCAGCATTTCTTGTTTTTATTTCAGATTTCCAGCATCTGCAGTATTTTGCTTTTATTTTAATGACAAATTTAAGGTAACTGGCAAAAGAACCAGAGACAACAAGAAGAAAGAAGTTCATGCAGTGAGTTGTTAAGATTTGGAATGCACTGTCTGGAAAAATAGCTTTCAAAAGGTATTTGGATAAATACTTGAAAAGGAAAGATTTGCAGTGCTATGGGGAAACAGCAGGGCAACAATACTAAAAACAGGAAGTGCTGGAAATACTCAGCAGGTCATGCTGCCTATCTCCAGCACTTTCTGTTTTTATTTCAGATTTCCAGCATCTGCAGTAATTTATTTCTATTTTAGGGAAACGGGACTAAATGGATAGCTCTTTCTGAGCTGGCACAGGCATGGCATGATGGGTTGAATGGCCTCCTCTGCACTGTATCATTCTATGATTCTAAGGAGAGTTTTGGAGAGCAGACAGATCTTTAAAACTTCTAAACAATAGTAGTCTATTCAGCTGTGAAGCATTCCAAATGAGTCTGCCTCTCAGTTGTCTAGCAATCATTGCCATTGCAGCTGCTTCCTGTTCTTCCTAGACTGGGCCTACAGCATCAGTAGTGTTATTATCAGGCTCTCTGGTGTTCTCTGGGACATCTACCACCAATACTTTTCTGATTGCAAAGTTGTGAAGCATATAATATTCTGTCACAATTCACTGTGGACCTTAGTTGCAGATTTGGCTGCAGCCACAAACAGAACTTCTTCAAAGCTTCCTGCCTGAATTTCAGCCCTCTGACACAGAGCTCCTGGGATAGATCTCAGAAAGTGCACCTGGGTCTATACATCATGATGGATGAGTTAGATGATCTGGTTCTTCTCTGGTGCTGCTTCGTTAATAATGCTTCTCTTATAGACTCCTGCTGCTCCTCTTCTGAAGCATATAGATCTTACCAAGTGGAATTCCCATTGGGGAGCCTGTTATGTAGCCCTCAGATCCTAGCTCCGTAAATGTCTTGAAGTTAACTGCTTTCCAAGTATAATAGAGAATGTAATGGAAGTCTCCTTGGGTATCATAGTATTTTTCCTTTTCCAATACCTGCAGTGAATCCCAAGATACACACTAGGGTGTCCACATGAAATCGCAGTTGAACAGTGCCAACAAACACAATAAATTGCATTTATGTAACATCTTTAATGTAGGAACGAGGGTTTAAGTGTTGAAGGAGGTTTTATTTTATCTATTCACTGGATGTGAGCATCACAGACAAGGCCAGCATTTGTTGCCCATCCCTAATTGCCCTAGAGAAGGTAGTGGTCAGCTGCCTTTTTGAATTGTTGTAGTCTGTGTGGTGAAGGAGAAGAACTGTTCTGAAGAAGGGCCTTTGACCTGAAATGTTAACTCTGCTTCTCTCTGCACAGGTGCTGCCAGACCTGCTGAGTATTTCCAGCATTTCTTGTTTTTATTTCAGATTTCCAGCATCTGCAGTATTTTGCTTTTATTTTACTTTAGGAGCTTGGGTTCATCTAAGAATGGTTTTGTCAGACAAGCAGTTGAACAACACTAAAGCCTTGGATGGGTGGAGAGAGGTGGTAGAGAGAATGGGGAATAAACATCCCCTGGGCAAATTTGTCAAGAACATAACTGATAAAGCTGGCATTGTTGATATTTGAACAACATAATTTTAAAAGTTAGACCTGTGACTTCACAATACACAGGTACTTAGAATAACTTACAGGCATGATCTGGAGACTATTGAGAAGCAGAATTTTGCTTCTTTGTTCCATAAGTAAGACAATGGGAAATATTGAAATATAGAGGATGGGAATAAACATTACAGAAAGATGATGCAAAATGCATTGGAAAAACATAGAGTTTGTCCAGTATATAAAGATGAATCTGTATAAGTTATTGTGCAATCTATAAAATAATCATAAAATCTCTTTAAATCCTGATCTGCATAATACAATACTAGCTCCAAACTGTATACTTCAGTCAGATTCCTAGAGATTATTAGAAATTCCACTTCTATTTCATGTCAAACCCTAATCTGTATAATTCGTTATGGTTTAGTTTGTTTGCTGCAGTATTGCCCTGTAACACTCAATTTGTTTTGTTTCCAATTCTGTTTCATTACAAATAAAAAAAATCCTTGCATTTATATAGGACTTTACCACATTGAAATGAATCAATCACTTAATATACACAACAAATTATTATTGGACTGCCCTGTTGACTGGTATGCAGCTATTCAATGTCAAAAAATGCATAATAGCAGAATAAGCTGTTAATCTGTTTGTTCATGACATTCACTAAGGGAGGAATGATGATCAGTACAGCTAAATCATACCTAAATCCCAGATTTTGTATGCCAACTCTACTAACAAATTGCGATTTATAGAAATGAATATTAGTCTTGATATTGAGAATTTTATTGTGATTAGAAACTTTAATAAAAAAAACTGACCTATAAACACAATTTAAACCCATATCCACTTAATTCACAAAGATCATTAAGATAAGTACAGATAAACAAGATAATTTGGCATCCAGCTCATCCTTCCATAGAAGCCTATTTGACTCTGAGTTGAGCTTCTGACCCAATATCCACTCCCTCCTTCACCAAAGACTACCTACCTCCACCTGCGTACTGCCACCTATACCCACCCCTGCCTCAACTCATCTGATCCTAAAACCCTCATCCTTGCCTTTGTTACCTCGAGACTCGACTATTCATATGTTCCCTTGGATGACCTCCCACCGTGCATCCTCCATAAATTTGAGTTCATCCAAAATCTGCTGCCCATGTCCTAACTCACACTAAGTCCCATTCACCCATCACCCCTGTGCTCGCAGACCTCCATTGGCTATAATGGATCCAACTTCTCAAAGAGAATGTGTTTTAGTTTTAAAGGAATGCTGTACTCCAGGATGAGGTCCTGTAATATTTGTATCCCTAAGCACTTTTTGGCATATTTTAAAGCTTTTGGCAAAATTCCTGTGGGAGGAAAACATTTGTTAGCAATAAATCTACCCAATGACTGCATTTGTTGTTTACTTAATTTTTTTCCCTGCATTTTTTCAGCTGTGGCTCAGTTGGTAGCACTCTCATCTCTAAGTCACAAGATTCCAGGTTAAGTCCTGCTCCAGGGCTTGAGCACAAACATCTAGGCTGATAGTCCAGTGCAGTATTGAACTATTGGAGATGCTGTCTTTTGGGTGAGATGTTAAACTGAGGCCTCTCTGCCTGCTTGGGTGAAGTAAATCAACATTAGTCTCATTAGTAAGTGAAAATTGTGGTCAGATAACATGGTTATGTGTCTCCATGCCATTTTGTTCTCTGTGCGCATAGGGGCCACAAGTTCCTCAAAATGCCCTCAAGCGCCATGTAGGCTACAAGTCATGAAGCATCTACTTCAAACAACATTTAACAGGCTCCTCAGCTACTCTAATGCATGTAAAATTTATGGGAGATGTTTTCTATTGCTGTTGTCTTCGGCAGAGCTAGGAAGTGAGTTTACCCTCTTAAGTTGTTTTCATAGGCTGTGCTTTCCACCTGCACCGGCTGCTACTCATTTATACTTGGTGAGTCACCCAATGATTACCCCTCTAACTCTCTATATGTATTATTTGCAGGAACAGGGACCGGAATTTTAAGTGGCGGCAGAGGCTCCGCTGAAAAGTTGGGGGCGAGCCCGCCTCCACTGGGCCTGGAAGCCACACAGTGATTTTCTGTGGCTCAGATTCTTGATTGGCCCCGGGCAGGATTTCCACCCTTCTGACACAGGAAGCCCACTTCCAGGGGCTGCCAGCCAATAAGAGGGCCAGTCATCCTCAGTCCTAACAGCGCCACCACGAACGGTGGCCACAGCTGAGACTGCACAAAGCCAGAAGAGGACCATGGATGCCAGTCCTGAAAGGTGAATGGGATTTTGCGCCTCGCCGGGGAAAATCGTCTGGGCATTCGATTAGGAGGGCGGCGGTCAATGCTTAAGCTGGGGTGGCTTGTACCACACGGGGCCCTCCGTGGGGCACAGGGTGCCCAATCAGGAAGGCCCCCACTCAGCCCACATGGAGGCTGTCTGGTTATACCAGGCAGCCTCCCTAGGTAGCGAAGTGCCCAGCTGCTGCTGGTAAGATGGCAGCGGGAGGAGGCCTTTAAGTGGCAATTAATTGGCCACTTAAGGACCTCAATTGGCCTGGGGTGGGCGGCCGTTTTCAACCTACCCCGTTGCTCGTAAAATGGCAGGGGGGGTGTAGGTTAGCCGACAGGAACAACAGCTCCTGCCTCCCAGTTGATTTTACACCACCCCACCTCCAGTTCACTCCTGGGGGGGGAACATAACATTCCAGACACAGAATCCTGAGGGGTTTCCATACAGAAGTCTTTGAAGGTGTCAGAAGATGTTGAAAAGACTGTTAAAAAAGCATTCAGGATCCTTGGCTTTATAATAGAGGCATTAAGTACCAAAGCAAGGAACTTATGCTACATCACTGGTTAGGTCCCGGCTGGAGTATTGTGTCCAATTTTGGGCACCGCACTTTCGGAAGGATGTTAAGTCCTTGGAGAGGATACAGAGGAGGTTTACTGGAATAGTAGCAGGTATGAGGGACTTCAGTTACATAAGGAGAATAGAGAAACTGGGATTGTTCTCCTTACAGCAGAGAAAATTAAGGGTAAATTAGTAGAGGTATTCAAAATTGTGAGGAGTTTTGACACAAAACTGAGAGAAAATGTGACAACAGGAATTAAAAGTTGCAGATGGGAATTGTGTAGAAATGAGATTTGTCTTATGAAATAGATATAAAATAATATAGACAAGGCAATGAACGTAAGATCTGACTCTTAGTACAAAATATACATGTTCTGACCATTACTGTTTATTATACATTTCTCTAAATGAATTCAAAGAATTAATAAAAGTTTTTTTTAAAAACAATGGCTATTATCGCTTTGTAGCATTGTTGTGACGCTGTATTTTGGATGAGATGTTAACTAAAGGCCTTGTCTGCTCTGGTGGATCGTAAAAATCCCATGCACTATTCAACGAAAAACAAGTTCTCCTGTAGTCCTGGCTAACATTCCTCTCTCAAACAACCCGCTAAAAACAGATAAACTGGCTGTTTATTCATGCTCTGTTTGACTGACATTGCTGTGTGCAAATTGGCTTCATAACAATTTTGAAAGTCATCGACTGTTTGTAGTGTACATTGGGACTTGATAAGGCACTATATAAATGCAAGTTATTTTTTAAAATCTTAAATCAAATCAACAGTACAAATCTCTCCTGTAAGTGTCAGCTTGGCTTCGTTGGTAGCACTCCTGCCTGAGTCAGACGATCTGCTCCAAGACTTGAGACCATAACTGATGCTAACATTGAGGGTGTGCTGAAATATTAGGGGTGCTAAATTTCAGATGAGATGTGTTGCAGACAGATAGGAAATGATAGGGATGGTTTCCAATTTTTTTCACCTCTCAACTGACCAAAGACAATGTTTTTATTAGAAATGTGTTTTCACCCCTGAGTATTTTAATGGTTAATAAACAGATAAATGACAGGTTTTCACATAAGTTTAAGGAAAGGTAAATGTTTATTAAGCAGCACCCAAAAATATTTGCAACTTCACCCACGCTCACATGTACGCAGAGACACAAGCACACAAGAAAAGATAGAGATTAAAACAAAGCATGCATATAGGTCTGATAGTTTAAATAAGAGTTCACTGTAACCCTGGCATTCTTCAACATGGGAGGGTGGGTGAAGATTTTTTTTTTTAAGAAGCGCAGACCTTCTTTTCCTTTTTCCTGGTTCACTGAAGAGAAAATTTGGAAAGTTTCAGGAGGGCAAAAGCGTTGTTGCAGATTTCATTTTGTTGTATCTCCATCACAGTTCAATGTTGAAAACCCTGGTAAGAATTCTCAGGTATGGAGCTCAAGGCCACTTTCAGTCCCTGCCTATAGATGGTTTAAAGATGGTGTTCTGGGCAGGGTCCTTCTTCTTCCACTGCAGCAGATGGAATCTCTCTTTCTCTATCTCTGTCTTTGTCTCCCCAGCATATACTTGTATTAAGCTCCTTATTAGACCCTTGGTTTCTGTCATGTGACCATGGTTTTTCTTTACCATTGTCCTCATAAAGGGTGTCTGATGCTGGGGCTGATGCTGAGGTATGAGTGCCACCCATCTTCATTCCATTTTGATAAAGTGGAGGTTTTTTGCATCTATTCATTTGAATTTGGAGACACCATGTCTGCCATGCCATTGTTGACCCAATTTGTTGAGGAGAGGTTGTGATTAACACAAAATGGGCCATTCACATTTTAATGACTTATATCCAAGGTTGGTCTAGACATGAAGATTGAATCAGGGTTTTTGTAGTTTCCATGTGTAATGGCAGTACAAGAGAAGGTCACCTGACCTCTTGACTCCATCTTGTTTTTCAGGAAAAGTGGCCGTTTTTTGGGTTTGTTTTATAAGTTCATGATATTGTTCATAGTTCCTCCTGGCGTGAACATGACAGATGTTAAAATGAAGCCATGTGTCTTTTAGAAGGATGGAAAGGATCCTATGACATTATCTGAAGCAAGTGACAATACAAAGATAGGTAGAAAAGCAAGTTATGAGAACACAAAGTTTCTGCAAGGAGATATAAATAGGTTAAGTGAGTGAACAAAAATTTGGCAGTCTAATGTTGGAAATGTGAGGTTGTTCACTTTGGCAGTAAGAATAGAAACTGTTATGACCAGGTGAGGAAAAGGTCCCAGGCTTCCCGCTCGCCCCTTCTCTGGTTTGGCCATAACAGGGTTTATCTTTTTAAACACTGTGATTTTAGCTTACCACCTCAGTGAGCCCTTGCTCACTGCACTCTAATTATAACTGCAAATGAACCAATCAGACAGGTTTTCTTGGGTTTAAACAAGAAAGATGCAAGTTTATTAACCTTATCACTCTAACCCGGTTAAAATTACTGAAATACGCGATACGTCCACGCCCACATTCACATGAAAGGCACATACACATACAAATAGATACAGAGGGGAAGAAAGAATTGGGAGGTTGAAGTAGAGTTGGCAATAAATGGAATACAGATATTGTCCTTAGTGTCCTTGATTGAAGTTAAAGTCTGGGAGTCCTCACTGGGACCACGTGCACAATTTCAGGCTTGCTTCTCAGGTACCAGAAGGCTGAAGGTAGGTTTCAACTGCATCCTTGGTGGTCACCTGTAAAGTTCTGTGGTCTTGAGGTTTTAAAAAGCTGCCACTGTGGTTTCCCTGGGACTTTGCTGGAGAGGGAGAGAGAGTGAGAGAGACTCTGCCAGTCCAGTTGCAGTCTTTTGTTCACTGAGGCACAATTAAAAAAAACCTCAGTGTTACCAGCAGGTATGTCATATGACCATCTCTTTGTTTGAAACCACAGTTCCTGGAGGGGTGTTGGAATTTGGAGTCTTTCAGACATACCTGGTGGGGAGTGGAGTTTGTCTCTTACAAAGAGGGTGTCGATGTCTTTTGATTGGTTTTGCCAATAGGGGCAATCTTGCTAATTGGATCAGGGAGTACTTCCATTGTTTCAGTTAGACTGGTTAATATCCTTCTGTCTCTCAGCCAGTCCTTGTCTTCTCAGAATGCAAATGTGTGGCGATTTCTTTAACTGTTCAGTTCTGCTTTTTGAAGTTATTTGGAATTTCCAGTAGAAGTTTCAAGCAGTGTTCCATCTGACGAAATTAATATGTTTCCATTTGGCAGGTGTGGTTTCCATCACAAAAGGCAGGATATTATTTAAGTGGAGAGAGACTGCAAAATGCTATGGTACAGTTGGAACTGGTTGTCCTCGTACATGAAGCTCAAAATGTTAGCATGCAGGCACAGCAAGTAATTAGGAAAACAAATGGAATTTTGGCCTTTATTACAAGGTGTATGGGGTATAAAAGTAAGGAAGTCTTGCTACAACTGTACAGGGCATTGGTGAGACTGCACCTAGAGTACTGTGTACAGTTTTGGTCTCCTTACTTAAGGAGGGATATACTTATATTGGAGGCAGTACAGAGAAGGTTCACAAGGCTGATTCCAAAGATGAAGGGGTTGTCTTATGCAGAAAGGTTGAACAGGTTTGGCCTATGCTCATTGGGGGAATTGTTCTGCTCTCCTGCATGGCTGGATTGGAGGCGGAGAGAACATATAATCGGATGGGATGGTGGCGCCAGGGGGAACCCCGCCACCTTCCCGCCTTCGCCGAAATTAAGTCTGGGGTGGGAAGGCCTGTGAACAGCCTTCCCGTCCTGCCACCAACTGAGGCCCTTAAATGAAAATTAATGCCCAATTAAGGGCCTCATCCTTCCGCCTCAACCAGCTGAGCGGTGGGCGGGCCTGTCGCCTTATAGGAAGCACAGCAAGAAAAACCATGCGGTTTGCTTGTTGGATCCAGGGTGGGGGGAGGGGGGTCCCTTGTTAAAAGGCACAATGCCTGAATGAAGGACCCAGCATTGAGAAGGTCAGGGCCCGTTGACAGCCACCCCCACCCCACGCAACTCCTCCCGCCCTGACCTACCTGAGGCCTGGGTCCAGCACTGCTCCTCAACCTCGGGTGGGTGCTCCACTGGCAGCAGCCACCCCAGCCCTGGTGGCATTGCTCAGTTAAAGAGCTGTCGCTCTCTGATTGCTGGCAGCTCTCAGAAGATGAGACTTCCATTGCTAGGCTCCTTGATCCC
This sequence comes from Heterodontus francisci, assembly GCF_036365525.1. Lineage (NCBI taxonomy): Eukaryota > Metazoa > Chordata > Chondrichthyes > Heterodontiformes > Heterodontidae > Heterodontus > Heterodontus francisci. The sequence goes on from NC_090377.1 coordinate 82,989,314, forward strand.
GGGCAAGGCCCGCTGCTGTCCAGTTAAGTGCCTAATGGGCACTTGATTCGGCAGGCTTCCCACAGAAGGGTGATGCGAGGTTCTCAGCGGCACTTTTGCCAGAGGTCGAGATCCCCATTGCCCAGATAAAATCCCAGCCATTGGTGTTTAGAAGAATGAGAGGTGATCTTATTGAAACATATAAGATTCTGAGGGGACTGGACAGGGTAGATGCTGAGAGAATGTTTCCCCTCGTGGGGAAATCTAGAACTAGGGGGCACAGTTTCAAAATAAGGGGTCTCCCATTTAAGACACAGATGAAGAGGAATTTCTACTCTCAGAGGGTCTTAATCTTTGGAATTTGCAACCCCAGAGAGCAGTGTAGGCTGGGTCATTTCTCTCAGAGGGTCGTGAGTCTGTGGAACTCTCTTCCCTGGAGAGCGGTGGAGGCAGGGTCATTGAATGTTTTTAAGGCAGAGGTAGACAGGTTATTGATCTACAAGGGAGTCAAGGGTTATGGGGGACAGGCAGGAAAGTGGAGTTAGAGCCACAAGCAGATCAGCCATGATCATATCAAATGGTGGAGCAGGATTGAGGGGCAGAATGGCCTACTCCTGCTACTATTTCGTATGTTCTTATGTTCTGATGGTTACCTGGTCAGCATTCTTCCCTCAATCAAATACAGAAAAACTGGTCATTGATCTCACTTATTGAATAGGGGACCAGTCAATGTTCAAATTGTCTATATGATAATAATGACTGCAGTTCAAAAGTAATTAATTGATTGAGAATTACTTTGCAATGTCCTGTGGATCTTTCTTGCCAAACATAAAGCCCTTTCTAAAATCTAACAACGGATCACTTTCCTGTGTTAAAGGCTATAACACAGGTGGTTAAACATTCAATCACTACTAGGCAGCTGGACACTATACCAGAAAGTGAAGACAATACAGTATTTCTTTAAGTTGTCATCAGAGACATGAGACTCCGTGATTTAAAATTGTTAATTTTATCCCAGCTGTGTGCTTTCCAAGGCTTGGAACATTTCCTTATGTATTAATTTGCCTACATTTTGAAATGACAAACAACCTGTCCTCCACAGATTTTGTCTCATCCATAAAAAAAATTGGTTGATACAAGAACGAAACAAAAATCAATCAGTTAGAACTGCTGTTGTCATATGCAGATTAAAAGGTATTGCAAAACATTTGTCTTTTACTGTATTATAGAGCTTTTTGTCATTGCCAGTAGGTGGTGCTATAATAATAATTACTTCAATGTTTTTAAAATTGATATACCAAGTAGTTTTCTCGCAAATAAGTGGAACACCACTTACATGTGCACACACAACTCATGTATACAGACCTATGCACACCCACAGCCAGCCAAAACACAAACATAACCCAACATGTATTATCCCAAACACAGAACATAGAAGAAAAATAAAGATGGTCCCTTGCCATTTTAAACATCTTCATTGGGAGCTTACAAAAAGCATATTATAAAAGTGAAAAGAGGTTAAATAGATCTCAGATACTGATAAAACTATAAAATAAGCACATTATGTAAGAGGATGTTGATACATCAATCACAAGACCACAGGATAATTATGAATGAGGATGGAAATTCAGCTCATCTCAGTTCATGCATCCAGAATGCCCAATGACCCATTGCAATATTCAATTGTTTCTTAAATGATTACAGGGTTTTTACCTCTACTAATTTATTCAGGAGCAAATTCCATATACTGATCACACTGTGAGCAGCAGAACTCTGAGATCAGTCCTAAATTTGTCTTTTAATTTGAGCCTGTGTCCTTTGGTGCTACTTTCACAACTAAATTGAAAGTAATTTTCTGGATGCACCTCTCTGTACTATTTATTATCTTATATTATATAATTCTATAAATCAGCACCTAAACACTTTTTTTCAAGGCTGTAGGTTCTCCAATCTTTTCTCACAACTCTGACCTATCGTAGAAAATTCTGATATCCTGAAATATTGGGCTGAATTTTACCAGGTGGTCACGATCACGATGTTGGCCTCAATTCTGGGATGGGAACTGGGAAGTGGACACAGTGGGACATCAGGTGCGATCTTCCCAGTGGCGGCCAAAGCTGCTCCGGGAACCTCATCCAATTAGGGACAGAGACCAGGTTCCAGCATTGGGAGGTCTGTTCAGCGTGGCCTGTGGATATGGCCACAGGCTGCCTTCGCAAGAGAATCGCTATTGAGGGGCCATTAGCAGGAGTGGCAGTGATGCCATGGAGGTACCTTCAGTAGAAAGGGGAGCATTTGCCATTGCAGCAGGTACAACATTAGCAGGGACATCAGTCTCCATGAAGTGGCTGCAATGCATGTCTTCTGCTTGGGGAGACCTGAGCATTGCGATTTACTGCCAGCAAATTAATGAAAGGCTGCAAATGTTTTGCATGATGAAGGACTTATCTTATGAAGCAAGGTTGAATAGGTTGGACCTATACCTGTTGGAGTTTAGAAGAATGAGAGGTGGTCTTATTGAAAGAAATATCCTGAGGGGACTAGAACTAGGGGACACAGTTTAAGAATAAAAGGTCTCCCTTTTAAGACGGAGATAAGGAGGAAAGTTTTCTTTCAGAGGGTGCTAGCCTGTAGAATTCTCTTCACCAGAAAGCAGTGGTGGCTGGGTCATTGAATTTATTCAAGGCTGAGTTAGATAGATTTTTGATAGACCAAGGAGTCAAGGATTATGGGGCGCAGACAGCAAGGTGGAGTTGAGACCACAGTCAGATCAGTCATGATCTTATTGAATGCTGGAGCAGGCTTGAAGGGCCAAATGGCCTACTCCTGCTCTTAAGTCCTACATTCCTATGTACCTCCCGCTGTGAAGCCGCCTTTGCTGCATTGCCATGCTACTAAAACAAAAGCGGGATTGTGAGTTGTAGGGAAAATTTCAATCCATTGTCAGAATAGGGACAGATTGCCCTAATAAGTACCATAATTAGCTACCGGCCGCTGTTGGATGGGTAGCTGTTTCCACTGCGAACCCCCCTCCAGGAAAAGCACATGGAGATGGGAACATGGCACTGAGCCAGCCCGACATGATGCCATCAAACTTTCCATGCCCCTGCCCCCACCTCCAAAGCTACCTCTGTGGTCTGGAAAAATTCAGCCTGTTAACTCAGCTTCACTCTCCATAGATGCTGCCAGACATGCTGAGTATTTCCAGCATTTTCTGTTTTTATTTAAGATTTCCAGCATCCACAGTATTTTGGTTTTGTAGCAGATGTATCATACTCGGTATCAGCCTCATGGCTCTTAGAGTCATAGTCATTTACGGCACAGAAGGAGGCCATTCGGCGAATCTAGTCCACGCCCGCTCTCCAAGGAGCTATGCTGTCAGTCCCACTGCTTGGCTCGATCCCCGTAGCACTGACTTCAAGAGTTGAAAGAATCTCCTGTCTATTGTTAACCAGAACTGGACATAATATTCAGGGTGCAGTCGAGCAAAACCCTGTATAGTTCGATTATGATTTCCTTTGACTTGTATTCCATGGTTTTGGTTATATAATTCAAAAGTCCATTGGCTTTGTTTGCCACTGTGGAGTGTCTGGACAAACTGTGGGTCCTTTTCACCTTCACCACTTGGGCAATAAACTGTGGCAGTAGATCACCCACAATGAGCACGAACAACCCACTCTGCCAGTTTACCCACTCAAGCAGTAAAGATGAAAATTACTCTCATTGTGTGTAAAATCTATTAAAACTTCCAGGCCTCTTTAAATGCCATTGTCTGATATTACATCACCATTCATGGAGTACACAAGTTGCACATTTTTCCTTTCTATGTGCAGTGCAATACTCTACATTAGTTTGCATTAAATTTCATCTACAATTGTTCTGCCCACTGACATATTTTGTTCAACTCATTCTATAATTTCTCAGCTGTTGCTTCAATTCCACAGAACCTCCTAGTTTGGTTTCAAGTCATTGATGTGACTGAGAAACAATAATGGTTCCAACACTAATGCCTTGTACTTTCCCTTCCCGTAACAAAAGTCCTCGAACAAGTGCCTTTTTTTTTACCTTTCAGCCATAAAGCCCTTTCTTATTCATTCCTGTTGTCTGACCTGAATCCCTAACTTGTTGAGTTTAACTAAAATACTTTTATGTGGGACTTTTGTCATATGCCGTCTGAAAGTTTATGGTTAACATATTTACATAGGATTACATAGAATAAACAGCACAGAAACAGGCCAGTCAGCCCAACCAGTCCATACTGGAGTTTATGTTCCACCTGAGCCTCCTCTTGCCTTCCTCATCTAACTCTGTCAGCGGAACCCTCTATTCCTTTCTCCCTCATATGCATATCTAGCCTCCCCTAAAATGCATCAATACTATTCACCTCAACAACTCTGTGAGTTCCACATTCTCACCACTCTCTGGGTAAAGAAGTTTCTTCTGAATTCCCCATTTGAATTTTTGGTGACTATCTTATATTGATGGCCTCTGGTTTTGCAGTTCCTCACAAGTGGAAACATTCTATCTGTGTCTACTCTATCAAAGCCACTCATAAATTTTAAGACCTCTATTAGGTCACCCCCCCAACCTTCTCTTTTCAAGAGAAGAGACCCAGCCTGTACAACCTCTCCTGATGGGTATACACCTGCATTTCTGATATCATCCTCGTAAATCCTTTCTGTACCTTCTCCAGGGCCTTTATATCCAAGTGTGGTCAAATTTAGCATAATTTACTTTTCAATTCTATCGCTCTAAAAATAAACATTAGTTTGCTTTTTTTTAATGGCCTTGTGTTGCTACTTCTAGTGATTCATGTATTTGTATTCTCAAGATTCCTTTGCTCCTCTACCCCATATAGATTCTTATTTTCTAAGTAATATGCAACCTTCTTATTTTTATTTCCAAAATGTAGAAAAAAATTCATTTGAAATGGAAGTCATTTTTCCAATTATATGCCCATTCTGCAAGTTTGTAGATATCTTCTTGTAATTTGTTATGGTCCTCCTCAGTATTGACTATTTCCACCACCCACCACTCCCCACTCCCAATTTCTCCTCATCTGCAAATTTAGAAATTGTGTTTTTGATTCCAAAGTCAAGATCATTAATATAAATTGTGAACAACAGTGGTCCCAGCACTGGTCCTTGTAGAACACCACTTTCTGCCTTCTGCCACTCTGAATAAGTACCCTCTACTGCTACTCTCTGCTTTCTGTCTTGAAGCCAGTTAGTTTTATCCATTGTGCTACTTGTTTCCTGACTTCATATTCTCTGACCTTATTCATTAGTCTATTATGTGGTATGTTATTGAAGGCATTTTGAAAATCTAGATAAATAAATACATCTACTGCATTACCTTTGCAGGACTGTATCTCCAACGCAGAAGTCCTCGAGGCGGCCAACATCCCCAGCATATACACCCTACTGAGCCAGGGGTGCTTGAAATGGCTTGGCTATGTGAGCCGCATGGAAGATGGCAGGATCCCCAAGGACGCATTGTACAGCGAGCTCGCCACTGGTATCAGACCCAACGGCCATTCATGTCTCCGCTTTAAAGACGTCTGAAAATGCGACATGAAGTTCTGTGACATTGACCACAAGTTGTGTGAGTCAGTTGCCAGTGATCGCCAGAGCTGGCGGACAGCCATAAAGGCAGGGCTAAAGAGTGGCGAGTTGAAGAGACTTCGCAGTTGGCAGGAAAAAAGACAGAAGTGCAAGGAGAGAGCCAACTGTGCAACAGCCCTGACAACCAATTTTATCTGCAGCACCTGTGGAAGAGTCTGTCACTCTAGAATTGGCCTTTATAGCCACTCCAGGCACTGCTCCACCAACCGCTGACCACCTCTAGGCACTTACTCATTGTCTCTCGAGACAAGGGGGCCAAAGAAGAAGAAGAATTACCCTTGTCTACTCTGTTACTTCTTCACAAAATATAACGAGCTTTGTCAAGCAAGACTTTCCCTTTTGAAACTCGTGATTTCTGGATGTTCTTCTATTCTCTCCTTTAGTAGGGATTCCATTATTGTTTTCTACCACCAATGTTAAGCTAACTGGTCTATAGTTCCCTGGACATGTTCTTTCTCCCTTAAATATAGGTATTGTTACGGTCAGGTGAGAAGGGAACTAAGGGTTCCCTCTCAGCCTTTACCAGGTTTCACCATAACAGGGTTTAATTTTTAAAGCACTGTGCTTTTAGCTCCCCCTTAGTGAATCCTTGTTCACTGCTCCAATTGTAAGGCAAAGGTATCAAACAGGTTTCCTTAGATTTAAACAAGAAAGGTGGAAGTTTATTCATCTTAAACTCTAATCCCGTTAACGACTACGAATATGCGACGCGACCACGCTAGCATGCATACGCGATAAACACACACACAGACAGAACCAATAGACAAGAATAAAGGGGAAAGGTTTGAGGCAATATCTGGTAGTTACAGTCCTTTAAGTTCAATGTGAAGTCTTTGGTTGCCGGTAAGTCTTGCAATTCATTGGGGCCCAGTTCACGTTTCAACTTGTTCCGATGTAGGAGTCTTTTCTCTCTTGAGGTTTGTGTGTCTTCCATGGGTCCGGTAGCTTGGGAGAAAGCGAAAGAGAGAGAGAGAATTCCTTGTTCCAGCTTCAGTTGCACACTGCCTTCTGTTCCTTTCTGTATGGCACAAGAAATCCCAGATTGCCCACCAGGTTAGTCATGTGACTAGCTCCTTATTTGGAACAGTCTCTCCTGTGAGGTTTGGGGATTGTATTACCTTAGCAGTCTCTGGAATGTGCTTCCTTACATCTTCAATGTCTGGTGGTCAAAATCTATTTCGGGTAATTGGAGCAGGGAATAGCCCTTTGTCTCCACAAGCAGCGTCTCTTAGTATGCAAATGTCCTTCCAGCCCAGTGTCTGGTGATCTTCAAACAAGTCATTTCTTCACTCCAGCAACAGTTTAAAATCAATGCTCATATGACAAAATTAATATGCCTTATTCTTGGCTGGTGGGGGTCTGCATGTCAGTATAATATTAGCTTTCTGCCAGTAGGGCTATGGGGCTTATTACAGACCACTTAGAATGACACTTCCTCAAAGGAGTCAAGAAGCTTGTCCATAAAGTTTCTCCCCTACTGAATCCATGTTAAATGCTGTTGACTATGTCATTATTATACAGAAAATCCTCAAATGTACTCCTGAGCTGTGATTCAGTTATCTGTACGGGATTAAAACAAGAGTACTGAGTCTGTAGATGTCTATGTGCTTTATCATTCTTTTTGAATATAAGCGCCATTTTGGACTGCTTCCAATCTACTTGTATATAAATGGAGTTTGCAGCAACACAGTAACTCATTGCAGAGACTGTGGTAACAACATAAACAAAACTTGAGCAACTTATCAATGTGATTGTAGCCCTGGGGTATGTTAGTATCTCAAAATTTATTTCCCAGTATGCTATTTTTATACACCTAAATATGGTTAGTTTTTTTGCTGGATGTTATCACAGACATTGATACATGATTGCATGATAAGTCAAGCTGAGATGTATTGCAAAATATGACACAAGATGTCAAATTGAAATCTTAAACAAAGGTGGTAAATTCCATTTACTTCATTGTTTCTTCAAGCAGACTCCATCAAATATTTAGGCAATGAACAAACCTGCTGGAATTACAGTTATCTTATCTGAATCACATCTAGAGAGAAACTCCTCAACAACCCAATCACTACCAAAGTATACAGCCAAAAACTGTATCAAAAATAGGAATTTCTAGGGATTAAGATATTGTTCTGGAAACTCATTACACTGCTAAGAAAGAGCTGAAGGAATCAACTTATATTAAATACCCAACAGGATCAAAAGATCCCAAAATCGTTGTGTTGGGACTAGATAAGGATGTGTTTCCGTAACATTGAAGACTCTGAAAATATTAAACAAGTAGTTATTACAGTCCATTAATTTTGAAGATTTAAAATTTGTGTTAAGGTGATACAGAGGCTGCTAATACAACTCATCTCACATGGGGTCTGTTTCCCCTTCACCACCTGGGCATTGACCTGAAGCCAATAGAATGAAAATTGGGCAAGTTGTACAGTTGCCAGGCGATCTGCTCCACTAAATTACTTTCCAAGTGATGAAGTAAAGAACGATCCTATCCAATTAAAGCATTGTAAATCTTGGAGACAATAAGGTAGATTTTCTAATCAGGAATTCCTGAATTTCAGATTCAAAGTTAGGTCTATTACATAGCTGTCCACCAATCTCATGTCCATTTCAATTTTGTGATTAGAATTTGAGTTGGTGGAGAAAGAACCTGCAAATAGATGGATAATGATGTGATGGCATCATTCATACAATTTTATACAGTTCCATCCTTTCACACTGATTCATATATAATATTCATGTATAAACTAGGACTGCAAAATTTGACTCCATATCACTGGTGGTTTTGACGTTATGGGAGCAGGTTGAATTTAAAAATAGTGCTAGTACTGCTCCTGACCACTTCGAGCACAACTTGTGCCGATCGCCAAGTTGTGAAGGGTCATAGCGTGGGCATGAGTGCATGTAGCAGAGGTATGCAGAGTTGGCAGATCATGTCACTGTCTACTGCTGATTTGATGCCCAACCTGCCATTTTAAACATCACCGCTAGAGTTAACACACTCTCTGAAACATGCACAGCTGAACAAGTATTCAGCAGCATGAAGGACACGCCAACAACCCCCCAACTCTGCCCCGCCCTAAACCTGACCAGCGGGATTTAAAGGCATTAGCATCAAGCTTGCAGATAAGTTGCTATTGACCATCTACTTTCTGTTGTAGAGTTAGTGGAAGTACTGGGCTGTTGGAGGAGTTGGAGAAGTTGGTTACGTTAGAAGGGAGTGGTGCTGGATGTTTGGAAGAGGTTGTGTGCTTCTGATAAATCTCTGAGCACACCATTTGCTCCCAATTATGACAGCTTTAGTTGCAGATCCCCTTTGGCTGCATCATCACAGGGAGATGTAGCAGAGCCAGCAGAGAAGACAAGCCACTCACGGAGGGAAGAGGAAGGACTTAACTACCTGGGGGCTTCAGCTGCATCGAAGGCAAGAGCAGTATGTTTGCAGCTGTACTTAATTAAGGAGGTGATCACAAACTGTGCCACCTCTGGGAACCAGACCAGCAGCCTTAGAGCAGGGCGCAGGTGGTAATGCCAGTGGTTGTCAAGGTGACCGTGGCCCTGAATCTTTACACTAGTGGATCCTTCCAGGCTGGAACAGGTGGCATTGCGAACATAACTTAGTTCGCCGTCCATCACTGCATCTGGGAGGTCACAGAATCCCTGTATACCAAGACAGAGGATTTCATTGTCCTCTTACTAAACAATTCGGAGCACGAGGAGCAGACACATGGATTTGCCAGAATAGCGGGTAGGAAACCATCGATTGCACACATGTGGCTTTGCAAGTGCTACATCTCAATAGTGAGATGTACCAAAACTGCAAGGGATACCATTCACTCAACGTGTCGTTGGTGTGTGTCCACGTCCGGAATGTCATGCTGGTGAATACCCACTATCCTGGCAGCAGTTATGATGCTCTTGTCCTGCACCAGCAGTTCCAGCCACCTTGGAGCTACCAAGTGGAACCAGAGGGGTGGTTACTCGGCGACAAGGACTGTCTGCGGTACACGTGGCTGATGACTCCCTGCCACAACCCCACGACATGAGGCCAGCATTCTTACAATGAGGGCCATACTTCTTTTTAAATTTATTTCATGGGATGTGGGCATCACTGGCAAGACCAGGATTTGTTGCCCATCCCTAATTTCCCTTGACAACTGAATGGTTTGCGAGGCCATTTCAGAGGGCAGTTAAGAGTCAACATTGTTGTGGGTCTGGAGTTACATGCAGGCAAGACCAGGTAAGGACAGCAGATTTCCTTCCCTAAAGGATATTAGTGAACCAGATGGGTTTTTACGACAATCAATGATAGTTTCATGGCACCATTACTGCGAATAGCTTTCAATTTCAGATTTTTCTATTCATTTATTTGTGCTGCAACAATGATCATCATAGAACAGACCATTTGCATGCTGAAGCAATGGTTCCATTGCCTGAACTGCTCACCAGAGCAGGTATCCTGATGAGTGATGGTCTGTTGCATCCTCCACAACATGACCATCATGAGGGCCCAGCCTTGCTACCAGAGCTTCAGCAAAATCCTCAGGAGATGAAGGAAGAGTAGCAGGAGGAAGGGGAGGAAGAGGAAGATAAGGAGGAGAAGGGATGATGCAGCCTGCACGCACACGTTCCAGATGGGTTGTCTGTGATCTTATCATCAGACTCCAATTCCCCTGAATGAATCTCCAGATGCCCACTGCTCAACATCTCCCACCTTACCTTGCCTCTGTTAATGACCATCACAATGTCCTCTTGGTCACAATACTGAAATACAAGCCATCACAAAACAACAATTCCATACCAACTTTACCCAACAACAGATCCAATATTTCATACTAAACTCAACTGATTATCCTTGTGCATTCATTTATTCCCTGTTTTCCATATGCCTTTGCCTTGCCTAGGGCTCCTCTACAGTGCTACCTTACTGGCTGCAGCATGGCTCGTGGAAGGCTGCTGACTTTCAATGTGCAGGTAGCCTTGCAGGATGTCTTTGAGCAGCTCTGGACCGAGATGGCCCAGCTTGCAACTGTACCACCTTGGTATAGGTGGCAGCAGTCTGGCTGGCTGGCTTACAGGCAACAGCAGGGACACTGGCAGACTGGCAGTGGTGGGAGCACAAATGCAGTCATCCTGAGAGAGGACAGGTTTATGCACCTCAGAGCCACTGCCACCCCCCCAGAGCAATGCCTCACCAATCCTAGTAATTTGCTGGAGCACAGGTTGCTGGATTGCTGTGATACCCTGCAAGTCCCTTTGAGCATTGATATCCACTGTCATGATGGCAGCAGTCTGAGCCTGAATGGCAACAAGCTGGGCTTGCATGACGACAATCAGAGATCTCATGACCTCGGTCTGAGCTTCCACTGCAGCACTCAGATTTTTCATGGCTTCTGCATGTGCTGCAATGGAAGCTGAGAAATTGGCCATCAGACGTTGCATCATAGTTGGCCACCATCTCCACACTGGAAAGGATGGGCTCCAAGCTCTGCGCAAAGCCCTGTGCCAAGTTGCAGCTGGACTCCTCCGTTCTCCTTGATAGTGACAACAGGCTTTGTGGCAGGCCTGGCAATGCACCAAGCATCTCTGTGTGCATACCCCATCAGCCTTTTTCTCAACCCTGCCACATCAAAATCCTCATCTGAGTCCTTTCCAGCAGAACTTGTTGTGACCTTGCCCTCCAGTGAGCTGGCAAATGCGCTATCCTTTCCTCCTGACCTGCCTACTTGTGCCCAGTGACTGACCAATGGTCGATCCCACCTTCATACTGTCCTTTAAGGTACATACAATGCAGTGCCAGTATCTGAGCTAGTGGCTGCAGAGTTTCAGATCAGTACAGTGCTTCTTCCTGAGATGTCTGCTGTTCCTCTGGGCCTTCAGCCTGAGGTACTACTGGCTGGCCAAGTGGCAGTTCTTGGCTATCTGAAAGCATAAATGAACAAGGGGAGGGTTGGGATGAGGGAAGCTGGGGGTGGGGGGGGGGTGGGGTGCGGGTGGGTGGAAAGAAACAGTTGTATGTTTATGCCATCTGCAGGTACTTCACATCACATTGCAGGATAAGAGTGAAGTGGGATTTGAGAAGGTGCATTAGGCAGGAACATACCTTCATCCTCAATGACTTCAGTGATGCCATTGACCACAGCCTTAGTGATGGCTGCTCCAATTATTCTCAGCACCATCTCCTCCATGGAGGTCAGCACATACAGCTGTGCCTGTCCCCTGCTGCTTCTGTCTATTAAGGGCTACCTTGGCCTGCAAAAGAGAGGGAAGTATGTCAGTGAGTGTGTTGCAATGTGCTTCGATGATGTGCCTGCCATAGTTGATTAGCTGGCAGTGTGTGAAAGCTGTGAGATATGAGTGTGCAGCTTCCAGCAGTGTAAGGGTGAGGTGAAGCATATGAATGTGAAGTTTGAGTCCTGGTTGATATAGATTGTTGGTATGCAACTGAAGTGGGCGTGGTGATTGGAGCAGTGCTGCCATTGATAGGATGTGGTATGCAAGGCTGCATTCACTGGCCTTGACCACTCCAATGACATCATTAAACTTCTTGCATCACTGCATTCATGTCTTCGCTGCCAGATTGTTGGCATAAGACTAGAAGTGCCTTCTGAGCAGTTGTCTGGATAACCTCCTGGCCCCCTCCGTGGTGCACCTTTTACACTAGCGACTCCAGCATGGCATCCAAAAACCTGGGAGCAAGCTCTCTTGCCTGTTGTGCCATTTTGGGTCCTTCCTGTATCTCTTCCAAAGTGTCCCAACCATTTCTAGCCCCTCTGCAGCCAGAGTGCACCTAGCCTTTAAGAGGTGCAGACCAGTTTTAAGTAGTGCAGGTTAGCTTTAAGTGGTGCTAGCCTTGCAAGAGCTTGGGCCCCCTGCTAAGGCATGCAGCATTCAGTGCTGGGCTGCATGCCAAATTCATGGAAATGAGCAGCCAGCATGAAATTTGCATGCTGCCTGCATCACTTCAATCAGGCACTGATTAATCACGCATTATGATCCTTGTGTCTGAATTCAGGGGCAAGTCAATTTAAGCCCCTTTGTGTTCAGGATTGCTAGGTAGAAATCAGATTAAAGAGACTGGATTGAAACTTTCAGCAGAGCTGAATGTTTTGTTTTTGTTTCTGTCCCATTACCATGGTGATGTGTGAAAAAGCTTTGTGCTAATTGCTATGGTACTCCCTTTCTTTGATTCCATAGTGCTGCAATGGGTTTCCTATGGAAATTCCCTTATAACTCTGTTTTTGAAAGGAAAGATAAACAACTGTGGGTGGAAGGCAGGCCAAGCTGAACCAGTTGTGTTCTGCATCCTTCTGCTGATGCCCATATACCAGAATATACAGGCAGAGGGGCACTTACCCACCCACCACCAACCCCCCACCCCCGTCAGTTGCAAGGGCTGCCGTCAATGAATCATTTGCTGCAACCAGGTCTGCAGCTGACCTCCTCCACAGGCCCTTTTAAGGGTTTTTAAAATCTACAGGGCAGGGAAATACACAGTTATAAAGTGATGGTGAGTATTTTGGAGAAAATAATAGTAGTTGAGGGAGGAAATATAAGCATTTGCATGTAGTGGGTAGATGAGTAAAGAAATGAGCAGCAAAGGGACAGAAAGAGAATAGTCAAGGTGATAGAAAGCTTTGTATCAGTGAGTATTTGAGGGGATGTTACAACCGACTGCTCAAGTCAAAGCCCCCAATCAAGAGATACAATTCTGATTGTGGTGGGAGAAACGTACTGTTGATTCAATCCTGTCCCTCCACAGATCGCCTAACATATCATTTTTAAACTCTCCACAATGAAGAAAGACCCAGCCAAATTGTACCATCTATTAACCCCCAAATGATGCTCACCAAACCAGGTGCCTTAGATCAACAAATTAAATGTTTAATTAGAAAAACTAAATTCTTAAACGCCACTAAGATATAAACAACATTTAAAATAGAAAAAAATATGTTCTTGCATATTTACATTCCTGCCAAAGTGAAATCTTCCAATGTGGAATAGTCCAAGGTTGCTTCAAGGCCTCACAGTCATCCGATGGGGGGAAAAAAAGGTTCTTCAGCAGTAGAACAGTCCGTAGTCTAGTTCAACAGTTGAACTGCTGCTCTTCTTCTCCAGCAATGAATTTCAACAATTACAGTTCAGTACTTTTCTTTTAAGAAATTAATCTGGCTTGACATCAGAATTCTGAGACTATCACAGATAGGGTTTAAATAAACCAAGAGAGAGCTCTCTTTTCCTTCAATACATGCTGGCTGACAGTCTGCGTCTGTCTCTGTGAACTGTGTCTCAAAAGTCAGTTTTTCAATCCTTTCAAATGTCAATCAACAACAATGTATCTCTTGATTCTCAGTCTCTGAGTGGCTGTATCCCGGGGTAACCAGAATGCACCCTTTGAATCACAGTCTCTGAGTGGCTATATTTTGGGGCAATGAGAATGCATTCTTTGACTCAGTCTCTGGAGCTTGTTGCCTTAAAGCAGTACTGCTCCTTTTCCAGCCTCAAAGGGACACCACATTCTTCCTGAAAAAAAAACTACAGGATCATAACAGGATTGGAATAGTGGGCACTTGGAATGGACCGCATGGATGGTTAGAATTTGGGTTGGTGGGAATTGGGTATTGAGTAACTGGAGATAGCATTTCAGGGTAATGAATAGTTGAGGGGTGTGTATTGAGGGCGGGGCAGTGGTCACCTCGGATACACTGAGCAGGTTGCCAAACCCAAGCAAGAATGAAGAAGTTCCACTGGATCCACAAGTGGACAGCATGGACATCGAGGTGGAAGATATGCTCAAAATTGATTTATTGTGTTTCGGTCAGCACAAATGTGACCAACTACAATCAGAAACAGCAAATGACCCACAACTGAATGCACTGTGGAGAGTCATCATCGAAGGATGGCCTGACATGGTAAAAGAGGTGCCAGAAACCCTCAAATACATTTGGTCTTACAGAGATGAACTCGGTATCTCGAGAGGCGTCACCTTCAAGGGAAAACAAGTGATTCTGCCCAAAATTCTCTGACATGACATCTTGTCACAACTTCACCAAGGCCATATGGGCATAAAGCGAACAAGATGACTGACATGAGAGACTGTACATTGGTTGGTGATCAACAGTGACATCAAAAGGTTAGTGGGGATGTGTGAGGCACACCAGAGCCACCAGCCACAACAACACAAAGAATCTCTACACCCTCACAAGATTCCATCAGTCCCTTAGTCCAAAATCACCACTGACTTGTTTTCCGTTGATGGAGATGACTTTATCTTCGTCACTGATTATTTCTCCAAATTTCCAAATCTCAGACAGCTAAAAGACACTTCAAGCGTAGTCATTGCAGACACATTGAGTGCCTTATTCAGTCTATTCTGTGCACCTGAAGAAATTATTTCTGACAATGGGCTACATTTAACGGGCAAACCTTTCAGGGATATGTGCGCCAAATGGGGCATAAATCATGTGATGCCCTCACCACATTGCCCTCGATCTTATAGTCTTGCCGAACGAATGGTCCGCACTGTCAAGTCACTTATCCTGAAGTGTAGGGCAATGAAACAAGACTTTTGTGTTGCCATGCTCCGCCTCAGAGCTACACCTATGGATATGGGCCTACTGTCACCAGCAGAGATCATGTTTGGCAGACAAGTGCGGACCACTCTGCCAAGCCACTGTCCGTCCAAATTCTCTGAAATGCAGGAGATACAGCTCGAGAAACAAGGGAGAATGAAGATGGTGCATGACCGACATGCAGGGGTGGAACTACCTCAGCTACACGTAGGACAAAAGGTTAGGGTCATACACCCCACAATGAGAACATGGCTACCCGCAGACGTCTCCAAAGTATGTAGTGAGCCTGGATGCTACGAGATTACAACATCTAGTGGAGCGGTGTTGAGAAGGAACTGTAGCCAACTAAGAGAAGTGTGCAATTGCACACAGCGGATTTGAAAGAATGCACTCCAACAATGAGATTGTGACAGAACAACAGGACAACAATCAATACAGTGACAACGTGCCTGCAAACTCAAAACAACCAAGGATGACATCCCCAGAAGGTTATACCATAACCAGATCTGGAAGAGTTGTCAAACCACCAAAATTATATGTGGACTATTAAGCTTCTGCACATGTAAAGTTGATAATCTCTATATCTGTGTAAATAACTTTAATGTTATCTAATTTTACGTGTTTTTACTTTTAGCATACGAGACTTATCTTTGGAAAGAAGGGGGATGTTGTATGATTGCCTTTAAGAGTGATGGCCCTTTAAGATCTTAGTATGCTGTCATGGAAGTGTTTTTTTACTCTGTCTAAAAACCAAGGGGGGTCTGTGTGCCTTTAAGACTGAGGGAAATTTTTATATTTTCTGGGAACAGTGTGTATGAGCTGCAAGTCTGTTCCTAAGCAACAGCAAGGGAGATGTGGTCACATGCTGTATTGTATCAGTTTGACTGTGTGTAAAGACTGGCTACAGCTGGTTTGATCTGGTAGACCAGCGAAGTGTGCTCTTCCTGAAGGAAGGATTTGTCTCTCTCAGCAGAAAATCTACATTGACCTATAGGCTGTGTTTTGCCTAAAGAGGAAACTTTAATAATATGCTGTGACCTGTGGAGTAATGGGACTGAATTGACATTGCATTACTCCCACCTTGGTCGTAACAATGCTAATGAGCCAAGTACCAGGACGCAGTCATGTGACTTGGGCCAGAGTCACTCTGTAACTGTAACAGCTAGAGGAAGGTTCTGTAAATAATTTGCTCTGTACTGTACATACTAAGTTATCAGTAATAAACCAGTTTGAGATCTTCAACCAACTCGACTCCACACATCCTATTTACGTTGCATCAGACAAAATAAAAGAAGACATTACAAGTACATATTTGGATGGTGGCAGCTATGGAAGGCAGGGAAATTGATGGGGTTGTTCGACCCTGCCTCGCTGCCATCAATTGCATGTGACAGGGCAGTGAATGGAGGTCTGGTGTCCTCCCTGCTTGGATGTGAGGAAGAAAATTCAGGCATTCTGATCAGCAATTGTTTCTTCTTTTGTTTTGTAAAATATTATGGTTCCCTGGCCAGAGAAAACGTCATCAGTAAAATAGGATTTATTGTAACTACAATTTCTGTTATTAAGGAAAGATAGGATTTTTGAGGTAACTTATTAATACTACAATTTTTAGGTGTCTTGTTTTCATGTCCCTTGCTGATTTCTGTATTGAACTAACAAATGATTATGTTTATTCAAAAAATGCATTAAAGATACTTCTGACAATATTAATACGCAATTACAAAAAACACCTCCAAATAATTAAAGGGATTTGCATGCCCAGAATATATTATGTCACAGTACAGTATTATAGCACATTAATATAAAACTGCAGCCAGAAAAATGCCTTTTGACACTTTACACATAATGCTGTATATTTTTCCAACCAAAATACCACCTCAGCTTGGATACAACTTCTTTTGTATCATGTCTCCTGCACTTCTCAATGGCACTGGGGATATCTTATCCTCAAAGCCAAAGATGAATAACTCAGTTCCCCAATTGCTTAGAGGATGCAAACATTGCATGATGTGCATCTACACCAGATTCAAATCCCTAGCCGGTGCAGAAACAAACTCTCTTAGTCAGGGTGATAGCTGCAGAGGCAATAGTGGTATGGTTTAGCTCAGTGTTCCTAGCAAGGGAGAGAAAAAACTAAATGAAGTTGCCACTTTTGATGGTCCTCCAGCAACTCATGCTGCAAGTGTATTTACGTGTGTCCTCACTGAGGACAGCGTCAGGCTCAGCTCTGATGACCCACAGTCAACAACCAGATTCATAGATGAAGAATAGTCATTTGGGCAAGGCACCAGAGGGTCAAGACACTTGTAAAGC
Organism: Heterodontus francisci; assembly: GCF_036365525.1. Classification (NCBI taxonomy): domain Eukaryota; kingdom Metazoa; phylum Chordata; class Chondrichthyes; order Heterodontiformes; family Heterodontidae; genus Heterodontus; species Heterodontus francisci. The sequence goes on from NC_090377.1 coordinate 83,006,811, forward strand.
AAAAAAGAAAATGAACATATTTTATGAATACTGTTCAGCAAATAAATATGTCTTAAAGTACTTGGACGACAGTGGCTGAGATTTTACCAGCAGGGGATAAGTCTCAATGTCAGGATCAAATGTGAGTCCAATTAAGGACGGCGGGTTGGTTCTCCATGCTGCTAGCCCAAATAGAGGGCTGGCAGGCTGTAGTCTTGGTAGCGCCACCGAGAGAAGTGGCTGCTGTTGAGGCTACAAGGAGAACAACAGCGTGCCTCCATTTTGAGGCATCTTAGCATGGTAGGAAGACAAATCATTTTTCTGCCAGGGCCATGCAGGCAGATCCTGGTGATAGAGGGGTAACCCCTCCAGTGGCTTCATTGCCGCCAGGGGCCTCCTCCTTGGGTCATGGAGCTTCTGGATGCAAGGGCCCCCAACCCCCTCAGGAAGCCGCTGGGAGACTGCCTCCATGCAGGTGGTGGCCTCCCCACATGACGGGGGATCAGGGTGGGAGGGGGTCTGCTCTGCAGCTGGCAAAACGCTGGCAGCCTGGGAAAATGACCTTCAATTTGGCCTTTAATTATTCAAATTGACCACCCGCCTCCAGTTGGCGGGCGGTTGAGCCACCGCCGTTCCCGCCACTGGTAAAATGAGCAGAGCCTCTATTCACCCCTTACCAGGTGATCAATGTGAGAGGGGAGAAACATGAAGCCAAGTGTAGGGCCAATGCAAGTACGTCTGGTCGTGTCAGAAGTACCGATCAGCACACTAGTGATTATGGGTGTCTAGGCTGGGATCACATTAGGGTAGGAAAATTGTCTAAATTGCTGGGCCTTGCTCCCATGCCTTTATTTACTCACAAATTTTCTTCTTTACATTTTTGAGGGGGCCCCTTTTGTTAAGGGTCCCTTGAGGCTGAAGCACCGACATCTGTCTTCAGTATAGAACCAGATCGGCTATCTCTGGCTAGGATTTATTGCCTTGACTTTCCTGCCTCTTCAATGGAGAGCACAGGGAGGAGGTGTGGAGAGTACCACAGACACAACTCCAGCCCTCTGAAGGCGAACAAATTGCAAGATCTTCCCTTGATTCCACAAATTTTGATAATGAAGGTCTGGGTGGGCGCATCTTGGTATCTTGTCGAGATGTACCACCCTATTGATTTTCAGGACCCCACCCCCTTAGTGATGATACAAGTGTTTTTTGATTGGTACAGTGTTCACATTACCCACTGCAGATAAATAAGTAAATAAATATCACAATTGCATAAATAATTTTTGCCTGTACTATCGGGAAGAAGCTTTTTGATTTTACTGTCCATCTGTTAAGGATATTTTTTATAGCAAATACCAAGGAATATATAAAACTGAAGAATAATTGAAAACTAATTTGCATCTTTCCTTTACCGGCCATCACAGCAATAGTATTTAGTGTAAAAAAATGGGCTACTTAAATGTGAATATTTAAATCAGGACTTTTATTGGGAACTTCCTTTCAAGCATTAACAATGGTACAGTCCTTGCAGAACATGCTGCAATTTATCTGAATAATTACTGTTTTTAAGTTCCCAATATCAAGAAAGTAAAAGACAATTTCTGTAACCATTTAGAATACATTGCAAAACATCAAGATTTGCTTCTTCTAAACTCAGTGATTTTCTCTTCAGCTTTATTTGTGTTGCTGCATATTTACAGACTGTAATTGATGGAGATCAACTGGTATATAGGATGTAAAAACAAGAAATGCTGGACATACTCAACAGATCTGGCAGCATCTCTGGAGAGAGAAGCTTCTCTCTCTCCACAGATGCTGCCAGACCTGCTGAGCATTTCCAGCATCTCTTGTTTATATTTCAGATTTCCAGCATCTGCAGTATTTTCCTTTTATTTTAGTATATAGGATGTATTGTCTTTACTTTTAAAGATAGCTCATAAAAAAAAGTTCATTCTTCACCTTATTTCTTGTTTCGTATACAAAGAAAATGAATTCAGATGACATTAACAACTTCTACTAATGGCTTCTCCGAGGTAGGAGGCAAAGTAATGTTTCATCTGCTATCAATACAGAGGAGTGCACAAGAGGGCGAGCTTACAAAGAGAAAGTCATGGTATGTTCTCTAAATAGCCACTTTTTCTGTCATTCATAATAATGTTTAGAAGTTGTATATGCAAACCTATGCCGGGAGCTGTAGCCTGCTAATTTGAATCTCTTCAGAGTCTGGGAACTTGCACAAACTCTTCACATTGGCATGCTTTCTATCAGTTAATGGGTCCTTAATAACAGCCAGTGTTTAAAATCCACAAATCCTAGATCTACTTTTCTTGTTTTATTTCCAAAATTGTGTCACACTGTTTGTGTGAACTGTTTCCAATGGACTGTTCTGGATGATGTCAAGGTTTACACAGGTTAATGCCGAGAAGCAAGCCAACAATTTGTACAATACAAAATAACTGTGACATTAAAAATTCAAAAACCTCAGTGAAAATCTTGAAATGTGGAATTTTACAAAGAGTTTGGTAACTCTTTGTAATGATTATTTTCATTAGAAAGACGGAGGTTGAGGGGGGACCTGATTGAGGTGTACAAAATCATGAGAGGTATAGACAGGTTGGATAGCAAGAGGCTTTTTCCCAGAGTGGGGGATTCAATTACTAGGGGTCACGAGTTCAAAGTGAAAGGGGAAAAGTTTAGGGGGGATATGCGTGGAAAGTTCTTTACGCAGAGGGTGGTGGGTGCTTGGAACGCGTTGCCAGCGGAGGTGGTAGACGCGGGCACGAAAGCGTCTTCTAAGATGTATCTAGACAGATACATGAATGGGCAGGAAGTAAAGAGATACAGACCCTTAGAAAATAGGCGTCATGTTTAGATAGAGGATCTGGATCGGCGCAGGCTTGGGGGGCCGAAGTGCCTGTTCCTGTGTTGTAGTTTTCTTTGTTATGTCAGAAGTTAAAGTCTTTGCTGTGACTATGTTAGCTGGGAAACTTCATTTAAATACGAGGGCCAATTTTCCACTCAGGGCAGAGTGGCCTTGACATGCTCAAGCACATTTTGCATCACCACACATGGGGTGGGCCTTTGCAACAATTTTGAAGTCTTATTAATCAACACTACCATGTACAAGGAGTTTGATTGCTGCACGTTTCCAGTGCTGTAGCAGATTTAAAGAGCTGCTGCTATGCCTTAAAGAGGCATGTATGATGTTGCTGTTTGGAAGTACACCCAGGAATTCAATTCCCTGGATTGTTATGATGACTGAAGGTAGTACAAGGGCCCAGAGAAGAGGGAGGACAACCTGCTTTATTGTGAGAGTCTTGGAGGTTCTTTAAAGGGTGATGCAGCAAAGAAAAGTAGCCACTGTTTGGCCCAGAGGAACGCCTTCCTCCAAAGTCTGCTGTCCAGCCTGCCTCATAAGAGTCATAGAGCCATTGGCTGGGATTTAACAGAGGCAGTGGCACTGCCCACCAGCTGAAAAGTCGGGGGTGAGCCCGTCTCTGTCGGCTCTGGAAGCCATTATACGATTTTGCTTGGCTGAGGCAATTAATTGCCAGAGGTCATGGCTTCTGCCCCTCTGAGGCAGGATGTCCCGCCTTCAAGAGGTGCCGGCCAATCAGAGGGCCGGCAGCTCCAGCGCCACTGGGAGCAGCAGCCACTGCTGTAACTGCAGCAGTCCATGGAGCAACAGCCACCAATGAGGCCCTGGAGTGTAGGCAAGTGGGGCCGGGGTTTTCCGGGACCAATCAACCAGGCCGTGGTGAGGGGGAGGGGGGGTCGATTGCAAAGGTTTGGGGGTGGTCTTCCGTTGGAGGTGCCCTATGCCACTCAGTGAACTCTCCGTGGGGCACAGGGTGCACGATCAGGAGGGATCTGCACCCGGCCCCAGCCCACAGGGAGGCAGCCAAGTATTACTTGGCATCCTTCCTAGGTGGCAAAATGCCCACAGCCACTGGTAAAATACCAGCAGTGGTGAGAAGACATTTTTATGTGGCCATTAATTGCCCACTTAAGGGTAGTAAATTATCAGTGGAGGCAGGTATGAGACCGACGCAGTGCCCCCCACCTCCACTGGCCTCTCAACATGCTTCGGGTGGGGTGGGGAAAGTAAAATTCCAGCCATAAAATCATAATAGCACAGATGAATGCCATTTGGCCCATTGAGTGCATGTGGCCCTCTATCGGGTAATCCAGTCAGTCCCATCCCCAGCTCTATCCCTGCTGCCCTGCAAGGTTATTTCTCTCAAATGCCCATCCAATTCCCTTTTGAAATCATTCATTGTCGCCGCTTCCATCACCCTTGTAGGCAGAAAGTTCCAGGTCATTATCACTCGCTGCATAAAAAAGTTCTTCCTCACATTGCCCCTGCACCTCTTGCACAAAATCTCAAATCTGTGTCCTCTAGTCCTTGTACCATCCAGCTAGTGAGAACAGCTTTTCTTTGTCTACCTGATCCAAACCGGTCAATCTTGCAGAGCTCAATCAAATCTCCCCTCAACCTCTTTTGCTTTAAGGAGAACAACACCAGTTTCTCTGTCTAACCTTGTAGCTAAAATCACTCACCCTTGGAAAATTCTGGTCAATCTCCTCTGCACCCTCTCAAGGACCGTCACATCCTTTGAAAGTGTGGGACCAGAACTGGACACAATACTCTATTCTAGCCAAACCAGAGCTTTATGAAGTTTCAGCATAGCTTCTCTGCTTTTGTACTATTTACAAAAATAGCTATTTACACTCTATATTAATGTCTTGGATGAAAAGACAGAGAGTAATGTATCTAAGTTTGCTGATGATACAAAGGTAGGTGGAAAGGTAAGCTGCGGGGAGGATGTAGAGAGGGTGCAAAGAGATATAGACAGGTTAAGTGAGTGGGCAACAAGATGGCAAATGCAATATAATGTAGGGGAGTGTGAAGTTGTTCACTTTGGTCGTAATACTAGAAAAGCAGAATATTTTTAAAAATGTGTGAAACTGGTAAGTGTTGATGTTCAGAGAGACTTGGGTGTACTCGTCCAAGGAACGCACAAAGTTAGCATGCAGGTGCAGCAGGCTATTAGGAAGGCAAATGGTGTGTTGGCCTTTATTGCAAGGAGATTGAAGTACAGGAATAAAGAAGTCTTACTGTTATGTTCGGCCCCCACCTGCCAAGAATGAGGCACCTTAATTTTTGTCTTGAACATTGATTTTAAACTGTTACTGGAGTGAAGAAAGGACTTGTTAAACAGATCAGCCGTAGCTGGAAAAGACATTTGCATATTAACAGACGGTGATTGGAAGGACAAAGGACCATTCCCTGATACATTCAACCCACAATGGACCTTGGTCACCAGGTATTATGTGTAAAAGGAGCATTCCAGAGACTGCTAAGGTGATACAATCCAAGACGTGGTCAGACCAGTTAGTCACATGACTAACCTGCTGGGCAACCTGGGTTTTTCTGAATTGTACAAACAGTTTGAACTCAGAGAGGCTGTTGGCTGCTGACTGAGAAGATCTCTCCTGTCTGCTCCCATCTCTTTCACCGAATCCACTGAAGGCACATGAACCCCAAGAGAGAAAAGTCTCCTACAGCAAACAAGGTTTAAGAAGAATACTGGGCCCCAACGAAAAGCAAGATCTACCTACAATCAAGGACTCCACAGTGAGCTCAAAGAACCATAACAAAAACTCTTCAGATCTTGCCTCAAACTTTTCCACTTTATTTTACTTCTGCTCTTTTCTGTCTCTATTTGCATGTGTGTATCACATATGCATGCTAGCGTGGGTGTGTCGTGTATCTGTAGGTGTCAACCAGATTAGAGTTTAAGTTTAAATTTAATAAATTTCAACTTTTCTTCTTTAAACCAAAGAAAGCTTGTTTGTGTTGGTTTCTTTGCCTTATAATTGGAAAGCGGTGAACAAGGATTCACCAAGTGGGAGCTAAAAACACCGTGTTTAAAATTAAACCCTGTTACAGTAAGACCAGGTGAAGGCTTTTTCACCTGGTCGCAAGACTTACTAAAATTGTTTAGGGCTTTGGTGAGACCACAGCTGGAATACTGTGTGCAGTTTTGGTCTCCACATTTAAGAAAGGATATACTTGCACTGGAGACAATGCAGCAAAGATTTACTGAATTGGTCCCTGCCATGAGGGAGTTGTCCTATGATGAGAGGCTGAGTAAATTGGGCCTATATTCTCTGGAGATTAGAAGAATAAGAGGCGATCTAACTGAGACATACAAGATTCTGAAAGGGATTGATAGGGTAGAAGCTGAGAGATTGTTCCCACTGGTCAGAGAATCTATAACACAGGGACACAGTCTCAGGATAAGGGGTCAATCATTCAGGACTGGGATGAGGAGAAATTACTTCATTCTAGGGGTTGTGAATCTTTGGAATTCTCCACCCCAGAGGGTTGTGGATGCTTCATCATTGAATACATTTAAGGCTGGGATAGATAGATTTTGGTCTCACAGGGAATCAAGGGATATGGGGAACGGGCAGGAAAGTGGAATTGTAGCCCAAGATCAGCCATGATCGTATTGAATGGTGGAGCAGGCTCGATGGGCCATATGGTCTACTTCTAGGGAGAAGACTCGGAGGGCGGAGTACCGGAGCGGTGAGTATAAAAACCTTACCTCCGGAATTCATGGCCTAGTTCCAGGGAGAAGACTCGGAGGGCGGAGTTCCACAGCAGTGTGTATAAAAACCTTACCTCGGGGATTCGCGGCCTAGTTCCAGGGGGAAGACTTGGAGGGCAGAGTACCGGAGCGGTGAGTATATAGAGTAACTTGCCTTGGGAGGAAAGTGAAACTGGAAAAAGTGACATCACAGGAAAACTGTGACCTGATTGGCTGGTAAGGAATCTGCACTGAATTTGAAAATAAAACATTAATAAACTAATTAACTCTAATTAACTAATTAATTATTAAGTAGAGGAGTAACTAAACCAGAGGGAGGAGATTACTGTATTTAGCATTTAATATTTATAGCAGAAATCTAGTGCTAGGGACCATATAGTTAATTGTAACTTAATTTAGTAAGGATTTAATAAGTATTTATTTTAAATTAATTTATTAATTAGTTTTAGAAATGTCAGTTAGAGGGGTAAAGTGCTTCACCTGTGAGATGTGGGAGGTCCGTAATGCTTCCAGTGTTCCAGACAACTACATCTGCAGGAAGTGTACCCAATTGCAGCTCCTCACAGACCGCATGGATCGGTTGGAGCAGCAATTGGATGCACTTAGGAGCTTGCAGGTGGCAGAAAGCATCAAAGACAGGACTTTTAGAGAAGTGGTTACACCCAAGGTACAGGCAGATAGATGGGTGACTGCTAGAAGGGGCAGGCAGTCAGTGCAGGAATCCCCTGTGGCTATCCCCCTCCCTAACAAGTATACCGTTTTGGATACTGTTGGGGGGGGATGGCCTATCAGGGGAAAACAATAGCAGCAGCCAGAGCAGTGGCACCATGGCTGGCTCTGTTGTTCAGCAGGGAGGGACAAAGCGCAGAAGAGCAATAGTTATAGGGGACTCTATAGTCAGGGGCACAGATAGGCGCTTCTGTGGACGTGAAAAAGACTCCAGGATGGTATGTTGACTCCCTGGTGCCAGAGTTAAGGATGTCTCTGAATGGGCAGGGGGCTTTCTGAAGGAGAAGGGTGAACAGCCAGAGGTTGAGGTACACATTGGTACTAACGACATAGGCAGGAAGAGTGACGAGGACCTGCAGGGGGAGTTCAGGGAGTTAGGTAGTAAGTTAAAAAACAGGACCTCTAGGGTTGTAATCTCGGGATTACTCCCTGTGCCATGTGCCAGTGAGGCTAGAAATAGGAAGATAGAGCAGCTAAATACGTGGTTAAACAGCTGGTGTAGGGAGGGAGGGTTTCAGGTATCTATATCATTGGGATCTCTTCCGGGACAGGTGTACAAGAAGGACGGGTTGCATCTAAACTGGAGGGGCACAAATATCCTGGCTGTGAGGTTTGCTGGCGTCATTCGGGAGGGTTTAAACTAGTGTGGCAGTGGGGTGGGAACCAGAGCAGTAGGTCAGCAGGTGAAATAACTGAAGGGGAACTAGTGAATAAGGCCAGTAAGACTGAGAGGAAGAGCAGGCAGGGAGATGTTGCTGAGCACAGTGGGACTGGTGGCAAGTTTCGGGAACCTTGGATAACGAGGGATATTGTGAGCCTAGTCAAAAAGTAAAAGGAAGCCTTCGTAAGGGCTAGAAGGCTGGGAACAGACGAAGCCCTTGAGGAATATAAAGAAAGTAGAAAGGAACTTAAGCAAGGAGTCAGGAGGGCTAAAAGGGGTCATTAAAAGTCATTGGCAAACACGATTAAGGAGAATCCCAAGGCTTTTTATACGTATATAAAGAGCAAGAGGGTAGCCAGTGAAAGGGTTGGCGCACTCAAGGACAGAGGAGGGAATCTATGCGTGGAGCCTGAGGAAATGGGCGAGGTACTAAATGAGTACTTTGCATCAGTGTTCACCAAAGAGAAGGATCTGGTGGATGATGAGTCTAGGGAAGGATATGTAGATAGTCTGGGTCATGTCAATATCAAAAAGGAGGAGGTGTTGGGTGTCTTGAAAAAATTAAGGTAGATAAGTCCCCAGGGCCTGATGGGATCCACCCCAGAATACTGAGGGAGGCAAGGGAGGAAATTGCTAGGGCCTTGACAGAAATCTTTGCATCCTCATTGGCTACAGGTGAGGTCCCAGAGGACTGAAGAATAGCCAATGTTGTTCCTTTGTTTAAGAAGGGTAACAAGGATAATCCAGGAAATTACAGGCCGGTGAGCCTTATGTCAGTGGTAGGGAAGTTATTAGAGAGGATTCTTCGGGACAGGATTTACTCCCATTTGGAAACAAATGGACTTATGAGCGAGAGGCAGCATGGTTTTGTGAAGAGGAGGTCGTGTCTCACTAACTTGATCAAGTTTTTTGAGGAAGTGACGAAGATGATTGATGAAGGAAGGACAGTGGATGTTGTCTACATGGACTTCAGTAAAGCCTTTGACAAGGTCCCTCATGGCAAACTGGTTCAAAAAGTGAAGTCACACGGGATCAGAGGTGAGCTGGCAAGATGGATACAAAACTGGCTAGGTCATAGAAGACAGAGGATAGCAGTGGAAGGGTGCTTTTCTGAATGGAGGGCTGTGACTAGCGGTGTTCCACAGGGATCAGTGCTGGGACCTTTGCTCTTTGTAGTATATATAAATGATTTGGAGGAAAATGTAGCTGGTCTGATTAGTAAGTTTGCGGATGACACAAAGGTTGATGGAGTTGCGGATAGTGATGAGGATTGTCAGAGGATACAGCAGGATATAGGTCGGTTGGAGATTTGGGCGGAGAAATGGCAGATGGAGTTTAATCCGGACAAATGTGAGGTAATGCATTTTGGAAGATCTAATACAGGTGAGAAGTATACAGTAAATGGCAGAACCCTTAGGAGTATTGACAGGCAGGGAGATCTGGGCGTACTGGTCCACAGGTCACTGAAAGTGGCAACGCAGGTGGATAAGGTAGTCAAGAAAACATACGGCATGCTTGCCTTCATCAGTCGGGGCATTAAGTATAAAAATTGGCAAGTTATGCTGCAGCTGTACAGAACCTTAGTTAGGCCACACTTGGAATATTGCGTACAATTCTGGTCGCCACACTACCAGAAGGATGTGGAGGCTTTGGAGAGGGTACAGAGGAGGTTTACCAGGATGTTGCCTGGTCTGGAGGGTATTAGCTATGAGGAGAGGTTGGATAAACTTGGATTGTTTTCACTGGAACGGCGGAGGTGGAGGGGTGACCTGATAGAGGTTTACAAAGTTATGAGTGGTATGGACAGAGTGGATAGTCAGAAGCTTTTTCCCAGGGTGGAAGAGTCAGTTACTAGGGTCATAGGTTTAAGGTGCGAGGGGAAAAGTTTAGAGGGGATGTGCGAGGCAAGTTTTTTACACAGGGGGTGGTGAGTGCCTGGAACTTGCTGCCGGAGGAGGTGGTGGAAGCAGGTACGATAGTGACGTTTAAGAGGCATCTTGACAAATACATGAATAGGATGGGAATAGAGAGATACGGACCCCAAAAGTGCAGAAGGTTTTAGTTTAGACAGGCATCATGATCGGCGCAGGCTTGGAGGGCCGAATGGCCTGTTCCTGTGCTGTACTGTTCTTTGTTCTTGTTCTTTGTTCTGCTCCTAGTTCTTGTGTTCTTCTTGTTGTACTCAAAACCTCTATTTATGAAGCCCAAGATCCCAAATGTTTTGCTAATTAGTCTTTCAATATGTTCTAGCACCTTCAAAGATCTATGGACATGAACCCCCAGGTCCCTCTGTCCCTGAACACTCTTTAAGCCATTAAGTCTATGGGCTGGATTTTGTTTCCAGCCCGACATTGGGTTCCGTGGTGCAGAGGAATCTAGGTGCTCTAGTGCATGAGTCACAAAAAGTTAGTATGCAGGTCCAGCAAGTAATAAAGAAGGCTAATGGAATGCTACCCTTTATTATGAGAGGAATTGAAAATAAAAGTAAGGATGTTATGCTTCAGTTATACAGGGTATTGGTGAGACCACATCTCGAATACTGTGTGCAGTTTTGGTCTCCTTATTTAAGAAAGGATGCAAATGTGCTGGAGGCGGTTCGGAGGAAGTTTACTAGATTGATATCTGGAATGAGTGGGTTGTCTTATGAGGAAAGGTTGACAGATTGCACTTGTTTTCACTGGAGTTTAGAAGAGTGAGGAGAGACTTGATTGAAGTTTATAAGATCCTGAACAGTCTTGACAAGGTGGATGTGGAAAGGATGTTTCCTCTTGTGGCTGAGTCCAGAACCCGGGAGCACTGTTTTAAAATTAGGGGTTGCCCTTTAAAGACAGAGATGAAGAGAAATTTTTTTCTCTCAGAAGGTTGTGTGACTTTGGAATTCTTTGCTTCAGAAGGTGGTGGAGGCGGGGTCATTGAATATTTTTAAGGTGGAGGTAGATAGATTCGTGTTAGGCAAGGGAATCAAAGGTTGTTGGGGGTAGATGGGAGTGTGGAATTCCAGACACAAACAGGTCAGCCTGATCTTGTTGAATGGCGGAGCAGGCTCGAGGGGCCGAATGACCTACTTCTGCTCCTAATTCGTATGTTTGTATGGTGTGGGGGTGAGGGGAGATCGGAACAACAACGGCCCACCACGGAGCCAGTGCCGGAATTACTGGGCCCGATCTTCCTTGCGGCGACGAAGCTTTGTGATGGCCCCTCCACCGCTCTGTGGCGGGATCATAATATAAATATTGAAATTACCTGTTTCAATACATTTTAATGGAATACTCCACGATCCTACCAGCCGTTTCCAAACTTCAGCACGATGTGCAGCACCCATTTGCCTTCACGCTCCCATCCTTGCAAAGCTGGTGCCACCGAGGCGACAGTCCTCGGTGCCTGCAGAGGTTGATAGGTAATACCCTGTTCTTACTTATTTTTGCAGGCAACTCGGATATTTGCATGAAATTTAAGTAGCCAGAAATGGTTGGGGGGTGGGGGGTGGGGTGGGGGAAGGTTTGGAACTCTGCATCCATTAATCATGTATTGGCAAGGGGGGTGGAAAAGGTGAACTCTGCATTGCTCCGTCTGCAAGGTGGGATGGAAGGAGTGAACTCTGCATGTTTTGCATAGGGTAGGGGACAGGGGAAATCTCTGCATCTTTGGAACTGTCTGCAGGGCTGGCAGCGTTATAAAAATGGGGCCAACTCCTGCTCCCATCTCAGGTAACGCCATTGAGGCCATCCCTGCCACGTGATTGGGAGTGTGGCCGTCCTGTATATGTTAATGAGCCGCTGGACGCATGATCGCAGTGGCGACACGTGGCCTGTGTGTGCCTGCTGCCATTTTGTTTGACCGTCACCACTCTCGGCGGCAGGACAACAAGATTCAGCCCTATATTATCTCTCCCTTTCCCTTGTGCTAAAATGCATCACCTCACACTTGTCTGTATTAAATTCCATCTGGCACCTCTCTGCCCATTCTGCTAGCCTATCTATGTTCTGTTGCAGGCGGTTCATATCAGTCTCACTGTTTGCCACTCTTCTAAGTTTGGTATCGTTAGCAAATTTTGAAATTTTAAACTGTATTCCAAAATCCAAGTCATATATCTTACAAAAAATGCAGTGGTTCCAGCACTGAACCTTGGGGAACACCACTGTCTACCATCTTCCAGTCTGAAAAACAATCATTTACCAAGACATTTCTGTCCTGAAGCTAATTTTTTACCCAAGTTGAAACTGACATTTCTATTCCATGAGTTCAATTTTGTTAACCAGCCTTTTTAATACTTTGTCAAACACTTTCTTAAAATCCAAAAAGGCAATATCAACCACTTCCCCCTCATCAACCTTCTCTGTTAATTCATCAAAAATTCTATTAGTTTAGTCAAACAAGATCCGCCTTTTCAAATCCATGCTGGCTATCCTTAACTAACTCAAACCTGACCAAGTGCTTGTTAATTCTTCCCTTGACTATTTTTTCTAAAACCTTACCCTCTATTGATATTAAACTGACAGGCCTGTAGTTACTAGGAACGTCCTTACACCCTTTCTTGAACAAGGGTTTCACATTTGCCACCTTCCAATCCTCTGGCACTTGCCCCATATCTAGGGAAGTTTGGATGATTACGGCAAGCCCTTCCATTATCTCCACTCCCAATTCCCTTAACAACATGGGATGCAAGTCATCTGAACCGGGTGACATATCAACTATAAACATAGACAGCCTTTCCAGTACATCCTATCTATTAATTCTCACTCCATCCATTACCTCTATCATCTCCACTTCCTCCAATATTTTGTCAGCATCCTCTTCTTGGGAAACACTGATACAAAGTGCTCATTAAGTATTCTAGCCTTGCCCTGCACCTCTAAATGTATATCAGCCTCTATGTCCCTAATGGGACCCACCCAACCTCTTACTACCTGCTTACTATTTAAATGTCAGTAGAAGATTTTTGGGTTCCCTTTTACATTAACTGCCATTCTATTCTCATATTCTCACTTTGCCAGTCTTATTTTCCTCTTCACTTCCCTTTTCAACCTATTATTTGGCCTGGTTTTCGGTGAAGAATTCACTTGACATGCATCATACACCCTCTTTTTTTTGTTTTATGATAATCCCTTTCTCCCTCATCATCCAAGGAGCCCTCGCTGTGGTTCCCTTACCTTTCACTCTTGTTGGAATGTACCTAGCCTGTACCTGATACATCTCCTCCTTAAATATCTCCCATTGTTCCATTACAGCTCTTCCTGTCAGTCTTTGGTTCCATGTCTTTTTATTCCTCAGGGTCCTTTTTAGTCTGCTCCTATCTGATAAGGTATTACTTCCTTTTCTAGTACCATCCAACACTCACCTTTTTATGCACCTTATTCCTCTTTTCAGCTTCAATATGCAGGTTCCTAACCTCCTACCAGTTCAGCTTAAACCCTCCCTAACCACACCAGTAAACCTCCTTTTGCAGAATATTTTGCTCCCTCTCCGTGATGTCCTTTACCGTAGCACCAGGGAGGCAACACATCATGTGGAACTCACAATGACAGTTACAAAAAAGCCTATCTTCTCCCTAACTATTGAATATCCCATAACAACTGCATTTCTGCTCTTTGCTTTTACCGTCCTTCAAGGTATCAGCACTCCCAGCGGACTCCAGAGCTGAGTACTGGTTTGACAGTGGCACACACCCCGAAGACTCCTACACTTCCTGCCTCTCCTGGATGACCACCCATCTACTATCCTGAACTCTTGCTACCTGTGGGGTAGCCAACTCCTGGAAAGTACACTCCAGGAAACTCTCATCCTCCTTGATGCTCCGCAATGACTCCAGCTGCCCCTCAAGCTCGTAAATCCTGAGCTCAAACTCAAGCAGCTGGAGACACTTTCTACCTACATGAAGTGTCCTGAAGTTCCCATATGGCTCAGGAATTGCACGCAACAGGTCTCAGCTGCCCATCCACAATCTAATAAACGAAATCTCTATTTCCTCTTTTAGAATATAGTTAATACCTTGTTTAACTATTGATTTTAATTAATGCCTCTAGACCTTTTCTGTGCTTATTATCAAGTCACATATTATTATAGTTACCCCAATTGAAATTTTTAATTTCCCAGCTCCTCATTCAAAACAATGTCCTAGTTTAGAGAGAGAAACAAGAGAAATATTCACCAGCCAATCACTTACCTGCTTTTCAGTAATATCACACTTTAATTTTTTTTCTCTCGAACCCACTCTCAACCTAGCTCTCTTGATCCCATCGGTATCACTCAGCTCTAACTCCTGGTCTCAGAGAACATGTGAATATCATTTATAGTAATAATGTTAATAAAATTTAACAGTTGAGGATGTTTGCTAAGATAAGTGTAGGTTGAATATACCTTGTTAAGATTTAATACTATGATATGGTTTACCTCAACCAGCTGCATCTTGACTTTAGACATTTGATGATCCTTTGGGACTCCTTTAGCCTTTTTCAAACAATCACAAGACAACCTATAAATGGCACATCTTCCAGCTAAAATAATAGAATTTATGACTCTTAAGTGAATACACTTTCAAGAGTTAACACATGAGCAATGCAGTATTTAAAAGGACAATTTTCACCCCTTTCTTTGTGCAAGTGAAATTAGCTATATATCTTGCATATTAGAACGCTTACTAGCAGTATAAATCTACATTTATTTTAGGAAAAGATAGTTCTGTTCTTTTCTTATTTGCTGTATGATTTTAAGCACTGTTTGCAACTTGAAACTGTTACAATCGAGGTGGGAGGAGTGCATTGTCTTTTCTAGTTCCACTTCTCCACAGGTCACAATATCTATTTAAATGTTTACCCGGTTACCGATGCAGTCAATCATATACTCTTTTTATTCCAGAATAAAATACATCAACCAGATTTCTTTAATAAACAACAAATTTATCAGTTTATTATAAAACAAGACTTAACCAGTAACGAAGCAAAGCATTAACACACCGATTAAAAATATAAAGGTTCCCCTTTTAAAAATTCCCCAACTACACTCTCACGCACACTGGAAAAAGTACAGAAATTCACTCTGCAAAGGTCTGTTACAAAAAAAAAGACAAAAAAAATACTTTGGCCAAACACTTGCCAATTCTTGACAAAAAAAGAAAGATATGGAAGGAAGTCAGTTGTCCCTTTGAAGTGATTTATGACTTTAACCTCTTACAGGGACTAAACCAAATTGAGCATACATCCCTATGAATCTCCTTTAATTAAGTTTCATCCAGACAAATTCTTATAGATGCTTATTTGGGTCTAAAGAATTGCACTAGTTTTCCCTCAAAGAAAGAAAACTAACAGAGAATATTACCACCTTTCAGATATCCTTTTTAAAAAAATAGTTATAGCTAAATTATAAATATCACAGATATTATAAGGGTCTGGGAATTCTCTTCAGTATGTGTCACCCCACTTAAGAAGACACAGAGAGGGGGTTCTTGTAGTTGCATACAGAATGCTACATAAGACAATTTATTAACTTTTATATATTTATTAAAGAATTGAACATGCAATACACTTTAAGTGGCTATAACATGGTATAACATATTAATTATATCTAAATTCTACCTAATTAAGCCTAATATACTTATGTTTCATCACACCATTTTTGGTCTGGCATCCGGGTATATGGAGATAGGTCACTGGGATCATTTCAGAAGCAGTCTATTCTGGAGATGTTGAGAAATATTCTTGTAGGCTTTCTAGGAGAAATGCAGCATCAAGGTTTTTCCACCAGCACACACTTGAATTGCAGGATTTTTTCCAGCTTCTCAGGAGCAATATGGTACCAGGAATTTTTTTTTTCACACTGGATCTTGGCAGGATTTCTTCAAAAAGGTAGAGAAGGAAGTGAGCTAAAATAAAAACAGAAAATGCTGGAAATACTCAGCAGGTCAGGCAGCATCAGTGGAGAGAGAAGCAGAGTTAATGTTTCAGGTCTGTGACCTTTTATCAGAACACCTCAGGAGGTGAGCTGGGTGGTTTATTTTCTCCTTGGCAGGAAAACAGCAACTGTCCTCAAATAGTTCACACCAGAACTAAAACTGAAAATAATGTTCAAACCCCAAACAGAGAGTCAACCTCCTGACCTCCACAAACCTTGACAAGTGGCTTCTCTGTAACTATTTTTCCCCAAGTCACCAAGGGTTTTTCTGGTTTTTGAGCCCAAATCACAGGTGGCCTCCAGTGCAGGTGGCTTTCAAACAACATCTTGTCCTGTCGGTAAACTTGGTAAAAAAAACACATCCATGGAATTTTCTTAGTTTTAACAATAGCTATAATAATAAAATATTAAAAATAATGGAAGCACTTTTGTAACAAAACAAAATTACTTAGATGCAAGCATCAAAAGGGTAGGCCATTCAATCCCTCGAGCCTGATCTGCCATTCAATTAATTGTGGCTGATCTGTACCTCAACTCCAACTACCTGCCTTTGATCAATATCCCTTGAGACACTTACCAAATAAAAATCTGTCGATCTCAGTTTTGTAAATTTCAATTGACTCAGCATCCACAGCCTTTTGGGGGACAGAATTCCACATTTCCATGACACTTCATGCAGAAAGGTACTTCCTGATTTCAATCCCAAATGGTCTAGCTCTAATTTTAAGATTCTGTGTCTTGTTCTGGTCTCCCCTACCAGAGGAAATAGCTTCTCTGTATCTATTCTATTCTTTAATTGTTATAAATACCTCAGTTAGATCACCCTCAACTTTCTAAACTCAAGAGAATGCAACCCAAGTTTATGCAAGCTATCCTCTTAATTTAACAGTCTAAGCCCCTGGGCGACATTTTATTATGGCAATGGGGGTCCCGGCGGTGGGCCAGAAAGTGGGAAGATCCCGCCTCGGCCTTCTGTCAGACCACCGAGGCCATTTGATGACAGGAAGCCAATTAACTGTCTATTCCCAGGGACACTGTCCCTTTAAGAGATATGTTCCCATCTCTAGAGATACCAGCCAATCGGAAGGCTGGCAGCTGTGCAGTACTGGCAGGTAGGTGGAGTCCGGGTTGCAGGGGCCATTCAGGCAGACCCCAGTGACAGGATGGGGGAGAGGGTTGTGGTGAGAGTGGGGAGCTGTCTTTCCATGTGTGTGTGGGGGGGTGGGTGGAGGGAATGGTGATCATCAGCATGGACACCCCCTCGACCTTGCTAGGAGGCTACCAGGCTTTACCTGGCGGTGTCTCCCCCCGACGGCAGGCCCCTTTGCCGTCCTCAGCCTTCCCTGTCCTGGACAAAATGGCAGGGGCCCCGTTCAATGTTGGGAATGGCACCCGCTGCCACTTTATTTGTCCCGTGCTCACCTCCAAGGGCTGAACAAAATTCTGCTTCTGGTATTATTCTGGTGAATCCACACTGGACTCCCACCAGGGTCAATATATCTCTCCTAAGTTACAGTTGTCAAAACTGAATGCAGTACTACAGATGAGGTCTGATCAAGGCTCTGTACAAATAAAGGATAATTTCCTCTCCGTTGTATTCCAAGCCCCTTGAGATAATGGCCAAAATTCCATTAACCTTTTTGATTATCTTTTGTACCTGTGCACTAGCTTTTAGTGATTTCTGTACCTGGGCATACAATTCTATTTACTCCTCTACAATTTCTTGTCTTTTGCAATAAGAAAATAATATCATAAAGTTTAATTGAAAACTGAAGTTTGCCCCTTGAACCTGTATATTAGGAACAAATTGCTATGTTGTCAAAAATTTAACATTAGAGTAGTTGGAGCTACAGCTTTGAATATGAATGAGAATTACTGAAAACTGAAAGTACAGGGAATAGAATGAATAACTGAAGATTGCTGAGGCCAACATATGCACAGATTGTTGTCGCACCAACATGGAATAACTCAATATAGATGAGATAACACGATGACTAGCCAGCAGGAATGTGTCACTTTGCTCAGTGCCTTCCCCTGAGGCCTGATGTGTTACAATGAATGCATAGCTGATGAACCAGCCAGAACACACCTACAATAATCCCACTAAATATTGAATTCACCATCTGAATAGGAATTTAACCAAGATAAATAATGGTGAGTAAATATATAAATTTGAGATTGTAAAGATAGAGCTTACTAATTTTAAAAAGCTTACTTCATTGACAAGACATCACAGATTATTGTTAGACAACATAAAATAATGGCAAAATGCTATCTTTAATATGGAACAGCAGTTTACAACTACATGCAGGGCCCAGCAGTCATGGAAGGCTATTGAATGGATACTGAATCCAGTGCCTCCTATATGACACAGATGGAAGAATATAAAAGAATTTGTCCAATTTCAGTTAAAGTGCTAAATAAGTAAAAAGAACAACTCTCAATCATTTTACATAGCTAAGGAGTCCACAGATACCAGGCACATATTCCTGAACATTTTTATAAAAAGAGTATCATTAACCTGAATTTATTTCGCAACCTGCAGAAGCACTGAAGAGAAGTAATGAAAATATTTCAGGAGTTGTATACATATCATAAAAAGGAAACATGTGATGTTGCAGCTGAGAATGATTAATAATTAACTATTGTTATGCACAAATAGAACTGACAATATGAAATTCATTGCTTTGAAGTTCAGCTACTTCACCATCAAGAGAGATGTACCTAACATTTCACTTTACTATGTCTAACAACATTCCCTTCTCTCTGCAAAATCCTCTCTCATACATTGCATAATATTCCTTACTTTATGGAAAAACAGGAAACGCATGTGAGGACTTGTGGTGAGACTTCACAAATAAAACGCCCAATTGTAATGGGAGGTCATCATGTCTATCATAATACAACTGAGAACCAGGTTGAATATAAAAGGTTCAGAGGGGAAGTGAAAAAGCAGTGAAAAATAAGAGAAGCAAAGACAGAGTATGAGAAGAGACCGGCAGCTAACATAAAAGGGAATCTAAAAGTCTTCTATGGGCATATAAGTAGTAAAAGGGTGGTAAAAAGAGGTGTGGGGATGATTAGAAACCTAAAAGGGGATTTACGCATGGAGACAGAGGACATGAATGACTGAGGTGCTAAATGAGTACTTTGCATCTGTCTTTATCAGGGAAGGAGATGCTGCCTAATTCATGGTGAAAGAGGAGGTACTGAGACACTGGATGGACTAAACATTTATAAAGTGGAGGCATTAGATAGGCTGGCTGTACTTAAAGTTGATAAATAACCAGGACCAGATGACATGCAGCCAAGGATACTGAGGGAAGTGAGGATGGAAATTGAGAAGGCACTGAGCATAATCTTCCAATACTCCTTAGAAAAGGGGGTGATGCCAGAAGACTGGAGAATTGCTAATGTTCCACCCTTGTTCAAAAAAGGATGTAAGCACAAGCCCAACAACAACAAGCCAGTCAGTTTAACCTAGGACGTGGGAAAGCTTTCCGAAACAATAATTCAGGACAAAATTAATAGTCACTTGGACAAATGTGGATTAATTAATGAAGCCCAGCACAGATTTGTTAAAGGAAAATCATGTTTAACTAACTTGCTCGAGTTTTTTGATGAGGCAACAGAGAGGGTTGATGAGGGTTTTTGTGGTGTACATGGACTTCCAAAAGGCATTTGACAAAGTGCCACATAACAAGCTTTTCAGCAAAGTTAGAGCCCATGAATAAAAGAGGCAGCAGTAACATGGATATGAAATTGGCTGAGTGACAGGAAACAAAGAGCAGCTGTGAACTGCTGTTTTTCAGACAAGAGGAAGGTATATGGCGGGATTCCAGAGGGGTCGGAGTGGGGACCCCTGCTTTTCTTGATATACATTAATGACTGAGACTTGGGTGTACAGGGCACAATTTCAAAATTTGTGAATGACACAAAACTTGGAAGTATTGTGAACTGTGAGGAGGATAGTGATAAACTTCAAGAGGACATAAACAGGGTGGCGGAATGGGCAGGTGAAATTTAATGTAGAAAAGTGTGAAGTGATTAATTTTGGTAGGAAGAATGAGGAGAAGTAATATGAATTAAAGGATACAGTTCTAAAGCTGATGCAGGAGCAGATGGATATATGTACACAAATCATTGCAGGTGGCAAGGCAGGTTGAGAAAGCAGTTAATAAAGCATGTGGGATCCTGGGCTTTATAAGTAGGGCATAGGGTACAAGAACAAGGAATTTATGATGAACCTGTATAAAACACTGGTTCAGCCTCAACTGGAGTATTGTGTCCAGTTCTGGGCACCATGCTTTAGGATGGATATTAAGGCATTAGAGAGAGTGCAGAAGAGATGCAAGAGAATGGTTCTAGGGATGAGGAACTTCAGTTACGTGAATAACTTGGAGAAGTTGAGTTTGTACTCCTTGGAGAAGAGAAGATTAAGAGGAGATTTGATAGAGGTGTTCAAACTCTCATGAAGGGTCTGGACAGAGTACATAGGGAGAAACTGTTCCCATTGGCAGAAGGATTCAGAACCAGAGGACACTGATTTAAGGTGATTGGCAAAAGAAGCAAAGGTGACATCAGGAACATTTTTTACACAGCTCACTGCCTGAAACTGTGGTGGAGGCAGATTTAATCAAGGCCTTCAAAAGAGAATTGGATAATTATCTGAAGTGAAAAATTTGCAGGGCTACAGGGAAAAGACAGAGGAGCCGGAGTAGGTGAGTTGCTTTTGCAGAGAACTGGCATAGACATGACGGGCCAAATGGCCTCCTTCTGTGTTGTAACCATTCTATGCTTCTATGATGCACTGAGAAATGATATAAGGGCATGGAAGGTGCTACATGAAATTACACAGGATGTACAGCAGAGAAACATGCCATTTAGCCCAACCATGCTCCACTCCAGCCACCTTCTGTGTTTCCTCATCTAACTCGATCAGCAAAATTCTCTATTCCCTTCTCCCTCATGTGCTTATCTAGATCCCCCTGAAATGCATCTATACTATTCGTTTCAACCGTTCCCTATGGTAGTGAGTTCCACATTCTGATTTCTTTCTTTCTTTCTTTTGGGCCTCCTTATCTCGAGAGACAATGGATACGCGCCTGGAGGTGGTCATCCGTGTTGTTCCAGTCGCTGTGAGGCAACTATGGAGTGACCTCTCCATGGCGCATGCCTGGGCAAATTTATGGAGGTTGATTACTCACTGGATAATGAAGTTTCTTTTGAGTTCCTTATTTGATTTCTTAGTGACTATTTTATATTGATGGTCCCTAGTTTTGCTCTTGCTCACAAGTGGAAACACTATCTGTAGCTACTGTATCAAAGGTTTTCATAATTG
The DNA here is from genome assembly GCF_036365525.1 of Heterodontus francisci. Lineage (NCBI taxonomy): Eukaryota > Metazoa > Chordata > Chondrichthyes > Heterodontiformes > Heterodontidae > Heterodontus > Heterodontus francisci. Next base: position 83,028,019 of record NC_090377.1, read on the forward strand.
TAAAGACCTGTATTATGTCACCCCTCAGCCTTCCCTTTTCAAGAGAAAAGAGACCCAGTCTGTTCATCCTTTCCTGATAAGTTTAATTTGTCGAGATGTCAATGCTCTGGATTGTACAATGAAAACCACATATCTTCACTGTGGCAATGATTTTGACATTCATAGGATTAAAACAGTGTTTATGCTCTACTGCAAAACATAGCACATACCTTCCCTTCCGTAGGCACTTCAAAGGGTATGAGTGAGTTTGACAAGGGAGCATGGGATGAAACACATCATGGTTGTGGAAGGGACAAATGGAGCGGCTGAAGAAGGGCTGATTGTTGCCGCATTGTCTTGTAATCTTGATGGACCAACTGTGGAATGGAGGATTCTTCAAGGTGGTGAGGATGAAAATCTATCTCAACATCTTTCAGTATTGCTCCCACTGTAGGCATTAAGGAGGTGAAGTCCAAAATCCAAGATTCAAGAAAGACTGATTTTAATGTGCTTTGCATGCTGTTATGAAGGTACTTCAATTTATTGTTAAATTTTTGAGGACTTGTGTTTTAAAACTGGAAAAAGGATTCCATAGATGCTGTACTTTGTGTTTTTCTTTTAAAAAGAGGTCATCGTAAGATCTTTTGGAATTGTTTGCAAACAAGTACTGGAAGTTACCTGTCTTCAGATAAATACCCAGTGGTGGCTTCTTTTTGACTTGGAGAAGATGTTTACAGAGGAGTGACAGGTCGAGATTAATAGGGGTCAGGAGGCTTGACTCTTGAGAGTGTTTTTTTTTGTTTCGCTTTGGGCAGTCAGTTGGAGTTTTTTAAAAAACAGCCAGGAGAACAGTTGCCCCAGCTCAGCCTGTTCCATCTTTTTGAAAAGCCTGCCTGCTTTTCCATTTCTTTGAGAAGCTCTTAGAAATGAGTGTAAGAAATAGAGAAATTGATACTACATTCATCCTGAAAGGCCTGCTTGGAACCCCTGTTGCCGCATTTCTCCTGAGACACTGGAAAAACCTGCCGGATAAATCCTTGATGCTGCATGAATGAATTGCTCCAGAGAAAGATCCCAGTGACAGCCGTCCACATCTTGGGACACCAAATCAAAAAAGGGACAACTGACATCTTTCCATATCTTCTCTTTTTTTCTTCAAGAATTAGCAAGTATTAGGCCAAAGTATTCTTTTTTGTCCCTTTTTGTAACAGAGCTCTAAAAAGAAAATTTATTTTAGTGTATATGTGAGTGAGTGTGTGTGTGTGTGTGTGAAGGGCTAGGGTAAAATGGAACTTTCAGATTTCAATCTGTGTGTTAACGCTTTGCTTCATTACTGGTTATGTTTTGTTTTATAATAAACTGCTAATTTTGTTGTTTATTAAAGAAACCTGGTTGATGTATTTTATTCTGGGATACAGAGTCAAGTCTATGATTGACCTTATCGGTAACTGGGTACACATTTAAATATATGTTGCGACCTGTGAAGAAATGCAACTAGAAAAGACAGTGCACTCCTTCTACCTCGGTTGTAACAAGGCAGTCAAGTTGGCCATCAGAGAAATGTTCAGAGTCCTCAGAATGAACTGTGATGTGTTTGGTGTCTGGAATGACTCAACAGAATGGAGATTTAGTGCAAAGTTCACTTTCACTGGTCATATTGCCTAAAAGTTGTTCATTGGCTGAAGGTCTGATTATGAGCCATTGCTATGTTCCCAGCAAAGTACAGCCTCTGTGCACACTGTTGTATGCTAAGATCTAGGTAACTGGCACATTTGTACTACTTATATTGCATCAGATAATAATAAGTTCTGATGATATTGATGCCCTTGATTCACCTTCCTGCTACTTCTGCTTTTCCTCCCGCAATAACAGACTTGATGCTGCTTCCATGCATTCACTGAAAGACTTCTCAGTGGCGATTTCCATAAGATGTCTTTTGCCCTCTTCATCCCTGATTCTGTCCAATTCTTTTACAGACACTTTAATTGTGGGAAAGAACTGCGATGTGTGAACTCAGCAAATTTGAAACTTTTCTGTTAATTGCTTAATAACAAGGAGTTAGCACTTTTTAAAAATACCTGTTCTGCATCATTTTTGTTTGGCACCAGATGGAGTATAACTTCAGTTTGGTATGAAGCCAATGTTATAAAACACTCAGGGTGTCTGTTGGAACTTCTAAACACTTTCTCAGCAGTCTTTTAATTCTAGGAGAAAGCAGGTACTGATGGACAAGTTCTTCTTTCAATTAATTAAAAGCAGCTGCCATGTAAATACACATAGGCAGGGATTTCTCCTGGTAAGCAATCTCAGACCAGCACAGTATACAGTATAATTACAATCCTTCAGGTTGCACAGTCATGTAACATCCTTTGAGACCTCTAATTGGTGATGATGGCTCTTCATGAATGGGCCATGTGCACAGCCAATTGCAATTCCCAAATAAACTTGCCAACATCACTAAAGTGGATTACTCCCAGTATCATGCGCAAGGGAGTATAGCAATAGGAGGGTCGTGCAGATGAATCTGTGGCTGGAAAGATGGTGCGGGAGGGAGGGCTTTAGATTCCTGGGGCTCTAGGATCAGTTCTGGAGAAGGTGGGACCTGTACAGGCCAGAGGGGTTGTACCTGAACAGAGCTGGGACAAATTTCCTTGCGGGGTGATTTGCTAGTGCTATCAGGGAGGGTTTAAACTAACTTGGCAGGGCTGTGAAAACCAGGAGATAATACAAAAGAGGAACACCAAGGTACACAGAGAATTGGAAGAGAGAGATAGCACCAGAGGAGGAAATAACAAGGTATTAGGTAGGGTCAGAGTGAGAGTGTTAGACAGTATTGGAGAAGAGAGCAGGTCTGTATTAGATGGGAGTGGACTGAGAATGGCTACAAGGAATGCAAAGACAGGATTACAATGCATGTGTATAAATGCACAAAATGTGGTGAATAAGGTTGCTGAGCACAAGCACAAATAGCAGTATGGGAATATGATGTAGTGACAATAACAGTAATGTGGCTTAAAAATGGCGAGGACTGGGCACTTAATATACAAGGATGTAAAGTGTTCAGAAAAGATAGAGAAGGATGTAAAGGAGGTGGGGTGGCAGTCCCGATTAGGGAAGAAATTGCAGTCCTGGAAAGGGAGGATGTCCTTGAAGGGGCAAGGACAGAATCCATTTGGTTAGAGGTGAGGAGCAAAAAGGGTATGATCACGGTACTAGGGGTATTCTATAGGCCTCCAAATAGTAAGAGAATGATAGAGGAGCAAATCTGCAGGAAAAACACAGAGATGTGCAAAAACTATGGAGTGGTGATATTGGGGGACTTTAATGATCCAAATATTGGTTGGGATAATTTTAGAATAAAGGGAAAAGAGGGAGAGGAATTTCTAAAATGGGTTCAGGAGAACTTTCTTGATCAGTATGTTCTCAGCCCAACTAGAAAAGAGGGATTTCCAGCACTTTATGTTTTTTTATTTTAGAAAAGAGTCATTGCTGGATCTGGTGCTGGGACATGAGGTGGGCCAAGTGGACCAATTGTCTGTGGTGGAGCACGTGGGTAAGAGTGATCATTGTATCATAAGGTTTAGACTAGTAATGTGGAAAAGCAAGGAACACAAGGGCAGCACAGTGGCACAGTGGTTAGCACCACAGCCTCACAGCTCCAGCGACCCAGGTTCAGTTCCGGGTACTGCCTGTGTGGAGTTTGCAAGTTCTCCCTGTGTCTGCTTGGGTTTCTTTTGGGTGCTCCAGTTTCCTCCCACAGCCAAAGACTTACAGGTTGATAGGTAAATTGGTCATTGTAAATTGCCCCTAGTGTAGGTAGGTGGTAGGAGAATGGTGGGGATGTGGTAGAAAATATGGGGTTAATGTAGGATTAGTATAAATGGGTGGTTGTTGGTCAGCACAGACTCAGTGGGCCAAAAGGCCTGCTTCAGTGCTGTATCTCTAAATAATTAAAAATAAATAAGGTAGAATGTCTAGATTGGAGAAGGGCTAATTTCAATGTGATGAGAAGGGATCTAGCCAGGGTAGAATGGACCAAAGACTATCAAGAAGAGCTGTATCAGAAAAATGGGTTATCTTTAAGGAAGAGATGCTTCAGGTACAGGTTAGAAACATTCCAAGAAGGGTGAAAGTTAGGGGAACCAAGAATAGGGCTCCTTGGTTGACAAGGGAGATAGAGATGATGATGCATCATACACCCTCTTTTTTGTTTCATGTCAGGTGAACTCATCAAGTGAGAACCAGGCCATATACAATAAGTTAAGAGGGGAGGTGAAGAGGAAAATAAGACTGGCAAAGAGAGAATATGAAAATATAATGGCAGTTAGAGGCACAGGGCAAGGCTAATATACTTAGTACTTTGTATCAGTGTTCACGAAGGAAATGGAGGCTGACAAAATATTTATAGAAGCTGAGAGGGTAGAGCCAATGGATAGGTAAATATTGAGAGTGGGGAGGTACTTAAAATGCTGGCTATGCTCAGGGTAAATAAGTCATTTGGTCTGGATGGCTTGCATCCCAGGTTGCTAAAGTAAGTGGGGATGAAGATAGTGGAAGGGCTTGCCATAATATTGCAATCTTCCCTGGATATAGGTGATGTAGCAGAGGACTGGAGAGTGGCAAATGTGATACCCTTATTCAAGAAAGAGTGTAAGGACAGTCCTAGCAACTTTTCTTTTATTCATTCATGGGATGTGGGTATCGCTGGCTAGGCAAACATTTATTGCCCATCCCTAATTGCCTTTGAGAAGGTAGCGGTGAGCTGCCTTCTTGAACCGCTGCAGTCCACGTGGAGTAGGTATATCCACAGTGCTGTTAGGAAGGGGGTTCCAGGATTTTGACCCAGCGACTGTGAAGGAATGGTGATATAGTTCCATGTCAGGATAGCGTGTGACTTGGAGGGGAACTTGCAATGGTGGTGTTCCCATGCATTTGCTGCCTTTGTCCTTCTAGGTGATAGCGGTTGGGGGTTGGAAGGTGCTGTCTAAGGAGCCTTGGTGTGTTGCTGCACTACATCTTGTAGATGGTGCACACTGCTGCCACTGTGTGTTGGTGGTGGAGTGAGTGAATGTTTGTGACTGGTGTGCCAATCAAGTGAGCTGCTTCATCCTGGATGGTGTCGAGCTTCTTGAGTGTTGTTGGAGCTGCACCCATCCGGGCAAGTGGAGAGTATTCCATCAAACTCCTGAATTGTACCTTGTAGATGGTAGACAGGCTTTGGGGAGTCAGGCGATGAGTTACTCGTCGCAGGATTCCTAGCCTCTGACCTGCTCTTGTAGCCACGGTATATATATGGCTACTCCAGTTCAGTTTCTGGTCAGTGGTAACCCCCAGGATGTTGATAGTGGGAGATTCAATGATGGTAATGCAATTGAATGTCTAGGGGAGATGGTTAGATTCTCTCTTGTTGGAGATGGTCATTGCCTGGCACTTGTGTGGCGTGAATGTTACTTGCCACTTATCAGCCCAAGCTTGGATATTGTCCAGGTCTTGCTGCATTTCTACATGGACTGCTTCAGTATCTGAGGAATCGCAAATGGTGCTGAACATTGTGCAATCATCAGCAAACATCCCCACTTCTGACCTTATGATTGAAGGAAGGTCATTTATGAAGCAGCAGAAGATGGGTGGGCCTTGGACACTACCCTGAAGAACTCCTGCACTCATGTTCTGGAGCTGAGATGATTGACCTCCAACAACCACAACCATCTTCCTTTGCACTAGGCATGACTCCAACCAGCAGAAAGTTTTCCCCCGATTCCCATTGAATCCAGTTTTGCTAGGGCTCCTTGAAGCCCTACTCGGTTAAGGGCTGTCACTCTCACCTCACCTCTTGAGTTCAATTCTTTTGTCCATGTTTGAACCAAGGCTGTAATGAGGTCCTGAGCTGTGTGGCCCTACAGGCCAGTTAGTTTTACATCAGTTGTGGGTAAGGTTTTAGAAACAATAATCAGGGAAAATATCAATGGACACTTAGAGAGGATCGAGTTAATTAAGGAGAACCAGCATGGATTTGTAAAGGGCAGAACATGCTTGACTAATCTATTGGAATATTTTGATGAACATTGGTGAAGGGAATGTGGTGGATGTTGTTTATAAGGATTTTAAGAAAGCAATTGATAAATTACCACATAAAAGGCTGGTTAACAAAATTAAGGTTCATAGAATAGAAGGATCAGTGTCCAATTGGATTAAGAATTGGCTTAAGTACAGAAAACAGTGAGTCATAGTAAATAGTTGCTTTTTCAGGCTCGAGGATGGTAGAAAATTGTGTTCCCCAAGGGTCAGTGCTAGGACCACTGCTGTTTTTGGTATATTTAAATGACTTGGATCTTGGAATAGAGAGTAGAATCTCAAATTTTGCTGATGACACCTAACTCAGAGGTGCAGCAAATAGTGAGGATGATATGAACCATCTGCAACAGGACATAGATAGGCTAACAGAATGGGCAGAGAGGTGGCAGATGGAATTTAATACAGACAAGTGAGGGGTGATGCATTTTGAAGGAAGAAATAGGGAAAGGCAAAAAATACTAAATGGCACAGTTCTAAACAGTGTGCAGGAACAGAAGGACCTGAGGTGCATGTGCATAGATCTTTGACGGTGGTAGGACATATTGACTGAGTGGTTAGTAAAGCATATGGGATCTTGGGCTTCAAAAATAGAGGCATTGAGTACAAAAGCTGGGAAGTTACGCTGAAGCTTTATAAAGCTCTGGTTAGGTCCCAGCTGGAATATTGCATCCAGTGCTGGTCACCGCACTTTAGGAAGAATGTGAGGTCCTTGACAGAGTGCAAAGGAGATTTACCAGAATGGTTCCAAAGATGGAGGATTTTAATTCCAAGGTTAGGTTGGAAAAGCTGAGTTCGGTCTCCTTGGAACAAAGGAGGTTGAGGAGAGATTTAATTGAAGTGTACAAGAATATGACAGGCTTAGATAAGTTAGACAAGGATAAATTGTTTCCATTAACTAATAGCACTAGGACTAGGGGACACAGATTGAAAGTTTTGGGAAAAAGATGCAGGGGGAATATGAGGAAGCACTTTTTTACACAGAAGGTGGTAAAGACCAGGAACTTGTTGCTCACAGGGGTGGTGGAAGCAGAGCTGATCAATGAATTCAAGAGGAAGTTGGATGGCCACCTGAGAGAAATAGGCTTGCAGGGCTATGGGGATGGAACTGGGGAGTGGGACTGACTGCACAGCTCCATGGAGAGCTGGCATGGACTCAATGGGCCATATGGCCTTCTTCTGTGCCATGAATGAATCTATGACTCTAAAGCTGCCCACCAGGAATAGTGGCAAAACCCAGGGGTTCAGATCCAGCATGGTACTTAGCTCAATATAAAAGCAAATTGATGTTCAACAGCCTAAAATAAAAGCAAAATACTGCAGATGCTGGAAATCTGAAATAAAAACAGAAAGTGCAGGAAATACTCTTTTTTTAAACCATGTGCCTCACTTAAATTTGTTTTTCATGTTTTTGCTTTTGGACAGAGCTGTTCATTACTCTACCATCAACACTCTCTGGACTAATGCTGTGTCCTTTACTACTACTATTAGCACTCCCTTTGCCTTTTATTCCAGGACATCCGTCGGTTAATCTTTCCTGCCTTCCGCCCTATCACACCTTGCCTTTTGTTCCGCTTACCCCTCCCCCATTCACTTGCTCTAAGCTATTTCTAACTTTTCCCAGTTCTGATGAAAGGTCACAGAGCTGAAACATTAACTCTGCTTCTCTCTCCACAGATGCTGCCTGACCTGCTGAGTATTTCCTTCACCTTCTGCTTTTATTTGATGTTCAGTAGCCTTTTGGCAATAGGTTTTAAATTCCTTTGCACAAACTTGCTTTGGCAAAGTAAGATTCGTCCTATGAAGCTGAGTAATTGTTTTTTATCACGCTTCTGATAATTTTATTAAATGCTTTTATTGAAATGCATTAATTTTTTTCATTTTTCGCTTTTAATTAAAATAAACATATCAGAATTAATGCGATTATATGAGTTTTAAGGACGAGTTTGGGAATTCAATTTAATATGGCACAAATGAAAAGTTGTAGCAAATTTTAAAATGGAACAGATGTGATTTTCCCTGGCGGCCAAACTCACAATTAATCGTTTATATAATATGGGGATTCTTTTTACCTCGATGAAAGTCCAGATTGCAGTGTTTTTTGATGTTTTAATCTAAACTCTCCGACAGGCGCTGTGAAAAATATATCTGTTCAACGTATAAATGTGTTGCCAAAGCAAAATAGAGATTCACATAGTTATATATTTCTTTTCACTTTAAAGAATGTTTATAAGGATATATGAAGTTCAGATTCAGTATCGAACTCCTCACGATTAAATGTTTCTGTGTATAACTGAAACGATTAAACTAATCGCACTTTGAATTCAAACAGCAATCCTGTTAACCCTACGTGGATTGTTCGACACGTGCCCACATGTAAGGGCAACAGACCCTTCTGAATCTTATTTTTCCGAAACAATATACTCCTATATTCAGCACAAATGTTCACGTTATTTTTGAGGAACTTTTCAAGAAACGGTATGACAAGCTCCTCACTCAGTATTTCTGCTGTTCATAGAAAGACTTGGACAGCAAACCTTCTGAAGCTCAGTTTTGGCTTTGCTTCAGACTCATAAATCAGTCAGTTCTCAAACAAATGTTTGCCAGTGAAAATGACTAAATGAAAAACGAATTGAACGTTTGCCATTATTTCTGCACATGTTCACCTTGATAGATCTGCTGTTCTTGCTCATGTTTTATTTGTACACCAGGCTGTGAGAGTTGAATATTTTTTTTATTACCATTCTTGTGCTTTTTTTAGGTGCACTATTTGAATTTATCAGAATACCTGATTTTTAAAGATTGTCTTTTAAAAAGAACACACATTTCACATTTAGTTGGTATACCAAGAAGTTATAGATGGGTGTATAGTTTTTGAACAGCCACCAATGCAACACTAATGTAACAAATAACACTGCAGTACAGTGAACACACATCTAAACATTAGTAACTACAACACCACTTCCCCAGTAGCTATATTATTTTCCTGTAACATGTGTAACTTACATGAAAAGTAAACTCATGGCGATTCCGTGTGAATTGCTTTCATATTTAAACATACATCACTCATTATTATATATTTTGCACAGTAGATTCACCTTTTCTCTTACAATCTATCCTCTGTAGTAGAATCTCTCCTTGTGAATCGACCTTTTAAGAAGCGAAACATTTTTTTTAAAGACGCACTTCCACATAAGCTCCAGATCGTTGTTCCTGTCAAACTGTACAAAAAGAATTTTCAGAATTTGTGCTTAAGGGCACACCCAACTTTTTAAATCATGGCAAGAAGTTTGAAATAACTGTGCATCAACCCTTCAGCATTGAGGAAATGTAAGCGGATATTTGTTAGAGACATGACTTGTGCCATTGGGTTTTATTGCTGCCCATTGTACTGAGTGAATGCTGAGATTGAAGTTTAGCTGGTGCAGGGCAGTGGGTGGAGGAGCTGCCGGCCCGGGAAAGGTTCGTTTTAGGGAGTGTTTACAGAAAAAAGCGGAAGCGGAAGTACTCCAATAAGTGGGTAAGTTTAGGCAGATCGATTGTGAATTTTCCAGTAAAGACGGAGGAAGGCTCGGTCCGATGTGGTAAGAAGTTTGCATTTTCTGTGTTTCGTTTCTTAGTTGCTTCCTAAAGGTTCGTGTGTGAAGTTGGAGGAGGGACCGGAGTGGTAGAGCTGCTGGCATTGTGCTGACAGAGGCGCTTAAACAACGTAGAGAAAGTGTATATAAGAGAGAGAGAGTGAGAGCAAGGAAGGTAGAGACTGTGAGTGAGAGAAAAACAAGACAGAGAAGCAGAGAGTATAGGACAGAGAGAAAGGGAAATTGCGAAGGGGATAAATGACAAGGTATAGAGATAGAGTAAACTGGGAAAAGGGGAAAGAGAGGAGGAAACTGGGTAAAGAGGACAAAGCTGGGAAGTCGGAGGACAGTGAGAACTGGGAAGATTGGGAAGGGAAGAACTGAGAAAAGGGCAGGGAGAGGAAGGAGACACTATGATACCACTGCAATTGGGGACAGTGAGAAAACTGGGAAGAACAAAGAGAGAAGTGAATGAGAGAAAGGGGACAAGAAAGAACCGGACAGAGGATAAAATGGGACACAACTGATAGGGCAGAGAAAAAAACTGGAATGAGAAGGAGAGAAAACTGGGCAGTAAAGATAGTAAAGAGAAAACTGATGGAGGTAAAGACTAAGAGAGTGCGCAGCTGGAGTCAGAGGAATGCTGATTTTGGTGTTTAGCATATGTGAGATTGAGGAAGGCTGTAAGTGATCGGGAAAGATGAGACCACGAATTAAACACAAGAATGAGGATTTAAAGTTTGAGCCATTGGCAGGACCAAGACCTATGCTAGATCATTAAAGGCAGGGATGATGGGTGAATGGGATTTGGTGTGGGTCAGAATGTGGGCACTAGAGATTTGGATGAGCTAAAATTTGTGAAGCATGGTAAATGGGAAGCTGACGAGATAGTGTTGAAATGGTCAAATCTGAAGATGACAAAGGTATGAATGAGGTTTTCAATGGCAGATGGACTTTTGAGATAGGAGTGGAGGCTTTGGAAGTGGAAGTAGATAGTTTTTGTGATGCCGAGCACATTGGGTCAGTGCTCAGTTTAGTGTTAAATGGAATGCTGAGGTTGTGAACAGTCTGGATCAGCTGGAGGTCGTGGCCAAGGAAGGGAATGGAGTTGCTGATGAGGGTATGGTGTTTATGCTGGGCCAAAGATGATAACTTTGGAAGAGCTGGGGAAGGAAAGTGAAAATGCAGTGGGGGAGGGGTGTAGCTACAGAAATAATTTTGGGGAAGAAAGAAATAAAAAAATGCCTGAGGGATGTGAAAAACTAGGAAAAAATTTGTAAGATAGGAGAGAAAAGCTAGGAAGGGAGGTGGGACAGAACTGAGGAAAGGACTGGGGAAGATATCTGGGATGTGAGGACAGAAAACTGGGAGAGTAAGAGATAATTAGGGGAAAGAAAACATTGAGGGGATGAAGAAAGAAAGCTGGGGGGGAAGGCATAGAGCACAGGAGGAGGAACAAATGTGAACTTGGATGGTGACAGAGGGCAAAGGAGAGAGGGAGGGTGGCAGGGTAAAGATAGAATACCAAAGCTCAGAAACATAATCTTGATTATGACTGCAGCTTGTGTTGAGAAAAGTGTTTGAATTGACTTTTCTAGAAGTGGTACAAGTCCTCTTCAAGGCAGTAGTCTTGCATTGTTTCATCTTCATATTAGCTGCAGTGCAAGATCAATGTGTATGAAGTTAATTAATTTTTTAAAAAAATTCTCATCTTTTTAATATTTGATCCATTGGAACAATTACTTGCCTTTAAATGTTAAACTATGTCAGCACTGGGACACCAGTGAGCAGAACTCTGCATGTTTGCTTCAATACGCATGCAGAGCTCTCTGTTGCTTGAGCACAGAGTAGTGTAAGTGGACCAGTGTAGCTCAGTGCTGTCCCCTTGAAACACTGTCAAGCCAGGTACTGGTGTCACACTGCTACCTGAAGTATCACTGGAGCATAAAATGCATCAGTGGTTATGGCCAGCTTTCTGTATGGATCATAACTTGACATTGGCTATAACATGTTTTTTAAAACTTAGTTTTGTTTCTGATTTGTAATGTAAGATCAAGTGAAACTACTTTGCCATTTACTGATGCTTTATCAACTAGTAAAAATCTGGTTTTCACTGATATTTCTCCATCCATTTTAGAATTGGAGAAATCAATTTGGAAGACATATTGGAAGTAATATTTACACCAAGGAGGTTAGAATTAATTTTTTATGCAAAGGGGTTAAAAGATTTGGAATACTTTGCTCAGCTTCTATATCTAGTTGAGGTAATTGCCATTGGGTAAACACTTGAAAACAATTATGAATGGTTATACAGGGTATTGGGCTAAAATAGATCTAATAAGGAGCTAATACTGACACTGACCAAACATGTCCTTGCATGCTGAAATCCTGTGATATTAGTAAGTGAACTTGATATATGGCAGCACTAGTGATCAGGTTCTGTGTGCACTATCACGTGGTTTATTAGTTGGAGAAATGTCCTGTAGATTAATATCCTTTTTAAGATCATGTTCTGAATGGAAGACCCAAGTGTTTATTTTTGTGGCACAGGGCATAAATATATCCATGCAAAGGACATTGAAACAGTGACATTCCAGTGACGCCTCTATTCATTTTTTTTGGGAATGCAGTCGTCTTGGTAGCAAAGCAAGAAGATTCTTGTGTGGTACATGAGAATGGCCCACACGAATTATTGACCAACAAATAGATCATTTAGTCATGCGGTCATATCTTCATGAATAGAATTTAATTATTCCAGGCCAAATTGCTTTTGTGTCGAGTTTGAAAGCCTTAGTATTGTTTAAGTAGAGATTGTATCTTGTGGATCCTTATGTTAGGTAAGTATTTTTACATGTAATGTACATTTTATAGGACTACATTAATCAACGGATTGTGGAGTCATTGTGGCAACATCACTCTAGTTTGATTTTCTGTGCTCTCTGTTCTCCATTGAGTTGCCATCTCCGTGAATTATGAATGGTATAAAGTATATTAATGAATAAGAGACTGAAGGTTTAATCCATTAATATGCTTGTAAAAAAACTGCATTGTGTGTGTTTAGTTTTAGTTCTGTTCACTGGGGCTTTTCCACCAATTATTTACATTCATTTTAAAATGACTCAACCTTTCAGTCATGTGCCCCAATAAAAGTTACAATGACAAAGTGGCAGCATTAAGCAATTTCAATTTATTTCCTCTTTAGAGTAGAAATGCTTGGAAAACATTTTATTAAACTGAAAGCATAGAAATGTTATAGATTTCATATGCCGGTCTTGGCTCTGAGATGAAAATGTATCTGCTTATGAGATCGGTCACAAGTTATTGTTTGGCTTTAGATATATTAACATCTTTCACTGCTGGCCCAGAGGCATCCTTTGTTTGTGCCATGCTATAATTTCATTTGAAATGATTGTAATCAGGCTAGTTATTAATAATACCTGATGTGACTTGTAGATGAGAATTTGTAAGTCAGGAGTTTGAAGAAATATCCTTAATGAACAATTGTTTGACTCTTGTTCTGAGAGATAATATTTTAGATCGGCTTATTTCACTTGTGCTTCAAAACCCTACAACAGATTTAATGTTGAAATAATATATAAAATATTTTTATATAATATGAAGTAGTCAATCTCCACTCAATTAGTTTGGGATATAAGTACAGCAACAACTTGCATTTATTTACCACCTATACAGAGCAACAAAGCCATACTGTCTAGTCTTATGAAAAAAAATTAAACATTTTTATTCAGATTACCTAATTCCATATTAGATGCACAATGTCTTGAATGGAGAGGCACCTTCTTCCTGCTTCTTTCCCTTCAAGAAAATTTACTTCTTATTCCCTTAACTCCTTTGTGCCCAAAAGTCCAGCTGCTTGAATTCTTTGTAGCTGTTGAAATTTTGAAATAGTCCCAGATTATGCAATAAACAGTCACCTGTAAGTAAATCAGTATCAGGTTTCTTATTCCAGGAAGAACTGGGGAGGTGTGACTCATTTTCCATTCTTCTTTTATGCTGCAGCCCACTGGAAACTATTTTTCACATCTTTTACATTAGTTACATGAATATGTTCTGTTCAACAGTACAGTCATGCAATGTATAAGGGAATAATTGCAAATGCATATGTTGTGCTTCTCATTAAAATAGCTTCCAGAATGAATGACTGCAGTTACTTGAACTATAAATCCTTTTGTGTGTGTGTGTGTGTGTGTGTGTGTGTTTGAGATCTTTTATTTTTAATTATCTAGGTTTAAAACTGAGTTTTATTTCCTTTACCTTTGCTGAATAGAACTTGAGTATCCTTATCAATTCTCCAAGCTAATAGCAAAGACCAGCTTTACAATTTCTGTTTTTATGTCTAGCATAAATACTTGTAGTATAATTCTTTTTGTAGATTGTTTAATATAATGGCCTAATGTGACACAATGCACTCTAGCTTATTTTAAACTTGGATCCATAACTTCAGTGGTATCAACATGCGACTCGGTGAACTAACTTTTTCTAGAGAATACGAGATACAAGAAACACTGAGACCCTCACCACATCTCTCAGTTCAGTCCACAGAGGAGTAAAATGTCTTTGCATTCTCTAACAAATTCTTGAACATATAGCTTGTTAGGCTTGCATTAATGCAACTTTGACAAATTTCAGGTTCCAATGACTTATGTAAATGATGCTTTGTGCAAATTGTTCCCTTGTGCCTTTGGGAAAAAAAGCTCAACTTTAAGACCTTTCTTGAAGGCCTAAAATGGGCGCAGTTAATGGAAACTTACAATGTTGATCAATTCTATCTGGGTGCATCGCCAGTTTTGTTGGTGGGGCCGGTTTCCAGCAGAAAAGATCACAAACTTGATTTGCGTTGGATGTAATTTATGCTTCAAATTCCTTGATCTTTTGCGATGGTTTGGCTATATTTGAGCAAATGGTGCTGAAAATTCAATGCAAGTATCAGAAACTTCAGGCCATATTATTGTTAACATTCTATGGTGGTCATTTGCGTTTTTTTCATGACTTATCGTTTAAATAATGTTTCTTTCTGCAGATTTCAAATTTTGTAAATCTTAGTGTTGTGGCCTCATTGAACTTGCACTGTTATTTTCAAAACTTATGTAAGTTTCCAATCTCTACTCTATCAATATATCCTGTGACGCTATATGCTTTTATTTCATATTAGCACCTAGTTTTCGCTAAAATATATGCACGTATTTTCTGCCTGCCTTTTGTTTCCCTCCTTGTATATTTTTGAGGAAATTCTCAGTAGCATCTGCTATAACTGTGAAAGAAGAAGTTGAGTTTAAAAGTGCTGATCTGTTAATTCATAACTGAATCATGCAGATGGTTTGGGAAGTTGCAATTTCCTACTTCTTGTAACTCTCTGGTTTCCATCTACATACTGTACAATTAATTAAAAGACGGATGACACTTGTCATCTAACTCTGTTGGCTTGATGCCTGAGTTTTGTATGCAAATACATTCTTTTGGATTTCTGCCTCATTATTCTGTTTGGTGTTCGGGAAATTCTGCCAAAACACTTCAACTCATTCCTTTCATCTTCAGCCTCTGACTGATATTTGGACAAAAGTGTCTACATCTGATTTGCCAGATAGTTTCACTGATCTGTTGTCAGAACTCATAGACTTCAGGGAGTAAGAATTTTCAGTTGGAAATAAAAAAAAAAAATTCCCTTAGCCCTTTTCAACAAATAATCACTCATACATGAGTGTATTACTAAAATCAAAAGCATGTCATATTTGGGTATGAAACAAATTATTAGAACCTTGGATAAATTTGTAGTTTTTTTTTAGTATTTCAAAATTGCATTTTATAACTGAATATTTTTCTTTATAGATTAATTTCATATCACCATACAGTCCTCTCCTTGGGGAGGCAGGGTTCGAGATAAAGCAGTGCTAATGTATCTCTTGAGGTAGTTATTAGAGAGTAACTGAGTGGTTCCCCTAGGAAGGTTTCTCCTTAGATTATTATCTCCCTCCGACCACATGGATTACATGAGTATTGTGGGAACAGTATTTGTACTCTGTTATTTTCTTCTGATGCGTGTTGATGTTTGAGCAAGCAGCAGAACCACACCAACTTGGAAGCTATGTTCTTTGACAATCTGAGGTATTGCAGAGAAAGCCAAGCTTACCTATTAGCTAGATCTATTTGAAATACAAGTGTAGAGTAGAAGGCTGCTGAGGCATTTTTAAATTTGTAGAACTTGAGTGCACCTGTTAGAATGGCTTTTTGGAACAAAAGGATAATGGTTAATATTTTTGTGTAAGGTTCAGTTGGTAAATATATTGCATTCTGTAGCACGGAGTAATATAGATGTCAGAGAGGTGTCTGGTTCAATTGTTTGTTTTACCCCAATCACTTTCAACCATATTATTGACCTGGTTCAGAAATTTGCTGAGCCATAGGTGACAGGAAGTAGGAATAACGGGCAGATACGCCAGTTGGCTGGATGTAACTAGTGGTGTCCTGCAAGGATCTGTCTTGGAGCCGCAACTAATCACTGTATTCGTTAACGACTTGGATGAGGGATAGAAAGCTGCATATTAAAATATGCCATGACACACAGATCAGAGGTATTGTAAGCAGTGTAGATGGAAGTGTAACATTACAAAGAGATGTGAATGGACAAAACTGTGGCGAATGGATTTCACTGTAGGCAAATGTGTAGCCATCCACTTTGGACCAAAAAGGGATAGAACAGGGTACGTTCTAAATGATGAAAAGTTAGAAGCAGTGGAGACCCAAAGAGATGTGGGGGGCCAGGGACAAAGATCATTAAAATGGCATGAACAGGTACAGAAAATAATCAAAAAGACTAATGGAATGCTGGCCTTTATAGCCAGAGGAAAAGAATATAAGTGGGCAGCAATCATGCTTCAAATATACAAAGCCCTAGTTAGACCACACCTGCAGTACTGTGAGCAGTTCTGGGCACCACACCTTTAGCAAGGATATATTGGCTGCAGAGGGAGTGCAGTGCAAATTAACTAGAATGATACTTGGACTCCAAGGGTTTAAATTACAAGGAGAGATTACAGAAACTAGGGTTGTCTTCCCTGGAATTTAAAAGGTTAACGGGTAGTTTGAGGTTTCAGGATATTAAGGGCACCAGATGGGGTAGGTAGAAACTATTTCCACTCATTGGGCAGTTTAGGACTAGGTGCCATAGTCTTAAAAAATTAATGCCAGACCTTTTCAGGAGTGAAATTAGGAAACCCCTTTACACACAGGGTGGTAAAAATTTGGAATTTTCTTCCCCAAATGGCAATTGATGCCAGATCAATTGTTGATTTTTAAAACTGAGATTGATATACCTTTAGATGACAAAAATCTTAAAGGATATGGGGCAAAAGTAGGTATATAGAATTAGGTCACAGATCAGCCATAATCTCATTGAATGACAGAACAGGCTGGAGGAGCTGAATGGCGACTCCTGTTCCTATGTTCCGATGTAACCAGGAAGGCAATCGGAAGGTCATAATTAAGTTGAGGTGATGAACGCAAGAAAAAAGACTTGTGTGTTCTTTCTGTTTATTGCTATTCAGTGATCCCTGCTGGATGTTTGTGGATGTTGGATGAGGACAAGTCAGATGTGGCTGTGATGCCCCCAAAGTTGAGTAGTACATTAATACTCAGATTAACAAATGAAGGTGAGCCACTTGGGTGAGATGTGGAAGCATTGTTACTATCTGTGGAACTGTATCTTGCTATTAATTTACTTGTAAAATTGGGGGAAATTTAGGAATTTATTCTGGTGATTTTTTTTGGTGTTTTGTGAATGTGAGGGTGTCACTTTTTTTTTTATTTGTTCAAGGGATGTGGGCGTCACTGGCTAGGCCAGCATTTATTGCCCATCCCTAATTGCCCTTGAGAAGGTGCAGTTCATGTGGGGTAGGTATACCCACAGTGCTGTAAGGGAGGGAGTTCCAGGATTTTGACCCAGCAATGGTGAAGGAACGGCGATATAGTTCCAAATCAAGATGGTGTGTGACTTGGAGGGGAGCTTGCAGATGGTGGTGTTTCCATGCATCTGCTGCTCTTGTCCTTCTAGGTAGTAGAGGTTACTGGTTTGGAAGGTGCTGTTGAAAGAGCCTTGGTGCATTGCTGCAGTGCATCTTGTAGATGGTACGCACTGCTGCCACTGTGCGCCGGGAGTGAATGGCATCCCATCCACAAACAATCAAGCGAGCTGCTTTGTCCTGGATGGTGTCGAGCTTCTTGAGTGTTGCACCCATCCAGGCAAATGGGAAGTATTCCATCACGCTCCTGACTTGTGCCTTGTAGATGGTGGACAGGATTTGGGGAGTCAGGAGGTGAGTTACTTGCTACAGGATTCCTAGCCTCTGACCTGCTCTTGTCGCCCCAGTATTTTGATGGCTAGTCCAGTTCAGTTTCTGGTCAATGGTAACCCCCCAGGATGTTGATCGTGGGGGATTCAGCAATGGTAATGCCATTGGATGTCAAGGGGAGATGGTTAGATTCTCTCTTGTTGGAGATGGTCATTGTCTGGCACTTGTGTGTTGTGAATGTAATTTGCACCGTGGGGTGGATTTATCATCCAATGTCAGCATTCTCAACAGGTGTTATACAAGCAATTCAGAGTGAAATTGATTTTTTTTAAAAATGTGCTTCAACTATTCATTTTAGAAAAACACTAATTTGTATGAGATTATGGACAGAGTTGTTCTGTGGGCCCATGTCATCAAAGGCCAAAATTAAGTTCAGCCAAACCTCCTTCATATAGAATGCGCATAGAGAAAACTACATTGGATTTCAACCCGGGCCCTAGTGTTTGGAGCATAGCGAGTGTGATGTCAAGAAATGGCTGAAGGCACTAGATACTGCAAAGACTATGGGCCCTGACAATATTCTGGCAATAGTACTGAAGGCTTGTGCATCAGAACTGGCCCAGCCCCTAGCCAAGCTGTTCCAGTACAGCTACAACACTGGCATCTACCTGATAATGTGGAAAATTGACCAGGTATGTGCTATACACACAAAGCAGGACAAATCTAATCCGGCCAATTACCGCCCCACTGGTCTACTTTGGATCGTCAAAAAGTGTCATCGTCAGTGCAATCAAATGGCACTTACTCAGCAATAGACTGCTCACTGACGCCAGGGCCACTCAGTCCTTGACCTCATTACAGACTTGCTCCAAACATGGACAAAAGAGCTGAAATCGTGAGGTGAGAGTGACTGTCCTTGCCATCAAGGCAGCATTTGACCGACCATGGCATCAATGAGCCCTCGCAAAACTAGAGTCAATGGTAATCGGGGTGGGGAGGGAAACTCTCCACTGGTTGGAGTCATAGCTAGCACAAAGGAAGATGGTTGTGATTGTTGGAAGTCAATTATCTCAGTCCCAGAACATCACTGCAGGAGTTCCTGAGGGTCGTGTCCTAGGCCTAACCATCTTCAGCTGCTTCATCAATGGCCTTCCCTCCTTCCTAAGGTCAGAAGTGGGGATGTTGTCTCTGATGATTGCACAATGTTCAGTACCATTCACAACTCCAGATACTGAAGCAACTCGTGTCCAGATGCAACAACACCTAGACAACATTTCGGCTTGGGCTGATAAGTGGTAAGTTACATTCACGCCACACAAGTGCCAGGCAATGATCATCTCAAACAAGAGAGATTTAAACCATCTCCCCTTGACATTCATGGCATTATCATCAGTTAATCCGTCACATCAACATCCTGGGGGTTACCATTGACCAGTAACTGAACTGGAGTAGTCACATGGACAAAAGAGCTGAACTCCAGAGGTGAGGGGAGATGAGAGTGACTGCCCTTGACATCAAGGCAGCATTTGACCGAATATGGCATCAAGGAGCCCTAGCAAAACTGAGGTCAATGGGAATCAGGGGGAAAACCCCTCCGCTGTCTGGAGTCATACCTAGCACAAAGGAAGATGGTTGTGGTTGTTGGTGGTCAATCATCTGAGCTCCAGGACATCACTGCAGGAGTTCCTCAGGGTAGTGTCCTCGGCCCAACCATCTTCAGCTGCTTCATCAATGACCTTCCTTCAATCATAAGGTCAGAAGAGCCACATATCATTCTGACTTGGAACTATATTGCTGTTGCTTCACTGTCGCTGGGTTACTGGGAACTCTTTTCCCAACAGCACTGCCAGTGTACTTGCCCCACATGGACTGCAGCAATTCAAAGAAGGCAGCTCACCACAACCTTCTCAAGGGCAATTAGGGATGAGCAATAAATGCTGTCCTAGCCAGTGACACCCACATCCCATGAAAGAATTAAAAAAAAAAAGTAATATTTCACTTGGGTGTCCTTCATTTGTCACTTTTGAAAACTTGCAGTTGAATTATAGTTAATACTGTATTTGAAGTTAAATTAACATGTCAAAGGACAAGTTTTTTTTCACAAACATTTTGGAATGCTATGGGCAGTCAGATCTGTAGTTTTTTTTTCCTTCATTTCTTGTGCAATGCATCATACTATGTAAAATAATCATTCAACTTCTAAACTTGATTTATGTATAAGTAACATCAACCTATGCACTATGTCAGATAATATTTTGCAGCCTTGTGATGCAAATAAAGCAAAATAAGATTAGGGTATTTTACATATACAGTTGAAGTTTTCATGGTTATGTATGTCATACTAATAAAGTGAATATTAGATGGAGCAAGTGTGTTTTGTAAGTGGCAGAGTTAGACATGTCGCAGTTGGGTGTGTACTGACTTGAATAAAAGTCTGGAAGGACCAGAACAGCAGGATTTAGCAGAAAGGTTTCTTGGCAGTGTAGTTTCCACTTTATCAGGAATGTAAAAGTGCAGTATTTTCCCAGGAATCTTGAAGCTGTGCAATTAGATGACTCATTACAATGCTCTCCCTTTGTACACAAACAGTAATTGCTCAGATGCTTTGAAATTTTAGTCGAGTCTCAAATTTGATGCAAAGAGTTTCTTTTAAAAATAGAATATGTACCTTAGTGCTCAGTCATTTTTGTGTTCAATATCCTTTCAATAAGGGAAAAGCAGTGGATATTCCCCAGCTGTCTCATGTTTACCCAAAATGTCCTTGAGTGCAATTTTGGTGTTTGGATGAAATAGCAGATGGCTGTGCTGAGTTAAATGCTAATGTTTCCTAATAACTTGACCAATCATTGGCAGTTTGCACCAAATTGCTGTATCAGCAAATTCTGCAGATGTTCATTTGAATCTATATAGCCTGGCCTGCTATATTTAATGATGCCTCCGATTAAATGGAAAAGTGTTGATTTTACACAACATTTAAGTAAGTGAACAAATGTTACTATATAAATCCTGTAGGAAATAGACACCGTTAAAGGGGGTTAAAATTACCGTCACATAAATCAAGAATTAGTTTTGACTCCCCAGGATTTTTTTGAAGTTAATTTATCCAGGCAAGTGAGTTGTGATGGAAAAGTTCTATAGCATTCTAGTAATTAAATGGATTCCTTATTTTAATATTTTTATGGTGATTTCTGTCCAACAGTATTGGAGATTGGCTGCTACCTTGAAATATACAAAGTACTGTCCTGAACATTCAGCTAAGCATGAGCTCTAAAACTGTTATGCTTTAGGCCTGACTTGGTTTGAATTTTTCTTTTATATTCATAATGCCATTTACTAATGCATGAAGATACATTACCCAGTTAAAAGGGTGAATGGAGTCAAGTGTTTGTGGAGGGACAGTCTCAAACTCGGGAGTGAAGTTATTTTAGAAAAGTAAACCTGGAACAGTGTATACAGTGTGCTTATTTGTGTATGTCAGGAACAGGGTTCATGCAAAATTCAAACCACTTGGGTTTCTGCTTATTAAATGCACCTCATGAAGCATGAATTATGATGGTAATTGTGGTACAAGAGGTTTGATTTGTGTAGCCACTGATTTTCAATGCAGGCTCCATTTTTTTTTTAAATGAAATGTGATTTTCACTTTTCCTATAAATTTTGTTTTGACTTTTTAAATTACTTTTACTTAGTTGCTCAGTTGTGTTTGTGCAGAATCCACAGTTAGGGGCGGCGCAGTGGTTAGCACCGTAGCCTCATAGCTCCAGGGACCCGGGTTCGATCCTGGGTACTGCCTGTGCGGAGTTTGCAAGTTCTCCCTGTGACCGCGTGGGTTTCCGTCGGGTGCTCTGGTTTCCTCCCACAGCCAAAGACTTGCAGGTTAGGTAAATTGGCCAATGTGCATTGCCCCTAGTGTAGGTAGCTGGTAGGAGAATGGTGGGGATGTAGTAAGGAATATGGGATTAATGTAGGATTAGCATAAATGGGTGGTTGTTGGTCGGCACAGACTCAGTGGGCCGAAGGGCCTGTTTCAGTGTTGTATCTCCAAATAAAATAAAAAATAAATAAGAATCATTGTGGATTCAGTGTCTGGCTGAGCAGTGATGTGCATCCTGATATGCCATGAAGTGACAGCTTTCTTTTTTAATAAGTTGAGTATAATATGTTTGTTTGGGGGGTGTGGGGGTGTGGAGAAAGTGTTCAAACCTGGAACTTTTTGGGAATGTGTACTTGACACAAAATAAATAAATCTGTCTTCATTTTTCTCTTCTTGCTTCTGGCATATGGTTCTGCTGATGTTGAGGAATGGTTTGCTAATAGTGAAGATTCTTGCATGCTGACCTTGAAGCTTCCCACAATGATCTAACAGTCCCTGTGGTGTGTATTTTCTCTTTCCTGATGGCAGTTTAAATCTAATGCCAAGTCAGGAAGATCTCCAGGCATCCAACAGCAGTAATATCAGCAAGCAGGGTAAGTAGCCAATCACATTGAAGTAATCTCACAGACAGCAAATTTAAATTTTCAGAAAGCGAAATAAGTAATTGGATTAAAATAGAAGCTCAAATATCTCAAACTTTAATTTTTTATTATTGTAAAAATATGTGGAATTTTATGGAGAAATTTGAGATTCCACAAAGATGAAAAATAGCTTTTCAGGGCTGGTGAGGGTGTTTCGCGGTAATTATAAACATACTACACCCTTTAAAAACCCAGTTACACTTCATTCAACAAGGTCTAACTTTTTCCAAAGGTTTTTGCAGCAAGACTAATGGTGTGTCAATTCACTGATTGTTTAGGGATTGCGTAGTGGGAAAACTCAACAGCAAACCCTCTGGTGGAGCATAGAATCACTGACAGTAACTTCTGGATTTCTGTGTTGTTCTACGCATGTACAGACTCCTGAAGATACTGTCAATTTCAATGGAGTAAGGATGGCAAATGCTGACCATTTTACCATCGTTACCACCACAAAATCTGGGCCTATGAGTGCTGGCAGTTAAACAGTGGGGACTGTCTCTGCATTGCCAAGTTTTGTCATGACATCCCTACATATGCATTTTTTAACAGTTGTTACTGGATATTGATTGGACATGGGACCTTGTTGAATTTTTTTCTTCTAGCCCTCATGGTACCATAGAACCATATAAAAATTACGGCACAGAAGGAGGCCATTCAGCCCGTTGTGTCTGTGCCGGCCGAAAATACTAGCCACCCAATCTAATCTCACCTTCCAGCACCTGGTCCATAGCTTTGCATGTTACATGACTTCAGGTGCATGTCCAAGTACCTTTTTAAAAGAAGAGGGTTTCTGCCTCCATCAGCATTCCTGGCAGTGAATTCCAGACACCCACCACCCTCTGGGTGAAAAAGCTTTTCCTCATGTCCCCTCTAATCCTTCTCCCAATCACTTTAAATCTGTGTTCCCTGGTAATTGATCTCTCCGCTAGGGGAAGCGAGTCCTTCCTGTCTACTCTATCTAGGCCCCTCATAATTTTGTACACCTCAATTAAGTCACCCCTCAGCCTCCTCTGTTCTAAGGAAAACAAACTGAGCCTATCCAATCTTTCCTCATAGCTGCAACGTTCAAGCCCTGGCAGCATTCTTGTAAATCTCCTCTGTACTCTCTCCAGAGCAATTATGTCCTTCCTGTAATGTGACCAGAACTGTTCACAATACTCCAGCTGTGGCCTAACCAGCATTTTATACAGTTCCAGCATTACATCCCTGCTTTTGTATTCTATACCTTGGCCAATAAAGGAAAGCATTCCATATGCCACTTTTGCTACTCTTATCTACTTGGCCCGCCGCCTTCAGGGACCTGTGGATATGCAGTCCAAGGTCTCTCACTTCTTCTATCCCTCTCAATATCCTCCCGTTTATTGTGTATTCCCTTGCTTTGTTTGCCCTGCCCAAATGCATTACCTCACACTTCTCCAGATTGAATTCCTTTTGCCACTTTTCTACCTACTCAACCAAACCATTGATATCATTATGGAGTCTACAGCTATCCTCTTGACTATCAAATACACAGCCAATTTTTGTGTCATCAGCAAATTTCCCAATCATGCCTGCCACATTTAAGTCCAAATCATTAATATATACCACAAACATCAAGGGACCCAGCGCTAAGCCCTGTGGAATGCCACTGGAAACAGCTTTCCATTCATAAAAACGTCTGTCAACAACTACCCTTTGTTTCCTGTCACTGAGCCAATACTGGATCCAACATGCCACATTCCTCTTTACTCCATGAGCTTTCATTTTTCTGACCAGTCTGCCATGCGGGACCTTGTCAAATGCCTTACTAAAATCCATGTAGATCACATCCACTGCACTACCCTCATCAATCCTCCTTGTTACTTCCTCAAAAAGTTCAATCAAGTTCGTAAGCCATGACCTTCCCCTAACAAATCCATGTTGACTACCCCTGATTAATCCGTGCCTTTCTAAGTGGCAGTTTATCCTGTCCCTCAGAATTGATTTCAACAATTTACCCACCACCGAGGTCAGACTGACCGGGCTATAATTATTCGGCCTAGCCCTCGCACCCTTTTTAAACAATGGTACAATGTTAGTACCATGGCTGAGTTCTGATTGGGAAACTAATCAAGCTTGGAACTTTCCTGGTGTGACTGCTCCACATTTACTCTAAGCAGTATAGTTACAAATTAAACCACTAGAAAAGCTTCCAGCATTACCTTTTTTAATTAAAAAGGCATCATAGAACAGAAACCACAACGTCAAGATTTGTGGGGAGCATTATGGGCACAATTTCTCAAAGCAGACAGAGACTTTCTTTGGTAGTTCTTGCTTTAATAACCTATTACAAGCATCCAGGAATATTTTAATACCCTCTTTGATATTGGTGGTAATTTCTAATTTGACACAAGGAACCCTTTTTATATTGATGGTAAATAACCATGGCTGCAGAGGGGTGGAGAAGAATTTAGTTAGCTCTTGTTGACATGCCATTCTTTACATTTTGTTGGAAAACAATTTAGTTTTTAGATTTTGAAATCATAATAGTACAAACCCATTTTGAAATTACTGTGTAAGGGTGTGTTTTGTTTGTCTGGAAGAGATGTTTTCATGAAAACTACAGTACCTCAAGTAGATTACATTGAATAAAGTTGATTGTAGCTACATTATGCATGCCTATTTTGCACGCAACATTAAAGGACTTTGAACTGTGCAGTTTAAATTATCAAGATTTTAAGGTGCTTTTTTTTCTCTTTGAGGTGAGTAATGTTTGTTCTCAGTGGATTTTTTTGACTATGTTTTTTACCTAATGTCCCTTTTTATGGAAAGAAATTAAAGCAGAATGAAGCTCACGCTTTACTAACCCAACATATCTTTGGCCTGACCTTGGAAGAGCCCTTCCTCTTGTACCAATCTGATGCCTCTATGGTCAACAATGACCTCTACATATTGCTACATTCTGGACAGTTTTTGTGCTGTTGCTTCTTGAGTTTAATACCTGCCAAATTTTGCCACCACTGATAGGAAAAGAACTTGAAAACTGTGTGATGGTGGTACCGTGGTTTAGGTGCTGAACTTTTGCCTTTAGGGGAGTTCTGATTAAAGGTCATTAACCTGAAACGTTAACTCTGCTTTTCTCTCCACCGATGCTGCCTGACCTGCTGAGTATTTCCAACATTCTCTGTTTTGTTTCAGATTTCCAGCATCTGCTGTATTTTGCTTTTGTTTTGCCTTTAGGCCCTTGGTTCAAATCTAGCCAAGAATGCTGGTATGCATGTTTCCTCTATTTGGTTGTAAAATTTTATTCACTTGTGTTTGACCAGTCTGAATACAGTACTTAGTTGGCATAATTTGGCACTAAATTAGTGCCTCATTCAGAGGGGCATAAGATGTCTGGTGTGGGAAATTAGAAATTCCATAATGGAGCAACAGAGTCTTACCTACCGTTGAAATTGTTCTGAGGTTCACTATTGAGTTGGGTAGAGAGAGCATTAGTCAGCACCTAACATTGATAGACCTAATCTGGGAATACTTGGTACTAACACTGGAGTTCCATTCCAGAGCATTAATATTCCTCACTTTTTAAAAGAATAAAGGGCTGACCCAGCGAGCAGAGAATAGACAGTAA
The DNA here is from genome assembly GCF_036365525.1 of Heterodontus francisci. NCBI lineage: Eukaryota > Metazoa > Chordata > Chondrichthyes > Heterodontiformes > Heterodontidae > Heterodontus > Heterodontus francisci. The sequence continues at coordinate 83,054,058 of NC_090377.1, forward strand.
AATGATAGCCCAAGAAAATGCCAAGTAATCAAGCATACTATTGATCAGTACTGAATCGGGTGGAAAACATAGCAAAGTGAGCTCCCTGGATAACTGCCACGGCACTTATTTTTCTACATTTAAAAAATGTATACACTGTACATATGGGAAGATTTCTGCTAGTATATAACATTTCAGGTGCACTTAATGATGCTTACACTTGTTAATTGTTTGGGTATGTGTAGCATAACTATTTGGCCTGAAGCAAGCACATACAAAAACTGACGGAGAACTGGATATGTCATTGGGCTTTTGACATTTTGTAGCAGATTCAGTAGCTGGGGGTGGGGGGAGCAGACTTTCTGATTATATATTTATTAGTCTGTGTGTCTGTATACATAAAATTCATTGAGTTATGATTAGAGCTGATCTGTTTCCACATTGACACCTGTTCTGTTGGTGGTATATTAGTCCATATCTGAAGAAATAATTCTCGGCATCTTTGTGTATTTTTATAGAATTATTGAAACGTACTACAGAAGAGGCAGCCACTTGGTTTGTCATGCCTTTGCTGGTTCATTAAAGGGTCAGTTGTGCTTAGTCCCACAGTTCCACTTTTTGTCAATAACCTTGCAAGTTCCTCATTCTCAGGAGCCTGTCCAACTCCCCTTTTTTAGAATTATTTATAGGTACAGCTTTCACCACCTTTTCAGGTGACTTACCATTTCTACAACTTCAGATCAAAAATTTATACATTTTGTGAAGGAGCACAAACTGTGTGGAAAATATGCTCGGCTAATGTAAGAAGCAATAGGCATTTGGAGGGAAAGCAGAGAACAGTAAGTAAAAGGGTATGTCTGTTTGTGTTGTGGAAAGAGATGTGATTAGTCCTGAAAGTATCTCACTTCCTGTAACATGTACCTGTCAAGCTGGCCTGTAATGTTTGGTAAACTTAAAGTTGCTATTTTAATACTAATTATAATGCTTAGCTCTGATGAGCTCATTCTTTGGTACTCCCAGGCTAGCGGCTGCTGTGTCATCTGCTGAGGGCTTTAAAGTTTACACTGTTTTGAACTTTGGGTAGACTGGTTGGTAGCCACAGCGCATTAGAAAATTTGTTATTCCTGACTGATGGCTGTGAGCATAAAGGTTGGAGGTCACGCTTCAGGCATTGAACCTATGAGTATGAAGTCACACTGATGCCAGCCCTCTACCACAGCAGTTTACAACCCCAAAAGGGCTCAACAGAGCTCAGCTTACATTCTCTTGGGGCCATCTCCTAATCCGCTCCAATAAAGCGACACTCTGGCACGCCAGTGCTCTCTGCAATGTGACTATACCTCAACACTTCTTCCCATTCCTCCAGAACCCTAAGACCCTCGTACCTGATGACCTCTCCCATTTTGCCACCAGTCCTGCTACACCCTAGACACCCTTTTTGTGTCCCCGGAGACTAATATTTGCCTCCCCCCCCCCCCCCAACCACCTCTCTTAAACCCCGGCATGCCTTTTGGTCATAGCAAACCATGGTACCTTTCCCCACTGTTCTTATACTTTAGGGTCTCCATTCTAGGATTACACAGTGCATGTCCCCTACTTCTTCAAACCCATGTGACTCTCCCCAATACATTAAAATCCCAGTTTCTTCTCGAGTACTCCCACATCACACAACCACTTCCACAGTTCCTAGATCCCTCTCACAACTGTCGCATCTCACTCTGCTCCAAAATTCAGGAACCCCTTTCTGCCTCCCCCACTACATCCATATGCTGATCAACCAAATTCTGCCTTATGCACCAGAGAGGGCACAGAGGAGATTTACGAGGATGTTGCCGGGACTGGAAAAATGCAGCTATGAGGAAAGATTGGATAGGGTGGGCTTGTTCTCCTTGGAACAGAGAAGGCTGAGGGGAGATTTGAATTGTACAAAATTGTGAGGGGCCTGGATAGAGTGGTTGTGAAGGGGCTATTTACCTTAGCAGAGAGGTCAGTGACTAGGTGGCATAGATTTAAAGTGGTAGAAAGATTAGAGGGGAGATGAGGAAGAAATTTTCACCCAGAGGGTGGTGAGGGTCTGGAACTCACTGCCAAAAAGGGTAGTAGAGGTAGAAACCCTCAACTCATTTTAAAAGAAGTCTGTATATGCACCTCAAGTGCTGTAACCTGCAAGGCTCCGGACCATATGCTGGAAGGTGAGATTAGGCTGGGTAGCTCACTTTTCGGCAGACCTGATGGGCCAAATGGCCTCTTTCTGTGCCATAAACTTTCTACGCTAAAAATAACTTCCTTGCTTCTCCCGCATGCACAAACCTCTCACAAATATCACCAGTATAATATAAATATCAATTCTTTTTCAACAGCATTCTACATTTTACATCACCATTTTCTTCGTGCTCTGTAACCCTTAGTTTTCCTCCTAACTTTTAGCACTCCTAATATTCCAACCCAAACCCTAACTTTGTTACCTCGAGCCTCTCTACATTAGTATTCTTTCCACCTCCATCCTCCCCAAAGAGTTTATACCTCCCCACTACTGAACTAACACTTTCTAACCTTCCCCTCTGTCCAGTGCACATCCAACTTGACACTTGCGAAACAAATTCCAGTGTGATCCTATCTTTATTTGGAAGTAACTTGAGACACACACCCACTATCTGACATTTATCACAATAAACACAACCTCTCCCTAACAATGAACAAGCCACAATAAGCAGCATACTGGGAAGCTGCTCTGTCTGTGCTGGCTGTTTTGCAAGAACAATTTAAAACTAATCCCACTGCCCTGCCTTCTCGCTATAGTCTACATCTTACTCTGCTTCCAGTGCATAGTCACTGTTTCTCTTGAAAGTTGCAGTTGTTACGACTGAGGTGAGAGGAGTGCACTGTCTTTTCTATTTCCACTTCTCCACTGGTCACAACATATATTCTAAATGTTTACCCAGTTACTGATACGGTCAATCATAGACTCTACTCTTTATTCCAGAATAAAATACACCACCCAGGTTTCTTTAACAAACAACAAAATTATCAGTTTATTATAAAACAAGACTTATCCAGTAATGAAGCAAAGAATTAACACACAGAATGAAATATGAAAGTTCCCTTTTTAAATACCCCTGCCCCCTCACCCACACACACACGAAAAAATAAATTATCTCTGTACAGGTCTTTTACAAAAAAAAAAGACAAAAAAGGAATACTTTGGCCAATACTTGCTAATTCTTGAAAAAAAGAGAAAATCTGGAAGGATGTCAGTTGTCCCTTTTGGTCTGGTGTCCAGGTATACGGAGATGGATTGCTGGGATCTTTTCGGAAGCAGTTCATTCTGGAGATGTTGGGAAATAGTCTGGTAGGCTTTCCAGGAGAAATGTGGTATCGGGGGTTTCAGTTATCACACTTTGGATTTGCAGGGCTTTTTCAAAGAGGTAGAGAAAGAGGAGCTGGATTTCTCGGGTCTCTTAGAGAGGTGCAGGAAAGACGAGCTGGGGGGTTTCTTTTCAGCAGGCTACAAAACCAACTGCTTTTCAATACTGTCCACATCCCAACTGAGCCAAAACAATATCTCTGAAGCAAAACCAATTCTTGACCCTCATAAATCTTGACAAGTCTGTAAATATCTTCCCCAGGACACCAAGGTTTCTGTTGTTTATTTATCTTAATGCGTGTGATATCCAGTAAAGGTTTGTTTTCAAACAAGACCTCTGTGTCCTTTCAGTGAACTTTCAACAAAAACAAGGTCCAGCATCTAATGAAATCTTCAGCCTTCCAAAGTGAATCCATTTCCACAATTTAAATGATTCCTCAAAAAAAAAATTTAACAAAAAATGGAAGCACTTTCATAACACACTGGTCCACAACCAGCCTCTGCATAAAAATATTTCTCCTAATTCCCTAATTTGATTTTGATGACCTGTTCATGTCCCATTTCAGAGACTTGAGCACAGAAAATAATCTGGACTGGTGCTCCAGAGCAGCACTGAGGGAGTATTGCACTGTTGGAGGGCTTTCGGATGAGACGTTAAACCCGAGGCCTCATCTGTTCTCTACAGTGGATGTGAAAGATCCCATGACACTACTTAGAAGAACAGGGGAATTATCCCCAGTGTACTGGCCAATATTTATCCCTCAATCAACATGGAAATTCTCCTAATATATAAAGAGTCTCTTTCTAATTGTAATTTCCATCCCAAGCATTATCCTGGTGCATCTATGGTATAGGTTCTCCCTGGCTTCAAAGTCCTCACTCTAATTAGGCATCCAAAACTGTGCACACCACTCTAATATTATGGACAGGTGGGAAATGATAGGGGTGGTTTCCCTTTTCACCTCTCAATTGACTGCAGACAGTGTGTTTTTATTACAATTGTGTTTTAACCCTTGAATGATTTATTGATCAATAAACGGACGAATGACGACAGGTTTTCTTGTAGGTTTAAAGAAAGATAAATGTTTATTAAATAATACCTGAAAATATTCGCAACTTAATCCGCACACACGCAAGAAACGCTAGAGATTAAAAGATAGCATGCATTTAGGGTCCAATGGTTTTAAAAAGAGTTAATTGTGAAACCTTGTTTCACAAGGAGATTTTAAAAAGGTGCAGGTCTGTTTTTCCTTTTTCTTGGTTCACTGACGTCAAACTTTGGAAAGTTTTAGGTGGACAGATGCTTTGGTTGCAGACATCTTTGGTCAAATCTCAGTCACAGTTCAATGGCGAAGATCCTGTTACCATTTCTCGGGTAGGGAGTTTCAAACGTCATCTTTTGTCTCTGCATCTACGTAGTTTAAAGATGATATTCTGGCTGGGTTCTTCTGCTTGCTGGGATGGGTCTCTGTTCCTTCTGGCTTCTGGCTTTCTGCACAGAAAATGTCTCATTAAAACCTCATCAGAGACTTGTTTTCTGTCAGGTGACCCAAGTTTCTCTTCCATTGTCTTTTCATAAATGGTGTTTGATAGTGTGGCCATTGTTTGACAATGGGTTTGGATGTTGCTCCTGTTTGCCATCTTGGCAAAGTGCTTTTTTCACACCCTTTATCCTGAGTTTGAGTCTTCAAGTGTGCAAAGTCATTGTAAGCCCACTGGTTGAAGAGGGGTAGCCATTAACATTGAATGGGCTGCTTACATTTCTAGTACTTCCCTCAACACTTGACCAGACATGACGATTGATTCAGTTCCAGCAGTTACCATGTGTATTTGCAGTACAGGAGAGGTCACCTGACCTCTTACTCCATCTTGTTTTGCAGCAAACGGTATCTGTTTTGAGTTCAATTCATCAGTTCATTTTATAGTTATTAATTTCTCCTTGCACGAGTGTGACACAATCAGAACCACATTTATCATTACTTTTTTTTACTTGAGCTTTATGCCCCTGAAGATTTGGTAGGGCACAATAAAAAAAAAATGGTTGGCTTACTGCACAGACCCATCAGTATTTGAAATAAACCTTGATGAAGGGTCCCACATAAAATGTTAACCCATTTCTCTTTTGGATGCTATCTGATCTGCATGTTTCCATCATTTTCTCTTTCACAGTTCTAAAACTTCTGTTTAAACAGTTAAACTTTTAGGACCATCAGACTCCGAGGATCAAATTATTACCTCTACCAACCCTATAACCCTTGATCTCTATGCTTCTCCGATTATGGCATCTTGCGCATTCCTGATTTTCATCGCTCCACCACTGCTAGCTTGACTTCAGTTGCTTTGGCTCTAAGCGCTGGACTTCCAGCTTTAAACCTTTTTGCCTCTCTTTCCTCCCTTGTCATCTTCTTAAGATACTCCTTAAAACCTAGCTCTTTGACCAAGCTTTTGGACATCTGTCCTAAAATCTTTGTGACACGATGCCAGATTTTGTCTGATAACGCTGCTTTGAAGAACCTTTCAAAATTTTACAATGTTTAAGGTTATACATAAATGCAAGTTGTTGTTTGGTTACTATATTTTTCTCTTACATGAGATTCCATAGTGAATAATATGAACAGAATTAATGTCTTCTCCTGGAATGCAAATAGTCCAGTTTTGTTGATCAATGGGTAAGTTGCAGCAGCATCCCAATGAGGAATAGGTTTCTCACAAGCTTTGGGAAACCACTTTCTTCTTTCTACCACCTATAAGGCAGAAGTCAGGAGGGTGATGGAATACTCTCCATGAAGCTGCAGCCAATCAGACAAATGAAGCACAATACAGTCACCTTGATCGGCACCCCATCATTTGGCATAAACATTCACTCCCTCCACCATTGGCATACTATGGCTGCAGTGTGTATTATCTACAGAATGCACTGCAGCAATTCACCAAGGCTTCTTCGGCAGCACCTTCCAACCCCATGACCTCTGCCATTTAGAATGACAAAATCACAGCAGGTTCAGGTACATCATCTCTCAAGTTTTCTTCAAAGTCACACACTATCCTGAGTTAGACATATATTGCCATTCCTTCATTGTTGCTGGGTCATACTCCTGGAGCTACCTAACTAACAGCACTCTGGGAGTATCTTCATCATGTGGACAGCAGCTTTTAATCTACATTCCACAATATGTCCCTCAGGTGATCTCACTTATTTGCATCATATCTAGACAAAAAGAGGAGACAATGTTGACGTGCTTGTTAGAATCAATTCTACTGTGCTGCAATTATATTGGATGACTGATGGAAACACAGCAATGCTTCAGGCAGAGGCTGAGCATTTTACTTAAGTGACTCTCAATTTGTAAAAATATTCAATAATGGTGAAAATTTATCTCTTTGCCAAGGAGAGCAGAGGCTTTTTTGTAAGAAACCTATAAGATGGTGGTGAGAGCAATTACATGGTTACATGGTGGTTAATTTCATCAAGGTATGTTATCTGTACAGGTTGCATAATGCTGCTGAAGGAAAGAATTTTCTTGCTGCATAATACAAGGTTGGATTTGAATTAATGTGAGTGTTGTTTGTTAACGTGTATGGTTATAGTAAGCACTGCAGACCCTTTCCTTAGACACCACAGGATGGCCACACTTGTGTGATGCAGGATGCTTAAGAGAAGCTAAGAACATAAGAAATAGGAATAGGCCAATTTGCCTTGGAAGCTGCTCTGCCCTTCAAAATGATCATGATTGATCTTCTATCTCTACTCCACCATTCCTACACTATTGCCATATCCCTTAGTTCCTTTAATATCCAAAAATATATTGATTTCTCTCTCGACTTTACTCAACAGCAAAGCATCCAAAGCTCTCTCGGGTAGAGAATTCCAGAGATTCACAACCCTTTGTATGGAAAAGTTTCTCCTCTTCTCGGTCCTAAATGGCCAGCCCCTAGTTCGAGATCCCCAGCCAGGGGAAACACTCAGCATGTACCGTAAAATCCCTTAAGAATTTTATATGTTTCAATGAGATCACCTCTTGTTCTTCTCAGCTCTGGGGCTAGTCTACTCATTCTTTCCTCATAGGACAAATCCTTTCATCACAGGAATCAGTCTAGTGAACCTTTGTTGCACTCCCTCGAAGATTCTTCTTGAGATAGAAGAACAAAACTTTACACAGCACTCTAGGTGTGGTCTCTCCAAGGCTCTATGTAATTGCAGCAAGACTTCTCTACTGTTGTACTGGAATCCTTTTGTAATAAAGGTTAACATACCATTTGATTTCCTAATTGCTTGCTGTACCTGCATGTTAACTTCCCTTGATTCATGTGCAAGGACCCCCGGTGTCTCTCAATACCAACATTTCCTAGTCTCTCAGCATTTAAAAAAAATTGCTTTTCTAGGATAGTGGGATTGATTTTGAAGAAATGAGAATTATGCCTTTATTTGTAAAACCCTTCCTTCCAGATGTGATCAGGTTGCTTGCATGTTCAGTTCTGTTTGGGGATGAATGGGGGTGGGTTTTTCTTTTCACACTTGCTGTATTCTTGTCTGTAACTTTCAAAGTAAATGGGAATAAGCTCCAGCCTAAAACTGCATGCTGTCTTTATATAAATTAAAGCTTACTTTCCTACCAAACTTAGTATCGTCAGCAAACCTGGATACATTACACTCAGTCTTGTTCGGTGTTCTCATCTAAGTCATTAATACAGTCTGTAAATAGCTGAGTCCCAAGCACTGATCCTTGCGGTAACCCGCTAGTTAGAGCCAGCCAACCAGAAAATGACCTGTCTATTCCTACTGTCTGTTTTCTGTCTGTTAATCAATCCCCAATCCATGCTAATATATTACCCTAGTCCCATGATTTCTAATTTTGTGCAATCTCTTGTGTGACACTTTATTGAATGCTTTTTGAAAATCCAAATACAAACACCCACTGGTTCCCCCTTGTCTACTTTGCTGGTTACAACCTCAAAAAACTCAAAGATTTGTGAAACGCCATTTCCCTTTCATAAATCCACATTGACTCTACCTAATCATATTATGATTCTCTAAGTGCCCTTTTATCACATCCCTAATAATAGATTCTAGCATTTTCCCTACTATTGATGCCAAGCTAACTTGCCTGTAGTTCCATGTTTTCTCTCTCCCTCCCTTCTTAAATAGTAGGGTTATGTTTGCTACCTTACAAACCATGGGAACTGGTCTAAAATCTAGGGAATTCTGCAAGATCAAAACTTAACGCATCCACTGTCTCTGTAGCTGTCTTTTAAAACCCTAGTAAATAGGCCATTAGGTCCAGGGAATTCCCCAGCATTAATTATTTACGAATAATATCCCTAAGTTCCTCATTCCCAGTAGACCCATGGTTCTCCACTATTTCCAGAATGTTCTTGTGTGTTCTACTGTGAAGGTACATACAAAGTATTAATTTAATGCCTCTGCGATTTACTTATTCCCCTTATAATTTCTCCTGCCTTTGTCGGTAAGGAGTCCACATTTACTTATGTTGATCTCTTCCTTTTTACATAACCCACAGAAATGTTTGTCTCTTGCTAGTTTACTCTGATTCTATTTTGTCTATCAATTTCTTTGTCATCCTTTGCTGAATTCTAAAATCCTCCCAATCCTCAGACTTAGTACAGTTTTTGGCAACATTATATGCCTTATATGAGTGAGGCACACATTATTGAGCTGAGTAAAGGGAGTGTTGTTCTGCATCTGACATGTTCTGAGAATGCTTGTTGCTGACACAGGCAGCTTTAGGTTCAATGTCTATTAAGAATATAAATAGGAGCAGGAGTATACCATTTGCCCCCTTGAGCCAACTCCGCCTTTCAATACAATCATGGCTGATCTGTCTCCACTTTTCTGCCTGCTCCCCACATCCCTTGATTCCCTATCAATATTAGTCTTGGATACACTCAAAAATGTAACATCCACGCCATCTGGGGTGGGCAATTCCAAAGATTCGCAACTCTCATGAGTGAAGAAATTTCTCCTTGTCTCAGCTCTAAATGATCAACCCTTTATCCTGAGTCTGTTCCCTCATGTTCTAGATTTCCCAGCCAGGGGAAACAACCTCTGTGTCTACCCTGTCAAGCCCCTTCAAAATCTTGTATGTTTCAATAAGATCTCCCCTCATTTTTTTTAAACTCCAGAGAGTATAGGCCCAATTTACTCAGCCTCTCGTCCTAGGACAACAACCTTCTCGTCCTAGGAATCAGTCTAGTGAACCTTTGCTGTACTACCTCCAAGGCAAGTTTATCCTTCCTTAGATATGGAGACCAAAATTGCGCACAGTATTCCAGATGTGGTCTCGCCAAAGCCCTGTACAATTGTAGCAGGACTTCCTTATTCTTATACTCAATAGTTCCCTTGCAGTAAAGGGCAACATGCCATTTGCCTTCCTAATTGCTTCATGCTAAATTTGTGGAGTGGGAGGGGAAGGATCCAGTTGTCATGGTCCACGTAGGTACCATGGGTAGGGCTAGGAAAGAGGTTCTGCTGAGGGACTATAAGCAGCTTGAGACTAAATTTAAAAAGTAGAGCCACAAAGATAATAATCTCCGGATTACTACATGAGCCACTTGCAAATTGGCGTAGGGTAAATAAGATTAGATTAGATTTCTGGATTAGATTAGATTAGATTAGAGATACAGCACTGAAACAGGCCCTTCGGCCCACCGAGTCTGTGCTGAACATCAACCACCCATTTATACTAATCCTACACTAATCCCATATTCCTACCAAACATCCCCACCTGTCCCTATATTCCCCTACCACCTACCTATACTAGTGACAATTTATAATGGCCAATTTACCTATCAACCTGCAAGTCTTTTGGCTTGTGGGAGGAAACCGGAGCACCCGGAGAAAACCCACGCAGACACAGGGAGAACTTGCAAACTCCACACAGGCAGTACCCGGAATCGAACCCGGGTCCCTGGAGCTGTGAGGCTGCGATGCTAACCACTGCGCCACTGTGCCGCCCTTAGAGAGGTAAATGCGTGGCTCAAAGATTGGTGTGGGAGAAATGGGCTGCGATTCATGGGACACTGGCACCAGTACTGGGGATTGGGATGGGCTTCACTTGAACCATGCTGGGACCAGTGTCCTGGCGAATCGTATAACTAGGGTTGTAGATAAGCATATGAGTACAGCAGAAATTAGAACCAGAGTAGGTAAAAATGGTAAAAAGTCAAAGCTTAAGGCTCTTTATCTGAATACACAGCATTTGTAACGAGATAGATGAGCCGATGGCACAAATAGAAATAAATGAATATGATTTGATAGCTATCACAGAGACACGGTTGCAGGATGACCAGGACTGGAAACTCAATGTTCAAGGATATTCGACGTTCTGGAAGAATAGGCCGAAAGGAAAAGGAGGTGGGGTAGCATTGCTAATAAAGAAAGGGATCAGTGCAGTTGTGAGTAATGATATAAGTGTAATAGATCGTGGTGTAGAATCAGTTTGGGTGGAAATAAGAAATAGCAAGGGAAAGAAATCACGGGTGGGAGTGATCTATAGGCCCCTGAGGAGTTGCCTATCTGCAGGAAATAATAGAGGCATGTAAGAAGGGCATTGCAATTATCATGGGTGATTTTAATCTGCATATAGACTGGACAAATCAAATTGGCAAGGATAACATGGAAGATGAATTTGTAGAGTGCATCAGGGATTGTTTCTTAGTGCAATACGATGCAGAACCCACCCGGGAACAGGCTATTTTAGATTTGGTCATGTGTAATGAGGTAGGATTAATAAGAGATCTCGTAGTTAAGGATCCTCCTAGGGGGAAGTGATCATAACATGGTAGAATTTCAAATTCAGTTTTGAGGGTGAGCAACTCGGGTCTCAAACAAGTGTCTTCAACTTAAACAAGGGCAATTACAGAGGTATGAAGAAAGAGTTGTCAAAAGCGGGCTGGGAAAATAGACTAAAGGGAAAGTCAGTAGATGAGCAATGGCAGACTTTTAAGCAGATATTTCATAACACTCAGCAAACATTTATTCCGGTCAGAAGGAAGGACTCGATGAGAATGATGAACCACCTGTGGATAACAAAGGAAGTTAAGGAGAGCACCAAATCAAAAACAAAGGCGTACAATGCAATGAAAGCTAGTGGTAGGCCAGAGGATTGGGATTTTTTTTTTTAGAAACTAGCAGCGGATGACTAAAAAACTAATAAAGAGGGAGAAAATTGATTGAGACTAAATTGGCATGAAATATAAAAACAAACAGTAAGAGCTTCTACGGGTATATTAAAAGGAAGAGATTAGCTAAAGTAAGTGGGACTCTTGGATGATGAGACTGGGGAATTAATAACAGGGAAATGGCAGATAATTTAAACCAATATTTTGCATCGATCTTCACGGTGGAAGACACTATAAACATCCCAATGATAATAGATGAGCAAGGTGTAAATGGGAGGAAGGAACTTGTAACAATCTCTATCACGAGGGGAAAGGCTGATGGGACTAAAGGCAGACAAGTCGCCAGGACCTGATGGTCTGCATCCAAGGCTTTTAAAAGAAGTGGCTGAAGTGGAGGCATTGGTTGTAATATACCAAAACTCACTGGATTCCGGTAGCGTACCAGCGGATTGGAAAACCCCTATTCAAGAAAGGAGGGAGACGGAAAGCAGGAAACTATAAACCAGTTAGTTTAACATCTGTCGTTGGGAAAATGCTAGAGTCCATTATTAAGGAAGAAATAGCAGGACATTTAGAAAAACATAATGCAATCAAAAAGAGTCAACATGGTTTTATGAAAGGGAAATCACATTTGGCAAATTTGTTAGAGTTCTTTTAGGATATAACAAGCAGAGTAGATAAAGGGGAATCGGTAGATGCAGTATATTTGGATTTTCAGAAGGCGTTTGATAAGGTGCCACATAAAAGATTATTGCACAAAATAAGAGCTTAGTGTATTGGGGGTAATGTGTTGGCATGGATTGAGCATTGGCTAACACACAGAAGGCATAGAGTCGGGATTAATGGGTCTTTTTCAGGTGGAAAGCCGTAACGAGTGGGGTGCCAAAAGGATCGGTCCTAGGGTTTCAACTATTTACTGTCTATATTAATGACTTGGAGGAGGGGATAGAGTGTAGTGTATCCAAATTTGCTGATGATACAAAAATAGGTAGGAAGGCATGTTATGATTTGGACACACAGAATCTGCAAAGGGATATAGATAGGTTAAGAGAGTGGGCAAAAACTTGGCAGATGGAGTTCAATGTGGGAAAGTGTGAGGTCATCCACTTTGGTAGGAAGAATAAAAAGGCAGATTATTATTTAAATGGAGAAAGACTGCAAAATACTGCAGTACAGAGGGATCTGGGTGTTCTTGTACATGAAACACGAAAAGTTAGCATGCAGGTGCAGCAAGTAATTAGGAAGGCAAATGGAATTTTGGCATTTATTGCTAGGGGGTTAGAGTTTAAAAATAGGGAAGTCCTGTTATAACTGTACAGGGTGTTGGTGAGGCCACACCTGGTGTACTGTGTACAGTTTTGGCCCCTGTATTTAAGGAAGGATATACTAGTATTGGAAGCAGTTCAGAAAAGGTTCACCTGGGTTGATTCCTGGGATGAAAGAGTTGTCTTATCAAGAACAGCTAAACAGGTTAGGCCTTTATTCATTGGGGTTTAGAAGAATGAGATGTGATCTTATTGAAACATGTAAGATTCTAAGGGGGCTTGACAGGGTAGATGTTGAGAATATGTTTCCACTGGTGGGAGAATCTCGAACTAGGGGACGTGGTTACAGTTTAACGGGTCGCACATGTAAAGCTGAGATGCAAAGGAATTTCTTCTCTCAGAGGGTGGTGAATCTCTGGAATTCTTTACCTCCGAGAGTTGTGGAGGCTAGATCAAACTAAATGTATTTAAGGAGGAGGTAGATAGATTTTTGAAATCTCGGGGAGTCAAGGGTTATGCGGAGCAGGTCCGAAAGAGGAGTTGAGGTCTGGGACAGTTCAGCCGTGATCTTATTGCACAGTGGGGCAGGCTTGAGGGGCTGAATGTGCTACTCCAGCTCCTATTTCTTCTGTTCTTCTGTTACTGTGAATGCTTTGCACATTCAGATAAGGAGCCTTGAATGTTTTTTACGCCTGTTCTTTGCATGGACCTTATTTGCTGATGCACTATTACTGTTAAGCTCTCTGTCCCTTCCTATCCCACTCTGCATGTCTTTACCCATATTGCTACACTGCTCTATTTCCTCAAATTTTTTCTTCAGATTTCTAAATCTCCCTTCACTTGACCTTTTCCCCCTGCCCCCTGTTTAGTTTAAAGCTCTATCTATAGACCTAGTTATACTATTTGCCTGGACATTGATCCCTGCCCAGTCTAAGTGGAGCCCATCCCAACAGAATAGCTCTCTTTTTCGCCAGTACCGGTGCCAGTGTCCCATGAATTCTTTCCCCCACCACTCGTTTTAAGCCATGCGTTTAATTCTCTAATCTGCTTGACCCTATCCCAATTGGCGTGTGGCTCAAGCAGCAATGATTACCTTTTGAGATTCTGCATTTTAATTTGGAACCTAACTCGTCAAACTCCCTTGTTACGACCGACTGCTCCAGTCAAAGACCCCAATCAAAATATACGATTCTGATTGTGATGGGAGAAACACACTGTTAGTTCAATCCCATCCCTCCAATGATCATCTAACATATTTTAAACTTTCCAGATTACAGAAAGGCCAGCCAAATTGTTCCATCTGTTAACTCCCGAATGAGGGCTAACCAAACCAGGTGTCTTTAAATCAACAAATTAACTGTTCAGTTAGAAAAACGAAATTCTTAAACATTACTAATATATAAACAACATTTAAATTAGTAAGAAATTGTGTCCTTGCAGATTTATGCTCCTGCCGGATGTGAAACAGTCCAAGGTTGCTTGTAGTCCTCACTGCCATCCGAAGGGGGGAATAAAAGGTTCTTCAACAGTAGAACAGTCCGTAATCTAATTCAGAAGTTGAAATTGATGCTTTCCTTCTCCAGTCATGAATTTCAACAATTAACAACTTGCAAACACTTTTTAACTAATTAATTTGGCTTGAGAATTTTTGAGGGATAAAAGATTGTCACAGTCTAACTTCTCTTCCTTCAGTTTAAATTATCAGAGATCTCTGTTCTGGCTTGACCTTTTAGAATTTTGAGAGTGAATAATAAATAAACAGACTAAATTCTCTTCCTTTAGTTTAAATGGTCTGTTTTTCCTTTCAGGTGCTAACACACAGCTGTCTGTCTGTTTCTCTGAGTTAGAACAGTCTGTTTTCACTATAAGCCAGTTCAAAATTAAATTGTAACAATGTATCTCTCGATCTCTGGTCCTGAATGGCTGTATCCCGGTGCAATGAGAATGCATTCTTTGACTCAGTTTTTAGAGCTTGTTGCCTTGAAGCAGTACTGCTCCATTTTCAGCCTTAAAGGCACACTACATTCTACCTGAAAAAGAAACTACAGGATCATAACACCCTCAGCAGAACATCATTTCTAGTTCTACCTATGTTATTGGTTCCCACATGGAGCACGAAAACCAGATCCTCCCCGTCCCACTCCAAGTTCTGCTCCAGCCACGAGGAGATGTATTTAACTCCACTGTGTAAGCCAATGAGTGGGTGGCATTGTGCCAGCCAATGAATTGGAGGTGGGGTGGGATTTATGGCGGGACTAGCAGCCAGTGTATTTTAAAGCAAACAAATTCCATTCAAGGAGTCTATTTAAAAAGGCACTCTACAAATTGCTGCAACAAACAGAACTCTCGCACCAATTCACAGATTAAAAGCAGGGTGACATCCCCAGGAATGTGCATTGAGTGGAAGATAGCTACAGAATAGAAATTGATGATTTCTCCACCAAAATACAGTGAGTGGAGGATAGTTAACTACAGATGATGTGCGTGAAAGTAATCCCTGTCACTTACACAGCAGTGCAATCTCCAGGTGTGATTGAAGCGGCGGGGGTGGAAATGTTCAATCATCTCAATTCTGGCTGTGAACATTGGCGTCACTATATGCAGCCACCACCAGATCTTTACCCACAAGTCACAGCCAGCTGTCAGGAAGAGTTTTTTTCAGCCCAGCAACCTCAGTGATTCTGGCAGGTGCACCTTGGACTTGTAGCTGGCTGCATGCGACTTAAGTCAGAAATTGCCAGTGTCACCTAGTTTAAAAGCAGATCTGTATGCCTGAGTACCTCAAATAAAATGCCCCATTTCCCTGTTTGCAGCATCTCTTTTTAGATAAATTCTGAATAGACATAGTTTATTGTAAAATATACTGTTCAGCTGCAATTCCTGCTGCAAGTCCTGCCCCACTTCCAAGTCATTGGTTGACCGTGTACCATCCCTGATGAAAAATAAAGCATTTAGTCAGCTAGCAAAGAGGAGAGACCATAAAAAGGACTTGAAATAAAAGGATATATGATGGAGCAAGGGAAAAGCCAAGGAAGGAAAGCTCTTTTGTTTTAGCTGTGCTCGGTTTATTAACCATTTATTTTATTTTACAAGATGCTTATTAATGTACCGTTACACTAAAGAAATGTCAGATATACTGCTGCTCCATTACAACATCTTTCTGTTTGCTTAATTTATCATGTGGTAACCCGATAGGAGTGAGTGAGCATTATAATGACATCACTCTTATCTGAGGTCAATCAGCTTTTCAAAAAAATAGGCTTGACTAACAATATTGTAAAATCCATATACTGAATTACTCAGTAATTGGTATAAATCATACTCTGGGACTAACAGCAGTTGAGACTTAATTAAAGACAGATGTCCTTGCTATGCACAGTAGCTGGTTCTCCATTCCCAGTGCATTCAGATGAGTCTAGTATGGTTTTCACAGAACTGTATTAAAATTAAAGGGAAAGGTTTGGGGCTGCAAATGCATTTTGTGCCAGTTTTCTGCTTTTATTTATGGCCACAGATTTCAGCCTCAATTCTGCCCGTGGGAATATTGCTTTTCTTTTTATTTCTAGAAGTGTACATGGGCAACTTTTGGAGGAGTCCATAACAGCTGTGTAAAACTACTCCTACTCAGCCTTGGTAGAGAAATGGCCTGCAGAGAGAGTTTTCAAGAAGGAGTTAGATATAGCTCTTGGGTCTAAAGGGATCAAAGGGCATGGGGCAAAAGCGGGAACAGGCTACTGAGTTGGATGATCAGTTATGATCATAATGAATGGCGGAGCAGGCTCAAAGGGCCGAATGGCCTACTCCTATTTTCTATGTTTCTATCTGCCATGCATGCACTCTGAGCTTCAAAACAAATTATTGTGTCTAGCCACCAAGAGGGAGCTGATATATTTAATATTGAATACTTCGGTGACATTGTCATTTCAACTATTCCTTATTCTACAAGAGGAATAATTTCTCACCTGTACCTAGAAATGTTCAACTAATGCTGCTTCAGCACCGCAATTGGCTGCTAGGTTGTATGTTATACATTGACAGTTCTCTCCCTGAAGTAGAATAATCCATCAATTAGAATTATCTTTTAGGATTCATGAGTCTTTGTATGGGAGGTTAAGACAAACAAATCTTCCATTGTCAGTTGTGATATTTTACTATATCCTGGCCCCCTGTAAAAGGCACTGGATCAGAATGGTATATCGAGAGAGGAGCCTGGCCTTGGATTTCAGTGGCCAGTTTGAACTAGTACATTTTATTCTTCCACTTCCTTCTGGACATTGTCTTGCCACATAATATTGCAATTGCCATACTAGTATCACATAGAATACAAAAATGAACGTAGATAGATTCAGGACCCTGGCAAATTTCATATTGCACCAGGTTGTTGTAGCGCAGAATGAGAATCGGTGCCCATTTGTGTAGGCATATCATGTAAAGAAATGCTGAGGGTGCTTTCTGTGGAAGGAAGGCAGTACTCCAGTACATGTCTGTTCAGTTAACTACAAGATAGAACAGAAAACAAAAGGCAGCAATTAAGGCTTTTGAGGAAGGGTAGCTAGATAATGAGTTGTGATGTATAGTGTTTTTGTATATTAAGTCATTTTATCTCATACCACCTAGGTCATTGGGCAGCTACAAGGGACAGGGGTGATCAACTTTTTGTTTTATATATTTCTGGAATAGCTGAAGTATTCTGCTTATTTCGTCATAGTTGCCTTCCAGCAATATGTTTCCCTATAGATTGGCACATCGATTTGATTTTATGAACCTATACCTAATCTGCACTAAATAAAAAGTTTGAAAGGGCTTTTATCGTATTGTTAAAATATAATTTTCAAAACATGAGTGACAGATTATAGCCGCACCAGTTGAACTTGCTTATTAATTGGTGGAGTCTAGTTTCAGGAACTCTAACTTTATTAAGAAATGCAAAAGTTAACTTCTACCTTATCTTGTGTTGGTACATAAAGAAAGACTTGCATTCGTGCTGCGTCTTTCACAACCACCGGACGTCTCAAAGTGCTTTATGGCCAATGAAGTATTTTTAAATTGTAAACATTGTAAATAATCATAGTAAACATACAAAGTTTCACATGCCAGCATTATTTATGAGGCAGCCAGCTGGATTGAACGCACCCTGAAATTGATCTCTGGTATCCTTGGTTCAAGCTGCACACCCTTTGCCTGTGTGCCATCACGTTTTATACCCTTTTCTATACCACACCTACTATTAGTCACAATATATACTATAATGTCAACACCACATGCTATTCTCTTTCCCTGAAAATTGGTAGAAATTGGTACAATAGGCCTCACATCTCCAAGAGTACTCTCTTCAGATCTTTCCTACTAACTTCTTACAGTAACCTCGTTTAATATTTAAACTTAAACGCATCTGAAGCCATGATATAATTCCCATCTAGTAGTCTACTTTTTAAATTATTTTATTTCTGATAGTTTCACAATCATAGGTGTAAACATTGGCACATTATAATTTAATTGATCCTATTACTCATTCTTTCTACTTATCTCATTACAGGTTTCAGCTAGCCAATTTTGAGAAATGTTTCTCATTTTGCTGTATTTTGTTTTTGTATTAGTGTTATATCAGTGTTGCTTTGGTGACCTGTGTTCAGCCAGTCTGAGTGTCTGCTCTTTTTAACGAGCCAATCAAAACGGCACTGATTGCACCAGTGTCATGAAACAAATAATCGAACAAAAGTGCCACCTTTCATACAGGACACAAACAATAGAAAACAAAATCATTTATAAAAAAAAAGGAAACTTAACAAATTAAATAAAAATGTTGTTTTTAATGGCAACTTGCATTCCAGTCCCTCCAGGTCCACCAGTCATAGAAGGCCTTAAGTGTACTGGTGAACACCACATGGTTCTTCTCTATAGCCACTCTGGCACACCCATAGCCTCAGAAGAGAGATGCAGGAAGCCAGAGCAAGCACCGCCACTGACGCATTTAGCCTGGACCTGTGGATGGTCACCTTGGCCAGGCCCAGGAGCAGACCCATGAGGAGGTCCTCTGACTTTCATGACCCCCTTCACACCAGGTGGCCAAAATATGGAATGTTTCATGAATTTATGTATCATACTTGTGCAGGGGCCATGCTAATCTCTTTCATTCCAATTTTAGTATATGTGCTGCTGAATTGAGCTAGTTTAGGTTTACTTCTCTTTCACATAGTGCATATTATATCAGCCATTTTATGTTATTAGCTCTAAAACCTATAGACCAAATTCCATTCCAACTTTATAATACTCCTCGCGCAGATATAGTTTTCTGAAAAACTTAAATCTGAGCATGTAAAACAAATTGTTTAGTATGGATCTTTAGAAACCAAATCATACACTAAAACTAGTAAAGAGATTCTCATTCTTTATCAGCCACAAACAGAATTGCTCAGCTTTTTTATGTATACAAATTCTTGCAATTTATAAGGCAGCTGAAGGGATTATATACAAGGTAATTCATATCAGGTGACATCTGCATAATCATGTCTAGTAGAGTTTCACAATATTGCACAATTTGAATTTGTAATGTTTGTCCAGACAGACAAAACTCTCCATTTCCTGGTTGACGTCCGCCTCTATTGACTATTTATGGTTTCCTTTTTAACTAAAAGCAGAAGAACCTTTAAAAAAAGATTGTACAGTGAGAATTGTTGAAAGGTATTGGGTTTGGGTCCATATGAATAACGTGCACTGCGTGGTACCTCTCTTCTTGAATATGTACCCATGAGGGCATGAGCGTAATTTTATTGGTCCAATAACCCAATACAGATCTGAGATTGAGGAAAAAAAAACATTTCTGAAAGAAGAATTGTCTGGTTTTATGGAGATACAACTTGAAAATAAGTGGCTATTGCTTAGTAACATTGCATTGATGGGTTTATTGTATAAAATGTGAAGCCCATAATTTTAGAAGTTCTCTAAACTTGAGTAAATTATCAAAGGGCTTTCTCATAAATTTTAGCTACTGTGCTTGAGGCAGTAAGCCATGTATTGCTGAATAAACTTGCATATTGTTGCTAGTATACGTATTGCACTCTACTTGACTTTATGAAAATTATGGGGTAGAGTTTCTGCATTGGGCAAAATTGGCAATCCATTTTTAATCAGTGACTAGTCCACTATCTGAGTAACCTAATTTTAAATAAATGAAAATGACTTTAAAAATCAACACTGAACCACTTGCTAGTTCTATTGTACTATAGTCAGTTTCTTAGTAAATTAAAAATTCATAAGCATTTAACCTGTCCTTGGGTTCAAAAGAACAAAATTTTAAGAGCCTCCTTGAAGGCCACAATTGGGCGCAATTATCAGAAACTCCCGACGGTGATTGATTAAGACTAGGGGCATAGTCAGTTTTCTGGGCAGGCTGGTTTCTAGCACAATTTAAAAAAAAATTAAACTATTGCAAAAGATTGTGCAACTCAGTTTGCACCAGACATAATTTGCTCTCAATTCTGTTTTTTTTGTGCTTGTTTGACCAACTTTGGGCAAATTGTGATTTGAAAAACAAAACGTTGCAACCTAGTGGAAACTCCAGGCCAATATTTATGGAGTTTGAACAATTTTTCAGTTGCTGGTTTGAGCAGTTGTAGGTGAGGTTATGTCCTCCCGTGTATCAATGCTTTCTAAACTGGGTGAGCAGATGGTGGGAGAATGAACAGGTTATTGTGAAGCGACAATGCGGTACCTTTTTTTTTTTTCTTTTTTACAATGTCCTTAGGATAGATTATTACTTTAGCTTTCAGAGTGGAAATTTTAATACCAATCCTAGTTTTTCAGTCGTAGATGTTTGCTACCAGAAAGAGTACTGTAGTTTGAGAATTCTTTTACGCTCTACTATTTTTATGCATGTAATACAGAGAATCCAAAAAAACCCATAAAACTGGACTGGCATGAAGAATTAAACAACAATTAAGTGGATCTTAAAGCTGCCACTCTTAATTATGATTGATGCATAATGGGACTCTGTGTTAAATGTAGGTTTACATAGACTGACTTTTCCTCTAGTGTAGAGATTTCTAAATGTTTTTTGCTAAGCGCTGCATCAGAGGATCATGTTCCAATCACACCCCCTTTACTTTTCTGAAGAAACACCGTAGAGCCAAGAAGATATAAACTTCAATCCAAATTATTTCACAAACTGGGGAAAAGATTGAGAGAAGTTGAAAAAGCTCAACCTGCCTTCAGTGATGTAGGGTTTCTTGCCTCAAATAATCAACTCTGCTTTCATGCAGATTAGGAGTTGCCACAGAAATGTCTCTCACTTTAGTTGGGGCATCATCAAATAGCCAGAAAGCTGCACTATGGGGTGATCACAACACAACCAGGATGCTTGACTCCTTGCAGATTTCTAGAAAGGAAAGCCGGAAAGACTTTCATTTATATAGAACCTTTCATGACCCAGAACATCAAAAAGTTCTTTAGAACCAATAATGTACTTTTTGAAGTGTATCCAATGTTGTAATATTGGAAACATGGCAGCCAATTTGCGTAAAGTAAGATCCTGGAAACAGCAAGAGATTATCTGTTGGTTCAGGGATCAATATTAACCAGGACACGGGAGAACTCCCTTGCTCTTTGAAATGGTGCTGTGGAATCTTTTAATGTTCATCTGAGAGGGCAGATGGGGCCTCGGTTTAATGTCTCGCCTAAAATATAGCACCTCTGTCAATGCATCAGTCAGTCAAGATTAGAGATACAGCACTGAAACAGGCCCTTCGGCCCACCGAGTCTGTGCCGACCATCAACCACCCATTTATACTAATCCTACACCAATCCCATATTCCTACCAAACATCCCCACCTGTCCCTATGTTTCCCTACCACCTACCTATACTAGTGACAATTTATAATGGCCAATTTACCTATCAACCTGCAAGTCTTTTGGCTTGTGGGAGGAAACCGGAGCACCCGGAGAAAACCCACGCAGACACAGGGAGAACTTGCAAACTCCACACAGGCAGTACCCAGAATCGAACCCGGGTCCCTGGAGCTGTGAGGCTGCAGTGCTAACCACTGCGCCGCCCCTCAACTGCACTGAAGTGTCAGCCTAGATTATGTACTCAAGTCCTTGGATTTGAACCCGTGACTTCTGATTCAGAGGTGAGAGTGCTACTGACTGAGCCACAGCTAACACCCCAAGAACCCTTTCCAGAAGTGGACATTGGACCAACCAAAGCTGCTTCTGCTGCATAGTAACTGATTTTGTTTTTGCAGCAGGAGCTGCTCTGCCTGGAACTGTCCACTTCCTTTGGCTGTGAGAGATTGCATTGGTGGCTCTAATTGTTGCCAGCCCAGTTTTTCTGACCCCCCCACCCCCCCCACCACCAACCCCCACTGATAACCTTGGCATTCCCTCACTTTTTGGAAACCCCTTCTGTAGTGAATGCAGTATTCTATACATGCAAGGAGATAGCAATGTGTAGAACTAGACTTTGCTATGTGTTTGAGATTTCTGTGTGGTGGTGGTTAAGAAACATCTCCCAACATCAAGTCAGCTATTCCATCTCCTTGCATGTTACTCTGAAAATGAGCATCAAACTGATTGAGATGCACTGTGTTATAGATATAAGCATTTATTTTCATATCTCAACTACCTTCCTTAGTTCACTCCACATATTTCCAGAGGGAGGCAACTGGCTGGTATTTGGACGTCAAACAAAGAATCGCAGCATCTGAAATTTGATCTGCTATGTATTTTTGCTAGATCATTTATTGTCATTCTGTAAGAAAAGAGGAGCTGACTATTCCCCTTTGAATTTGGATCTATGAAGATATATAATAGGGTTTAGAATTTTTTCATGAATAATGGTTGCATATTGGTGGATGCTTGGAATGTATTTCTTATTTAGGCACTCATCCAGAACTTTCAGGTCAGGTGCAGGATGAGTCTGATGTACAGTGAACAATCCTCTGCCCGACTATATGCCTTTATGCCATTTCAGAAGAGGACTGCTAATTTCACCATTGTGAATTTTCTGTCTCACTCAAAAATCAACCTTATAGCTTCCCTGAGTGAGATTAGTAATTCAGTTGTAATTGATACTGAATTGTGGGCAGTTTTGTGCTTTCAACCTGAAAAGCACTTCGCCTGCATTTTGGAATCATTCATTGTGGGATGTGCTTTGGTTCTGATTCCATCTGGTACAGGCTTTTTAAAAAAAAACTCGAGCCCAACTCTCTCAATTTCAGAATATTCAGGTGAATGATATGCTAAACCACCTAAAAGAAGTGAAATACCAGGTACATTTCCCATCAGTAGCAACGAATAGAATATAGTCATCCAGACAACAAATCAGTGTGAAAAAACTTTACGAAGTACTAAATTGCATTACCAGAAGGTGTGCGATCAACACGTAGCATTTGCTGGGCTTATTCTGTTAAAGCTTTTCCCATATGGGCAAATTACTTTGTGTGTATAAGGTTCTGTCCCGCCACAGTCTACCTGCTTCAATGGGTGCTTGGAGCTCAGGGTCATTGCCCGAAAGGTGGACTGATACACCGCACCAAACAACACGAAAAAAGGAAAGAAGGTACCAGCCCTTCGCTTTGCAAGCTGGAACGTCAGAACTATGTGTCCTGGCCTGTCGGAAGACCTTACACAAATCAACGATTCTCGGAAGACCGCCATCATTAACAACGAGCTCAGTAGACTCAATGTGGACATTGCAGCACTTCAGGAGACTCGCCTCCCCGCGAGTGGATCTCTAGCAGAGCAAGACTACACCTTCATCTGGCAGGGCAGGGATCTTGAAGAACCAAGACAGCATGGAGTGGGCTTCGCCATCAGAAACTCCTTGCTCAGCATGATAGAGCCTCCCTCAAATGCCTCGGAACGCATACTGTCCATCCGACTGCTCACCACCTCTGGTCCAGTGCACCTACTCAGCATCTATGCTCCAACACTCTGCTCCCCACCTGAAGCTAAAGACCAGTTCTACGAGCAACTCCATAACATCATTAGCAGCATCCCCAACACCGAACACCTATTCCTGCTGGGGGAATTTAATGCCAGGGTTGGGGCCGACCATGACTCATGGCCCTCCTGCCTTGGGCGCTATGGCGTTGGAAGGATGAATGAGAACGGGCAGAGACTGCTTGAGTTGTGTACCTATCATAACCTCTGCATCACCAACTCGTTCTTTCACACTAAACCCTGTCACCAGGTTTCATGGAGGCACCCAAGATCGCGTCGTTGGCACCAGCTAGACCTCATTTTCACAAGGCGAGCCGCCTTAAACAGTGTTCAAATCACACGCAGCTTCCACAGTGCGGACTGTGACACCGACCACTCCCTGGTGTGCAGCAAGGTTAGACTCAGACCAAAGAATAATTTGGTCATTCCAAGCAGAAGGGCCACCCGCGCATCAACACGAGCAGAATTTCTCACCCACAGCTGTTACAAAAATTTCTAAATTCACTTGTAACAGCCCTTCAAAACACTCCGACAGGGGATGCTGAGACCAAGTGGGCCCACATCAGAGACGCCATCTATGAGTCAACTTTGACCACCTACGGCAAAAGTGCAAAGAGAAATGCAGACTGGTTTCAATCTCATAATGAAGAGCTGGAACCTGTCATAGCCGCTAAGCGCATTGCACTGTTGAACTACAAGAAAACCCCCAGCGATTTAACATCCGCAGCACTTAAAGCAGCCAGAAGCACTGCACAAAGAACAGCCAGGCGCTGCGCAAACGACTACTGGCAACACCTATGCAGTCATATTCAGCTGGCCTCAGACACCGGAAACATCAGAGGAATGTATGATGGCATGAAGAGAGCTCTTGGGCCAACCATCAAGAAGATCGCCCCCCCCTCAAATCTAAATCAGGGGACATAATCACTGACCAACGCAAACAAATGGACCGCTGGGTTGAGCACTACCTAGAACTGTACTCCATGGAGATTGCTGTCACTGAGACTGCCCTCAATGCAGCCCAGCCTCTACCAGTCATGGATGAGCTGGACATACAGCCAACCAAATCAGAGCTCAGTGATGCCATTGATTCTCTAGCCAGCGGAAAAGCCCCTGGGAAGGACAGCATTACCCCTGAAATAATCAAGATTGCCAAGCCTGCTATACTCTCAGCACTACATGAATTGCTATGCCTGTGCTGGGACGAGGGAGCAGTACCCCAGGACATGCGCGATGCCAATATCATCACCCTTTATAAAAACAAAGGTGACCGCGGTGACTGCAACAACTACCGTGGAATCTCCCTGCTCAGCATAGTGGGGAAAGTCTTTGCTCGAGTCGCTCTGAACGGGCTCCAGAAGCTGGCCGAGCGCGTCTACCCTGAGGCACAGTGTGGCTTTCGTGCAGAGAGATCGACCGTTGACATGCTGTTCTCCCTTCGTCAGATACAGGAGAAATGCCGTGAACAACAGATGCCCCTCTACATTGCTTTCATTGATCTCACCAAAGCCTTTGACCTGGTCAGCAGACGTGGTCTCTTCAGACTACTAGAAAAGATCGGATGCCCACCAAAGCTACTAAGTATCATCACCTCATTCCATGACAATATGAAAGGCACAATTCAACATGGTGGCTCCTCATCAGAGCCCTTTCCTATCCTGAGTGGCGTGAAACAGGGCTGTGTTCTCGCACCCACACTTTTTGGGATTTTCTTCTCCCTGCTGCTTTCACATGCGTTCAAGTCCTCTGAAGAAGGAATTTTCCCCCACACAAGATCAGGGGACAGGTTGTTCAACCTTGCCCGTCTAAGAGCGAAGTCCAAAGTACGGAACGTCCTCATCAGGGAACTCCTCTTTGCTGACGATGCTGCTTTAACATCTCACACTGAAGAGTGCCTGCAGAGTCTCATCGACAGGTTTGCGGCTGCCTGCAATGAATTTGGCCTAACCATCAGCCTCAAGAAAACGAACATCATGGGGCAGGACGTCAGAAATGCTCCATCCATCAATATTGGCGACCACGCTCTGGAAGTGGTTCAAGAGTTCACCTATCTAGGTTCAACTATCACCAGCAACCTGTCTCTAGATGCAAAAATCAACAAGCGCATGGGTAAGGCTTCCACTGCTATGTCCAGACTGGCCAAGAGAGTGTGGGAAAATGGCTCACTGACATGGAACACAAAAGTCCAAGTGTATCAGGCCTGTGTTCTCAGTACCTTGCTCTATGATAGCGAGGCCTGGACAACGTATGTCAGCCAAGAGCGACGTCTCCATTCATTCCATCTTTGCTGCCTCCGGAGAATACTTGGCATCAGGTGGCAGGACCGTATCGCCAACACAGAAGTCCTCGAGGCGGCCAACATCCCCAGCTTATACACACTACTGAGTCAGCGGCGCTTGACATGGCTTGGCCATGTGAGCCGCATGGAAGATGGCAGGATCCCCAAAGACACATTGTACAGCGAGCTCGCCACTGGTATCAGACCCACCGGCCGTCCATGTCTCCGCTTTAAAGACGTCTGCAAACGTGACATGAAATCCTGTGACATTGATCACAAGTCGTGGGAGTCAGTTGCCAGCGTTCGCCAGAGCTGGTGGGCAGCTATAAAGACGGGGCTAAAATGTGGCAAGTCGAAGAGACTTAGTAGTTGGCAGGAAAAAAGACAGAGGCGCAAGGGGAGAGCCAACTGTGCAACAGCTCCGACAAACAAATTTCTCTGCAGCACCTGTGGAAGAGCCTGTCACTCTAGAATTGGCCTTTATAGCCACTCCAGGCGCTGCTTCATAAACCACTGACCACCTGCAGGCGCTTATCTATTGTCTCTCGAGATAAGGAGGCCCAAAGAAAGAAAGTCGAATCATTCAGCACATGGGACTAGTTTTATTTTATCAATCCTGCAGCTTGATTGTGTAGTTTGCTCTTTCTATTTACACAGACATTGTTTTGGTATTTTCAATCACAGAATTTGGAGAACTTCAATTAATGCAGTTCATTAAATGATGATGGAGGAGCATTACCGCGCAATTCTGTGTCGGCACGAGAAGGTGCCATGATCTGAGAAACCTGAACCAACATTAATTTTCATGATTGTGTCATGCTAGGTCCCCACCAGCCAAGAATGAGGCACATTAATTTTGACATGAACATTGATTTTAAACTGTTACTGGAGTGAAGAAAGGACTTGTTAAACAGATCAACCATGGCTGGAAATTATTTTTTCCATACTAACAGCTATCGAAGGTGAGGAAGCGCATTCCAAGGCCTGCTAAAGAGGAGACAAGCCACAAGGGCCAGGACTGGTTAGACCAGCTGGTCACATGACTACTGGGGTGTTCCAGAGTTTTCTTTTGAACTGGCCACACAGAGTGTCTGTTTGCTCCTGGACTGAGAAGATCTGTCTTCTGTCTGCTCCCATCTCTTTCTCACAAGCCTCTGAATCCACTGAAGACACATGAACCTCAAGAGAGAAAAGTCTCCTCCAGCGAACAAGGTTTAAGAAGAATACTGGGCCAAAACGAAAAACAAGATCTATCTGCAATCAAGGACTCTACAGTGAGCTCGAAGAACCGTAACAAAAACTCTTCAGATATTGCCTCAAACCTTTCCACTTTGTTTTTTTTCTCTTTTTTGTCTCTATTTACAAGTGTGTATCACGTATGCATGCTCGTGTGGGCGCGTTGTGTATCCGTAGGCATTAACCGAATTAGAGTTTAAGTTTAATAAATTTCAACTTTTCTTCTTTAAACCTAAGAAAGCCTGTTTGTGCTGGTTTCTTTGCCTTATAATTGGAAAGCGGTGAACAAGGATTCACCAAGGGGAAGCTAAAAACAAGGTGTGTTTAAAATTAAACCCTGTTAGGTAAGATGAGGTGAAGGCTGAGAGGACCCCTAGACACCTTTCTCACCTGGTTGTAACAGAAATTTGGGTGCTAGCATCTGGAATTGACCCACAGACAAACGAGAGAAATTGGAAGTGGGAAGCCAAATTGTTCCCAATCAAAAGAGCAAAATTGCAATACAGGTTTTCTTCTTGTGTGTGATTGAATACTAGCATGTCTGTTGTAGAGTTATACAGCACACGAACAGGCCCTTCGGCCCACCGTGTCCACGTCGGTCATCAAGCACCTATCTATTCTAATCCCATTTTCCAGCACATAGAGTCATAGAGAAGCTCAGTCATAGAGCAACTGAAGCTAGTAGCTCTCCAAGCCAGGGTGAAGTAATTTTGGATAAGTTAAAATTACTATCCATGGAGGAGTTGAGGAAATGGCTGAGCAGTGTGGAATCACTATGTGTCAATACTGGGAAGTCTGAATTCCTAAGGCTAGTGTCCAGCCATTTTTCCCTTGAATCTGAAGAAGCAGAAACAGGGTTAGAAACAGACTCCGACAGGGTGCGGTTAGCAAAGATACAACTGGAACAGAGGAAATTCTCGGGGGAAAGCAGCAACAGCCTAATTCGTTGCACCACGGTTGGCTCTGCTGCACAGGGGAGGAGTAAAAAATGTGGGAATGCAATATTTATAGGCGATTCAATTGTAAGGGGAATAGATAAGCGTTTCTGTGGCCGCAAAAGAGACTCCAGGATGGTATGTTGCCTCCCTAGTGCTAGGGTCGAGGATGTCTCAGAGCGGTTACAAGACATTCTGAAGGGGGAGGGTGAACAGCCAATGGTCATGGGACACATTGGCACAAACAACGTAGGTAAAAAAAAAAAGGGATGAGGTCCTAAAAGCAGAATATAGGGAGTTGGGAAGTAAATTGAAAAGTAGGACCTCAAAGGTAGTGATCTCAGGATTACTACTAGTGCCATGTGCTAGTCAGAGTAGAAATAGCAGGATATATTGGATGACTACGTGGCTGAAGAGATGGTGTGAGGGGGAGGGTTTTAGATTCCTGGGACATTGGGACCGGGTCTGGGGGAGGTGGGACCAGTACAAACTGGAGGGGTTACACCTGGGCAGGACCGGGACTGATGTCCTAGGGTATTTTCTAGAGTGGTTGGGGAAGGGTTAAACTAAAATGGCAGGGGGATAGGAACCTTTGCAAGGAGTCAGAGGAGGGGGGAATCAAAGACGAGAACAAAAGACAGTAAGGGGAATAGGAAAAGTGATAGACAGAGAAACCTAGGGCCAGAATCAAACAGGGCCACAGTGAAAAATAGTGGGAAGGGGCCAAGTAATCTTAACAAGACAAGCCTTAAGGCTTTGTGCCTTAACGGGCAGAGCATTCGCAATAAAGTGGATGAATTAATCATGCAAATAGATGTAAACTGGTATGATGTAGTCGGGATGACAGAGACATGGCTGCAAGGTGACCAGGGGTGGGAAATGAACATCCAAAGAAATTCAGTATTTAGGAAGGACAGACAAAGAGCAAAAGGCAGTGGAGTTGCATTGCTGGTTAAAGAGGAAATTAGCGCAATAGTGAGGAAAGATATTAGCTCTTACAATGTGGAATCTGTATGGGTAGAGCTGAGAAATACTAAGGGACAAAAAATATTAGTGGGGGTTGTATATAGACCCCCAAACTGTAGTGCTGATGTTGGGAATGGTGTTAAAAAGGAAATTAGAGATGCATGCGATAAAGGAACATCTGTAATTATGGGTGAATTTAATCTGCAAATGGATTGGGCAAATCAAATTAGTCACAATACCGTAGAGGAGGAATTCTTGGAGTGTATACGGGATGGTTTTCTGGACCAATACGTTGACGAACCAACTAGAGAGCAGGCCATTCTAGACTGGGTATTGTGTAATGAGAGAGGAATAATTGACAATCGAGTTGTGCGAGACCCCTTGGGGATGAGTGACCATAATATGATACAATTCTTCATCAAGGTGGAGAGTGACGTAGTTGATTCTGAGACTAGGGTCCTGAATCTTAGTAAAGGAAACTACGAAGGTATGAGGCGCGAGTTGGTTGTGATGGATTGGGAAATGTTACTTAAAGGGATGACGGTGGATAGGCAATGGCAAACATTCAAAGAGCACATGGATGAGCTGCAACAATTGTTTATTCCTGTCTGGCGCAAAAGTAAAACGGGAAAGGTAGCCAAACCATGGCTTACAAGGGAAATTAGAGATAGCATTGGATCCAAGGAAGAGGCATATAAATTCACCAGAAAAAAACAACAGACCTGAGTATTGGGAGCAGTTTAGAATTCAGCAAACGGATATACCGCTTTGGATACTGTTGTTGGGGGCGGGGGGGGGGAATGGCCTCCCAGGGTAAAGCAGCAACAGCCAAGTTCGTGGCACCACGGATGGCTGTGCTCCACAGCAGCGAAGGAAAAGGGGTGGAAGAGCTATAGTGATGGGGGATTCTATCGTAAGGGGTACAGATAGGCATTTCTGTGGTCGCAAACGTGACTTCAGGATGGTACGTTGCCTCCCTGGTGCTAGGGTCAAGGATGTCACAGAGCGGCTGCAGGACATTCTGAAGGGGGAGGGTGAACAGTCAGAGATCGTGTTGCACATTGGTACCAACAACCTAAGTAAAAAGAGGGTGGAGATCCTGCAACAAGAATTTAAGGAGCTAGGTAGCAGATTAAAAAGCAGGACCTCAAAGGTTGTAATCTCTGGATTACTCCCAGTGCCACGTGCTAGTGAGTATAGGAATAGGAGGATAGAGCAGATGAATGCGTGGCTGAAGAGATGGTGCAGGAGGGAGGGCTTTAGTTTCCTGGTTCACTGGGTTTATTTCTGGCAAAGGTGGGACCTGTACGAGTTGGACGGGTTGCACCTGAACTGGAACAGGACCAACATCCTTGCAGGGGGGTTTGCTAGTGCTGTTGGGGGATTTAAAACTAATTTGGCAGGGGAATGGGATACAGAGTGGAGGTACAGTAGGGGGTGATGCGTAGTCAAATATAGAAGAGAAACTGAGTCAGTCTGGAAGGCAAAGCAAATATAGACCTGTTAAGGCACAAGTGAAAAATGCAAGGCTGGATTGCATCTACTTTAATGCATGGAGTCTTCCTGGTAAAACAGATGAATTGAGGGCGTTAATTAGCACATGGGATTATGATATTGTTGCTATCACAGAGACATGGTTGAGGGAGGGGCAGAACTGGCATCTCAATATTCCAGGGTATAGAATCTTCAGGCGTGACAGGGGAGGGGATAAAAGAGAAGGTGGCATTGCATTGTTGATCAAGGAACCAATTACTGTAGTAAGAAGGGATGATATCTTAGAAGGTTCTTCAAATGAGGCCATATGGGTAGAACTTAAAAACAAAAAGAGGGCAATCACTTGGCTGGGAGTGTACTACAGGCCTCCAAACAGTCAGGGAGAGGTAGAGGAGCAGATATGTTGGCAAATCTCGGAGAGGTGTCAAGATAATAGGGTAATAATAGTAGGGGATTTCAACTTCCCTAATATCAACTGGGATAGTCTTAGTGTAAAAGGCTTGAAGGGGGCGTAAATCTTAAAATGCATACAGGAGAGCTTTTTGAGCCAGTACGTAGATAGTCCTACAAGAGAAGGGGCAGTACTGGACCTAATCCTAGGGAATGAAGCTGAACAAGTGGTAGAAGTATCAGTGGGGGAGCATTTTGGGGATAGTAACTATAACTCTAAGATTTAAGGTAGTTATGGAAAAGGACAAAGACAGGCCAGAAATAAAGGTACTGAAGGCAGATTTCAATATGATAAAACAGGATTTGGCCAGAGTGGACTGGGAGCAGCTACTTTTAAGAAAGTCTACGTCAGACCAGTGGGAGTAATTCAAAGAGGAAATAGTGAGGGTTCAGAACCAACATATACCCGCAAAGGTGAAGGGTAGGACCAACAAGTCCAGGGAACCCTGGATGGCAAGGGATACAGAGGATTAGATTGTGAAAAAAAGGAGGCTTATGGCAGATTCGGAGCACTGAAAACAACGGAGGCACTAGAGGAGTGTAGGGGGGTACTAAAAAAAGTAATTAGGAGAGCGAAGAGGGGACATGAAAAAATACGGGCGGGCAAGATAAAGGAAAATCCTAAAAATAAGTAAATTAAGTGCAATAAGATAACCAGGGAAAGAATGGGGCCCATTAGGGACCAAAGTGGCAATCTGTGTGTGGAGCCGGAGGACATAGATGAGTTTTTAAATGATTACTTTGCATCTGTGTTCACTATGGAGAAGGACGATGTAGGTGTAGAGATCAGGGAGGGGGATTGTGATATATTTGAACATATTAGCATTGAAAGGGAGGACGTATTAACTGTTTTAGCGGGCTTAAAAGTGGATAAATCCCCAGGCCCAGATGAGATGTATCCCAGGCTGTTATGTGAGGCAAGGGAGGAGATAGCAGGGGCTCTGACACAAATTTTCAAATCCTCTCTGGCCACAAGAGAGGTACCAGAGGACTGTAGGACAGCGAATGTTGTGCCATTATTCAAGGAGTGTAGCAGAGATAAACCAGGTAATTACAGGCTAGTGAGTCTAACATCAGTGGTCGGGAAAATATTGGAAAAAATTCTAAGGGACAGGATTAATCTCCACTTGGAGAGGTAGGGATTAATCAAGGATTGTCAGCATGGCTTTGTCAGGGGGAGATCATGTCTAGCTAACTTGATTGAGTTTTTTGAGTTGGTGACTAGATGTGTAGATGAGGGTAAAGCAGTTGATGTAGTCTACATGGACTTCATCAAGGCTTTTGATAAGGTCCCGCATAGGAGATTGGTTAAGAAGGTAAGAGCCCATGGGATCCAGGGCAATTTGGCAAAGTGGATCCAAAATTGGCTTGGTGGCAGGAGGCAGAGGGTGATGGTCGCGGGTTGTTTTTGCGAGTGGAAGCCTGTGACCAGTGGAGTACTGCAGGGATCGGTGCTGGGACCCTTGCTATTTGTAGTATACATTAATGATTGAATATAGGAGGTATGATAAGTAAGTTTGCAGATGACACGAAAATTGGTGTCGTAAATAGTGAGGAGGAAAGCCTTAGATTACAGGTCGATATAGATGGGCTGGTAAGATGGGCAGAGCAGTGGCAAATGGAATTTAATCCTGAGAAGTGTGAAGTGATGCATTTGGGAGGACCAACAAGGCAAGGGAATATACACTGGATGGTAGGACCGTAGGAAGTACAGAAGGTCAGAGGGATCTTGGTATACTTGTCCATAGATCACTGAAGGCAGCAGCACAGGTAGATAAGGTGGTTAGGAAGGCATATGGGATACTTGCCTTTATCAGCCGAGGCATAGAATATAAGAGCAGGGAGGTTATGATAGAGCTGTATAAAACACTAGTTAGGCCACAGCTGGAGTACTGTGTACAGATCTGGGCACCACACTGGGCACAGTGGCGCAGTGGTTAGCACCGCAGCCTCACTGTTCCAGTGACCCGGGTTCAATTCTGGGTACTGCCTGTGTGGGGTTTGCAAGTTCTCCCTGTGTCTGCGTGGGTTTCCTCCGAGGGCTCCGGCTTCCTCCCACATGCCAAAAGACTTGCAGGTTGGTAGGTAAATTGGCCATTATAAATTGTCCCTAGTATAGGTAGGTGGTAGGGAAATATAGTGACAGGTGGGGATGTGGTCGGAATATGGGATTCGTGTAGGATTAGTATAAATGGGTGGTTGATGGTCGGCACAGACTCGGTGGGCCGAAGGGCCTGTTTCAGTGCTGTATCTCTAACTAACTAACTAGCTAACTATAGGAAGGATGTGATTGCACTGGAGAGGGTGCAGAGGAGATTCACCAGGGTGTTGCCTGGGCTGGAGCATTTCCACTATGAAGAGAGACTGAAAAGGCTAGGGTTGATTTCCTTAGAGCAGAGAAGACTGAGGGGCGACATGATTGAGGTATACCTCAATCATGAGGGGCATTGATGGGTTAGATAGGAAGAAACTTTTTCCCTTGGTGGAGGGGTCAATAACCAGGGGGCATAGATTTAAGGTAAGGGGCAGGGGGATTTGAGGAAAAGCTTTTTCACCCAGAGGGTGGTTGGAATCTGGAATGCACTGCCTGAAGAAGTGGTAGAGGCAGGAACCTTCACAACATTTAAGAAGTATTTAGATGAGCACTTGAAACGCCATAGCATACAAAGCTACGGGCCAAGTGCTGGAAAATGGGATTAGAATAGTTAGGTGCTTGATGGCCGGCACGAACACGATGGGCCCAAAGGCCTGTTTGTGTGCTGTATAACTCTGAATCTATAACATCAGATTGTTGGTGAGTGGTATTGGAGGGCAGTGCATGCCTGTACCTGTACACTGGGTGCACCTGGAGTTTTCGGGACCGGTGACTGAAGGGATTGTCCCTAGTTTGCTTGTGGACAGGGTTGACCTGGTCTTAGGTGATGATCTGGCGGGGGTGAAGGTGGTAGCTTCCCCAGTCGTGAAAGAAAGACCGCAGCAGGTCAGTGACAGGGCCGTGGTAGGAGGCGGACCCCTGTAGCTTCCCTAAATGTGTCGTGAATCAGGCCATGATCAAACCAGCTCTCCTAGAGGAGACTGAATTAGCACTGCAGGCAGATGACCAGGTCTCTTTCTGTCTGAGACTTTCTTTGGAAAGTTAGGAGATCCAGGAATGAATTAAATAGGTTTTCTCTAGGTGAGGCTCAGCGAGCTGACCCAGTATTGTGAGAGTTAGCACAGGCTGCCCAGTCTGACAGTGAAGCAGAGGGGGTCCCTGATTGCTACTATTTCAAGAATAAGGTATTGATGAGGAAATGGAGTTCCCCTCACAAACCTGAGAGCAGTGGGGCAGAGAAACTGTGAGGGTGATGCCTCACTTGGTCGAAGTGCCATGGGGGAGTGCAGTAGAGTCTACATAAGTACCTGCAGGCAGGAGTGTCCTCTGGGACAAAGGGGAGATTAGCAAAGAATCCTCCCCCGCAGACAGAAAAATTAACACTACCCATCCCCCCAAAGTCAAAAGCCTTTGCATGACTCAGCAAAGCACTGAGGAGAGTTCAGGAAAGACGTGCCCACGACTGACTCTCCTGGGGGAAAAAAAAATTACCTTGGCAGGAACAAAGACCCTAGGCAGCAATGGAAATGGAAGGGAAACTTCCCCATAAAAAAGAACCGCATGTTTATTGGGATGCCAAAAAAGGGGCGATTTTAATAAGTTTTGAGGTTTGTGAATGAATGAGAAATGCATGTTTATTTTTCTGTATCTTATATTTTCTCTGGACCCTTTTAATGAAATGTGCCTTTTCTCAAATCGCAATTCTATCTGCTGGGTGTGGAGGTGTCATGCTGGGCCCACACCTGCCAAGAATGAGACACATTAATTTTGTTATGAACCTTGATTTTGAATTGTTACTGGAGTGAAGAAAGGACTTGTTAAACAGATCAGCTGTGGCTGGGAAAAAAGTTTACATACCAACAGACATCGAAGGTGAGGAAGCGCATTCCAACGCCTGCTAAGGAGGATACAATCCACAAGGGCCAGGACTGGTTAGACCAGCTGGTCACATGACTACTGGGCTGTTTCAGGGTTTTCTTTTGAACTGGCCACAGAGAGTGTCTGTTTGCTCGTGGACTGAGAAGATCTGTCTCCTGTCTGCTCCCATCTCTTTTTCACAAGCGTCTGACTCCACTGAGTCTCCGACAGTGAATAAGGTTTAAAAAGAATGCTGGGACCCAACGAAAAACAAGATCTACCTATAATCGAGGACTCCATAGTGAGCTGGAAGAACCATAACAACAACTCTTCAGATATTGCCTCAAACCTTTCCACTTTACTTTTCTTCTCTTTTCTATCTCTATTTGCATGTGTGTATCGCGTATGCATGCTAGCGTGGGCGCGTTGTGTATCCGTAGGCATTAACCGAATTAGAGTTTAAGTTTAATAAATTTCGACTTTTCCTATTTAAACCTAAGAAAGCCTGTTTGTGCTGGTTTCTTTGCCTTATAACTGGAAAGCGGTGAACAAGGATTCACCAAGGGGGAGCTAAAAACACGGTGTGTTTAAAATTAAATCCTGTTCCAGTAAGGCCATGGGAAGGCTGAGAGGGACTCCTAGACACCTTTCTCACTTGGCTGTAACAATATTAGTTTGTTGAAGGTGATTTGTTACACCATTTCATTGTACAGTATGTGGAAAGTGGTTATCTTATTTAAGTGATATTAAAGGATATATACCACTTTCAGCTTTCAGGTCTGTGACCTTTCATCAGAACTGATGTGATGATCTGATGAAAGGTCACAGATCTGAAACGTAAGCTCTGCTTCTCTCTCCACAGATGCTGCTGAGTATTTCCAGCACTTGCTGTTTTTATTTCAGATTTTCAGCACCTGCAATATTTTGCTTTTACATTAATCTGCCGGTTGTTCAGTGTGAGAATGCACGTTATCTTTTTCAGAATGTCAACTACACTGACTGCAGCAGTTCAAGAAGGCGGCCTGCCACCCCCTTCTCAACGATAATTCGGGATGTGGCATGAATGTCAACCTTTCCAGCAAAGCCCACGTCCTGAGAATGAATTTTTTTTTTTTTTAAGAATGTCCTTTTTCTTTTGCTGATTCTAAAGATTTGGTCAGCTCAATATTACCCCAGAGGTAATTTTATTTAAATTTCTCAATTCTGCTGCAGAAAATTGTGTGCATTTTATACAACAACAGAGGGTTAATGGTCGAACTGGAAACTCACTGGATCTGAGATGGTATGTTCTTGATGGTCTCATTCAAATTGTAATTTACTGATATCATTGGGAGTTGTAATGCAACCAGGTTGCATGTTTGAAAATCCTGGATAATCAATAGGAAGATGTGAAGCTGGTCTGTGTTGCAGTCGGGTTTCAAATTTAGGTCATCATTAAGATTTAGGTAATGTGGAATGATGGATGTGTGAAACTTCAACACCAAGTCCACTTGAACTGAAAATGGCCACGAGCACAAATTCAGTTTGTGCCTGCAAGTTTTGTTTATACTTAGACAGCATTTTGAGTTATATCAGAGAGTAAAATCCCACTGATTAGGAGCCTGTTAATGGTGATTGTAAGGTTATCACTTCAAGAAACATATTGACTAAATACAATATTTTTCCCCCCAACTGCTATTGGTACCAGCACATTAAATAAGTCTACTGACCACACTTCTCTGTGTCTGTATGTGACTAACAGAGCTGTCAACTTCAGGGAGATATTAGGGATTATATTAATGATCAAAATATAAACAGATTGCAAATCTATTTACACAAGCTGAGGCATCTTTATTATTCTGTAAGATATGGGAAAATTGGTAATATTTGTAAACATGAATGAGGAAGACTTGATGGTAACGTTTTGATTTTCACATGCACAACTGTGTAGACATCCATCCCTGAGTAGAAGGAATAATGTGACCTAAATCACCTTACATAGTTGGCTAGAGTTGTTCGGTTTTGTATAGTTGAATGCAGTAACTGCTACATTACTGAGGATCTGCACCCTGTTGCAATTGTTTAAACCTATGAGTCAGTACAATGTCCACCATCTAAATTATCCATTGGTGCTGTTTAATGTTAATTTGTTTGTTCTCTATGCAGGGTAGATATTGTTACAACTTGGATTGGATGAGATATTCCATAGGATTAATTGCTTCATTAAGAACTGCTTTTACAAAGTTCTGCTCCTGATAATTCAAAATTGTGTTTTTACACTCAACACCCTTACGTTATCCAATAATTTGAATTAAATAAATAACAACAACATAGTGGGAAGTTAGTGTTGAAAATGGAATGTTCAGATTATTCCAATTAAGTGACTTTGAATGAAAGACTTGCATTTATATATTTCATGACCACCGGACATCTCAAAGTGCTTTACAGTCAATGAAGTACTAAAGGATCTGTAGTCAGTGTTGTAATGTAGGAAATGCAGCAGCCAATTTGCACACAGCAAGCTCTCACAAACAGCATGTGATAATGACCAGACAATCTGTTTTTTGTGTTGTTGATCGAGGGATAAATATTGGCCAGGACACCAGTGTTAACACCCCGGCTCTTCTTGGAAATAGTGCTATCGGATCTTTTATGTCCACCTCAGAGAGAAGACAGGGCCTCAGTTTAACTTCTGATCAGAAAAATGACACCTCCAACAGTGCAGTGCTCCCTCAGTACTGCACTGGAGTGTCAGGCTTGATTTTGTGCTCAAGCCCTGAAATGGGACTTGAACCTGGAGACTCCGAAGTGAGCGTGCTAGCAGCTGAGCCACGGCTAACACAGTTAAGTGCAATAGATTATTAGGTTTACTTAGATTACAGTTTTGTTTTGAAAATGTACGTGTTTGACCACATTGAATGTGTTTAAAATCATAGGAATAGGCCATTCAGCCCCTCAAGCCTGTTCCAGAATTCAGTCAGTTCATGGCTGATCTGTATTTTAACTCCATCTATCTACATTGGTTCTGTACTCCTTTATACCCTTGAAAAATACTAAGAACTATAAGTAATTACTAAAATATAGTGCTCTCATTTTCAATACAAATGCATATAAAATGGGGGCAAATCCTAGTAACTTTGTACTCTCCCCTTTATGGCATCATCCACTCGACTGGGATCCTTTGAGCAATGGGGAGGAAACTGGGCTCTTTTTTCTCCCTCCCAAATAAAGAGATCCTACACTAGCCTTTCAATTCCACTCCTCAAAATAATTTAGAGGAGCTTTCAAGTGTTTGGTGAATCTTTTCTACGTTTGTTTGTCAACATGAAAAGCAACGACATTAGCAGGGTTAAAGTGGATCATTGTTTTATGAGCAAAGAAAAGATCATGGGGCAAAAAACCTTTCCCTTCCCAAACCCCACTGATTTTTTAAATATGTGTTGTATATTAGAATATTATTAAAAATTGGAGGAGTTGGATGCAGTATTAGAGGTTTATATATTTTAAAATATCTGAGTAGTGTCTTGCATTACACTTTATTAGCTGAAAATCTGTAGTTCTGTAGAAAATTCTATTTATTAGAGCATGGATACCTTAATGTACAGTGCAGTGCAAGTGCAGGAACTGTGATAATATTCAGGAAATGACTGGAGAGCCCTTGAATGCAAAATAAACCATTAGACTTTCCCCAAGGCAGCTTTGTAAGCTTTAATTTTATCTGCTATAAACCTCATGCTGGCAAATTAATGGGTCATCATGAAATGGAAACTTAATTTCAAGATATGGCCTTCAGTGACAAACAGATTCTATGCACATTACTTGTATGCACTATCAGGTTTTCTCTGCATAAACCCGATGGTGTTTAACTGAGACAGAGAACTTGCAAGCGATTGTAAACTGTTTACAACAACAGCTACTTGTATTTTTATAGCATCTTTAGTGTAATAAAACATCCTAAGGTGCTTCACAGGAGCATTACAAAGCAAAATTTGGCGCCAAGCCACAGAGAGATATTGGGGCTGATGACCAAAAACCTGGTCAAAGTAAATGAGCTGAGGCGCACATGCAGTAAGGCAGTATTAACGGAGGTGGAAATAGACCATCTTAGTGATGATGTGGATATGTGGACAGATGCTCATCCTGGGGTCAAGTATCACACTAAGGTTGCGAACAGTCTGATCAGCCTCAGACAGTTGCTAGGGAGAGGGATGGAGTCAGTGGTGAGGGGATGGAGTTTGCCTCGGTGACCGAAGATAATGGCCTTGCTATTCCCAATATTTAATTCATCTCTGTACTTGATCTCTTCAAACCTGGCTTTCAACATTTTAAGTCCACATCCTAAAGCCTACCATGTAAATATTATACTTTTGCTGGGGGTGGTCTGTGAACAGCTCTATCTCCGTTACATTGATGATTAATGGGGCTTGTAAGTCTGTGTCCACATTCTAATGCTTCATCACATTGCCAGAAAAGTAAGCAAGAGGACAATTACCAGTTTCTTTATGGATTATCAAGCGTTTTCAAAGGAGAATTTTTTTTTCTATTTCTTTGTCCATAACACGGTGATGCACTTTAACTGTGTTGATGTCATTGCGTTCACAAACAAATGAGAAGATTTGTCAAAAACAGCTTTGAGAGCCCCACAAAGTTATTGGGTGGGGGCATAGAAAGGCCAATCAATTCAGGGTCTATTTTAATGGCGAGAATATTAGAATGGGAGTTTTCCCCATCTGTAAACACTTTACTCAGGCTGCCAGTAACAGTGATACAAAGGTGGGAATAGGCTGGGTGGCTCATTTTTCGGCCGACACAGGCATGATGGGCCAAGTCGCCTACTTCTGTGCCGTAAACTTTCTATAATTCTAACCAACTCACCAAAGCCAGTGTAGTCAGTAGTTGAATCAGATGGACACTGGGACCCTGCAGAATCCATTCAACTGAGTGCAGCCACACATTTTCAGAAACAATGAGCCTCAACACAATCTAGTTGAAAATCTTCATCCTTGCAGGTACGTCACTGGATTGTTCATCGCTGTCTTTATTGTCGTTCGTTGCAAAAAAATGTTTGCACTTTAATCCCATTTTGTTGCCAAAATCTGTTCTAGATTGGGAGGAACTTGTAAAGAAAGACATACACCAAGATGACCAGATCACCTGTTTGTTGGTGTCATCATGCTGGGCTTGCTCATAACATAAGAAATTACAGTGGGGGAGAATGAGAGAGTAAGTTCATGCATTATTTTGGATATGACAATGATTACACTTATACCCATTATTCAGACGCCAAAGAAATCTGCATTCTATATCTTATATTTTAGTCAGTCCAACTTGCTACCACTTGAGCAATCCTTGAGAAAGGGGAGATAATATCAATGTGTAAATGGGTGGCTGTAAAGCTTGTCAGGCAGATTGTATAAGGG
This sequence comes from Heterodontus francisci, assembly GCF_036365525.1. Lineage (NCBI taxonomy): Eukaryota > Metazoa > Chordata > Chondrichthyes > Heterodontiformes > Heterodontidae > Heterodontus > Heterodontus francisci. Next base: position 83,094,453 of record NC_090377.1, read on the forward strand.
GCTTGGTTTATTGTGTAATTTGAAACATGGTGTGAATAAAACCCATACTAAATGTCCCAGATGCTCCAGCCGTCATGGCGTGTGACACGCTTAATGGACTAGCTGACTTTTTCCTGCCTGTCAATTTTGTATGTTCTTCATAAATCATTTTAGCAGTCATGTGCACTCCATCTTCCAAACCACCCCCCCCCCCCCCCACCCCCCTCCACTCCTCAACACCAACTGAATGTATGCAACATCACAGGAGAAAGCAATAGGGGAGCGAGGGGAGAGCAGGAACATTGGGGGGGGGGGGGGGGGAGCAGAGCATGCCCCCAGCTGCTGTTTATTTGATTACTCTTGACCATAGCGCCCTGGGTGGTGACCCACCCATAAGGCTGGTCCTGCATCATGGACCCCTGGAAAGTCTCTATGGACTCCTAGGGTCCACGGAACCCAGTTTGAGAACCACTCTGTGTTAATAGAAATTAAGTTAATAGATTTTAATGGTGGGCATTTGATTTTCTGCAGTTCTCGTGTTTAAGTAATTCCCTGAGTATTTGCTTCAATTTGGCTGAAACTGTTAGGATCTTTTCACAATTTATTGCCTCTCCTTTTACATTATTTAAATTATGTTTGAGGAATTATTAGGATGAGGTGTTGATGATTTGCATACAGGAAGGGTGGGTACAGCTACTCATTATAGAGTTTGATTTTTGCTCCACGGACCCCCCCCCCCCACCCCATGCATATTCTTAGCAATCATGAGCAGTCTCAAACATTACAATTTACATGAAATGTTTGTTAGTTAGTATCTGCCTCTAAAGAATTGATTCACCATAGTGTGAAGGCATTACTATTGAGCTTCTTTTCCCCCAAAGCTGGTGTGGAAGATATTAATTGTTGAGAATTGTTGTGTGCGTGCATGTAAGATATTCAAGTGATGCCATGATGTTGTAACTTTGAAGCCAAGTGGAAAGTGCTTTATGAAATGTTAATGTTTTATTTATTTTATTATCTTATTGATGGTGTGACATAGTGATGGAATGATATATGTCACAGTTAGTATGGCTCTTCTATAAGTTCTTCATGCAGGCCATACTGGCGATTACCACCATATCGAATTATGCAATGTTGCAGTTCTTCTATTTACAAACTTGCTGACATCTTTCTTTTAAGCAGCCTATTTTACCAATCAACATTGTCTTTTAAAACGACAATGGTTCTCGAGTGAATGTGAAGATGGGGGTTTTATTTTTCATATACTACTGTGCATCATCTCTGATTTGGAACTCCAAGTGTAATCATTTTATTCTTGAGTCCACTGGAGCCCTAGTCATTTTAACTGCATTCTATGCAATTCTACTTCGACTTATATACGTATGCAGAGTCCTCTCCCAGCACCTATCTTGTCTAAGTATTTGAATTTATTTGCAGATGGACGTAAAAGTATGCAGGAAGTCAAGAGTGTCCAAGGAACCCACTTTGCCCCTGCCCCTGCAAAATTTTAACACCTGGTTTGACACAGCACCGATGGTGTGGGACCACCGACCCTAGGATGTCTTGCGCTGCTTTGCTGTAGTTCAGTTAAGCCCCTTGAAGAAGGCTAGGGATGATATGTGTATGAATATGTACATGTGCGTGTGTATATATGCATATAGTTTAGTTTAGTTTAGAGATACAGCACTGAAACAGGCCCTTCGGCCCACCGAGTCTGTGCCGACCATCAACCACCCATTTATACCAATCCTACATTAATCCCATATTCCTACCACATCCCCACAATTCCCCTACCACCTACCTATACTAGGGGCAATTTATAATGGCCAATTTACCTACCAACCTGCAAGTCTTTGGCGGTGGGAGGAAACCGGAGCACCCGGCGAAAACCCACACGGTCACAGGGAGAACTTGCAATCTCCGCACATGCAGTACCCAGAATCGAACCCGGGACGCTGGAGCGGTGAGGCTGCGGTGCTCACCACTGTGCCGCCCATTTTTGGTAAAGGGTTAAGTTTGTACTGAACTCTGAGGGTTGGATGTTTCTAAGCCAGGAACTCCTTGTTGTATCCTTAACTGTAGCTTAGTCTTTGTGTTGGCAAACAGTGTACAACATAGTTTTTTCAGTCGACAAATATCTTTGCTGCTGCAGCATCAGCTTATGTATATATAGAAAATGTAAAAAACATATTACCCCATGTTCTAATAAGTTTTATCTTCCAAAAATAAATTGTTTTTAATTAGAGGTGTGCACTTTTAGGTTTGTTAGTGAAGGGGTACTGACGATTGCAAATACTGAGCTGGGTGTTTCTTATTTTCATTGTGCACTGAAGACTAGAGCAAGACCATTGTTTATTTTCTTCTTCATTCATGGGATGTGGGCGTGGCGTCACTGGCTATGCCAGCATTTATTGCCCATCCCTAATTGCCTTTGAGAAGGTGGTGGTGAGCTGCCTTCTTGAATCACTGCAGTCCACGTGAGGTAGGTATACCCATAGTGCTGTTAGGAAGGGAGTTCCACGATTTTGACCCAGCGACAGTGAAGGAACGGTGATATAGTTCCAAGTCAGGATGGTGTGTGACTTGGACAGGAGCTTGCAGGTGGTGGTGTTCCCATGTATTTGCTGCCCTTGTCCTTCTAGTTGGCAGAGGTCATGGGTTTGGAAGGTGCTGTCTAAGGAGCCTTGGTGCATTGCTGCAGTGCATCTTGTAGATGGTACACACTGTTGCCACTGTGCATCGGTGGTGGGAGTGAATGTTTGTAGATGGGGTGCCAATCAAGCGGGCAGCTTTGTCCTGGATGGTGTTGAGCTTCTTGAATGTTGTTGGAGCTGCACCCATCCAAACGAGTGGAGAGTATTCCATCACACTCCTGACTTGTGCCTTGTAAGATGGTAGACAGGCTTTGGGGAGTCAGGAGGTGAGTTACTCGCCTCAGGATTCCTAGCCTCTGACCTGCTGTTGTAGCCACGGTATTTATATGGCTACTCCAGTTCAGTTTCTGGTCAATGGTAGCCCCTAGGATGTTGATAGTGGGGGATTCAGCGATGGTAATGCCATTGAATGTCAAGGGGAGATAGTTAGATTCTCTCTTGTTGGAGATGGTCACTGCCTGGCACTTGTGTGGTGTGAATGTTACTTGCCACTTATCAGCCCAAGCCTGGATATTGTCCAGGTCTTGCTGCATTTCTACACGGACTGCTTCAGTATCTGAGGGGTCACGAATGGTGCTGAACATTGTGCAATCATCAGCGAACATCCCCACTTCTGACCTTATGATTGAAGGAAGGTCATTGATGAAGCAGCTGAAGATGGTTGGGTCTAGGACACTACCCTGAGGAACTCCTGCAGTGATGTACAGGAGCCACCCAAACTCTTTTCCTGGAGAAGGGCATAACTTTTCCACTGGAGAGTGCACTGAATGCTAATGTTTTAGTGGAAGGTATTGGCGGGGACTATACCTGTACCTTTGTATCGGGTGCACCTAGAGTGTGACCTAATGTTTGGAACGGGACCTGTAGGAGTTGTCCATAGTTTACCAGTAATCAGAGTTCACCTACTTCTGGGTAATGATTTTGGCTGGAGCGAAAGTAGTAATTTCTCCAGTAGTCACAGAGAAACCAAGTGAAGTTAAGAGACAGGACAGTTACAGGAAAAGGTTCCTGGAATTTTTCCTTCATGCATAGTAACCCGAGCAATGGCTAAACAAGTTCCATTGTCGGAGGTAAAATTGGCATCACAGACAGATAGCCGAATATCTGAAAGTTTCTTTGGGGATTTGGATAATCCAAATGAAATAGTTTGGTAAGTCTTCTCTCATCATGGCTCAGCAAGCTGATTCAGAGTTAAATAAAGTGACATAATCAGCTCTAACAGAAGCTGAGGGAAAAGGAGTTCCAGTAGGCTATTAGAGATGGGGTTCTGATGAGGAAGTTGGGGACCTCCTCACAGACCTGCGGACGAAGAATGGATGGCTGTTAATTGGATAGTGATTCCGCCAAAGTATTGCCGGGAACTATTAAGGATAGTGCATGAAATTCCTATAGTGGGACATGTTGCGATCCGGAAAATCAAATCATGTATACGTCAACATTTTTACTGGCCAAATCTTTCCAAGGAGGTGGTGAAATTTTATAAAACACGCCATACGTGTCAGATTGTGGGAAAACCGCAACCTGCCATAAAACCGGCGCCTCTAATTCCCATACCAGTTTTTGGGGAACCATTTAGTAGGGTGTTGGTAGACTGTGTAGGACGTTTACTGAAAATAAAAGCGGGTCACCAATATATACTCACTGTCATGGATATGACTACTCAGTTCCCAGAGGCCATTCCCTTGCAAACAATTTCTGCTCAGGTAGTGGTAGAGAAGTTAACTCAGTTCTTCACGAGATATGGATTACCGATTGAGATTCAGTTGGATCAAGGTTCCAATTTTATGTCTATAAGTTTTCAGGAAGTTATGGGTAATTTGGGTGGAACACAGTTCAAGTCTTCAGCATACCACCCACAGACACGAGGGAATTTAGAAAGGTACCATCAGACCCTCAAAATGATGATCAGGGCATACTGTCATGAATATCCCCATGAATGGGATCACGGTCCTGACTGACTTTGATTTGCCATGGGGGCTTCACCTAATGAGTCTACAGGTTTTAGTCCTTTTGAATTAGTTTATGGACATGAGATGAGAGGTCCTCTAAAACTAATTGAAGAAATATTTTTACGTTCGAGGGATGAATCTTCTATACTGGATTATGTATCTGTGTTCTGGGAACGGCTCACAAGAGCTTGCCATGTGACTCAGGAACACCTTAAAGATCCCCAAACAACTATGAATAAATGACAGACAAACATGCAAAGACCCTGAGCATTTCAACCAGGGGATGAAGTGTTAGTATTATTACTTTTTATAGGGTGAACCGTTAAAAGCACAATTCAGTGGTCTGTATAAAGTGGTCAAAATAATTGGTAAGGTAAATTATTTGACACCCCAGATCACTGGAAAAGTATCGACTGTGTCATATCAATATGTTGAAACGCTATTAATGCCGGGAAGATGATAAGCAAGCACAGGTCTGTCAGGTAGTGGGGGACAGTGAAGAATGAAAGGGATAGTGAGGATGAGGCGGAACGAGGCCTAGACAATTCTCAAATTGAACCTGTGATTATCTGGTTAGCTAATACTGAATTGCTAGGGAGATTGGACACTATGCTTTCATATTTGGAAGCAGAACAATGAGAAGACTTGACAAGGCTACTCACAGCATTTAAAAGAGTCGGTAGGGATAAGCCAGGATGTACAACCATAGCCACACATGATGTGGATGTAGGGGAATCCATTCCTATAAAACAGCATTCTTATTGCTCAAGTCCAGAACAACAGGCCCAGATAAAAGTGGAAATCCAATACATGCTGGAAAACCACCTAATTGAACCCAGTCAAAGCTGCTGGAGTTCTCCAGTAGTATTAGTGCCTAAACCTGATGGTTCAACTGGACTTTGCCTAGACTACATCAAAGTTAATGCAGAACTAAGGCAGACTCCTACCCAATCCTCGCTTGGAAGACTGTATTGTTAGGGTGGGCAGTGCCATGTTTGTTACAAAAATAGATTTGTTAAAGTTCATACCGAGTTAAAGAAATATCAGCTTTCGTCACACCAGAAGGTCTTTCCCAGTGCTGAGTGATGCCATTTGGGCTGAAAAAAATGCCCCAGCAACTTTTCAGAGACTAATGGACCAAATGGTAGCCAGTGTTCCTAACTGTAGTTTACCTTGATGGTCTGGTTGTACAGCGACACGTGGAAGGATCACCTGAAACAACTGGAAGCTCGGTTTAAAAAAAATTACAATCAGCTGATTTAGTAATAAACCTTACCAAAAACAAATTTGCACAAGCAAGAGTGACCTACCTCGGGCATATAGTAAGGCAAGGACAAGTGTTGCCAAGAACAGCAAAAGTACAAGCATTGGTGGAGTTCCCTACCCCTAAGACTAAGCGAGAAATCATGAGGTTTTTGGGGATGTATGGCTTCGACTGCAACTTTGTACCAAATTTCAGCATTTGAGCTCCTCCGCTAACAGATTTGCTACAGAAAACGAAAATCAAGGTAGTGTGCTCAGGGGAGTGCGAGGCATATTTTGAAAAGTTGAAAGGCATTTAGATTAATAAAGCAGTGTTGGCTGCTCCAAATTTCACTAAGCCCTTCAAGATAGCAATTGATGCTAGTGACCTGGGGGTCACTGCAGTCCTGTTACAAGATGATGAATCAGGCATAGAAAGGCCAGTGGAATACCTTTCAAAAAAAAAACTAAATTGATGCCAGAAAAAAATTTCACAGTGGAAAATGAAACTTTAGGTCTATTATTGGCTCTTATGCATTTTGAAGTCTATGTCCACCACGACTACAGAGAGACACTGGTATATGCTGATCAGAACCCCCTAACCTCTGGAAAAATTTAAAACCTAGAATGCTAGAATATTCCAATGGAGTTTACTATTACAGCCCTATCTCTTAAAGATTGTCCAAGTTGTGGGCAAAAATAATTTTATTGCAGATGCTTTATCTAGAATTTAACTTCAATTATATGAGTGCAAAGATTGTACAAAGCAAAATTGTATCAAATGCAGGGAAAGTGTGAATGGGGATGAGTGTGAAAATATGTTTTAAAATGTTTACAAACACTTTTTTTTACACTTTTTGCAGTGAAACGCGTTTAAAAATGGCATTTCATTTCTTCAAGGTCGGAGGTGTTACGAGTGTTTCCATTTTTTTTGTTAAAATTTGAGAATTTGGGTTTTAAAACTGTGAAGGATTCCATAGATGCTGGACCTTTTTTTTAAAGAAGGTCACCAGAAGGTTTGAGTCTGAGTTTTAACTGTAAACAGTTACTGGAAAGTACCTGTTCTCAAATAATCCAGCAAGGGTTGTTTATGACTTGGAGAGATGTTTACCAAGAAGTGACAAGCCAAGATTTATGGTTGTCAGGAGGCTTGCTTTCTGGAAAAAAGTTTTCGTGTCAATTTAAACTGTTAAAAAAGCCAGTTGCTTTTTTCCTGCCGCAAGAAGACCACTTAGCTGTTTCTTTTGAAAATAAACCCTGTATTTCCAATGTGGCAGATTCCTATTTGTTCCTTTATTTGAAGGAACCTTGCCTTGAATATATGGGCACTGCAAAAGTGTTGCTGCCTTCCTGCTGTAAGACTTATTTGGAGCCTTCTGTAGCTGCAACTCTTGGAAAGCCTACCCAAACTGATCATCAACATCGCCTGGAAAGAACTGTTCTAGGCAGATCCCATGGACAGCTGTCGATGCATTCGGGATGCCTAACCAGAACAAAGGATGTATTTACATACCTTCTTTTCAACCCAAGTGATTTTTAAAATTCCTTCCAATTCTTTGCAACAGCTGTAAACAAAAATCCCTTTTTTCCCCCAGTTAACCAGTGTGTGTGTATGTGTGTGAGGGCAAGGATAAATAAAGGGCTTTAATATTTCAATTTATGTTTATGTTTTACTTCATTATTGATTAAGACTTGGTTTTTAATAAACGGTTTTTTGTTTATTATACCTGGTTTGTGTGCTTTATTCTGGGGGAAAAAATAGAGTATATAATTAATTGTCTCTGTAGTGGGAAAATTTTAATATATGTTGTGGCCCGTGGGGAAGTGGGACTAGAATAAACAGTGCACTCCTGCTGCCTCGGTCGTAACAGTGTTGAACAGGAATTGTGGTCACCAAGGAAAATCTGCTTTGCCTGTCATCACATCATGCAGAAGGGACATGCTAATGTTTTTGTAATGCAATTTGTGTCCTCAAATCACGATGGAACTTTTGTCGATCCTTTTTTCAAAGTTTGCTACACGAGACAATTAAACTAGATGTCTCCCTTTCAGTGAGGACACTAGCATCTTTCTCAGACCTTTACCATCTTTAATGTCAAGATACTGGGCTGTGACAGATTAGAACAATACTTTGCAAGAATCTTGAGCACTTTTTATTGGATGCCAAACATTAATTTAAAGGTTGTGAATTCTGATCTAGTTATATTATTTTGATTTTATGCAAGAAGCAGTCATTTGGCATAAACGTGACTTGCCCTCATAAGTATCTGAGTCTTTGCTATAATGCCAAGAAAGGAGAAGACTGTGAGGTGACCGGATAGATGTCTTTAAAATCATGAAGTGGCCTGATAGGGTAAAAGTAGCAAAGATGTTTCCACTTGTGGGGAGTCCAAAGCACAGGGACCATAAATAGAAAATAGTCATTTATAAATCCAACAAGAATTTCAGGGGAAACTTCTTTATTCAGAGTGCTGAGAATGTGGAACTCGCTACCACAGGAATAGTTATGGTGAATATCAGAAATGCATTTAACAGGAAGCTAGATAGGTACGAGGGAGAAAGGAATAGATGGCTATGTTTGTAGGGTGAGTGGAGGCATGTGTGGTGCATAAATACTGGCATTAACCTGTTGGGGCTGAAAGGCATGTTTCTGTGCTGTTAAATTCTGTGTAACTGAAGATAGTTACTTTTGAGAATTCTGCATTTCTTCTCTTGTGGAAGACCTAATATCCCAAATATTTCCTTGATTTTAAATCGTGTAATTTCAGAACAAATGCTGAACACTCTTCGATGAGTGGGTAAACATATTTCAAAATATTTTCCATACACAGATGTGATTTCTCTCAGCCGCAGTTGTTTGTTGGTAACTGGAATATAGAAATCTTTCCTTTATCTGGCTGAAAAAGTTATGAGCAAACTGACGTTCAGCCAATTAAGTATATTTATCCAAAGTTTAATATGGTCTTCTGGTTAATAATTCAAAAAATTGTTGAATATTAATCTTTGGCGTATTTACTGGCTATACAGTGGTTTTCACTCCGTCTTTACCTTTATAAATTGATCTAATTAATCAAGTGTCCATTTCCTTTAAGATTCCAAATTCAGTTTGGAGGGTGAGGTGCGATAAAAATTCACCTAGATTACAATCTGTTTTTAAAACCGGATTAAGCTTCAGTTTGTGCAGAATTATCATTATTACCATGATTGTCACAGGGTTGAGATGCCATTTAAATTGGGTTTTGGCTATTGCAAAGCTGTTATTACTGTTGAAATGCAATTTCAGTACTTGTGAATATGCAATTTCCTGAAAAAGTGAGTCAAATTTCATGAGAAAGTTTGTAATTTTGGGGTTTAAAGCCCTCCTCCTCCTCCGACCACACGCTTTCGTGATAAAGTAGGCATGAATATAAAGTGGAGAATTTTACTTTATTCTTGTGTCAACTTGTCCACTAGTGAAAGAAGGAGAATGTGGAACATAGTTCGAAGATCACTATTGAAAGCAGTCCAGTTTGTCAGATTAAGAATGTTCTGTTCCACTGATTCCAGTTTAACAGAGTGACCCTTCAGCCTATGATTAGCTGAGTGGATGTGGTTCTGTTGTGAATGGATCAATTCTTTCGACTTGACATTTTTGGCTGTATGTTGCCAATATAAGAGGTTAGTGGGTTTAGCTAATGTAAAATAAGTTCTTGCTCTTTCTATAGAAATGTAATGTGGCATACAATTATTGTATCTGATCTGTTCTTTGCTTGCTGCATCACTTTGAACATGTTACGAATAAATAGTGGCTATCTTCATGATGTGTTGCAATCAAGAGAAAAGTCGAACAAAGGTCCCATTAACTGGGATGAAAATGACTATATTGTTCTAAAGTTCTGTAAAGTATCGTTTCAAAGTAGCTGCTGTTCTCAAGGTTTTTTATGATTCTGCTACTAGATTATTCAAGAGTGCTGTTACGTACTTTCCTCTAAGCAGATGGTCACAGGCCAGTTGATAATTTTGTCCAGAAACAATAAATGTCAGTAGTACAGCAGATCTTATAAAATATTATCTATTGTTCTGTGACCATCTGTCAAAAGAAGACTCCAGGGATTTTCAAAGGTAGGAGCTCTGGCTTGTGGCTAGCATGTTTTTAAAAAAAAAATGAATTGCCTTCACACAAAAATGGCACAGTTCCGTCAGTAATTGCATTGCGTGATGTGACTTTGAGCAATACAGAGATTGCTGGTTCATGCTGTGATAAATGTTCTGAGCAGCGTTGGTGCAATTGGCCTCAGCATGTCTAGATAATGGGGCAATAAATGTTGATCAAGGTTCCTGCTTCTGTTTGTCATTGACTCCTATTCGAAAATCATTTGTACAATCACCGAGAGAGCGTAGGATTGGATTTGACTCCTCCATGGTAAAATAGCCTGACGTTTATTGTCTGTGCTTGAACATGAAAAATGGCTCTTTAGGCAAACTACCAAAGAAGGTGCATGTGCCAGCGTAAAACTTCTGCTCCATGGGTTCTCCTCTTTGGGAAAAGAGGGCTAATGGGAGAGAAGGAGGTGTGAAAAGCTGGTTTACTTGTTTAATTTGATGATGATGATGAAGAACTATGTATACTATATGTTTATCCCACCAGGAACATGCAAACGGTACAACCTAAGGGTTAAAGATGCAGGGGAGCATTTTTGTGGAGAGGGAAACTGGATAGAGAAAAAGGGGAAAATTGTGGGATGATTGAATGTAAAACCCCACAAAGGCACAAATGTCATTGCTAGCTGTGAGACATTTTTACATAGCTTCACAAATGAGGCTGACTGGAAAATGTATTAATCAGAAAGTATTGGTATTCCAGAATAAAAGAACAAGTGTGAAATGAGAAAATCCATTCAGCCGTCAAGTTTGTTGTTCTACAGACTGTGCCCTTTATCCAGTTTACTTAATCGCTTGAGGAATGCAACCACCCACAGGTACAATGTTCAAATGTTAAATCTTAAAATGCCTCTAACTTCTAAAGACCAGGTGAAAATTCCAGGAAATCTATCTGACAGTAGAATCTAACATATTAGAATCACCAATCAGTTAGATTTCACAGATGCCACTTCCATGGAGTCAGTTGTACAGCAACCTTCACGTTCTACACGTCTGTATCCCTACAAGCTTAATCACATTGATCCATCCTCTTTAAACAAAATAATAGGTGACACAACAGTAACTAATTTAAAAGCAAAATACTGCAGATGCTGGAAATCTGAAATAAAAACAAGAAATGCTGGAACCACTCAGCAGGTCTGGCAGCATCTGTGGAAAGAGAAGCAGAGTTAACGTTTCGGGTCAGTGACCTTTCTTCTAGCTTGTAGTCTCTTTCCCCAAACATGTATTTTTGTGATAGAGGAGAGGCTTTTCTAATTTTAAACCTTATTTCAGGCTTTTTACTGTTCTATTTGTAATCTTTGGATGCTACTGCTGAATTTAAATAGCTGGCTTGCATCTGTAATATCTATGCTTCTCAGCATTGCCCCACTTGGTTTTGTGTTTTTGCTTTCGTGAAAAGAACTTTTCTTCTTTGAGTCCCATCTAACTTAAAGCTAACTCCAGAACCAACCTGTTTGCACTCTCCAATGCATCAATGCTCTTTACAAGATAGTATACCCCAACCTTCACACACTTATAAATGAATTCTACCTGTGAATTATACAAGGTTACACAACTTGTTTCAACTTAACAGATACCCTTGAGATACACTTATTCGACTTGATTAGCCTTGTTGACAACAGCTTTATGTTTACTGGATACTTTCCATCTTTGCTGTTGGACATGCTTTCCACTCTGCATATATATTTCACCTGTTCCGTTTGTGTTCATTACCTTGCATTTAATAATAATAAAATCCATAGAGTTATTAATAGTCTAAGTATTGTAACATGCTATCATCCAGCCCTACAATTATGAATTCTGTTGCAAATGGATTGTCTCTGAAGAAACGTTTTGATCTTAACACCCACTGGGTGACTCATGGTGGTAACAGGTCTCTCTCTGACGGTTTGTTAAGGGCAGCAGTATGAGTTAATGAACTAGGAATATCATAATGCATGGTGCTGAAGTGTGTTGTCTTGGCTTTTTTTTTTAAATAGAAGCTCATTAATAACACTGTTGTAGTACCAGCATTCATTTTGAATAGTTTGTAAATTTGAACAATAATTGGTCTTATTATTTTTCTTGAACATTAAAATGCTGGCATTTGACTTACTCACGCTGGGAGTTTCAGCTGTGTAGATTCAATTGTCAATAGATAGAGTCCCATTTATTGTTTATCTTGTGTATAATGTGGGAATGAGGTGTGACGAAAACCACACCTGCCAAAACGAGACACATTAATTCCGTCATATGGAACATTATTTTTGACCTGTTACTGGATTTGAAATAACTTGTTTAGAAAAGACCACAACAGTGGCTGAAAACATGGCTGCAGATTTGCATTCCAAAAGACAGTTGCTTGAAGAAGACAATGGGAGTGCTTCCCTGATTCAATTAGCCAGATGGATTTTTGGTCAAGAGACTTTGAATGTCTAAGAGCCAGCATTCCACGCCCCCCCCCCCACCCCCTACTGAGTGTGTCGGTTAAGCTTGGGGGAAATCCACAAACCTCACTGGAGAGGTTCCAAATAAGGAGCTAGTCACATGACTAACCCTCTGGCCAACTTGGAGTTGTTTGAATTGTGCTCACAGAACAGTTTTGGGAAGAGACTGCAATTTGAAGACCAAAGAGAAGGAAGGTCTCTCCCTGTCTCACTCTCTCACTCTCTCACTCTCTCACTCTCTCACTCTCTCACTCTCTCACACTCTCACACTCTCACACTCTCACACTCTCACACTCTCACACTCTCACACTCTCACACTCTCACACTCTCACACTCATTCTCACACTCATTCTCACACTCATTCTCACACTCATTCTCACACTCTCACACTCTCACACTCATTCTCACACTCTCACACTCTCACACTCTCACACTCTCACACTCTCACACTCACACTCATTCTCACACTCTCACACTCTCACACTCACACTCATTCTCACACTCTCACACTCACACTCATTCTCACACTCTCACACTCACACTCATTCTCACACTCACACTGTCTCTCATGCCTAGCTCCAGGGACCCACAGAAGACCATCGAAACAAGCTTGAAAGTGTGCACTGGGCCCCAACGAGAACTGCAAGACTTAACTACAATCAAAGACTTTACATCAAACCCAAAGCCAGTAACTGAACTCCAGCTGTTGCTGGAGAGTGGTCCTAAAGGAAGAGTGCTAAATTGGGGGAAGGCCAACTATACCAAAATTCGGCAGGAGCTGGGGAATGTAGATTGGAAGCAGCTGTTTGAAGGTAAATCCACATGTGATATGTGGGAGGCTTTTAAAGAGGGGTTCATTAGCGTGCAGGAGAGACATGTTCCTGTGAAAATGAGGGATAGAAATGGCAAGATTAGGGAACCATGGATGACAGGTGAAATTGTGAGACTAGCTAAGAGGAAAAAGGATGCATACATAAGGTCTAGGCGGCTGATGAAAGACAAAGTTTTGAAAGAATATCGGGAATGTAGGACCAATCTGAAACGAGGAATTAAGAGGGCTAAAAGGGGTCATGAAATATCTTTAGCAAACAGGGTTAAAGAAAATCCTAAAGCCTTTTATTCATATATAAGGAGAAAGAGGGTAACTAGAGAAAGGATTGGCCCACTAAAGGACAAAGGAGGAATGTTATGCTTGGACTCAGAGAAAATGGGTGAGATTCTAAACGAGTACTTTGCATCGGTATTCACCGAGGAGAGGGACATGACGGATGTTGAGGTTAGGAACAGATGTTTGATTACTCTAGGTCAAGTCGGCATAAGGAGGGAGGAAGTGTTGGGTATTCTAAAGGGCATTAAGGTGGACAAGTCCCCAGGTCCGGATGGGATCTATCCCAGGTTACTGAGGGAAGCGAGAGAGGAAATAGCTGGGGCCTTAACAGATATCTTTGCAGAATCCTTAAACACGGGTGAGGTCCCGGAGGACTGGAGAATTGCTAATGTTGTCCCCTTGTTTAAGAAGGGTAGCAGGGATAATCCAGGTAATTATAGACTGGTGAGCCTGACGTCAGTGGTAGGGAAGCTGCTGGAGAAGATACTGAGGGATAGGATCTATTCCCATTTGGAAGAAAATGGGCTTATCAGTGATAGGCAACATAGTTTTGTGCAGAGAAGGTCATGTCTTACCAACTTAATAGAATTCTTTGAGGAAGTGACAAAGTTGATTGATGAGGGAAGGGCTGTCGATGTCATATACATGGACTTCAGTAAGGCGTTTGATAAGGTTCCCCATGGCAGGCTGATGGAGAAAGTGAAGGCGCATGGGGTCCAAGGTGTACTAGCGAGATGGATAAAGAACTGGCTGGGCAACAGGAGACAGAGAGTAGCAGTAGAAGGGAGTTTCTCAAAATGGAGACGTGTGACCAGTGGTGTTCCACAGGGATCCGTGCTGGGACCACTGTTTGTGATATACATTAATGATTTGGAGGAAAGTATAGGTGGACTGATTAGCAAGTTTGCAGACGACACTAAGATTGGTGGAGTAGCAGATAGTGAAGGGGACTGTCAGAGAATACAGCAGAATATAGATAGATTGGAGAGTTGGGCAGAGAAATGGCAGATGGAGTTCAATCAGGGCAAATGCGGGGTGATGCATTTTGGAAGATCCAATTCAAGAGTGAACTATACAGTAAATGGAAAAGTCCTGGGGAAAATTGATGTCCAGAGAGATTTGGGTGTTCAGGTCCACTGTTCCCTGAAGGTGGCAACGCAGGTAAATAGAGTGGTCAAGAAGGCATACGGCATGCTTTCCTTCATCGGACGGGGTATTGAGTACAAGAGTTGGCAGGTCATGTTACAGTTGTATAGGACTTTGATTCGGCCATATTTGGAATACTGCGTGCAGTTCTGGTCGCCACATTACCAAAAGGATGTGGATGCTTTGGAGAGGGTGCAGAGGAGGTTCACCAGGATGTTGCCTGGTATGGAGGGCGCTAGCTATGAAGAGAGTATGAGTAGATTAGGATTATTTTCATTAGAAAGATGGAGGTTGAGGGGGGACCTGATTGATGTGTACAAAATCATGAGAGGTATAGACAGGGTGGATAGCAAGAGGCTTTTTCCCAGAGTGGGGGATTCAATTACTAGAGAACACGAGTTCAAAGTGAAAGGGGAAAAGTTTAGGGGGGATATGCGTGGAACGTTCTTTACGCAGAGGGTGGTGGGTGCCTGGAACGTGTTGCCAGCGGAGGTGGTAGATGCGGGCACGATGGCGTCTTTTAAGATGAATCTAGACAGATACATGAATGGGCAGGAAGAAAAGAGATACAGACCCTTAGAAAATAGGCGACATGTTTAGATAGAGGATCTGGATCGGCGCAGGCTTGGAGGGCCGAAGGGCCTGTTCCTGTGCTGTAATTTTCTTTGTTCTTTGTTCTCCATTGAGTCTTTCTCCTCCTCTGTCTCTATTTGCGTGTGTGTTTATCTAGCATGCATGCTAGCGTGGTTGTGTCGTGTATTTCTAGTAGTTTTAACTGAATTAGAGTTTTAAGGTTAATAAACTTGCACCTTTCTTGTTTAAATCTGAGAAATCCTGTCTGGTTAATTTCTTTCCCTTTACAATTCGAGAGCAGTGAGCAAGGATTCACTGAGAGGGAAGTTAAAACATGGTGTTTAAAAAAAAAAAAAAAAAATTAAACCCTGTTCCAGCCAAACCAGGAAAAGGCTGAGAGGGAACCCCTAGACCCTTTTCTCACCTGTCGTAACAGAGGGGATCAACCATTCAAGGAGAATGCATTTCTTTTAAAAGCAAATGTTTCATCCTATTTCTGTGTGTAGTCAAAATATTTAACTAACGTTGTTGCATGAATCTTGGAAATTGTCAACAGTTATGACAGAAAATGAATCCAGTGTGACAGGATGCAAACAATCTTTCAAGTTTCTCTTGAATGTGGGAACCTAGTTCATGTTATACTCAGTGGCAGCAACATCGAATCCAGCCTATTTGTCCCCCCAGAATAAAAGCACGCCAATCAGGCTTATTTAAACAACAACACAACATTAACTATTCGAAAAAAACAGTCTTAACCACCAATGAGATAAATCTATATCTATGAAAAGCTCCTTATTTCCCTAGCCCTCATGCACACACACATACATTAAAAAAATGATTAACTGGGGAATAAAAGGATTCTGGTTTACAGCTGTTTCATATGAATAAAAGGAATAATAAAATAAGTTCAGCAAAGGATGCTTAAAAAAATCAGCATGATTTATTGTCAAAAAATTGCACAGCAGGATACATGCTTTTAACTTGAGGAAATATTTCAAGGTACACATTGAATCTGTGGAGCAGGGAATTAATCTAATTTAACTGCTTTGTAACAAATATCAATCTCACTAGTGTACAGCTTGCAACCAGAAAAGTAGTACACAATTATCTATTTTAAATCCCCTGATATGCCTGATCTTACTTATAACACCAGTTGACAATTTCTTGCTCGAATCACATTAAAAATTTCTTGCTAATAGAGAACCTCTATTAAAATCCTTATTTTTAATACTGTTTTTTGGTTCCCAGAGTCAGCTGTGTAAATTATCTCTACTGTAACTCAAATCGTTAGGCCATTTAACATCTAGTGAAGTTGCTAGTTGGCCATCCAGGACGCCAGTTGTAATGAGTTTCAACAATTTTCCAGTTTGCTTACACCTGTGACATGCCGAGCCCCAGCACCAATTGTGCTGTATAAAAGCACCAATGTTTTGCAAGTTTTTAAAAATTCTTTCATGGGATGTGGGCGTCATTGGGTAGGCCAGCATTTGTTGCCCATCCCTAATTGCCCTTGACACCCGAGTGGCTTGCTCGGCCATTTCAGAGGACAGTTAGGAGTCAACCACATTGCTGTGGGTCTGGGGTCACATGTAGGCCAGACTAGGTAAGGACAGCAGATTTCCTTCCCTAAAGGACATTAGTGAACTAGATGGGTTTTTACAACAATTGAGGATAGTTTCATGGCACCATTACTGAGACTAGCTTTTAATTCCAGATTTTTATTCATTAATTGAATTTAAATTCCACCGGCTGCTGTGGTGGGATTTGAACACCTGTCCCCAGGGCATTACCCCAGGCCTCTGGATTACTAATTGGGGGACATTACCACTATGCCACCATCTCCCCCATGAGTGTGCAAGTGTGCCATGATGAGATGACAAATGGACATTAATAAATGTTAGTGAAAACCTCTAGCTATTAAAGTTGCTGCTGCAGCAGATTTGTATAATGTACTTGGAACTTTGCATGTTGGGGTGGCTACTCTGCAGTGAAGCAGACCCCTGTGTCAACTGAAGTGTCTGAAAACTCCTCAGTGTAGTGATGCTGTCCCTTTAACTGATCATGCTTGTTCCATATGCATTGGAAATGCAGATTATGATACAGTTCTGCATTTGTTGTAGTCTCAGCTGAGGTATTAGATGCAGTACTGAAGAACTTTTGTATATGCTTATATGGAATTGTACTACAGACTGCTGGACTGCAGCCAGCAGCACTGGAGACAATAACAATAGATTCAAGTACTTGCGTCACTGCTTATTTTTTTGTTTTTGAGAGATGGAGCCACAATTTGAGCTTAATCATTTAATGGTGTTTTATGCTTATTGTCAACTATATGTCAAAATGGCAACTATAAAAACAGACAAAAGTGGATTATTATTTCAGATTATAAGCTAAAACTATTTTCGTCCAGCTTTGAAAATATAATCTTGAGCTTCATATTCGTTTGCAGTAATAATGAATAATGCGTGTTGGCAAGAATCCTAAATACAAAGCAAGGCCTTTTTAGAATTATGTCTGAAGATATCGACACTTGTCTGCATTTTAGGTGTCATTAAAGGAGAAGGAAAGACTCAGAATTGCTTTACATATAAGCTCCATGACACTTATTTTATCAAGTATTTTGTATTCAGTATCCCTTTGTCCAATGGAGCCCTCCAATTTTGGGACTCTGCTGTGTATTGTAATCATGGATAGCAAGAGCAAGTTCTCTTATTTAAGTGGAAGCTGACCCTGTGTACCATTTTAATGTGTATATGGCTAACAGTCAGAAATGGATCTTAGTATGGGTGCCTTTAGACCAGCATCTGTGTGAATGAAGACCAGGATTGGAGGGAGGTGTGGTGTTAGAGTGTATCCTTGAAAGGAAAATAATTGACCAGATTATCTAAATTAAATTAAATACTTAGTGGACCTTGTGTAAATTGATTCAGAAATAAAAATTATCTATATGTGCCACCTCCTCTCTGTTAAATAAAACTTGTTTTTGCTTTTCACTCTTCATTCTTTTGTAACTTTGGGGTGGGGGTAAATTCCATGTCATCTCAGAAGGACACAGAACCAAACACTATAGGAATATATTTCAAAAACTTTATCACTTTGTCAATCCCAAGTACAGAACACCAGCCCTTTGCTGCAACACATCCTACACTGGTGACAACCCTTACAAAAGCCATTTGTTCATTTCAAACAGGCTTTTTCAAGGAGTTCTAAATTTCTGTTGTAGAATTTGCTGCAGTGGCAATATTGGTGACTCTAATGCTTTCCAATCTTCCAGTGGAGAATTTACACCACAATTGACTGGAAAAATAATTTGAAAAAGTGGCAGCAACATGGGGAGCAGCATGGCCACTGGCCAAAGTAAAAGCCCATTGTGCTACTCAGGCCAGATAGTGTTAAAATTAACGTTTGAGGTTTGAACACATACAAATTATAGAGCACCAATTCAGCTTTGGTCAGGACTTTTCAAAATTTTCCATCAGGTTAGTTCATTAGATGGAGCAGTGACACCCGACCCCCCTCCACCCACCTCACATTTTACTATTGAGCTTGTAGAAACTACACCAAAACTAGTTTGCAGTTGCTCAAGTTATCTGTAATCCTAGTGCTAATTCTGATTTACTATTTGGCTTTTAATAAGGTGTAAATATGCACAGTTTGATCACCAACAACCATGTTTACAATACATAGGATTAACAATCCAAATTAGATATAATAAGTCATATTCAAAAGGTAATTTAAGGCTGAGAACTGGCAGTCTGCTCCCATCAGATTTGTCGGGCCAGATTTTGCGGTAACAGCAGAGTCTAATTTTAGTTAGACTTGCCCCCTCAGCTGAGAAATATTTTTGCTGACCAAGTTGCTGAAAGTGTGAGCTGAGAATGGCTCAGTGAGGGAAATGGGGCATCAGATACCTGAGTGAACAGAGCAACCAACTGTATCTCATTAACCAGTTACGTTGAAGAACTGAGAAAAAAACCAGTGCAAGGGCTGAGAAGGAGGGTGAATTAGAGTGAGTGACTTCGATGTCAAATCAGGTAAAGAAAGAAAAATAGAGTGTGAAAGATTAGATTAAAAGAAAAAGAGAAAGAAAAAAGGATTTTAAAAAATTCAACATATCTCCAACAATTAATAGCTGAAGGAATGAGACTCCACAATTACAGTCGTTAATTTTCAATGCCAGAGAGGTTGATTGACCCATATTTTACTGTTAAAGGGACGGTATAAATATATCTTATTAAAAGAGATGCATTGCACAGCCATCACTTTAGAGAAATGATGGTTTAAATTATGAATTAAAATATATAGGAAATTGTGTTTCATTTCTTAAGCAAAATGTTGCACTGCAGGATGAAAATTGTACAAAATTGTAGCACTTCAAAGAGGAACACAGTCCTTGTTACTGGGCTAGTAACCCAGAGGCTTGAACTAATAATTCAAAGATCACAGGCAGAATATTTGATTTCCAGAGGAGGTGGGACTGGAGGTGGGCAGTCCTACAATTTTGTGATGCTGGCTGGTTTGATGGCATGTTCTTGCCTCCAGGCCATTTTGGAAAGTGCCAGTTTGGGTTGAAATGCCTACCTGGCCGTAAGCAGCAGGTAGCCAATTAGACGTTTTAAGATCTCTCTATTGCCGCTGACTGGAATTTGTGGTTGACAGGAGGCACCGCACCCCCCTCCCCCCCCCCGGGTGATCAGATCATGGCAAATGAAAGGAGTTGGCCTCCCCGTGGCAGACTGGGGTTGGCGGGGGCACCAGCACTCCATATAGCTTATTAACTCCCCCTCCCCCCCCCCCCCCCCCCCCCCACCCCCCCACCCCACAATGATGCTCTTGCAGCTGTGGCCAGTTTTTATTGAATTAATTTTATAAGCTTTGAGAGTATGTCTCCAACTTGAGGCGACTCTCTTTCTCTCAGCTGCATCGGCAGACCCATCTCGGATGGTGGGGCTGCCAATATGTCATTGCTGGAGGGCCTCTTATTGGCCCTTCAGCCTCGGGAAACTGCCTGCCATCCTTATCGCAAACGCGCTCCCTGGCCACTAATTGGTGATCCCTTCAAAAATCGCGTTGGGCACGTCATGCTTGTGCCGTTCAGGTCGGGACTCGAAAATGATCCCCACGTCTGTGTCCTGAGCCCAGAGCAAAATTCCAGCCCCACAAGTTCAAATCCTGCTGTGGCAGTTTGAAAATTTGAATATAGTTTAAAAAAAAATGTAGAAATAAAATTTGGTATCAGTAATAGTGACCATGAAGGTGCCAGATTGTTTAAAAAATAAAACTCCTTCACTAATGTCCTTTAGGGGAGGAAACCTGCCGTCCTTACCCAGTCTAGCCTATACTTTTTTTTATTCATTCATGGGATGTGGGCGTCACTGGCTATGCCAACATTTATTGCCCATTCCTAATTGCCCTTGTGAAGGTGGGCGTGAGTTGCCTTCTTGAACAGCTGCAGTCCATGTGGGGTAGCTACGCCCACAGTGCTGTTAGGAAGGGAATTCCAGGATTTTGATTCAGCGACAGTGAAGGAACAGCGATATAGTTCCAAGTCAGGATGGTGTGTGACTTGGACGGGAACTTGCAGGTGGTGATGTTCCCATGCATCTGCTGCTCTTGTCCATCGAGGTGGTAGAGGTCGCGGGTTTGGAAGGTGCTGTCTAAGGAGCCTTGGTGCGTTGCTGCAGTACATCTTGTAGATGGTACACGCTGCTGCCACTGTGCGTCAGTGGTGGAGGGAGTGAATGTTTGTAGATGGAGTGCCAATCAAGTGGGCTTCTTTGTTCTGGATGGTGTTGAACTTCTTGAGTGTTGTTGGAGCTGCACCCATCCAGGCAAGTGGAGAGTATTCCATCACACTCCTGACTTGTGCCTTGTAGATGGTGGACTGGCTTTGGGGAGTCAGGAGGTGAGTTACTCGCCGCAGGATTCCTAGCCTCTGACCTGCTCTTGTAGCCATGGTATTTATATGGCTACTCCAGTTCAGTTTCTGGTCAATGGTAACCCCCAGGATGTTGATAGTGGGGAATTCAGCGATGGTAATGCCGTTGAATATCATGGGGAGATGGTTAGATTCTCTCTTGTTGGAGATGGTCATTGCCTGGCACTTGTGTGGCGCAAATGTTACTTGCCACTTATCAGCCCAAGCCTGGATATTGTCCAGGTCTTGCTGCATTTCTACACGGACCGCTTCAGAAATGCAGTGATTCCAATGCTACTCCAATATGGTTGACCCCTAATGATCCTGCTGAAGTGGCCTAGCAAAACATTCAGTATATCAAAACACTATGAAGTCCACCACCACCTCACAGGGAAACTAGAGATGTATAATAAATATCGGCCTTGCCCGCAATACCTACATCTGAAGAATGAATTTTTAGAAGATTCTGCTGTATCATTATCCATGTTAAATGGGATATAAAATTGACTCTCCATTGAGAAACCAAAGAAGAATATAGTGGATTAGCCCATTGTTTTTTCTTGAGCTTGAATCCAGCCCAGATTAATGGCATGAAAGCTTCATCTGTCAGTTGTATTGGCCCGATGTAAACCAAGTCAAATTCCAGATAGGTGAAAACCTACAGTACCAATTAACACTAAAACTTAATATTTAATGTTAAAAATGCAACCTGCACCATGTTATATGTCCTGCAAAGGCATTAATATTTATCTACTAAATTCTGTATTCATAAGCAAGTCTAGTCCATATGAGGGTGCCAGAAAAAAATTCAATCACTGGTCCTCACTCTATAGCCCAAAGGCTGATCTAGAAGACTTGAATAGGTTAACTAACAGCTTCCAAAAAGTTGTCATGAAATAGCCCTGACATGAAATAAAATATTTGTATGAGCTTTGAAACTGGAGAAGGCAATCACAACTACATAAAAACCTGAGGGGCAAATCCAAATGTTTACAATGCAAAATTGGTGGTGCATTTTAGGAGGTTCATTCTCTTAATTCTGTCCCCAACACACTGTTAGTGCTGTTACTTGTTTTTCTCTCCCACCTTGAAACATCACTCCCAGCTTCTGCCACCTTCCATTACTATGCATTTTTGTCTCCTCATCCTTTCCCGCTCCATTTCATTTACCCCTTTCTTTCTCTCCTTTTCTTGCATCCGTTTCCTCCATCAATTACCTTCCATTTGGCTCCCCTGTCCCACTCAGTCCAGCTCCTAATGTGGAAGAAAGACAGACTTGCATTTATATAGTTCCTTTCATAGCATGTCCCAAGCTGCTTTACAGCCAATGAAGTATTTTTGAAGTGTAGTCACTGTTATAATGTAATGGACCGAATTACTCCTGATTTGCATGCTATTCCCAGTGCCAAAGCAGGGACTGTAGTGTTTGTACACAATTGGTGAGAACTCCTGCAGAGGAAATAGGGTTCTGCCAGGACCATTGGGTTACAGCCTTGGTCTGAACATGGACAAAAGTGCTAAATTCCAGAGGTGAGGTAAGGGTGACGGCCCTTGACGTCAAGACAGCATTTGGCTGCCTGTGGTATCAAGGAGCCTAGCAAAATTTGAAGTCAATGGGAATCAAGGGGAAAGCTTTCCTCTGACTGGAGTCATACCTGGCACAAAGGAAGATGGTTGTGGTTGTTGGAGGTCAATCATCTCAGTCCCAGGACATCACTGCAGGAATTCCTCAGGGTGGTGTCCGAGGCCCAACCATCTTCAGCTGCTTCATCAATGACCTTCCCTCCATCATAAAGGCAGAAGTGTGGATGTTCGCTGATGATTGCACAGTGTTTGATTCCATTCATAACTCCTGAGATAGTGAGGCAGTCCCTGCCTGCATGCAGCAAGATCTGGACAACATCCAGGCTTGTGCTGATAAGTGGCAAATAACATGCGTACCACACAAGTGCCAAGTAATGACCATCTCCAGCAGGAGAGAATCTAACCATCTCTCCATGACATTCGATGGCATTACCATTGCTAAGTCCCCTCCCATCAACATCCTGGAGGTTACCACTTACCAGAAACTTAACTGGATCATGCGCAGAAATACTGTGTATACGAGAGCAGATCAGAGGCTGGAAATTCTGTGATGAGTAACTCAACTTCTGATTCCGCAATGCCTGGCCACTATCTACAAGGCACAAGTCAGGATGTGATGGAATACTCTCCAGTTGCCTGGATGAATATAGCTCTAACAAGAAGCTTGACACCGCCCAGGACACAGCAGCCCACTTCATCATCACCCTATCCATCACCAGTGCACAGTGGCAGTACTATCTACAAGATGCACTGCAACTCGCCAAGGCACCTTTGGCACCTTCCAAACCAGAAACCTCTACCACCTAGAAGAACACAGGCAGCAGGTGCATGGGAACACCACTGACTGTAAATTACCCTCCAAGTTCACACACCATTCTAACTTGGAATTATATCGATGCCATTTCACTGTTGGGTCAAAATCCTAGAGCTCCCCATTTCCCCCCCACCCCCCCCCCCCCCCACCCCACCCCTTAACAGCACTGTACCTACACCACATGGACTGCAGCAGTTCAAGAAGGCAGCTCACCACCACCACCTACTCCAGGGTAATTAGGGATGGGAAATAAGTACAGGCCTTGCCAGCAATGCCCACATCCCATGAATAGATATTAATAAAAAAAATCCCTGCTGTAGCATTAGCTTTGCTGTGGAGGAGAGGGACCAGTCCAGTTTATTAGCAGTTGGATTCGGGTAGTAATGGCACCGGGGGAGAGACATCTGTTTTTTGACAGCAAATGCTGGCTGATCTCTGAAAATGTTGACTCTTAGCATGAATCTAATGGTTGACATGTATGGATGAGAGTAAACTTGCCAGAAATATAGAAACAGATTGTCAGAACTTTTACAAGGATATAAAAAGGAGAGTAGCTTAAGTAAACGTTGGTCCCTGAGAAGCAGAGTCAGGAGAAATGATCATGGGGAATAAAGAAATGGCAGAGAGGTTGAACAAAAATGTTGTCTGTCTTCACAGTAGAAGAGACAAATTATATGCCAGAAATAGAGGATAAGCAAGGGGCTAATAAGAGTAAGGAACTTAAGGTCATTAATAATAGCAGAGAAAAAGTATTGGAGAAACTTATTGCATTAAAAGTCAACAAAACTCCAGGACCTGATGGCCTATATCTTTGAGTTTTAAAAGTGGTAATTGCTCACATAGTGGATGCGCCGGATACGATTTTCCAAAATTCCCTAGATTCTAGAATGGTCCCTGCAGTTTGGAAGTTAGTAAATGTAACACCGCTACTCAAGAAATGAGTGAGGGGGCAAACCAGGAACTATGGGTCAGTTAGCCTGACATTAGTCATTGGGAAAATGCTGGAATCTATCATTAAGGAAGTCTTAACAAAGCACTTAGAAAATCATAGTAAGACCACATCTCGAGTACTGGTGCAAGTTTGCTCTCCTTATCTAAGGAAGGATATACTTGCCTTGGAGGCTGTACAGCGAAGTTTCACTACATTGGTTCTGAGGATAAGAGGATTGTCCTATGATGATAAGAGGCTGAGTAATTTGGGCCTATACTTGCTACAATTTAGAAGAATGAGAGGTTATCGTAATTGAAACACAAGATTCTGAAGGATGACACTGGGAGATTGTTTCCCCTGGCTGGGGAATCTAGAACACAGGCACAGTCTCAGAATAAAGGGTCGATCATTTAGGACTAAGATGAGGAGAAATTTCTTCACTCAGAGGGTTATGAATCTTTGGAATTCTCTACTCGGGATTGTGGATGCTCCATTGTTGAGGCTATTCAAGCCTGAGATAGATTTTTGGTTTCTCAGGGAATCCAGGGATATGGGGAGGGGGTGGGAAAGTGGAATTATGATTGACTAAAATAAATAAGATCAGCCATGATCGTCTTGAATGGCAGAGCAGACGCGAGGAGGTTGTATGGTCTACTGCTCCTATTTCTTATGTTCTTAGGTTAAAACAAGCTGGAGCACGCTTCATCCACTGGATCAAAGGCTAAGTGGATCCATTTCCTTAACGAGGGAGGAGACAAGATTTTAAAATGTTAAGAAGGATTTTCAGAGCTATTGTTCAAGAATGCTTTTAAATTTATAATATGAAATCAAGATTCCTTAGAATTCTTATCAATTAAGGCTCAAACCTGTGACCCAAGTTAATGTGCCAGCTCGCGCGCTCCCATTTTGAAAGGTTTGCATCTTCCAGTTAGCAGTTGCTTCATGGAGCATTAATGTTGAGCAGGCTGCTAGTGGGTTCTGTCAATAGCTTCATGCCTTGATCCTTTGCATTAATTCTCCTCTTGACCTTGTGCAGTACAACATTAGTGCTGGGCCAGTGCAAAGATTTGCAGGGGTTTTTTTTAAAACACAAAAAATGTCTCCTAGGGAAAAACCTTTTGACTCTTTTTTAAAAAAAAACAAGAGCCTGGTTTAAATGTGAGACCTTGACATATTTGATTAAGATGTTGATCGTCATTCAGCTGATATCATTCACAGGCTTCGGGCTGGATTTTACCAGCCCTCTAAGGACGGGGTGGGGGGAAAGCATAAAATGGTGAGGGAAGGTAGAGGGTGGAGTGTCCGTCACTTTCCTGACACCATGGAATTTTACTAGGGGCGAGGAGGGTCAAGGATGGCATTACTGCCAATTGAGGGCAATTAAGGCCTCTTTATTGGGCACCCTGCGGCCCACAGAGGGCCCTCCCGGTGGCAAGGGTCCCCCCTGCTGAAAGACCACTTCCTGTCCTCGCTAATTACCCCTGCAGAACGAGCAGTGGCCACCGCTTCCGGTGGTGCTGCAAAGCTTCTGACCCTCTGGCCAACAGCTCTTGGGGCAGGATCTCGTCCCTTAAAGGGGGCGGCATCCCCAATGGGCAGTTAATTACCTGCCCGCCATTGAATACGGCCAGGGGTCCAACAAATGGCTGAGGTGGAATCACCCCGCTACCACCCTCACTGCCCCCCCCAGTCAATTTCCAGTCTACCGCTGGGATCCCTGCCGCCGAAATAAAATTCAGCCCTTGGTTTCTTGTGATAGGCATTTGTTCACTCCTTGATGTAAAGAAAAATGAAAGAAATACTTGCATTTATATAACGCTTTTCACAACCACCAGATATGTCAAAGCGCTTTACAGCCAATTAAGTATTTTTGAAGCGTGGTCACTGTTGTACTATAATCCAAAGCTAAGATTTTTCTAAGTCAGTCCTCCCTCAATTGTCTTTTTTTTGTATAGTTGCACCATATGTTTATTGTGGGTTTCTTTTAAAACTGTCAAACCAAGCTGATTGATGAGTTGAATCTTTTGATTTTTGACCTTAACAAAATAGGCGTTTGATCTAGCCTTTTAAATGTTGGTCATGCATTATTTGGATAGGTAGATTGTTCCCCTCGTGAAGGGGAACATTTGCACTGATTTCTCTAGATTAGCCCAAAAATGTGTCTTTTTAAAAAAAAAACTGTTACTGCAAATGTCCTTGGTGAAAAAGTGATTAAACTGATCTATATAAATACTTTAATGCAAATACTTTTTCAATGCACTGTACCTCTCCATTTCAAACCACGCTTGTACATACCCTTCCTGGAAGTCATCTTCAGAGAGACACTTGGAGGTGTCTGGAGCAGGTCATGTCTGTCTGACTTCACTGAGGAGAATGCAGCTCTTGATCTGTTTTGTTACAATCTTGTTGGGAACCGTTAACTGGGAATTCAGCTTTCTCTTTTTAAAATTTATTACTGGAAGAATTGCGCCACAAGGTTTCATGTTTAAACAAAAGGCTATACCGTACAAGGTTTGGACACTACAACTTAACACTATAATTTGGAAACACTTATTTTAATATCAAAATCTTAACATGAAGGCATATAATTCAAACTCTAAATCTCAACAGAACACTCCTATTTGACAGTTACATCCATCCCAAGAGTTTCCCTATACGTTACAGGATCTTGGCGGTTTGTTCAGTTTTCCTGGGACCAATTTAAAGTGTACCACAGCTCTTAGGAATTCACTTCGATTTCCTTAATTCCTTAGCTATATTCTGAGGTATCAGATCTCCCAGATCTGGATTCCCAGCTTGAGCATGGGCCTGCCTCAAAACAGAAGCACCCTTGGTTCCTGATGGCCTCTTTGTTCCTGAGTCTGTCTGACTTCCAAAAGCCAACCGACTGACTGTCAGCAAGCATGCAAAAAATACCTGACCCAAAAGGCATTTCCCTAGCAACATCTATTGCCATAATAATGTGGTACATGTGGGAAGTCCCAGATATTAATTTAAACTAATTATTTCCAACTCCAAATCTTCTTTGTTCTGCCAAATCATATGAATAATTTAAACCCCTGACTGAGGTAGCTGCAGACATGCTGTCTCCATCAAGAAATTCAGAGAGATTCCCATTGTGTACGGTCTTCACGCTTCCCATTATGACCTTACTAAATAAACATAGAGCACCCTTTGATTTGTAACCACCCTAGGTTTGCTCTCAGACCAGATGCTTTCAGTTGTCTTGCATTAAAAAAAAATCAATTCCCAAATGAAAAGTTACCTCTAGAAAATTAATATAAACCTTGAATCAGTTGATTGTAACAGTTTGCAGTGTCATCAGGGCACCATGCCGAGTGGAGGCCCAGGTGCATGTCCACATGGATCATAGAGAATCTGGAAATGCATTTCTAGCTGGTGTTCTCGACCTCCCTTTGGTCTACTTGAGTGATGGTGACTAGAGCTGGAAACAGACTGCCTGCCTGCTCTCTTGTATGGGGTTGCCTGAAAGAAGATGGAAACTTTTCATTTTAATGCTAAAAATATTTAAAACCATTTTAACCTTCTGGAATTAGATATTTTTGAGTTATTTCAACTGGAAGTAATCTGTTTTGTATGGAACATAAACCAATATTAAATCATGTAAATTTTAAAAATTATTTGAACCCATTTCTGTTACTGGCGATTGATGTTAAAGGCCTATGCTTTCATGTTGAAAAGCTGATTGAAGCATTTCCTTATGGTTGTGGCACTCTGTTGCTGAACCTCAATGTGATATTTTAACCTTATGCCCTGCTTCAGAAGGAGAGCTTATAAGCTTATTTCAGTTCATTTTCGAAGAAGTTTCCTTATTTTTATTTATACCTATAGTATACATGAAGGCCGTATCTTTTCTCCCTGACGTTATGTACAGTGTGTAGCATGTTGCTATTGAAGTACGGTAGTAACTAATTGGTAATAAAAACAGAAAATGATAGAAATATCCAGCAGTATTTGAGTATTTCCAGCATTTTCTGTTTTTATTTCAGATTTCCAACATCTATAATATTTTCCTTTTAGTAAATGGGTTAAATTATATATCTATATTAACAGATGTGGAGATTGATGGTACATTTTGTAGATTAGGGAGATGTGTACCCCAAATTTTGTGATGGTTGTTTCATAGAAATGCTGATTTTAGAAATGTTTTATGGTAATGGTTGTTTTTCAAGAGGTTTGAAATGGTTAAAGAAAATGAATCAGAAAAGCAGGAAATCTCTGAGCTGCTAGTCATGCAAAAGGTCAACCACTTCCTGGCTCATGACGCTTGAATCTTGAATTGAAGAAGTCAGGATGCAGCCCGAATTGAGAACCTCCTTGAGTGTCCACCCTTCACTGTAGCTGCAACCGAGAAAAAGTATTGGATACCTTTCCTGATGCACTGTAAAACCATTTTGACATTGGAAAGAGATGTATTAGAACTTGTAGGCATAACATCATCATAGGTTGTACTGTATATCATTACAGAGATTAAAAATGGTAAGGCTAAGTTAGTTATTTGATGTATTACGAATTATAGCTAAAAGACAAAATAATTCAATTTTAAAATATAAAGCCCCATTAGAATTGCTGTTAGGAGACCAAACGCAATGGCCTGAATTTTATGCTGCCCCAGCGAGCCGGATGGTGGCGGGGCCGGGTGGGGGGTGACGGAAAAGGGAGCGGGAGGCTCCGGGAGGCCTTCCCAACCCACTCATGCCTCTGCCCCACTTTACTTAGGGTGGGGGTGATAAACGGGCTGCCCACCCCAGGCCAATCAAGGCCCTTAAGTTGCCAATTAACAGCCACTTAAGGGCCTTTGTCCGCCTCCACGGGGATTTTACCCATGGCAAGTGGGCGTCCCGGAGCCGGAGAAGGCCACCCAGTGAAAGCTGGTGGCCTCTCAGTGCCCCGGGTGTGGGCCCTGACAAGTGACACAGAGTGTTCAATTGAGGGACGCCCTCCTTGCACCCAAATGACCACCCTTGCCTCGCTGGGGCTCGACCAATTACCCCCGGCGAGGCAAACCAAACTTAACCTGCTGGGCTTCAGTCCGAGCAGTGGCCACCGCTCCCAGTGCGCTGCTGGGACTAAGAGCTGCTGGCCAATCATTGGCCAGCAGCTCAATGAGGCGGGACTTCCTCGCTCAAGTGGGTGGGAGTCCTGCCTCGCAACAATTAAAGCCTGGGGACCTGTAAAATGCGGGACGGATCCCGAGGCTAGGCGGAAGTGGGCTCGCCACCAACTTTTACCTCGGTGGCCAGCTCCCGTCCGCCCGACGTAAAATCCAACCCCATGTATCTAAAGGTTTGGTGGTCTCCAGAAATAGTTAAAAGGAACCATGAATATTTAGCCACATATATGGCTGTTTCTTAAACTTGGATTGGCATTTCTTCAATGATGCAGTTGCCATCATATATTGGGCTTCTGTGCTGGAATTATAGGCAGCTGTATTGAAATGAGGATCAGTCTCTAAGTTATTGTATGCATTTATATTTCTGCATTTGGGCTACAGTTTCAGAAGAATAAGAGAAAGATGACTCAGAAGTGCTGATACAATATGCAGCAGTTCTCTGTTTTTAACAACTGACTTTGGAAATGTTTTTAAACACTTTCCTAGCTGTGTGTTCTGGTTGCAGGTCTTTCCGAGCAATAGTGATGTGTTTGCTCACTTCCTGAACTTAATCAGAAATAAACTGTTGTCAAAAATGCAAATAAGTGGCTAGGAATTCTGAAAATCTCTTCTATATGAAAATAATTAGTTTACAGTCTTGACTATAAGAAATTATCATTATGTCTAAAGTGTGATTTTAAAAAATTGAGATATTTGTAATAAACCATTGTTCAGTTTTGTTTGGTATTGTATGAAGTAGGATGGGATGCTAAACTCCAGGTTAAAAGCTTTCAAAATTGTCAAGTTTCCATTCAGGTTCAAAATATTTTGAGGGAATTTTAGACTTGTCTTTGGGCAGCTCTTCAATATGCATTGTACATTCACTCATCTAGTACCATTTGCTCAGTATGATCTGTGAATGTTTATGACAACCTCGTCATATTTGAGAGTATTTGGCAAACTTGTATATATAATGGAGAAGCTTCTATTTCCTTATCAAGTAAAATCTAGTCATCAAATGGGACCAACAAAAAAAGCAAAAATGCCAACCCAGAAAGCAAACAAAAGCTGACTTTTTAAGAATAAACCATGTAATGACATTGAAAGTGTAGTGGGGTTTGGGTTTGAAACTTAAGTTGTAAGTATAACCTGAATTCCTTCAATTGTATTGGGAAATAAAACCATAAGTAGATGAAAGTTTGAAGGACACTACAAGTGTTAAAGACTTGCATTTGCCATTTGGGGATTAATGATTTTTCTTTGTTAGAATCAGAAAGTTTAAGGCACAGAAAGAGGCCACTTGGCCCACCATTTCTGTGCTGGCTGAAAAATGATCCACCTATTCTAATCTCACCTTGCAGCATTTGGTCCATAGCCCTGCAGCTTATGGCACTTGAGGTGCATATCCAGACTCCTTTTGAATGAGTTGAGGGTCTCTCCCTCAAATACCCTTTCAGGCAGTGAGTTCCAGACCCCCACTACCCTCTGGGTGGGAATTCCTGATTTCTCAAGTATTTAGAGTAAGCAGCTGTTTTTAATCACTTTGCTTTACAGTAGCAGTAACAACAGGACTTGGGCAAGCGTCTTAGAGCAGTGGTGGAGGATGGGGCCTGTCTGCATTGAATTATATCTGCAAATGTAGACGGGTATTCTATTTTCAAAACTTGGCGCTGGTCAACTGTTAACAAGTGATACGCTTGTAAAATCCATCAATGTCAAAACTTCTGTACAACTAATTTTTGCTTATTTTTCCTACATGAGTCATAGACTGGTGCTTCTGAAGTTGGGCCATGCTTCTTCAGTAGATGCTGAAATATATTGCTCTTAAAAAGGTGTTCTAATCAAACTAGAATGTGCAAAACAGCAGGATTAGAAATGTTAATTTGGTTCCTTCAGTAACTAACTCAAGGCAGTATAACCAATGATGGCATTGATACCCAAACCAGCATACAAATTAGGAGTAGGAGTAGGCCATTCGGCCCTTTTGTGCCTGCTTCGCCATTTAATAAGATCATGGCTGATCTCAACTCCACTTTCCCGCCTACCCCGCATACCCATTGACTCCCTTGTTACTCTGACAGTCAGTCCATCACTTTAAGGTACTGTTAATGAGATACTGTACTTCAAGCACTATTACATGAGAATAAGCAGCATATAATTCAACGTTTAGCTGTTTCTAGTATACAAAAATTGTATGAAACCCTAAGATAACTGAAAAGAATCATCAACTGACACTTTCTAATGCTAATCATGGCTCAAAGAAACCACTCAAAGCATTTTATACAAGATAAAGTACTTTGAAGTAGTGACGCCTGTTGTTCTGTACTAAGTAAGTACAACAGCCATTTTGTTCACAGCAAGATTTCACAAACTGCAATGAGAGGAAAGACCAGTAGATTTGTTCTGTCGTTATTTGAGAGAAGAATAGTTCAGATAGTGACATAGGTTCTTCAACGTTCATCTGAACTACAAGAACAGGCCGATGGAACCTCAGTTTAACATCTCACCCACAAGATGGCATGTCAAACATTATAGCACTCTCAGTGCTGCACTGGAGTGTTAGCTTAAATTGTGCGTTCAAGACCTGGAGTATGGCTGAATATGGAATCTTTTTGGCTAAGCTCACATTTAGCTAACCTAAAATTGCTGAGTTAATCCATCAGTATGTGGCTTCACAGGGGTGGGACATGCGTGTTATCTGCAATCTCCATTTCCCACTGAGAATCAGTTGCTTAAAAGATTAAAATGTTGTGACTTTGCTTGTCTTTCTGATGCTTTGGTATTAATGGATATTCTTTGTCCTGGACTTGCAGGTTGATATTTCCACTGAAATAAAAGAAGCATAATTGTAACAATGGAAGAGGCAGTTCTATCTGGATGCTCACATAATTGGAAAAATGCTGAGGATAAAAGGAAGGCTTGGGCAAGAAGCAGAGACTCGTGGCAAATCTCTGAAGCAGACGACGGGTGTGTTGCTGCAGAGACTACAGTGCTATCAGAAGACAGTTCAGCAAATCTAGAACTGTCTGGAACATCAACTGAAGGTAGGAGTTTTCTGGTGCATAGCATGCTAAAAATTTGCGTACATGTTTGAATAAATAATACCGTATTGGTGGCTAATAGAGATGATATTGTTTTTGTGTAGACTAACAATTTTTTAAAAGTAATCCTTCAACTGGTTGTCTGGAATTACCTGCATGGAGGTGTGTGCACGTGTCTCTTTGTAAACTTAAGCTTCTAGCACTGTGGTCCACTCCTAACTGCCCTTTGAAATAGCCTAGTAAGCCACTCAGTTGTATCAAACTCAGGGCAACTAGGAATGGGAAATAAATGCTGACCTTGCCAGCGATGCACACATCCCGAGAATTAATCAAAAAGAAAATACATGCCAACTATCAGTTTTTTTAATGCTCCTGTCAGCAAGGTACAGTTTGTTAACAAATTCCAGTGTGAGTTGGACCTCCCTACCTGCCAGTAATGGAAGGGATCCTGACTGCTATATACTGTCAATGGGAATTGCTACCTATATATCCAACATTTGGAGTCACTTAAACTAGCAGTAAGACCGGAATAGTGCCAGAAGACTGGCAGACAGATAGGGAGATGGAACGATTCCAAGAAACTTTAGACCAATTAGCTTAATGTCAGTAGTAGGAAAAATAATGGAATCCTTACTCAATAATATAATAGAAAAATATCTAGTAACGGAAAATAAAATAATCAGCATAGATTCTAAAAGGGAAGGTCATGCTTGATCAGCATTATTGAATTCTTTGAAAAAGTAAAGGAAAGGGTAGATCAGGGTAATATAGCAGACATAATATATTTGGATTTCTAAAAAGCCTTCAGTAAGTAGTAGTCTCATATACGCATAGTGGACTCATGACTAAGGTCAGACCATGTGAACTCAGAGACAAGTAGCAGAATGGATAGCAAGCTGGCTACAAAACAGAATGTAGCGGTTAAGGTAGTTACTCAAACTGGCAACAGGTGGGAAGTGGTGGTCCATGAGTTTCGGTATTGGGACTACTGTTCTTCATTTACCTAAATGATTTTGTTTCGGGAATGAAAATACAATTTCAAAATTTGGGGAGGACACCAAATTGGGAGGTGTAGTTAATACAGAGGAGTACTGTGACAAAATACAAAAAGAGATTGCAGAATGGGCTTGTAATTGGTAAGTTAAATTCATTATAGATAAGTAGGAGATAATACATTTTGGTAGTGAGAATAAGAAGGCTGTATACTTCTTGGGAAATATGTTACTAAATTGGGTAGAGGGACAGAGGGATCAGAGGGTACACGCGTACAGAAATCACTAAATGTAGTGGTGATAAGTTTTTAAAAAATTCTTTTATGGGATGTGAGTGTCACAGCATTTGTTGCCCATTCCGAATTGCCCTCAAGAATGTAGTGGTGAGCTGCCGCCTTGAACCACTGCAGTCCATCTGGTGTAGGTACACCTATGGTGCTGTGAAGAAGGGAGTTCCAGTGACAGTGAACGAGCGGCTATTATAAGTCCAAGTCAGAATGATGTGTGACTTGGAGGGAAACTTGCAGGTGGTGGTGTTCCCATGCAACTGCTTCCCCTGTTCTAGGTGCTAGAGGTTGTGAGTTTGGTGGGTACTGTCGAAGGATGTTTGGCGAGTTGCTGTGTTGTATCTTGTATATGATGCATGCAAAGCACTGGGGTTCATTTCTAGAGCGAGTGAATTTAAAAAGAAGAGGTTAATGTTAAATTTGCATAAAACCTTGGTTAGACCACACTTGGAGTATTGTGAACAGCTCTTATCTTATTATTAAAAAAAAATACATAGAGACACTGGAGAAGGTGGAAAGACGATTTACTCAGGCTCTTTTCCCCAGGGGGAAAATGGATGAGGAGTGCCTTAATAGAAGTCCTGCAACTTATGAAAAGGTTTGATTGGGTAGATGTAAAGGTATTTCCACGTGCAGGTGACAACAGAAGTGGGACCATAAATTTCAGAGTCACTAATAAATCCAGTAGGGAATGTAAGAAAAACTTCTTTACCCAGCAAGTGGTTAGAATGCGGAACTCGCTACCACAAGGAGGTGCATAGCATAGATGCGTTGAAGGGGAAGTTAGATAATTACATGGGGGGGTGGGGGAGGAATAGAAGGATATATTGATGGGGTTAGATGAAGGGTGAGAGGAGTCTCATGTGCAGCATAAACCTATTGGACTGAATTGCTTGTTTCTGTGCTATAAATACTGTGAATAAAATGAAAGGAAATAAAGACGTGCATTTATATAGCACTTTACATGACGTCTCAAAGTGCTTTACAGCCAATGAAGTACTTTTGAAGTATAGTTACTGTTGTAATGTAGACAAGATGGCAGCCAATTTGTGCCCAGTAAACTCCTACGAACAGCAATGTGATAATGACCAGATGATCTGTTTCTATGATGTTGCTTGAGGGATAAATATTGGCCACGACACCAGGAATAACTCCCCTGCTCTTCTTTGAATCGTACTGTTATGATCGCTTGGTTCGTGGTTTGTATTAATTTTCTAGAGGTAACTTTTACTTTATTTTAATTTTTTTTTATTTTAGAGATATAGCACTGAAACAGGCCCTTCGGCCCACTGAGTCTGTGCTGACCAACAACCACCCATTTATACTAACCCTACAGTAATCCCATATTCCCTACCACCTACCTACACTAGGGGCAATTTACAATGGCCACTTTACCTATCACCTGCAAGTCTTTGGCTGTGGGAGGAAACCGGAGCACCCGGCGAAAACCCACGCGGTCACAGAAAGAACTTGCAAACTCCGCACAGGCAGTACCCAGAATCGAACCCGGGTCCCTGGAGCTGTGAGGCTGCGGTGCTAACCACTGCGCCACTGTGCCACCCTAATTAATTTGGGAATTTTTTTTTTTAATGCAAGACAAATGAGAACACGTGGTTTGAGAAGCTGGCAAACAAACCTAGGGTGGTTTCAAATCAAATAGTAGCCCATGTTTATTTAGTAAGATCAAGGGAGCCCCTCTTAACTTGTTGATGGAGATGGTGTGTCTGCAGCTGCCATCATCAGGGGTTTAAATTATTCATATGATCTCCCAGATCAAAGAGAAGATATGGAATTAGAAATAATTGGTTTAAATTGCTTTCTGGGACATCCCATTCCTATGGAGGTAGATGATGCTCGGGGTGTCTGTTAGTTTTTTGATCTGTGTGCTGGTAGACAGTAGGTCAGTGAGTTGGCTTTCAGATAGGCATTCATTTGGTTTTTGGAAAGGCCCATGTTCAAGCTGGGTAATCCAGGTTTGTGAGGTGTTGAAGGTGAACTGGAGCATTTGCCTAGTCGAAGCTAGAAGGAGGATCCCCAATAAATCTCAAACCTCGTTACCCCTGTAATGTATAGGGGACTTGAGGTGGAAGTAAAAATCAAGCGAGGATATTCTGTTAAGATTTTAAGTTTAAAATACAAGTGTTTCCAAATTGTAGTGTTAGAAGTGTTTTGTTTTGTTTAATTCTTGTACTTTGTTTAGGACATGAATTCTTGTGGCTTAATTCTTTAATAACTGGGAACTCAACTTACTCTTTTTAAAAAAAATTAATGGTCTTTAAGGGGTTTGTAACTGTACCATAAGATCTTTTGCATCCACCCGAGAGGGCAGGTGGGATGTCAGTTTAATGTCTCATCTGAAAGAGGGCACCTCTGACAGAGCGACACTTCTTTAGAACTGCACTGGAGTGTCAGCCTTGTTTTTTTTTGTGTGCTCAAGTCCTGGAATGGGACTTGATTGCACAACTTCTGACTGAAACGAGAGTGCTACCAACTGAACCACAGCTGACATCATAATACTCGGGTAAGAGTGACGAGTGGAAGGGAAGGAGAGAGAGGAATGGATGAAATTGAATGGCAATAAAACTGAACATTTGATGTATTAGTTTTTGAATTGTAGGCTATATTTATTGCTAATCCATAGCTGTTCTCTGATGAAGGTCATCTGCCTTCTATAACAATTATTTATACAACAGAATAGCTTGCTAGGCTGCATCCAATGGTATTTTAAAGCAATTGTACAACAGAGTGGCATTCTAGGTCACATCAGAAAGCATTAACAATCAATCACAAACTGGACTATAATTGTCATGTGTAGGCCATGCTGGGTAGGAATGACCTTTCCTGCAGGACCTCAGTTAACAAGTTGAGTTTTTATGACAATCTGGTAGTTTTCATAGTTATTTTTCAGATGCTTGCCCATGGTTCAGATGCTCACCCATAATGGGAGTTGAACCCATGACCTCTGGGTTACTAATGCAGTACCATGACCAGAAATAAAGTGGGTAGGGTAGCGAGAAGAAAATGGATGGCAGAGAAGTGAAGAAGGAATGGAGAAATGGATGTCAGTGAAGGAGACAGGAAATGAGGACATGGATGGCAATGAAGGGAGTGAGAAGAGGAGAGGGAAATGGATGGTAATAAAGGGGTGTGGACAGAGTGGAAAGGATGGTGTTGAAGAGGAAAGTGATAGGGGAATGGCTGTCCATGAAGGAGAGAGGTAAGGAAGTAAATGTATAGGAATCGCATGGAATTGGGAAGAGGACGGCAGTGAAAGATTAATGAAGGGTTGAGAAAAGGGAACAGAAATTGGGAGCAGTGTTTTGTTGGGAAGGGAAGAGGAGAGAAGCTGGTAGAACAATTTGGGACGGGTAAAGGAGTGTGCAGCAC
The DNA here is from genome assembly GCF_036365525.1 of Heterodontus francisci. Classification (NCBI taxonomy): domain Eukaryota; kingdom Metazoa; phylum Chordata; class Chondrichthyes; order Heterodontiformes; family Heterodontidae; genus Heterodontus; species Heterodontus francisci. The sequence continues at coordinate 83,131,739 of NC_090377.1, forward strand.
AACACTGCCCCCCCTCGCACCCCCCCCCCCCCCACCCCGTCTATCAAGATCCACAGTGAACCACTGGACAATGTGGATCACTTCTTATACCTTGGGAGCCTCCTCTAAGTAGGGGCAGACATCACCAATGAAACTCTGCATCGCCTCCAGTGTGTCAGCGCAGCCTTTGGCCGTTTGAGGAAAAGAGTGTTTGACGACAAAGACCTCAAACCTGGCGCCAAGCTCATGGTCTACAGTGCTACAATGTTACCTGCCCTCCTGTATGCGTTAGTAACATGGACACTGTTACAACTAGGTGAGCAAGGTATCTAGGGATCCCTTTTATCTTTCACCTGGTCTCACTGTAACAGGATTTAATTTTAAACAGAGTTTTGAGCCCCCCTTGGTGAATCCTTGTTACCACTTTCCAATTATAAGGCAAAGAAATGAGCACAAACAGGCTTTCTTGGGTTTAAAGAAGAAAAGTGAAAGTTATTAAAACGTAAACTTAAATTCTAATTCACTTAATGCCTACGGATACACACTGCGCCCCACGCTAGCATGCACATGCGATATGTACAGAGAAATAGAGACAGAAAAGAGCAGAACAAAAATAAAGTAGAGAGGTTTGAGGCAATCTCTGAAGAGGAGTTTTTGTTATTGCGCTTCGAGCCCGCTGAAGTCCTTGCTTCAAGGTATATCTTGCTTTTTGTTCGGGCCCAGTATTCTTCTTAAACCTTGTTCACTGTGGGAGACTTTTCTCTCTTGGGGTTCATATGTCTTCAGTGGTTTTCAGTTCCGTGAGAAAGAGATGGAAGCAGAAAGGAGAGAGATGTTCTCAATCCAGGGGCTAGGAGCTTTTTTTTTCAAACACTACTTCTCCAATTTAAAACTCCCCTAGTTACTCAGCAGATGGTCACGTGACTGACTGGTTTGACCAGGTTTCTTCTGTGTATTGGGGAACAGGAAATGGTTCCTTTGTTCCAACACTGCTAGAATGCAAGAAAAAAGTCTTTCCATCCAGGGGCTTGGCAACCCATTGTTGCCAAGGCCTTCTTTTCTTCCCAGCAACAATTTTAAAATTTAATGTCCATGTGGTGAAATATATGTGCCTCATTCTTGGCAGGTGGGAGCCTGCATGACAACACTGTACAGCAGACATCTCAAAGCCCCGGAGAGACATCACCAGCGGTGCCTCCGCAAGATTGTGCAAATTCAATGGCAGGACAGGTGCTCCAATATCAGTGTCCTCTCTCAGGCCAACATCCCCAGTAATGTGACACTGGTCATGGATAGTTTGTTGCGTTGGGCGGGCCACATCGTCCGCATGCCTGACACAAGACTCCCAAAACAAACTTTCTACTCCGAGCTCCACCACGGCAAGTGGTTACCAGGAGGGCAGAGGAAACGCTACAAGGATGTCCTTGAAGCCTCCCTGAAACAATGTGACTTCTCCACTGATTTGTGAGAATCTCTTGCCCAAGACCACCCAAAATTGAAGAGACGCATCCGCGAAGGTGCCAGCCAGTTCGAACAACATCGACATGCCCAGGCAGCGACCAAGTGCAAACAGCGGAAGGAGCGCTCGGAAATTCGAGCATCCCATTCACTGGCCTCACCAAATGCCACCTACCCCGCCTGTGGCAGAGTGTGTGGATCCAGAATTGGACTATTCAGTCACCTAAGGACCCACAACCCTGGAGAAAGTCATCCCCGTTCCCGAGGAACTGCCTAAGAAAAGAAAGAAGATAATTGACCTATCCCTTAAACTAATTTGCCAGTTCAACTTTAGCTAGCTCTTCTTTCATGTCCTCATAGTAAAGTACTAGTCTTGGACCCATTATTCTTCTCTCTCAAACTGAATGTAAAATTCAATCATATTATGATCACTGATACCTCGGGGTGCCTTCCCTGTGAGGTCATCGATTAATCCTATCTTGTTGCACAATTCCAGGTCTAGTATAGCCTGCTCTCTGGTTTGCTCTAGAATGTGCTGTTCTAAGAAGCTATCCCAAAAATATTCTATGAACTCCTCGTCTAGACTATCTTTGCCTATCTGATTTTTCCAGTCTATATGTAGATTAAAACCCCCCATGATTATCGCCATACCTTTTTGACAAGCTGCCATTATTTTTTCCTTTATACGCTGCTCTACTGTGTTTACTGTTAGAGCACCTGCACACCTCTCCTACAAGTGACTTCTTGTCTTTATCATTTCTCATCTCTACCCAAACCACTGCTACGTCCTGATTTCCTGAACTTAGGTCATCCCTCTCTAATGTGCTAATACCAACATTAATTGACAGTGTGGTGTGAATGTTACTTGCCACTTATAAGCCCAAGCCTGAATGTTGTCTAGGCTTGCTGCATACAGGTGTGGACTGCTTTCCTATCGGAGGAGTTACTGAAGGGGGAGAATTCCAGAATATGGCACTGAAGGTATAGGAGGGGATGTCAGAGGACTATAGAGTCCAGAGAATGCGGGGCTTGTAATGCTGCAGAAATGAGGGCATGGAGAGATTTAAACTCAAGAAGGAGAATTTAAAATTTCAAGCTTTAAGGGATCAGGAGCCAATGTACACCACTGAGAATAAACAGGACTTGGTGTGAAATAGGATATGAGGAACAGATTGGATGAGCTGAATTTTACAGAGACTGGGGTGAGAGGGCAGCCTGGAGATCACTGGCTTAATCAGGAATAAAGGTGACAAAGGGTTGGATGAAAATTTGAGGTAAATGGGGTGAGGTAGAGGCAGAAGAAGGTAATATGGGGATGGAACTAGGTAATCTTTGTAATGGAGAGAATATGCAGCCAGAAGCACAACTCAGTCAAATCAGAAATTGAGATTGCGGACAGTTTGGTCCAGCCTGCCACAGTGGTTGGAAGGAAGGGTGGAGTCAGTGGCAAGAATGCTTAAATTATGGCAGGGGCAGAAGATGATGGATTAGATTTTTCCAATGTTTAGCTGGTGGCAGTTTTGGCTTATTCACAACTCTATTCGATAAGCAGCCTGACAGCACAGCAGCAATTGTGATGCAGAATCAAATCATATAAAGCAATAAAAGGTAAAGCATCAATTTGGAAAAGTCTAAATAATTCAGTTTTCTCACTTATATGTTTGTACAGAGAGCAGTGTTGTCGTCAGGACATTTACTGAATTGGTGTCAACATTTCACTTAAACTAATATTGTGTGTAATTCTTCATAGTCTCGAATTGTTTCCCCCGCTATCACTATCAGTAACAGTCCTGTAACTGGGTACCACCGAGTGTAGCTCAGACACTTAAGTACAGCTGATTATTGTATAGCTCAGTGACTGCCCACTTAATTTGTGAAAAACATAGTATGAAAATTTCACACCATTTTACTTTATTGATATCCTAGTGAAAGCACTGTAAAGTAAAACTCAACATAGTGCCAAAATTAAACTGTCCTGTGCCAGATGCTGCATGACCTGAAGACTTAATGAATTACTCTAGAACTGATTTATAAAGCTCAGAACCGTATAACAGTCATATTATTGGTGAGGAGTCATTATTTGTTTGGTAAGTGATTCTTAATGTATGTTGCTCTGGTATAAGGGATTTTAAAATGCGCTGTAATATATTTCCTTTCTGTTTTGAGTTGTACATATTAAACTTGTTTTGTATTGTTATATGCATAATCTTCAGTTTGCATGTCTGAGTTTAGTGTGGTTTATTCTGCATTTAATAGGAGTAGTTAGCATGCCAAATATTAAAAGTATCTTCCAGGGAAGGAATTGCACACTCGAGGCAAATACTAGGTCCTCGTACATCTGGAGGATCCCACTTTGCATCTTGTTGGCAGATTTGTCTATTTGCAGAAAAATTGCAAACAATGGCTATACATTTAAAAGATTTCAGTAAAACAAGACAACTTTTTTTTAACTTCAGTGTTGATTCATTGATAGCATTCCTGTCTGAGTCAAAAGCTTATGGGTTCACAGGCACGTGAGCACATCAACTAGATTAAAACTTCAGTGCAGTATTTCTGTACCCCATCTGGTGTCTTTGAGATCACAAAGGAATATGGTATTCTATTTACCTGACTAAGGCGTACAAAGCCTTGTACTACTTCGATAGGCTTGTATTTTGCTGATCTTGAATTCTATTAGCATTCTTAATTTCTTCACCATAATGTCTGAACCATTTTAAAAGGATGATTTTAACGTAACCTACCAGGCGGGAAATTGGCAGATTTGGGTCTGACGCCTATCTTACTCTCCCTGCCCCACCCCAATCTTGAAGTAAAAATCACTCCCTAAATGCCATTTATAGTTCTAAAGCAATTTTTTTGGCTAACTTAGAACCAATGCCATTTTCAGAATGGAAGCCATTTTAAATTAAGATATACAATTATAAAAAGAATTAATTGTGATTATTTCAAATTTGGACAATATAAGTTTGTGGAAATATCTTTTGCCTTTTTTTCCTCCTCCCATTAATTTCCCTAAGGAACTGATCTTCACTCCTGCCCTTAGCAGACATCTTCCACTCTTCTGTTTTTGTTCTCCTTTACTGGATTTTCATAAGTTACCTCCCCTTCAGGCTTTTGGTTTATTTTAAAAATGGAAATGCTAAGAAGAGCTGAGAGTTTGAGTGGAAGTTGCTTGTCAAGTCTACTGAAAAGGCATGTTATTAAGATGAAGAGTCCCAGGTAAGGATAGAATATCTGTGATGGCAATAGTGAATTGCAGTGATGGTACTCAGAATGGCCATTTTTAAATGGTATCTGTCACCAGCACTATTTTTGCCCTAGATCACATGACTCTTACCAAACTCACATGACATCCTATGTGACTGACAAAAGTAAGCTCTTTGTCCTTCTTGACCTATCTGCATACTTTGACATGGTTGATCATATCATCTCCCTCCAAGACCCAACTGGGTGGGACTGCACTCACTTGGTTCCATCCTTATCCATCTAATCATAGCCAGAGAATCACCTGCAATGGCTTCTCCTCCCACTCGTGCATCCATATATCTCTGGTACCTCCCAAGGATCTGTCCTTGATCATCTATTTCTCATGTGTTTCATCTCCATATGCCAAAAGGAGTTGTTGCCATCTGACCTAACAATGTCTTCTTTTGATTCTGGTTCACCCATTCCACTCCTTCCCCAATGAGACGATTGTGAGGTTAAAATCCTTTCAGTGTTGGGTTGGATTGGCATCCTTCGATCTGTGAAAGATGATGTAGCAAACAATCCATTTAGGTGGTGTGTCTTCTCTTGGTGCAACTTTGATGGCTGTGAAGGCCAATCCTTGTGAGACAGGTTCTGCCATAAGTGCTGCATGTGAAGCTGCCAAGTGATGCTGTGAGTTGTTGCTTTTGATATGGACACCTGTAGCAACTGGTCGTCATGATGGTGTACACCAGTCCACAGGATGTGTTGCCATTTCCCTCTTTCACCAGTTAGTGACTCCCAGGTCCAATAGTCAACATTTAGGGCCGTCATGTCATGCTTACAAGCTTCCTTGAAGAGGAGCTGGTCGTCTGGCCCCAGCTACGTCACCATACGGCAGATCCTTGCGTATGTGACCGTCTTCCATCCTGCAGACGTGTCCGATCCACTGAAGCCGCCTCTGTTTGCTTAGTGCCAACACACTTGGGAGCTCTGCCTTTGAGAGGGCTGCTGCATTTGTGATTTTTTTTTTTCCTGCCTGTGTGTACCCATAATGTGCCGCAGACAGCAGAGATGAAAATTATTGAGCTGCTTTTCCTGGTAGCTGTAATTTTCCCATGTTTCACAGTCACATAGCAAGGTGCTGAGAACACAGGCCTAAAAACCATCAGCTTGGTCCTGCAGGTCATTTGGTGTTATACCATGTGCATTTCGCGAGTTGGCCAAAAGTGGTAGCTGCTTTCCCTATGTGTGTATCGTGCTCTGCACCAAGGGCAGATTGCCTGTCACTGTGAACCCAAGGTAGCAGAATTTGCGAACCACTTCCAGTGGGGTGGAGATTCAACACCTTGTCCCATGACCATGGTTTTCTTGACCCTTATAGCCAAGGAGAACAAGTTATAGGCACGGGAGAGACAGTCCATAAGTCTTTGTAGCTGAGGTTCTGTCTGGGCGACTAGCACAGCATCATCAGCGTAGGGGAATTCTCTGATCAGGATGTGATGTGTTTTTGTCTTCACTTTCAGCCTTGATAGATTGTAGGGCTCACCTTCTGACCTAGTGTGCAAGTAGACTCCTTCCATATCTGTAAGGAAGGTAAAGGTCAGGAACATGGGGAAGAAGATGTCAAACAGAGTGAGGAGGCTAGGACACAACCCTCCTTCACTCCATTCTTCACTCTGAAACTGTTAATTTTCTGAGATATCTTCTGGAATCTTTTCTTGCATGTAAATATTTCTTGTCCCAATTGTAAGTGGTGGGGCAAGATACTCTCCAAATTCTAATAGTGTTTTTGCACAGCAGAGTGATTCTAATGCTGTAAACCAAATAGCTTATAATCAGATGAGAAGAGTTTGCTCTTCATAAATACAATAACTAAATAAGTGATTTTTTGAAAGTGTGGTAGATTAATAAAGGAAATGATTTAGCTGACCGTCATTCTAAATTTCAGTACAGTTTGTTTGCAAAAAAAATCAAGAAGATTTGCTGAAGTAGCTAAGTTAACTTGTTCTGCATCTTGCTGCTGCATTTGGCCTTTGAGGATGTTCCTAAGATATAGTGATCTGGTGAAACCACTGGACTCATAACTCAGTCTGCAGCTGCAATTCATATTTGCTGGAACTTTGAATATTCTGTGCATATTGAAAAGCAGCATGTTAACTCCTGGTGGTTACCATGTCATTAAAAAAAAACTGTTCAAGATCTTTTAAAGCCCCACATACATATTCAGTCTGATTTCTTTTGTTTTTGAAGGCTTCAATTTCTAACCATTTTAGTTCTGGATGATACCTTGTTAATTAAATGTAAAATGATAACACATTAACACATAAACTGATATCTTTTGACAGAAAATGGCATTTCAAATAAGAAGATTGAAATTTGGCTTCAAGATTGTGGGTAAGTTGTTTCTGTTGGAGGAATATATGGTGAACTCTCTTTTTTTTAAAAAAAGAAATACATGTTTAATATAAACTAAAATTCATAATACAGAAAGGTATAGCAATTGTGGCAGCTTTATTCTGTTGTCATTTTCTCATTACTCTGTCTTAATATTCAAAATTTAAACATGAATGCACACCAAACAATTAACACTGATTTGAATTAATCTGGTGTTTTCTTTTTAGCACAAATGCCTTTCCATATTTCTGCTGTTCCATTTTTTAGACCACGGTACAAAGACTATTCAGAAATAAGCAAATGGGTTTTAGGGTCAGGGCAGTTATCTGAAATGTAGTATAATATGCAATTCTTCTACCCTGAGGATTTTAGATCCGTTCCAAGAAAAGATAGGATCATGTGGTTTGCTTATACAATTGGTCTCTCTGTAACAAAGTTTCATTTATGTTTAGTTTTCTTTGAGCCTTCAAAATGACTTGATGTATAGTTTTACTTAAGGGGAAATGTAGGTCTAAGAAGAGTACTGTACATTTTATAGCAAAAGTACTTGAGAATTTATTGTATTTCTAAAATCATTATTAGTGACATTAGGAGACCCTCAAGACTAGCGATGTCACTGGCGAGTGACCCAGAGTGGCTACATAGTCAGCAGTGAAGGCCTCGTCCTCCTGCACAACCATTTGCTTATGGAACTGCTCCAAGATGCACCAGACACACTCCTCATCAGTGACTTCAGTGGAATGATCTAGCAGGAAATTCACAAGTGACAGACTTACAAGAATTGTAAATAAAATTCTTGTGTGTTTTATTACAAAAAAGAAGTACTACCCTCAACTTGCCTTTCCCTTTATCCACTCAAATATTTATTTCAATCAACCCACTGTCTGGCTTCTTGCTCTTCCAGCAAGCAAAGTAGAAAGGTTGGTCTTTCCTATGGACTTCTTCACAGCAGCTATTAATATTCTATAAATGGCTGCAACAGAAGGTGCAGTCCTGCAGGAAGACTAGCCCTAAGCTTTTTGTCCATCTGGGCTCCCCCTCTCCCCCACCCCATCCCTTTTCTGATAAATTGTTTAATTGTTTTGCCTGAGAATTAACATGTTTCTGCCTAAAATTGATTCAGATATACTACATTACAAGCCAGTGGCCACTTGCATTATCAATCTCTAAACATTTCATTGTCTCATCATATACCTAATGTACAAATGCTTCTAGTGCACCTAAACCAAACCCTCTAATGTTGTTAAAAATGTAAGTTGAAATAATTTCTGGGAATTCAATTTTTTAAAAAAAATCCTGAACCTTCCAATCATGTAATATCCAACCTTTCAGTTAACTAATCCAAGTATTTGTTATTTTCTTTGGAAGTTGCATGTCACATGATTCAAGGAAGAACATTTGTAAAATTAATTTGGGAGGTAAAAGGGTTGTAGCAAGTTTAATATTTCAATTTTTGTTTAAGCAGGGAAATAAGAAACCTGTTAGCATTTGTACATGGGAAATACTTTTTAAAATGGTACTGACTTTCTGCACAAAACGGTTTTGTAATAGTAATTCCTCAGCCATCAATTACACTTTTTTGAGGTCCAGTCATTTGCTCCATCTTGAATACAAGTTAAGGTTACATTGGTACAACAGTATTCATATGACACAAATTAGCATTATTACACACTTATTGAAAATTTGCATATATGGTTGTTTGTGTTATACTAGTGGGTTTTCTGTGACATTGCTTGTGGTGCACCAAAGGATATTTATAAATGTGAGATTGGCCACTTAACAATTTAGAAAGAAGTCTGTGAGGGAGACACTTAGAAGTAAAATGTGAGTTTCCTGATGAACCTGAGAGAATCAAAAACACTATCAGGATTTTGTTGGATGAAATTTGAGATGTATGGCAAAAGCGATGGATTTATGTAGACAATAAAAAAAAATTCAGGCTGTATAAATGCTTTTTCTCTAGAAATAGCACTTAATTGGTAGAAAATATTTAGTTACACTCTGCAAATGTACTTGTGCTCAGAATGAAAACAATTTGCTGTTAAAATTATAAATCTCTATGTAAAAGCTTGTGATCCACAAGATCAGAATACCTACTAGCAGTAATTTACTCATTTCAGAACTACTACATGTACAACGATGTTCATCTTTTAAGTAGTATAATCACTGTTCAGGTTGGCATGCTTGTTGAAGGTGAAATAAGTGGAGGTAATCTGCATTATGCCTCCTTTTTAAAACACTGGAAAATATGAAGAACTTTTGGCTGTCATTTGCTGTTTCCCATAAAGCTTTTGCCAATGAGCACTCAGCTTTTTCTCAGTGGTAGCATTCTTTCCTCTGAGTCAGAAGATTGTAGGTTTAAGTCTCTCTCCAGAGGTCAGAGGTGCCTTCTTTCAGATGAGAAGTTAAAGCGAGGCCCCATCTGCCCTCTCGGGACGTAAAGTATTCATGGCACTATGCATAGTAGAGCAAGGGGGTTCTTGTGTACTGGCCAACATTTGTCCCTCAGTTTATGCTTAAAACAGAATAACTAATCATTTATTACGTTGCTGTTTGTGAGACAGTGCTGTGTGCAAATTGTCTGCCGTATTTTTTACAACAGTGAATATTTCATTGGCTGTGTTGTGAAAGGCGCTACATAAATGCAAGTTTTTTTTTAACAGCATGCATCTTAAAACCCTAATGTTATTTTACAGTAGGCAACAGAGACATGAAAATGTACAGCAATGTATTGGCCTTTGCCTTTTACCCTTCTCCAAAGGACAGTATTGTATTAAGATTAACAAGATACTATAAACTAATTTCTGAATTTCATACACTTTCCTAAAACAAAATATTTAGATGGTGACCATTTTCACATTGCAAACTTTGGTTACCCAAACATCAATTATTTTTGGATAAAGATGCTAAGTTGTGGGGTACTGAACCAAAAAACTTCCTTCTGAATACAAAAAAGGTATATATCTCATAATGTGCTCATTTAAAGCTCAATTTTTGACTAGGTGGAATAACATAATTTAGTAAAAATTTGTAATCTTTCCAGTAATGTCTGGCTGCTTGTGGAATATTACACAGGAAATATTGTTTGAACAGTTATCATACAATAATTCAACTATTTTTGTGTCAATTGTGCAATAGAAACCAACCAGGCTAGCATAGAAATAACTATAAAATATCCCATAGAATATGGTTAATTACGGACTTGGCTCCTGTATTAAAGGATGACTAGGATTATCTCTGGTGTGCACTATACAGTTGGTAGGAAATGAGGAAAATTTCAAGTGGCATTGCCTTGATTGCAGGGAACTATCATGTAGTTTTCTTTGCAATGACATGGCTGCAATGCAGAGCAGAAACCATATATTTTAGCTCCTCCCAAGTTATTGTCACAATTCTTGCTCCATTAAAAGTGCTGCATTGGTGCATGAGCAGGCTGCTGTGTTGTCATCTGGTGTAGCACAATACAGAAGCATTCCATTATTCAGCAGCTTTTTATTGCTCCATATTTTTGAAAGGAAAGAGAGACTTGCATTTATATTGTACCTTTCATGACCTTAGGATGTCTGAAAGTGCCTTACAATTAAATGCTTTTGAAATGTTATCACTGTTATAATGCTTGGTTTAAATAAAGTGAACAATTTTTAAGGCAACAGGTGTGTGTCATAGTTGGTGGCAAATTTACTGCTTATAAAAAAAAACCCACTGATAGGAGCTTTAGTTAGCTAATTATATACTTATCCTGGTATCCTATCCTCTTCCAAAGCTGTTTCTTAATTATAAAGTAGAAGCTGTTGGTATGGTAATTATGCTTATATCTGCTCGTCTTTGTTTCTGGCAGAGTATGCACTAATACACGTTAAACGACAAACTTGTTTATTAAACTTTTATTCAACACTTGCAGAACACCATTAGGGGCATATTTGGATGAACAAAGCCATCTACCATTGAAGGGTAAGTTTGTTCTTCCCAATGGATATTGCTTTGGATTGCTAGAAAAGGTGTTCGGTTTATGGACATTTAATGAGCATGACTTTTTTTGTTTTTGTGATTTTATTTTCAGAGTCAAAGCTTAAAAATGTAACTTGTGTAGAACAATTTTGATATAAGCAAAGGCATTTTGAGAAATGAAGGGTAAACATGAAAGGTTTCCGCTGACTTAAGCTTGTGACTGTCCCAACAGGTGCAGTTACAAAGAATGGATGTAGCTTTGAGGATGACCTGTCGCTGGGTGCAGAAGGTGGGTATGTTTTAAATGGAGGACGTGCAGTAATATTTTCACCAGGCCTACATTGTATTCGGTTAGCTTGTTAATTTTGTGAGTTACCATTGAAAAAGAGTCATTAGTACCTTCTGCCGATACAATTGTGAGTTGTTACTGACGTTGATTGTAGCTCAGACACTGCTGCTCATCAGGTTTCTTTAACATCTGTGTAGCCATTGCATAAACATTGGAATGTGTCAAATGGCCAATGTTCATGTTTAGTAGAAGGAAAAGTTCCAGAACTATCATTGAAAATATCATTTGGATATTTTCCACAACTTAATTTAGAAATAGGTCTGAAGTTTAGAACAATACATTTTTTCTTTCCACAGCTGTCTTGTAACATGCTGCATTTAGGAAAATGCTCAACCTGTTTTCAAGCCTTAGCTTGCACCATAGTGAAACTGCAGTTAGGAGATGTGACAAAGGATGGTTTTCCCAAAAATTTATTGCCATTGTTAAAATGATATCCACATGTACACAAATGAGCTACCATCTCACTTTTGTCAACAGTATGCACTCTAGGTCATGTAGAGACCAAGCTTGGTGCAGATGTTCACTGACGATTGCATAATGTTCAGCACCATTCGTGACGACTCAGATACTGAAGCAGTCCATGTAGAAATGCAGCAAGACCTGGACAATATCCAGGCTTGGGATGATAAGTGGCAAGTAACATTTGCACCACACAAGTGCCAGGCAATGACTATGTCCAGCAAGAGAGAATCTAACCATCTCTCCTTGACATTTGTTGGTATTGCGATCGCTGAATCCCCCACTATCAACATCCTGGGGGTTACCATTAAACAGAAACTGAACTGGAGTAGCCATATAATTACCATGGCTACAAGAGCAAGTCAGAGGCTAGGAATCCTGCTGCGAGTAATTCACCTCCTGACTCCCCAAAGTCTGTCCATCATCTACAAGGCACAAGTCAGGAGTGCGATGGAATACTCTCCACTTGCCTGGATGGGTGCAGCTCCAACAACACTCAAAAAGCGCAACACCATTCAGGACAAAGCAGCCTGCTTGATTGGCACCCCATTCAGAAACATTCACTCCCTCCACCACTGATGCACAGTGGCAGCAGTGTGTACCATCTACAAGATGCACTGCAGCAATGTACCAAGGCTCCTTAGACAGCACCTTTCAAACCCGCGACCTCTACCACCTAGAAGGACAAGGGCAGCAGCTGCATGGGAACACCACCACCTGCAAGTTCCGCTTGAAGCCATACACCATCCTGACTTGGAACTATATTGCCGTTCCTTCTCTGTCGCTGGGTCAAAATCCTAGAACTCTCTTCCTAACAGTACTGTGGGTGTACCTACCTCAAATGGACTGCAGTGGTTTAAGAAGGCGGCTCACCAGACCTGGGTGGCGCAGTGGTTAGCACCGCAGCCTCACAGCTCCAGCGACTCGGGTTCGGTTCTGGGTACAGCCTGTGCAGAGTTTGCAAGTTCTCCCTGTGACCGTATGGGTTTCCGCCAGGTGCTCCGGTTTCCTCCCACAGCCAAAGACTTGCAGGTTGATAGGTAAATTGGCCATTGTAAATTGCCCGTAGTGTAGGTAGGAGAATGGTGGGGATGTGGTAAGGAATATGGGATTAATGTAGGATTAATATAAATGGGTGGTTGTTGGTCGGCACAGACTCAGTGGGCCAAAGGGCCTGTTTCAGTGCTGTATTTCTCTCTGACTCTATGACTAAATGCTGGTCTAGCCAGCGACGCCCACATCCGATGAATGAATTAAAAAAAAATAAAGCTTGCTTTGCTCTGTTTGACAATTTGCCTTAATCCCAGCCCTAAATTCTCATCCTTTGGTTCTCAAATGGCATTTCCAATTTACACATCAGCCATCCATGAAGTCTGAGTGAGGTTGCTAGTTTAATGCCCATTTAGTGCCAGATTAGAGTTAGTTGTGTACTGTGGGTTTTTGCCAGCTAGACAATGGGTTTAATGTTAGAGCATTTACATATCAGTAGAGAGAAGATTTTCATCCCGTAAACTTGAGCTGGATTCCAACTCAAGCACAGGATGAAAGAACTGTCTATTAAACATTTGTCTTTCCCCTTCTCCTTCCACTAAACCTTAACATCAGAAACTCTGATATAGGGGAAATTACAAGAGAGAATCAATAACCCAGTTCTCTGTATTTCCATGTATTAATCCTTCAATGTAGTGCTTCACCATCCCTAAGAGTTGTTCTAAAACTGCTTTGGAGCACAAGTAAAAACTGGTTTTCCCTCCCTTTACTTAATTGTTTCTCAATCTTACTTTTGACTGGATTTGAATGCACATAGAATGGGATTGTTACCTGGTGAAGTAGTTTGATCTTAGTTATACTTCCTTATTGTTACATCAGGATTGTTCAAACAACAAAATTATTTTCCTACTTGGCAAACAGTTAGCTAATTTTCCTTTAGTATCATGCTTGCATTTTAGTAATTAAATTGCTGTGAAATTGATTATCAGGATGGAGATCTTATTGTCTGTCTACAAATGATTGGTTGACCATTATGTTTTTGTGTAAAGCATTTACCAGTTTTGACAAGTTAAGGAAGTCTTGCCAAGAAAAACGTCTGCAGATCAAGCTATAGGAACAGAATCTATGTCCCAGTTGTGTGGCTGTGACATTAAAGTTACCCAGCTCCTGATTAATACATAGTTTTCTTATATAATTGAACTGTTTGTTCAAAGAGGAAGTGCCTTGTGCTTAAGACTTTAATTTGATTCCTATATTAGATGAAAATTACATTTAACTTTTACAAAGTTTGTAAACACATTAAAACAACAGCCTGGTTCCATCATTTTGTGGGGATTATTGCATTCAATTTCTAATTACAGTTTATGCCAATGATTAGTTTCCTCTAACCTTGTTTACCACTCAGAATTATATTAGTCTTGAACAAAGCTGCTACAACATGAGATGAGATAATAACACAACATGCTCCTCCAATGCCTCTCCACTGTCGTCCAGCTGGGTACGACTGCTCTCACCTGGTTCCATTTGTATCTATCTAATTGTAGCCAAAGTATCACTTGCAATGGCTTCTCTTCCCACTCCATGCATTCTTACCTCTGGTGCCCCCCAAGGATCTATCCTTGGCCCCCTCCTGTTTCTCGTCTGCACGCTGCCCCTCGGTGACAATATCCAAAAGCACTACATTAGTTTTCATCATGTATCCTGATGACACTCAGATCTACCTCACCACCACTCCTCTTGACTCCTCTACTGGTATTTTATCAGACTGCTTATCCAACATCCAGAACTGGATGAGCAGAAATTAATTAATTATTGGAAAGACTGAAGCCATTGTTTTCCTCGGTCCAAACTCCATTCCCTAACTACTGACTCCATCCTTCTCCCTGGAAACAGTCAGAGACGAAACCATTCTTTTTGCAATCTTGGTGTCATATTTGATCCTGAGATGAGCTTCTGACCACATATCTGCGCCATCACTAAGACCGCCTATTTCCATCTGCGTAACTTCGCCCTTGCTTCAGCTCACCTGCTGCTGAAACTTTCATTCATGCCTTTGTTACCTCTAGACTTGTCTATTCTAATGCATTTCTGGCCAACCTCCCATCTTCCACCCTGAATAAACTTGAGGACATCTAAAACACTGCTGCCCATGTCTTAACTCACAAGTCCTGTTCCCCTATCACCCCTGTGCTTGCTGACCTACATTGGCTCCCGGTCAAGTAAAGTCTTGATTTTAAAATTCTCGTCCTTGTTTTCAAATCTGTCCACGTCTTATCCCCTCTTCAGCTGTGGAATTTCCTCCAGCCCCACAACCCTCCAAGAAATCTGCACTCATCTGATTCTGGCCTCTGAACATCCCCTTTATTAATCGCTCTATCATTGGTGGCCATACTTTCAGCTGCCTAGGCCCTAAGCTCTGGAATTCCTTCTCTGCCTCTCTACCTTGCTTTCCTCCTTTAAGACACTTCTTAAAACCTATGTCTTTGACCAAACTTTTGGTCATCTGACCCAATATCTCCATGTGTGGTTTGGTGTCATGTTTTAGTTTAGTTTAGAGATACAGCACTGAAACAGGCCCTTCGGCCCACCGAGTCTGTGCCGACCATCAACCACCCATTTTATACTAATCCTACACTAATCCCATATTCCTACCACATCCCCACCTGTCCCTATATTTCCCTACCACCTACCTATACTAGGGGCAATTTATAAAGGCCAATTTACCTATCAACCTGCAAGTCTTTGGCATGTGGGAGGAAACCGGAGCACCCGGAGAAAACCCACGCAGACACAGGGAGAACTTGCAAACTCCACACAGGCAGGACCCGGAATTGAACCCGGGTCGCTGGAGCTGTGAGGCTGCGGTGCTAACCACTGCGCCACTGTGAAGCACCTTGGGACGCTTTGTGATGTTAAAGGCACTGTGTAAATATAAGTTATATTTGTCTGTGGCATAAAATAAACATAAAATGGTAAGCTTCCTTTTGAAAAAAGGGGTTTTGCAGTTTTTCCAAGGTGATTTTATGAAGCAAGAGTAAGCTAATTTATATGACCGAAACTGAGATTTGAACTTATGACCCTTAGCAATGGCATTTCAATTATTAGAGCAGTGCATCTGTATTGCAAATTTTGGACCAACCCTAGATGTTAAGAACAATTATTACAGAACTGTTTAAAACCTTTAAAGCTCAACATATGCAGGCTTAATTTCTAACAATCTTAGTTATGTCTAATAGCTTATTAATCAAATGAAAAATGATAGTGCTGTGCACTAAGTTGATGAAATCTCCTTTTGATAGAAAGGGACTGTATAATAGGATTAGATATTGTGATTGTTGTATTCTGTGATTGCACATGTGCCTCGGTGCACTTATTTTTCCTGCTTTTTGTCAGCAGACTGATGAGCACTGTAGTAAGATGAGATCAACTGTAAACTGACAAACTGTTTTATTTTACATGAAATATGTGATTGAATTTCATTGAAATCATATTCAACTTATTTTTCATGTTATGAGGAGTGATACAAAATAACAAAATATGCATATTAATGGGCTAGTCCCTTGACATGCGAGCAATTCCTGTAACTAGCCAACACTAACCTCTCAAAGAACATGTCTGTTCTTCTCTTAGCCTGGATTGCTTAAAGTGAGATCTGACTGACTGACTGACTTTCCAAAATATTAATAGAAGCAGAAAATGCTGAAAACACGAGGTCAGACAGCATCTAAGGGATAGGAAAGTAGGGTTCCAGTTCAGTCTATGCCCCTTTTCAGAACCCAGAGGGAGAGAAAAAGAGAGAGGATAAACAAAGTTTATTCTCTGC
Source organism: Heterodontus francisci (assembly GCF_036365525.1). NCBI lineage: Eukaryota > Metazoa > Chordata > Chondrichthyes > Heterodontiformes > Heterodontidae > Heterodontus > Heterodontus francisci. The sequence continues at coordinate 83,148,328 of NC_090377.1, forward strand.
CTTTCTCCTAGCTCTCTGTTTTAAGGATTGGCTCATTGGCTAGTAATAAAATTTGCCACCTCAAATCAGGAACCACCAATGGCACCTACATTGCCTTTTCAGTTAAGATGACAACAAAGCCACTTCCCGGTGCAAATTTCTCTGGAAATGTTGGAATGCACAAACTAATATGCATCATTGCTTTTAATGGCAAATCCATTTTTCTTCACGGGTGGGGAGATTCATCAAATTCCTAGCTGCCCTTGATTATAGTGGTTTTAGCGTTTTTGCTATCAAGTCATAAAAGTATGCTGGAACTCTCGGAATTAAACATTTGTATCCTGAACCTGACTTTATATCAAAATGAAGTATAGCTTAAAAGTAAGTATACTTTCCTCCGCTATTCTCCTGAAGATTTTAACTGCTGTTGGACCACATTCTGCAGCTGCAGCAGCCATCAGCAACCTGTTGCAATGAGCAGCAACTTGCATTTTTAATAAAACAAAGTACTGGAAATACTCAGGTCTGGCAGCATCTGTGAGGAGAGAAGCAGAGCTAATGTTTCAAGTCAGATATGTCTCTTCCTCAGAAGAGGCATACCGACTAGAAAGTTAACTGCTTCTCTCTCTCCACAGATGCTGTCAGACCTGCTGAGTATTTCCAGCACTTTCTGTTTTCATTTCAGATTTCCAGCATCCACAGTATTTTGCTTTTATTAACTTGCATTTTTATACTGCCTTAATGTCCCAAAGCATTTTACAAAGGTATGATCAAAAAAGGACGCTGAGCTAAGAAAGGAGATATTTGGAGGGTTGACCCAAACCTTGTTATACAGTATGTTATGTGCAGCAGAGTTTTGGATGAGCTGAAGTTTATGGATGGTGAAGGATGGGGTCGCTAGTCAAATAAACACTGGAATAAGCAAGTCTGGAGTGACAGGTGCATGGATGATGGTGGAAGTACATGTTACAGAATAGAAATAGACGATATTTGTCATGGAAGGCTTAGGAGTCGGAAATTCTAAATTTAGGATCAAATGGGATGCCAAGGTTGCAAACAGTCTGGTTCAGTCTGAGAAAATGGCTGGGGAAGCGGATGGAATTGGTGATGAGATTATTTTTATTTCAGGGATTGAAGATGATAGCTTCACAATGTTTAGCTGGGGGCTTATCCAATGCCGAATGTCAGAAACACAGTTTGACAGAACCATAGAAGGGTTGAGATGAGCAGGGGAAAGAGAGCTGTATTTCTTAGGCTAAATATGGAATCTGACCCCAGGATGATGATGCCCAGCAGTTCTTCACGTGAGCTTGATTAGTGAGATTTCTGTTGATCCATTCTAGCTATCTCAACTAGGGTCTAATCTGTCCTCACCTGTCATTTGACACACGCAAACCTGTCAGCATGAGTCATTGGCAAATGATCAACAGGAATTTGGCTTGTTTATTTTTCTTTCTGCCCAGCCAACAGCCTTGAGGCATGTTGTGACACCACAACTGCTTCCTAGACTAAGATCATCTAAATTCAGATGGATTAAAGGTTTAATTTGAAATCCTTTGCTCTGTATATCTTGGTAATATATTGGGTGTTGCCTCTATCCCCTAAGCATTCAAGGGAGGTGGGAATAATGTATATTTAGAGAACAGATGTTTTGCATGATTTTTATTCACAGAACATAATTTAATATACATTATTCAACATATAATTTATATTTCCTCTACCCGTTATATTTTGGAAATGGGGAGGAAAAGACTTCATAGAATTATGTAGAGTTACATAGAATATGCAGCATAGAAACAGGCCATTCAGGTCAACTAGTCCATTTAGCATTAATGCGCCACTCGAACCGCCTCCCATTCTTCCTAGTGTAACTTGAACTGCATAACCCTCTATTCCCTTCTCTCTCATATGCTTATCTAGTCTCCCCTTAACTACTCTCTCTGGTAGTAAGCTCAACATTCTTACCACTCTGTGGATAAAGAAGATTCTTCTGAATTCTCTTATTTTGATCATTTGGTGACAACCTTATATTGATGGCCTTGAGCTTTGCTCTTCCCCAACAGTGGAAACACGCTGGGCTGAATTTTCACTTTGGAGGCAGGAAACAGGAGCCGGGATTGTTTCTGGGTCCCAAATCTGCCTCCGAGGCAAAACAGTCACTGACCTAGGATCTTTATGGAGGCACCCTCTTAATTGGCTTGGAGACAGGTCCCCTATCCATTTAAGGGTGTCAGGCAGGCTCTCAAAGCTGGCGGGCCAATCGGAGGCCTTCTGGCTTCAGAGGAGCAGCTGGCTGCAGTAGATAAGTAACTGAGAGGGTGCTTCAACATGGAAGTGCCCTCTCACCAACATTTTTAAAAATGTAAATAAAAACCAGAAAAAGTAGACAGGCCACCTGGGGGTGGGGTGGAAATCCCTCTACAGGTTGGCCTTTGGCAGGCAGGGAGGGTATGTGTGCCTGCCTGGAGCACTGGAACCCTGGTCTGCCACTGGCTGCCTGCCTCCAGGCAGTTGAACTGCCTCCCTTCGCGTCAGGAAACTGGAGGGCGACTAGAAAATCTCAGTTGGCTTCCTGTCAGTGCCCTTAACTAGGCTTTCGAGCCTTTTGGGGATGGGCAGTCTTGCTGGGCCCCAAGCCTACCTCCCCTAAAATGGTCACCCTTGAGCCTTCGTTTTTCAAGAGAAAAGTGACCCAGTTTGTTTATCCTTTGCTGATAGGTATAACTTCACAGCTCTGGTATCATCCTTGTAAATTTTCTTTTGCACTCTCTCCAGTGTCTCTATATCCTTTTTAATAAAGTGGCACCAAGAACTATACGCAGTACTCCAAGCATAGTCTAACCAACATTTGATATAAATTTAGCATAATCTCTCTCTCCTTTTCAATTCTATCCCTCTAGAAATAAATCCTAGTGTTTGGTTTGCTTTCTCATAGCCTTGTTGACCTGCGTCACAACCTTTTGTGATTTGGGTATTTGAACTCACACATCTCTTTGCTCCTCTACCCATCTTAGATTCTTATTTTCTAAGTAATCTGTGACCTCCTTATTTTTCTTACCAAAATACAATATCTCACTTTTTTTTTAATAAAGAAAGATTATTTGGTTATTATAAGGGTACATTTCTGCCTTGGTACTACCGTGGGTAATATTGTGCAAACTTGTGTACATGCTGTGCCTTGATTTTCCGATCATCATGCATAGCATGCCCTGGAATTTCCAATATGCATTCTTGGAGGCTCAGGCTTTCCACTGCGCATGTAAAGCCACAAGTTTACCTTTCTAAGTCATCTGTCTAAGTTGACTCAGTGGTTTAGCAAGTTTGCACAGAGTCAAGTTTACCTTGTACAGGTTGTCTTTGCTTTGTGGTATGTTGCCATGTTCTTCAAAAACACAAACATCAACGTTCTGAAGTGTGTGGAAAACTGAATAAACAGTGAGAAGAGGGTGCCAGTTAAGTTTTCAAGTGGAGATGAGCTTGGAGTAAAATACCTTGTGGCCTGTCTTTCCAAGGAACAGCCGTATTTCTAGTTATTGACTAACGCACAGACGCGTTTGACTGCTGGCAATGTAAATGAATGGTCATTGCTTTTTGGCTTGTGAAGTTGAATGTTTGCATAAATCTAGTTATATGTTTAAATTTTATAATTTATTCTCCTCCAGAATGTCCACCATTCACATCTAGTACTTTTCATCCACAGCTAAATATCTTCATCCTCGCAGTGACTCGATGTTGACAGAAAGGTTGGTACCTGTTTCAAGAGAAAAATGCATTTCTTGATTTTGACATCTGTAAAGACTTTCTCTGTTTCTAATCAATAACATCTGCCTTGTAGCCATGGGACATTGGCCAAGGAAAAGCGGAAGCAGTTTTATCAAATGGGAAACAGCATGAACTCTACTGGGTCTGGCAAGAGCAGTGCAACTGTGTCTAGGTAAGCTGATGTTAAAGGAAATGCAGGCCTGTATCTTTTTGTTACTAGTTAAGGAATATGCAACTAGTAATATTTCACAAATGTGTATTGTACGTCTACATGAAGTATACTGTACTATGGTTTCGAGAAATTTATGTCTGTCTTTTACTTGAGTAAACAGTGTTATAAATGTATTTTCTAGTATATTAGATGAGAACAATTGATTGTATAACCACTGTGAAACATGGGTGAAAAATATTTGGATGCACAGCAATGTAATGGCTTCTGTGGTTTTTCAAATGCTTTAGTTTTATGTTTGCATTGCACTAAAAGATTTTTTTAGGTAAAATGTGAACTTTTTCTGTTAACTTTCCTGCCTTTAATCGCATAAGAGAATCCTTGTGGCCTTGTATAATGGTGTGTATCTAACAATTCCTAATTTTGGAGGATAACTACTTAAAATGATTTCAGACATTATTTACTCGCAATTATCAATTATCTTCACTGCTTTCCATTAATCATCTATTCACTGCCCCCTCCTCCAAAAAAATCCAAAATCTTTCATCTCAAAACTGGTATTGAGAAAAAAAGACTGTTGTTTTGATCTTTTTTGTTTAGAATCATCTGTATCTTTTTGCTGATCATTTAGATATCGTGATATCTCTAATTGCTGTTAACTATTGTTGATACCCCGCAGAAATGGAATACAGGTCTTTTGCGTAGAGCCAACTATTATTTTTAAACCTCTTCAATTGCAGCGTTGAATTCTTCTGTATTGCAAACATTCTGTAGAATTGGCATTGTCTGTAGAAGTACACATTAACAGTTTGTCCTGCCCACTGTCTCGCTGACGTTTTTAAAAACATGTTTAAGCTTGGCCAGGGATGGAACAAAAGTACAGGCATATCTCTATTAGCATTCCCTAGTACTAAGGCTGTGTATTGTGTGATCATTTTGACCCAGTTTCTAACTTTCAGGTAAAATGGAGTTTCAAGATAGCAGACAAAGCACATTAGAGAGAGTTGATTGCTACTTTATGTAAAGACAGGCAAACCTTTTAATGTGCCATCTTTGGCTTTCAGTAGGTCGAGCTAGCTATGATTATTTTTTCATTACTTTAAATACAACATTTATAGCCACTTCCCCCAATGGTTCAGCCAGTTAAGACCCTGAGTACCTGAGTCATACAGACTAGGAAAGCCCCAAGTTCAATCCCAGACCCTCACTGTGTTAGTAATTTTAGTTAGGGCTGCACTATGGCTTTGACTTGTCAAGGAGCAGAAAATCAGCTAGTTTTCCTACAATCCAATGTTGTCTAGTGTTATGGATACCACTAATTAAAAAAAAAGTCAGAATCAGCTGTGATGCCCCGATGGCCAAATACAGTTCTGAAGTATGAAATGTACCCCCTTTTAAGGGAAGGGAAGCAATGGAGGCTACTGTCACCCATGATGCCATTCCCCAATAAGAGATGACACCTTCAGAAGAAAAGGGGAAATAAAATTTGATCATGGTACTGCTCTACTTCTAGTGACTGATCAATAGTATTTGTGTGCTTATTTTATTCATTCTGGGATGTGGGCATCGCTGGCAAGGTTGGCATTTATTTTCCCACTCTAGCTGAAAGGACAACTTGGGTTGTATGAAAGAAACACAAATTTAATGATTGAACTATAAAGCCACAATTGTCTATTTGTTCATTTTCCTGGCCAGTTTGATAAACATTTAATCTATTTTTATTTGCTGCACTTTAGCATTCTTTTAAATTTTAGCATTGCAACAAATTAATTTTAATTTTTATTAAAACTTTCAGTGTTTCAGAATTATTGGACCTTTATGAAGAAGACCCTGAGGATGTTCTGTATAATCTTGGATTTGGAACAGATGAACCTAACCTTGCATCTAAAATTCCATGTCGATTTTTTAATGCTTCATCATTTGCAAGAGGAATCGATTTTAAACTATTTTTAGATGCTCAGATGCAACGTATGGAATTGGACAATCCAAATTTTGCTCTTACAAGTAGGTTTTTAAATTTTTTCAAATGAATTAATGCTCTGGAGGTGTGTTTCACATCTGCCATCTTTAGCTAGATAGATGGTTTACTGGTACATTCATTTTCTAAAGAAATAATCATGATTTCCATTTATTTAAAAAAAGGCAAAGCAATCAGTGAGTGAGTATAAGTGTTCCAAGTGGCACGATGCTTGGAGAATTTTGGTCCAGTTCCCAGTTAGCATAATTATCAGAGTGAAAATGTGTTCATAATTTGACACTAAGTTGGCAGTTCCAAGTCACAAGGATTCTAATGAGAGAGCTATTTCATTGACTGTGTTGAGGACTAGCTACTCTGCTGAAGTTAGAGCGAAGATGCACAGTTGGAGCAGTGCTGGAAGTGTTTTAGTCTACTTTTGATATCAGAGGGTACTTGATGCTGACATAGAATGGAAGAAGTGCTCCATTTGCCAATAATAAAAGCCCTCATTTTGAATGCAAAGGGCTGAATTTTCAGTCGCCCGTGGAGGCGAGTTCAGGTGTAGGCAGGCCCAGAGCATCGCACACTCAGAAGGATTCACTGGTTCCCGACACCTCAATGACGTGATGAGATTTTCAAAGGGAGTGGGGAGCTGGCAACCCGCAAGCCTCCAATTAATTGCTTGCTGAGCTTATTATAGAGCTTGATACGAGTATGGGGAGCACATTTAGGAATTTTCTGATGGCAAGTACAGGGTACAGGGAAGGTCTGGGATATGTTTGAGCATAGTTGCCAGGAACACAGTGGGGAGCTTATGACTGTAGTATGGAAAAGTTGTATAAAAGAGGAGATTTAAACTCAGTTGCTCAGGCTGTGGCACAGAGTTGTCATCGCTAGAGCTAAGAGGTTTGATTTTGTGAGGAGTGTGTGATTGGACTCTTCAGAGGAATATGAGGCTGCTGGCATCACTTGAGCATCAGAGGTGGGTTGAGGAAGCCCTGGTAAACCAATGAGCAGCAGGTGGTGAAGCTGTTGAGACAGGAGACAATGGACAGAGTAGTGAGGAGGAGCATCAGCAGATGCATCCTCCTGGTCAGGAGGTCAGAGGAGCTGAGTGACAGGCTGCAAGGGGAAGAAGGCGCTACCCAAACATAGAGTGTGCCGCTGAAGAGTAGGCTACCTATAAATGATGAGTGCCAGTGTTATAGCAGACTGCGCCTATCCAGGCAGTTGGTCTTTGACATTTGTGCTGTTGTCCACAATGACCTGAGCCGTTGCAGTACCTGTGGCAGACCCCTGTCTACAGCTGTCAAGGTCTCCATGGCGCTGAACTTTTGTGCATCCAGGTCGTTCCAGGAATCAGTTGTAGACCTGGTGCCATCTCGCAGGTGGCAGTCAGCACCCCATCAGGGAGGTCACGGACGCCCTTTTCCAGAGGACGGGGTCTATATACATTTTCAGACAGATGGACCAGCACAGGCAGAGAGGGCATCGGGTTGCCACCATTGATGGCTTCCCTTAGGGCCAGGAGGTCATCAATTGTACCATATAGCCATCAAGACACCGAGAGCAGCCAGCTAGATTCCTGAACAGGAAAGGCTTCCACTCCATGCATATCCAGCTGGTCTAGATATAAGGTCCTGCAGGGGAGATTGGTTCAGAAGGTAAGAGCCCACGGGATCCAGGGCAATTTGGCAAATTGGATCCAAAATCAGCATAGTGGCAGGAAACAGAGGGTAATGGTCGAGGGTTGTTTTTACGAGTGGATGCCTGTGACCGGTGGTGTACCACAGGGATCGCTGCTGGGACTCTTTTGCTGTTTGTAGTTTACATTAATGATTTAGGCGTGAATATAGGAGGTATGATAAATAAGTTCGCAGATGACACGAAAATTGGTGGTGTTGTAAATAGTGAAGAGGAAAGCCTTAGATTACAGGACGATATAGATGGGCTGGTAAGATGGGCAGAGCAGTGGCAAATGGAATTTAATCCTGAGAAGTGTGAGGTGATGCATTTTGGGAGGACTAACAAGGCAACATACAATGGATGGTAGGACCCTAGGCAGGACAGAAGGTCAGAGGGACCTTGGGGTACTTGTCCATAGATCACTGAAGGCAGCAGCACAGGTAGATAAGGTGGTTAGGAAGGCTTGTCAAGAATCTATCTACCTCTGCCTTAAAAATATTCAAAGACTCTGCTTCCACTGCTTTTTGAGGAAGAGAATTCCAAAGACGCACGACCCTCTGAGAGAAAAAAATTCTCCTCATTTCTGTCTTAAATGGGAGACCCCTTATTTTTAAACACTGACCCCTAGTTCGAGATTCTCCCACAAGGGGAAACATCCTTTCCACATCCACCCTGTCAAGACCCCTCAGGATCTTATGTTTCAATCAAGTCGCCTCTCACTCTTCTAAATTCCAGCAGATACAAGCCTAATCTGTCCAATCTTTCCTCTTAAGACAGCCCACCCATTCCAGGTATTAGACTAGTAAGCCTTCTCTGTACTGCCTCCAATGCATTTACATCCTTCCTTAAATAAGGAGACCAGTACTGTACACAGTACTCCAGATGTGGTCTCACCAATGCCCTGTATAGCTGAAGCATAACCTCCCTACTTTTGTAATAAAAACAAGAAATGCTGGAATCACTCAGCAGGTCTGGCAGCATCTGTGGAAAGAGAAGCAGAGTTAACGTTTCGGGTCAGTGACCCTTCATCGGAACTCATTGAGGTGGGGGCGTAAGGGGATAAAACTGAGACCTTTGCTGAGTACAGAATGCCTAGCATCAGAGAGGGGGACGTCAGAGGGTATAGTGAATACACGGCAAGGGGTCAGATCAGAAGGGGTGGGGTCAGAGGGAAGTGAAGCGGAGGGAGGATCTGGAGGAGCATTCGTCCCCATCAGCTGCTGGAGCTTGCGTTCCTTAACACCTGAAAGGAAGAAAAAAAGTTTTTTGTTAATGCGTCGGATGAGACGTAAGATGAGATGAAACTGCGGAGTAGAACAGCTTTGAGATAAGGTGAGGCGGTGCTGCTGGAGAGAGAGGTCCAGTGTGTGCATGTGGCGGCGCATAGCACTGAGTGTGGATCTCCGGATGCGGCGAGAGTAGCAGTCCGAGGAACGTTGTATTTCTCGGAGATACCTGTAATCCTGGGTGGTTTCAAAGCATGATGGGTGAAACTGCAGTTGGAATCCACGTGGAATAAGTCGGAGCCGGAGACAGTCACTGAGGAAGGAGATGTGGCTGTGAAAACGAGTTTTGGTAGATACCCCCTTATCAAACACCAGGAGGGAAATAGAAAGCAATGAAGGTGAACAAGGTAAAAGAGACAAATGAAAATCCCGTCTGAGAGAAGAGCAGAACTTCTTCAAGGTAGGCATTCCTGGAAGAGAAGTGGCAGTGAATTAAACACTAAAATAAAAGCAAAATACTGCAGATGCTGGAAATCTGAAATAAAAACAAGAAATGCTGGAATCACTCAGCAGGTCTGGCAGCATCTGTGGAAAGAGAAGCAGAGTTAACGTTTCGGATCAGTGACCCTTCATCGGAACATCCCTACTTTTGTGTTCAATTCCCCTCACAATAAACAATAACATTCTATTAGTGTTCCTAATTACGTGCTGTACCTGCATAAAAACCTTTTGCGATTCATGCACGAGGACACCCAGATCCCTCTGCATCTCAGAGCTCCGCAGTCTTTCTCCGTTTAGATAATATGCTTCTTATTTATCCTTCCTGCCAAAGTGGACAATTTCCCACTTTCCCGCATTCTACTCCATTTGCCAGGTCTTTGCCCACTCACTTAACCTTTCTATATCCCTTTCTAGCCTCCTTTATATCCTCTTCACAACTATCAACTCACCTAGCTTGTTGCGCATGCTGTGTGCATTCAGATAGAGTGCCTTTAATTCTGCCTTTTTAGCACTATTCTGTATTTTGGCCCTAGTTGCTTCTAGCATTTGTTTCTGCTGCTTTACCCTTTCATTCACAGGTTTTCTATTTCCTATAATCAGCTTTGTTTTTCTCCTATCTGAATTCCCTCACAGATTCCTAAGCCCCTGACAAGCTAGTTTAAACCCTCCCCAACAGCACTAGCAAATCTCCACATGAGGATGTTATTCCCGTCCTGTTAAGGTGTAACCCATCCATCTTGTACAGGTCCCACCTGCCTCGGAACAAGTCCCAATGCTCCAGGAATCTAAAAGCTCTCCCTCCTACACTTTTTTCCAGCCATGTGTTCATTTGCTCAATCTTCCTATTTCTGTATTCACTAGCACGTGATACTGGGAGAAACCCTGAGATTACTGCCTTAGATGTCCTGCTTTTCAATCTCCTTCCTAGCTCCCTAAATTCTGCTTTCAGGACCTCATCCGTCTTTCTACCTATATCACTGGTGCCAATGTGGATCACGACTTCTAGCTGTTCACCCTCCCCCGAAAGAATGTCCTGCAGCCGTTCCGTGACACCCTTGACCCTGGCACCAGGGAGGCAACCTAGCATCTTGGAGTCACGTCTATGTCCACAGAAATGCCTGTCTGTTCCCCTAACTATCGAATCACCTACACCTTTCACTCTTGCCACCTATCTGTGCAGCTGAGCCACTTGTGGAGCCACCAACTTGGCTCTTTCTACATTCCTCTGACGGGCCATCGCCCTCACCAGTAAAATGGAAAACTGGTTAGAGTGAGATAGACTCGGAGGACTCCTGCACTACCTACCTGGTCATTCTAGACTGCCAGGCAGTCACCCATTCCCTCTCTGCCTGCATGCTCTTAATCTGTGGTGTGACCACTTTGTTAAATGTGCTATCTACGTAGTTTTCAGCTTCGCTGGTGCACCACAGTGACCATCAGGTAGTGCCCTCCAGCCAGGGTGTCCCGTATTGTGGTCGTCTGCTGTACGCTACACAACCTGACACCACAGAGAAATCTGGAGCTGGATGAAGAGGAGGACCTGGAATGCCATACTTCCTCGGAAGAGGACAGGGAGGAGGACGAAGGGGGGTTTGCACAGCAGCCCGGTGCCCAGGCTTTAGAGGACGTCCGCCGAGGCTGTTCCAGAGCTCACAATGATAGGCAGTCTGGCAGGAATGCAAGGGCCATGCTAATTCAAAAACAATTCACCTGAGTGGCTGTCAGACTTTATGACAGATGGCTCTGTTACTCACTTTCCATGAGTAAAAAAAAATCCATTAAGCACATATCTCTAAATAATCCCATTGCCACCCTAATAGAATGAACCTCCGGTCTCCACCGCCAACAGTATCCCAAACACAGACCTTTATTCTGCCTGACAACAACCCCCCCACTCCCACCAACCCCACACAATTCACTCCACGGCCTTATTGACTTCAGGTAATGATACCACACAAGTCTGCTCATTGACATAATCATATGACAAAAGATAACACAAAGAATAGACAAACTCAAAAATCATCACCCAAGTAACCCAGAAAGTGCATTTAATGACATGACATCTTGTGCTCATGATGGCTCCTATGGAGTGCCCCGCCTGTGGATGAGGTGGAGGCCGCCTGTTCGATTGTCTCTGCATGCGGCTGAGATGCCCATGGCTTTTCTCCTCATTGTGTAGGAGCCGATGGGGGCTCCTCCACAGGCTGCTGCACTGATGTCATTGCAGGGGCTGCCTCTGTCACAGGGCCTTGCTGCATGGAAGGTTCCTCAGTCAGAGAGGCCAAGGGAGGTGGAAGATGATGCAGGTGCCCCCTGCCTCAATCCTTTCATGGTGCCATTGCTTGTTGGATGAAGCCACCCGCTGGGATGCAGTTGGCAGCCACTCCATGCATCTCAGCACCATCATCGACCCTAGGCAGCCATTGTTACTGAGAGTGCCTCTCTTTCTGTGCATATCAGTGCGCTGCTCCTACATCCATTCAGAATGGTGCTGCATATGACTTTCCAAGAGGTTGGCCACTCTTAATGGAGGAGCTCATACATTCAAAGCCCTGAGGCATTATGGAACACTTGTGCTGAATGGACTCCTCCGTTGTACGCCCATGACTCCGCAATGCCTTTGTGAACTCCAACATGGGGGAACAATCTGCCTTTGCTGCTTCAGAAAACCCCTCCTTGAGTGTGACACCTGAGGCCCAGTATCTCTGCCCAGTGGAGCATGGTTGTGTCTGTCCTCTGTCCTGCAAGGGGGGAATTGTCTACAGCTGTCTCTGCCTCACTGACCACCTCCTGTTCATGCTTGAGGTGCACTTCACCCAGTGCCCAGTTCTCCCCTTTCTAAGCTCGACTAAGGCTCAACCAAGGTGAGTGTTGGTGCACTGGAATTATGGAATGATGCAGGCTCCAGGACATCATTCTGTGCCGAGGAGGCCAGCGACGACTGGACTATTGCTCCTGGTTCCCCCATCGCAGCTGACACGTGGAAAATTGTGGTCGCGTCACTAATGCTGATGTAGCACCGTGTTGGAACCCGGAAATGTTCCAGGCGTCGGGTTCCCGACCTCACAATTAAAATTTTTCCCAAGATATCGCCTCTCCCAAAACAAACACAAGAAAGTAATGGAGTCCGAGAGTAGAGGTAGAAAAGGGAAGAGATTTTAAGCAATTCACTTCCATGGTTGCTGCTATCATAATAAAAGTAAAATTTACTATTCTGAAAAGTTGTTGAAGTAACTTGAGCACATATTTCTTCCATTTTAATATAGGCTGCACCCATTGTATCTTACCATTGTTGTCCTCATTGACCTTTATTTTCACTACCTTTCAACAATCCCTTTGCTTTGTACACTATTTAGATGACAAATTAAGTACAGACTACCTCAGTTCAGATAAATGTAGCAGTACTTACAAAAGGCATGGTTTTCAGCCTCGTCTCTGACAGTAATCCTGCCTGAGCCTTCACAATAAATGTTAAGTAGCACTGGCAGTGAGAACAGAATTGCCCAGCAAATATGGCAGTTGGGGAACCAAGTGCCTGAAGTACTCCGACTCACCTATAAATAGGCGTGAATGTCAATGTCTGAAAAGCTGTGTGAGGTGTAGAATAGCCCTTGGTTATTACTGAGTCAGTTTCCAATGCAGTGACATTGGGAAACAGCACAAGGGAACTTCTTTAGGAACAGGAATTGGTAAGGTCCATCAGCATTATATGTGTACGCTATGTTAAAAATCTTGTATATAGCACACTTCCAATAGGTGCCACACCTACTTCTGTGACATTTGCCCATCGCACTTTGCTGATGCCACATGTACTGTTATGAAAGTGTAAATTCTGACTCATTTCATGGGAGATCTGCTAATTACTTTAAAATGTTGTAGACTAAAATCTGAAGGATTCTAGCCTATTTTACACTTTTCGTCGTAGCGATTTAGTTTCCATGAAATCTTTGGTATATTTGTGTTAAATAATGAACGCTTAGTCATCTTTGAGTTCCAAGTCGTCAGTGTGATCTGAAATGTCTTAAAATGATAGCTTAATGCATAGATTACTGGATTTTAAAATTCTCGTCCTTGTTTTCGAATCCCTCCATGGCCTTGTCCCTCCTTATCGCTGTAATCTCCATCAGCCCTGCAGCTCTCCAAGATACCTGCACTTCTCTAATTCTGACCTCTTGTGCATTCCCAGTGTTATTCGCTGCACCATTGGTAGCCATGCCTTCAGCTGCCTAGGCCCTAAACTCTAGACATTGCCTTTTGGTCATCAGCCCTAATATCTCCTTATATCGTCAGTGCCAAATTTCATTTGATAATGCTCCTGTGAAGCACCTTGGGACGTTTTACAGAGTTAAAGGTGCTATATAAATACCAGTAGTTGTTGTCAATTATCCCGCATTGTTTTACAAATATCTTTAAGGTATTTAAGGTGCAGAATTAGAGTATCTACTGTTGTTTCTGTGGGATGGTAGCACTTCAGCTAAGATAACATGATATACTGTTGGGCAGAAGTCATCACTGTTCACTATTATTCTTCACCATGATAGCTCTTACCCAGGAGTTCTACTGTTATATGCTGCGGTTGTAAAAATAATACAAGGTGGGGTCTATTTCAAGGATGTAGCATGTCTACCACTCAGATGACAGAGAAATCCTGAGCACTGCTGTTGCAACTTATGTTAGCATTGAATCCTTATATGCTCTATCATATATGTTATCTTTTGCAAAATAAATTATTCCCTTCAATTACAGGCCGATTCCGCCAGATCAAAGTTCTCACCACAGTGGCTAATGTATTCTCCTCACTGTATTCTCAAGTTTCTGGTGCTCCCATAAAAAGGATTGGGAATATGAGCGAAGATCTAGCTGCATTTGAAGCTCCTGCCGTTGGAAACAATGCAGCTGGCAGATTAAAGAAGACTGTATCAAAACTCAATTTACTTGGGCCTCAGCAGGTAAAAGCAACAGAAACCAGCAATCCAGTAATTTCACCAGACACCGAAAACTCAAAAGCATCACAGTCTTCCAGAACTAACAAAAGTATAACTGACAATGAGAAGAAAGAGGAGGTAAAACAAAAGAAAGAAGCAAGGTTGCAAAAATGGCGCAAATTGACTGACCCTTCACTGAAACCAGTATCTGAAGAAGTGATGGGTGGAAATGATGGTCCTTTTAGCCCCTCAGAATCTATTCCTCAGGAGACTGCATGCAGCATAGCAACTGGTCATACCGAATCCACAAAGAGTGAGGCTGTTTCCATTGAAGAAGAAACGGGGAATCGCTTGCATGACAAGAGTGGAATCTCAAATTCTCCCAATACTAAAGACTTGAATACATCCACAGAGGTGGAAACTGAAGCTATCAGTGAACAGACATGTGTCCCCTCACAGGAAAGTGCAGCGATTGTGTGCACAAGACCAGCATGTTCAACCCCTGACAAAGGGCCTGCTGCGGCTATTCAGAATCAACTGGTGAAAACTCTGATGGAGGAGCAGAAGGAATTCTCATTTGATTTGGAAGAGGCAAGTTGTTACTTCAGTTTTATGTTAACTTTTTAAAGGATTTGCTAAACATGTTGACAATAATACCCAGCAGCCCGCCAACCGTTGTAACTGCCAGATTTTCCTCCCATTTTAGCTCTCCTTTTGAAGGTTTTTGTTATTGAATTTCAAGACAGGTCCTTTCAGGGTCACATTTTAGAGGTGAACACCTGCAGGGTTTTGGGGCTGCTCATTTCTGTTGACAAGCAGCTTGGCCCCTTCATAATACAATGACTGACATGTGATAGATTTTCTGTTGCATCTGTCAGTCAAGCTGATCTGGAGAGTTGGCTTGCAGTAAAGCAACCCACCTTGTGACTTTGTCTTTTTGTTGTATCTTCTTCTTTGGCCTCCTTGTCTCGGGGGACAATGGGTAAGCGCCTGGAGGTGGTCAGTGGATTGTGAAGCAGCGCCTGGAGTGGCTATAAAGGCCAATACTAGAGTGACAGACTCTTCCACAGTTGCTGCAGAAAAAATTGGTTGTTGGGCTGTTACACAGTTGGCTCTCCCCTTGCGCTTCTGTCTTTTTTCCTGCCAACTGCCAAGTCTCTTCGACTCGCCACACTTTAGCCCCGCCTTTATGGCTGCCCGCCAGCTCTGGCGATCGCTGGCAACTGACTCCCACGACTTGTTGTCAATGTTACAGGACTTCATGTCGAGTTTGCTGACATCTTTAAAGCGGAGACATGGACGGCCGGTAGGTCTGATACCAGTGGCGAGCTCGCTGTACAATGTGTCCCTGGGGATCCTGCCATCTTCCATGTGGCTCACATGGCCAAGCCATCTCAAGCGCCGCTGACTCAGTAGTGTGTATAAGCTGGGGATGTTGGCCGCCTCAAGGACTACTGTGTTGGCGATGCGGTCTTGCCACCTGATGCCAAGGATTCTCCGGAGGCAGCGAAGATGGAATGAATTGAGACGTCGCTCTTGACTGACATACGTTTTCCAGGCCTCACTGCCATAGAGCAAGGTACTGAGGACGCAGGCTTGATACACTCGGACTTTTGTGTTCCGTGTCAGTGCGCCATTTTCCCACACTCTCTTGGCCAGTCTGGACATAGCAGTGGAAACCTTTCCCATGCGCTTGTTGATTTCTGCATCGAGAGACAGGTTAGTGGTGATAGTTGAGCCTAGGTAGGTGAACTCTTGAACCACTTCCAGAGCATGGTCGTCGATATTGATGGATGGAGCATTTCTGACGTCCTGTCCCATGATCGTTTTCTTGAGGCTGATGTTTAGGCCAAATTCGTTGCAGGCAGCCGCAAACCTGTTGTTGTATCGTGCCATTTTGAATGTGAATGTTGGCCAATTGATTGGAAGTGAACTGTTGGAGCTGTCTGAGCAAGTTTCAACATAAGGTCCCATAATTGAGGCACAATTTGACATTTTCATCCTCTAATTCATTTTGTAACTTACATATCTTATTTAAGGCTCCCTTTGTGCTTTCAATAAGATGGTAGGAAGCATTTGTGTTTTTGGATCTAGTACTGAGTTATGTACTAAGCAACAATCTGCTGAGTCCTTGCCAAAAAAAGATTATAACTGACATAATTTCTTCAATTATTTTGCAGAATTCAATTCCGTATTAGTGGTAATTCAAACAAAAATATTAGTGCATTTTATATTTAGATGACCAACCATACACTCAAAATCGCAAATTTAAACTGAACACATTTTTGATTAGTTTTTTTGCTGTAAATGATCTTGATAAAAATGACTATACATTAGGTGCAATTTTTAATTTTTGTTTAACATATCACGGGCACTGCACTTCTGCATATTCTGATAAATATTTGAGAGTTGACATTCCGCTGCTTTGTGAAAAAGGTGGATGTGTAGAGTGATAGAATTACTGAATAAATTAGCAATGGATTAATCATCTCCTGTGAGTATTGCTGTCTCTCATAGACAAGTGCTGGCAAGACTTATGAAAAGTTGGAAATACGGCCACTTGAAATTCTAAAGGTACATGTCTCAACTCCTGCAGCAAGCATTCTATATCAGATGATGAATTTTGATGGTCATGGTAATAGAGAACTGTCAGAAGGACAACCAGGCTGTAAGTGAGTGCAAAGGCTCGAATAGCAGGCTGGCAATTTCTGGCTATTGTGTAGCAACCAATGCCAACATTTTAAGCTGGATGCAGATGAGGCAGGTCCATAACTGAGTTGCTTTGAAACCTATCTGGGCCTGGTGAGGAGAAGCATATTAAAAAGCTCTTTGGGCAGATAGTGACCTGAGTTATTTCACTCGGTGCATCAAGAACTGTAGAGACAATCCACCATCTGCAGTGCACTGCCATTGTTATGGAAGGTTACAAGTGTCCTTAATTTTTATGCCATAGCCCTTTTAGATAGCTTACAGGCATTTTTTCTTCTCAGGATTGTGCCCAAGATTTTTCTTCACATAAGCTACTTGCTATTTTTCACATCCTTTTAATAATATCCTTTTTCAAGTAATCTTCCAAGTCTGCATTCAAGAATTACATTTTGAGGATAGGTTGCATAGACTGGGCTTAAATTTCATTGAGTGTAGAAGTTTAAAGGGTAATCTAATTCAGGTGTTTAAGATGATTAAAGGATTTGATAGGTAGCCCAGAACAAGGGAGCATAACCTTAAAATTAGAGCTAAGCTATTTAAGGGTGATGTCAGGAAGCACTTCACACAAAATGTCATGGAAATCTAGAAAACTCTCCAGCAAAATGCTGTTGAGACTTGGTCAATTGGTCATTTCAAAGCTAAGATTGATGGATTGTTGTTAGGTACGAGTATTAAGGGCTGTGGAACTAAGATGGATAGATGGCGTTCAGATACAGATCAGCCATGATCTAACTGAATGGTGGAGCAGGTTCAAGGGCTGAATGGCCTACTCCTGTTTCTATTCTAACGGTGCTGCAAATGAAACTAAAATGATGTGTGACCAAATATTTAGTTTTGCAATGTGAATGAAAAATTGAGGTCTTACAAAAATGTTTGATCCTGGCATTGTGGCAATGTTCTTTGAAAATATGTGGCAAAATTGCCAGCATTGAATTTGCCAAACTGCCATTCCATAAAATTTCAGTGACTACATTTTCCCATTAAACCTAGTTGAATTCAGATTGTATTTCACAACTTTCGCAAGTCTCTTTTTAACACATTATATTCAGACGTGGTTCAAGAGTTCACCTACCTAGGCTCAACTATCACCAGTAACCTGTCTCTAGATGCAGAAATCAACAAGCGCATGGGTAAGGCTTCCACTGCTATGTCCAGACTGGCCAAGAGAGTGTGGGAAAATGGCGCACTGACACGGAACACAAAAGTCCGAGTGTATCAGGCTAAACAAATTCTGTGCCATATTCTCTGAAGCTTGTACCTCTTAGACTTGAGGGAAAGAAGACTAGGGCCTATTAGGTGGATCAATCAGAGTGGGAGAGAATAAATGTCTTGCTGGAGACGAGGCATCAAAGATGGACATGAAATATGGTTAAGTAGATCAGCAGCTGTGAATGAAGGGCCAAACGCTCGGCTCTTAGAATAGAATAGAATAGAAAAATACAGCACAGAACAGGCCCTTCGGCCCACGATGTTGTGCCGATCCTTTGTCCTCTGTCAAGGACAATTTAATCTATACCCCATCATTCTCCTTTATCCATATACCTATCTAAAAGCCGTTTGAAAGTCCCTAAAGTTTCTGACTCAACAACTTCCCCAGGCAAGGCATTCCATGCCCCGACCACTCTCTGGGTAAAGAACCTTCCCCTGACATCCCCCTTATATCTCCCACCCTTCACCTTAAATTTATGACCCCTTGTAACGCTTTGCTCCACCCGGGGAAAAAGTTTCTGACTGTCTACCCTATCTATTCCCCTGATCATCTTATAAACCTCTATCATGTCACCCCTCATCCTTCTCCGTTCTAATGAGAAGAGGCCTAGAATGTTCAGCCTTTCCTCGTAAGACTTATTCTCCATTCCAGGCAACATCCTGGTAAATCTCCTCTGCACCCTCTCCAAGGCTTCCACATCCTTCCTAAAATGAGGCGACCAGAACTGCACACAGTACTCCAAATGAGGCCTTACCAAGGTCCTGTACAGCTGCATCATCACCTCACGGCTCTTAAATTCAATCCCTCTGCTAATGAACGCTAACACCCCATATGCCTTCTTCACAGCCCTATCCACTTGAGTTGCAACTTTCAACGATCTATGCACATAGACCCCAAGGTCTCTCTGCTCCTCCACATGCCCAAGAACCCTACCGTTAACCCAGTATTTTGCATTCGTGTTTGTCCTTCCAAAATGGACGACCTCACACTTTTCAGGGTTAAACTCCATCTGCCACTTTTCAGCCCAGCACTGCAACCTATCCAAGTCCCTTTGCAGACGACAATAGCCCTCCTCGGTATCCACAACTCCACCAACCTTTGTATCATCTGCAAATTTACTGACCCACCCTTCGACTTCCTCATCCAAGTCGTTAATAAAAATCACAAACAGGAGAGGACCCAGAACTGATCCCTGTGGCACGCCACTGGTAACTGGGCTCCAGGCTGAGTATTTACCATCTAAGACCACTCTCTGCCTTCTATCAGTTAGCCAATTCTTAATCCAACTGGCCACATTCCCCACTATCCCATGCCTCCTGACTTTCTCCATAAGTCTACCATGGGGGACCTTATCAAATGCCTTACTAAAATCCATGTACACCACATCCACTGGTTTACCCTCATCCACTTGCTTGGTCACCTGCTCAAAGAATTCAATCAGGCTTGTGAGGCAAGACCTACCCCTCACAAAACCGTGCTGACTGTCCCGAATCAAGCAGTGTCTTTCCAGATGCTCAGAAATCCTATCCCTCAGCACCTTTTCCATCAACTTGCCTACCACCGAAGTAAGACTAACTGGCCTGTAATTCCCAGGGTTGTTCCTATTCCCTTTCTTGAACAGGGGCACAACATTTGCCACCCTCCAATCACCTGGTACCACCCCCGTCAACAGAGAAGATGAAAAGATCATTGCCAGCGGCTCTGCAATTTCATCCCTTGCTTCCCATAACATCCTTGGATATACCCCTTCAGGCCCGGGAGACTTGTCTATCTTCAAGTTATTCAAAAACCCCAACACATCTTCCCTCCTAACGAGCACTTCCTCGAGCTTACCAGTCTGTTTCACACCGTCCTCTTCAGTAATACACCCCTTCTCATTCGTAAATACCGAAGAGAAGTACTCATTCAAAACCTCACTTATCTCTTCCGGCTCAACACACAGTCTCCCGCTATTGTCCTTGACCGGACCTACGGTCCCCCTAGTCATCCTCATATTTCTGACATACGCGTAAAAGGCCTTGGGGTTTTCTTTTATCCTACCCGCCAAGCATTTTTCATGCCCTCTCTTAGCTCTCCTAATCCCTTTCTTCAGATCCTTCCTGGCCATCTTGTATCCCTCCAGAGCTATGCCTGTGCCCTTTTTCCTCAACCTTATATACGCATCCTTCTTCTTCCTAACAAGACTCTCAACCTCTCTTGTCAACCACGGTTCCCTCACATGACCATCCCTTCCCTGTCTGACAGGGACATGCTTATCAATGGCCCCTACTATCTGCTCCTTGAAAAAGTTCCACATTTCGACCGTGCCCTTCCCTGCCAGCATATGCTCCCAACTTATGCTCCTCAGTTCCTGCCTGACAGCATCATATCTACCCTTCCCCCAATTGTAAACCTTGCCCTGTTGCACATACCTATCCCTCTCCATTACCACAGTGAATGCTACAGAATTGTGATCACTATCTCCAAAGTGCTCGCCCACCAACAGCTCTATCACTTGCCCTGGTTCATTACCTAGTACCAAATCCAATATTGCCTCCCCTCTGGTCGGGCAGTCTACATACTGAGTTAGAAAAGCTTCCTGGACATACTGCACAAACACTACCCCATCCAAACTATTCGATCTAAAGAGTTGCCAATCAATATTTGGGAAGTTGAAATCCCCCATAATTACTACCCTGTGACTTCTGCTCCTTTCCAAAATCTGTTTCCCAATCTGCTCTTCCACCTCCCTGCTGCTATTGGGGGGCCGATAGAAAACTCCCATCAAGGTGACTGCTCCTTTCCTGTTCCTGACCTCAACCCACAGTGCCTCAGTCGGCAGATCCTCCTCGAAAATTCTTTCAGCAGTTGTTACACTATTTCTAACTAACAATGCCACCCCCCCACCTCTTTTACCACCATTCCTAATCTTATGAAAACATCTATAACCAGGTACCTCCAAGAACCATTCCTCCCCCTCACCTATCCACGTTTCAGTGATGGCCACAACATCGTAGTCCCAAGTGCCCATCCACGCCTTCAATTCACTCACCTTATTCCTGATGCTTCTTGCGTTGAAGTATACGCACTTTAACCCTTCTCCGTGCCCATCTGTCCTCTGCGACAGTGCTACCTTCCCCAATACCTCACTACACTCTTTGTCTTTCTGAGTGGACCCACTGGTCCCTGGACTACAAGTCCGGTTCCCATCCCCCTCCCAAACTAGTTTAAACCCTCCCGAACAGTACTAGCAAACCTCCCTCCCAGGATATTGGTGCCCCTCTGGTTCAGATGCAGCCCGTCCTGTTTGAACAGGTCCCATCTTCCCCAGAATGCAGTCCAATTATCCAAGAACTGGAAGCCCTCTCTTCTACACCATTCCTGCAGCCACGTGTTCAGCTGTGCTCTCTCCCTATTCCTAGCCTCACTATCACGTGGCGCCGGCAACAAACCAGAGATAACAACTCTGTCCGTCCGAGCTTTCAGCTTCCAGCCTAACTCCCTAAACTCACTTCTAACATCTGTGCCACCCTTCCTTCCTACGTCGTTGGTGCCAATGTGCACCACGACCTCTGGCTGCTCCCCCTCCCCTTTAAGGATCCTGAAGACGCGATCACAAACATCACGGACCCTGGCACCAGGTAGGCAACAAACCATCCGTGCGTCTCGCTTGCGCCCACAGAACCGCCTGTCGGTACTCCTCACCATCGAGTCCCCGATGACTAGTGCTCTCCCATTCTCCCTCCTTCCCTTCTGAGCCACAGTGCAGGACCCCGTGCCAGAGGCCCGTTCACTGCAGCCTGCCCCCGATAGGCCGTCCCCCCCAACAGTATCTAAAACTGTATACTTGTTGCTGAGGGGAACGACCACAGGAGATCCCTGCACTGACCTCTTCCCACCTCTAACTGTTACCCAGCTGCCTTTGTTTTGTGGAGTAACGACATCCCTGTAGCTTCTATCTATCACCCCCTCAGCTTCCCGAATGATCCTCAGTTCATCCAGCTCCAGCTCCAGTTCCCTAACACGGTCTGATAGGAGCTGGAGACGGATGCACTTCCAGCAGGTGAAGTCGGCAGGGTCACCGGAGGTTCCCCTCACCTCGAACATACTGCAGGAGGAGCACTGCACTCCCCTGGCTGCCATTTCTTTTACTCAATTACCCCTTAATTAAGTACAAATATAGATATTAACAAAAACAGTGAAATAGCTTACCTGTTCAGTCCCTTTTGGCTAGAGGAGGAGGGTAAAAAGGGTCTTGTGCAGTTGTAAAGGGTTAAGAGTAGAGTTTTTTCTCCCAGGCATAGACACTGAAGAAGTGGGATTGGAAGAGGAATGTGGGTGGTGAGCATTACGAGGAGGAGATTGGATATAGACTTGTCTGGCTGTGCAGGGGCCAGGGGAGATGGCAAGATCTAGGGACTACTGCCACAGTGCTGTTCATTAGGGATTTCCAAGCTTTTGACCCAGTGACAAAGATGGAATGGAAATTAAAGTTCCAAGTCAGGATGGTGTGTGACTGGGTGGGGAAATTGCAGGTGGTGGTGTTCCCATGTGCATGCTACCCTTGTCCTCTTAGGTCGTAGAGGCCGTGTGTTTGGAAGGTGCTGTTGAAGGAGCCTTGGCGAGTTGCTGCAGTGCTTCTGCTGCCACTGTGTGCCGGTGATGGAGGGAGTGAATGTTGAAGGTGGTGCGTGGGGTGCCAATCAAGTGGGCTTCTTGAGTGTTGTTGGAGCTGTTCTCATCGAGGCAAGGGGAGAGTATTCCATCTCACTCCTGAATTGTGCCTTGTAGATGGTGGAACATCATTGCGGAGTCAGGAGATGTAATACTTGTTGCAGAATTCCCAGCCCCTCACCTGCTCTTAGAGCCACAGTATTTATATGACTGGTCCAGTTAAGTTTCCGGTCAATGATGACCGGCAGGATGTTGATGGTAGTGGATTCAGTAATGATGCTGTTGAATGTCAAGGGGAGGTGGTTAGACTGATGTTGGTCATTGCCTGGCACCTGTATGGCATGATTGTTACTTGCCACTTATCAATCCAAGCCTGAATGTTGTCCATCTCTTGCTGCATGTGGGAGCAGACTGCTTTAGTATTTGCAGAGTTGCGAATGGTACTGAATGCTGTGCAATCAACAGAAAACATTTGCACTTCTGGCCTTGTGTTGAAGGGAAGGTCATTGATGAAGCAGCTGATGAAGGTTGGGCCTAGGCCACTACCTTGAGTAACTCGTTCAGCAATGTCCTGGAGCTGAGATGTTTGGCCTTCAACAACTACAACCATTTTCCTCTGTGCTAGGTATGATTCCAACCAATGGAAACTTTGTCCCTAATTCCCATTGACTTCAATTTTACTAGGGGTCCTTGATGTCACACATGGTCAAATGCTGCTTTGATGTCGAGGGCAGTCACGCTAATGCCTGGAATTCAACTCTTTTGTCTGTGTTTGGACCAAGGCTGGAATTAGGTCTCGAGCCAAATGATCAAAGTGAGCATCAGTGAGCAAGTTATTGCTGAGTAAGTGCCAATTGATAGCACTGTCAACTACATCTTCCGTCACTTTGCTAATGGTTGAGAGTAGACCGACGGAGCAGTAATTGGCTGGATTGGATTTCTCCTGCTTTTCATGAACAGGATATTCCTAGGCAATTTTCCACATTGTCGGTAGATGCCAGTGTTGTAGGTGTACTGGAACAATTTGGCTAGAGACGCGGACAGTTCTGGAGCTAATTATTCACCGCTTACAGACGGGATGTTGTTGGGATCCATAGCCTTTGCTGCATGCAGTGGGCTCAGTGTTGATTAATAGCACGTGAAGTGAATCAAATTAGCTGAAGATTGGTTTCTGTGATGATTGAAACCTCAGGAGGAGGCCGAGATGGATCATCCAGTGGCAGCATGGAGATGAAGTTGGTTGAGTGACAGGAAACAGAGAGTAGTGGTGAACGGTTGTTTTTCAGACTGGAGGAAAGTCTTTTTTCTTTGGCCTCCTTGTCTCGAAAGACAATGGGTAAGCGCCTGGAGGTGGTCAGTGGTTTGTGAAGCAGCGCCTGGAGTGGCTATAAAGGCCAATTCTAGAGTGACAGGCTCTTCCACAGGTGCTGCAGATAAAATTGGTTGTCGGGGCTGTTAGACAGTTGGCTCTCCCCTTGCGCTTCTGTCTTTTTTCCTGCCAACAGCTAAGTCTCTGCGACTCGCCACTCTTAAGCCCCGCCTTTATGGCTATCCGCCAGCTCTGGCGATCACTGGCAACTGACTCCCACGACTTGTGGTCAGTGTCACAGGACTTCATGTCACGTTTGCAGACACCTTTAAAGTGCAGACATGGACAGCCGGTGAGTCTGATACCAGTGACGAGCTCGCTGTACAATGCGTCCTTGGGGATCCTGCCATCTTCCATGTGGCTCACATGGCCAAGCCATCTCAAGCGCCCCTGGCTCAGTAGGGTGTATAAGCTGGGGATGTTGGCCGCCTCGAGGACTTCTGCGTTGGAGATACGGTCCTGCCACCTGATGCCAAGGATTCTCCGGAGGCAGCGAAGATGGAATGAATTGAGACGTCGGTCTTGGTTGACATACCTTGTCCAGGCCTCGTTGCCATAGAGCAAGGTACTGAGGACGCAGGCTTGATATGCTCGGACGTTTGTGTTCCATGTCAGTGAGCCATTTTCCCACACTCTCTTGGCCAGTCTGAACATAGCAATGGACGCCTTTCCCATGCACTTGTTGATTTCTGCATCGAGAAACCGGTCACTGGTGATAGTTGAGCCTAGTCAGGTGAACTCTTGAACTACTTCCAGAGCGTGGTCGCCGATATCGATGGATGGAGCATTTCTGACGTCCTGCCCCATGATCGTTTTCTTGAGGCTGATGGTTAGGCCAAATTTGTTGCAGGCAGCCGCAATCCTGTCGATGAGTCTCTGCAGACACTCTTCTGTGTGGGATGTTACTGCAGCATAGTCAGCAAAGAGTAGTTCCCTGATGAGGACCTTCCGTACTTTGGTCTTTGCTCTTAGACGGGCAAGGTTGAACAACCTGCCATCTCATCTTGTGTGGAGGAAAATTCCTTCTTCTGAAGACTTGAACGCATGTGAGAGCAGCAGGTAGAAGAAGATCCCAAACAGTGTAGGGGTGAGGACACAGCCCTGTTTCACTCCACTCAGGATAGGAAAGGGGTCTGATGAGGCGCCGCTGTGCTGAATTGTGCCTTTCATATTGTCGTGGAATGAGGTGATGATACTTAGTAGCTTTGGTGGACATCCGATCTTTACTAGTAGTTTGAAGAGACCACGTCTGCTGTCGAGGTCAAAGACTTTGGTGAGATCTATGAAAGTATACAGTGGGATTCACAAGGGGTCTGTACTAGGACTACTGCTTTTCTTGATCTATATTAATGACCTAGATTTGTGAGTACAGGGCACAATTTCAAAGCTTTTCAGTAACACAAAACTTGGAAGTATTGTGAACTGTGTGGAAGATAGTGATAAATTTTCAAGAGGACATGGACAAGCTGGTGCAATGGGTGGACAAGTGGCAGATGAAATTTAATGCAGAGAAGTGTAAAGTGATACATTTTGGTAGTAGAGACAACATAATATAAAGGGAGTGAAGAAACGGAGAGATTTAAGAGTAAATGTGCACAAATTCTTGAATGTGGCAGTGCAGGTGCAGAAAGTGGTTAAAAAGGCACACAGAATCCTCAGCTTTATAAATAGAGGCATAGAGTACAAAAGCAAGGAAGTCATGTTGAACCTTTATAAAACTCTGGTTTGGCCTCAGCTGGAGTATTGTGTCCAATTCTGGGCACCGCACTTGGGAAGGATGTGAAGGCTATAGAGAGGGTGTAGAGAAAAAAGTACGAGAATTATTCCAGGTATAAGAGACTTCATTTTTGTGGATAGGGTAGAGAAGCTGGTAGTGTTCCCCTTAGAGAAGTGGAGATTGAGAGGGGATTTGATAGGTGTTCAAAATCATGAGCGGTCTGGACAGAGTAGATAGAGAGAAACTGTCCCATTGGTGGCAGTGTCATGCACCAGAGGACACTAATTTAAGGTGAATGGTAGAAGAACCAATGATGACCTGAAGAAAAGCATTTTTAGGCAGCGAATGGTTAGGATCTGGACTGCACTGCCTGAGAGTTGGTGGAGGCAGATTGGATAAACAGCTGGAAAAAAAATTGCAGGGCTAAAGCAAAAGGGCAGGAGAGTGGGACCAGCTGAGTTTCTGTTGCAGAGAGCCAGCATGGACACAATGGGATGAATGGCTACCTGCTGTGCTGCAACCATTCTATGATTCTATAATACTCTCATGGACTAATGGATCTGTGACAGATCAATGAGGACGAAATCAAGTAGGTTTTTCCTTCGTATTGGTTCTCTCACCACCTGCTGCAGGCACAGTATAGCAGTTATCTCCTTAGCCAGCTCGGTCAGTAGTGGTGTGACCAAGCCACTCTTGGTGATGGACATTGAAATCCCCACCCACAGTACATGCTGTGTCCTTGCCACCCTCTATGCTTTTTCCAAATGGTGTTCAATGTGGAGGAGTACTGATTCGTCAGCTGAGGGAGGGCAGTAGATTTTGTTGCCCGTGTTTGACCTGATTCCATGCGACTTCATGGGGTCTGGAGTTAATATTGAGGACTACCAGGGCCCCTCCCTCCCAGATGTATACCGTCACCTCTGGTGGGTCTGTCCTGTTGGGAAAGGACATGCTCAGGGATGGTGATACAGGCGTCTGGGGCGTTGGCTCTAAGGTATGCTTCAGTGACTATGATTCTGTCAGGCTGTTGCTTGACTAGTGTGTGGGACAGCACTCTCACTTTTGGCACTAGTCCTCAAATGTCAGGATGACTTTGCTGAATCGACTGGGCAGGTTGTGCCAAGGTTGATAGGTGGTTCCTCTTTTTTGTAGTGGTTTTGTACAACTGATTGGCTTGCTAAGCCATTTCAGGAGGTAGTTAAGATTCAACTACATGACTGTTGGTCTGGAATTGCATCTGGGACAGATCAAGTAAGGGCATCAGTGAACCAGATAGGTTTTTACAACAATCTGCTAGCTTTATGGTCACCATTACTGGTACTAACTTTTTATTCCAGACTTATTTAATTAAATGAATTTAAATTCCCCAGCTGCCATTGTGGGATTTGTACTCTTATCTCTGGATAATTAGGCTAGCCCTCTGGATCACTAGTCCAGTAACCTGACTACTATGCTCCTGTACCTGCTATGTAATCTGGGATGTTACAGGTGCTATATAAATGAAAGTCATTACAGATGTTTTCAATTTAGAATTAATAACATTTAAACTGTGAACCATTCAGCGCAACTTGCAAATATGGAAAAGAGTTGAAATCGTAACAGAGCTATATCCTGTTAAGATCAGCTGTTGATTTTGCTTTTCTACAAAATGATCATCTTTCTTTATTGTCTGCAAAACCTTAATGGTTGTATTTGGCTTATAACTTTATTGAACAGGTTCAAAGCAATGAAGGTGAAGGGTCAAATGTTCCAGCAACTAGAAATCCCGTTCCACATGACAGAGTTTCAGCAGTCGGTAAAAGTAAGTAATTTGTACTTGAAAGACTTAAAAGTGCTATGTTTTTCCAAATTTAATGAGGAAGCTATTCATTTGTTTTTAAGTATAAAATCACTGTACCATCCAGATGTTAGAGTGTTTCTTAGACTGTGGAACAAGGACAATTATGGCAACAAAGCAGAGACATACTCAACACATCAAAGTAAATTTGCCCTGTACCTTGAAAGCTGAATATTTTACTCCCACTGCCTGCTCAACAATGCCCCCCTCCCTCCCCAATGCCTGCCATCCACCACTCCTTTCTGGAATTTTGGAGCCATTTAACATTTTTATTTAAAATAAAACCAGAAAATGCTGGAAATATTCAGGTCTGGTAGTATCTGTGGAGGGAGAAACAGTATATACATTTCAGGTTGGAACTAGCAAAAGGTCATCCATCTGAAATGTTAACTCTGCTACTCTCTCTCCACAGATGCTGCCTGACCTGATGAGCGTTTCCAACATTTTCTGTTTTTTTTCCTGATTTTCAGCATCTGCAATATATTGCTTTAGTGACATTTTTATTTGTCTTCCCCTCCCTCCCAGCCCATCAGCCTCCATATCCAAAGGATCATCCTCACCCACTTCTGCCACCTCCAGCGTGATGCCACTCCCGCATCTTCCCCTCCCTTCCCCTGTCAGCATTCTGAAGGGATCTTTCCCTCCACGACATCCTGGTTCCCTTCTCCATTACCCCCACCACCTCGTCCCCTTCCCATGGCACCTTTCCCTGCAATCGCAGGAGGTGTAATACCTGCCCATTTACCTCCTCTCTCCTCACTATCCCAGGCCCCAAACACTCCTTTCAGGTGAAGCAGTGATTTACTTGTACTTCTTTCAATGTAGTATACTGTATTCGCTGCTCACAATGTGGCCTCCTCTACACTGGGGAGACCAAACGCAGACTGGGTGACCGCTTTGCGGAACACCTCTGCTCAGTCCGCAAGCAGGACCCTGAGCTTCCGGTTGCTTGCCATTTCAACACTCCCCCCTGCTCTCATGCTCACATCTCTATCCTGGGCTTGCTGCAGTGTTCCAGTGAACATCAAAGCAAGCTCGAGGCACAGCATCTCATTTACCAATTAGGCACACTACAGCCTGCCGGACTGAACATTGAGTTCAATAATTTCAAAGCATGACGGGCCCCCCATTTTACTTTTATTTTTAGTTATTTTTTCCTTTTTACGTTATTGACATTTTTTTTGTATGTTTATTTCATTTCATCTTTAGTTTGTTCAGTTTGCTTACCCACTTTTTTTTTTCATGTTTGTACTTGCTGCTGTTCAATCTTCAGTCCGTTAACACCCTATCTGTACTAATGCTTTGTCTTTCAACACACCATTAACATATTGTTTGCCTTTGCTCCATGACCTTTTGGTCAGCTATTCTGTGGCCTTGTCCAATCTACACCTTCTCCTTTGTTATCTCTTGCCCCACCCCCGCTTTTCTTGCTTATAACCTTTGACATTTCTAATATTTGCCAGTTCTGAAGAAGGGTCACTGTCCCGAAACGTTAACTCTGCTTCTCTCGCCACAGATGCTGCCAGACCTGCTGAGTATTTCCAGCATTTCTTGTTTTTATTTAAGAAATAGAGGGATTGGCGTGTGCTGTAATTCCATTGCTACATTCAACATTCTGAGAAACTTTCTCTCGTTTAATGATTTAACATTAAAATATGACTATAAAGTAATAGATTAATTACTTGCTTGTAGATTTTATTTAAGGTCTGTATGGCTCTGTAAATCTAGAAAGTATTACAAGAGGATTTGAGTACAGGAGTAAAGAAGTCTTGCTGCAATTGTACAGAGCCTTGGTGAGACCGCACGTGGAGTATAGTGTACAGTTTTTATCTCTTTACCTATGGAAGGATATTCTTGCCATAGAGGGAGTGCAACGAAGGTTCACCAGACTGATTGCTAGGATGGCGGGATTGTCCTCTGAGGAGAGATTGAGGAGACTGGTTCTGTATTGTCTAGAGTTTAGAAGAATGAGAGGTGATCTGATTGAAGCAAATAAAATTCTTACAGGGCTGATGCACGAAGGATGTTTCCCCTATCTCGGGGTGGGAGATGGTGTCTAGAACCAGGGGACACAGTCTCAGAATAAGAGGTAGGCCATTTAGGACTGAGATGAGAAGGAGTTTCTTCACTCAGTGGGTGGTAAATCTTTGGAATTCTCTACCCCAGAGGACTGTGGAGACTCAGTCATTGAGTACGGTTAAGACAGAGATCAATAGATTTCTAGATGTTCAAAATATCAAGGGATATGGGGATAGTGTGGAAAAATGGCATTGAGGTAGAAAATCAGCCATGATCTAGCTAAATGGCAGAGCAGACTTGAGGGGCCGAATGGTCCTATGAAACTAGGGAAGTTCTTTTATTGAATTCAGCATCTCATATAAAGTCAAATGCAGCAGATAAAATTTATTTTAACTCTGTTCCATCAATTTTATGTCCTGGCAAAGGAGCATATTTTAACAGGCTTGTCTTTCATGGGTTTCCTTCTAATGGTGTGAAAATCAGTGCAAAAAGAAAATGTTCTTCTGTCCATGTGTTTTGTACACAGTTGGCAAGATAGTCCAACACCAAGCTGACTTTTGTATTTTGTGTTGCCTCCAGTGGGGATGCATTGGTGAATTTGCATTATATTGTGACTAGTGCAGCTGGAATTGTATATCTGAGGTCTGCATTTGTGTAAGTGCTGTAGACTCTGGGCATGTGACACTGGCCAGATGGACTGCAATGGTGTTTTCTGGGCCTGTATGTGTTCCTTTATTTTATATATATATATATATATATATATATATATATATATATGGGTCAAAGCTACCAAAGTCACTGAGAATACAAATGTGAACACATTGCAGTTATGCAGCATTACACACAAAAAGGATGGAGAAAGACTATATGGTCCATCAAGCCTGGCCCAGTCGGTTATGATGCAGACACATACACCAATGACCCCCAACCCCCACTCATCAATTCCAGGAGAGGTTAAAGCAAAAGGGAAAAAAGTTGAGGTCAAATTGGGGAACATTTTGGAATATTCCTCTCTGAAATCATAAGGCATTTAAGGAAAGAAATATCTGCATTATTCAGTCCCTTTCATGACCTCCAAAGCACTTTACAGTCAATGAAGTATTTTTAAAGCGTTATCACTGTTGTAATATGGGAAACGTGGCAGCCACTTTGCACACAGCAAGCTCCCACACACAGTGATGTGATAATGACCAGATAATCTGTTTTTAGTGATGTTGATTCAGGAGTAAGTATTAGCCAGGACACCTGGGATAACTTGCCTGCTCTTCAGTATAGTGCCATAGAATCTTATACATCCACCTGAGAGAGCAGACAGGTTTGACATAGCATCTGAAAGATGGCATTTCCAACAGTGCAAGCGCTCCCTCAGTACAGCACTGGAGTGTTGGCCTAGATTTTTCTTCTCAAGTCTCTGGAGTGGGACTTGGACTCACAACCTTCTGACTCAGATGCAAGAGTGCCAGCAACTCAGCCACTGCTGACAAAGAAAGACCTTTGTGCCTGTGCTGGCTGTTTGAAAGAGCTATCCAGTTAGTCCCATTCCCTTTCTCTCTCCCCATAGCCCTGCAAAGTTTTCATTTTTAAGTAGTTCTCCAATTCCTTTTTGAAAGTTTACTATTCAATCTGTTTCCACCACCCTTTCAGATTTTTAAAATATATTGTATTCAAGCAATATAGTTGAAAGCCCCTAATTACATTATCACACTGCTTGTGCATTGTTTCTCAGTTACAATCAATGTACCCTCTTTTTTTATAGTGTGTGGGTCCTTTAGATTTCTTTGCATGGCAGCACACGCACGGTACCTTAAAGGAACTAACTTGTGTGCTGCCTGTGCAGGAACTTTTGCGTTGCTATGCAGTTTAGCAAGAACATTAGTTACAACCGCCAGATCCCCCTCTTGAGCTGTATGTAACCTTCAGCGGGTATTCTTGCATGGTATAAAGACAGCTGCAGTTTCCCAAATCCAAATGTATGAAGTTTGAAGGACATCTGTCACACACTGGCCTAGTCCTCTAAATCATATAAATCTGCCTAAAATCTAGTGATTTTGATCTACATTCCCAAACACTGCATATTTTCCTTAATTCTGCAAACTTGTGAATGCTTCGATTAATGACCTGATCCAAATCATTAATTTATCAACAGTGGTGATAACATTGTTATCAGAATTTCCAAATGAATGAAAAACTTTGATCTATTTCATAAAGTAGATTAAAGTTGGAAGTCTGCCTGTTAGCCCAGCTGTCTGCATAAGGTAGAGACCATCCATTGTTTTACAGGAAGGGAAAAGAGCTCTCAGAGTTACCAGGGATGGTAACTGGTGTATCTTATCAGGGCTGGTTACAGAAAGGCATTCATAATAGCAGCTGGGGCAGACAACATATTTTTGTTTATTTGAAAAGGCAAGAGCGGCAAGAACTGGGATTGTTAATTGGACAGACAACATCTAATATGAGTCACCACATTTAGGCGATAAGAGAGGAAAATTGAAGGTGAGAAAACAAAAATGGTTGGCATAGATTATCCTAAAGGATTTCTGGCAACAAACAAGTTACTAATGGACATTGGCACTGAATAGAATAGAATCATAGAATCGCTACAGCACAGAAGAAGGCCATTTGACCCATCATGTCCGTACTGGCCCTCCTAAGGAGCAATTCTTTTACTGCCACTCCCCCGCCCTCTCCCTACATCCAGACAAGTTAACAGGAAAGGATGCCATAAGATGCAAATTTCTGTTTCCCACAAAATGTTTCTTTAAATTATTAATTTGTTAATCAAGCCAGCCACATTACATGCAATCTGAAAACATCTTTGCCATTGTCAGAGATTGGCTTTCCATTCAATGTTAATCAATGGCTGTTTTGCCTAATTACAATTATGAGATGCAACCAGCAATTACTGTTTGTTTCTGTTTACCTCAAAAGAGGTTGAATATATTTCTAAGGAAGCCTGTTGTACCTGGAATGTAGTTTGCACTGACTGCTTTCGTGTCATACAACTAACAGCTGAAGAATTATGCATTTAAAGTTGTTTTTGTCCCTGGCTAACTAAAGGATTCAACCAGTTTGAGACTGCAGCAAGTAGGCTTCTGTACAAAATCCATGTTTAGAGAACTCCAGTCCTGTTTTTACTACAGCTGCAAACTCTTGTTGATATTTACAGCTCATGAGTTCAAAATCACCCATTTAAATGGTCACAGATCAGTCAATCTAGGCTATGCAGTCAGGCCTTTGCTGTCTGATTTTAAACCAAGGAATTGTCATGCTTTGGTATCGGGTTATATCCTTGAATATCAGCAGTTCGAGAAGAAACCATAAAGGACTGCATTGATGCTGTAGATCTTAGACATGTCTGTGAAGTGAAACTGCCCCTTCCCCAGTCCCAAGAGTTCAAATATCCTGGTGTTTGACCTCCCCACCCCTGAAGAATATTATTGCAGTGCAAATCTTCTTTACAATAAACCCTCTAATATGTGTTTGGGAATGAGCCTATTTTATCAGAAAGATAATGTCCAGATCAGTCTCGCATTGTAACAATACTTGCATGTTAAAAAAAAGTTTCCCATTATAGTGTAAAGTCTGTTGGCTAATTATTCTAAAAAAAAAACCTTGATTGCAAATTTAAATGTAGTGATATGCACAGCAATGTTTTGATACTTTGGCATGATTTTGATTATAGCCTCAAGTTTATCTGTAATAAATATTCATCAAGCGACCCATGTTGATAATTCTGAGGTTGTGGCCTGTCGTATAAACTTGCTGCTGCCATTAATCACATAAGGAACACTTTACCTTAGCAGCCTTGGTAGTCACTATAAGTACCCATAAGTGTTCAAAGACCGTCTTAAGCTTAGTTATTTGGAAACTGAAGCCAAACATACTAACAATATTTTTTGCTGAAAGTGTGTGCTGATAACAGTGAGAGACACTGGGCATCTGAAACCTACAAAGGATTGTGAAAGTAACAGCACAAGAACTGAAGAAAGTATAGAATGTGTGAATTCAATGACAAATCAGGTACAGAAAGAAAAATAAAGAGAGGGAAAAAAGATTGAATTAAGAGATCAAGAGACAAAGGCAAATTTTTTAAAAACTAAATTTTATATTAAAATATTAAATAACAATTAAAACCTGAAGGAATGAGACTCCATATTTGTAGTAATTAATTTTCAGTGCCTGACAGGTTGCTTGGCACTTAACACATTGGTCACTAAGACCACCTATTTCCACGACCATAACATTGCCCGACTCCGCTCTTGCCTCAACTCATCTGTTGAAACCCTCATCCATGCATTTGTTACCTCTAGACTTGCCTATTTGAATGCACTCCTGGCAGGTCTCTCACATTCTTTAGGTAAACTTGAGGTCGTCCAAAACTCTGCTGCCTGTGTCCTTACACACACCAAGTCCCGTTCACCCATCATTCCTGTGCTCACTGACCTACACTAGCTCCCGGTAAAGCAGCGCCTCAATTTTAAAATTCTCATACTTGTTTTCAAATCCTTGCATGGCCTCTCCCCTCCCTATCTCTGTAATCTCCTTCAGCTCCACAAACCTTCGAGATATCTGTGCTCTTCTAATTCTGTCCTTTTGAGCATTCCGGTTTTAATTGCTCCACAATTGGTGGCCGTGCCTTCAGTACTAAGCTCTGGAATTTTCCCCCCTAAACCTCTCCACTTCTTTTTCCTCCTTTCAGTTGCTCCTTAATACCTACCTCTTTAATCAAGTTTTTGGTCATCTGTCCTAATATCTCCTTACATGGTTCGGTAACAAAGTTTTCTTTATAATACTCCTGTGAAAAGCTTTGGAAAGTTATATTATGTTAAAGGAGTTCTGTAAACACAAGTTGTCGCTAAAAGGATACTTAGACTGAAATGGATTTAACTTTCTGTTGTGAGTTTAGTTTGTATCTACCACACAAATACAGCAACTTTGCACCAGTCAATACATTTCAATGTTGAGCTACACAGCAAGATGTTGTTTTCACGAAACTAACAGCAGGGCAGCACATCTCAGCAACTTTTAGAGTCATAGAGTTATACAGCACAGAAACAGGCCCTTCGGCCCAACGCGCCTGTGCCGACCATCAAGTACCCATACAATCTGATCCCATTTTCCAGCACTTGGCCCATAGCCTTGTATGCTATGGCGTTTCAAGTTCTCATCTAAATACTTCTTTATGTTGTGAGGGTTCCTGCCTCTACCACCCCTCCAGGCAGTGTATTCCAGATTCCGAACACCCTCTGGGTGAAAAGATTTTTTCTCAACTCCCCTCTAAACCTCCTGCCCCTTACCTTAAATCTATGCCCCCTGGTTACTAACCCCTCCACTAAGGAAAAAAGTTCCATCCTATCTATCCTATCAATACCCCTCATAATTTTGTATACCTCAATCAGGTCTCCCCTCAGCCTTCTCCGCTCCAAGGAAATCAACCCCAGCCTATCCAGTCTCTTTTCATAACTGAAATGCTCCAGCCCAGGCAACATCCTGGTGAATCTCCTCTGCACCCTCTCCAGTGCAATCACATCCTTCCTATAGTGTGGTGCCCAGAACTGTACACAGTACTCCAGCTGTGGCCCAACCAGTGTTTTATACAGCTCTAACATAACCTCCCTGCTCTTTATATTCTATGCCTCAGCTAATAAAAGCAAGTATCCCATATGCCTTCCTAACCACCTTATCAACCAGTGCAGCTCCCTTCAGTGATCTATGGACAAGCACCCAAGGTCCCTCTTACCCTCTGTACTTGCTCGGGTCCTACAATCCATTGTATATTCCCTTGCCTTGTTAGTCCTACCAAAGTGCATCACCTCACACTTCTCGGGATTAAATTCCATCTGCCACTGCTCTGCCCATCTTACCAGCCCATCTATATCACCCTGTAATCTAAGGCTTTCCTCCTCACTATTTACGACACCACCAATTTTCGTGTTGTCTGCGCACTTACTGATCATACCTCCTATATTCACGTCTAAATCATTAATGTACACTACAAACAGTAAGGGTCCCAGCACCGATCCCTGTGGTACCCCACTGGTCACAGTCCTCCGTTTGCAAAAACAACCCTCGACCATCACCCTCTGCCTCCTGCCACTAAGCCAATTTTGGATCCCATGGGCTCTTACCTTCTTAACCAATCTCCCATGCGGGACCTTATCAAAAGCCTAACTGAAGTCCATATAGACCACATCAACTGCTTTACCCTCATCTACACACCTAGTCACCGCCAAAAATTCAGTCAAATTTGTTAGACACAATCTTCCCCTGACAAAGCCATGCTGACTATCCCTGATTAATCCCTGCCTCTCCAAGTGGAGATTAATCCTGTCCCTCAGAATTTTTTCCAATAATTTCCCTACCACTGACGTTCGACTCACAGGCCTATAATTACCTGGTTTATCCCTGGATTTCCACGTTTAACCCCACATCATCCCCTCACCTGAAATTGATGTTGCATTTGTACGTAAATAATGGTGAGCACCATGATTTTGACAGTAAATTATCCTCTAATTTATCACAGCACTATCTCAATTGGCAATGCAAGAAACTTTTGAATGATGAGCCAACTGAGCTTGCACAAAGTAGCCGGCAACATTTTAGTTTTTTAATTCAGTACTGTCAGGACACTATAGTAAGATTTACTACTTTATACTCATGCTAGAACCCTTGATAAGGAATAAATCATTGGCTGCAAAAA
Source organism: Heterodontus francisci (assembly GCF_036365525.1). Taxonomy (NCBI): domain Eukaryota; kingdom Metazoa; phylum Chordata; class Chondrichthyes; order Heterodontiformes; family Heterodontidae; genus Heterodontus; species Heterodontus francisci. Next base: position 83,184,747 of record NC_090377.1, read on the forward strand.
AAGTGACATTACTTTAATCATAAATGGGTGTTTGCTTTGCTTTTGCCGGCACTGGCAGAAAGTCTCAGGTTGCATAACCTTGAGGTGTGTTGACATGAATACAAAGGTATTATTGCTTAGTGATATCATTGCTCAAACTTTATCAAAAATGATCTGATAATTGCCATTAAATTTTCTATCTACTGAAATGTGCCAGTAATTTTGCAGGCTTGAATTTTCCTACTGCAAAATATTGCGTAACCCAATAATAATCAGCTTTGTTGTGGTCTGTTATATTTTACAGTGAATCATTTATTTTAGAATTGTGATCTTATATGGGTGTGTGTTCTAAAAGGAATTTGCCTTAAAGGTTTAATTCAAAATAATTTTCATATGTAAGGAGCATTTCACCATGTTATTTGGTAACAGCTGCTTGTAAACACATATTGAGAATGATAAAGTTAAAGTTTGCACTTCTAGCTAATCCTCTAATATTTAGGTTCTCCTGTAAAACCCACTCAGATCATTAGTTCCCTTCTGCTTTGCTATCAAGATCTTTTCTCTCAATGTTGAATTTTGAATAGTGTAAGCAAATCATAACTTTACAGCATTAAGTGAAAAGTAGCTGCTTCTTAAGTAATGCTAGTTCAGGATTTTTGCAGAGGAATTCTTGTCCACTTCATTTTGTTTACATGATTTTATAGTTCATATTGCTTTTACTGTAATATTGTTTCGTTAATGCTCTCAAGGCCATAGCATAGGTGCAGAAGTTTAGTGGTTGGCAAGTATCTGGATAAGAGTCCAGAGTATTTATCCAAATTCTAAGCAATACTGTTTATGAAATGTGCACTAATTCATTCTTTTAAAAAAGTATCTTAGTTTCAACTAAAATGAGAACTTCAAGGCTACGGCACGATAAAACGTTTACCAAACCAGACCGAATCGAATTATGTTCCTGTCATGCAGCCTCAATAGCCTTGTGGATGCTGCCACCATTTGGTTGAAGTGAAGAAGTGTGCTGCACTGTTGGCGAGATACATCATGTCTTGCATAGAAATCATAATGTTGAAATTGTTTTTATAGTTTAAAGCAATTTGCTTTAAATACAATTTTCATTTTGTACTTGTATCTAAGAATCAAACAGGCTGGCAAGTATGTTTTAACTGAAATCTAGAAAAAAATGCATAAGTAGTTATTTTATTTTACATATTTTTAAAATTAGAATAATATAATTTCATAGTAACCATTGAAATTTGTAGCAGGTTCATGACCTATTTTGAAATGGGGTTCAGGTACCCCTCCAACACTCATGGAATCAAATTTTACATTTTCAAGAAATTCCAACCTCCTAATCCTCAAAGAAGGCAATTCTTGTGCTACTTAAATCCTTCAAAGAAATTCTAAGTGATCTAAACTATTCGTCCCCAAATTTCTAGTCTGGAATTATTGGTAGAGAGTAATTCTGTGTCCCCTAACTCTGCTCCCTTGCTGTAAGGCTTTCTCATCAATGACAGTCTGATACCAGCATTATCTCTCTTGATTTGGGCAAGCGTTGATGATCTGCAATCTACCTTTCTCCCCTCCATACCTGAAACCTTTGATGAGGTATAGTTCTGTGGGTCCTGAACTCTCCCTCTTGTAGCTCATCCTTGTCGGCCTTGTTTGTGTGTGAGCCCAAACGGAGACTTATTCCGTCGTACAGCATCACAGCCAAAGCTAATTGTTCTCACAAAATGCCCATACATATATTTCTGAGCAGAAGTTACCAGTTAGTGATTCGGAAGGCATTCTTAGCTGATTTTGTCCCCCCAACTGAGGGGCACTGAGGCTATTGTAATGTCCCATTACTATAGCTGAGTTGTGCTTATTCAGTCCTGACTTGGGAATTGAAGACGGGACCTATTTCCTTTGGTGCAAGAACACAGAACAAGGGACACAATCTTTAAATTTGAGCTAGACTATCCAGAGCTGAGATCAGGAAGCACATTTTCACACGAAGGGTATGAAAATCAGGAATTCACTCCCCAAAATGCTGTGGATGTTTTCAAGACTCAGATCATCAGACTTTAATTAGGTCAGGATACCAAAAGATGAGGATGAAAGACAGGTAAATGGAGTTGATGTAGAGATCAATCATGATCAAATTGAATGGTGAAATAGGCTCAAGGGGTTGAATGGCCTACTGCTTTGCCTATGTATGTCTGGCCCAATTCCATGCTGACTAATAATTGAGCTCACTTTTTTATGTGAACTGCTGTTCGGAAAAGAATAAGAAGAATTTACATATACAGAGGTGCCTTTAACATTGTAAAACATCCCAAGGCACTTCCTGTGCATTATCAAAAAAAAATGACACTCATCCACACAAGAAGATATTAGGGCAGAAGACCAAAAGCTTGGTCAAAGAGGTAGATTTTAAGGAATGTCTTAAATGTGGAAAGAGAGGTAGAGAAGTTTAGAGGGGGAATTCCAGAACTTAGGGCTTAGACAGCTGAAGGCACAGTCTCCAATGTTAGAGTAATTAAAGTAAGAACACCAGAGCACAACATAAGAATTAGGAGCAGGAGTAGACTATATGGCCGCTTGAGCCTGCTTTGCCATTCAGTACGATCATGGCTGATCTTTTGCCTCAACTCCACTTTCCCGCCTGCTTCCAATATCCCTTAATTCCCTGAGAGAGCAAAAGTCTTGTCTATCTCAGCTTTTTATATATTCAACAATAGTGCATCCACAACCTTTTGGGGTGGAGAATTCCAAAGATTCACAACCCTCTGAGTGAAGAAATTGCTCCTCATCTGAGTCCTAAATGATCGCCCCCATTTCCTGAGACTGTGCCCCCATGTTCTAGTTTCCCCAGCCAGGGGAAACAACCTCTCAGCATCTACCCTATCAAGCCCCTTCAGAATCTCATATGTTTCAATGAGATCACCTCTCATTCTTGTGAACTTCAGAGAGTATAGACCCAATTTAGTCAGCCTCTCATCATAGGACAGCCCTCTCATCCCAGGAATCAATCTAGTGAGCCTTTGCTGTACCGCTTCCAAGACAAGTATATCCTTCCTTAGATATGGAGATCAAAACTGTGCACATTACTCCGGGTGTGCTCTTACCAAAGCCCTGTCCTTTTACAGCAACACTTCCTTATTCTTGTACTCAAATCCCTTTGCCATAAAGGCCAACATGCCATTTCCTTTCCTAATTGCTTTCTGCACCTGCATGCTAACTTTGTGTTCTTTGCACGAGTACACCCAAGTCCATCAACATTTACAAGTTTCATGCCTTTTTAAAAAAAAATAGACTGCTTTTCTATTCTTACTACCAAAGTGAATAACGTCACACTTCCCCACATTATACGTCAGATACCACCTTGTTGCCCGCTCACTTAACCTGTCTACATCTCTCAGCAGCCTCTTTACGTCTTCCTCACAGCTTAATTTCCCACAGCTTTGTATTGTCAGCAAACCTAGATACATTACTCTATCTCTTCGTCTAAATCATTAATATGAATTGACAATAGCTGAGGCCCAGCATTGATCCTTGCAGCACTCCACTACTTATAGCCTGCCAACTTGAAAATACCCTGTTTATCCCAATCCTCTATCTATGTTAATAGATTATCCCCGACTCCATGAGCCCTTATCTTGCGCATTAATCTTTTTTGTGATACTTTATCAAATGCCTTCTGGAAATCCAGGTATATTGCAACTACTGGTTCCCCTTTCTAAACCCTACTAGATGCATCCTCAAAGAACTCTAATAAATTTGTCAAACATGATTTCCCTTTCGTAAAACCATGTTGACTTTGATCATATCATGCTTTTCTAAATGCATTGTTAAGACTTCCTTAACAATAGATTCCAGCATTTTCCCAACAACTGGTATCAGGCTAATTGGCCCATATTTTCCTGTTTTCTCTCCCTACTTTTTTGAATAGCGGTGTTACATTTGCTAACTTCCAATCTGCTTGGGCCATTCTAGAATCTAGGGAATGTTGGAAAATCATAACCAGTGCATCTCTGCAGCTACCTCTTTTTGAACCCTAGGACGTAGGCCACCAAGGGATTTGTTTGCTTTTAGTCCCTTAAGTTTCTCCAATACTTTTTCTCTGCTGATATTAAGTACCTTATGTTCCTCACTCTTGACTAGCCCCTTGGTTAACCTCTATTTCTGGTATGTAATTTGTCTCTTTAATTGTGAAGATAGACACAAAATACTTGTTCAATGTCTCTGCCATTTCTTCATTCCCATGATAATTTCTCCCGTCTCTGCCTCTAAGCAGCCAATAGTTACTTTAGCTACTCTCCTTTTTATAAACTTGTAAAAGCTCTTACAATCTTATTCCTGGCTAGTTTACTCTCATTATTTTTTCTCTTTTTAATTGCCTTTTTGGTTGCCCTTTTCTGGTTTCTAAAACACTCCCAATCCCAGGTTTACTGCTATGCTTTGCAATAATATAAGTTTCTTTTAATTCAATACTATCCTTAACTTCTCTAACTTCCCTCGTAAGCCAGGGATGGATCTTTCTTGCTGAGTTTTTGTTTTTTAATGGAATGTATTTTTGAACGTTTTGAATCATTTCTTTAAATTTTTTCCACTGTTTACTGACCACCATACCTTTTAGCCTGTTTACCCAATCAACCTTAGCTAGCTCTCCCCTCCACCTACAGAATTATCTTTGTTTAATTTTAAGATTCTTGTTTGGGACTGGAGTATGTCGCTTTCAAACTTAACATGGAATTTAATTGTATTATGATCACTTTTTCCCAGTGCATCTTTTGCTGTGAGATTAATAATTAACCCTGCCTCATTGCACAATACTAGGTCTAAAATAGTTTCATCTTTAGTTGGTTGCACCACATATTGCTCTAGGAAACTGTCATGAAAGCATTTTTCAAACTCATCTTCCAGTCTACTTTACCAATTTGATTTGTCCCATCGATATGAAGGTTAAAGTTCCCCCTCGGATTATTACCTTCCTTTTGTTATTGTTATTTCTTGCTTAATTCTGTGTCCAATTGTATAATTACTGTTAGGGGGCCTATAAGCTACTCACACCAGTGTTTTCTGACCTATGTTATTCCTAATCTCCAACTATACTGATTCTACTTCCTAATCTTCTGAACCACGATCCTTTAGCACTACTGTATGTGTTTTTGAAACGTTGCGTACCCTGGCATATTTATTCCCCAATTTTGGTCACCTTGTAACCATGTCTCTGCAATGGCGATTAGACCTAAATCACAAATTCATCTATCTTTTTGTGGATGCTTCCCGTATTCAGTTAAAGAGCCTTCAATTTTATTTTTACTACTGTTATTGCATGGATCTTATTCGCTGATGCATTATTACTGTTAAACTCTTTGTTCCTTCCTTTTACACTCTACCTGTCTGTCCCCAAATCGCTACACTATTGTATTGTCTCAACTTTTCACGTCAGAATTTTCAATCTCCCTTCTCCTGATTTCCCCCCGCCCCCCACATTTTTAGTTTAAAGTCCTATCCACAGCCCTAGTTGGCTGTCAAAAATTCGGTGAGTGACCCTTTGGGTCCCCACTCACGATTCTTATTTGCCATGGCTGATGTTTGATAGTCTGACTATTGTTCCGAGTGTTTCTACTTTCTGTTAAATTTTGAGCATTTTTTAGAAAACTGAAATGGATTCCAAGATACTGTAACTTTGAGTTGTTTTTTTAAAAAAAAAGTCACCAGAAGGTTTGGACTGAATTTGAACGGTGAACAGTTACTGGAAGGCATCTGTTTTCAAATAACCCAGCAGGGGCTGTTTTTGACTTGGAGAGATGTTTACAAAGAATTGACAAACCAAGATTTATGGTTGTCATGAGACTGGACTTCTAGAAAGTTTTGGTTTTAATTTGAACTGTTTATTTTAAAAAAAAGACAGTTGGTATTTCTGCCTGTACAGAAGCAAAACCAGTTAATCTCTCTCTTGAAAAGAAGCCCTGCATTTCCAGTGTGCCAGTTTCCTATTTCCTCCTCAATTTGAAGGAACGTTGTGTTGGATGTGTGGGCACTGAAACCTTGTTTCTGCCTTCCTGCTGTAATACTTATTTGGAGCCTTCTGTAGCTGCATCTCTTGGAAAGCCTATCCAAACATCGCCTGGAAAGAACTGCTCTTGGAAGATCCCAGTGACAGCTGCGACATGCCTTTTGGATGCCTAACCAAAACAAAGGGCATCTTTCCATACCTTCTTTTCAGCCGGTGTTTTTTTTTTATTTCTTTGTAGCAGCTGTAAACAAAAATCCCTTTCCCACCCCCCCCCCCCCGTTAACCGTGTGTAAACATATGTTGTGGCCTATGGAGAAGTGGGACTAGAATAAACAGTGCACTCCTCCTACCTGGGCCATAACATATAATTGGGGGCTCTTGTCGGGATAAACCCAATGCTGACGACGTTCAATTATAAGTGGGGTAATAATAATTGAAGAAGGAAAATAAAAGGACCAGATTTCTTGTGTAATAAAGTCTACCACTGGAATATCTTGATCAGTTGCTGAGACATTTCTGGAGAAGGAGGATGTATCCCTGAGTGACTCATGGAACTTAACTAAGGTTAAGCTAATAGCATTGGTAGCAAAATTGGGGTTAGAGTTCAAATCAGGAGCTAAGAACGCAGATATGATGGAAGTAATAGCACAACATTTCCAAGTGGACGAAGAAGAAAGCAAGCCAGAGGGTAGTGCAGTTGAATTAGCTAAAATTCAGTTACAAATGAAGCAACTGGAGCTTCAACAGGAAAAATAAATAGCAACAAGAAAACTTGAGCATGAAGAAGAATTGAGAAAACTTGAGTTTGAAAAAGACTTGGCAATGAAAAGACGTGAGTTTGAGGAAAAGGAAAGAGCAAGAGAAGGAAAGGAATTCAAATGAAAAAAATGGAACTAAGACAAAAGAGTGGTCTTGACGCTAGTGAAGATTCTGGTGAGGAAGAATCTGACTCCAGCCCAGAACCTAGTGGAAACCTGTTTAAATTTACACAAGCCCTCCCTTAGTTTGAGGAAAAAGATGTAGATGCATTTTTTCATTTCTTTTGAAAAGATAGCCAAACAAAAGAAATGGCTGAAGGAAAGCTGGAGACTGCGTATGCAAAGCAGGTTGATAGGCAGAGCTCATGAGGTTTATGCCATGCTTTCTGAGGAGGCTGATGCAGATCGAGATGGCAAAAAAGGCTATTCTCGCTGCATAGGAGTTGGTCCCTGAAGCTTACTGACAGAAATTTCGGAATCTCTGGAGATTGCCTGGGCAGACTTGTACAGAATTTGAGAGAGCAAAGCAAATTAATTTTGATGGTTAGATGCGGACACTAAAGATGGAAGCCACGTATGAGAACCTTATGGAACTAATTCTCCTGGAAGAATTTAAAAATTCACTGCCTCCATTAGCAAGAACTCATGTAGCGAACCAGACGGTTTCAAGGCCCGACAGGCAGTGAAAATTGCTGATGATTATGAGCTTATGTATAAGCCCAAACCCTTTGTCCATCACCTCCACAAACCTGAGAAGGATAGAAGGTAGGACGGTGAAAGGAAGGCAAGTAGCCAGGGACAAGAAGGACCAGCTGGGAACGCCCTGGGATCTCGTCCTCAGGTCAGAAAGAAGATGCTGAGAGTGCAAGAGAAGTCCGCAAAGTGTTATCATTGTCACAAGGTGGGATATCTTCATGCAGAATGCTGGAAGTTGCAATATAAACCCATGGGACTTATTGGGGTACACAGCCAATGCAGAGAAAGGGTCCCTGATCAAGAGTATAGCAGATCAGACTGCAGCTTTGACGGCAGCTGTAAAGCCAAATACAAAAACCAATGAGAGTGTCGGGTTGTGAATAAGATACCTTAGAGTTATAGGGAATTCTTGTTGAAAGTAAATGTAACTCCTTAGCCCTCGAGTGAGGCAGGCAAACCTATAGTTATACTTAGGGATGCAGGAGTCACCCAAACTCTCTTGCTGGGGAAAGGCATAACCTTTTGACCAGAGAGCACACAATGCTCAAGTTTTAGTAAATGGTATTGGCGGGGAGTACATATCCATACCTTTGTGTTGAGGTCACATAGAGTGTGACCTAATGTCTGGAACGGTAACTGTAGGCGTTGTCCATAATTGGCCAGTAGACAGAGTTGACCTACTCCTGGGGAATGATTTGGCTGGAGTGAAAGTAGTAGCTTCTCCCGTAGTCACGGAGAAACCAAGTGAAGTTAAAGACAGGATAGTTACAGGAAAAGGTTCCCAGAAGTTTTCCTTGTGTAGTAACCTGAGCAATGTCTAAACAAGTTCCATTGTCCGAAGTAAAATTGGCAGCACAGACAGACAGCCAAATATCTGAAAGTTTCTTTGGGGATTTGGATAATCAAATTAAATGTTTAATGCGTTTTCTCTGATCACGGATCAGCAAGCGAATCCAAAGTTAAATAAAGTGGCACAATCAGCTCAAACAAAAACCGAGGCAAAAGGAGTCCCAGAAGGCTATTACGTTAAAGATGGGGTTCTGATGAGGAAGTGGAGGCCTCCTCACAGACCTGCAGATGAAGAATGGGCGGTTGTTCGTCAGATAGTGGTACCGCCAAAGCATTGCCGAGAGCTATTAAGGTTAGTGCATGAAATTCCTATAGCGGGACATGTGGGAATCCGGAAGACCAAATCACGTATAAGTCAACATTTTTACGGGCCAGGTCTTTCCAAGGACATGGTGCAGTTTTGTAAAACGTGCCATATGTACCAGATTATGGGAAAACAACAACTTGCCATAAAATCGGCACCTCTAATTCCCATACCAGTTTTTGGGAGCCATTTAGTAGGATGTTGGTAGACTGTGTAGAACCTTTACCGTAAACAAAAGCAGGACGCCGATTATAGACTCACTGTCATGGATATGGCAACTCTGTTCCCAGAGGCCATTCCCTTGCAAACAATTTCTGTTAAGGTAGTGGTAGGGAAGTTAACCCAGTTCTTCACTAGATATGGATTACCGATTGAGATTCAGTTGGATCAAGGTTCCAATTTTATGCCTGAAATATTTCATGAAGTTGTGGGAATTTGGATATAACCTAGTTAAAGTCTTCAGCATACCACCCACAGACACAGGGAGCTTTAGATAGGTATCGCCAGACCCTCAAAACACTGATCAGTTCATACTGTCATACATATCCCCATGATTGGGGTAAAGGGCTAGACTTTCTTTTGTTTGCCACTGGGGATTCCCCCAATGAATCTACAGGTTTTAGTCCATTTAAATTAGTTTACGGACATGAGATAAGAGGTCCTCCTAAAACTAATTAAGTAAAGGATTTTCGAATAAAGGGATGAGTCTTCTATACTAGGTTATGTGTTCCGGGAACAACTCACGAGAGCTTGCAAAAGTGGCTCAGGAACACCTTAAAGCTTCCCAAACAACTATGAATAAATGCGCAGACAAGCATGCTAAGCCCCTTACATTTCAACCAGAGGATGAAGTATTAGTATTACAACCTCTACAGGGTGAACCGTTGAAAGCACGGTTCAGTGGTCCATATAAAGTAGTCAAGAGAATTGATAAGGTAAATTATTTGATTGATATCCCAGAGAAAGAATCGACTGTGTCATATGAATATGTTAAAACAATATTATCGGCAGGAGGAGGATAAGCAAGCACAGGTATGATAGTTAAGAATGAAAGGGATAGTGAGGATGAGGCAGAAGGAGTCCTAGACAATTCTTAGATTGAACTTCCTACCATCTGGTTCGATAATACCGAGTTGCTAGGAAGATTGGATACTATGCTTTCATATTTAGTAGCAAAGTAACGAGAAGAACTAATAGGCTACTCACAACATTTGAGAGAGTCTGTAGGGATAAGCCAGGATGTCCAACCTTAGCCACACATGATGTGGATGTAGGGGAATCAGTTCCTAGAAAACCGCATACTTACTGCTTAAGTCCAGAGAAACAGGCCCAGGTAAAAGCAGGAATCCAATACATGCTGGAAAACCACCTAATTGAACCCAGTCAAAGCAGCTGGAGTTCCCCAGTAGTATTAGTGTCTAAACCTGACGGTTCAACCAGACTTTACCTAGACTACAGAAAAGTTAATGCCATCACAAAGGCAGACTGCTACCTAATACCTTGCTTGGAAGACTGTATTGACATTCCAGGCAAAAATAATGTTATTGCAGATGCTTTATCACAAATTTAACTTTGTTTTGAGTTATATGAATGCAAAGATGGTACAAAACAAAACAAAACTATTAACTACAGGTAAAGAGTGAATGGGGGGTTAGTGTGAAAAATGTGTTTTAAAATGTTTTCAACTTCTGTTTTTGTACATTGTAATGAAACACATTTAACAATGGGGTTTTATTTCTCCAAGGGCAGAGTTTTACGAGTGTTTCCATTTTTTGTTAAACTGAAGTGGATTCCAAGATGTTTTTTTTTTAAAGAAAGTCACCAGAAGGTTTGGACTGAATTTGAACTGTAAACAGTTACTGGAAGGCACTGTTTTCAAATATCCCAGCAGGGGTTGTTTTTGACTTGGAGAGATGTTTTCAAAGAAGTGACAAACCAAGATTTATAGTTGTCATGAGACTGGACTTCTGGAAAGTTTTGGTTTTAATTTGAAATGTTTAAAAAAAAAAAGACAATTGGTGCTTCTGCCTGCACAGAAGCAAAAACAGCTCATCTCTCTCTTGAAAAGAAACCCTGCATTTCCAGCATGCCAGTTTCCTACTTCCTCATGTATTTGAAGGAACCTTGCATCAAATGTGTGGGCACTGAAACCTTGTTGCTGCCTTCCTGTTGTAAGACTTTTTTGGAGCCTTCTGTAACTGCATCTCTTGGAAGGTGTGTAAATATGTATTGTGGCCTGTGGAGAAGTGGGTCTAGAGTAAACAGTGCACTCCTCCTGCCTCGGTCGTAACCCTATCATTACTATTTGTGTGGGTCCGGACCTCTCGTTAGCCTACGACCATTCCAACGTGGGAAACTGACCTCTCATTTCCTCTCTGATCATTCTTATTTCTTTTCTGCGGAATCGGACCTCTCGTTTCCTATACAGCTGTTAGTTACTTCATCTGGTTTACCCCGAGAATGATATTACCTCCTCTTTTACCCAAGGAACCGTGATCCTGGCGCTGTGCCGTCTTTAGTTACTCCACCCGTAGACCTTGTTCTTTGGTTTGGATCCTCAAATTGGCCCGCCAGCTTCCCGTCCTCAACGCAACCTCCCTATCTAATGGGTGATAAAGTAAACATACTCGCCCATTCTCTAATGCCGATGTTCGACCGGGCATTGGCGACCGAGCCTTGAGGATCCTGCCGACTATGGAAAACTGTTGTGGAAAAATCTAACCACTCTCAAATCCACAGGATTAAAGCAAATTAAGACTTTATTTCAAGCAAGGGAGAAGGCTTCAGTTACCCCTCGAGAGCCTTCTCAATGATAGAGTTTACAGCACACATTTATAGGATACAATAGTCATTGCTCATTGATCTCACTACTCCCGATTCATACCAGGTTTATGACTTGACCAATGAACTGGATTGTATGGCCCCAACGAATGTTTCCTGTTATCTCAGCCCCCAACCTTGCCACTGCTGGTTCCCATGGTTTATTGAAGCCTGTCTAGTCTCTAATTTCCCCTTATCTCTTTTCTGAGTGAAGCAAGGGCAGCATGTTTACACACTCTGTTTGAGTCATTTAAGTACTGAGTTGTACAATCCCAGAACAGCGGTCAAGTACATCATCAGGCCAAAGGGTTCCTCACGACTACAGTCTTTCGTCTAAGATTATTAATGCATTCTCATGCTAAATCTACTAATATTGGCCCTTTTATCCCACTTCACCTTCTACATAGGTAGCAAGTACCTTGTACATGTTAGTCAAAGTCAAGGTCTGAGGCTCCTCCATCACTACATACTGGATTCCCATACCTGCCTGACTCGCAGTCAGACCCTCCAAGCCCTAACCATTGACCAATTCTAAAGTTCTACTCAACCTAAGGGATGTGACTGCCTCCTGGAACAAAGTGTCCAGGTAGCTCTTCCCCCTCCCTGATGTCCCGCAATGTCTGCAACTCAGATTCCAGCTCAGCACCTCTGAGCCGAAGTTGCTCAAGCTGTAGACATTTACCGCAGATATGGTTGTCTGGGACTACAATGCATTCCACTAACTCCCACATGTTGCAGTCAGGCATACCACCTGCCCTGCCATGTGTGTCTAACCTTAATTATTTGATTCATTTACTAAATTAGTAACTAGTAAACTAACGTAATAGCAAGTTACAGTCTCTTGGACACAAAAGAAGGACACTCACCAGCTAATGGAGGTAAAACAAAAAGAATAAAAAAAACAGCAGCTCCGTCCCCCTCAACACCAAATTCTCACGTGCATCAAATTCCCGACTTTAGCACTCCGTTAAACAAAGCACTCTGTTCCCTGATCGCTCTGTGCTCCACACCAAATAACCATAAATGTAGCATTTCCCCCTCACAAAAAGGAATTATAAGTAATAAAACCCCTAAATCAAGTCAATTCATCCCTCAGTAAATTTTTTTTTGTGGGAAAGAGAGATTGCTTCTTGCTGGAGATGTAGTAGAGAATTTAGGAAAATTGGGGTAGAGTTTCTGCAAGGTTGTGTTGGCTTTTTGAGTGTAATTCACCCAAAATCTGCCAAACTACCGCAAAAGATTGAGGAATTTCAAACGCCACTTGTGTGCAGCACAAATTGAGTTTTTAGCAATCTTTTGAATTATTTAAGAAACATCTCGTTGGAAACTGGCACTGATTAATTCTATCAGCATGGTGAATTTCAGGCGCCCATTTTGTGGGCCTTCAAGGAGGCTCTTAAAATTAAGGTTTTATTTTTTGGTGCAAGGGCATTAATAGGCACCTTTTCAAAGCTTTTAAATATTAATGTTTGTGCCTACATTGCTGATTGTGTCCAAAACAGAAACTCTACCCAGTTATATTCAAATCTAATATGGGCACAAGGTTTTGAATTTTGGTTCAAATGGGATTTTATGCCCAGGTTTGAAAGTGGGCCGTCACTGATTTCCAAAGAGTCAGTGGTCCTAACTTGTCTTTTGCCAGCTGTAACTTGAACAGCAGGAAAACACATATTGACCAGTAGATCTGAAAGCCTGATTGCCTAAGTGCACTAAAACCTTTATTACCTCTGAGTGAATGGAGCATAACATTTTCAGATCTGGGGTTCACTTGTTGTTCTGCAATCACTGGTTAGCCTTTATTTGCTTTATTGATTGTGCATTCCTTGTGTACTAAGTATTTCTCATCTTCCACATCAGATCCCTGTTGACTTTAGATTAAGTCAGGCAAACCACCTCCAATGCTGCTTGCCCCATGGAGTGTCCTGTGTAACATGCTTATTTAATACTCAATGTGTACACATAATGAAGACCACTCGTTCACTAGTAGCATGCAATCATTGCATGTGAGGTATAATAATATACTGTTTTGCTACAGTGGAAACAATTTATTTTGCATTAAAGCATTTTTTAAATTTTAAATGAAGTTTTTGTTCCAAGAGTTTACCACCAAAATATTTGGGCCTAAAAATAGGGTCAGGGCATGATCTCAGTGCTGAGCATGCGACACGAACCTAATGAAGCTGGTGGCCATGGGCAATTGGTTTGCTGAACCTCAATTTTTTTTATTACCAGTGAGCTACAGCCGCCAGTCACGGCTCCAGAGGCAGCTCATTAGTCCTGAAAGGCACCAACACTGACCAACATGGATGTCAATTGGAGTTGTGAGTAGAGTCCAGACTGGTAATTAAGAGGAGGGAAAGCAGCAGGCCATGGATTTAATGTTTAATTAAAACTTGCCTTTCTGGAGGAAGCCTGATGGTTGGCTAAGGATGGCTGGTTTAGCTGCCGAGTGCCTGAGAATACTGTCAGAAACACACATGGGATGCTGCTGTCAGTTGCAAGTGAATTTTACAAAAGTGGGCCCTAAGCAGGTATTAAACCCCCTATTTGCATATGCAAAGTGCCTAACGCCTGCTTCAGGTGTGGGTCCTGGGCACCTATGAAGGAGCCTTTACCAATATGGCAGGCGGCACACTTGCAATGTAGAATGAATGTGTGCATGCCGCCGACCATATTGGAGGTTTAAGCATCTGTTTTACACGTGTAAAATGGCCGGGGTGCAGAGAATTTCTAGGCTGTGATCTTTTTACAGATAATTCTAATAAAGTCTAGGTCATGACATGTACTTAGGAACAGCTAAATTCTTTTGTAAATAAACCTTTGAGTTACTAAAATTTATATTAACAGATACTTGCAGGGTGTGGTTGAAGGATGAAAGTTGAGCATTTTCAAATTAGTTTAATCAAATGTTTCCAATGTAACTGTTGCTGGTTCCCTTTTTGAACGTGAACAAAATTTACTGACGTGTTCATTAACACGAGAGCTGTTCGGCGTGTTTGGTGTATTGTGTTGTAAGTGACTTGTTTGGTGTAAAAAAAAAATTAACAGATGGGTACAGTACTACAGTACTTAGAGCACAATCTTTTTTTTCAAGGTAAAGCAAACTTTGGAGCTGCATGGAGTTGATTTTGATTCTGCAACCTAGTTGATAATTGACAAATTCCCTTCCATTTTGCATGACCATAACTAATAGATAACAGCACATTGTACTTTGATCGGAAAACATGATTATCCGCTACAATATTTTAAAATTGCTAATATCCTAAGTAACAGTTAATATAGATTGCTTTATAGAAACCTGTTAGATAACTATCATTTATAATGCAATCAACATATGTTGACAATAAGAGAAGGTTGCCTATAAGAAAAATCTAGTTCGTGTTGCAGTCATAAGTGCTCTTAAAATGATTGCAAATGTTTTTTTAAGATCCTGTTACACATTGGTTTTATGGATCCTTCAAATAAAAGGGATATGCACATCTTTGTTTGCTTCTGTAAAGCTACAATCATGCAACAGAAGTATATCTATCACCTATATTATTTTACTTTCTGAATGTTAATTTTGGCAAAGTTGAAACTTGATTTGGACCAAATATTTGTAGCATTTGCCTCTTCTTAGATAGCCCAACTGAATAAGGCACAGCTGAACCTTGCAAACCAAGCAAGTCTCAGATTCACTCCCTGGCCCATGTCAGTTATCTGATCTGGCTAGGATGCTGGTAGCATGCTACAATCAATCTTAGTGCCTCAGATTAGGGAGCAGAAAATTGACTTGGATTACTGTTTCCGATCACTTTTCAATGTCACCCACTGAAACTATGCATGGGTTGATATCAGTTGACGATAAAATCAAGCTTGGCTGTGATGCCCTACAAGACTGAATAATTATGAACATTCATTGTTTTGTCTGTATTTGCAGAATTGCCACATGGTTAAAAGCACTCGAGCAGGCTGTATCTCAGCATAAGCCAGCATTTTCATGCGAGGAAGGAGAAAATAGTGTATATACAGCATATCTAAACTTCCCCTCATCATAAGAAATGAGAGAGAAAAGTTCAGAGGAGCATCAACCATAGTATCTGTTGATAAAATGGAGAAAGACTAGAATGATTGTGGAGGTTGAAGGTGAGAGCTTGAAAGCAAGGATGCCCATCAGCTGGCTGGCTATTCCTGTGCCCAGCCAGGAGAACAAAGAGGTTCTAGAGGAGCCTCCTCAGGAATGAGAGTAATAACCCAGTCTTGTGTGACCTTTGGGTTTTATGCTGTTTAAGAGTTGCTGAGGGGAAAAGAAGATATGAAAGATTAAACCAAGCTTCCTGGAGCAGCTTTAGTAATGTAGAAAATAAGTTACCTATTAGGTCAAAAGAGATATTAATCACCAGAATATTGATGTAAAATGTGCAACAATCAAAGGTAAGAAGGGATAGCGTTTGGTTCCTATGGTTTTCCTTTAAATTGAAGAGTCTGTATAGAATTCATCTAGGCCAAGAATAAATTGGGTGTTTTGAATTTGCTAACCGATAATCATTTACAACTTACAAGTAGAAAAATAACTCGAACTGTAATTGAAACCTTACATTGTGAGTAAAAGTTCATCAAAATAGAAGCTGCACCACAACAATTTATGCAACTTTGTCTGTTAAAACCAGTTTGATTCTAGTTTGTGCAATGCATTCCATTCTGACATTATAACTTCTACGGGCCCAATTTCCATTTTTAGCTCTTGCTTTGTGTGCGTATATATTCTAATTTAAGTTCAGATTTAACCAGGGCTATTCTACTTTTCAGAACATTTTACAAGAACCAGCAGTTCCCATTCTGATAGCAGTGGCTTTGCAGAAGACCCATCCTCTGACTTGGGTGGACAGTGTCAGGTAGTAAATTATTACTTTATTGAAACAAAGTTATATATAAGTTTACGTATTTGTTTTTTTAAAATAGTGTTTTCCGGAGAATACAAAAAGGATAGCTAGCAGAAATCAGGGAGCAGGTCATATGCCCTCTCTCGGCTGTGGAATATTGTATGACATTTGAAGGGGAGGGAGAAGGAAAAATATTGATGAAGGCAGGAGAAACTGCCAACTTAACCTTCAATAAGCTTGAAAGAGGGAAATATTTTTCCTCAATATAGGATTATTCTTTTGCCCATTTCTACCTGGTATACACTGATTCAAAATCATAGCAGAAGCTGCTGGAAATACATAATGGGTCCATCAACATTTGAAAAGAGACCAGATCCGTCTGTATATTTGCAATATGTTTTATTTTGGATCTACAATCTTTGCAGTTTTAAAAAAAATCTGCAAGCATTTAATTAATTGAAATTAAATGTACCTTTTACAAATTGCCAAATAAGATTTAAGGGCTTGCTGTTACAAGCAAAATACCACAATATCACTATGTTTACTAAAGTTGTCCTAATCTGTAATGTATATCCAGTTTAATTACTCATCTAAATTAGCCACGCTATGTCAGGGGATATCAGATTTCTAATGCACGTCCTGTTGACTTTTAAGAATATCTTTAATGTCTAATAAATCTGTTCTATCTGCAGTTGAAATATATACCTGGGGATGCTGGTGACCTTTTTGGTGACTGAGACCCAGCAGATGCTGTAGGTCATATAGTCAGTATCTTTAAAAGCTGAGTAGGTACTGGTATTTGTAAAATAATCAACATTGATTTTTAAATTGGACAGCTGTATTCACTATTGCATCCCTTGTGGCTCAGATGCCATGTTGACACATGTCTGGTGTCATATTCAGATTCAGTGGAGCTTGCGTAATTCACTCCTCTTGTTACTTTGCACCTAATGCTTTGTTTCTCAGATCTCTTGTTTTTTTTTTCAATAGTGCATTTGATGTTGTGTTACTGTTTCCTAAATTCTTGCCTGTTTTTTTCACCCATAAGTTTCTGTAGAGGGACCTTTTATAGCCATTGACATATGACTTCAAATTAACCACCGTGAAAGAAATTTGTCAGACTATTTATTTTAATGTATCTTTTCTAATGCATTGTGCTTCCCTGTCTGTCATATACTTAAAGAGAAGAATAGATTTTACACGTTAAATTTCTGAGACAGATGATTGGTCTAAGTATATTTTTGTAACGGTTTCAGGTAATTTAGTTAAATTGTAGAAACACATATGCATTTCGTTGTATTTATGTGAGAGGGTGCAAACAGCTCTGGAGGAGGGTATTTTCATTGAACTGATAAGGAATTTCCGATGGCTTTCCTCATGGAGACTGGTCAGATTTAAGATCAACTTGCTTTTCTAGTTACATAAGGGTTTATATTTTGTGTGTAACCCCCAACTTAGCCAAGATAAAATGGATTTTATTTTGCCATTAGTGATATTTTGGTATAACACCTGCCTTTCTTTCTATATGTCTCAGCTATGTAAGTGATTTCTTATAAATGAGCAGATTAATCAATAACTTCAGCAGCAATTTCCATTCCAGGAAGGAGTTCCCTTGAGCCAGTTAAATAATTGCGGAAATAATTATGGTAAAGAAATCATTTGTTAGGGAATGTGACTAGTTTACCGCAAATTTATAGAGGTAGAAGAATTTTTTTGTGGGCTGTAGTTACTAAAATGAGACCGATTTGTCCTGCCTTCTAGTCAATGGTTCAGAGCTTTACTGTTATGTTGTGAAAACTAAATTATCTTTATTGTACACGCATAACTGATCTCTGCTTTTTAGACAAGTTAGAAGTCTGTAACAGTCACAATATAGATGATCCTTATTTATCCACTTCCTAATGTTGAATTTTGTCTTTCACCTTTTGCTGAAATGATGCAAAGACTATGAATGTCTAATTGGATACAAAATCATTTCATTTAAGCAACCGGTAACTGACTGATTTAATTATTTCAGTTGAATTAGAATTTTTTTTCCACATTTAATCCTTGTGCTCTATCCAAGGGGCCAGATGGTTACCTGCAAGCTATGGGGAGCAGTGCTGACAGCTGTGACAGTGAGACAACAGTCACATCATTAATCGATGACCTTAAGACTCCTCTGAGTTGTGACCAACCGTTTTTCACTCCACTTCAAACACCAGTGGAAAAAATGACTCTGGATATTCAAGAAACAAAGAAAGCAGAGTTAATTCCTGATGCTGTGGTTGAGACTGACTGCAAGGAAGCTGCTGGTGTGGGCAGTTCTAATCTGTCAGGTGAACAGAGGGCTTTGGGTTTCACTGGCGAAAAATATTCATCACAAGGTGAGGCGGCGCTGTACCCAGAAAGTGACATGAAGTTTGAAAGTGAGGATGATATTCCTACGTACTCTGTGCATTGTGGGGCTGGGCAAAGGCAGAACAGCATGGATTCTGCCCTGAGCTGGTATTCAGAACCTGCTGCTTTAAATGCTACTGTTGCTGAAACAATGAACTTTTCCTCTTCGTCAATAGATAAAATTACTACAGCACTCGAGAGAGCTAAAACAAAAACCTATTCTGTCTCAAGTGCCTCTGGAAGAGCAAGGCGTCCAGTGACCAAAGCAAGCGAGCGAATGATGAGAGAGGGGGAGGGATTGTCCAAGAATGACACTCTCGCAGAGCTGAAACGATCTACTTTCCAAAGGTCCAGCTCACTCCCAACTACTCTGCTCAGTCCAGTACGCGTTGTGTCATCATTAAATGTGCAGTTGA
Organism: Heterodontus francisci; assembly: GCF_036365525.1. Classification (NCBI taxonomy): domain Eukaryota; kingdom Metazoa; phylum Chordata; class Chondrichthyes; order Heterodontiformes; family Heterodontidae; genus Heterodontus; species Heterodontus francisci. The sequence goes on from NC_090377.1 coordinate 83,203,817, forward strand.
CGCCAGACAGTGGCCCACAATGCAGCTCACCCTGTTTTACTTACAAATATACGGCTCAGAGGGAAAAAGAAATGGCCACTAATGATGAAGATGAGCAGTCAACTTGCCGATCAATGCTTTTTATCCCATCTGCAAAAAAAGAGAGAAGTAGGAAACAGTTCACTTTGAACAGGCACGATGAAATGCCACAACATGGATTGAGTTCACAGTCATTACCGATGCCATCAAATTTGACACAGTCTTGCTGTTCCCTTCATACGCTTCCTTCTGATTGGCTAGGCCAACCTTTGTGTGATCATATGAGAACCAGGAGTATGTGCAGTCTTCCTAACCTCATGGAACCTACTTGCACAACATGTACAGCACCTTTTGGACATTTGTATCCTCAGAGACCCAAGCCACACTGTTATCGTCACATTCCAATAAATCCTCCATCTGCTATTGAATCACAGCTCCGCGGAGTCCTTTATGAGATTAGAAGCACAGTACACAATCTTTCTCGGGTAATGAAGCATCATTTTATTTAAAGAGTTGGGGAAATAAGAATACTCTGCCTATTGGATAAGTCTAGGTATAGGTGGCGTGCTGTTTTCTTCAATATCTAGTGGTAATCAACAACATTCCTGAAATACATCATTTGGGAGATTAGCAACTGTTCATTATTTAATCATTTTGTTTTGTGAAGGGAGGTGGGGGGGTGGCCTGCAGTTGCATGTTATTAGCCTGACATGGATATATTTATAACTTGAAACATGTTCTGACTATGATTGTTTCAGTTTTGCCCTTAATTTTGCCTTTAATTGTTCATTTTAAATCTATATATGATCTGCAAACTTTTAAACCATCTCTTGGCTTCCCAATTATTTCTGCTGCTTGTTAATCAAATCACTTGTTATATTTTCAGATCCCAATGTTTCAGGGGAGCGATCAATCCTTTCCTTACTATACTTCATTGAGATCAGGTCTTTTACCCTTCTATGAAGTAAGTTGCCTTCTGAAACTTAAATAAAACCTGTTACTTTTTTTTGATGGGCTTTTGTTCCAGAATATTTCAGAAGTGGGTGGCAATGGCCTGTAACAAAGTTGTATATATGACCCATTTCATTAGTGTTACTGCCAATATAACCATTATAATTACTGGCCTTCATACCATTGGTTCATCTGTTCAAGTTCCAATGATTTATTTTTCATTAGTTCTTAATTGTGTTTCTAATTGATATATCCTAACTAAGCAAAAAAAAAAACACTCTACACTGCACTATGGGTCAAGTGGGAAGATCAAAAGTGACAACTGTTTTGTGAATTTGTTTGCATTTTGAAGGGATTGATATAGCAATTGGAACCTTTATCTACTTCTTTGTGGGTGCACCGTCCCCACATAGACTGCAGTGGTTCAAGAGGTGACCCACTCAGACCACATCTCAAGGGCAACCAGAGTTGGACAATAAATTCAGGTCTTGCCAGTGAAGCCTGCATCCCAAGATTTTTATTTGAATTCCCAATCTTGGGTAAAATAAAAGCTGGATGCAGAGTAACGCTCTTGCTGGCCTAAAAAGTGCCTTAATCCTAACCTCCAAAGAACTATTCCCCACTGTAACACTGGGAAGTTTTCCATTTCCCACAGCAAACATGCCATGCCTTGTCTGAGCAAGATTACTAAATTAGTGCAATTTGTGCCAAACAATTCCCATTTTGTGCTGTGGACCCATGCCTGTTAGTAATTGGGTCCAAACTCCTAGAATCCTACATGTCGGAAGAGGAGACTTTTATCTATGAGGCTTTGCTCCTATTGTCAGCTGTGAAGATGAAAGTAAATGAGAGAATGCTAGTATTGGTGGAGGAGGTGCATGACATCAAGGAGGTTCCATACAACCTGTGCCTGGCAACATAAATCTTTACTGTACTCAATTTAATGGAGAAATCAATGTAAATAGAATTTGGAGGAATTTTATTTGCCTCCTTCATTCTTTAATTGGTAGATTTTGCACAGTGCTCATGCCAGGCTCATTATTTTCATACGTTCTTAGTGAGTGTCACCAAAAAGGTAATTGTGCTTTGAAAGATATAAATGCCTCCAGGCTGTGCGTCCACCTGAAGTAAATTTTTATTAAGCAGACACCATCTTTAAGAAAGTTCAACAAACTCTCCAGTTTATTTAGGCACAAACGAATAATGTAAAATCTTGTCCCTATATCATCATTACATTGGCCTAGCAACCCAAAAGTCTGAATTTAAATTCTACCATGGCAAGGTGTGAAAATGAATTTAATCTGGCAATTTGTGGGCTGGAACCAGAAAAACAAAAAAAAAGGAAAGCTGGATTGTTGGAAAAAGCCTAATTGGTTCACCAGTGTCCTTCAGGGAAGGAACCTGCCATATTTGCCTGATCTGACCTACCTGTGACTCCAGTCTCACACTATGTCATTGATTCTTAATGCCCTCAGGGAAATTAGGGATAAGCCAATGTCGTACATATCACAAGAACAACATTACAGTGACCTTATACACTGGCTGTTTTTTTATGTAAATGGTGCATTCTTCCATCTTTTCTCCTTTCCCAAGGAGAGAACATTTTACTGAATGTTTGCTGCTAAAAATAACATTTTTAAATAATAAATCAATGGGCCATATTTTGCTGTCAAAATAAAGGTGAGACTAATGGCACCTATCATTATTTATGTTGTGAATCTTCAGAATTCTCTACCCCAGAGGGTTGTGGATGCTCCATCATCAAATATATTTAAGGCTGAGACACACAGATTTTTGGTCTCTCAGGGAATCGAGGGATATGGGAAGCTGGCAGGAAAGTGAAGTTGAAGGTCTGCCATGATCGTATGGAATGGTGGAGCAAGTTCGACGGGCCTAATGGTCTACTGCTGCTTCTCTTATGTTCTTGTGTGTAAATGGCACAGCAAATTCAGAATAGGAACAGATATGTTGTTAAATCCCAATAGTGAAATGTTGCTGCTTGAGTTGCATCGCTCCATCATTAGCTTCTGAAAAATGTTATTTCAGTCTCTGCCTCGCATTGAGATGCATTGAGTGACATGAAGTTGCTGTATTTGTGTGGTAGACATGAACTAAACTTGCCACAGGAAATAAAGTTTTGTCATTGAAAGCATAGGTATCCTTAAAACAATGTGACATTTGTTAATTACTGCCAAACAACCTCTCTGGGAATGAAAATTAACCATTATATGTATGGGCTGGGAATTAACATTGAGGTGGTGGCCCCGCCCACCGGCTGTAAAGTCGGGGGCATGCCTGCCTCCGCCGGGCCTGGAAGCCACACTGTTATTTTGTGTGGCCCACGCCCTTGATAGGCCTCAGTCAGGACTGTTGACCTGCTGAGGCTGGAAGTCCCACCTCCAGGCTGCTGGCCAATCAGAGGGCTGGCAGCTCTTCAGTCCCAGCAGCATCACCGGAAGCGGTGGCCACTGCTGAGGCTGCACCCAGTAAGAAGAGAAAAGATGGATGTTGCCCTTCAGAAGAGGTAAGTGGAGGTCAGGCCTTGCCGGGGACAATTGCCTATCCTCTGGCAAGGTAGGGTGGGTCAGAGAGCAGGGCATGTGGGGTAGTTTTGACAGGAGTAACCCATGCTCCTCTGTTGGGCACAGGGTGTCTGATCAGGAGGCCCCCCCCACCTCCAGCCCACAGGAAGGCTGCCAGGCATTACTGGGCGACCTCCTCAGGTGCTGAAGTGCCTATTACCAGCGGCGACAAGAAGAGGCCCTTAAGTGGTAATTAATTAGCCTGCTGTCTCTCGCTCGATACCTGACTTGACCTTGAATTTACTCACTCTAATTTACATATCCTGCTCAGTGCTTGCACTGTTTATTTTTCAATCCTTCCATCTGATAGGTTAATGAGATACAAAGTTGGTTGCCCTATTCAGTCAGGTTCCAGATGCCTGGTTTTATTCACTGCCATTATCAGCTCTCACTTTCAGCAACCAAATGAGCAAAAAAGTTTTGAGCTGAAGGGCGCAGGGGCAAGTCTAACTAGTGGCAGATGCTGTTGGATACTCTGCTACAGCAAACTCTGGCCTTCCATGTTTGGGAGCAGATTGCCAGTTCTCAGCCTTAAATTACCATTTGAATGTGATTTTCTTATATGTAATTCAGATAATTAATCCCAGGTGTTATATTCTCCTTTTATTTTTTCTTTCTCTCAAGTCAATTTTTTCTTTCTTTCTCTTCATTTCTCTTGCTGTACCTGATTTGGCCATGACTTCATCCTCTCTAATTGGCCCTTCCTTCAGTTCTTGAGCTGTTTTATTTCTCCAAACTTTAATTTGATTGGTTAAAGAAATACATAGTTGTTTGAGCTGTTCTCACAGGTCCCAGATGCCCTGATCCCTTGCCATGCCTCTATTAGCTCCCACTTTCAGCAACCTTTAAGAGCTATGGGCTGGATGTTAAGGAGCTGGCGGGGGGTCCCACCACCGGGCCCATATGGTCTCAGCCCTTTAGAGAAGCCCCCTGCCCCTAGGCTCTATTTAACAGCACTCAGGCAATTGACTGCCTGGCACCGGGGTCCCCGTCCCTTTAAGGATGAGGTCCCACCCCCCAAGAGCTGCTGGTACTACAAGAGCAGCTGGTATTACAAGAGGCCCGGGACCAGGACCTTGGGTAAGTGTGACGTGGTCATCGGGTAATGTCTGGCAGGTCCCAGGTGGGGGGGAATTTGGTGGTTGAGGGCAGTGGGGGGGTGTTAGCAGAGGGTCAGCCTTTGCTGCCGGGGCCCTCCTTGGACCACAGATTTCCCATGGAGGAGGCTACCTTGTTTTACTGGGCAACCTCCCCACGTGGCAGAGCTCCCACCAGCCACTGGTAAAATACCAGCGGTGGTGGGAAGAGGCCCTTAAGTGGTCATTAATTGGCTACTTAAGGACCTCAACTGGCCTCTGGGCAGGAAGGGCATCCTTGACCTTCCCTGTCCCAGACTAAATTCCAAGGCATCGGGAAGGCGACGGGGACTCTGCCCTCCCCATATCCCTGCTTCCCATGCAGTTTTATGGGCACCCCCTCCCCGCCTCTTTCCCTGTCTGTAGTGGGCCCATAAAATTCAGTTCTAAATTTGCACAAGCTTTTCTTTCTTTGGCCTCCTTATCTCGAGAGACAATGGATAAGCGCCTGGAGTTGGTCAGTGGTTTGTGAAGCAGCGCCTGGAATGGCTATAAAGGCCAATTCTAGAGTGACAGGCTCTTCCACAGGTGCTGCAGAGAAATTTGTTTGTCGGGGCTGTTACACAGTTGGCTCTCCCCTTGCGCCTCTGTCTTTTTTTCCTGCCAACTACTAAGTCTCTTCGACTCGCCACACTTTAGCCCCGTCTTTATGGCTGCCCGCCAGCTCTGGCGAACGTTGGCAACTGACTCCCACGACTTGTGATCAATGTCACAGGATTTCATGTCGCGTTTGCAGACGTCTTTAAAGCGGAGACATGGACGGCCAGTGGGTCTGATACCAGTGGCGAGCTCGCTGTACAATGTGTCTTTGGGGATCCTGCCATCTTCCATGCGGCTCACATGGCCAAGCCATCTCAAGCGCCGCTGACACAGTAATGTGTATAAGCTGGAGATGTTGGCCGCCTCGAGGACTTCTGTGTTGGAGATGTGTGGGCGGCGCAGTGGTTAGCACCGCAGCCTCACAGCCCCAGGGACCCGGGTTCGATTCCTGGTACTGCCTGTGTGGAGTTTGCAAGTTCTCCCTGTGTCTGCGTGGGTTTTCTCCGGGTGCTCCGGTTTCCTCCCACAAGCCAAAAGACCTGCAGGTTAATAGGTAAATCGGCCATTATAAATTGTCACTAGTATAGGTAGGTGGTAGGGAAATATAGGGACAGGTGGGGATGTTTGGTAGGAATATGGGATTAGTGTAGGATTAGTATAAAATGGGTGGCTGATGTTCAGCACAGACTCGGTGGGCCGAAGGGCCTGTTTCAGTGCTGTATCTCTAATCTAATCTAATCTAAAGATACGGTCCTGCCACCTGATGCCAAGTATTCTCCGGAGGCAGCGAAGATGGAATGAATTGAGACGTCGCTCTTGGCTGACATACGTTGTCCAGGCCTCGCTGCTATAGAGCAAGGTACTGAGGACACAGGCCTGATACACTCGGACTTTTGTGTTCCGTGTCAGTGCGCCATTTTCCCACACTCTCTTGGCCAGTCTGGACATAGCAGTGGAAGCCTTTCCCATGCGCTTGTTGATTTCTGCATCTCGAGACAGGTTACTGGTGATAGTTGAGCCTAGGTAGGTGAACTCTTGAACCACTTCCAGAGCGTGCACAAGCAAGTCTAAGCTAATGACCGGTACCATTAGATGTCTTGCTACAGCAAATTCTAGGTCAATGCAATTTGTTGGTTGTCATCTGTGAGGGGGAATATTAATTTTTTTCAACTTTTTTTCAGACTACATATCAGGAGCTGCAGCTAATGAGAAGAAATCTGAACTTTTTTAGAACACAGATGATGGACTTGGAATTTGTTATGCTGAGGCAGCAAACTCTGGTGTATCAGCACTTGTCTGATGAGGAGAGGTGGGATTTAACAGCCTTGCTGTTCATTTTCAGTAGCGATACTTGCTCACTTTCTCCTTCGCGATACTACATTTCCTCAATTATTTTTAAACCTTTCACGTTTTTTTGCAAAGTTCAAATCTAGCAGTAGTCTCTCTCTAAAACTGATTAAGACAGAATAAAAGATCTTATATTCATTAGTATTTTCTGAACAAAGTTTATTTTTAAAAATGCTAATTACATTTCACTGCTGTTTAGTAAAATAGACTATTTATAAATTAAAATTGAAAGCTGACCAGACTTCACATCTGTCGCAAGTAATATAGTCAGTTTAGATCTTTGGAATATGATATTTATTCTATAAATAACACAATCATTGATTGACTAAGATGTGATGTTTTGATGTCGGCTAGATTACAGGTGTAAAGACTGAATTCAGTGAGGTCTGACACAGTCGGTTTCAAGATCCCAGATTCCATTTTCAGTTTGTTTTTAAAAAGTGCCCTTTTAATATCTTATAAATCTGTATAAAGTAATCTCTCGTTTGCCTGGTTTTAAAATGAAAAGGCCTGGTTTAAACCAATCTTTTAGCATGTCTGATGCTGCAAACTGTGTCTTGTCAGTATCTTCAGGGCGTGAATATCTCTTGTCTTGGTGATCAAACTGGACGTAAAATTCAATTTTGTTCAACTTTGTGTTTATATTTATGTTTAAATCACTGCTATTTCTCCTCCAGGACTGTCCATCTATAAGAAATTTGGTTCCTCTCTTTGATATGATTTCTGTTTTGAAGTAGGGTCTGCATCAAAAATGTTAACTATCTTTTCTCTTCTCAGATGCTGCCTGACCTGCTGAGTGGTCACAGCATTTTCTTTTTTTAATACAAATTTAAGGGTGTGGTTGACCAGAATGCTCTACAGTTTAAGCATGACTTCTTCCAATTTATATGCTATGGATGTCTATATAGTTCAGCATTATAGTTTGCTGCACTGCCCTTGTTCGGTCCGAGTCTAATAGAACTGCTAGATGTCTTTCAGCCTCATGCGTAGCTATTTTGAGACCTTAGATTCAACCTTGTCTCAGTGGCGGCCTTTGGTGACATTTAAATTGACTTTAAAAATACCTTATTGGGTATGAAGCATTTTGGAACATTTTGAGAGTGTATATAAATAGAAGTTTTTCTTTCTCTTTCCATGCTACTTGTATTTTCTTCTTAAGTGGAGTGCATTTGTCTGCATGAAATTTCATCTACTACTATAACAGCCACTTAATATTTTGTTTAATTCTTGACTTAGCTCACATTCTGCCTCCTTGGCTTCAACAGCCCTTCCTAGTTTGGTATGATCTGTGAATTTGACTGATCTGCATTGAGCTTCCAGATCCAAGTGATTAATGCAAGTTAAAAGCAGCAGACACATCACACTGATTTCCAGGCACTCCATCAGCACTTCTCCCTATCTCCACAAAGCTCCTCTAACAAGTACTCAAAGCTTCCCATCTTTGAGCTGTTACCTTATCCATTTCTAGGTTCTACCATAAATCAACTATTAAATAGCTATTCTTTGGGCATCTTGTCAAAAACTGTTCAGTATACCACACCTTGGGTCTTTCTGGAGTTCATTTCTGATGTAATTTTTTTTTAAAAGGTCAAGTAAGTTGTGTTGTATGAGTGCCTTTAAGAGTGATGACCCTTTTAAGATCTTAGTATGCTAATGAACCAAGTACAAGGACATAGTCATGTGACTCAGTCAAAGCCACTCTGCAATTGTAACACCCAGAGTAAGGTTCTGTGAATAGTTTGCTCTGTACTTGTTTGAGATCTTCAGCATAACTGGACTCCACGCATCTCATTTATGTTGCATCAGAAAAAATTAAAAATTCATTACATGGTGACAGCTATGGTGAGAAGACAAAGTCTCAGCTTGAAAACCACAGATCAAGCAGCTTTGACAATGACCTTTCCTACAGCCAAAAGAGAGAAAGTTCCACAGAAATACTGGCCCAAACATTAAAAAAAACTTAGCTCAAGCTGTAGAAGACCGAGCACAGCACAACAGGCTGCAAGTAAATAGGGTGTCATTGTGCCGGTGGTCATGGGATATTGGTTTAAAAAAAAATCTAGCTTTGAAGTGCTTAGAAAGTCTTTTTTTTTGCAAAGGCTCCATTAAAAAAAATGGGTAAGACCCGACTCCTTTCCCAGGCTGATCAAAGTTGGAGCCATTATAGGAAGCGCCCGATAGCAAAAAGCATGGGAATCTTCTGATCACTGCAGAGCCTCCATCCACGTGGCCAAAGTTTAAAAAAAATTAAATCACTCGAGCATGAAGAAGAGCTTTCATTCACATAGCCACAGCTGTAAAAATACCATTAACCACTTGAGCGTGAACAAAATAAACAAACTCTGTGGGGAAAAAAAGCAACTGAACTGCCTAGTGAACAGCTGTGTAAACAGACCAGCTTAAGTGCTGCAAGCAAGATAAACGTAAAGCACAATCAAACACCTGTCCCTCCCAATCCAGCTAGTCTAAATAACAGAGTTTCCTAAATGGGAAATAGTGCAGAGCCATAGAACAATCTTAAAGCAAGTTTTAAGTAAAAGAACAGCAGAAAGATGGATACCAAATTTCCCAGCATGAACTGAAGGCCTTGGATATCCTATCTGAGTTCCAACTTTTCAAACAAAGAATGCAGTTATGCTTTGCAGACCAAGTAATAGTCGAACCAGAAAAACAGGTTGTGAAAATTCTAATAGCAGTTGGAAATGTTGGATTACACAGAATCAATACCTCTGGCTTATCTGACGAGGACCAGAAAGATGTGCAAAGCTATAGGAAGTGCTGGAAGATCAGCTCCAATTATGCGTGAATTTTAGAATTCATCACCTGGAATTGATGTCCTACAGGCAACAGCCGCAGGAATCAATAGATCAGTTCATCAGTAGATGCTGTAGTCAGGGCAATGAATGCAATTTCTCGAAACTGGGATGTCAGAGTGACTAATGGAGCTGATGGTTGTCTTGACACCCATTGAAGTATTTCAGAAAGACCTCTTGGAGGAAAAAGAAAGGTCACAGCATTGATGCACTGCTAGAAGATGGCAGACAATATGAAGCCTGTGTGGCTGGACAACACCTGAAAGCACTAGGTGCAGCCAACAGGATAGGCACAATAACCAGGTCGAAAAGAGCAAGCGAGTTGTGTGTTAAGTGTGGTTGGTCGCACTCACCGTGAAGTTGTCCTGCATTTCAAGACCTGTGTGAGGCATTTGGTGCAAAAGTACACTGGGCCGACCTATGTAAGAACTCTGGCTCCAAGAATGCAGCCAGAAGTCAGAATAAGATGCATGAACAAAAGACAGGTACAACAACAGGGCAACAGCAGCAAGGAGAGCTCCAGAAACCTGTGCAAATGCAAGCCGATACATAAAGTCCACAGCGAAACAGAACTGAGACAAGACTCAGAGAAGCAATTCTCAGCCAAAAGACGAGCAGGCATTTCACATCATGTTGATGAAGTCAAACAACTGGAAGCTTTCACCACTATTAACATCATGTGCCCAAAGAAAGCTGGCAAACATACACTCAGGGTTAAGACTGACATCCGAGCTAATGCAAATATCCTACCAATCCGAATCCTGAAGGATATGTACCGGAGTCGCTGGAAATCAATGATACAACTGACAACTGCCAAGTTATCTGCTTACAATGGGTCACCCATTCCTTGCAGCAGCACACAAACAATGCAATGCAGCTATGGCAAGTCGGTATGGAAATCACAAATATTCTATCTGGTAGACACGAGCGGACCAGTGGTGGCAGCACTACTGGTGCAGTTCAATTACGTGCGTACTGAAGAAGGATGGAACAATCAGGGTTATGTGCAGACCCAAGGCATCTAAACCTCTCCCTAAAGAGATGCCCCCACAAGATTCCGACATCATAAGAATTGAATCCCAAGTTCACAGAAGCCAAATTCTTCAAGTTGGATGCTAAACATGGATATTGGTCAGTACACCTAGCTAAGAATCTCAAGACTTCACCACCTTCAGGACACCATTTGGAAGATATTGCTTTAGAGACTACCCTTTGGCTTATCTGTCAGTCAAGATCTGTTCCAGCAGCATATGGACAGAATTATAGGAAACGTGCCAGGCTGTATATGCATTGTTGATGATATTGCAGTAATGGGCAAAACCAAGGAAGAACATGATCAAAATCTCCAGTCACTGATTGCAGTAGCTCGTCACGATGAGCTTGTTTTTAACAGCAAGAATTGCCAGGTGAATGTAAGTCAGATCAATTTCTTTGGCTCCATCTATTCTGGTTGCAGAATCCATCCTGACCCAGGCAAAATCGAAGATGTAAGGCATATGCCTACCCCATCTGACCTCTGGAAATGTTTTGGATTTTTCAATTTCTTGGCACCATACATTCCTAATTGTTCTAACAGAACATCATCACTGAGGGAGCTCTTAAAGAAAGACGTACCATTTGCATGGGAGAAGGACTATCAGCTTATGTTTGCTTCTCTCAAACAAGCATGATCAGCGGACGCCTGTATCCTGCAGTACTACGATCCAAGGATGAAGACAATCCTGGAAGTTGATGCCTCACAGAAGGGGCTAAGAGCGTATATCCTGCAGGATGGCAAACCAATTGCATTCGGTTGCAAATGTTTATCCTCAGAGCAGTCTAATTACTCAAACACAGCATGAAACACTTGCTCTGGTGTTTGGGATCACAAGGTTCCACACCTACCTGTTCGGTAAGCAGTTCACGGTGGAAACCGACCACAAACGACCGGTGATGATCTGGCGCAAACCATTGACAAGCACACCACCTCGACTACAGCGACTTTTGGTGAAAGTACAGGGGTACGACTTCATCTGCTACAAACCAGGTACCAAAATGGTCACCTCTGATCGCTGAGCAGATTGCCAAATCTGAACAAGGATGAAGTAGATCCAGTGGGATGACAAGTAGACAGTATGGATATCAAGGTGGAAGATGTGCTCAAAATCTATTTATTGTATTTTGGTCAGCACACATGACCATCTACAATCAGAAACAGCCAATGACCCACAACTGAAGGCACTGTGGAGAGTCATCATAGAAGGTTGGCCTGACACGGTTAAAGAGGCCAGAAACCCTCAGATGCTTTTGGCCTTATCGAGATGAACTTGGTATCTCGAGAGATCACCTTTGAAGGAAAACAAGTGATTGTGCCCAGAGCTCTCTGACAGTACATCTTGTCATAAATTCACCAAGGCCATATGGGTATCGAGTGAACAAGATGACTGGGACGAGACACTTTTTATTGGCCAGAGATCAACAGTGTCATTGAAAGGTTAGTGAAGATGTGCGAGGCATGCCTGAGCCACCAGCCACAACAACGCAAAGTACCCCTACACCCTCACATCGTTCCTTCAGTCCCTTGGTCCAAAATCGCCACTCATCTATTTTCTGTTAACGGAGACTACTTTATCTTGGTTACCAATTATTTCTCCAAATTTCCAATTATCAGACAGGTAAAAGACACTTCAAACACTGTCGTTGCAGACACATTGAGTGCTATATTCAGTCTATTCTGTTCACCTGAAGAAATCACTTCTGTCAATGGGCCCCAGTATATGGGCAAACCTTTCAGGGATATGTGCACCAAATGGGGCATAAACCATGTGACGACCTCACCACATTTCCCTAGATATAATGGTCTTGCCGAACGAATGGTTTGCACAGTCAAAGCACTTAACCTGAAGTGTAGGTCAACGAAACAAGATTTTCATCTTGCCACGCTCCACCTCAGAGCTGCACCTATGGATATGGGCTTACCATCACCAGCAGAGATCATGTTTGGCAGACAAGTGTGAATGACTCTGACAAGCTATCATCTGTCCAAATTCTTCAAGATGCAGAAGACATTGCTCGAAAAACAGGAGAGAATGAAGATGGTGCATGACTGAAACGCAGGGGTGGAACTACCTCACTACATGTGGGTCATACATCCCACAAGAGAACGTGGTTACCTGCAGTGGTATCCAAAATATGCAGTGAGCCTAGGTCCTACGAGATTACAACATCAGCGGAGCGGTGTTGAGAAGGAACCAAAGCCAACTAAGAGAAGTGTGTAATTCTCCAATTGCGCACAGCGGGCTCGAAAGAACACACTCCAACGATGAGAGTGTAACAGAACCATAGGACAACAACCAACACAGTGACAACATGCCTGCAAACCCGAAACACCCAAGGGTGAAATCCACATCCCCAGAAGGTTATGCCATAAACAGATCTGGTAGAGTTGTCAAACCACCAAAATGATATATAGACTTTTAAACTTCTATACTTGTAAATTTTATGATCAATATCCCACATAACTAATTTTGATAGCTAATTTTATGTATTTTTACTTGTAGCATATGAGACTTATCTTTGGAAAGAAAAGGGCTGTTGTCTGCCTGGAAGAGTGATGACCCTTTAAGATCTTGGTATGCTAATGAGCCAAGTACCAGGATGTAGTCATGTGACTTGAGGTCACTCTGTCATACTCAGAGTAAGGTTCTGTAAATAGTTTGCTCTGTACCGAATATAATAGTTTAGCTGTAATAAACCTGTTTGAGATCTTCAGCATAACTGGACTCCACGCATCTCATTTATGTTGCATTAGGCAACATAAAGAGCTCATTACAGGTTGGTCAGGTGAATCACCCCCTTCTAAACCCATGTGGTCTTTTAGCAAGTTATCAGGGTTTGAGCAAAAAAATCGAGGCTGTCACTCCAATATGGTACTGAGAGTATGCTGCGCTGTTAAAGGTGCTGTCTTTCGTATAAGACATGAAACTGAGGCCCCAACTGCTTGGGTGGATGTAAAAGATCCCATATCACTATTTTGAAGAAGAGCAGGGGTGTTCTGGCCAATATTTATCCCTCAATCAACATCAGAGAAACAGATTATCTGATCATTATCACATTGCTGTTTGTGGCAGTCTGCCGTGTGCATACTGGCAGCCACATTTCCTACATTACAACAGTGACTGCACTTCAAAAAGTACTTTGTTGGCTGTAAAGCAGTTTGAGACGTCCAATGATCATGAAAGGCGCTATATAAATGCAAGTTTTTCTTTTCTTTCAGATGGGTAATCAGGTTTACTTATGATTCCATTATTTTATCTAGTAATGAGGTGAGGCTGATGGGTTTGTAGTTGCCTCGGTCTGTGTGGCCACTCTTTTGGAAAATGAATACCAGATTCACCTGTTTCTATTCTAGCAGGATCTCACCAACATGCTCAAATTTCTCCTCAACTCGGCCCTAAGTGGCTTCACCCTTATTTTGAAATTGTGTCCCCTGGTTTTAGACTCCCCAACCAGGGGGAACCTCTTAGCTGCATCTACCCTGTCTATCCCTTTAAGTATTTGGTGGGTTTCAATGAGATCACCTTTCATTCTTTAAAACTCTCGAGAATACAGGCCCAGTTTCCCCAATCTCTCTTCATAGGACAGTCCCGCCATCCCGGGAACAAGTCTGGTGAATCTTCATTGCACTCCCTCTGTGGCAATAATATCTTTCCTAAGGTAAGGGGACCAAAACTGCACACACTACTCCAGGTGCGGTCGAACTGAGCTTCTATACAATTGAAGCAAGATTTCGTTACTCCTGTGCTCAAATCCTCTTGTGATAAAGGCTAACATACCATTAGCCTTCCTAATTCCAGAATTATGTCTAAGCCCAAACTCTGATCAGTAGCTCATTCATGAGCTTTAAAGGTGTGACAATGCAGGCATCGTCTTATAAGTAGCTGTAAATCTGCATTTAAAACCACTACACATCTCATTGTAATATAGTTTAATGCACGTAAAGAGTATTCAAAGTGGAAAATGTAGATTGAAAAATGTTTCCTGTTTGCAGACAAGAAGCTGACCAACTGCAAAACCTTCGGAACTGTGTGCGTATGGAGTTGCAAGAGTTGGAAATGCAGCTGGAAGACCGATCGTTGGCTCTGGAGGAACAGCTCAAAGCCCCGACCCAGTATACCATGTTCAATCCTCCACCGCGTGCTGTGAGTTAGATGAGCTTAATCCTACTGATCCTTCTCCGAATTACTGTGTTGGATAGCACCATACACGCGCCCATTTTTATGGGAATACTTTTGGATAACTTTCATTTTCCTGCAATTTTATTTTTTCCTTCTCAGCCTGGCTGGCATCTTTGCAGCTGAGAGGGAGAGTTTGTAGGGGCTGTTTCCAAGACACTACCATAGGCCCTTCGATTCAGATACTGCACTCACCTCTGAATTTATTCTGCTGAAAAACACTAGAGCCTGTACTTGGCACTTTCACACTCTAGTTGGGAATTGAATGAATGTGACTGTTCTGCTATTGCCAGTACCATAACTGCTCTCATATATTCTGAACATTTCACAGTTTAATTGAACTTACCTGAAATAAATTGAGTGCTTCTCTGACATCCAGTACTGGATGAGCAGAAATTTCCTCCAATTAAATATTGGGTAGACCAAAGCCATTGTCTTTTGGTCCCTTTCTCTCTCTAGCTTCTGATTCTGGTCCTCTCCCTGAGACTGAACCAGACAGTTTACAACCTTGGTATCATATTTGACCCCAAGATAAGCTTCTGAGCACATATCTGCGCCATCACTAAGACTGCTTATTTCCAACTCCGTAACAATGCCCGATTCTGCCCCTGATTTAGATTATCTGCTACTGAAACTCTCATCCATGCCTTGGTACCTCTAGTCTTGACCTATTCCAGTGCACTTCTGGCTGGCCTCCCACATTCTACCCTTGGTAAACTTGAGGTCATCCAAAACTGTGCTTCCCATGCCCTCAATTGCCCGAAGTCCCATTCACCCATCCATCCTATGTTCGGTGATCTGCACTGGTTTCCAGTTAAGCGACTCCTCGATTTTAAAATTCTCATCCTTGTTTTCAAATCCTTCCATGGCCTCTCTTCTCCCCTTTTCTATAATCTACTCCAGCCCACAACTCTCCTCTAATTCTGGCCTCTTGAGCATCCCCGATTTTAATTGCTCCACCATTGGTGGCCGTGCCTTCAGTTGCCTAGACTGTAATCTTTTGAATTTCCTCCCTAAATCCCTCCATCTCTCTACCTCTCTTTCCTCCTTTACGATGCTCCTTGAAACCTACCTCTCTGACCAAGCTTTTGGCCATCTGCCCTAATTATGCCTTATGTGGCTCAGTCATATTTTGCTTTATAACACTGCTGTGGTGCTTCGGATGTTTAATATTAAAAGTGCTATATAAATACAAGTTGTTGTTCTTGTAATGCTACAGTGTTAATGCTGATGGAAGGAACAAATCTTTCCCAAATTTAGTTCTGTCAGCTTCCAAAGGCACTGCAGCTGTTAAGCTTTAGCATCTAGCACCACTAAAGGATAATTACTAAACTTTTTTTGTGTCTATGCTTCGCTTTTATAATTATTAAATCCGTGTTCTTGCTTCCTAAGTGGCTAAATCTGTGTTTTTCATTTTTCTGATCAGCTGTTTTCTGCTTTGCAATGGATGGTGAGGGGGGTGGGGGGAGCTGGGAAATTGTTTAAGATTAAAATATTAGTAGTAAGCTATGCAGTATATTTCTTTTCATTCATTTATTTTTAGTTCCCTTGATGATGAATTGTGGATTTAAACCATTTGAGCATCCAAGACTAATGGGATTTGAAATCTCTATCGACATGAATATAGCAAGCAGAAATTCTTCCCCTTTTTAGTGTTTTTTCTCATTTTCTTGTGTCTGATATCTGTCTCACTTTCACACACCACCTGAGTTTTTTCCTTGCTAATCTCTGGCTATAAAGTAAATATATTAGGAAATGGAACTTGGTTGAAAGGAAAGGGGATGTGCTTGATGCTTAGAATTCCATGATTTTGTCCTCAAGCTAATAATTATTCTTTTACTTCAGAATTTGGTAGAATTGGAAAAGGCAGTCTGTTTGCTGAATGGTATTTGCATTCTATATGTTCTGAAGTGCTCATTTTCTGGTACTTCTGTATTACAGGAGGCATTCACTAATAACACAGATACCAGGTCTTCCTCCTCTCTCAGTGTAATGGAGCCGGTAAGTAAGTTGGACTTCCCTTGAACGGTGATAAATACAAACTGCACTGAAGCACACAATCATATCAAGCAGAAACCCCTATCTCTTATATATACTAAATATTAAGCTAGATGAAAGACATGCATCCAATGTGACTGGCTTCTGACTGCATCAACATTCTGTAATCAATCAATGCACTTTATTACCTATATCACAATGTTACAATTTTTCATTAATCCTAGAAATTGCAAGTTGACATAGATTCTAGCAAATGATGTCAATTATAAATTCCCAATATCTTTTTACTTCACTGCTGTTTTCATCTTCTATTACTTTACTTAATAGCATCCCTGGAAAAAAGGTTTAAACATGTGCTCAGTTGTCTTATTGATCAAATTGTTACTGAATCTCATGTTTTTGCCAAATGAGATGCAAAGGGGTTTTGAGTGATACAAATTATTTGTTGGATAATGAGGACTGCTGAGTTAAGTACTTAAAAGTGGTGGCAGTATGTCTCATTGGTCCTATCGCTACGAAATAGATGGAAGATTGACTTTCCAGACGTTGTAGTCTGTGGACATAAAGGTGATGTTTAGTTTACCAGTTTTATGTCAGAACATTGTGCTCAATTTCAGTTGACTGCAGTTTTTCAACATTTGGTATAACTAGCTCACCTACTAATGATCATCACAAATAAAAGTTCCTGACTTAGGTTAACAACTAGTTAGCAACAGAGGGAGTGGGACTAAGTGGACAGCTTTTTCAAAGAGCTGGTACAGGCACAGTGGGCTAAATGACTACCTTCTATGGTGTGTCATTCTATAATTCTATTGTATTGGCCAAGCACACAAGCATTTTTGTCTTCAGATTTTTTAATTGCTAGTTCTTTTTTGGACATTGTAACAAATTCGTCAGTGTACTATTCATAGAGGATCCATGTCTGTATCCATCCAGCCAACCAAATCGGAACTCAGTGATGCCATTGATTCCCTAGCCAGCGGAAAAGCCCCTGGGAAGGACAGCATTACCCCTGAAATAATCAAGAGTGCCAAGCCTGCTATACTCTCAGCACTACATGAACTGCTATGCCTGTGCTGGGACGAGGGAGCAGTACCCCAGGACATGCGCGATGCCAACATCATCACCCTCTATAAAAACAAAGGTGACCGCGGTGACTGCAACAACTACCGTGGAATCTCCCTGCTCAGCATAGTGGGGAAAGTCTTTGCTCGAGTCGCTCTGAACAGGCTCCAGAAGCTGGCCGAGCGCATCTACCCTGAGGCACAGTGTGGCTTTCGTGCAGAGAGATCGACTATTGACATGCTGTTCTCCCTTCGTCAGATACAGGAGAAATGCCGTGAACAACAGATGCCCCTCTACATTGCTTTCATTGATCTCACCAAAGCCTTTGACCTCGTCAGCAGACGTGGTCTCTTCAGACTACTAGAAAAGATCGGATGTCCACCAAAGCTACTAAGTATCATCACCTCATTCCATGACAATATGAAAGGCACAATTCAACATGGTGGCTCCTCATCAGAGCCCTTTCCTATCCTGAGTGGTGTGAAACAGGGCTGTGTTCTCGCACCCACACTTTTTGGGATTTTCTTCTCCCTGCTGCTTTCACATGCGTTCAAATCCTCTGAAGAAGGAATTTTCCTCCACACAAGATCAGGGGGCAGGTTGTTCAACCTTGCCCGTCTAAGAGCGAAGTCCAAAGTACGGAAAGTCCTCATCAGAGAACTCCTCTTTGCTGACGATGCTGCTTTAACATCTCACACTGAAGAATGCCTGCAGAGTCTCATCGACAGGTTTGCGTCTGCCTGCAATGAATTTGGCCTAACCATCAGCCTCAAGAAAACGAACATCATGGGGCAGGATGTCAGAAATGCTCCATCCATCAATATTGGCGACCACGCTCTGGAAGTGGTTCAAGAGTTCACCTACCTAGGTTCAACTATCACCAGTAACCTGTCTCTAGATGCAGAAATCAACAAGCGCATGGGTAAGGCTTCCACTGCTATGTTCAGACTGGCCAAGAGAGTGTGGGAAAATGGCGCACTGACACGGAACACAAAAGTCCGAGTGTATCAGGCCTGTGTCCTCAGTACCTTGCTCTACGGCAGCGAGGCCTGGACAACGTATGCCAGCCAAGAGCGACGTCTCAATTCATTCCATCTTCGCTGCCTTCGGAGAATACTTGGCATCAGGTGGCAGGACTATATCTCCAACACAGAAGTCCTTGAAGCGGCCAACATCCCCAGCTTATACACACTACTGAGTCAGCGGCGCTTGAGATGGCTTGGCCATGTGAGCCGCATGGAAGATGGCAGGATCCCCAAAGACACATTGTACAGCGAGCTCGCCACTGGTATCAGACCCACCGGCCGTCCATGTCTCCGTTATAAAGACGTCTGCAAACGCGACATGAAATCGTGTGACATTGATCACAAGTCGTGGGAGTCAGTTGCCAGCATTCGCCAGAGCTGGCGGGCAGCCATAAAGACAGGGCTAAATTGTGGCGAGTCGAAGAGACTTAGTAGTTGGCAGGAAAAAAGACAGAGGCGCAAGGGGAGAGCCAACTGTGCAACAGCCCCAACAAACAAATTTCTCTGCAGCACCTGTGGAAGAGCCTGTCACTCCAGAATTGGCCTTTATAGCCACTCCAGGCGCTGCTTCACAAACCACTGACCACCTCCAGGCGCGTATCCATTGTCTCTCGAGATAAGGAGGCCCAAAAAGAAAAAGACTATTCATAGAGGATCCATGTCTGTAATTGCAAGAAATGAGCTGAATGATGTGGGTTTTATAACTCTCACTCTGGTATCTAGTTCTGCTGTAAAATTATTTTGAGCTGGATGTTATGTGCAGGAATGAATATTGAAGTCAGAAAAAGAAACTTAAAATAAGAAAACGTTTTAAACTACCTGTTCTACTTTTTAAGTGTTTTTAAGCTACTGATGCTTTGAGAAAACTTCCAATATAAGCCAATATAATGAATAGAATACGCAAGTCTCATTTCTGCTGCACAACAAATTCTTGACAATCTTAACTGTTAGAAGCTTTAGTTTATTTGTTGATAAAGTAATGAATTAAAGGTGTAGCTATAACTACTGCATTTTAGGGCAGCCAATGTGCTACAAGTATATTTCCCATCAAATAGACAGGCAACATTTTTCATTTTAAAATTTATAAGCAATTTGATATTTCTTTTCCAGTTGCCCATATTAAATTATGTATTAAAATACCTGGTACTGAATTGCACTGATCAAACAGAATGAAAATAAAATTGTGCATCAAGTAATTTTTCTCTCTCTCGGTCAGAGGAAGAACATTTCATCAGTATATTATTTTCAGTACAACATGCTGTTACTGGTTTATTAATTTTTGTTTAAATCCAGCTTTTGAGGGAGCAGTCATACCTACGATCTGAACTCGGCTTCTCTGAACCTTCAGGCGATGAATATGAGTATCCTCAATCCTACACGAACTTAGAGTCGACTTCACGCTGTTCTAGCCCAGGCCGGATGCCTAGGTATTCAAGCACTTTGGGTCATGGTCATTACAGTATACCAAGCACTACTACGCAGTATGCAAAACCGGTGAACCTAGCTACCTCATCATCACAAAGCAGACAAGTTTATCGTTCTTCAGTTATGCTGACTCCCTCACCACCTGCACGAGTTGACCAGGGAGAGCAGTTGACAGAAAACCGGTTTTCAACAGGAATTGCAGACCTAAAGACAATAGGCGAAAAGTCTGAACCGACTGGAGCTACAGCAGCCCCTGTTGCTAAAGAAGCAAAGAGCAATATCATGGACCAACCAGAATTCCAAAATGTTCTACAAGAGGTTAGTGATTATATGTACAAGACACCTGCTGGAATGGTTGAAGGCTGTAGCAATAACAGTTCCTGAGGCTTGGAGAGGTGCCACTCCTTGTAAACCAGTGGTCACCTTTTTAACCAATGGGGCAGTAGTTTACCTTGCAGCCCAAACACTTCAGTTAGTGTGTTTTAACTATCCTGGAACAATATGCATTTCTAAACTGAAAACCATTTCACTGGTTCTGTGCTGATCGTAGGTGATATTGAAAACTGTTACCACTTACTGCAATTAACAAGCAACAGTGGAAACTCAGAACTGGTGTCTATTTAGTCAATTGTGCATTGTATTTCAGTCAAAAAAATATAATTTCAAAACTGATCTACCAAATATTGTGCGGATACTATTGGCCCATGCTTTTACTCACAGGAAGTGAAGGCCATGTTCAGTATTCAGTTCAAGCTATGTTTGAGGGAGGGGAGGAGAATGTGGAAAGGGGAGGCGAAGTGGGGAAGAGGAGATTTGACGGTCTGGGATATCATCTTGTCTGATGGTGTGGTTGCTGGGTTCAGAGGGTGTGCAGTTCTGTTTCATTCCATCTTACAGGGCCCATATTTTTTCCTCCGTGTTTTATCTTGAGACAATTTTTACTTGGAAGGAGGAGATATGACACTTTATTTCTTGGATCAGTTTATATCATTAGAGTGGGCAGGGAGTGAGAGGGAAAGAGAGAGCCAATGCCACGAGCATCAACAAAGAACAGCTGGGGCAAGATAATGGCAAATATAGCGGAACCTGTAGTTGGCACTTTGGGGAACACAGTGTCATGGATTCAGACAGGTGAGCAAGGGAGTAACATCTAGAAAGTGGGCAAGGGGTGAAAAAGAGGGTGTGCACTGAACATCCTAGATACTGCATAGTCAAGGATGATTAGTGACAAGAGGAAGAGAGGGCCTACGTTTGAGGTCTAAATAGGTCCCACATGAATATGAAGTCCCAGTGATTCCCAGCAGTGCAAAAAATGAATTGAAGAGGTCGAAATGGGTTGAACTTTATAGCTCCTGTTATGTGACCAAAATGCACCTACTGGGATTCCTGAGCAGGCTGAAATGGAGTTCAGAAAAGCAAATGGGTTTCGAAGTAATCACCTAACATAACCAAAGGGGAAAAAGATACAGTTTAAAAATATACATCTTAAAATTATTTTCAAAAGGTTTTTATTTATTTATGTATTTGGAAAAAAACAGCTTAGACTAACTTGGCATATTAGAAATGCAAGATGGTGGTGGTTCAGAGTTAAAGTGAAGAACCTAGGCTCCCAATTTCACCCAGTGTCCTGTATGTGGACCTGAAGGCACACTTGAAACGGTTCTTAAAAGTATTCATAGCTAGTGATGTCAGAATAAGAAAAGTTCTGTTTAAAAAAAAAAAAAAAATGATACAAGGCAAGTGGCACCAAGTGAGGACACAATTAACATTGAAAATCCCATTGGGACTGTTGGCACAGTATTTTTGTTTAGTACATTGTACGAACCAGTTTTAATGCATAGATATATGTATGACGTAGCAGATTTGAACAGATGATTATTTGGAGATTTTGAAGGCAGGTTGCATTAAATATGAATGAGGTGTGAATTAAATCATCTATTCAAATCTGTGTGCATTTCGGGATAAAGTTGAGAAGTTTAAATAGTGTTATTAAATTGTTGGGGTAGAAGATAAAGCAAACTAATAAAGGAAATTTGTCTCAGTTTTGAATAGAAGTGGCAGAATGTATAGAAGATATGATAAATGTAAGGCTGTGAGACTTACCCCAAAATATTAAGGAAAAGGTTTGTTGAACTTTAAAAGTATAGAACCAGTATGATTTGGTTGACATTACTTTTGGGAAATTAATACTGTACTAGGCTCATATGCCTCCCAGTGTGTTAGATATGTTCTTTATTGGTTTGGCTGGTTAATTATCAGCCCCAGCAAAATAGATGGTATGGGGAGGGAGCAGATTAGCAGCTGCAAAACTCAGCGGCAGTCTAATTTTCTGCAGAGCCCTGTGCATCAACAAAGAAATGATGGGCTGAATTTTATGAGCCCTCCCATGGGCGGGCAGTGGGTGGGGGGCCATAAATTTGCAAAGGAAGGTGTGGGGGGGGTGGCGTGCCCATTGCTTTTCCGATGCCATTGAATTTAGTCCAGGTTGGAGATTGCCTTCCCACCCAGAGGCCAATCGTGGAGGGGGGGGGGGGGGGCCCTCTGTCATGTGCGCAGGCCACCCACTGACTCCAGGTGGCCTCCGTGTGGTGGGGGGCTCCTCCTCCATGGGCAATCTGTGGCCGATGGAGAGCCCTTGGCAGCAGAGGCCTCCCCTGTGCCAGCACCCATCCCCCTGCCCTCATCATCTCACCCACCCCTACCCCTCACTGAGTCATGCCTGACTGACCACAGTGAGCCTGCCCCATGGCTGCTGCAATTCCAGCAATGGCCACTGCTCCCATTGGCGCTGCTGAGCTGCCAGCCCAATGATTGGCCCGCAGCCCTTGGAGTTGGGATCCCTGTCCTTAAAGGGACGGGGACTCTGGCGCCAGGCAGTTAATTACCCGAGCACCATAAAATGCAGTAGGGAGTCCCCCAAGCAGCTGAGGCCGGGTTCCCCTCGCCTTTTTGGCCTAGCGTTAAGAACCCGCCGGCAGCATAAAATTCAGCTCGATGTATGCAAGAACTAAAATGGGAGCTGAAGGTAGCCAACTGAGTCAAGCTAATGCTTGACTTGAATAACATTCATAAACATCTTAGCGAGGATTCACCTCAAGGTTGAAATTCAGCCAGTTTTACACTTAAAGGTATTATTATTCCATTGTATTTTTGAGCTGAATTAGAAGTTGTAAATTAACTCTGGATAGCATGTAGATGATTGGACCACTGTCTAGTGGAAATAGCAAATTGGTGTTTAACCTAAATAGCAGGTTACTTGGCGAAATAACCCCACTGCTAGTTACTTCCCTAGATAATTTATTTTGTCTTGATATATTTTTAAAAACTTGACACTTTAGTCTTAATTTACAGAGTTCTTCTGTGGAGGCCTGGAAACACAAATCCTCAGTAGTAGTGTGTAGAACAAACAGACTGGGTCAGGGTGAGGGGAATTGCCTCTGTCCTGCAAAATGGGGATCTGTATCGAATAAAAAATGAGGGGAAAACTTAGGACAATGTTGTCTTTATCCAGCTGGCAATCTTTATTTTGAGTTCAGATACACAACACCTCAGATACAGAAGTAGTCTGTGCCTTGATGCAGCAAAACCTGGACAACATTCAGGCTTGGGCTGATGAGTGGCAAGTTACATTCGTGCCACACAAGTGGCAGGCAATGACCATCTCGAACAAGAGAGAATCTAAACATCTCCCTTTGACATTCAATGGCATTTCCATCGCTGAATCCCCAACTATCAACATCCTAGGGGGTTACCATTGACTAGAAACTGAACTGGACCAGCCATGTAAATACTGTAGCCACAAAAGTAGCTAAGAGGCTGGGAATTCTGCAGTGAGTATCCCATCTCCTGAGTCCCCAAAGCCTGTCCATCATCTACAAGGCACAAGTCAGGAGTGTGATGGAATACTTTCCACTTGCCTGGATGGGTACAGTTCCAACAATACTCACAAGCTCCACACCATCCAGGACAAAGTAGCCAATTTGATCGGCACCTCATCCACCACTTTAAACATTCGCTGCCTCCACTATCAGTGCACAGTGGTAGCAGTGTGTACCATCTACAAAATGCACTGCAGCAACTCACCATGCCTCCTTTGACAGCTCCTTCCGAAGCCTTGACCTCTTCCACCTAGAAGGACAAGGGCAGCAGACTCCGTTCCCCTTCAAGCCACACTCCATTCTGACTTGGAAATATATCATCGTTCCTTCACTGTTGCTTGATCAAAGTCCTGGAAGCCCCTCCCTAACAGCACTGTGGGTGGATGGACTGCAGCGGTTCAAGAAGGTGGATCACCCCCACCTTTTCAAGGGCAGTTAAGGATGGGCAATAAATGCTGGCCTTGCCAGCGACGCCCACATCCCATGAAACACATTTTTAAAAAAATGTTGTTTTAATTTTTTTTGGCTGGCATCAACCTAGAAAGCCTGTTCTCCATATCGCTATCCAAAATAATGGTTTACAGGACTTCAGAAACAACGCTTGCAAACAAAGATTTAAAAATTTAAATTTGTAAATCATTTAATTACTGAGTTATCCTCATATCTGGGAACACACAAATCAATGCTTAGGGCCAGAGTTATTAAAGATTTTTCTAGAACGCATCTAGTGATATGATAAATATTTATAAATTGTAAGGGTGAGTAATCTTGCACAATTTAGAAACTGGGTTTAGGTTTGAATAACATCCTTTTTTAATTCTTTCAATGGATGTGGCGTCGCTGGCAAGGCCAGCATTTGTTGCCCATTCCTAATTGCCCTTGACAACTGAGTGGCTTGCTAGGCCAGTACAGAGGCCAGTCCAGAGGGCAGTTAAGAGTTGACCACATTGCTGTGGATCTGAAGTCGCATGTAGGCCAGAGCAGGTAAGGATGGCAGACTTCCTTCCCTAAAGGACATTCATGAACCACATGCGTTGTTACAACAAATCAATAGTTCCATGGCACCATTACTGAGTTTTTTTTTTATCAATTAAACTTAATTAATTAATTAAGTTTAAATTCCACCAGCTGCCATGGTGGGATTTGAACCCATGCCCCCAGGGGATTAGCCTGGGCCTCTGGATTACTAGCTCAGTGACATGACCACTATGCCACCATCACCCAGTAACAAACTCTTTCAAGGGTATCAATCTAATTTTTCTCAAACGGCTAATGAGTGATAATCCATAAAAGGAAAATATACTTGATGAAGGTAGATTTTACCAGTGTTATCCTGCCCCTCAAATATTTCTGAAGAAACTATTTATCCTGTTCTTTTCATTAATTTTTAAACATGTGGCAGTTACACCATTCACAATATTATTTTAATGACAATGTTCTTCTGAATTTGCTCTTCACCATTTTGAATTGATGGTTTTGTCCTATTTTCTTGGCTAATCTTGAAATTATGCTCAATCTTTACCTTTTACTGTGCCATTAAGTATCTTATATACTTCTATAAAATATTTGTCCCCTCCCTCCTCAGTTGCCATCTTTTAAGAGTAAAGAACCCTTGCTTCTCTAATCTAACCTATGCTCATAGAGACTGGAGGTCATTATCATGGCCCTTCTTCATATGTCCTCAAGGGCTTGAATAGTTCTCTTGTGACCTAATAGCTGAAATTGGACACAGTATTCAAGATGTTGTTTTGATTTGGCCAGAGCCCCATACAAATTTAGCATTAATACTCTACCATTCCTTGACATACCAAAGGAAAACCTGTTACGACGTTCGGATTTCCTCCTTTTAGCTATTTCTATACTGTTAAATGAATTGCTAAAGATTTAATGTTAGAAACATTATTTAAATCCATTGTTTGCAAGATCATATTTTCTTAAGGAAGGGCCTTTATTAACTGAAGACTGCCATCCTGGGATTCAGAAATGATAGTGATACAGCGTTTTATCACTGGCCCATTTATGATTAGTTTTAGGTTCTTTATCATATCAACTCTAAGCTTCAGAAAATTAGGAATTTTTAAGTACTTTTTAAGTAATATCATTTAGAGCCTTCCAGCAGCATATCTGACTTGCAAAATAAACAATATGACACAAATGCTGAATCTCAAAATCATTAACAGTGTTTTTTGTAGGGACAGGAGAGTTTGAGAAAAACAAACTAAGTTTTGTTTACTCCTATCCATTTTCCACTTCCCAAGTGGCTCCAACTGAATCCTTGTGTTTCAATACAAGAGGTTGGATACTAAATTTCAAATTCACATTTTGTTTGACAAATTGAAAAGTCATGACATTTAGAATTTGTGAACAATAATATCAGCATTTACCAAGCACTGATGTACTGCCAACACAGTGGAAATGTTGTACTCAGTTCTTCGAATACGTCCAAATTCTCCCACACAAACATTAAACAAATTGCTGTGTTAAATTAACTGACTGAAGAGAATGTTTGTCAACAAGAGATTACATTTCGATTACATTTCTTGTTCAGTTTTACTTTTAATAATTGCTGTAATAAACAATAATAAAGCTGGCAGAAATTTGGCGGTGGTTTCCTTTTTTGATTATCTTAAAAATTGTGAAGAAATTATGCAATGTATTTACTAAAATTAAATTTGGCTTCAATTCTCTAAGAATTAAACATTTAAGGCTGAATTTTCTTGGTGCTGGCAAGTTTCACCAGGGCGGGGGGAGGGTGGCCATGAGATCCCGCCCGATCCATTAAGCAGGTCAATTAATATTGTGAAAGAGCTCACTGAGAGCTTGTTAAGGTGCATGCTGTGATTTTCATGGGAGCTGTCTGGCTGCACGCACCATCTGGGGCAGTCCAGCTGAATGGAGGTGTACACACAGTGGGGAACCAGTCATGGCCTCCCCAGGGAATTACCTGGGCCCCATGAAAGGACGAAGAGGAGGACTCGGCCATTGGAAGCAGGTCCCATCCGCTCAGCGCAGGTGGCAGGGAGAGTGAACAGTAAGCACTGTGGCAATGCAGGGGTTGTCACCCTCCTGTTATCATGGGGTCATAAAAGGAGGCGGCAAGGCTGCCAAAGAATTTGGGAGCTACCTGAGTATGAGGAAGGCTGTAGCTAGGGATATGACTCTCAGATGGTAGGCCCAATGGTGACAAAGAGCAATACCCACCACAGGAAGGGTATTTCTGAATGGCAGGCAATGCCTAGTGGGATACTGCAGGGGTCGGTGCTACCACAGCTATTCACAATATATATTAATGATTTAGGTGAGGGAACTAAATGTAATATCTCCAAATTTGCAGATGACACAAAACTGGGTGGGAGGGTGAATTGTGATGAGGATGCAGAAGACTTCAGGGTGATTTGGACAAGTTGAGTGAGTGGGCTAATGCATGGCAGATGCAGTATAATGTGGATAAATGTGAGGTTATCCACTTTGGTAGCAAAAACAGGAAGGCAGATTATTATCTGAACAGCCATAAACTGAGAGGCGGGAATATGCAACGAGACCTGGGTATTCTCGTACACCAGTCGCTGAAGGTAAGCATGCAGGTGCAACAGGTGGTAAAAAAGGCAAATGGTATGTTGGCCTTCATAGCGAGAGGATTAGAGTACAGGAGCAGGGATGTCTTGCTGCAATTATACAGGCTGAGGCCGCACTTGGAATATTGTGTGCAGTTTTGGTCTTATCTGAGGAAGGATGTTCTTGCTATAGAGGGAGTGCAGCGAAGGTTTACGAGACTGATTCCTGGAATGGCGGGACTAACGTATGAGGAGAGACTGAGTCAGTTAGGATTATATTCGTTGGAGTTCAGAAGAGTGAGGGGGATCTCATAGAAACCTATAAAATTCTAACAGGACTTGACAGGGTAGATGCAGAAAGGATGTTCCCAGTGGTGGGGAGTCCAGACCCAGGGGTCATAGTCTAAGGATACGGGGTAAACCCTTCAGGACTGAGATGAGGAGAAAATTCTTCACCCAGAGAGTGGTGAGCCTGTGGAATTCGCTACCATAGAAAGCAGTTGAGGTCAAAGCATGGTAT
Organism: Heterodontus francisci; assembly: GCF_036365525.1. Taxonomy (NCBI): domain Eukaryota; kingdom Metazoa; phylum Chordata; class Chondrichthyes; order Heterodontiformes; family Heterodontidae; genus Heterodontus; species Heterodontus francisci. The sequence goes on from NC_090377.1 coordinate 83,231,882, forward strand.
GTTTTCAAGAAGGAGTTAGATATAGCTCTTGGAGCGAACGGGATCAAAGGATATGGGAGGAAAGTGGGAATGGGGTTACTGAGTTGGATGATCAGCCATGATAATGAATGGCGGAGCAGGCTTGAAGGGCCAAATGGCCTCCTACTCCTATTTTCTATGTTTCTATGTTAAGGGCAGAGCCCCAGGAATCAGGAGGACAGGAAGGCAAAGGAGGGCATACCCTCAGCATAGGATCCACTGACGAAGGTGGAGCTATCTGGAGATGACCAAGAAACCTTTGCCACGGGAGACTGTGACTCTCCAGGCAGATGGTCACAGACACCTGTGTCCTCGTTGCACAAGACCCCACACCTTGCAGTACTGGTCGCTATGCCCTGCCAGTAGCATCAAAATCACTGTGGCCTTGACCTTCGCTTCTGGCTCCTTCCAAAAGGATCAGCTGCAGTCTGTGGTATTTCGCAAATGGCTGCACAGCTCTGCATCTCGCAGGTCACTGATGCCCCATTTGCCAGAACATTAAATTCCAGACAGATCCAGACACAGAGGGCAGTGGGTTTCAGTACCATCACTGGTTTCCCCTGGGTGAAATTCTCGTGCCAGGTCAAGTGGTGCCCTGCAATACATACCAGCAAGCGTCTTGCTCATTTTGGTGGTCTGCTGCAGTCTCCATAACATTGCCTTCCAGAGAGGCCCTGGAAGGACACAGCTCATTGGAGGACGAGGAGGAGCAGGATGTAGAAGGTGATGAGGAAGAAAAGGCAGAGGGGATGATGCAGAACACTGAGGTGCTCTGGCTGCATAGGACGAGTGGGACTTGAAGGTCTGGACAGGATGCCATCAACATCAGAGATCATCTGATCGAGGCACATTTCAGCTGAGCCCCTCTGACCCAGGATGAATGGCATGGTATGGAACTCACTCTGACCTGCCAGTGCTAACACTTCCATTGAAGACACTGCCTGGAACATGTAAACTCTCACCACCAATGAAAGATGCACATCTGCCCAGAGGTTTCACCATCATCATTAAGGAAGTCTTGCTCTCCTTCACCACTTCATACCTCTTGTCCCACCATTAATAAAAGGACTTTCAGACGTCTGGCTTCAAATCTCATTATTTACATTGTGCTCAGAAATGAAATCAGTGCACAATTATAGGAAGAAAACATCCCAGTTACCTGCTCTGTGCAACTGGCGTCTGTGCTTGGCCTCTTGTACTCGATGCTCCCCTTGCAGCCTCGGATGAGGAGGAGATGCACGTGGTAGTTGTCCTTGTCGCAGAGGTGCCCATGGGCATCTCCAGAGGCTGTTGCCCCTGAATCATTGCAGGGGCAGCCTTCATCACTGGGCCCTGCTGCACAGCTGCTTCCTCTGTCAGAGGGCCAGGGAGGCTGCAGATGATGATGTGCCCTGAGGGGTGGCCTTCTCAGCCTTTGGCTGGAGGGGAGTACCAGCTGGGGCACAATTGGCATCCACTCCAAACATTCCTGTGCTATCTGCGTCAATGGTTGGTCCATGCTGGATAGTGTGGAATGCATCCTGTGTACGTCAGTATACAGCTCCTGTATGCACTTCAAGTGCTGCTGCATATGATTCTCCTTGAGGTTGACTACTCTCTCAATGGAGGAGCTCATTCACTCAAAGCCTTAAGCCATTGTGGCGCACATGCACTGGATGGACTAGAGCATGTTTATCCGACCAGACCTGACAATATGTGTCGGGTTTGGGAGGGGTCGGACACAGTGCTGCCTTTTGGTCAGGGAGGGAAAAGCTTCAAAATTTGAATAGCCACGACATCAAGGTGGGAAATGTGCATCCGGACTCTGCACTAGTCTGCAGTGAGCAATTCCATCCAAGGTAGAGCACAACCTCTGATATAATCGACTTCATTCGGTGGTCGGGTCGGGCGCGGGAAAAAATCAAAGGACTCTGGTCGGGTTTCAATTGCATACCCGAGCAGGTCTTTAGGATGGATTCCTCCATTCTCAGCCCATGACCTGCACTGCCTCAGGGAACTCCGACATGTCGGAGTGACTCCTGAGACCCTGCATCTTTGCCCAGTTGAGCAGGGCTGTGTCTCTCCTCCCTTCTCTGAGGGGGACTGCCTACAGCTGCCTCTGCTTTTGCCTCTGGCCCCCTCCTCCTGCAGACAAGTGTCATGCTTCTCACTAAGTGCCACCCTATCTAACCGTGTGTGAGCACCCACCAAGGTGACAGTATCTGTGCTGGTGAATGCTGTGCTTGTAAGGTGTGTGAAGGTGCTTCTTCGGAGCTCTGCCGTTGCTGCACCTGGCCCGGTAATGGTGAGGGAGACTGCCTCCTTGTCATGATGTCTGCAACTGTGGAAAATATGAGAAGAGATCATGTGAGCTAGCCTTGGAAAACAGATGCCGAGTGCTGAGGATTCCTAATGCAGCACAGTCTTTGGTATGCTGTTGGAGGGGGTGAAGTGCAAGCTTCCCCCTTAATGAGCACATTATCCTTTCATCACCATCTCCACCACAAGTGCCCATCTCGCATGGCCGACTTCCTCATGGTCTGCAACGCTGGCTGCGATCACCTGAAGGTAGGGGACCCCTCCGCTACAGGCCCCTCTCCTGGCCATTATGAGCCCGTTCCTCCTGCAAGGGCAAAAAAGAGTGAAATAAGACACTGCTGTCCTCTATAGCCAATGGCAGCTGCTCCAATTCATTAGCATCTGCATGTATCAGTGCTGACAGGTCCTCAGCAGCACTATGGCTCTGAGCCATTCTGAGGGGTCAGTAAGTGGTCGGGCACACACACTCCTCCCATGTTCAGTTGCCGCATAGGCCCTGAGGCTCCTCAGCTGGATAGTGAATACCCAGAGGCCTGTCCTGAGGGTTGGGGTTGCACTCACCTAGCCAGAGCGTGTGAGATCATTGAACCTCTTTGGACATTGAATCCACTTCTGCGTTCCACACTTCTTCTGCTGACTGTGTCAGCTAGATCCATCCAAATCTGCTTAGTCTGGGTGGGTGTCGTCCTCCTGCCACCTTTTGGGAAGAGAACCTCCCTCCTCTTCCAGAGGACCTCCAGGTCCACATCAGCGATTTGACGGGCTTTAGATAGGGCTTTAAACTAAATAGTGGGGGCAAGGGATCAAGTGAAGGAAGATGTCTAATTTAAAGGGAGAGAAGAAAGCAAAATAGCAATAAGGATAATGATAATCGGAGTGGCAGGAAGGGACAGAGCATACAAATTTAAGAGTGTGCCAGCAGATGAGGATCGAAGCTGTGAATTAATTGGTGGGGGGAAGGGTTCAGGTGAAAGGAGATTTGGAAATCCAAAGGGAAAGGTAGAGGCATCGGAACAGTATAGCGTTGTGGGTAAAGACACACAGAATGGGATATGAAGGGACAGAGAGTTTAACAAAAATTGTACATCAGCGAATAAGGTCATTGCAAGGAGTAGAAGTAAAAAATGAAATTATTGGTTCTTTATCTGAATGCGCAAAGCATCTGCAACACGATAGATGAACTAGTGGCACAAATAGAGGTAAATGATTTAGATCTTATCACCATTATAGAGACATGGTTACAAGGTGATCAAGGTTCGGAAATAAATATTCTGGGGTACACAATATTGTGGACGGATAGACAATGGCAAAGGAGGAGGGGTATCCCTGATAGTAAAGGATGACATAAGGACATTAGTGAGAGGATCTGGCCTCAGAAGAATCAGTATGGGTGGAAATTAGGAATAGCAAGAATCAGAAAACAATGGTGGGAATAGTTTATCGACCCCCTAACAGTAGCTATACCGTTAGAGCATTAAACAAATTATTGGAGCTTTTAACAAAGGCAATGTAGTAAATGGTGGGGGACTTTAATCTTCATTGTAGACTGGGACAATGAAATTGGCAAGAGCGGTCTAGACGACGAGTTTGTAGAATGTTTTCGGAACAGTTTCTTGGAGCAATACAGTATGGAACTGACTAGGAATAAAGCTATCTCAGATCTAATATTGTGTAATGAAGCATGGTTAATTAGTAATGTCACAGTAAAAGATCCACTGATAATAGTGATCATAATACCATTGAATTCCATGTTAAGTTTGAAAGTGATGCACTCCAATTACAAACAAGAATCTTAAACTTAAACAAAGCAATTACATGGGTATAAGGGGAGAACTGGCTAAGGTAAATAGACTAAAAGGTATGGCAGTAAATGAACCTTTAGTGGAAACCTTTAAAGAAACAATTCAAAATGTTCAACAAAAATACATTCCATTGAAAAACTAAAACTCAGCAAGAAAGACCCATCTGTGGCTCACTCAGGAAGTTATGGATAGTATTATATTTAAAGAAAAGTCTTACAATGTTGCAAAAAAGAGTAGCAAGTCTGAGGATTGGGGTGTTTTAGAAACCAGCAAAGGGCCACCAAAAAGCTGATAAAAAAGGAAAAAATAGAATGTGAAAGTAAACTAGTCAGTGACATAAAAACAAATTGTAAGCTTTTGCTCCCTTAGGAGCAGAGACAGGAGAAATTATCATGGGGAATGAGGAAATGGCAGAGGCATTGAACAAATATTTTGTGTCTGTCTTCACAGTAGAAGACACAAGTTTCATACCAGAAGTAGACCGTAACCTCGGGACTAAAAAGAGTGAGGGAGTTGGGGAAATTGAAGAAGTTAATATCAGCAGAAAAAAAGTATTGGAGAAACTTAAGGGACTAAAATCTGACAAACCCCTGGGACCTGATGGTCTACACCCTAGCGTTCTAAAATAAATAGCTGCGAGATAGTGGATGCATTAGATATGATTTTCCAAAATTCCTTATATTCAGGAACAGTCCCATCAGATTGGAAGTTGGCAAATGTTGCACTGCTTTTTAAGAAAGGAGGGAGAGAGAAAACAATGAACTACAACCCAGTTAGCCTAATATCAGTTGTTTGGAAAATGCTAGAATCTCTTAAGGAAGTCTTAATGCACTTTGAAAAGCACAGTGTGATTAGAACAAGTTTTACTAAAGGGAAATCTTGTTTGACAAATTTATCAGAGCTTTTTGAGGTGTAATTAGTCAGGTAGATAAAAGAGAACCAGTAGATGTGGTATACCTGGATTTACAAAAGACATTCGATAAGGTGCCACAAAAAAGGTTAATAGGCTCATGGATTTGGGGGTAATATATTAGCATGGATAGAGGATTGGTTAACGGACAGGAAGCAAAGAGTGGACATAAACGGGGCATTTTCAAGTTGGCAGGCAGTGAATAGTGGAATGCTGCAAGGATCAGTGCTGGGAACCCCAGCTATTTACAATCTATAGTAATGACTTAGATGAAGAGACAGAGAGTAATATATTTAAGTTTGCTGAAGATCCAAAGATAGGAGGATAGGTAAGCTGTGGGGAGGATGCCGAGAGAGATATAGACGGGTTAAGTGAGTGGGCAACAAGATGGCAGATGGAGTATAATGTAGGGAAGTGTGAAGTTGTTCACTTTGGTCATAAGAATATAAAAACAGAATATTTTTTAAAAGGTATGAAACCTGTAAGCTTTGATGTTCAAAGAGACTTGGGTGTGCTTGTACAAGGAACACAAAGTTAGCATGCAGGTACAGTAAGCAATTAGGAAGATAAATGGCATGTTGGGCTTTATTGCAAGGAGATTGGAGTACAGGAATAAAGAAGTCTTGCTACAATTGTACAGGGTTTTGGTGAGACCGCATCTGGAGCATTGTGTGCAGTTTTGGTCTCCATATGGTCTACTCCTGCTCCTATTTCTTGTGTGCTTGTGATGGGCTGCCCTGCACCGGATGCCAGGCCTCCGACATCCTTGCAATATAGTTTCTTTCAAACTGAAGTTCGAGTACTCAAATGGCAGCCACAGTAATGGCTGCCGTGGTCAGTTTGAATCAGGTCTGCATTTAAACAGTCCTACTTCTGTTCCCACCCTCGTGGCCACTAATTGACCAACAAATCCATCTCGATGTTAATTAAGGGGCGTCTCGTGAAACAAGGGGCCAATGACTCCTTCCCCTCCACTCCCAAGCTTTTCATTTTTTAGATGTTTTGCACCAAATAATCTTACTAATCAAAATATTTGTATAGATGAGGGATTAGGTTTATATTCCCTGTTGACACAATCTTCTTTTCGAAGAGCTTGTGTCCTTAAGTACTTTTAATGTTTTTTATCAATTAAAATGCACAGGTAGTGAAGTTTAGTTTGAAGATAATTAGAGTCATAGAGAGATACAGCACTGAAACAGGCCCTTCGGCCCACTGAGTCTGTGCCGACCAACAACCACCCATTTATACTAATCCTACATTAATCCCATATTCCCTACTACATCCCCACCATTCTCCTACCACCTACCTACACTAGGGGCAATTTACAATGGCCAATTTACCTATCAACCTGCAAGTCTTTGGCTGTGGGAGGAAACTGGAGCACCCAGCGGAAACCCACGCAGACACAGGGAGAACTTGCAAACTCCGCACAGGCAGTACCCAGAACCGAACCCGGGTCACTGGAGCTGTGAGTCTGCGGTGCTAACCACTGCGCCGCCCACATTCTAGGAGGCCATCAGCTTGTTCTCACTTGGTTTGCGTATTGCATATTTTTAAAGTGTTGTCGGATTGCACAAAACAAATGAGACGTTTTCCATCGTTTATTCAGGCAAATTTAACCTAGGAAATTTCAAGTCCTGGAAATCACACTACAATATTCCTTTGGTCATCAAAATCATAGTAATCTTTAATAATCAGTTAACAGGTGTTGGCTGTTGAGCAGTAGGCTTACAAATTACTAAGAGCTGTTTGACACCATCTTTTTGTTCCTCTCCACATCTTTGAGATTGTCAGCTATCTAATTTCTTTTCATTTTTGTGGTTGTGTTGTTTCTAGCTGACTGACTAGATAATTAGTTGTGATTGTACCTGGTTTTCTTCATTTTTCCACCTACTGACCATGCCTTACTAGCGATGTAGCCATGCAGCAATCCGAAACCTTCAACGCAAGTTGGGCACAAGTTGGCTTCTTTAAGTTAGCGCATGTGCATGATTGTGCAAAAATATTTAAAGGGTCCATGCACTTAACATATCAGTCACGCACTTAAAAAAAAAAAGCAGGTTCGCTGCTGACTAGTATTCTGGCCACAAATGTTTCCTTGTAGTCACTTATGTACCTTGTTATTTGAGCTATCATACTGTGAATAAGAGTCTAAGATTGAGCTGCGTCATGTGAATTTGCGAACTCCTTTCTTGCTGAGTCAAGATACAGGTCTTGTAATTAAATAGTGTTCAATTAAGTGCTGTGCATTGTTGTACTAACCTCAACGTCACTGCCATGGCATGGGATTGTGAAAAATGGTTGACCTAGCCTAGCTACTGTCTTGCCTTCTTGCAGCTGTCTGAAGAATAATATTGCCAGAGCCTTGAGAGCAGTTCTCTATCTACACTTGCACACAGGAGCCACAAGGTCTGGTGATATTTAGTATGAGGAGTAAAATGGAGGGATTTCAGAAATGCTTCCAGCTTAATGCCAATTAGGCAAACATGTTGTGGCACTGAATGAATGATTTTTTTTTTGTCTCCATCAGATAAAAGAATCGCTTACTGGAGAAATAAAGCGGGAAATTGTGGAGGGACTTCTAGCTGCGATATCTCCAACCAGTAGAGCTGCTGTTGGGCAAAGGGAAGAGTTCCTGTAACTCCAGTGAGTAAGCAGTGCTATCTCAGTGCTGGTAGAGATAGAAAGTCTAGTTGATAGTTTTCTTTTCTTAAGTCTGGCCTTCATCTGTTTTTCGAAGTTCTGTAAACCTAACAGGAAAGCAGATTTATCAGATTCTTTCCTGTTTCTCTTTCTTTCCCCAAATTCCTTAATTGCCTAGATTTGGTCTGAGAGACTGAAGAAATATATGTGTGAAATACACAAGTATCTGGTATAGATCTCAAGCATGCTATTATCATAGGCCGAGGTCATGCTATTGATCAAGTAGATATAAATCAATATGAGTCAACTCCCATAAAAGTAAGATGCTCAGACTGTTTAAGGGGATAATCAATGCCACTGAACCTAAGAAAGCATGTATGATGGTCCAAAATTCATAAATAGTTGTAAACAGTATTACTTGAATAAGGTGCAGAGCCAATTTTATTTATTGACTGTCCGATCATATCCCATTTGAATTTAATCTGTTTTGATTTTCTTTCAGTATTTTCAAGAATGAATTTCTTGGTTGTGGCCTGGTTTCGGAAGAGTTTCTCCTCAACACAGACAAACACAATTCATTTTTGCTACTTGGAATACAGGCTTCTAACCGCTCATGCTGGTGGAACTTGCCTATCAAGCACATTCGACTTAGATGTCCAGAGCTTCAGGAGACGCTATTGCTGCTGAGATGGGTTGCTTTTAACTAGTCAACTTTCAGAACACCTCCTTTATATGCAAATCCTAAACTGTACTTTGTGTATTTTATTAATTGCTTCACCTAGCTTAAACTGTTTTAAAAGTGATTAACTCAAATGTAATCATCAGGTGTAGCATCCAAAAGACTTCAATTTGTTCTAATATTTGTTAGTGCCTTGCTGTTAGACACTTACTTACCTCTTATGTACGTAGTAAGGTTAAAACTTGAAATTCCACTTTTAGTTGAAGGTTAAGTCAGTTACGTGTGCTGTAACACTTGTGTGGAAAATTGTTTAGCATTACCATCTTGAAGCACTGACCTCTATGAGGTATTCCCTGTGCAATAACTCTTTTACTTGGCAAACTTGAATTGACAAATATATCTTTACTACTGTTTGTAATCACATCACCCTTAATATCTGTGAAACATTCAGTCGACTATATTTTATTTTAAGAGAAAAAACCGTGTCATTAGGTTTGTTTAAAAAAAAGATAAGAGGGCAACTATATGAGTGCTACAAACTGGTTTAGGGGTGGTCTTACACTGTATTTTATAAGCTTTAAGTATTTAATTCATTTGATTATTTTGAATATATATGTAATTTTGAATAACTGCAGTAACAGGGGTTGGGATGCAAGAGTACTTAAGTGCCTAAAGCTTTTTCTAATTTGTACTTGATACATATATTCTCATACATATATTTACTAAAAGTGTGTGATGGTTCTTGTATATGGAATGTATGCTTAAGGAAATTGTACAAGAGTTTAACTTGGGATGCATGTGGAATATATTGAAATCACTAATAAATATTTATTTTAAATATAAAAGACTTTCTGAATGTGAGCTTTTGTAAAATCCATCTTCTATTCATTATAATTTGCACATTTTGAATAAGGAAGGAGATAAGAGAAAGAGGAGGACCATGCGAACATAAGAATTAGGAGCAGAAGTAGGCCATTCAGCCCATCGAGCCTGCTCCGCCATTTAATAAGATCATGGCTGATCTGTTTCTGTCTCGAATTCCACACTCCCATCTACACCCAATAATCTTCGATTCCCTTGCCGAACAAGAATTGTTACCACTGCCTTAAAAAAAAAAAAATTCAAGGAGCCCCCCCCGCCCATCCCATATCACCTTCTGAGGCAGAGAATTCCAAAGTGGCACAATCCTCTGAGATAAAATAAATTTTTCCTCATCTCTGTCCTAAAAGGGCAACCCCTAATTTTCAAACAGTGCCCCTAATTCTGAACTCACCCACAAGAGGAAACATCCCCTCCACATTAACCCTGTCAAGACCGTTCAGGATCTTATATACTTCAATCAAGTCTCCCCTCACTCTTCTAAACTCCAGTGATAACAAGCCCAGTCTATCCAACCTTTCCTCAAAAGCCGACCTGCTTATTCCATGTATCGATCTAGTAAACCTTCTCTGAATTGCCTCCAATGCATTCACATCCTTCCTTAAATAAGGAAGGAGACCAAAACTGCACACAGTATTCAAGATGTGGTCTCACGAATGCCCCATATAACTGAAGCATAATATCCTTACTTTTATTTTCAATTCCTTTCGTAATAAAGGATAACATTCCATTAGCCTTCTTTATTACTTGCTGTACCTGCATACTAACCTTTTGTGACTCATGCTCTAGAACACCTCGATCCCTCTGCACCTTTGAATTCTGCAGTTGTTTCCCATGTAAGTAATACTTTGCTTTTTTTTATTCTTCCTGCCAAAGTGAATAACTTCACATTTTCCCACATAATACTTCATCTGCCAGATTTTTGCCCACTCGCTCAAACTATCTATAATCGGTCTGCAACCTCCTTATGTCCTCCTTACAACATACTTTCCTACCTATCTTTGTGTCATCTGCAAATTTAGCTACCATGCTGTCACTCCCCTCATATAAGTCATTGATATAAATTGTAAAAAGTTGAGACCCCAGCACAGACCCCTGTGGGACTTCACTCGTTACATCCTGCTAATCATAAAAGGATCCATTTTTGCATACTCTCTGTTTTATGCCGTCCAGCCAATCTTCGATCCATGCTGATATGTTGTCCACTACACCATGAGCTCCTACTTTGCGCAATAACCTTTTATGTGACAACTTGTCACATGTCTTCTGGAAATCCAAGTACAGTATGTTAACGGACTCCCCTTTATCCACAGTACACGTTACTCCTTCAAAGATCCCCAATAAATTGGTTAAACATGATTTCTCTTTCACAAAACCATGCTGACTATTCCCGATTACCTTGAGTTTTTCTAAGTGGCCAGCTATAGCCTCCTTAATGATCTGTTCTAACACCTTCCCCACGACAGACATCAAGCTAAGTGGCCTATAGTTACCTGTTTTCTGCCTCCCCACCATCTTCCACCCCACCACCTTCTTGAATAGAGGGGTTATATTTGCTACTTCCCAGTCTGATGGAACCTTTCCTGAATCTAGCGAATTTTGAAAAATTAACACCAACACATCTACTACCTCATTAGCCACCTCTTTTAAGCCCATCAGGACCCGGGAACTTGTCAGCCTGCAGCTCCATCAGTTTCAAAAAAAAAATCAGTTTGATCAGTACTGCTTCCCTGGTGATTGTAATTTCACCAAGTTCCTCTCTTCCTTCCACTTCCTGATTTACAGCTATTACTGGAATGTTTTTAGTATCCTCTACAGTGAAGACAGAAGCAAAATATTTGTTCATTTCATCCTTCTTATCTACTATTAACTCCCCCTTCTCACTCTCTAGAGAACCAACACTCACTTTACTTACTCTTTTCCTTTTTAAATACCTGTAGAAACTCTTGCTATCCATTTTTAAAGTTCTAGCTAGCTTCTTCTCATTCTCTAATTTCTTTCTCCTGATTAAACTTTGTTGTTTTCTGTCATTCTTGATATTCTGACCAATCATCTGACCTGCCACTCATCTTTGCACAATTATATGCTTTTTCCTTAAGTTTGATGCTTTCTTTAACTTCTTCAGTTAACCATGGATGGTGGGTCCTCCCCTTAGAATTTTTCTTTATAGTAGGAATATACTTGAGTTTTCTGAAATATACCCTTAAATGTCTGCCACTGCTTCTCTATTGATCTACCTCCTAGCCGAGTAACCCAGTTCACTTCAGCTAGCTGAGCTTTCATGCCCACATAGTTGCCCTTATTTAAGTTTAAAATTCTAGTCTTAGACCCACTCCCCTCTCTTTCAAACTGGATGTAAAATTCAATCATATTGTGGTTGCTGCTGCCTAGAGGTGCCTTTACTCTAAGGTCATTAATTAATTCTATCACGTTTCACATACCAAGTCTAATATAACCTATCTGGTTGGTTTCAGAACGTGCTGCTGTAAGAAACTATTTCAAAAGCGTTCAATGAGCTCCTCATCCAGGCTATTGCCAATCTGATTTTTCCTGTTTATATATAGATTAAAATCACCTATGCTTATACAGTTTATGTGTTAAGTTGTCCAAATTTGAGCAAATACACTCCCTGCTGGTTTCTCTCTCTCTCTCACTCTGTATGATAATTATCAAATCTGCTTTAGTTTTTAGTTTATATACTAATGAATCGATCAAGTCTTATTTTATATTTGATTGCTTTAGATGATAAATTTATAATTTACCGGTATACTCACCCCGGCTGCTTTCTGTTTCCCTGCTCTCTCTGTTGACGTCACTCTGATGTCACTTTTCAATAATTTTTTTTCCCCCTGCTCCCATTGTGTTCTCTCTCTCTCTGGTCTCCGATTTCTTGGAGCATTTTTTAAAGCTGTGCTCCTGCTGTGTTTCTCTCTCTCTGGTGGGCAGAGAGGGAGAAGAGAGTAGGAAAGGGAGGGGGTGAGGGGGGACTAGGATGGGACGGTGAAAGGCAAGGTGGCAGGTACTAATGTGTTCTGATTTTGCCTTTTGCACGCTCTGTGGGAATGTAATATGGAGTTGATGAGCGCATGCTGTGTGGCTCTGCTGGAACAATGTCTTAGATTGCTGGGTATTTTATCATTTCTAGGCATAGAAATTTACATCATTCAAGCTGGCTTTTGCGAACACTTAAACCACAAGTTTCTGAAGGGATGGATAGCAGGGGAATATGATTCAGGAGAAGTTGTACTCTTCCTACCACGTTTACTACTGTTGCTGTTAACTCTAGTTTTTCTCACATCCAGGAACACTTGCAGTATTATTGGCCACAAATCATCTCCAACAAGAGAGAGGCCTACCCTGACCTCTGCTTGGCATTCAGTGGCATTGCCATCAGCGAGTCTCCACTATCAACATTCTGGGTGTCACTATTGACCACAAACAGGACCAGCCACATAAATGCCATGGCTATTAGAGCAGGTCAGAAACTGGGTATGCTCACACCCTGCCTCCCCAAAGCCTCTTACAAGGGCAGGAGTGTGATCGAATACTCTCCACTTGCCTGGATGGGTGTAGCTATCACAGCATTCAAGAAGCTTGGCACCATCCGAGATAAAGCACTCCACCTGATTGGCAATTCATCCAGAAGCCATAATATCCCCCCCACCCCCCACAAGCATACCTTGGCTGCAGTGTGCACCATCTACAAGATACACGACAGCAACTCACCAAGGCTTCTTGGACTGCACCTCCAAAACCGGTGACGACCTACACCTAGAAAGTGAAGGGAGCTCTATCACCTCTAAGTTATATACTTAATGTCCTGAAGCTAAAGCTATCACAGAATATTTGAGGGATATATTTCTACGTGTGGGAAACTAGATTTTATGGCAATTTGGTGATTGGTATAAGCAGACACTGGTCACAAATTAATTATTTTAAAAGGCAATAGAAGAAAACCATTGACCTTAATGGCTCAAAATGAGGACTGTAGCTGATTCAAAATGGGTGCATACATTTCCTGTTTTAAAAATTCAACTTCACTAACAGCAGATGTGGGACAATTATGGGTAAATGATTGCCCCTCAGGTTACAGAAATGGCCTTGAGCTGCAATGATTGCAGTGCACTTGAGATCACTTCTGCAACCTGAGTGCCAATGGTGTGCCCCTGCAAGAAACCTTACCACTACAATAATCAATTGCAGTCAATATTTTTATTCTATATGATGATTTATGATAAGACTTTGCTTTAGTGGGGTTGTTACTGGAAAGGGAGGGGGTTAAATGACACCGCTTAGGTCTCCAATTTATCTTTTCCCTTGTAAATAGACATGCAATTGTTGCTATTAATCTTAGGGTTTTAGGTTGCTGATGCATATTTCACTTGTAATACTGCAGAAATTGAGCATTGTACATCTATACGTTGCTTAGTAATGTAAGACTAAACCATTAATAACCTTAGAATTGATGTGGTGCAAAGTTGTTGCAACAGGAAATAGTGGTGTACTGTCTAGCTGACTCTGCCTTTGTTATTGGTTCTGATTTCCAGGTAAGAAACGGCTATAACAAGTTGTGACAGCAAACAACTCATCTCAGTGATACCTGTATCTGTTGTGAGAAAAATAGCCAAGACTGAGGGAATTTCAGATTGCAAAGGCATTACGTGAAATGTTATTTGACAGTCTGTCCAATTCCAAGGGACCTGAGTTCATAGCACCAAAATACCATAATTTATCACAAGTTAAAAATGCCAGTCAGAAAGCACATAAGCAAGTCCAATACAGAACAATATAAAAAAAAAGTTAAAAGCATCAGCCTAGGCTATGGATTCGGGCGCAACAAAGGCATGTCCTACCTAGTGAACCTTCCAAAGTCCTCCTTGCTAACATCTGGGGTCTAGTGCCAAAATTGGGAGAGCTGTTCCACAGACTAGTCAAGCAACAGCCTGGCATAGTCATACTCACAGAATCATACCTTTCAGCCAACATCCCAGACTCCTCCATCTCCATCACTGTCTCTGGGTATGTCCTGTCCTACCAGCAGAACAGACCCACCAGAGCTGGCAGAGTAGCATACAGGTGGGAGGGATTGGCTCTGGGAGTCCTTAACATTGACACTGAACCCCAAGAAATCTCTTGGCATGAAGTCAAACATGGGTAGGGAACCCCCCTGCTGATGACAACATACTGCCCTCCCTCAGCTGCTGAAGCAGTCCTCCTTCATGTTGAACACTATTTGAAAGAAGCACTACAGGTAGCAAGGGCACAGAATGTACTCTGGGTGGTGGATTTCAATGTCCATCAAGAGTAGCATGGTAGAACCAGTCCTGAAGGTCATATCTGCCAGACTGGGCCTGTGGCAGGTAGTGAGAACCAACATGAGAGAAAAACCTACTTGACCTCATTCTCACCAATCTACCTGTTGCATATGCATCTGTCCATGATGTATTTGTATGAGTAACCACCACATAGTCCCTGTGGAGATGAAGTCCTGTCTACAGACTCAGGTCATCCATTATGTTGTGTGGCACTACCACGGTGCTAAATGGAGGCAGATGGTGGTGTAGTGGTAATGTCACTGAACTGGTAATCCAGAGGCCCAGGCCAATTCCCTGAGGACATGGGTTCAAATACCACTGCGGCAGCTGGTGGAATTTTAATTCAATTAATTAGTTCAATTAATTAATAACAAAAAATCTGGAATTGAAAACTAGTCTCAGTAATGGTGCCATGAAACTATCATCAATTGTTGTAAAAACCCACCTCGTTCACTAATGTACTTTAGGGAAGGAAATCTACCATCCTTGCCTGGTCTGGCCTACATGTGACTGCAGACCCACAGCAATGTGGTTGACTCTTAACTGCCTTCTGAAATGGCCTAGCAAGCTACTCAGTTGTAAGGGCAATTAGGGATGGACAACAAATGCTGGCCTTGCCAGCGAAGGCCACATCCCATGAAAGAATAAACAGAATTGTTAAAACCTTTACAGTAATACATAAATTGATGATTTTTCAAATTTTCAATATTTCACAAAAGGTACTGAAACTGAAATTAACTTTGTTGCGATACTGTGTTGTATTGAGCGCATATATCATATATGTATATATATATATCTTCGTGAAACACCTATCCACGTACAACAATAAAGCTGACTGATGGGTTCATCTCCAGTTTATTTTCCCTTTGTGCTAAATGTTAATGCAAATAAAGATAGTTCAGGTAAAAGACCATCTTTACTATAATAACACAACAGGAATTGTATTCACTGCTCATGAAATTTTTGTTTCATTTTCAGTTATCAGTTCTCTATAAAAACACAATTTCATAGTGAAGATCTGTGAAAAAATATGCAAAGGTTGCTTCATGTGACAGTAGAATTAAAAACAAATAGCACAGTCAGTTTGTCATAGCTAAGTCAGATCTATTTGGGACTGTATTGAGTGAGTTATGGATCTTTGATGCTTGTGAATCAGTTCCCCAGTTCCTATTTCATGGATACCAGTATGATTTTCTATTTTATATCACTTCCCAATGAAATTGCACTGGTTAGATTCTTCTTCTTATAAGTCCCTTGGGTACGAAGATGACTTTCTTCCACTCCAGGGTTGTGGGCCCCTAGGTCACTAATCTGGATCCACACACTCTGCCACAGGTGGGTCAGCTGGTGTTTGATAAGGTGAGTGGATGGAATGCTCGAATTTCTGAGTGCTCCATGTACTTGGTCGCTGCCTGGGCATGTCGATGTTGTTTCAGGTAGCTGCCACCTTCAAGGATGCTTCTTCTCCATTCTGGGCAGTCTTGGGCAAGAGACTACCACAAATCAGTGGCGATGTCACATTTCTTTCAGGGAGGCTTTAATGACATCCTTATAGTGTTTCCTCTGCCCTCCTGGTAGCCTCTTGCCATGATGGAGCTCGGAGTAGAAAACTTGTTTTGGGAGTCTTGTGTCAGACATGGGGACGATCTGGCCCGTCCAATGTGACTGGCCATGACCAGTGTCTCGATACTGGGGATGTTTGACCTGTGAGAGGACACTGATATTGGAGCGCCTGTCCTGCCACTAAATTTGCAGGATCTTGCAGAGGCACCGCTGGTGATATCTCTCCATAACTTTGAGATGTCTGTTGTACAGTGTCCATGTTTCCAACGCATACAGGAGGGCAGGTAACACTGCGGCCCTGTAGACCATGAGGTTGGTGCCAGGTTTGAGGTCTTTGTTGTCAAATTCTCTTTTCCTCAGACGACCGAAGGCTGCGCTGGCATACTGGAGACGATGCTGAGTTTCATCGTCGATGTCTGCCATTGCTGAGAGGAGGCTCCCAAGGTATGAGAAATTATTCACATTGTCCAGTGGTCTCAGCTGGTTCGATTACAGTTCAAGTTAAAGGTGTGCAAAGGAAACCCAACCAAGCCCGAATGCTGGACCCGGAAGCCCGACATGACCCAACCTGAACCCAACACATCTCGTCGGGACCCGTTGGGGTCGGGTCGGGTCGGGTAGCAGGCCGTTACCCATGTACTGATGTAAAGTCCTGCTACCTGCCCCAACCCCGACACGATCCGAGGACACGTGTCATGTTTGGGCTGCGTCATGTCGGGCTCCCAGGTCCGGCATTCATACTGGGGTCGGGTTCCCTTTGCACACCTTTAGTTCAAGTGTCTGCTAAAATTAATTTGCATAACCTTAATTTCCATAAACCTTTCATGAACCAGAGCAATCAGGCAGCAGAATAGAATGTAATCATTTACTTTCTTTTTCTTTGCTTTAAAATTTATTCATTAATATATTTAAGAGTGATAACCTGGTGCAGTTTTATCAAACAACTGAAAATGGATTTATCATAAAAATAAACATTTTTTAATAAGCGTGTCAAGTCCGCCACCTGTGAATAACTCTTTTAAGTGGTTTTAAAAACTATACTGAACCATTTACTAGCTTCATTGGTGTACACTAGATGGTTTCTCAGTAGATTAAAAGTTTTAATATGCAAAAGCTTTTAAAGCATGCCTTATAATGCCTGTGCTCCTGAGAAAATGAGTGCAATTTGATAGCTGCCTCAAATGGGCGCAGTGAAAGCTTGCCATTCTTAATTTTTCTACCTGAGGGCATGGCTACTTTTGTGGGTGCTGCTGGCTTTGGGAAAAATTATTTTTAAACCAGCATTAAAAATCACGGTAACTTGCATTTAAAACTTCCTGAACTTTTGCATTGGTTTGCCCGATTTCATCTGAATTGCGCTGATAAAACTAACAGAAACTCTACTCCAGTATTCATATTTCTCTACTAGGAAAGCAAAACAGTCAAGGTTGTAAATTCTTCCTCAATCACTCATGACATAACTTATTGTATTTTGCCATTAAACAAATGCACATAATTAATCCTTATGTATGAGTACAATGGCATTAGATATTTGTAAAGCCTTCCCAAATTGCTGTAGGAATGCAGATGAATTGGATTCAGGCTGTTATAGATGAATGGATGTCGTGATTAAAGTTCATTGTTCAGAGAGAATGCCACTTAGTGATACTCATATATATAGAGCTTTGCTTATGTATACATACTGCATAACACCCTGTAAAATTGTATAGAGCCAGAGATAGGATAGATTTATAGGATAGACATTTTGAATAATGATTGCGACATGTTGCAGATAGTCTTCTGAGAGTAGTTCCAATACACTACAAATCTTTTATATTGGATGGAAATAGAAGGTTTAATGCTCTCTGAGCATTTCAAGAATTGTCCCAGATGTGTGCAGAATATGAAAGAAATGCTTTGATTTATATGTAAAAGCAACAGGCATAGCAGACAAAATGCAGGCTAGTAGTTTACTGCATGATAATGATATAAGAGTATGTTTACATATGGTGAGGGAGAGGATGATTATAGAAGCTGAAGGTACTTTTATTAAATATTTCATAGTTTGCAAGAATGTTACATATGACAAGTGTAATATCAGGTTTCAAGGAAAAGGTTTGGGTCAGTACATAATTAATTATCAAAGAAGGCCAGGTTTTTTATATTCATTCATTCACCAGATGTGGGCATTGCTGGCAAGGCCAGTATTTATTGCCCATCCCTTTCCAACTAAATGGCTTATTTGGCTATTTCAGAGGACAGTTAAGAGTCAACCACATTGCTGTGGGTCTGCAGTCACATTAGGTCATACTGGGTAAGGACAGTAGATTTCTTTCCCTAAAAGGCATTAGAGAACCAGATGGGGTTTTATAACAATCCAGTAGTTTCATAGTCACCATTACTGGTACTGACCTTTTTAAATTCCAAATTTATTTAATCAACTGAATTTAAATTCCCTATAGCTGCCATGATGGGATTTGAACTAGTCCAGTGACATAACCGCAATGCTACCAGACCCTTTGTGATTATAGATCCCTTGTTAACTTATTAACAACAGAATAATATTCAGCATAATAGATTATCAAGTGACAGCTGCAAAAGCCAGAAAAGCTCATCTAGATGATCTGTGCAATATTTAATACTAGCAGTGCTGTAAGTAATGTGAGTGGATCAGAGATGTCACCTCATGTATTTCAAAGAAATAGATCGAGTTGGTTGACAACAAATGTTTAATTTTAAGTACTGTGCTACATAGCCTGAGGGGAAAGATGTCCAGCTCATGGTCAAAATTGTATTCAGTTTAAAATGCAAAACTATTTTGCTAAAGCATGCAAAGGCAAAATAAAAGCATTCTTGTCGATAAGCAAAGAATAGAAAGAGCTCATAGAATAGTACAGCAGTTTAAAAATGAGAATTTATTTATAGATGTGTTCAGACAGGAAATAATATTGAATGGGCAGAACAGTCAACTTCAAAATGAAAGACAGAGCTGTTCATTTTCCTGTAGACATTGGAGCTCTGTGTATTGTGTCACAGTCAGTTCACAAGAAGCTGCGTACAAAGTTGGTGATGAACTCTGGCCACAACATCAAGTTTACAGGAAAAATGCAATGTACAGTTTGGAATGTGAAGGCAAATACCAAAGTCTACAATTGCAAATTCTGAAACAGCAAGTTTCAGCAATAGGCTATCCTTGGACCTTGATAGTGTCAGTCACTGGGACTGATCAAGGGAATTGATATAGCCACTAATGACACTTCTCAAACAGGAACTTGAAAGTATGCAGATGTGTTATACATATATATATTGTTATGCTATCTGTAAAGTGTTAGGAACTAATTAGCCAGGAACTAGTTGTTATGTTTAAGTGTTCCAGTGGGGGGCTTCATTCACAGCTGCACTGGGGAGTCATGTTATATGTAACAAAAGAATCAGGTTCTACAGCACAAAGCATCGTGCTGTAATAAACCAGACTGACTCGAGTCTTTTCCAAGATTAAAGTGTGATTCTTTCCAACAACTGGGAACCAGAAATAACATAAAGATGAAACAAGATGTACTGAAAAGTTTGGGATACAACGCAGGAAAGCAGAGCATAGAACTGAAGCCAGATGGTTAACAAACCATACGGCCATTAAAAAAAAGTGCCAATCCCACTTTGTTTTTTTCCCCCAAAAATATACTTTATTCATAAAAATTTGCAAAAAATACATTACAAAACAGTTCAAATTTGACATTTTGGAAAGTACAATAGAGATCAGATTTCTTCGATACAGAACATAAGTTGCCTCACAACTCTTGCCATTCCATTTTATATGCAATGTACATTTGCTTTACATAGCAAAAACATTTTAGGTACATACAGCCTGAGGGGTTTTACACGGGGTCCAGCCCCTCGGTATACTATGACGGGAGGACCTTACACACTGGCCTTTCCCCATTGAGCCTCTGTGGTGGCTGCCCCAAGCTTTAGTGCGTCCCTCGGCATGTAGTCCTGGACCTTGGAATGTGCTAGGCTGCAACACTCGGTCATGGACAACTCTTTGCACTGGAAGACCAGCAAGTTTCAGGCAGACCAAAGAATGTCTTTCACT
The DNA here is from genome assembly GCF_036365525.1 of Heterodontus francisci. Lineage (NCBI taxonomy): Eukaryota > Metazoa > Chordata > Chondrichthyes > Heterodontiformes > Heterodontidae > Heterodontus > Heterodontus francisci. The sequence continues at coordinate 83,252,061 of NC_090377.1, forward strand.
GAGTTGATGGTCCTCCAGCAACAGTTGATGTTTATCTTGGTGTGTGTCCCTGGGAACAGCCCAAACAGCACTGAGTCCTGGGTTACGGACCTGCTCAGGATGAGCCTTGACAAAAAACACTGCATCTCTTTCCACAACTACTTGTGCAATAGCACATTCCAGAAGGAGATGGACGGTGGTCTCTTCCCCACCACAGCCACCTTGAGGGCAACGTGCGGAGGCAGTGAAGCTCTGGGCGTGCAGGAAGGATCTGACAGGGAGGGTCCTTCTCAGCACCAACCAAGTTACATCTTGGTTCTTCCTTGGAAGTTCTGGTGATGAGGCATTCTGCCAAATGACTTTGACAGTCTGCTCAAGGAACCATCCGACAGGATCCACTATCTCCTTTTCCCATAGGGCCTTGAAGACATTATGTCCAGACCATTGCCTGATGGATTTGTGGTCAAAGGTATTTTTCTTCATGAACATTTCCACGAAGGATAGGTGGTATGGCACAGTCCAACTGAATGGAGTATTCTGCAGCAACGTGGCCAGAACTTGTTTCCTCCCAAAAATATACTTTATTCATAAAAATCTGTAAAAAATACATTACAAAACAGTTCCAAGTTGACATTCCAGAAAATGCAAAAGAAATCAGTTTTCTTCAATACATAACGTGAGTTGCCTCACAACCCTTCCATTCCATTTTACACGCAATGTACATTTGCATTACACAGCAAAACCATACCAGGGACAGATAGAACCTCAGCACGTAGTGACATTTGGTGATTGTGTACTGGGGTTCTAAGCACAGCTTGATGCAGCCGCACACAAAGGTGGCCATTAGGATGAGGGTGACGTTGGGTACGTTTTTTCCTTCTTTATCCAGAGGTTTGAACATCGTGTCCCTCCGGACATGGTTCATATTGGATCGCCAGATAAAGCAGAAAATGGCTCAGGTGACCGCCACGGTGCAGGAGTGGGGTATGGGTCAGACCTCCACCATGTACAGCAACAGAGTGAGCACCTCGCACCTGATGACCAGGTTCTTACCCGCAATGGAGAGAGAACATTGCTCCCACATGCTCAGTTTATAGTGTTCCATGGCTACTAGCTCCTTCCAGGGTTTTGGCGCATGTCCAGGCCCCTCTGAACCATATCCCCAGCACCTCCATGTAGTCTGACCTGATGGTGAAGGGGACAAAGGATCGGTCAGCCCAGTTCCCAAAGAACATGGCCTCGCTCTTGCTTCGATTTACTTTGGCTCCCGAGGCCAGTTCGAACTGGTCGTAGATGCTCATCAGCTTGTGAACGGATGGTGGATCCGGACAGAAGACGATGATGTTGTCCATGTACAGGGAGGCTTTGACCTGAGTGCCTCCGCTGCCAGGGATTGTCATCCCTCTTATGCCTGCATCCTTCCTAATGGACTCAGCAAAAGGTTCGATACAGCAAACAAACAAGACAGGGGAGAGAGGACAGCCCTGCCTTACTCCAGGAAACTTTCTGATTCCCACCCATTGATTGAGACTGCGCTACTGATGTTTGTGTAGAGCAGTTGGTTCCAATTGCGAATTCCCTCCCCAAACCCCATTTTCGAGAGCACATCCATCATGTAGGTGTGTGATATCCTGTCAAAAGCCTTCTCCTGGTCCAAGCTGATGAATCAGGTGTCCACTCCCCAAACCGTACATATGCGATCGTATCCCTGAGTAGCATGAGGCTATCAGAGATCTTCCTGCCAGGTACAGTACAGATCTGATTGGGATGAATCACCAACTCCAGAGCAGATCTGACCCGACTGGCATTGACTTTGGACACATTCTTGTAGTCTACATTAAGCAGTGAGATGGGCCGCCAATTTCCGATTTCCGCCCTCTCCCCCTTCGGCTTGTAGATGAGGGTGATGATGCCTTTCCTCATGGATTCTGACATGCTGCTGGCCAGAAGCATACTCTCATACACTTCCAGCAGGTCTGGGCTGATCCAATCTCACAGAGTCGAATACAACTCAACTGGTAAGCCGTTGCTTCCGGGAGGTTTACTCGTCTCGAAGGACCTGTCAGCTCGTCCAGAGTTAGCGGTTTGTCCAGACTCTCCCACGTGCTATCATCTAAGACCGCCATGATAGATGACAGGAAGAACTGGGAGGCTGTGCTATCTGTGGGCTTCACATCATACAGCCCAACGTAAAATGATTTGCTAATCCTTGGTATGTCAGACTGCGAAGACGTTACAGAGCCGTCCTCTTCCTTCAGGCTGCTGATCACAGAGCTGTATCTGTACCTTTTGGAAGAAGAACTGCGAGCATATCTCATCCTGCTCAACTGGAAGGTGATCTTGGGGGGCCTCCAAGGCAAAGAGCGAGTCCTGCTGGCTCTTCACCTCTTGGAGATCCTCCTTGACCCCGACCCCCATTGACTGCAGCCGGAGCAGATTCTGCATTCTTTTCTGGAGTTGGGACATTTCCCTCTGTCTCTCTCTCTCACCTTCTGAACATCTTTGAGGATTAAGAACCTCTTGATGTTCACCTTGATCGCTTCCCACCAGTTCACCGAAGACTCAAAGAGGGCTTTCATGGTTCTCCAACCTTTGTCATCCCTTTTGAGTTGCTCAACGTGCTCTGGGGTTAGCAGTGTTATATTTAGCTTCCATGTCCCCCTGCCAACCCGCTGGTCATCCTGTAGGTGACAGTCAGCCAGTAGGAGGCAGTGGTCAGAGAAGAACACCGGCTTGACATGGGTGGATCTGACCGTGAATGCATGGGACACAAACAGGAAGTCAATCCTGGAACAGGCAGACCTGTCTGATCTTGACCAGGTGTATCCACGCTGTGCTCCATCCGCAGGGTTGCTGAAGACGTCATGCAGCGTGGCATCTTTTACTGTTTCCTTTAGGAATCTGGATGTAGCTTCCATTTTGCTGTTGTCACTGCCAGATCATCCAGCTGCATCAATGATGCAGTTGAAGTCACTGCCTAGAATGACTGGCCTGGACGTCGCCAGCAGCAGTGGGAGATGCTGGAGGACAGTCAACCACTCACTGTATTGGACCAGGGTGTACATGTTGATTAACTGGAGCAGAGCATTGTTGTACATTATGTCTGCTACGAGGAGGTGACTGCCCACCACCTCCTTAACTTCGGAGATGGTGAAGTTGCCTCCGCGCAGCAGAAGACCCAGGGCAGAGGAACGGGGATCATTTCCCCCTGACCAGATCGATGGCCTGTGGGACCACCATCGCAACCTTTGCCTGTACGTGCTGAGGTGTGGTATTCCACACTCCTGCAGAAACAGTACTTCGGCTTTGACCTTGGTGAGGTAACCAAGGTCGAAACACATCACATAGTGGATTTAACGCTATGCACATTAATAGAAACTATCTTTATACCCATTTAAATCTGGATGTTGCTTACTACAACAAGTTTCCTTACTAGTCCCAGTCCTTGGGAATTTTCCTGTATACCCATAGTGTGCACAAGCTGTTTCACATGCGTTGGGCTCAGAAAACCCTTCTGGTCACTCACTGGAGGTTTGTTCTGACATCAGGGGGTTTTTGTAGGCAGTGAGGTTTGGACTGTCCTCTGCTGGTGGTGTCTTTCCCCTCTGTTCCTCCTCAAGGACGTTGCTGCTCTCAGTCTCCCAGAATTGGGTGCGCTGGGCATCTCGCTGGGTTCAGCACTTTGGGGTTGGGGCACGCTGGGCCCATTGCTGCTTCCAGTGCCACAGAGCTGGGAGGCTTTCTCTTCCAGCTCCTTTGCATTCTGCCGCTTCTTTTGCATGTGCCATCTTTCCGGCCCTTCCTTGTCCGATGAGGAGCAGCTGCCATAGTCTGTTTCAGACAGTAGGCTCCTCTTGCCACCGGTTTGGGTGGTGACCTGTTCCTTTTTCTGGGGCTTCTTCTTTGTAGTTTTCCTTTTGACCACTTGCCACTCATCCGATTGTCCCACTGCTGCCTCCTCCTCCATGGATTCTGTGTGTTGAAGAGGAGTTTCCGGGCACGGGGTAGGTGTTGGGTCACTGGTTGCAGCTGCCTCCCCTTTCCTCTCCTTCTCAGTCAGATATTCCTCGCTGCGGGGAGGGTTGCTGGTCTCCTTTGCAGTACGAGGCGCATTCACCGTTCCTTCACCTAGCCTTTCCTGTGACCTTGCCGCCTGTGTGTAACTGAGGCAGTGCTTGGGGTGGGTCTTGTAGAGGTGGCCTGCCCCCCCCACACAGGTTGCAGCACTTACTCTGCTTACAGTCCTTTGTGTGATGGACTTCCTGCTTGCAGTTCTTGCAGACGACTACAGTTAGCCGCCACATGACCAGATTTGCCACAGGTCCGACAAAGTCTGGGCCGCCCCACGTAGACCAAGAAGCCTTGACGTCCCCGATAGCGAAACTGTAGGGAGGATGGATGATGGCTCCATTGGCGTCGACCTTCAAGGTCACCTTAACCTGCCACTTGCTGGTCCAAATCCCAAAGGGGTCTTTGACCTCAGTGCTGCTGCTGGCCATGTCAACGTACCTAGTGAGGAAGGTGAGCATATCAACGACAGGGACATGGGGGTTGTAGAGGTGGAATGTCACCACCCGGTTACGTTGCGATGGCAGTGTGGCTCCACCGTGAGGATGGACAGCGGCGCCTGGTTTCCTCTCTCCTTGAACACTTTCAGGAACTTGATGCATCCTGCTACATTCTTGAACATCACGTCGAAATATCCACTGCTGGGGAAGTCCTGTAGGCAGAAAATGTCTGCAGCTAGGAATCCACAGCATTCGATCGGGATTTTCTTAATGAAGAAGGCGCGGTCGATGGGTGCACCTCCTTCACTGTCTTTCACCGCCACCCTAACGTGTTACGCACCCCCTGGCCTGGAGCTCTGGTGTTAGTTGCAGCCATTTTTTTGCTTGAAGCTTTCCTGGAACAGGTACTAAAACCCCAACCAACAGGAAAACAAGAACCACAGTTGATCTCTAATCCCAAAGGATGAAATGCTGTAAAAACAGCACTGACCACCCCCCCAAAAAAAACCCCAAAATGCACAAAAACTGCACCTGCAGGATCAAAGGCCACTGATCATGGTCTCTTTCCTGCCAGGTAAGTGTGGACAAACCAGTTTTTTTTTCAAAAATATACTTTATTTGTAAAAATCTGTAAAAAAAAAAAAAAAAAAATACATTAAAACACAGTTCAAAACAGCACCAAGTTGACATTTCAAAAAGTGCAAAGGAAATCAGTTTTCTTCAATACAGGAGTGAGTTGCCTCACAACCTTTCTATTCCATTTTATTTGCCATGTATATTTTACAGCAAACACATAATTGGTGTATACAGCCCAAGGAGTTTCCCATGGGTCCAACTCCTCAGTTCACTATGGCGGGAGGACCTTACACAATGGTCTTTCCCCATTGAGCCTTTGCAGCTGCTGCCCCAAGTTTAGTGCATCCCTCAGCACGTAATCCTGGACCTTGGAATGTGCCAGTCTGCAACACTCAGTCATGGACAAATCTTTGCATTGGAAGACCAGCAAGCTTCAGGCAGACCAAAGAGCGTCTTTTACCGAATTGATGGTCGTCCAGTAGCAGTTAATGTTTATCTCTGTGCGTGTCCCTGGGAACAGACCGTTGAGCACAGACTCCTGTGTGGCCAGACCAGTGATCAGGTTTGGGATCAGCTAGTTAGAATTTAAAAAAACTTGGTGTGATAAAGAAAATCAAAATCCCAAATGAATGGGTCAACAGTTTGGTGATAGTCGCCAAGGAAAACAATCAATGAATGAGAATGTACTTTGTGCCTAAAGATTTGAATAAAGCCATAAAAAGATAACATTACCTCATGCAAACCATAGAGGAAGTAGTGTCAAAGTTATCAAATGTCAACATCGTCAACATATTTGATGCAAATTGTGACCTATGATAAGTGCATTTAGATGAGTTGAGTAGATTTAATAAAAGCAAAATACTGCAGATGCTGGAAATCTGAAATAAAAACAAGAAATGCTGGAAATACTCAGCAGGTGTGGCAGCATTTGTGGAGAGAGAAGCAGAGTTAAAGTTTCGGGTCAGTGACCCTTCATCAGAACCTTGAGTACATTTAATATTATCTTTGACAGATACACATATACCAGAATGCTCTTCGGGATCACTTCAGCTGCAGAAATTTTCCAAAACAAAATGTCACAGATGCTCAATGTGGAACAGAATGAACAAAAACATGAGCAAATGTTGGAAACACCCTCCAAAAAAGAAGAGAACACAATGTACAGCTGATTATCAATATGTTATGTCACATCAAGGAATGTACCAATAATGCAGGAAATATTTTGTGCATATATTTATGTATACAACTTATGTAAGGAATGTCTGAATATTTTTGGCTTTTTGGTGCTTTAACTGAAATTCTTCCTTTTTAAGTTAATGTTTAAATCTAAAAGACTGCAACTTTTCATATTAAATGCAGCTGAGACAAGTAATGATTATTTTACTAAATATGTATGTAAGTGCACCGATAGTTGCTATTAATACACTGTATAAGTAACTGATGGTAGTAATGGTAATGTTGTAAAATGTCAAGGGAAGTGGTTAGATTCTCTCTTGTTGGAGATGGCCATTGCCTGGCACTTGTATGGTACAAAAGTTTTTTGCCACTTATCAGTCCAAGCCTGAATGTTGTCCAGGTCTTTTTGCATGTGGGCACGGACTGCTTGATTATCTGAGGAGTTACGAATCAGACTGAACACTGTATAATCATCAGCGAACATCCCTGCTTGTGACTTTACGATAGAGGAAAGGCCATTGATGAAGCAGCTGAAGATGGTTGGGCCTAGGACACTACCATGAGGAATTCCTACAGCAATGTCATGGAGCTGAGATGATTGACCTCCAATAACCACAATCATCTTCATTTGTGATAAGTATGACTCCAGCCAGTGGAGAGTTTTCCCCCTGATTCCCATTGACTTCAATTTTACTGGGGCTCCTTGATGCTACACTCAGTCAAATGCTGCCTGATGTCAAGGGCAGTCGCTCTCATCTCACCTCTGGAGTTCAGCTCTTTTGTCCATGTTTGGACCAAGGCTGTAATGAGGTCTTGAATGGCCCTGGCAGAACCCAAACTGAGCATTGGTGACCAGGTTGTTGCCTAGTGAGTGCTGCTTGATAGCACTGTTGACATCACCTTCCATCACTTTGCATTTGATTGAGAGTAGACTGATGGGGCGTTAATTGGCCGGATTGGATTTGTCCTGCTCTTTTTGGACAGGAAAAACCTGGGCAATTTTCCACATTGTTGGGTGGATGCTTGCATTGTAGCTGTACTGGAACAGCTTGGCTAGGGGCACGGCTAGTTCTGGAGCACAAGTCTTCAGCACTGCAGCCAGGATGTTGCTGGGGTCCATAATATTTGCTGTATCCAGTGCGTTTCTTGATATCATGTGGTGTGAATCAAATTGGGGATCTCTGAAGAAGATTGAGATAGATAATCCACTCAGCACTTCTGGATGAAGATGGAGGCAAACTCTCCAGCTTTGTCTTCTGTACTGATACGCTGGGCTCCATCATCATTCAGGATGGAAATGTTCATGGAGCCTCCTCCTCCTCCCATTAGTTGTTTACTTATCCACCACCATTCATAACTGGATGTGGCAGGACTTCAGGGCTTTGATCTCATCTGTTGGTTTTGGGATCACTTAGCTCTATCTATAGCATGCTGTTTCAGATATCCTATGTTGTAGCTTCACCAGGTGGGCATTAGCACATCATTTTTAGGTAAGCCTGGTGCTGCTCCTGGCATACTTTCCTCTACTCTTCATTGGACCAGGATTGATCTGTTGGCTTGATGATAACGTTAGACTGTCTCATGGATGCCCAGTTTTGAGCTGCTAGATCTGAGTTGAATTTATCCCAATTAGCATGGTGATAGTGTCACACAACACAATGGAGGATGTCCTCAGTGTGAGAATGGGACCTCATCTCCACAAGGTCTATAACAATACTATCATAGACAGATGCATCTGCAACAAGCAGATTGGTGAGGACGAGGTCAAGTAGGTTTTTCTCTCGTGTTGGTTCTCTCACCACCTGCCGCAGACCCAGTCTGGCAGATATGTCCTTTAGGGTTCGGCCAGTTCAAGTCAGTAATAGTGCTACTGAACCACTCTTGGTGATGGACACTGAAGTCCCCACCCAGAGTACATTCTATGCCCTTGCTGCCTTCAGGGCTTCTTCCAAGTGACGTTCAACATGGAGGAGTACTGATTCATCAGTTGAGGGAGGGTGGTAATCAGCAGGAGGTTTCCGGGCCCATGTTTGATCTGATGCCATGAGACATCATGGGGTCCGAAGTCAATGTTGAGAACTTTCACAGCCACTTCCTCCCGACTGTATACCACTGTGCCACCTGTTCTGGTGGGTCTCTCTTGCCGGTGGGACAGGACATAAGCAGGGATGGTGAAGGAGATGGCTGGGACATTATCTGTAAGGTATGATTCAGTGAGTATGACTATGTCAGGCTGTTGCTTGATTCATCGGTAGGACAGCTCTCCCAATTTTGGCACATGTCCCCAGATGTTAGCGAGGAGGACTTTGGAGGGTCAGCTGGGCAGGGTGTGCCTTTGTCATATACTGAAGTACTTGTTGGAATTAATTTTTACATTACACTACAAAGCACAGCACTACTTTATTTTAGAAAGTTACAAAATGGTAACTTTGGATAAGTTTATAACATTTAAACAAACAATTTCTACTTACAATAAATGTTAACCATTGCTTAGCCAGCTTTTCTACTCTCTAACCGATAGATACTAAGGTCAATGTAGGGTACCTAATGTAGCATGTCCAGTTATGATATAAGATTATAAAGTAGTCTTCAATAATGGAGAGTGCTAAGTGAGTGTAAAAGAGAGAAATCCCTTGAAGACCAGTGGGGATCTGCTAATTAGGACAACGTACTAGGCTGAGAGACAGATGATAACTCTGAGAACAACCCCAGAGTGTCTGAGTCTCCCCAAAATGAACTCTAATGTAACTTCTACTGCTGTCTCAGCTGAGATTAGCTATTAAACTGGGGACTTTCCTCATCTTTTATATTATTTTATTCACCAGATAAATTTGATGAGCCATTGTGAGTGTCAAATTCTCTTATTACTGATTATAATATTGATTCTAAATTATTTAGATAAGGGAAAAAAGACAGGATTATAAAGGTGACAATATTCATTAACCCTATTATCTTTATACCTTTGAATTGAATTAACCATCTTAATAGTAATTTCTTTTTCGTAAACTTTAGACTGATGTCTTTTGCATTAATCTGCAATCAGAAATCTGCTTTCCACTTTTACGGGATTTGTTTTCCACCAAACATATGCCCATTTGCAGCAAACTCTTCAGCTGCCTTCAAGTTTCAGCTTTCACAGCACTGGGAAAGAATAGCCCTTTTCTGTTTGGGTAATAGACCTTTCAGTCACATGATACTCAAAGGTCACGCACTTTATCAGACAGTCAGATTAAAGTTTAGAATGGCTTCTACAAGAATATGTTCCATTTGGTCACACCTGATTACTATTTCTTAATATACAATCTACAGGGATGGAAACTGTTTCAATAAAGTGCAACCTGCTTTGTAGCTATTTAAGCTTTCTGTTCAGCTTGAATTTTTCATATTGTTTTCAAAGACTTGTAAAATAATTTTCTAACAATAAAAATAAATGTATTGATGTATTTCTCACCCCAGGGAAATCTTGTAAAGATGCCTTATCCACTTATTTCAATAAGGTTTTCTTTTGGGTAATGTGGAATAATTTTATTCATAAATGTTTTGTGGTGGTCCAGTTATTATATTGCCAGTGTGCATAGGTAATGCTGTCAGTATTTTAACACCTCTATCAGCTGACATAAAACAGCTATTTTAGACTGTTTATCTCTAGACTAAAGATGTGCTGACTTTGATGTTGATGTATTCTGCACTTGTGACTGCAGCAATAATGAATTCACTTCATTCAGATAGGTTAGCTCATATACCTCCTGTAATCCATCTAATCTCCATTCTCTGCTTGTGGGAAGGGTGTGCAAGCAGGCAATATTACACACAGTTCAGAGATCAGTGAGGTTTGCAACAGCTGAGGGGAGTGAGAGCTGTTCTAATGGGTTTTGTTCCCATCTGTTGTACACAATAGGATCATTCTCATATTTCTGCGAAAAGGTGCACAACCTTCTGTTCCTAAGAAAATGATCCACCAATTATGCTGAAAGGATTAATGGACATTTTAACATAGAGCTCTGCAGTGGAATATTTAACCATCACCGTCAACAGGGTAACATCCACCTAATGTTGTAAAGTAGCAAGATTGTACTTATATTTGTATAATTGACACTTACCAATAAAAAGAGTAGCAGTGTAGAATCATTTACTCTCATTTACTGAAGTAAACTCTTCAGTGACCACCCGTATGTACAGGAACCTCTCCAGTTAGCCCTGTACCTGAATAAGCAGTCATAAAGTGTTCATACACCTCAGCTCAGTCTGAAAACATGACCTTGAGCTTCCGGTTGCTTGCCATTTCAACACCCCCCACAGCTCTCATGCCCGCATATCTGTCCTGGGCTTGCTGCAGTGTTCCGGTGAACATCAATGCAAGCTCAAGGAACAGTATCTCACTTATCGATTAGGCACGCTACAGCCAGCCGGACTAAACATTGAGTTCAATAATTTCAGAGCATGACGGGGCCCCCCCCTTTTTATTTGTAGTTCTTTTTCTTTTTTCCTTTTGTTTTATTTTAGTTTGTTTCATCATTCATTTCTTTTTACCATTTGCCTGCCCACTCTTTTTTCATGTTTGTGTTTGGGCCAGGGATGTTCATTTTTCTGTCCATTAACACCCTCTCTGCTCTAACGCTTTGTCTTTCACCATTAACATACCGTTTGCCTTTGCTCCAAGAACTTCTTGTCAGTTATTCTCTGTGACCCTGCCCTATCAACACCTTCCCTTTTGTTATCTCTTGCCCCACCCCTGTTTTATTTGCTTAAAACCTATTACATTTCTAATATTTGTCAGTTCTGATGAAAGGTCACTGACCTGAAAGGTTAACTCTGTTTCTCTCTTCACAGATGCTGCCAGACCTGCTGAGCATTTCCAGCATTTCTTGTTTTTATTACAGATTTCCAGCATCTGCAGTATTTTGCTTTTATATGAATAAAGTGTTCATAACCTGCCTATGATGATTAGATGATCTATCTGATACAAAAACAAGAAATGCTGGAATCACTCAGCAGGTCTGGCAGCATCTGTGGAAAGAGAAGCAGAGTTAACGTTTCGGGTCAGTGACCCTTCTTCGGAACTATCTGATGATTGCTTTAGAGAGTTTTGTAAACACATTTGACAACCGGTGCTCCATTAGAACACCCAAGCTATCAGACCACAACTTGGCACATTATTTAAAATATCCGTATCAAATTATTAGACAAGATTTAAAACAAGAACAGAAACAAATGTTGTAAAAATGAGTAATACAGAAATGAATGCACTCAGGCACATAATATTCCTGGATTGTTTAAGACTATTGGTTATTCGAATAATCAAAACTTTCTTTTCTTTATGATTCATTATAACAATTACTAATCTACAAACATGCCAGAGAATGTCTTCATGCTGATCATTTTGACGACATTGTGTCCATGACTGACAATTGAACTCATCTGCTATGTGTGTAGATTCAGGAGCTCTGATTCCTCATCTAAGGAATGACTGACAACCCGCCTGACTTTGGCTGCTACAGGATTGCCTTTCACTGCTTAGCCTGTGGACCAATATCAATCTCTGATGTGACTAAAATCCCAAAGCTGCCAATGTTTCTAATATATAGGGCCCGATTTTAACTCTATGTAAGTGGGCAGGTTTTGAATGAGTTAAAATCTCACCTAATAGTGTTTTCCATGTAACTGAAGGTAAATTTCTCCCTCTCGCTGTTTCTGTGAAATTCCTGTCTGTTCCTTCATCTGATGTGCTACATTGCATAGCGTTGTCTCTGGCTCCATTAATTTCCAACTGGATTTGGGCTCTTTCTTCCCAATTCTATTTCTTTGTCTGGGTGACTCTTGGTGATGGTCTTCCCTGGCTAATCTGTCTTTATTTCTCCCAGACCTACAAATCCTCAGTTTTAAGAAAAAGATTCTTGCTGCCTGACAACCTGACAGCACGTAATGCTGTGTAAATGGAAATGAAAGAAACTCAACATATCTGCATAAATTTCACTACATACCATGTTACTCCAACTATCAGCTTGTGTATTCAATTTTAAACTTTTGTGTGTATTTCTCTCTGAAATTGAATTTAATCCCCAGGCAAAAACCTGAATGATGCTGGTCCTTATAGTTGCAAGAAGATTAAGTTACCTCTCAGTATTTGTGGACAAGGTGGAACCAAGCAGGATAGGTGCTCTTACTTTGACTTGTGCTAAATGTTGTCACTGATAGTTTTTTCACAACATGTGTTGTGGTTATATAGTGGTACCTTCACTAGCTGCATTGCAAATATACACTTTCAATTATCTGCCGGAATTTTCACCAGCCAGAACTGCGCACAAGTTTTTACATCATTGCATAGCATACCAGTGTTGTTTTTATTTTCAACTTCTTTACTTGGTGAATAGAACTATAGGATATTTATCTTGTTAGTTGTATTTTACTGTCTTCACTCCAGTGGCTCATCTATTTTTTTTTAGATTAGATTAGAGATACAGCACTGAAACAGGCCCTTCGGCCCACCGAGTCTGTGCCGAACATCAACCACCCATTTATACTAATCCTATATTCCTACCAAACAACCCCACCTGTCCCTATATTTCCCTACCACCTACCTATACTAGTGACAATTTATAATGGCCAATTTACCTGCCAATTTACCTGTCAACCTGCAAGTCTTTTGGCTTGTGGGAGGAAACCGGAGCACCCGGAGAAAACCCACGCAGACACAGGGAGAACTTGCAAACTCCACACAGGCAGTACCCGGAATCGAACCCGGGTCCCTGGAGCTGTGAGGCTGCAGTGCTAACCACTGCGCCACTGTGCCGCCCCTTTTGGTGTGTACCAAAAGTACACCACCAAAATCAGGGCGAAATTACAATTACCTTCCAGTTTTCATTATCTACCAGAGAGCCATCTCTATTGTTGGCATTAATGGCAATTGCACCATAAAACATAAAAACCTATATTTTGTTTCTGTGAAAAGCCACTGCTAGATGTACTTGAAAAGTCCATTAAGATACATTAGACTAGAAACTTGATGGTGCCACGTCTGTTTCTCTGGCACAAAACCAGCACCTAAGCAACCAATGTGGTGAGTGGGACTCGCATGCTCTTGATGTGAAATAGACTTAGAGGCCAGGATTCTATCTGGGCGACAGGGGTCTTGACCACCGGCTAAAGTGCCAGCGAGAGCCCCATGTCGTCTCCTCTGTGGAAGGCCAGCTAGGCACTTAAGTGGACAGCGGCGAGCATTCCCCAGGATTAAGGACCCCGGCGATAGAAGTCCCGCCTACTGAGGGCTGCCAGTCAAACAGAGGTCGGCAGCTCTTTCAATGAGCAGCGCCACGACAGACGCGGTGGCTGCTGCCATTACTGGACTCACTGGAGGCGCTGGACCCAGGCTTTGCAGGGTGGGGGTCACAGGGTAGGGGTTATAGGTGGGTCGGCAGCAAGAGCAGGGGGGTAGCTTTCAGCGGGCCCCCCTTCCCAATGCTGCACTAAACGCCTTTTAATGAGAGGATTCCGCGCCCCCCCCCCCCCAACCCCTAGAGCTGGCAAGCAATCTGCACAGGTTTACTTGGCATGCTTCCCGTGTGGTGACAGGCCTGCCCACTGCTGGGCTAATACTGGTGGCGGTAGCATTAATTGCCCACTTAATTTGGGCTGATGTGGTAAGGTGGCGGGGTACCCCATCCCCACTCCCATCCCACCCAATTATATTCCCTTCCCACCTCCAAAGTCACTACAGGGGAAAGCATAAATGTGTTCCAGGGAAAGAAAGTAGTGTGATAATGACACACATGCTTCTGATATGAGGAGTGCTTTATAAATGCAAGTTGTTGTTGCAAACACTTGGCTTTTGTCGTTTTTTTAAAAACACTTTTGATTTTTACAATGTTACATAAATGTACATGAAAACAAAGCCTAAATACGGAAGACAAAGATTATGGGACATACACTCAATTGAAAGAAAAGAGTTACATTAATAAGGAAAATGCTAGGGATCAAGATAAATATAGCTGAGCACAACAGGAAAATGTTGTCTGTTTGGTTAGTCTGGCTAGGAGAGGTTACTGAGTCTTTGGTAAGTTTTAACAATAACTAGTTTATTAAACATTAAAGAACAATATACAGTTTTACAGAAGTATGTCTAACTCCGCTGATGCCATGTTGCTTCTTCTCCGTCAAGTCTCTTTCATGTGTTCCCTTACATTACCACAGTGGGAGGTGTTACTTACACTGTCTCAGACTTTAACCTTTTCAAACCCTTATACTACAGAAAATAACCTCGTTAAGACATTAAAAACCATAGCCACCCTCTCCCCAGCCATTGTCTCAGGTTGAACCAGAAGGTTCGCAACCTCGGTGTCCTACTCGACTCTGAGCTGTGCTTCTGACCCCATATCCTCTAACTTTCACCTCCGTAACATCAACTACCTTTGCATCAGTCCATCCAGCAATGAAACCCTCATCCTTTTTACCTCCATATTTAACTGTTGCAATGCTCTCTTGCTTGCTAACCTAACAGAAAACACCCTAAACACTGCTATCCATGTTCTATCACGGATTCTATCAAATCCTGTTCAACCATCAGGGCGGCACAGTGGTTAGCACCGCAGCCTCACAGCTCCAGCAACCCGGGTTCAATTCTCGGTACTGCCTGTGTGGAGTTTGCAAGTTCTCCCTGTGTCTGCGTGGGTTTCCTCCGGGTGCTCCGGTTTCCTCCCACAGCCAAAAAGACTTGCAGGTTGATGGGTAAATTGGCCATTATAAATTGCCCCTAGTATAGGTAGGTGGTAGGGGAATATAGGGACAGGTGAGGATGTGGTAGGAATATGGGATTAGTGTAGGATTAGTATAAATGGGTGGTTAATGGTCGGCATAGACTCGGTGGGCCGAAGGGCCCGTTTCAGTGCTGTATCTCTAAATCTAAATCTAAAATCCTATCCTTGCTGATGTACATTGGCTTCTGATCCCCCATCTGCTGAAATTTAAAATTATATTCCTCTTGTTTAAATGATTTCATGGCCTTATTATGGTCCCTACCATTGTAACCCCATACCAGCCCTTCGCCCACCCCAAAAGTCTCAGTTCCTCTTCTTGCCCCACCATTGATGACTGGGCCTTCAGGTGTGTAAGCTTCACATTCTACAATTTTCTGCCTAAAACTGTCCACTAATCTCTCTCTCTTTATTGCTTTAAGACCTTCCATCAAACCCAACTCTTTGGCCAAGCTTTTGATCACCCTTCCTAATGTCTGCTGCTTTGGTTCGGTATCCATGTTTGCCCAATTTTACCTCTTTGAAGTGTCCTGGGATTTTTTTTCTACTTTAAAGGTGCTATATAAATGCAGGTTGCTGTTGTTATAGAATGGAGAAGGGGTGGCAGAGACAAATGACTGAATGGGAGGAAACGGCCATGAAAACGTAAGTATACATTGTAAAAAGGATGGGGAACTTCCAGCAGCCTATGCATTAAATAGGGGCAGAGAGTCTAAAATGCTTAGTTGCTAAGATGCTAAATTCCTTAGTTGCTGCATAGGATATTAAAAACTACTTGACAGTTCAGTTGGAATTTAAGGGACAGGGAGAACCACTCTTTACAACTAGGCACATGAGGATAATTTGGACTTTGTGTGATAGTTGATAGTGAATCAGCACCGTATTTTATATCTCTCCTGAATTTTAATTCCATTGACTGCATTGGAAATAAAAATTGGGGGCGATGTAAAGGGGATTACTGATCCGCTATCATCCATTTTACCAAATTGCACAAAATTCAAATTATACACATGGGATTTTAATACAATCCAATTTCAGCAAGTACACCCTATAGTACCAGAATATTTTAACCTTGCTGATGTTGATATTTTAAAAAAAATCTTTAGCTTTAGTGTTGTGAAAAACTGGGTTGTCTCTGTGAAATATCTGTGAAGTTTGTTACATTTCCATTTTCTGGAAATTGGAGAGTATGACAATGAAAAATCCTAGCTTCTGTTAGTGTTTGCAAAATCATAGCTGAATCATTAAAAAAAGGGTTTTAAAATCTCTGTTCTGTGTTATGCAGTCAAACCTCTCAGCAGTTCTAGTATGCATGTTTGACATATAGGTGGAACACAGTGGTGTAGTGGTTGGCACCGCAGCCTCACAGCTCCAGTGACCTGGGTTCGGTTCTGGGCACTGTCTATGTGGAGTTTGCAAGTTCTCCATGTGGGTTTCTGCTGGGTGCTCTGGTTTCCTCCCACAGCCAAAGACTTACAGGTTGATAGGTAAATTGCCCCCAGTGTAGGTAGGTGGTGGGAGAATGGTGGGGATGTGGTAGGGAATATGGGATTAATGTAGGATTAGCATAAAATGGGTGGTTGTTGGTCAGCACAGACTTGGTGGGCCAATGGACCTGTTTCAGTGCTGTATCTCTCTATGTTCTAATTTAAACATCTTTATTTAAATACAGCTTTTTCCATTGCATTGAAAATAAACTTACTTATAGGTAAACTGCTCTTTTCGAAAAGCATCAGATGTCCTTACTGAAATTCTAATAACTAAAACATGATTGTATAATCCTCTTTTGGAAAATAAAAAGCAAGCAGACATTTTATGGAATATAATTCCTGTAAATAAGTAGAGAAAGATTATATTTGAAAGAGATTTTGTCTGCCCTGTACATTTTACACTAGCTTTATATTTTTGATACATTTCAGTGACTGAAATGGTAATCTATATTTAACTGGCACAGTCCCAATTCATTAAAAACTGTCTACATTAAACATATGTAATAGTTTTGTCACATAGTTAGTTATGGGTGGTTGCAGCTTCGCTCTGACTAGAAGTGACAGGTTTCAGCCTGGAAGCAGCTAATCACTCTGTAGCAATAAATTAAACAATGAACCATAAAGATAATATTTTTCCGACCATGCAGTTAATAAGTAACAGACACGATGGTAAACATGGCCTATTTCTGCCTGTGTGCTCATAATGACCATATGCTTTTCCCTCTTTTAATGTGGAATATACACTGGTCCTACAGAAACTTTCAAAGGAGAGATGGGAATCTGCTGCAGTATGATCTAGTCTGGTTTGCAAGTCTGATGGCACAAAGTTTGGATGCGTAGTACCCGTTTTTTGGGTGCTGCAATAGGCCTTAGACATTCAAAATGGCACCTGCAGCGCACGCGCATACTTGAGGTGTAAGTTGGACCAGTCGCCATATTGGTGAGGACATTAGCGAGCCTGTACAGTCAACTTCAACCGGAAGCATCCAGACTAGGCAAAGCACGACATCAATCAGTATCTAATGCTGATTTGATGCCAGCACTGCCATTTTGGAGATTAGCATCCAGCTAACTCTGTCTCTTAAACATGCACAGCTGAACACTGGTTCAACAGCAGGAAGGACACCCACCAGCGCTATTTAAAGGAATCATTAACTAGTTTCAGGTTAGTTGCTGATTGATTTCTACTGGTTGTTCTGCTTTTGTAGAAACATTTGTTAGATTAGATTTTTTAGATTAGAGATACAGCACTGAAACAGGCCCTTCGGCCCACTGAGTCTGTGCCGAACATCAACCACCCACTTATACTAATCCTACACTAATCCCATATTCCTACCAAACATCCCCATCTATCCCTATATTTCCCTACCACCTACCTATACTAGTGACAATTTATAATGGCCAATTTACCTATCAACCTGCAAGTCTTTTGGCTTGTGGGAGGAAACCGGAGCACCCGGAGAAAACCCACGCAGACACAGGGAGAACTTGCAAACTCCACACAGGCAGTACCCGGAATCGAACCCGGGTCCCTGGAGCTGTGAGGCTGCAGTGCTAACCACTGCGCCACTGTGCCGCCCTGTTGGTTTCTTGCATTCTATAAAGTTGCTGAAGTCTGCAGGGAGTGGTGTGGCACATACTGAAAGACAAGTCCTTATTTCAAGGATTCTGCACAAACTAGTTACTCCCAGACCAGGGTGTAGTGGTAGGCATTCCCCACTATAGCTTGGAGAATGAGCAGAGGGCATGCATAACAAAACAAGCTGCCAAAAGATAGAGGAGGAGTGGGGAGAGAAGGGCTCTCAGCAGTAGGCCATATCCATCTAAGGTGTCCAGGGAGCAATTCTCCTAACTGAACCTCAGTGAGGAACAATGTGTTAGATGTTTGCACTTCACTGAAATCTGCCACCTGCTGCGGCCTCACAGCAGGGCAGGGACAGCATTGATAGTGACTGACGATGACTGTGACCATGAACTTTTATGTGTCTGGCTTCTTCCAGGCTGGAACAGGCAATATTTGCAACATCTCCCAGTTTGCCATCCACTGCTGGATAAGGAATGTCACTGATTCTTTTTGTTCAAAGAGAGCTGAACACATTTCATTTCTCTCTTGGCAGAAGCAGGTGGGGTGAGCATGCAGTTTCATGAGCTTTGCAGGCTTCCCCATAGTGCAGGGTGCCATTGACTGCACATATGCCACTTTGCAGGTGCTGTATGTCAACTCTGAGATGTACTGCAACTGAAAAGGATCCTGATCACTCTATGTCCAGTTGGACCATGAGCATAAGCAGCGAATCATTCAGGACAATGCCTGTTACCCTGGGAGCAGCCATTATGCCTTCATTCTATATCAGTCCACTGTGCCAGCTACATTTGAGCCACCATGGCAAAAAGAGGGTGGTGCTGATGACATGGTACATAACTCTGGTGCACAGCCCATTCACATGTGGGCAATATGCAGATCATGAAAACCAGGCCACCATAGGAAATGTGATAGAGCAGTCTATTGGCATGCTGAAAAAATGCTTCCACTGTGTGGTGGTTTGCTACATGCTGCACAACGTTGCCATCATGAGGACATAGCCCTTGCCACCAGCTATATGGTGAACAACTGAGGAGGAGGAGGAGGAGCAGAAGGAGGAGGAAGAGGAAGAACAGAGGAGGCAACCAAGATAGCCCCTGGCCAGAAACTAGACTGCTTCTGCTTGGGCACATTGCAAAGATAAAAATCAACAAAAATAAATGTTCCAAACCAAATTTATAAATCAAACCATGCCATTTGAATACAAATAGTCAACAAATCACCCTTGTGTATTCCCCTAGTGCCTGCCTTCCATGTGCCTTTGCCTGTCCTAGAGCTCCTGCACAGTGCTACCCTAGTGGCTACAGCATAGCTGGTGGAAGGTTGCTGATTTTCGGTGGAGGAGACTGGAGATGGTCTTGGATGATGACCTCAAGCAACTCTGGCCTTTGAAGGCCTGGCTTCGGGCTGCAACATCTCAGAATGGGTTGCAGCAGTTTGAGCTGACTGGCCAACAGGCAACTGTGAAGGCACAGGCGGGCAGTAGTTGTAGGAGGATGAGTGTTGTTATCCTGAGAGATCACAGTAGATTCATGCTCCCCCAGCGCAGTACCTCAACAATCCTAGTAATCTGTTGGAGCACAGATTGCTGGACTGCTATGACACTGTGTAAGCCCCTTGGAACACTGCTCTCCACAGCCATGATCGCAGCAGGCTGAGCTTGCCTGACAGCAAGCTCAGGTTGCATGAACTCAGTCTGAGCTTCCACTGCAGCACTCAGATGGTGGGTGGCTTCTGTTTGTGCTGCAATGGAAGCTGAGACATCGGCCATCAGACGATGCATCATGCATGAGCCCACAATTGTGATAACGGAGTAGGCCACCATTTCCATACTCGAAATTATGGGCTCCAAGCTCAGTGCAAAGCCCTGCACAAAGTTGGCGCCAGACACCTCCATGTTCCTTAACATTTCTGACAGACCTGCCAATGCACCAAACATTTCATTGTTGTCATGCAGGCCCCCACCTGCCAAAAATGAGGCACATTAATTTCGCCACATGGACATAAAATTTCAAATGGTTGCTGGGAAAAAGAGAAGGCCTGTTACAAGGGGTTGCCAGGCCCCTGGCTGCATATTAACAGACAGTGTGTGTAGACAGAGGACCATTCCCTGACACACAGAATACACAAAGTCAGAAGTGGTTATACCAGTCAGTCATGTGACTACCCTGCTGGCCAACTTGGGGAGTTTTAAATTATAGAGACAGTGTTTGAACTGGCAGGAAGCAGAATGCTCCTGGACTGAAGCAGACCACCTCTCCTGTCCTGTCTGTTCCCAGCTTTCTCATGGAGCTCCAAGAACCGACTGAAGATACATAAATCCCAAGAGAGGAAAGTCTCCTACAGTGAACAAGGTTTAAGAAGAATCCTGGGCCGCAATGAAAATCAAGAATTTACCTACAAAAGAACTCTACAGTGAGCTCGAAGATTCGTAACAACAATTTTTCAGATATTGCCTCAAACCTTTCCATTTTAAATTTTTCTTCTGCTCTTTTCTGTCTCTATTTGCATGTGTGTATCATGTATGCATGCTCGCATGGGCGCATCGTGTATCCATAGGCATCAACCGAATTGGAGTTTAAGTTTACTAAAATGTCACCTTTCTTCTTTCAACCTAAGAAAGCCTGTTTGTGCTGGTTTCTTTGCCTTATAATTGAAAAGCGGTGAACAAGGGTTCACCAAGGGGGTGCTATAAACACAATGTGTTTAAAATTAAACCCTGTTACTGTAAGACCAGGTGAAGGCTGAAAGGGAACCCTGGACACCTTTCTCACCTGGTCATGACATTGTGCATACCCATCAGTTTTCTTCTGGAGCCCACCCCATCAAAGAGCTCATCTGAGTCCTCTGCAGCAGAATTTGTATGCAACCTTGCCCACCAGGGAGCTGGCAACTGTGCTATCCTTGACCCCTGCTGTGGCTGCAAGCCACACATGTCTGGTGTCTCACCACATGTAGACCCCGCCCGTTGGCTATCCTCTAAGTTACGTACAGTGTCTGTATCTGAGCTGATGGCTGTGAGTTTGAAATCAAGTGATGGTGATTCTTCATCATCACTGTCTTCCTGCTCTTCCACCTGTTCTTCCACCACAGCCTGGTCAGGTGGCAGTTCTTGGGTATCTGAAAGAAGAAAGGCACAAGGGAAGGGTTATTGTGTAAAGGCGGGTACATGGAGTTAGGTCATAGATTAACTATGATCTCACTGAATGGCAGAACAGGCTGAAGGGTCTAAATAGCTCACTCCTGTGCCTGTATTCCTAAGTTCCTATGGTGAGGGGAGGGGTAAAGGAAAGTAAGAGAAGCATACTTACACAATCTGCAGCTTCTAAATCAGAAGAGATTGTGGGATGTGAGAAGCAAGATTAGATATGAAGATACCATCATTTACTATCATTTCAGCTCTACTGCTCGCCATGGCCTCAACAATAGTTGCTTCAATGATGATGAGGACTTGGAACCGAGCCAGTCCCCCACTTGTTAACACCTGCTGCCTCTGGTTGTGCATCACCTAGTCCTGCAAGAGAGAGGAAAGTGTGTCAGTGAGTGTGATGCAATCTGTTTGGGTGATGTGCCTGTTATGGTTGAATAGCTGGCAGTGCATGCCAGCTGTGAGGTGTGGGTGTGAGGCCTGCAGCAGCGCTAAATGTGTGAGGGGAGGTGAAGCTATGAAAGTTAGGTATAAGTCTTGATTGATAGAGATAGTTTCTAGGCAAGTGCTAGGGATGTGGTGCACTGAGCATTTGCTGAGGTTAGTGATGCAGTTGGTAGGATATGGCATTGGAAGATGCATTCACTGACCGTCACCACTCATGTGAGGTCATTAACATTCTTGTGGTACTGCATCCGGGGCCTCGCGACTTGATTCCTAGCATTTTCCACCACAAGCTATCTAGTCCCCCTACCTTCTAAGAATTTGTTTGGAGGATCTCCTGACCCCCTTCTGTATAGAGCACATCTTCCTCTTCACCTTCTTGATCAAGGTCTCCAATGCAGCATCAGAAAATCTTGCAGCCTGCTCTCTCCTGTATTGTGCCATTATTATGTTTTCTTCCGTGTCAGAATGAGTTCCACATGACTTCCAGCACCTGCTACAGTCAAAATGTATCGACTCTTTAAGAGGTGCAGGCTGGCTTTAAGAGGTGCAGACTAATTTGAACTCATGCTAGCCTCTCACTATTTTGGGCTCTCTGCTGAGGCGTGCAGCTGCTCAACAGTACTCTTAGCACTAGCTGCACATTGCAATCATTCAAATGAGCAGACAGCATGATGTTTGCGTGCTGCCTACATTGGAAGCAACAGACGCAGTTTAATCCTGCATTGCAATCCTCACGCTTGTTTGGAGGAGGCTATAGTATTTAATTCCTTTAGTTCCTTATTCAGCTTGTAAAATGGGATGGCATATGCTTGCACAGATGAAACAAGTTGATAGGCTGAAAAATCAAAATGCACCAGTGATTGAAAACCAAATTAAGGACAGAAAGGAGGGGGGGTGGCGGTGGTTACCAAAGCACAAACTAATGTTCAATTAATTGACTTGAATCAGATGTTAAACCCCACTCTACCCAGCATCAAATCATCTGAAAGTCGGAAGGAAAGGAATTAAAAACAGGATAAGGTTTATCTGAAGGCTGGGAATAGTGAGGAGTAATATTTTTTTTTAGTTTAGAGATACAGCACTGAAACAGGCCCTTCGGCCCATCAAATCTGTGCCGACCATCAACCACCCATTTATACTAATCCTACACTAATTCCATATTCCTACCACATCCTCACCTGTCCCTATATTTCCCTACCAATACTAGGGGCAATTTATAATGGCCAATTTACCTATCAACCTGCAAGTCTTTGGCATGTGGGAGGAAACCGGAGCACCCGGAGAAAACCCATGCAGACACAGGGAGAACTTGCAAACTCCACACAGGCAGTACCCAGAATTGAACCCGGGTCGCTGCAGCTGTGAGGCTGTGGTGCTAACCACTGCGCCACTGTCATACCTTTCTGTCCTTGATTGAGAACTTTTAAAAATATATCCCCAGTATAAAGGGACAAACTGCAGTGTAAATCTATGAAGTGCTTTCCATCAGCATACTTCTGCAGTATTTAAGTAAATAAGATTATATTTTAAGATCTCTATTTCTGCAATTGTAAACATTTTCATGAAGGTCATACAATGATAAACATTTCTAGCTGAAAAATAAAACTCCTGTCTATGTTGAGATTTTCAGGATCTGCTCCTGAGTGTAATTTCTTCTCTGTTTTATATCCAAACATTCCAAAAACATTGTCAGTTATGTAAATTAAAAATAAATTGGATGCTTGCCCTTTAGGTGTGCAATTTGAGACACATTCTGTTCATCATTATGGACTAAACAAAGGCGGATTAAAGCTCAAATTTTCACCTTAAGTGGACAGTAATTTCATTATATCAGGAGCATTATTCAATTAAGATACATGCTAAGTGAATTAGGACATTTGGATTCTCACTTGGTAAGCAGAATTTCACAATGGGGGAGGGGGGGTGCGTTCACCATATATTTTTTTTTCATTAGCACTTACCTATATTAAGTATAATAACAAGGTGGAGATCAAGGTAGCTGCAGTGAGACTAAATGGCTCCTGAAAGTGAGACTGGTGGTCTGTGAGATTACAAATAGCACTGGAGGATTTATAATGAGGGATAACTCAGAATCTTCCAAAGGTTGAGTCAATGCACCAAAAATGCAGGCTCTGCAGATGGCTGCTAACTCTGTTTAAATTTCTGTATGAAAGAGAGAGAATTCCAAATGATAACTCTGACTGATGCTCCTTTTACACAACAATGCTGTAGCATTAACAGCTTTCATGGCAGCCAAATGTAAATGAGGTGGCACTAAGGCCACTGAAGCGATAGAGAACCAACTCAAGAGGCGGAATTCACCTGCTCCTCCATAGGCAGTACCACTGTCGGGGGCATCTAGGAAGGTCAACAGCCAGAAACCTGATTTACAACTTTTCAATAAGAACACAGCTTCTCCCAAACTGCATAGTTAGATATGTAATACAAAATAGATATGAGATAGGGAAATAGTACCCTAAATTTCATTACTAGGAATCAATAATTGTTTGCATTGCTGTATTTCAACCATTTGTTTCGATAATAGCATTTCACATTTGTTCAGAATTCTGAAAATGAGATGCATGTAGTACCACAATGTGATTATGCCAGTGCTAACATTTCAGAGAGTTATCTGGTCTGATTTCTTTCTCCTGCTCTTTCGCCATATGATTTAATTTTTTTCTTTATTCATTCATGGGATGTGGGCGTCACTGGCTATGCCAGCATTTATTGCCCATCCCTAATTGCCCTTGAGAAGGTGGTGGTGAGCTGCCTTCTTGAACCGCTGCAGTCCATGTGAGGTAGGTACACCCACAGTGCTGTTAGGAAGAGAATTCCAGGATTTTGACCCAGTGACAGTGAAGGAACGGTGATATAGTTCCAAGTCAGGATGGTGTGTGACTTGGATGGGAAGTTGTAGGTGTTGATGTTCCCATGCATCTGCTGCTCTTGTCCTTCGAGGTGGTAGAGGTCGTGGGTTTGGAAGGTGCTGTCTAAGGATCCTTGGTGCGTTGCTGCAGTACATCTTGCAAATGGTACACAATGCGGCCACTGTACTTCAGTGGTGGAGGGAGTGAATGTTTGTGGATGGGGTGCCAATCAAGCGGGCTGCTTTGTCCTGGATGGTGTCGAGCTTCTTGAGTGTTGTTGGAGCTGCACCCATCCAGGCAAGTGGATGACTTGTGCCTTGTAGATGGTGAACAGGCTTTGGGGAGTCAGGAGGTGAGTTATTCGCCGCAGGAGTCCTAGCCTCTGACCTGCTCTTGTAGCCACGGTATTTATATGGCTACTCCAGTTCAGTTTCTGGTCAATGGTAGCCCCGAGGATGTTGATAGTGGGGAAATCAGCAATGGTAATGCCATTGAATGTCAAGGGGAGATGGTGAGATTCTCTCTTGTTGGAGATGGTCATTGCCTGGCACTTATGTGGCGCAAATGTTACTTGCCACTTATCAGCCCAAGCCTGGATATTGTCCAGGTCTTGCTGCATTTCTACACTGACTGCTTCAGTATTTGAGGAGCCGCGAATGGTGCTGAACATTGTGCAATCATCAGCGAACATCCCCACTTCTGACCTTATGATTGAAGGAAGGTCATTGATGAAGCAGCTGAAGTTGGTTGAGCCTAGGACAGTATCCTGAGGAACCCCTGTACTGATGTCCTTGTGCTCAGATGATTGACCTCCAACAACCACAGCCATCTTCCTTTGCGCTTGCTATGACTCTAACCAGCAGAGAGTTTTCCCCTGATTCCCATTGACTCCACTTTTGCTGGGGTTCCTTGATGCCGGACTCGGTCAAATGCTGCCTTGATGTCAAGGGCAGTCACTTTCACCTCACTTCTTGAGTTCAGCTCTTTTGTCCATGTTTGAACCAAGGCTGGAATGAGGTCAGGAGCTGAGTGGCCCTGGCGGAACCCAAACTGGGTATCACTGAGCAGGTTATTGCTAAGCAAGTGCTTCTTGATGGTGCTGTTGATGACACCTTCCATCACTTTGCTGATGATTGAGAGTAGGCTGATGGGGCGGTAATTGGCTGGGTTGGACTTGTCCAGCTTTTTGTGTACAGGACAGACCTGGACAATTTTCCACATTGCCGGGTAGAGGCCAGAGTTGTAGCTATACTGGAACAGCTTGGCGAGGGGCGTGGCAAGTTCTGGAGCACAGGTCTTCAGTACTATTGCTGGAATATTGTCAGGACCCAAGCCTTTGCAGTATCCAGTGCCTTCAGTCGTTTCTTGATATCACGCGGAGTGAATCGAATTGGCTGAAGACTGGCATTTGTGATGCTGGGGACTTCAGGATGCGGCCGAGATGAATCATCAACTTGGCACTTCTGGCTAAAGATTGGTGCAAATGCTTCTGCCTTATCTTTCGCACTGATGTGCTGGGCTCCCCCATCATTGAGGATGGGGATATTTGTGGAGCCACCTCCTCCAGTTAGTTGTTTAATTGTCCACCACCATTCACGGCTGGTTGTGGCAGGACTGCAGAGCTTAGATCTGATCCATTGGTTATGGGATCGCTTAGCTCTGTCTATTTCATGCTGCTAATGCAGTTTGGCATGCAAGTAGTCCTGGGTTGTAGCTTCACCAGGTTGACAACTCATTTTGAGGTATGCCTGGTGCTGCTCCTGGCATGTCCTCCTGCACTCTTCACTGAACCAGGGTTGGTCCCCTGACTTGATGGTAATGGTAGAGTGGGGGATATGCCGGGCCATGAGGTTACAGATTGTGGTTGAGTACAGTTCTGCTGCTGCTGATGGCTCACAGTGCCTCATGGATGCCCAGATTTGCATTGCTAGATCTGTTTGAAATCTATCCCATTTAGCACAGTGATAGTGCCACACAACACGATGGACAGTATCCTCAATGTGAAGGCGGGACTTCGTCTCCACAAGGACTGTGTGGTGGTCACTCCTAATAATACAATCATGGACAGAAGCATCTGCGGCAGGCAGATTGGTGAGGACAAGGTCAAGTATGTAGATCCCTCTTGTTTGTTCCCTCACCACCTGTTGCATACCCTGTCTGGCAGCTATGTCCTTTAGGACTCGGCCAGCTCGGTCAGTAGTGGTGCTACCGAGCCACTCTTGGTGATGGACATTGAAGTCCCCCACCCAGAGTACATTCTGTGCCCTTGCCACCCTCCGTGCTTCCTCCAAGTGCTGTTCAACATGGAGGAGTACTGATTCATCAGCTGAGGGAGGGCGGTAGGTGGTAATCAGTAGGAGGTAACCTTGCCCATGTTTGACCTGATGCCATGAGACTTCATGGGGTCCAGAGTCGATGTTGAGGACTCCCAAGGCAACTCGCTCCCTACTGTATACCACTGTGCCACCACCTCTGGTGGGTCTGTCCTGCCGGTGGGACAGGACATACCCAGGGATGGTGATGGCAGTGTCTGGGACATTGTCTGTGAGGTATGATTCCGTGTGTATGACTATGTCAGGCTGTTGCTTGAATAGTCTGTGGGACAGCTCTCCCAACATTGGCACAAGCCCCCAGATGTTAGTAAGGAGGACTTTGGAGGGTCGACAGAGCTGGGTTTGCCGTTGTTGTTTCCGGTGCCTTGGTCGATGCCGGGTGGTCCGTCCGGTTTCATTCCTTTTTATTGACTTCGTAGCGGTTAGGTACAACTGAGTGGTTTGCTAGGCCATTTCAGAGGGCATGTAAGAGTTAACCACATTGCTGTGAGTCTGGCCAGACCAGGTAAGGACAGCAGATTTCCTTCCCTAAAGTGAACCAGATGGGTTTTTACAACAATCGACAATGGTTTCATGGCCATCATTAGACTAGCTTTTAATTCCAGATTTATTAATTAAATTCAAATTCCACCTTCTGCTGTGGTGGGATTCGAACCCATGTCCCCAGATCAATACCCTGGGTCTCTGGGTTACTAGTCCAGTGATAATACCACTAGGCCATCGCCTCCCTCCTCTTTGTTTACAATGTTTATCCAGTTCTCTTTTAAATGATGTTATTATCCTTGCCTCAATAGCTATTTCTAAAGTATTCCATGTTCTGTAAACAATCTGTATGAATGCTTTTTCTAATTACCCCTTTTTCACTTCCAGTGATAATCCTAAACCTATGCTCCTTGTTAAACCAGTAATAACAATCCTTCATTATTCATCCTCTGAAAACCTTTCATAATCTTGAAAACCTTCTTAACTTCCTCTGTTCCAGTGAAAAAGCTTCAATTTTTCAAACTTTTCTTAATAAATATAAATGTTTATTCCTGGTATCATTCTGATGAATCTTCACCATATTCTATCCATGGTTCTCATATTCCTCCTATAAGGTGGTGCCCAGAACTGCACATAATATGCTTACCAATGCTTCTTGTGTATTTAACATTACTTTGTTGTTTTTATATTCTATGCCTGTATATATAAACCCTAGAATCCTGTTTGCCTTTAATTTGGCCTTTTCTATTCACATCTCTACCTTTAAAAATCTATGTATCTGTATCCAAGAGATTGCTTTCTTCAAATTGTTAAGAATCCTACCATTTAAAATAATCTTTCTTTCACTGTTCTTTTTCTCCAAAATGTGCCATTTCACATCTCCCTGCGTTGAACTGCAGCTGCCATGTACCAGTGCAGTCCTACTAACCTGTCTATGTCCTCCTCCAAGCTCCTACTTTCTTCCTTACAGTTTGGCATGTTCCCCTAATTTGGTATCATCAGCAAACTTCAATAGAATTCCTCTTATTCCATGTTCAAATAAATCATTTATATAAATGAAAAGCAAAAGAGGTCCAAGCACAGATCCTTGGATGCAGCACTACCCATGTCCTGCCACTTTGAAACATGAGAACTTAAGCAGAATCAAAAATGGATGTATTTTTTGTTTATTGAAAATAAAAACTGAGAGGTTAAATTACTTACATTGTAATGCATCACAAATGCTGGTAATTTAAAACACAAATGCTTTCATCTGCAGTAATCCCCCAATATGTTTAGTTTCACTGGCCACACTCACTACCGTGCATAAATAGGTTACAGACCACAGAAGCAAAATTACTGTTGGTGTTTCTGTACTAAGATCAGATTGCTGGTCTACAGAAGTGCACTTGTTTCTC
The DNA here is from genome assembly GCF_036365525.1 of Heterodontus francisci. Lineage (NCBI taxonomy): Eukaryota > Metazoa > Chordata > Chondrichthyes > Heterodontiformes > Heterodontidae > Heterodontus > Heterodontus francisci. The sequence goes on from NC_090377.1 coordinate 83,280,797, forward strand.
TCTGTTTATTCCAAAGAGAAAATGCAGCAGTTTACGTTGTACACAAATTCTAGATTTATATCTGCATGGCTCATCTACTGAAGGAACTTTATTGGACATCATTTTTAAACAGTGCTTCAAATGTGACTAGCAATGTTCCGCTAGACTAACACAATGTGGCCCCACTGTGATTTATAAAAAATGCTGTGAATTTTAGTAAAAAGCATATACTTTGTTACTAAGGGGTATATTCCACTGGTGGGGGCATGCCCTGTCAAAGTGGAATGTGGTGAGAGGTGGGGAATACCTGCAGATCAAAATAGCTGAATTTCATATGCATAATTCTAAAATTGTTTTGCTGTACACCATGAACTTTTGGAAGGCACTTGACAAAGTTCCATGCAGGCGGCTTATTAAGAAGATGGAAACCCATAGAACTGAGTGAATAGGGGCAGTATGGATATGGAATTGGCTAAAGTAACAGGAAGCAGAGGGTGCTGGATGTTTTTCAGAGTGGGAGATGGTTTGCAGTGGTGTTCCCCAAGGGTCAGTTTTGGGTCCATTATTCTTTTCAATTTTTATAAACGAGCTAGACTCTGGTGCAGGGAGCAGCATTACGACGTTTGGAGATTATATGAAATTTGGCAATGTGGTAGATAGTGATGGGGATAGTTGTAGACTTTAAGATAACATAGAAAAGATGGTGAAGTGGGCAGAAGTATGGCAGATGATGTTCAATGCAGAGAAGTATGAAGTGATCCACTTTGGAAGGACTAATATGGGAAGACAATATACTATAAATGGCACGATTTTGAAAACTACAGATGAGCAGAGAGATCTTGATCTACGTACAAAACAACTTGAATTTATATAATGCCTTTAACATAATAAAATGTCCCAAGGTGCTTTACAGGAGCATTATAAAACACAATATCACACCGAGCCACATAAAGAGATATTCAGGAAGCTGACCAAAAGTTGGTCAAAGAGGTAGATTTTAAGGAGTGTCTTAAAGGAGGAAAGAGAGGTAAAGAGATGGAGAGGTTTAAGAAGGAAATTACAACAACAACAATCTGCATTTATATAGTGCGTTTAATGTAATAAAACATCCCAAGGCACTTCACAGGTGCATTATAAAGCAAAGTTTGACACCAAGCCACATAAAGAGCTATTAGGGCAGAAAGCTTGGTCAAAGAGGTAAGTTTTAAGGAGTGTCTTAAGGGAGGAAAGTGAGGTAAAGAGGCAGAGTGGTTTAGAGAGGGAATTCCAGAGTTTAGGGGCTTGGCAGCTGAACACACGGTCACTAATGGCAGAGTGATTAAAATCAGGGATGCTCAAGAGTCCAAAATTAGAGGAGCGCAGATGTCTCTGAGGATTGTAGGGCTGGAGGTGATTACAGAGATAGGGAGGGGCGAGGCCATGGAGGGATTTGAAAACAAAGATGAGGATTTAAAAATCGTGGTGTTGCTCAACAGGGAACCAAGGGAGGTGATTGAGGCCAGGGATGATAGGTGAACGGGCTTGGCGTGAGTTAGCATATGGGCAGCAGAGTTTTGGATGACCTCTTCCGGGTTTCTGAGGGACAGGATTGAAGGCAAGCGGGAAATCCCCTTGGATCTATTGGGTAAGCTATTAAGGTAACTAAAAAGTCAGTTGTGAACTGTTTTAACCCTCATTTCTGCTTTTCCCAGACAGGAGAGCTGTTTCCGGACCTATCAGCAACTCACCCCGGTCACCAAAGATGGGAAGGCTTTGAAGAGCTCCAGCCATGGCCATCGAGAGATTGCTGTTCAAAGGACTTCTTCTCTCATAGAGTGCTCTCACTGCTTGACAGCTGATCACCAACTTGTTGGAAAGCACTTCGCCTGTCCAACACTTCACACCTTCAGCTGCATTTCCCTGCTGCCAGCCTTCACCACGGCATGCAAGTAGCTTATGCAGCTCTACCTTGCACCTCTGATAAGGGGCAAGAGCAGAAGCAACACCACTGCCAAAAGCACCAGCAGCAGGAACAACAGCTACTTTGTCCTCAGCCACATGCACCCCCCCCCCACCTCCACAAAGCAGAGGGGATGGACACCAAATCAGGCTGGAAGGAGGTGAGACTCCTAGCACAGGGTTCGACAGAGGATCAGCTCTCTCAACATGTTTGAACATCAGTGCTCAGGAGGCTCAGGCTCTCACAACAGGTCGCTGTTGATATCTGCAGCTTCCTGAAACAAGGCCTCCTTCCTAGTGGAGCAGGTAGGCATGCACTGACAGTGGCTGATAAGGTGCCTGCCACTGGAGAGCCAACCCACATCCCCGTCCCACCTGTCACAAGGACACTGCCCCTCGCCAAATTGTGTGCTCACTTCTACAAGGAGAAAAAGCAGAGAGTTATGAGTGTTTGTGATGATGTGTGGAGAGACGCGAAGGACAACATTTATGGAGGGTGACTGTGAGGCATGGGTGTGAGAGGGCAATAGGATGAGGGTGAGTGTGAGTGTGGGCTATTCAGATGGGGATGTGAAGTACCTGGAAAGAGAGGAAAAAGTGGTTGGAAGATGTATTGACCTGAGAAATGCTGTGCAGGAGAATGCTGGGAAAGTTGGAGTGTGGGGTTTGGCACCTAAAGGGGTTATGCCACTCATCTTTCCCGCCCTCCTGAAGTCCTGGATCCTCTCAGTGCACTGTCTCCACGTTGGAGGGATCACACTCCTGCTGTTTACTTCCTTGGCCACTTACATTCAAACTTGCTTTGTTGCAGAGGTTGACCTCTTCCTCCCATCCTTGGGAGAGGTCACCTCACTACAGTCTCTGAGATCCCACAGCAGGACCTGAAGGTAAGAGTGAGAGACCCGGGGGGCTGGGGGCAGCCTTCTCAAGTCTCCTCTCCATTCCTGTGGTTGCTACACCCCCAAAGTTCCAAGTGCTAGTGAGCTCTTGTAAACCATGCTGTGGTCCCTTTAATTAGACATTTTTCCTTTTACAGAATGGTTGCATCATCCCACCCACCCTCCTCAATTAATTGGACAACCCTAAGGTGGGATGCTATTGCCATGTCTCAGTTAATGAGCCATGGCCAAGCCCATTCATCAGGTAATCGGGTTCCTGACCTGAAAATAGTCCCACTGTTCCGGCAGGGACTAAGTCCAGAAGATTCGCTCAAAGAATCTAGATGCTTTTATTCTATTCCAGTTAATTAAGAGTTGCCTCTTAAATTTTCTTACTCTTTGTATTGCATAGCCAAGTTGAGTTGAAATAAAAAAAACTGAGATTAGTAATGGTATATTCTTCTTCTTTCACAGTGTGTGAGACCCATATCCAAACAATGTAGGGGTGAATTGTGAAGGCTGAACCACTGAGTTAAAGAACATTTGGAATACACTGCCACCTGGTGCAATCTTCTATTCTACGTTTTAAAGCTTTACAGAAGTGTCAAGTCAAGGAAATGATTTTTCACTTGTATGTTTTCATCATTATGCAACGGTAGCCTTTATTTTCACAGTACCAAAGATTAGTTTTTACCCTCATGAAAATAAAAATGGCATTACATACTAGTGAAAATAGCATTCACTCCAGGCACAGTTTTATTAACAATGTTGGTTATCAGCTGGACAATCAGAAGGAGCAGAGTGCAGATGAGGCACTGCACTGGGAAATAGAGGAAAGCTGTAATGAGAGTCTGTAGTGCACTCATCCAGACACCAGAGGGGGAATTGGGAGTTGTTGCTGAGCAGGACCCCAGCAAATAAATAATCAGTGTGTATAAAAACAAACATACCATATTAGCAATGAATGTGGTTCAAGAATATTAATGAGAGGTTTGTGGATAATTCTGGTGAATTAAGGATGAATTCATCAGGTATGAATATAATTCATTAACTTCTGTTTGTTATGTATATTTCACTTAATTGTATGCCTGGAATGAGTTAAGGAACACAGATTCAGCATATCCCTGGAATCTAAAACAATCCAAATAACAATGCATTTCTACAAGTAATATGACCTAGGGATTGCTTCACATATCTCCATTTGACCTAAACAGTGATCCTACTTTAGTCCTTTCAAGATGCTAGAAATTGGTGTGTGCTATCCTTGCTATATCACCTATACGACACAAAAGCAAGCTGAGACATTGGCACGGTACTGTTTACCCTTCTTAAATTAACACATGGCAAGATTCCAGCGACATCAGGGTAAGCTATTGCTACAACCTGGTGTGTCTTTTTAAAATGACAGTTGCTTAGACCTCACAACTGTTAGGCTGAGATTATATTGTATCATAATCTAAATAGAGCTCAACTGATCTACTGTCGATTTATAAACAGCATATACTGGGGTTGGGAGTGGGGAGTTTTGTCATCAGTTTTGTCAGATAGGGAGTTCCAGGACTTTCACCTGAATGAAGTCCAAGCTGCCCAGTCTTTCCTGATAAATATACCCTCTCAGTTCTAGTATCAGCCTTGTGTTTCGTTTTGCACTTTATCCACTACCTCTACATCCTTTTTGTAATATGGAGATCAGAACTGTGCACAACACTCATGTGTGATCTAACCAAGATTGTGACTCAGCTCCCTAGGACCTCTGAAGAACACTGACAATATGAGGCTCATGGTGCCATTACCATTCTAATAAGCACATTTTAAATACCTTGATTGATCTAAGGGAGCTCTACAATAAAGTCCAGCTAGTGTGGCTTTTACCCTGGTTTGCTGCATACTGTGTAGTTTTGCAATTCACAGAGGACTTGATGAATTACCTGGTGAAGGAAGAGGAAGGTGCACAAAGTCAGCAAGGCAATTAGCTAAGCTGTCACTTGAGGTGGAGTTTGGACAGCAGTTTAGACATTTGGCTTTCATTCACAACTGCTAATGGCCCTATTTTGGAAACATTCAGCTGCTCATCTAACAAGACATTCCTCCACCTTTCCCCATAACAATCTACACATATATCATTAGTGTTAACAAATTTTTAATGAACAGAAATTTTTGTGCCTTCCTAATATTTGCTGCCAACATGATTTAGCTTGGTGCCTGCAACTGTGTCCCCTTTCAACCTCGGTTTGCTACTTCTCCTTAGCTCTGCCTCAGTGACAGGAGGTTTTTGTGAATTATCTGGCTGGTGCTTTCCTTCTGTCAAGGACTTAGATGGCCCTCATCATAGGGCAGCTAAGGTACCAGAGAGAGCTGTTGCAGGCTGACATGGCATCCTGACCCTGGATCATTTCACTTGTGTGCAGACCTATAAGAGGGTTTGTGGATTGGCATGACTGTGGTATTTTTGGGATTTTCTTCTCCCTGCTGCTTTCACATGCGTTCAAATCCTCTGAAGAAGGAATTTTCCTCCACACAAGATCAGGGGGCAGGTTGTTCAACCTTGCCCGTCTAAGAGCGAAGTCCAAAGTACGGAAAGTCCTCATCAGAGAACTCCTCTTTGCTGACGATGCTGCTTTAACATCTCACACTGAAGAATGCCTGCAGAGTCTCATCGACAGGTTTGCGTCTGCCTGCAATGAATTTGGCCTAACCATCAGCCTCAAGAAAACGAACATCATGGGGCAGGATGTCAGAAATGCTCCATCCATCAATATTGGCGACCACGCTCTGGAAGTGGTTCAAGAGTTCACCTACCTAGGCTCAACTATCACCAGTAACCTGTCTCTAGATGCAGAAATCAACAAGCGCATGGGTAAGGCTTCCACTGCTATGTTCAGACTGGCCAAGAGAGTGTGGGAAAATGGCGCACTGACACGGAACACAAAAGTCCGAGTGTATCAGGCCTGTGTCCTCAGTACCTTGCTCTACGGCAGCGAGGCCTGGACAACGTATGCCAGCCAAGAGCGACGTCTCAATTCATTCCATCTTCGCTGCCTTCGGAGAATACTTGGCATCAGGTGGCAGGACTATATCTCCAACACAGAAGTCCTTGAAGCGGCCAACATCCCCAGCTTATACACACTACTGAGTCAGCGGCGCTTGAGATGGCTTGGCCATGTGAGCCGCATGGAAGATGGCAGGATCCCCAAAGACACATTGTACAGCGAGCTCGCCACTGGTATCAGACCCACCGGCCGTCCATGTCTCCGTTATAAAGACGTCTGCAAACGCGACATGAAATCGTGTGACATTGATCACAAGTCGTGGGAGTCAGTTGCCAGCATTCGCCAGAGCTGGCGGGCAGCCATAAAGACAGGGCTAAATTGTGGCGAGTCGAAGAGACTTAGTAGTTGGCAGGAAAAAAGACAGAGGCGCAAGGGGAGAGCCAACTGTGCAACAGCCCCAACAAACAAATTTCTCTGCAGCACCTGTGGAAGAGCCTGTCACTCCAGAATTGGCCTTTATAGCCACTCCAGGCGCTGCTTCACAAACCACTGACCACCTCCAGGCGCGTATCCATTGTCTCTCGAGATAAGGAGGCCCAAAAGAAAAAAAAGGTATTGCCTGAGAAATGGTTTCTTTGATATGAATTTTGTGTCTGCCCTAATATTCGCTCAGGTTTAGCTGTTACTAAACACTCTTGTAGGCAAATTTGGTATCTTTCACATTCAGCAATTCACCTGCAATACTTAATGTCCAGTGATTTGATAGCTCAATTCAGAAAGGGTAACAATGAGAGTCCTTGCTTAATGAACTGATACCATAATCCTCCGCACTTGTTCTCTTGGCCTTCTGAAAGACAGGTTAATTCACTCTTAAATGAGATGAGGCCGAACATGAATCCACAAATTAGTTTATTTTGCAGTCATTTAGTGAACATTTCAGACAAAAATATGATTTGATCTTCTAAGAAATAAATGTATTAAATATACCTCACTAACCTTCGTAGTGGGCTATAAATATTGATTTAGGTGGTCTCTGAATCAGACCAAGTCCTGCTCTGTGCCTGATTGGCTCTCCTCTTAAGGCAAACTGTCCTAGTCCTTGCCTGCCACTCTCTCGACAGAACCTACCAACTGACTACCAACACGTGCTTCTCTCTGCCTTTGTTGCCTGTGAGTACAGAAAGTTTAGGACTTGTCCTTTGACTCCTTTGCTGTTTTGAGACTGATCAGTGGAGCTGCCATTTAAACTAATGACTGCACCCCTGCAACTCCAGCTGCAGATGCACAAATTCATTTTTCCCAACACCTGGAGCATAAACACTGGCATAGGCAAGTTAGTTTGTTTCTGTGTGGTAAATTATATGACCTAGAAAATGGTCCACATAACACTCACTTTAGGGTGCTACCCAGACTACTAAGGCACAAATATGACAGGCAGAAAATGTGCACACATTTCTGGCCAGAAATGCGCCATCTGCCATATTGAGCCCAAATAAATAAAAGGTGCCTTTACCCATATCTGCAGCAGGCGTTAGGCCCTTTGCATATGAAAGTAAGGGGCCTAATGCCTGTTTGAGTTTCCCTCTTCAAAATTGGTTTTCCCTGAAGCATCCAGTGGCATTGCAGTCTTCATTCAGGGAAACCAAGCCTAGAAAGAAAGCAACAAAGAAAGTAATTAACTTACTTGAAAGTGGAGCCGGGAGAAGCAGGAATAGAAGTCCATATTAAAGAACACAATCGTCAGTGCTACAACCCCATCATTGCTGCTCCTGTTCCGACCACCTGATCCCTGGCCCCAATCTTTCCGCAATCCCAGATACCAGCCCCCATGACCTCCGACACCGACTCCAACAGTCCCCAACACTGACCTCAATCCCCAACCCAGGCCCAATTCATGCCTTAACCTATAATCCATGCCCTCACCCTGACCCCAATCTGTGCCCTTACCCCTACCCCATGCCCTCATTGTGACTCTCAACACATTTCCCTGAACTCTGGTTCTGACCACCAACTCAGACCACAATCCCTAATCGCAGGAGCCCCAGACACCCAGACCTGCAATCCCTGGCTCTCCAAACCCTGTACTGATCCAACCCGATCCCTTGCTCTGATGGCTGCTGCAATGCTAGCAGTAGACCAACATTTCACTATGCTTCACCAGTTGGCCCATTGGCTGGAATCATACCTAGCAAAATGGAAGATGGTTGTGGTTGTTGGAGGCTAAACATCCTAGCCACGGGACATCACTGCAGGAGTTCCTCAGGGCAATGTCCTAGGCCCAACTATCTTTAGCTGCTTTATTAATGACCTTCCCACCAGCATAAGGTCAGAAACGGGATGTTCACTGATGATTGCACAGTGTTGAGTACCATTTGCAATTCCTCAGATACTGAACCAGTTCGTATCAGCAAGACCTGGACAACAGTCAGGCTTGGGCTGATAAGTGGCAAGTAATATTCGCACCACACAAGTGCCAGGCAGTGACCATCTCCAACAAGAGAGAATCTAACCATCTCCCCTTGACATTCAACGGCATTACCATCGCTGAATCCCCCACTATCAACATCCTCGGGGCTACCATTGACCAGAAACTGAACTGGAGTAGCCATATAAATACTGTGGCTACAAGAGCAGGTCAGAGGCTAGGAATCCTGAGGCGAGTAACTCACCTCCTGACTCCCCAAAGCCTGTCCACCATCTACAAGGCACAAGTCAGGAGTGTGATGGAATACTCTCCACTTGCCTGGATGGGTGCAGCTCCAACAACACTCAAGAAGCTCGACACCATCCAGGACAAAGCAGCCCGCTTGATTGGCACCCCATCTACAAACATTCACTCCCTCCACCACCGACGCACAGTGGCAGCAGTGTGTACCATCTACAAGATGCACTGCAACAATGCACCAAGGCTCCTCAGACAGCACCTTCCAAACCCGCGACTTCTACCAACTAGAAGGACAAGGGCAGCAAATACATGGGAACACCACCACCTGCAAGTTCCCCTCCAAGTCACACACCATCCTGACTTGGAACTATATCGCCGTTCCTTCACTGTCGCTGGGTCAAAATCCTGGAACTCCCTTCCTAACAGCACTGTGGGTGTACCTACCCCAAATGGACTGCAGCGGTTCAAGAAGGCAGCTCACCACCACCTTCTCAAGGGCAATTAGGGATGGGCAATAAATGCTGGCCTGGCCAGCGACGCCCACATCCCATGAATGAATAAAAAAAAAACCATTGACCAGAAACTTAACTGAAATACTATGGTTACAGGAGTAGGTCAGAGGCTGGGAATTCTGCAGATAATAACTCAACTCCTGACTCCCCAAAGCCTGTCCTCCATCTACAAGGCACAAGTCAGGAGTGTGATGGAATACTCTCCACTTGCCTGGATGGGCGCAGCTCCAACAATGCTCAAGAAGCTCAGCACCATCCAGGACAAAGTAGCTCACTTGATTGGCACCCTAAACACAATCTTAAACATTCACTCTCCCCACCACAGTTGCACATTGGCAGCAGTGTGTCCCATCTAGAAGATGCGCTGCAGCAACTCACTAACGCTCCTTCGACAGCCCGTTCCAAACCCGTGACCTCTACCACCTAGAAGAACAAGGGCAGCAGGTGCATAGGAATCCCACCCTTCAAGTTCCCCTCCATGTCAAGCACCATTGTTATGACCAGGAGAGAAAGGGGTCTAGGGTTTCCTCTCAGTAACCCGTAACAGGGTTTAATTTTAAACACACCATGTTTTTTAACTCCCCCTTGGTGAATCCTTGTTCACTGCTTTCCAAGTTATAAGGCAAAGAAATCAGCACAGACAGGCTTTCTTAGGTTTAAAGAAGAAAAGTTGAAATTTATTCTTGATTTGGAACTTGAACTTAAACTCAAGTTCGCTCAATGCCTACAGATACACGACTCTCCCACGTTAGCATGCACACGCGATGCATACATGCAAATAGAGACCAAAAAGAGCAGAAGAAAAATAAAGTGGAAAAGTTTGAGGCAATAGCAGAGTTGTTGTTATGGTTCTTCGAGCTCACTATAGAGTCCTTGATTGTAGGTAGATCTTGCTTTTCGTTGGGGCCCAGTATTCTTCTCAAAACTGGTTCGCTGTAGGAGAATTTTCTCTCTTCTTTTATTTTTATTCATTCATGGGATGTGGGCATCGCTGGCTAGGCCAGCATTTATTGCCCATCCCTAATTGCCCTTGAGAAGGTGGTGGTGAGCTACCTTGAACCGCTACAGTCCATGTGAGGTAGATACACCCACAGTGCTGTTAGGAAGGGAGTTTCAGGATTTTGACCCAGCGACAGTGAAGGAACAGCGATATAGGTCCAAGTCAGGATGGTGTGTGACTTGAAGGGGAACTTGCAGGTGGTGGTGTTCCCATGTATTTGCTGCCCTTGTCCCTCTAGTTGGTAGAGGTCCGGAGTTTGGAAGTTTGGAAGGTGCTGTCTAAGGATCCTTGGTGCATTGCTGCGCTGCATCTTGTAGGTGGTACACACTGCTGCCACTGTGCGTCGGTGGTGGAGGAAGTGAATGTTTGTGGATGGGGTGCCAATCAAGCGGGCTGCTTTGTCCTGGATGGTGTCGAGCTTCATGAGTGCTCGGGCTCCTTGATGCCATACTTGGTCAAATGCTGCCTTGATGTCAAGGGCAGTCACTCTCACCTCACCTCTTGAGTTCAGCTCTTGTGCCCATGTTTGAACCAAGGCTGTAATGAGGTCATGAACTGAGTGACCCTGGTGGAACCCAAACTGAGCGTTACTGAGCAGGTTATTGCAAAGCAAATGCTGCTTGATGGCACTGTTGATGATACCTTCCATCACTTTACTGATGATTGAGAGAAGGCTGATTGGGCGGTAATTGGCCAGGTTGGATGTGTCCTGCTTTTTGTATACAGGACCTGCCAGGGCAATTTTCCACATTGCAGGGTAGATGCCAATGTTGTAGCTGTACTGAAACAGCTGGCTAGGGGCGCGGCAGGTTCTGGAGTTCAGGTCTTCAGTACTATTGCTTGAATATTGTCAGGGCCCATAAGCTTTTGCAGTATCCAGTATCCAGTATCTTGGGGTTCATGTGTCTTCAGCGGATTCAGAGGCTTGTGAGAAAGTGATGGGAACAAACAGGAGAGAGATCTTCTCAGTCCAGGAGCAAACAGACTTTCTGCCCAAACTGTTTGTACAAATTCGAAAAACTGAGGTTGCCCAGCAGGTTAGTCATGTGATTAGCTAGTTCGACCACGTCCATTTGTGTATTCGGCCATCTTAGCAGTCAACCTGGAATGCGAGCTCCCCCACCTTCAACGTCTAGTGATTAAAAGTCCAATGTGGGTTGAATATGTCTGGGATTGGCTGCTTTGTCCTTCCAAACACTGTCAGTTCATATGCAAATGGAGGCCTTGCCAGCAATGCTGACATCCCATGAATTAATTAAAAAAAGGTTCTGTTGCCGCACTCACTCCTTATACTGTGGAGTCTCAGGATTTACCATTCAGGTGCAGGGCATGTGCCCCCACTCCGCAAGTATTTCTGGGCTTATGCGCTTCAATGGTTGGCTCAGTAGCTTTATTAACATACCAATTCCCATTTGGAGCTGTACTCATGATACTAACCTCCTTTTCAAGCAAGAATTCAACAAAAAAACAGCACTTTTTATTACCTTTTTTTAATTCATTCATGGGATGTGGGTGACGCTGGCCAGGCCAGCATTTATTGCCCATCCCTAATTGCCTATGCGGAGGTGGTGGTGAGCTGATTTCTTGAACCGCTGCAGTCTATGTGGGGTAGGTGCACCCCAAAGTGCTATTCGGAAGGGAGTTCCAGGATTTTGACCCAGCAGCAGTGAAGGTACGGCAATGTAGTTCCAAGTCAGAATGGTGTGTGGCTTGGAGGGGAACTTGCAGGTGGTGGTGTTCCCATGCATCTGCTGCCCTGGTCCTTCTAGGTGGTAGAGGTCATGGGTTTGGAAGGTGCTGCCTGAGTAGCCTTGGTGCATTGCTGCACTTTATCTTGTAGATGTAACACACTGTTGCCACTGTGCGTCGATGGCGGGGGAAGTGAATATTTTTGGATGGGGTGCCAATCAAGCGGGTTGCTTTGTCCTGGATGGTGTCAAGCTTCTTGAGTATTGTTGGAGCTGCACCCATCCAGGCAAGTGGAGAGTATTCCATCACACTCCTGACTTGTGCCTTGTAGATGGTGGACGGGCTTTGAATGTCAAGGAGAGATGATTAGATTCTTTCTTTGCGGAGAATTTACCAGGACACTTTCTGTGGCAAAATGGTCAAAAATTCTGAAATGCAATATTGGCATTAAAATATAATTGCCAGGCACTACTGTGCTCTGGTTGACCATTTATCAGAAGGAATGGCACCAATCAGATTATTGAAACTCTCAGAGATACCTGTCTAGATTACAGGCCCATTCGGTTGAAGACCAAGGACCCACTCCTCCACTTTGCCAGAGAAGGCATCTATGGCAGCAATCACTATTGTTAGGTCTTTTGCTGGTGGTAGGTGGGTGGCTAAAATTGTTCTTGAGCTATCACATGCCATAGAGTTCTCTGCGGTGCTGAACACACATCCATATGGTGCTGCACATATAGCTGGTGGAAGTCTATAACTTATTAGTGTTCTCTGCCTGGAATGACTTAGGTGCCTAAATATTTTAATTATAATTTGCTCATCCATCTATAATCACCTCAGCCCCAGGGCATCACTGCAGGAGTTCCTCAGGGTAGTGTCCTAGGCCCAACCATCTTCAGCTGCTTCATCAATGACCTTCCCTCCGTCATAAGGTCAGAAGTGGGGATGTTCACTGATAATTGCACAATGTTCAGCACCATTCGCAACTCCTCAGATACTGAAGCAGCTCATGTCCAGAAGCAACAAGACCTAGACAACATTCAGACTTGGGCTGATAAGTGGCAAGTACCATCATGTTACGCAAGTGCCAGGCAATGACCATCTCCAACAAGAGAGAATCTAACCATCTCCCCTTGACATTCAACGGCATTACATTGCTTAATCCCCCACCATCAACATCCTGGGGGTCACCTTTGACCAGAAACTTAACTGGACCAACCACATAAATACTACGCCGCAAGAGCAGGTCAGAGGTTGGGAATTCTGCAGCAAGTAATTCACCCCCTGACTCCCCAGAGTCTGTCCAAGGCACAAGTCAGGAATGTGATGGAATACCCCCAATTGCCTGGATGAGTGCAGCTCCAACAACACTCAAGACTCTGTATACCATTCAGGACAAAGCAGCCACATTGATTGACACCTCATCCACCACCTTAAACATTCACTCACTCCACCACTAGCGCACAATGGCAGCCATATCTACAAGATGCACTGCAGCAACTCTCCAAGGCTCCTTCTACTGTGCCATCCAAACCCACAACCTCTTAACCACCTTCTTCTTCTCCTTCTTAGGAACATAGGAATATAGGAGCAGGAGTAGGCCATTCAGCCTTTCGAGGCTGCTCTGCCATTCAATACAATCATGGCTGATCATCCGCTTCAATGCATTTTTCCCACACTATCCCCATATCCCCTTATGTCATTTGTATTTAGAAATCTGTCAATCTCTGCTTTAAACATAGTTTTCTTCTTCGGCTGTCCCTCGGGATTGAGAATGACTTGCTTCCACTCCAGTTCGATGGGTTCCAAGATGGTTGATAAGTCCAATGTGTGATCTGCAGACTCTGCCATGTGAGGGGCAGGTGGTACTTAAAGGGTAGATGAGTAGTCTGGAGGATTGCGCGCTCCTTGCGATGTCTTGACTTCACCTCTGCATGTTCTCGACGAAGTCCCTTGAGGTGTACGATGCCTTCCTGAATGAGTTTTCTCCGTCTAGGATGGCCCCAAGTCAGGGACTCCCACAAGTCGGCGGGGATGTTTGATCTCTTCAGGGATGCTTTGAGGACATCTCCAAAGCATTTCCGCTGTCCTCCTGGGAGTCTCCTGCTGCGATCAAGTTCTGAGTAGAACAGCTGCTTCATGAGTCTGGTGTCAGGCATGGGAAAGACAATGTCCTGCCCAGCGGAGCTAGTTTTGGGTGATCAGTGTCCCGATGTTGAGCAGGTTGGCTTGGTAGAGGACTCTGCTATTGGACCGCCTTTTTTACCACCAGATTTGAAGGATCTTGCACAGGCACCTCTGGTGGTACTTCTTCAGTGCTTTGAGATGCCTGCTATAGGTTGTCCAAGTCTCTGAAGGATATAGGATGCAGGGATCACAGCTGCTCGGTAAACCATGATCTTTTTCTTGGGTTTGAAATCCTGATCCTCAAATACTCAGTCAGCCAAAGGCTGAGCTGGCACATTGGAGGTGATGATGAGCCTTGTGGCCTAAATCTGACTTTGCCGAGAGGAGGCTCCCAAGATATGGAAAATAGTCTAGATATTCCAGGATCTTGCCATTGATCTTGATTGACGGGGTGGCGGGTGGGGGTGAGGTGTTGTGCTGTGGGAGCTGGTTGGAAGAGGACCTTCGTTTTCCAAGTGCTTAGTGAAAGACCCATTTTATCATCTGCTTCGGAGGAGTTGACAATGGTCTGGAGCTCAGTTTCAGTGTGAGCACACACACAAGCGTCATCTGCATACTGAAACTCAACGACTGAGGTTGGAGTGATTTTGGTTTTGGATTGCAGGTGGCATAGGTTGAACAGTTTACCACCTAGAAGGACAAGGGCAGCAGACACTTGGGAACGCCACTACCTGCAAGGTCCCCTCCAAGCCCCACACTGTTGTGACTTGGAACTATATTACAGTCCTTCACCGTCATTGCATCAAAAACATGAAACACTCTTCCTCACAGCACTGTGGGTGTACCTACACCACATGGACTGCAGCAGTTCAAGAAAGTAGCTCGCCACTAAGTACTCAAGGGCAAATAGGGACAGGCAATAAATGCTGGCCTTTGCAGTGACGCCCACATCCCATGAACGAATAAAAACAAATCTGTGTTAGTCATTGCAAATTTCACTTATAATAACTGCAGTTGTTCTTTACAGTGGTTCTAGCCCTGTAATAAGTCATTTGCATTGGCCTCTAACTGTCCTGATATAACTCCATCTATTATCAATCAAGACTGATTTAAAAATATATAAATGTATGTGGTTGAAATCTCTGTGTAGTTTTCAATAATTTTTTGCCATGCTTAACAGGCAAAACTGTAGTGACATGATTTTTTAATTTAAAATTTAGTATTTTACAGCCAAAAATATATTCTAGACAGGCGAAACTAATTTGCCTCACCTAAATGTATGCCTTGTGATAATGTGTGCTACATTTCAGAAGATAAGAATTGATGTTTAACTTCACTCACAGACAGAAGGAGGTATACTCATGTCAAAATAACGGATTTTGAAATTAAAAAGAATTGAGATGAAGTAAAAGAAGAAAAAGGTTTGGCTCATCCTGACTACACTCCAATATATAACAAAGATGTACTCAGAATCTGGCAGAAGTTCTATTTTAAGTCAATGGAAGAGCCCAAAATTGAATAAAATAAATTATATATGAGATTAAGCACTATATCAATTGCCATTAGTTGATAAGTCTGACTCTTTTGTCTATGAGTTAATATGTACCATGCTGATCACCTGAGGCACAATATCCTATAGCTGTTTCTTTATTCAATAGTGATTCAAAAACATTTATGTCATTTATGGAAAACTTTCTCTCCAAACTCTGTGACATCCATTGAAAAGGACAGCATGCAATCTGCCAATGTATCTTATCAGTGATGTTTGTTTGATATGAAGCTACCTAGAGAATAGCAGCATCCCTTAACAATTTCACATATTTGAACAGAGTACAGCCTATTCATGCAGAAGCTTTCAACTCATGATTGACAGAACTCTATTGCTATTTTAGAACTACAGCTTATACGTCTATGTAATTTTATGGTTTAATTTCCCACATATAATATATTTTCATTTTATATCTGGGCTATAAATGAATCCGATTACTGCTGATGCTTTTCTGTAATGAGGTGACAAGAGAACTGTTCATCTGAAGATGACTTCGAGCAGAGCTTCACTAATTGGTTATCTTGGTCACGTAATCAGGCACAGAGCCATGCACACTAAATTCATAGAGTGCCAAATTTTGCAACAGCATTTTGTGTATAAGTTTTTTGAGACCTCAATGCCACAGTGTGCGAGCCTCGTTTTCACCAGTGTCCATGGTAATGCATGGCAATTTGTCCCACATAGGCTGTTTATGATTTTGGAAATATTTTCTCTCTCCTAAAGTTGCCTCCTTATATGGAATGAGCATGTAACTATTTCAATGTCCTTTTGACTTTGTATGCAAACATGGGACTTCTTTGACTATTAAATCGCTCAGTTCCATTTTGATTAGTACATTACTTACATGTCATGTTCATCTCTGATTTGTTGTTCTTGTGATTTGAACACAACAATTTTGCTTCAAGTTGCTCATTCACTTCCATTAAGCAAAGTGATGAGAATGGGAATTGCTTTTGGGTTTCCAAGACTTGGAGGAAGAAGATCAATTGATTAGAGGAGAAGAAAGGCAGGTGTGATTACACCTCAGTCTTTATTTGCACAATCGTCCTTACAACAGGACCTGCATTTACAGACCCAAACGATCCTATCTGCTCATGTCAGGAAATATTGTCTTGGTCACCTATGAGGGAAGCTAGTTATGCTATCTTTTTGAGGAAATACTGCTACTGATGGTTCCTGGCCTGACAAAAATATTCTGGCTTACTGCTGGTCTGGACTTTAAAATACCTTAGGCCTCACATTGATTATAATGAGCATGATGCAGCTAAACTGAAAAATTGAACCATTAAACTGAGACTCTGAGCTGAATTTTCTCCGTGATGGTCAAGTCCCGCTGCCAGGGCTGAAAGCACAAGCCGATGCTTCTTCGGCCAGTGGCGGGACCCAGAGGCCACCTCTAACAGTGGCCAGTGCTGAGGCTGCAGCTCCAGGGAGAGGGCACCTCAATGGTGACCATCCTCAAAGGCAGCTGAGATGGGTAGGGGAAGCTGGGGACTGGCAGGCAGGCCCTGCTGAATGGTTAGGACCATAGGAACATAAGAACACAGGAACAGGAGTAGGTCATTCAGCTCATTGAGCCTGCTCCCCTATTCAATACAACCATGGCTGATCATCCACTTCAATGCCTTTTTCCCACACTATCCCCATAACCCTTTATGTCATTGGCATTTGGAAATCTGTCAATCTCTGTTTTAAACATACTCAATGACTGAGCTTCCACAGCCCTCTGGGGTAGCGAATTCCAAAGATTTACAACCCTCTCTGTTCCTATCTTCCTATATGTTCCTCTGAGTTAAGAAATTTCTCCTCATCTCGGTCCTAAGTGGCTTCACCCTTATTTCGAAATTGTATCCCTGGTTCTAGACTCCCCAACCAGGGGAAACATCTTATCTGCATCTATGCTGTCTATCCCTTTAAGTATTTTGTAGGTTTCAATGAGATCTTCTCCCATTCTTTGAAACTCTCAAGAATACAGGCCCAGTTTCCCCAATCTCTCTTCATAGGACAGTCCCACCATCCCGGGAACATACCGTTTGCCTTTGCTCCATGACCTTCTGGTCAGTTATCCTCTGTGACCCTGTCGTATCAACACCTTCAACTTTTTTACCTCTTGCCCTACCCCTGCTTTACTTGCGTAAAATCTTTTACATTTCTAATATTTGTCAGTTCTGAAGAAGGGTCTCTGACCTGAAATGTTAACTCTGCTTCTCTCTGCACAGATGCTGTCAGACCTGCTGAGTATTTCCAGCATTTCTTGTTTTTATTTCTGGTGAATCTTTGCTGCATTCCCTATATGGCAATAATATCCTTCCTAAGATAAGGGGACCAAAACTACACACAATACTCCATGTGTGGTCTAACCAATGTTCTATACAATTGAAGAAAGACTTTGCTACTCCTGTACTCAAAACCTCTTGCGATAAAGGCTAACATACCATTACCCTTCCTTATTGCTTGCTGCACCTGCATGTTAGCTTTCAGTGACTTATTGATGAGGACACGCAGGTTCCTTTGTACATCTACACTTTCTAATCTCTTACCATGGAAGAAATACTCTGCACATCTGTTCCTCCTACAAAAGTGGATAACCTCATATTTTTCCACATTGTATTCCATCTGCCCACTCACTAAGTCTGTCCAAATCCCCTTGAAGCCGCTTTGCATCTTCCTCACAACACACATTCCCACCTAGTTTTGTGTCATTCATGACTTAGAAATATTACATTTGGTCCCCACATCCAAATCATTGATATATATTGTGAACAGCTGCAGCCCAAGTACTGATCCTTGTGGTACCCCAATAGTCAAAGCCTGCCAACGCGAGAATGATCCATTTATTCCTACTCGCTGTTTTCTGCATGTTAACCAATCCTTAATTCATGCCATTATATTACCTCCTATTCCATGTGCTTTAATTTTGCGAACCAACCTCCTGTGGGGGACTTTATCAAAAGCGTTCTGAAAATCCAAGTATACCACGTCCACTGACTGCTCTTTATCAATTCTGTTCGTAACATCCTCAAAAAACTCCAACAGGTTCGTCAAATTCATAAATCCATGTTGACTATACCCAATCAGATCATTACCATCCAAGTATCCATTTATCACATCCTTTAGAATAGATTCTAGCATTTTCCCTACTACTGATGTAAAGCTAACAGGTCTGTAGTTCCCTGTTTTCTCTCTCCCTCCCTTCTTACACAGTGGGGTGACATTTGCTACCTTCCAATCTGCAGGGACCATTGCAGAATCTACAGAATTTTGGAAGATGATCACCAATGCATCCATTATCTCCATAGCTACCTCTTTCAACACTCTAGAATATTAGGTCCCAGGGACTTATCAACCTTCAGCCCCATTAATTTCTCCAATATAGCCTTCTTATTAATACTAATTTCATTCAATTCATCATTTACCCTAGTCCCTTGGATCTCTAATTCTGGGAGATTTCTTGTATCTTCCTCAGTGAAGGCAGACACAAAGTAATCATTTAGCTTCTCTGTCATTTCTCTATTCCCCATTATAAATTCTCCTGATTCTGACTGTAATGGACCCACATTTGTCTTAGCCAAACATTTCCTTTTCACGTACTTGTAGAAGCTTTTACAGTCCATTTTTATATTTTTTGCGAGTTTACATTCATATTCTTTTCTCCCTTTCTTTATCAATTTCTTGGTCCTCCTTTGCTGTATTCTAAAATTCTCCCAATCCTCAGGTTTACTACTATTTCTGGCAACTTTATAGGCCTTTTCTTTTTATCTTATACAATCCTTAACTTCCTTTGTTAGCCACGGTTGACTGCCTTTTCTTTTGAAGGTTTTGTGCCTTGAAGGAATGTATAGTTGCTGTAAATTATGTAATAATTCTTGAAAGACTATCCATTGCCTATGTACTGTCATACCTTTTAATGTATTATGTGGGCAGGTGATGGGGGTCATGGTGCACCGGCAGCGCTGTTGCCATGGGTGTGGCCATTGCTACCAGAGCACCCTTCAGTGGGCCCATGGAGTGCCCCTAATGGATGCCCACCTCAGAACATGCTGGGAGGCCACCAGGATTCACCTGGCAGTCTCCCCACACGGCGGGGTGCCTTCGCAATGGGTTCTAGGGCTCAATTTGCCACGAGGCGGGCGGCCACATCATCACATTTTCCGCCACTAGCAATATATCATGGTGGCGGGAAAATGTCAGGCCTTCCTTATCCATATTGCCAGCCCTCCTGTCTTCCAGCCCGTCTCGAATGGGCCGGGAACATTCAGCCCTCTGTCTGCTCAGGATATCACGGTACTATTTGAAGAGGATCAGGAGTTTATCCTAGTGACCTGACCGCCATTCATCCCTCAGTCAACACTACCAAAAACAGATAATCTGGTTATTCATTTGCTGTTTTTTTGTTCCTTGATGTATGCAAATTGGCTGTTGCATTTGCCTACATAACAATGATAATCACTTTTTTTATTCATTCACGGGATGTGGTGTATCGCTGGCAGCTCAAGCATTTATTGCCCATCCCTATTTTCCCTTGAGAAGGTGGTGCTGAGCCACCTTCTTGAACTGCTGCAGTCCGTGTGGTGAAGGTACTCCCACAATACCATCAGGCAGGGAGTTCCAGGATTTTGACCCAGTGACAATGAAGGAACTTCATATATTTCCAAGTCAAGATGATGTGTGACTTGGAGGAGAATTTGCAGGTGGTGGTGTTCCCATGCGCCTGCTGCCCCTGTTCTTCTAGGCATGGTGGCTGCGGCGTTGCAATTTTTCGGGCCCTCCCCCCACCTCTGACCCCGTCTCGGGGGGCCCATAAAATCCAGCCCATGGTGTGATGTGGATAGAGTGCCATTCAAGTGGGCTGCTTTGTTCTGGATGGTGTCGAGCTTCTTGAGGGTTGTTGTAGCTGCACTCATTAGAACATTACAGCGCAGTACAGGCCCTTTGGCCCTCATGTTGCACCGACCTGTGAAACCATCTGACCTACACTATTCCATTTTCATCCATATGTCTATCCAATGACCACTTAAATGCCCTTAAAGTTGGCGAGTCTACTACTGTTGCAGGCAGGGCGTTCCACGCCCCTACTACTCTCTGAGTAAAGAAACTACCTCTAACATCTGTCCTATATCTATCACCCCTCAACTTAAAGCTATGTCCCCTCGTGTTTGCCATCACCATCCGAGGAAAAAGACTCTCACTATCCACCCTATCTAACCCTCTGATTATCTTATATGTCTCTATTATGTCACCTCTCCTCCTCCTTCTCTCCAACGAAAACAACCTCAAGTCCCTCAGCCTTTCCTCGTAAGAACTTCCCTCCATACCAGGCAAACTCCTAGTAAATCTCCTCTGCACCCTTTCCAAAGCTTCCACATCCTTCCTATAATGCGGTGACCAGAACTGCACGCAATACTCCAGGTGCGGCCTCACCAGAGTTTTGTACAGCTGCAGCATGACCTCGTGGCTCCGAAACTCGATCCCCCTACTAATAAAAGCTAACACACCATATGCCTTCTTAACAGCCCTATTAACCTGTGTAGCAACTTTCAGGGATTTATGTACCTGGACACCAAGATCTCTCTGCTCATCTACACTACCAAGAATCTTCCCATTAGCCCAGTACTCTGCATTCCTGTTACTCCTTCCAAAGTGAATCACCTCACACTTTTCCGCATTAAACTCCATTTGCCATCTCTCAGCCCAGCTCTGCAGCCTATCTATGTCCCTCTGTACCCTACAACATCCTTCGGCACTATCCACAACCCCACCGACCTTCGTGTCATCCGCAAATTTACTAACCCACCCTTCTACACCCTCATCCAGGTCATTTATAAAAATGACAAACAGCAGGGGCCCCAAAACAGATCCTTGCGGTACACCACTAGTAACTAAACTCCAGGATGAACATTTTCCATCAACCACCACCCTCTGTCTTCTTTCAGCTAGCCAATTTCTGATCCAAAGCTCTAAATCACCTTCAACCCCATATTTCCGTATTTTCTGCAATAGCCTACCATGGGGAACCTTATCAAACGCCTCACTGAAATCCATATACACCACATCCACTGCTTTACCCTCATCCACCTGTTTGGTCACCTTCTCGAAAAACTCAATAAGGTTGGTGAGGCACGACCTACCCGTCACAAAACCGTGCTGACTATCGCTAATGAACTTATTCTTTTCAAGATGATTATAAATCCTATCTCTTATAACCTTTTCCAACATTTTACCCACAACCGAAGTAAGGCTCACAGGTCTATAATTACCAGGGCTGTCTCTACTCCCCTTCTTGAACAAGGGGACAACATTTGCTATCCTCCAGTCTTCCGGCACTATTCCTGTCGACAATGACGACATAAAGACTCACCCAGGCAAGTGAGGAGTATTCTATCACACTCCTGACTTGTGCCTTGCTGATGGTGGAAAAGCTCTGGGGAGTCAGGAGATGAGTTACTTGCTGCAGAATTCCCAGTCTCTGACCTGCTCTTGTAGACACAGGATATAAAGTTTCCGGTCAGTGATGACCCCCACGATGTTGATGGTGGGGGAGTGCAGTGATAGCAACACTGTTGAATGCCAAAGCTGGGGGGTGTGGTTAGACACTCTCTTGTCGGAGATAGTCATTGCCTGGCACTTATGTGGTGCAAATGCTACTTGCCGCTTATTAACCCAAGCCTGAATGTTGTTCAGGTCTTGCTGCATGCGGGCTTGGACTGCTTCATCATCTGAGGAATTGTGAATGGTACTGAACACTGTGAATCATCAGCGAACATTGCCACTTCTGACCTTATGATGGAGGGATGGTTATTGATGAAACAGCTAACAATGGTTAGTTAAATGTTAGTACTGGATTTAAAGTACTTTGGGATGTCCTAAAGATGTGATGAGGTGCTATATAAATGCATGCTTTTCCTTTCGTCTATTATTCAAATTGAAAAAGCAATTGTGGTGGCAGGTTTCTATTTGCCACAACGGACCTCAATAGGTTGAGGTCCACCTACCCCTCTTTCTGTTGGTTCCATATCTCATACTACAGTGGATGCCATTTCCTGTCTGCTATCTGAGTATTTTGAGGTGTCTGGTTGGATTGGACTGATGTGACATTCCATGTCTCAGCTGTGAATCAGTTAGTAGCACTCTTGCCTCTAAGATACAAAGTTCCAGGTTCAAGTCACATTCCAGGGTTTGAGCACAAAAATCAAGGCTGATGCACCAGTGCAGTACTGAGGGAGTGCTGCACTGTTGGAGCTGCTGTCATTCGGATGAGACATTAAACTGAGGCCCCATTTGCCTGCTCGGGTGGTGTAAAAGATCCCATGGTAATATTTCGAAGAAGAGCAGGGGAGTTATCTCTGGTGTTCTGGCCAATATTTATCTCTCAATCAACATCACAAAAACAGATTATCTGATCATTACCACATTGCTGTTTCTGGGATTTTGCTGTACACATACTGGCTGCTGTGTTTCTTGTAAAGTCCTTTGAGACATCCGATGGTTGTGAAAGGTGTTATATAAATGCAAGTCTTTCTTTTCTTTTTTTCATTGCAAAGCAGCTAGTTAATCTATTCCCCTTTCTGCCATGTTTGAGCTGTTGGGCACTTCACCAGATGACAAGAGATCTGCATGAAAACAATCCACTGGCCACCAATAACAAGTGTGGAGCCTACCATGAATATTTCTTCACTCTAATCCAGAATTGAGGAAATCCTATAAATCAGAGGCTAAAGTATTAATAGCCCTAGTTAGAGCATTCAAGAGAGAAGCTGTGAGTGGGCTTTGGACCTCTGTCTTTGAGGGGTTCTCTGTAGATGGCTAGGGAGATACCATATTCTTTATTGTGACTTTCAGATCTGTAAATCTGCACTCAATTATTGCACATTTATACACCTACAAAGTGTTGTGCACATGCTTTGTCCATCAATTCTCTTTTAGCAGAAACTGTGGAGTACAAATCCCACCCTATGCAGCTGAAGGATTTGTGCGGCTGTCATTTGGTAGTGGATTCAATTTTCAGTCAAGCCTGTAAACAGGTGAGCAGCCTGCCCTCTGAAACAGGTGACAGGCTTCTGAAGTACACAAACTGAAGTCCTACACTGGTGGTAGAACCCCAATTGCAATTTTCAGATACAAATGGGCTGAGTGTATGCTGCGCATGCATTGCTTAGTTGTATCTGGTGTCAAGAAAACACAATATGCTAAATGAGAAATATTAATTCATCGGCTGGAAACTTGCATGAAACTTTTCATGGAAAAATCTTACAGTTAAACTTTTAAATAACCGGCAGCCAAGATGGCCACTGCAATTTGCATCTGAAACACATTTGCCATTCCAAGGCCTCCAACCGGAGACAGAAATCTAAGAAACATAGACCCAAAACATTGGCTTGCTCCAAGTAATTGAATTACATAGGATTGCTTCATTAACATGCCATTCAAGGCAATTCTAAAACCTTGATTTTGAAAGAGCAAACCCCTCCAAGTGTAAATATTGGCATCCTGTGGCCTGTGGAGCCAATTTTGAACCTTGTGTCTCATCAGAAGGTTCCAGAGAATATACTGAGGCCGTCATGTGACTGTCTGTCAATCTCTGAAAAAAAGGGAGTTTCCTTGAACAAAGAGACAAATAGTAATTGAGTGTGCAGCAATGAAAAAGGCTCTAGGCTTCTCTTACTCTCTCTCCAGAAAACATCAAGTTTGTAAACCATCTGTGACTATGGACCCTCCAATTCTACAGACAGCTACAGCCAGACACCAGGGGAAGAGAGCCACCTACAAGTCTGCCTCCAAGAAAACCTTGAGTCAAGCAAGCCAGCTACAAAGTGCACTTTGACCAGCCAAAGACTTCAAGAATACAACTTCATCAGGAAGACCGAATCATCCAACCTTACCGATTGTGTATTTAACTTATATTTATTCTGGACTCTAATCTAACCAAAAACCCTACTTTCCACTCTGTAATCTATTTGTGTATGTGATCCTCATGTGAATGTGTCAGTGAATGTGTAGCATATTTTTATTTATTTTTAGAGTGGGTTTACCTTAAGAATAATAAACATACCTCTTGTTTAAATTAAACAAAACCTGTCGATTGGTTCTTTCACGATCACATTAAAGGTAAAAGGTAAAACACTCACTGAGGCATTAAGCACAACTAGTGTTTAAAAAAGGAATAAACCCTGTTGTAGTCAAATGAGAGAAAGGGCAAGAGGAGCGACTGCGACCCCTTTCCTCACCTGGCCGTAACACCAGTCTTAAGCAGCAAAATCAATGGTCCTGAAAATTACTGCTGCAGGCTGCTCACAAAATGGCCCAGGAAACTCTCTATTGGTTTCTTTAGTGGGCAGTCTGGGTTCCCAAAATAAACTCCTGCCCACATCTGGCAAGAACCCCACCCATCCACTCCTACGCAGGATCGCCTCCCACCACATCCCAGGCCTGACTTGCCTGCCTGCTCAATGTGGGAGCTCGACAGCTCCCTGCCCTCTCAGCACTGCCAGGTTGAAGGGGATGCCCACCTGGCAATCACAACCTATTAGCAGCATGCTAATGTGGCGCGGGTCGTGTCCAATATGAGAGTCTGTATTATCACTATGTATCTGTCCTATGTCAGTGTCTGTTTTACCATTGTATGTCCCATGTTAGGGACTGTTATATCACAAAATGCCTATAATTAGAGTCTGTAATAATACAGTAGGTCCCATATTAGAGTATTATTACAATGTCCCATGTTAAGACAAAAGTGAAATATGCAGATGATAAAAATCGGAAATAAAGGATTTTGATGATAGGTCATAGACTTAAAACGTTCTGTTTCTCACTCCACAGATGCTGCAAGACTTGCTGTGTATTTCCAGTATTTTCTGTTTTTATGTTAAGAGTCTGTATTACCAATGTAAGTCCCATTTTAGAGACTGTCTTATCACTGTGTCCTATGGCAGACACATGAAGCAAAAAAAAAATAAGAGTGCATATTAAGCTCCAAGAGACTCAGGTAATAAGTTAACTAGCTTAGCAACAACACAAAATTCCAAGTCAGGATGGTGTGTGACTTGGAGGGGAACTTGCAGGTGGTGGTGTTCCCATGCATTTGCTGCCCTTGTCCTTCTAGGTGGTAGAGGTCGTGGGTTTGGAAGGTGCTGTCTAAGGAGCCATGGTGCGTTGCTACAGTGCATCTTGTAAATGGTGCACACTACTGCTACTGTGCATCGGTGGTGGAGGGAGTGAATGTTTGTGGATGGGGTGCCAATAAATCAGACTGCCTTGTCTTGGATGGTGTCGAGCTTCTTGAGTGTTGTTGGAGCTGCACCCATCCAGGCAGGTGGAGAGTATTCCAGCACACTCCTGACTTGTGCCTTGCAGATGGTGGACAGACTTTGGGGAGTCAGGAGGTGAGTTTCTAGCCTCAGGATTCCGAGCCTCTGACCTGCTCTTGTAGCCACGGTATTTATATGGCTACTCCAGTTCAGTTTCTGGTCAATGGTAGCCCCTAGGATGTTGATAGTGGGGGATTCAGCAATGGTAATGCCATTGAATGTCAAGGGGAGATGGTTAGATTCTCTCTTGTTGAAGATGGTCATGGCCTGGATATTGTCCAGGTCTTGCTGCATTTCTACACGGACTGCTTCAGTATCTGAGGAGTTGCGAATGGTGATGAACATTGTGCAATCATCAGCAAACATCCCCACCTCTGATCTTATGATTGAAGGAAGGTCATTGGTGAAGCAGCTGAAGATGGTTGGGCCGAGGACACTACCCTGAGGAACTCCTGCAGTGATGTCCTGGAGCTCAGATGATTGACCTCCAACCACCACAACCATTTTCTTTTGAGCTAGGTATGACTCCAGCCAGCGGAGATTTTTCTCCTGATTCCCATTGACTTCAGTTTTGCTAGGACTCCTTGATGCCATACTCGGTCAAATGCTGCCTTGATGTCAAGGGCAGTCACTCTCACCTCACTTCTTGAGCTCAGCTCTTTTGTGCACGTTTGAACCAAGGTTGTAATGAGGTCAGGAGCTGAGTGGCCCTGGCGGAACCCAAACTGAGCGTCACTGAGCAGGTTATTGCTAAGCAAGTGCCGCTTGATGGCACTGTTGATGACACCTTCCATCACTTTACTGATGATTGAGAGTAGGCTGATGGGGCGGTAATTGGCCGGGTTGGACTTGTCCTGCTTTTTGTGTACAGGACATACCTGGGCAATATCCACATTGCAGGGTAGATGCCAGTGTTGTAGCTGTACTGGAAGAGCTTAGCTAGGGGCGTGGCAAGTTCTGGAGCACAGGCCTTCAGTATTATTGTGGGAATATTGTCAGGGGCAACAGTCTTTGCAGTATCCAGTGCCTTCAGTCATTTCTTGATATCACGCTGAGTGAATTGAATTGGCTGAAGTCTGGCATCTGTGATGCTGGGGATTTCAGGAGGAGGCCGAGATGGATCATCAACTCGGCACTTCAGGCTGAAGATTGTTGCAAATGCTTCAGCCTTATCTTTCGCAATGATATGCTGGGCTCCTCCATCATTGAGGATGGGGATATTTGTGGAGCCACCTCCTCCAGTTAGTTGTTTAATTGTCCACCACCATCCACGGCTGGTTGTGGCAGGACTGCAGAGCTTAGATCTGATCTGTTGGTTATGGGATCGCTTAGCTCTGTCTATCGCATGCTGCTTATGCAGTTTGGCACGCAGATAGTCCTGTGTTGTAGCTGCACCAGGTTGACACCTCATTTTGAGGTATGCCTGGTGCTGCTCCTGGCATGCGCTCCTGCACTCTTTATTGAACTCCTGGCTTGATGGTAATGGTAGAGTGGGGGATATGCCAGGCCATGAGGTTACAGAATGTGGTTGAGTACAGTTCTGCTGCTGCTGATGGCCCACAGCACCTCATGGATGCCCAGTTTTGCATTGCTAGATCTGTTCGAAATCTATTTCATCTAGGACGGTGGTAGTGCCACACAACACGATGGAGGGTATCCTTAATGTGAAGGTGGGACTTCATCTCCACAAGGACTGTGCGGTCACTCCTACCAATACAAACATGGACAGAGGTCAAGTATGTTTTTTCCTCTTGTTTGTTCCCTCACCACCTGTTGCATACCCAGTCTGGCAGCTATGTCCTTTAGGACTCGGCCAGCTCGGTCAGTAGTGGTGCTACCGAGCCACTCTTGGTGATGGACATTGAAGTCCCCCACCCAGAGTACATTCTGTGCCCTTGCCACCCTCCGTGCTTCCTCCAAGTGCCGTTCAACATGGAGGAGTACTGACTCATCAGCTGAGGGAAGGCGGTAGGTGGTAATCAGCAGGAGGTTTCCTTGTCCATGTTTGACCTGATGCCATGAGACATCATGGGGTCCAGAGTCAATGTTGAGGACTCCCAGGGCAACTCCACCCCAACTGTATACCACTGTCCCGCCACCTCTGCTGGGTCTGTTGTGCCGGTGGGTCAGGACATACCCAGGGATGGTGATGACAGTGTTTGGGACATTGTCTGTAAGGTATGATTCCGTGAGTATGATTATGTCAGGCTGTTGCTTGACTAGTCTGTGGGACAGCTCTCCCAACTTTGGCACAAGCCCCCAAATGTTAGTAAGGAGGACTTTCCAGGGTCGACAGGGCTGGGTTTGATGTTGTCGTTTCCGGTGTCTAAATCGATGCCGGGTGGTCCGTCCGGTTTCATTCTTTTTTATTGACTTCGTAGCGGTTAGATACAACTGAGTGGCTTGTTAGGCCATTTCAGAGGGCATATAAGAGTCAACCACATTGCCGTGGGTCTGGAGTCACATGTTGGCCAGACCAGGTAAGGACAGCAGATTTCCTTCCCTAAAGGACATTAGTGAACCAGATAGCCAGCGACGCCGACATCCCTTGAATGAATTTAAAAAAACACAATTTCTGATTCATGAGCTGTTGATCTTTCTGGATGCTTTTTAAAAAAAATGCAAGTAGACTCTTCTCATTGAAACCATTTTCCTTCATGATACTGCACTTTTATATTTTGGTTGCATTTGGTTTGCTACATATTGGCAACTTATGTTAATATGAAAGTAATAGCGAATATTTGTTCTGTTGCTTGTTTCATCCACATAAATTATACCTATCTGATCAGAAGATCAAGTTGGCTCATTTCCCTGATCTAATAGCATTACTTCTTTCATTGAAAAGCACTGGGTTGTCCATGATGAAGATTTGAATGTGCAAATTATTCAAATCACTCACTCAACATCAACAACCATCAGCAGCTCTAGAATTATCTGTGCCCCTAGCCAAGCTGTTCCAGTATAGCAACAACACTGGCATCTACCAGACAATGTGGAAAATTGTCCAGGTATGTTCCCTTCACAAAAAGCAAACAAATCCAATTGGCCCAATTAGTTACTCTCAATAATTAGCAAAGTGTTGGAAGGTATGGTCGACAGTGCTATTAACCAGCACTTACTCAACAATAAGCTTCTCACTGATGCTCAGTTTGGGATCCACCACAACTATTTAGCACCAGACCTCATTATAGCCTTGGTCCAAACATAGACGAATGAGCTGAATTCCCAAGGTGAGGTGAGAGTGACTGCCCTTCACATCAAGGCAGCATTTGACTGGGGGTGGCATCAAGAAGCCCTAGCAAAATTGAAATCAATAGGAATCAGGGGAAAACCTCTCCACTGGTTGGAGTCATACCGAGCACAAAGGAAGATGGTTCTGGTTGTTGGAGGTCAATCATCTCAGCCCCAGGACATCACTGCAGGAGCTCCTCAGGATAGTGTCCTAGGCCTAACCATCTTCAGCTGCTTCATCAATGATCTTCCCTCCATCTTAAGGTCAGGAGTGGGGATATTCACTGATGATAAAACAGTGTTCAGTCCTATTCATAACTCCTCGGATAATGAAGCAGTCTATGCCGACGTGCAACAAGGCCTTGACAACATTCAGGCTGGGACTAATGAGTAACAAGTAATATTCATGCCACACAAGGGCTAGGCATGACCATCTCCAACAAGAGAGAGTCCAAACACCTCCATTGACATTCAATGATATTACCATCACCAAATTCCCAACCATCAACATCCTGAGGTCACCATTGACCAGAAACTTAAATACCATGGCTTCAGAGTAGGTTGGAGGCTGGGTATTCTGTGCCGTGTAACTCACCTCCTGACTCCCCAAAGCCTGTCCACCATCTACAAGGCACAAGTCAGGAGTATGATGGAATACTTTCCACTTGCCTGGGTGAGGCAGCTTGAACAACATTTCAGAAGCTCAACACTATCCAGGAAAAAGCAGCCTGCTTGATTGGCATCCCATTTACCACCTTAAATATTCACTCCCTCCATCACTGGTGCACCATGGTTGCAGTGTGAACCACCTACAAGATTCACTGCAGCAACTTGCCAAGGTTCCTTGACCGCACCTTCCAAACCTGTGATCTCTACCTCCGAGAAGAACAAGGACAGCAGGTGCATGGGAACATGCAAGTTCCCCTCCAAGTCACACACCCTCCTGATTTGGTAATATATCGCCATTCTTTCACTGTCGCTGAGCCAAAATCCTGGAACTCTCTCCCTAACAGGACTGTGCGTGTACCTACAGCACATGGACTGCGGCATTTTAAGGCGGCGGCTCACCATTACCTTCTCAAGGGTAATTAGTGATGCACAATAAATGCTGGTCTTGCCAGCAATGCCCACATCTCATGAACGAATAATAAAAAAAAGCATATTTGCAATTGTACTTGCAAACTTTTATATTTATGCATGAGGGTTTAAAAACTGAAACAACAATGGAGTTCTCTTGAAATAATTGCTTTGAACTGACTAGTATTTCGGGGAAAAAGAAATCTTACCTGAGTGTTGTTGAAGATTTAAGTAGAAGAGGGTAAACATACTCTAAACTTGCCATATCATAGCAAGAACTTTAAATTCAGGAGTACCTGTTAAATCAGAACAATTGAAAGACAGCCTTGTTAAGGGTAATTAACACATTATAGACCCTCTGATTGTATGTACATTTATATGTATTGTACTTTAGCATTTGCTAATTAATATACCTCATCTTTAATTCATAAATGAATGGCTGCTTTACTCACACAGCCTTTGATCTGTATGATAATATCTAACATTTTGAGGAGATTTTGAATGTACAGCATGAGTCTATGTTAAATGCAGTTAACAGATTATTGTTAATGGGTACTTATTTGCCCTTTAGCTCTGCAGCTCTGCAAGACTGTAGTATAGAAAGCGTACAGTTTATAGATCACAGGGAACAAGGTGCTCTTAAGGGAGCTGATGTTAAACTGTCGAGATGTAATATAAAAAAAACTATAGCTATAACTACCAACAAATACCTTGAAAATACACTACTTTCAATTAAAAAGCTCAGCAAAGTCAAATCCAAATAGCTGAGGCTTATTCTTTTCAGCATGTATAGATGTTTATTAACTAAAAAGATTCCTACAGTGCTTCATAATTAAATGTTTCATGCAGAAGTAAAGCAGCTTACTAACAAGGCAGCTTGGAGATTACAAAGGGTGGATGCAGATTTGTATTTTGTTGTGCGGTGCAAGGACCTAAGAAATGGTGGAAAAATGCCTTTAAATAGTGGAAAGCAAAAGCAGCTTATTTATAAACAGCATTCTTTATGTGATTATTTGTAAGATGATATCATTTTAATACTTGAGCTGATGAAATGGAAGTGCATTTTTTTTAACCTATTGTGCTGATCTTTTTCTTTTGCCTGGTTTTTGACTCTGTATTTGGCAGTAACTGGAATGGAAAGTAGAGGTCAGCATTATAATGATCCAAACCTTATTTTTAAGTTCTCAGTTTCCATGATTAAACAGCTAATACTTTTCGAACTAATCATATTAGAAATGCAAGGTCTTAGAAGCTAAACTGGGCAGGGCAGCACAAGGTGACTACCTGCTGCTGCTCACCCTGTAGAACTGTATCCTAGCAAAGCAGTCACCACCTACAAAGGAGAATGGAGGAGTATGAATGGAAGAGAACAAATGATGATGTAGGGTGGCCCAGAAATGGGTCTAGTTTGGTGCTTGGCACACAATTACATCATTGTTTCTGGCCTCAGAGATGAGGATTACTTGAAGCCAGGCCTTATTCATTGGCAATACATATCTGTGAGCATGGTTACGTGAAGTTTGCTTTTTATATTATTTCCCCAAATGTTTCTTTCCTTCCAGGCTATCTAGTACCATGGAGGGTTGGGTGGTGGGGGGTGTGGGTGGGGAAGGGGAGGGGGAGGTGGGGGAGGCGGGTAGCAGTGGTGGAGTGAGGATGGTTGGAATCTGGAAATTGCCCTAAATTTCAATCAATGTTGCTCTAAATCACCTACCGTCACTCAGGAGGAGGCATGATTCAAAATCAATGAATGTGCTCTCTTTAACAATTCAGATATTGCTAAAGTTAATTTGTAACAGATTTTTTTTAACTAACTGTCTATCTATTCCTGACAAAACAAATTAATCTCTGCAAGGCACTTCTGATTTACCTGATCCTAGTCTAAAATATTTCAAATGACAGAGCCAGGAAAATTCAAGTAATCCTCATCTCTGAAGCAAAAAACCCAGTGATATACTTGTGTGTCAAGCACCAAACTAAACCCATTTGTGGGTCACCTTCTTTTCTTCTCTTCAATTCTATCCCTCTGTTCTCCTTTGAAGGGGCTAACTGCTTTACTAGGATGCAATTCCATGGTGTGATGCCATGCCCTAGTGAGCATTGATAGTATGTGCAGGCTATCCATCTATAGAGGCCATTACAGCTGAACCCAATCTTGTCCTGACCCAGTGTCCACATACACACATGCACTTCCAATAGGGGTTACTGGACATTAATTAGATGGGCCAACTCAGCACCGATTGGCGAGTGAATCTGGAGCCTTTAACCCTGCATGGCTCAGATGTGAGTTAATTTGGCCAATATTGGTGTTAGCTGGAAGGTAAAGGATTCAGAAAGGGATTAGTAGATATCGGCCTGTGAATGCTGATGCTCTGAGCGCCATTTTGAAAGGAGCTGTCCATCGGATGGCTGGAGCTTCCTTCTGTAACAGGCAGTCGGAACAGAGGTAGGTCATTCAGCCCCTTGCGCTTGTTCTGCCATTCAATTAGATCATGGCCGATCCATACCTCAACTCCATTTACTAGCCTTTATTCCGTGTCCAACAAAAATCTATCGATTTCAGTCTTGACAGCTCCAATTGCAACAGCTCCAGCAGCAACCACAGTTGTTTTGGGGACGTGTTCCAGATTTCCACTACTCTTTCTGTAATAAAGTGTTTCTGGATTTCATTCCTGAATAGTCTAGCGCTATTTTTAAGATTATGCCCTTTTGTTTTGGAATTTACCACCAGAGGAAATATTATTTTTGGCCTAGAAATGCGTTTGCAGCAGAGAGCAGGTGTGTTGGCTGCACAGCATGCACGGCACACACCTGATTAGCAATGTCCCAGGCAGCACATAATATCTTTCTCGTGTGTTCATTATTTGTCAGGCTTGCAGCCAGTGCTGCCCATGCTATTAATTGGCTGCATACCTGTTTGGGGGTTGGGTGGTGGGGGGGGGGCTGCAAATTGGGTGTCCTTAATGCCACTTAAAGGCACCCAGCATCTCTTAAAGGGACCCAGCATCTCTTAAAGGGAAGGTGGACTTAGGCTACAGACACCAGGAAAACAATTGTAAGGAGAGAAATGGCTGCTAGACCTGTAGATCATGCACCTAGGATCTCCAATGCTGCTGTGAAGGGCCTGATCCAGCTAATGGACAAGAGGGGGGAGATCCTGTTCACTTAGGAGACAGGAAGCTCTCCAGGTAACAACTCTGCCACCAGTAGGATGACATCACATTAACCACACTGTCGGATGGGATATAAAGGAAAAAATAATGGCAGCTTGTCAGAAAGGTACAGTGATAATTATGGGGGATTTTTAACCTACATGTAGGCTGGAAAAATCAGATGGGCAGAGGTAGCCTAGATGAGGAGCACATAGAATGTTTTCGGGATAATTTCTTGGAACAATATGTTCTGGAGCCAACCAGAGAGCAGGCAATACTAGACCTTGATTGTGCAATGAGATAGGATTAATTAATGACCTCATAGTTAAGGCACTCCTCGGTAGCAGCGATCATAATATGATTCAATTTTACATTCAGTTTGAGGGAGAGAATAATGGGCCCAAGACTAGTATTTTAAACGTAAATAAGGGAAATTATGAGGGCATGAAAGCAGAGCTAGCAAAGGGAACTGGCAAATTAGGTTAAGGGATAGGTCAATAGAGATGCAGTGGCAGACAATTAAGGAGATATTTCAGAATACACAGAATAGATACATTTCAACGAGAAAGAAAAATTCCAAGGGTGGGACCCACCATCTGTGATTAACTGAAACAGTTAAAGATTGTATCAAACTTAGAGAAAGCCTATATTTGCGCAAAGATGGGAGGCAGGTCAGAAGATTGGACAGAATATAAAAAACAGCAAAGAGTGACTAAAAGATTAGTAAGGAAGGTAAAATTAGAATACAAGAGAAAGCTAGCTATAAATATAAAGACAGATAGTAAGAATTTCTATAGATGTTTTAAAAAGAAAAGAGTTAACAAACAAAGTGAGCGTTGGTCCTATAAAAAGTGAGTCTGGGGATTTACAATGGATAATAAGGAGATGGCAGATGAACTGAACAGGTATTTTGCATGAATCTTCACTATTGAGAATACAAGCGACATCCCAGTATTGGCTGTAAGTCAGGAAATGGAAGGGAGGGAGGAACTCAAGAAGATTACAATCACCAGGGAAGTGGTACTGAACAAATTGTTGGAGCTGTGGGCTGACAAGTCCTCGGGTCCTAATGGACTTCATCCTAGGGTCTTAAAAGAAGTGGCCAGTGAGATAGTTGATGCGTTCGTTTTAATTTTCCAAAATTCTCTCGATTTGGGAAGGTTCTGTTAGATTGGAAAAGAGCCAATGTAACTGCTTTATTCAAAAAGGAAGGGAGACAGAAAGCAGGAATCGACAGGCCAATTAGCTTAACATCTGTCTTAGGGAAAATGTTAGAAGCGATTATTAAAGACGTTATAGCAGGGCATTTAGAAAAATTCAAGGTAATCAGGCAGAGTCAACATGGATATGTGAAAGGGAAATCATGTTTAACCAATTTATTGGAGTTCTTTGAGGGAGTTACATGTGCTGTGGATAAAGGGGAACTGGTGGATGTATTGTATTTAGATTTTCAGAAGACATTTGATAAGATGTCACATCAAAGTTTATTGCAGAAAATAAAAGTTCATGGTGTAGGGGATAACATATTGGCATGGATAGAAGATTGGCTGGCTAACAGGAAACAGAGAGTAGGCATAACTGGGTCATTTTCTGGTTGGCAAGATGTAACGAGTGGTGTGCCACAGGAATCGATGCTGGGGCTTCAACTTTTTACAATTTATATAAATGACTTGGATGAAGGGACCGAAGGTATGATTGCTAAATTTGATGACACAAAGATAGGTAGGAAAGTAACTTGTGAAGGGGACATAAGGGTGCTACAAAGGGATATAGAAAGGTTAAGTGAGTGGGCAAAGACCTGGCAAATGGAGTATAATGTGGGAAAGTGTGAAATTGTCTACTTTGGCAGGAAGAGTAAAAAAGAAGCATATTATCTAAATGGTGAGAGATTGCAGAGCTCTGAGATGCAGAGGGATCTGGATGTCCTAGTGCATGAATTGCAAAAGGTTAGTATGCAGGTACAGCACGTAATTAGGAAAGCTAATAGAATGTTATCGTTTATCACGAGGGGAATTGAATGCAAAAGTAGGGAGGTTATGCTTCAGCTATACAGGGCATTGGTGAGACCACATCTGAAGTACTGTGTACAGTCCTGATCTCCTTATCTAAGGAAGGATGTAAATGCATTGGAGGCAGTACAGAAAAGGTTTACTGGACTAATACCTGGAATGGGCAGGCGTTCTTATGAGGAAAGATTGGACAGGCTCGGCTCGTATCCGCTGGAATTTAGAAAAGTAAGAGGTGACTTGATTGAAACATGTAAGATCCTGAGGGGTCTTAACAGGGTGAATGTGGAAAGGATGTTTCCCCTTGTGGGAGAATCTAGAACTAGAGGTCATTGTTTAAAAATAAGGGGTCACCCATTTAAGACTGAGATGAGGAGAAATTTTTTCTCACAGAGGGTCGTGAGTCTTTGGAATTCTCTTCCTTAAAAGGCGGTGGAAGCAGAATCTTTGAATATTTTTCAGACAGAGGTAGATAGATTCTTGATAAGCAAGGGGTGGAAGGTTATCAGGGGTAGGTGGAAATGTGGAGTAATCAGTTCAGCCGTGAACTTATTGAATGGCAGAGCTGGCTCAAAGGGCCGAGTGGCCTACTCCTGTTCCTAATCGTAAATTCATATGTCACTGATTAGGTCAATGCCTGGAGCTTATCTTCTAGGACATGGCTGCAATATCAAAAGAAATTCAATGATCTCACCAGAGTTGTCAGGATAAGAATACTGTTCTCTGACTCTCAGCTCACAGCTCCACGACCTCCAGTCTCACTACTCACAATACTGTCTTCGACTACTTGGCTTCACTTTTCTACAATCACTGCACCACACTTCATGACACCTTCTTCTCCTCATACTAATACTCCTCACTTTTGCAACCTTCACTTCTCCACACCTCACATCTAACACACTGCATACCAGTTGTTAGAGAAACTTCCAAGCCTGTTTGTGAAGAAGACACTGAGACTAGGATGCTTTGGTGGAGAGCTTACTTCTCCACTCCTAACAACACAGCCAGTGCTGCTGGATCTTCTTTAAATATACATCTGAGTACAATTAACTAATCAATACCCAATACCTGTTCACCCTATTACTTTCAACTACTAGGTATTTAACATCCATTAACAGAACTTGTTAGACACTAACACCAGCTATTCTACCAGGGGAGGCACATTCTCTAAACACCTGACATGACTGTTACTAACATACTCTGTTCTTTCTTGCCAGATAAGGTCACTCACAGCTCCAGACAGCAGGCTGCCAGCAGAAAAGGCCAAACACACCTGCATGCTCTCAAAGAAAGTGTGCTGGTCATCAAGGACAGGGAGTGAGTCATGGCCATAATGTCTGACAACATTGCAGGAGATGTTGCGCAGGGTTTATTCATATCTTATTGTCTTTTCCCTTCTCACTTCTATCTCATCTCATATACTGTGCATGACACACTGCAGTTGCTTTCACTAGCCACTGTCCTCTCTGTGCTCTACTTTCCATTAAAAACTAACCCTTGTCCCTCTCTTACATTTCAGCTGCTGAGGATGTGGACATACCTCTGCTACTTTAGAAAGAGGACAGCCTTCCTAATGACCTAGTCTGACCCTCGCAACGACCAGCTCAAAATATTGGCAATGTGAATACTTTAGAGGCTAGGCTAGAGGAGGTGTATTCACCAGGCACAAGAGTGCAGGGGTTAGGGTAGAGGGGTGGGATGCCACAGGTGTCAACTTGTAGGGGATGATATCGCATGCTAGCTCTGCCACAGAGGACTCAGATGCTGCTTTTGGGATTCAGGCTACCGAGAAAGGATGACATGCATATATCAGGAAATTCTAGAAAATCTGGGCAGCCTGCCAGCAAGCTTGTAGACCATGGAGGCGTCGAGCTTCAATTTGTGCACAGCATGAAGACCATTCTGGCCAACATAGGCCGAGGGATCAGTTTCATCAACGTGACAGAGCTGCCCACCATCATGGAGCCTTTCCTCACAACTCTCATAGCTGTCAAAGAAACTCAGCTGGCTGCCATCTTTGGCCTTTGGGGCCAATGTTGTCAGGGGCCTCCAGAGTATCACGTCACTCCTGCCTTTTGTACTTGCGCAAAGCCACAGGAATGCTGAGGCACAGCCCCAATAGAGTGGCCTTGGTTTCATGAGAGAGGCATCTGCTGTCATCTCTCAGGATGGCAATATGCCTGCTCCCCTATCACCTACTCTGCCAGGGCCCTTGTTTGCTGCTCAGCCAGCTGGCTATATTGTTCCAGCCTATGCTAAGGTGCTGCAGTCTGCAGCCAAGCCCTCAAGTCCCAGAGCTGCTTGAAGTCACCCACCACAGTCATTTGAAGCATCCTCAATGGAGGCTCAGCAGTCTTCGACCTCCCAAACATTAGCTACTGGGGAAACACATTGCAGAAGCACTGGGATAGATAATTGAGCATACAAAACAGGCTCTATGAATTCTTAGATACCGATAGAATTGAGTTGTTTGATAAATTCGTCTCTTCTTCTGGATTTGGTGTTGGCGTTTATATTTGCAGTGAAGTGAGGGGTGCACCTACAGGCTGTACTGAAGGAAGGCAAATGAATCATGGTCGTAAAGACAGTAATAAGGATTGTGGGATTGTTGGTATATTGGGATTGGGAAGGATGGTTCATGTGAAGTGCTCATCGACGAGCTACTCTCTGAAAATTCTGGCATCTAGGGTAGTGGTGGTCAATACCACTCCTGCCCTTCTTTCCCTTCATGCTTCTGCTCCTGATGCTGCTGCACAGTTTGATGTTAAGGGCTGGTTCCTCATGATGACATGCAGCAGATGACCACAAATTTGGGTATCTGCTAAGAAGTGTGCCACAATACCGCCAATACTCACTGTTTAAGCTTGCCAAGCTCAGGAGAAAAGATGGGAAATTAGGAGGAAATAAGATGACATGCAAACATTAATTATATGGACTTGTTCAAAATTACTAATTTCTTTAGAAAGATTCAAACTGACTGAATTAATCAATCTTCTGGTCAGTTGTTTAAACCACTTCCAGTAGGTCTAGCTGGCAACATTAAAGTTTCACACACAAGGTAAGCCTCAGTTCACACTGAGTAACATTCATTTAATTTCTTTTCACATGCTCTCCTCCCTAAAAGTCTCCTTCAGCTGCAGTGGTGAGTGAAATATTGCTTTGAAGGTCATGTTGATCTCCATCCAACCAACAGAGGCAGTGGTTATGCTAGATATGACCACAACTGCAGGTATTTATTTTTTAACTGAACCTAAGCCAACTTTCTACTTTGCCATTACATTGGAAGAAAGGATCTACAATTTTTATGGTTTGAGTTTGGCTCAGATTCAATGTCATACTGCTCACTCATTCCTATTGTTTGATGCAGGTGCAGCCACTCTATCAGACCTTCACTTTTGGGTACGCAGCACTCCTATTCATTTGCCACACACCCACAAACCTAGGAGAAAACTGGCACACCTTATCCAAATGAGGCTGGTTGCATTAAAATGCTGGTTAATTTTGCAGCTCAGACACTGAGTTGCGAATCCGCTTTATTACGAATCTGCAATTTGCTCTATTTAAATACAGGTCCAGCGAGGGCGAAAAGTTATTTTGTTGAAGAGTGTTGAAATTAATTTGAGATTGCCAAAGTGGGCCTAATTTTTTCCCTGCAACAAAAAATCTTTATCCTTAGTTAGACTTGCCACCAGCCACATTTGGATAAGGTGTGTCAGTTTTCTCCTGGGTTTGTAGCATGTGAATAGAAGTTCTGTGCACTCAAAAGTGAAGGTCTGATCGAGTGCTTGCACCTGCGTCAAACAACAGGGATGTGTGAGTAGTATGACACTGAATCTAAGCCAAACTCAAACAAGGACAAATTCATGTACATGCCTAAATTCTGAGAAAAAGGTTATTTAGTTATTGTCTCTCAGCTCAAGTGTATAATATATGGTGCAGAATTTAAGTTATGATTCCTCCACCAAGCAGTGAGGTGGATATGCAGTGAAATCCACTCCGTCAAATATAAGAAAAGAAAAAGCTTCCTGAGTTGTGCTTATCAATAATTAACAGTGCATCAGCAAAGTCCAAAGGGAGCTTATATTGCACATTTGAGTAGACTGCTAATAATATATAGTAGATGGATTGGTGTATTCAAATCCCAGGACACAAAGCCATTCAAGTCCAGCATCGCATTTTAAATTAGCCTGTGGATAAATGCCTGGCTATTGTGGAGTTGGGCTAGTGTACAATTAGCTCATTGTTTTTGATGGTTTGCACTGAGGGAACTGTAGGATTGCAAGAGCAGAGGCAAACATGCTCCTGGATGTTTAATGAGGGAGTTGCTCAGTACAGTAGACGCAGCGTAGAGGACCTTCATTCACTAACTGGGAGACTTTGAGACAGGCTGCAACAAACCCTGTGTCTTTAAGGAGTGTGACGGTAGATAACAACAGTAGCTGATTTCTGCTTTCAGGATTGCCAGAGTCTCCTGTGCTAAAGTATGGAGCCAAATAGTCCAAAGAAGATTCAATTTGCAATGCCATTATTTCAAAGTCATCTAGACCCTGAGGCAGCTGAACAGGTAAAGCAGTAAGCAAACCTTTCACAAAATATGTGAAAAATGAAGACACTGATTTCAAACGTGTTTTACGTATGTCAAAGTAAATCTTATTTTAAATCTTTGTCCTTTTTTCACCACTACATTTTATTAAAAAATTAAAAGGTACTTTTAAAACAATTGAGATGAATCATAAAGTTTGAGTGATTGCGGCTAAAGTAATTAGTTCTGTTTTGGTTGCTTTTCCACAGATCAGAAGGCGAAGACCTACTCCAGCATCACTGGTTATTCTTAATGAGTCATCACCAGGTAATAGATAAATGATAGAAATCATTTGAACTAAGCATATATGTACAATGACAAGTTAAACAATGGATTTCTTTGTGGTAGTGTCATTGAATTAATCACTGCTGATTTTTCTCAATGATTAGCACATAAACACAAAGAAAGTAACGGGCAATGTCATATCAATTTCAAAATTTTGGGGAAGAACATTTTTAAATAAAAATGTGTCTCTTCAAAATCCATGAAAATACATAAGCTAATAAACTGTGATTTGCTGAAATCGCCTCCAAACCTCTTCTACCTAAATGTTATTTTAATAATTCACCAGATTTGCTTAATTGTAATACTGGACACCCTCAGATGCCTTTTACTGCCAGTTACCACTGATAAAAAAGCATACTGACTAAGGCAGTCAATGCTAAAGATGTATATGTAAGCTATCATTAATGAAGAGTTCGACCTAAAGGTTACGTGGTATCCTACCCAACACTCTCATTTTAAACCATCTCATTCACTGTGCATATAGACAGGAAACCCAATGTAAAAGAATGGGAATGTATTTGATCAGCAGGCAGAAAGCAGAATGCTCTTGGCTTTTCTGCAGCTGTTTTCCACATTTGTTCCAGCGGGCATCTCTGGGCTTTGTCCTTGTGAATTGTAAACAGAGTACGAGATAAAGGAATCTGGCTCTACAAAATGGACATTGTACTGACACTGCATATGTGCACCTTTTGCCCTTGAGTTTAAAAAAAAAATTGGTTGTATGGCTTATTACTGGAAAACATCGTTAAATTCTGTTCGCACATTGTTATCCTTTAACCTGTTCTTGTGTGTGGTTATATACACGCATAGCTTCTTTGCTAAAAAAAAATTACATTTTTTTATTGAATATACTGAGTGATATAAAGGCCTATTCTGAAATAATCTGAAACATTCTGGAAGCATGCAGTAGTGAAACAACTCTCTCAGGAAATGAGTCATCAGCTAAAGTACTGCAAGAGTCATAGGGCAGCATTAAAGGCTCTACAAAATACAATCTAGTTTCCACAGAAATTTTGCAACAAGCCTATAGTTTGCTTGTCGCGAACTCACCAAAAACCTTGTAGTATCATGTGAATACTTATAGATGTGTTTGGATCAGATGATTTGTGG
This sequence comes from Heterodontus francisci, assembly GCF_036365525.1. Taxonomy (NCBI): domain Eukaryota; kingdom Metazoa; phylum Chordata; class Chondrichthyes; order Heterodontiformes; family Heterodontidae; genus Heterodontus; species Heterodontus francisci. The sequence continues at coordinate 83,321,871 of NC_090377.1, forward strand.
AATACCGGACTTCTGCAGAAGTCTTCAGTTTTCAGCCTAATTATGGGCAGTCTTTTGAGGCAGGTGAAATCTGTTATGACTCCGAAGATACAATGTTAATTTATGGCCAGTAGTATTCTATATTCTCAGAGCTGGTATATCAATGAGCATTTTATCAGAGAATATTGGTAATAATTGTGGTGACTCGAACATACAATTTACAATGGTTTCATCCCAATAAAGAGTATTTTGAACCTTCAGTGTCGCTGTTCACAAACCAAAAAAGTCATCCATGTCTGTAACTATTTCTGTATTTATCATTCTCTAATTGCTTTTGCCTTCGTCTTCCACTTGTATTTTCCATTCTTTCTCTCTCGACCTCTCATTTGCTTTATTTCATTGTTTCTCACACTTTTCCTCATAATTCTGTTCATCTCTCTGTCCACTCTTACTTCTGCCTGTTTATCTTTGTGTCTCTATACATCTTATACATCATCCTTTTTTGATTGACTGAGCTTGTATCTTATTACATATTTTGATGGCTAGAGTGTGAAATGAGAAGAATCTGTTTGAAAATAGGATTGGGAGGCAGTCAGATAGAGGCCATCTGGGTGATGTTCTACCTCTCAAGAGTGTAAGAGAAACTGGTTTATAGGCCTGGGCTGAAGGAAGTGATGCTTAGGCTGGCAAGGAGTAGGGGTTTGGCCTGAGGGTGAGCTTTGGATTGTTCTGCTAATACTGTGGTGGATCACTGCTATATGATAATCATAAAATGTTACAGATGTACAGGTGTAATAACGGCATTTTCCTATGCCTTCCACTGGTTTAATGGTGGTACTGGTGAGAGTAGACACAGAACAGTTACTGGCAATAATTAAGGCTGAATCGTGCCCATTTTTAATTCCAACGTATTTGCCAACATCACTTCTGCAGTACCTGCCCCAATATGAACAAGCATATTACAATGAGTCACTACTGTCTCAGCAAAACTGGGCATTTGGATTGCCTGTATACAATAGGCATCCAGTGTTGCTTGGCAATGTTTAATGTGTGGAAGAAAAAGCATAGCAAGTAAATGGATGGAAGGACAATTGATGAAGACTTCTGCATATTTATATTTAAAAATTCTTCATTGGAGGCAGCAAGATGTGTTTTTTTCCCTAGATGCTACCTGTTTTTACCTGTTACAAGCATTGGAATCTTGCAGTAAAAGGCATTTCCTACCTTCTTTCCATGGTGAGATTTGCATTAAAGATGACAACACACTTAGCAACCCAACTTAATTATGTTAATTAAGCTGATTGGGACAACTTCACAAGGGTCAATGCCAAGTCATTCAGGTGGGCCTGGCACACTACTGGCAGCAATATCATCAGTGAGGAAAATGTGGGCTAATATCTTTAATAATACAGGTGAATGTTCCAAATAACAAGCCAGCAGGACAAACAGTATTAAAAAATACTATAGTGACCCAATCGTAAAAAAAAAATGCAGTGACCCCTCTGCCACCCTACGGCCCAATTCCCTTCCTATTCCAGTTTCAACCTCTATGGCCCTCTCGCTTTTGCTGAGATCCGTGCCTCTTTTTAGTTTAGTTTAGTTTAGTTTAGAGATACAGCACTGAAACAGGCCCTTCGGCCCACCGAGTCTGTGCCGACCATCAACCACCCATTTATACTAATCCTACACTAATCCCATATTCCTACCACATCCCCACCTGTCCCTATATTTCCCTACCACCTACCTACACTAGGGGCAATTTATAATGGCCAATTTACCTATCAACCTGCAAGTCTTTGGCATGTGGGAGGAAACCGGAGCACCCGGAGGAAACCCACGCAGACACAGGGAGAACTTGCAAACTCCACACAGGCAGTACCCAGAATTGAACCCGGGTCGCTGGAGCTGTGAGGCTGCAGTGCTAACCACTGCGCCACTGTGCTGTTGTGGTATTTCCGGTAAATGTTAATGCCAGTCAGCACCTTGACACCAGATCCACTGCAATAGAAATGCAAAGACCACTCAACCTGATTTGTGGCTTCAAATTCACTGCTCCTTCCTCATGTAGACCCCCACCTCCCACATCAATCTCTCTCTTAGGAGGGATTCTGGCACATTCTCCCTTCATCCAGTAAGCATAGATAATGGCCCCTTGCACCCTGAGACTGCTTTCTCCTATTCCAGGCCACAACCCCCAACTTCTCTTACATCTATGCATGTTGCACCACTGCCAAGATGACATGTCACTGCCCATCCTGGAGTGCTTCCCACTCTCCTAACCAGGTACATTTTCTCTTAACTTGGGTGCCACAACCTTTAGAAAAGTAGAAGAAATTACAACTTCAGTGAATTAGCAAAGAAACCTGCAAGATTATAAAGACATAGTGAGAATGTGTCCTTTCCTTTTGTTTTTAATTTTTTTCCTGTTTTAAAATATACTGATTTTTAGAATATTTCCTCAGCAGACATTCAGTAGGATTAACAGACAAAGACAGATATCAGTTCAATAATCCAGCATCTGTCATTGTCCGCTATTTCCGGGCTTTGTAATAGCAGCGCTACCAGTGCGGACACTGGGATGATTTGGAAATCAAATGCATCTGATCACGATGCTCCGATGCTTGGTGCTTAATCATTGCATGGCGAGCTAATGAGCTTTACGGACTAGGTTTGATGTTTGGTTTGAACTGAGCTGATTTCAGCTGACGTCAGCTGGGACATGCTAAATCTGATGTTGCACTTTTGAGCTAGGTAGGGAAAAATATTGTAGAATTCTGCTGCACAGAAGGAGGCCATTTAGCCCAACACATCTGTGCTGGTTCTACCCACTCAATCACATTCCCCTGCGATTTTGCCATAACCTTTAAACTTTTCTTTTATCCACATTCTCCTTTAAAAGCTATTACAGATTCTACTTCCAGCTCTTTCTGATGGAGCATTGCAGGTGCTAATACGGCTCTGAGCAAAAAAAGACTCCCAATCTCTCCCTTTATTTTTGCTGATGATCTTAATGTCCTTTAGTTACTGACTAATGAAAATAGTTTCCCCTCATTGACATTGCCAAAACCTGACATAATCCTGATCACCTCAGACTCACGTCTACATTTTGACTAAAATAAGCTAACATGGAAATTTCACCCCCTGGTATGGTGGAATTAGAAATATAATACCTCACCATTTATAACCCAATAAGATGAATATTTTTGGATTGCTACAGAATTTCCCCCTTTAGACATTAACTGAAATTTCAATGAAAGATATATATTAAAGCTTTTATTTAAGAATCGGAAAAGTGAAATGACACATGCACATCTCTTAGTGTGAATGACACTATAAAGGAGCGGATTCTGAGAACAGTATCTTGCTTAGCTGTAATACCCTGTACCGCCGAATAGCCTGTCAACACTGGATATCCAGGGTCACACATTTAAAAATGTCTGTTTGCTGAAATGCTGGAGTGCTGCCAGTACCTGTGGAATAAGTGCTCCAGAATGAGTCAGCACCTTTAGGAGTAGAGAAGGAACATTAAAAAAAAAATTGCATTTGATCCTAAATCCTGCTATTAAAAAATCATTCATGAAACATATTTTGGCAAATGACTGATTTTTCATCAGATATTTGCTCTGAGAACAGTGGGGCGGCACAGTGGCACAGTGGTTAGCACCGCAGCCTCACAGCTCCAGCGACCCTGGTTCAATTCTGGGTACTGCCTGTGTGGAGTTTGCAAGTTCTCCCTGTGTCTGCGTGGGTTTTCTCCGGGTGCCCCGGTTTCCTCCCACAGCCAAAAGACTTGCAGGGTGGTAGGTAAATTGGCCATTATAAATTGCCCCTAGTATAGGTAGGTGGTAGGGAAATATAGGGATAGGTGGGGATGTGGCAGGAATATGGGATTAGTGTAGGATTAGTATAAATGGGTGGTTGATGGTCAGCAAAGACTCGGTGGGCCGAAGGGCCTGTTTCAGTGCATTATCTCTAAACTAAACTAAACTAAATTGCAACTTTAATATGTTCTTAACATCAGAAATACAATTGTAATAAATTGCAGCAATCTCCACTAATATATAAACCTTTAATAAACACAGCAAAATCTCTGCCACACCATGTTCTGAGAAGTGAAACCTGCAGAGAAGGGAATGGGGGAATTGACAGGACCAATCCCATCCTGCAAATGTCGATACTGTCAACTATTGACAGCAACCGTGAAGAGGTCCCTGATTCAAAAAGTCCTGTTCTCTGAGCCAAAAATGGTAGATATTAGTGAGTTATCAGAAAATATCAATAAACAAAGTCTTGTTGATAGAAAAGTAAAACTCACTTTGTAAAATCTAACAAAATGACCCTGTTTATTAGCAAAAATAGCCATGTGAATATTTAATAGAGCAAGAATTGGTCTAGTTGCTATGTGTGGTAAAATCGTAAATATATTCTTCTGGAATATGTGATCTGAGCAATTCATTCCCCAAAAATGCTTGCGTAAAGATGTTTGAGAATGCCACTGTTCATATTACTAGTTACAGAGCTGGATTTTAAGGATCCCTCGACGTTAGGAGCTGTGGCAGGGTGGAGCCTGAAGATGCCCCTGGACGAGGCCTGCCACGGACCGCGACAGGGCCCGGCCCAATCCTCCCAGTCGCGGTGAGGCACCGTGGCAGCCTCCCCGCTGCTAGATGACGGGACCATAATTTGAATATTTAAATCAATTAAAATAATTAATTTAAATAAACTTACTTCGCTCCTGATGTCCCATTGCGATCTTTGGCCTGGCGGCCGGCACGCCCGTGCCTTTGGATCTCTGTCCGGGGAAGCAAGGCACAACACTGGTCACGACGGGGGAGGAGGTAAGTTTCTCTGTGCGAGGGCGGGCGGGAGCAGAGTCAAATTAACGTCATGGGTGTAGGGGATGGTGGGAAGGGTTGTGTTAAAGTTTGTGCAGTTTGGGAGGGGAGGTCAGATGGTAAAAGTAAGTGTTTTGTGGGGGGAAGGGAAAATAATTAATTTAATTGTTATTGGGGGGTGGGAGAGGGGCAAAAGAAATGTATTTATTTAATTTTGTTAAATATTTCTTTAAATATTTAAATTTGCCTGTAGGGCTAACAGCCCTTTAAAAATGGCGCCAGCGCCTGCGCACAGGTAGCTGACGCCATTGCTGGGGACAGACAAACCACCCCCTCCACGTGATTGGGGAGAGGTGGGTGTGGGCGGCCTGCCCCGGCTATTTAAATGAGAGAAGGTGGCGTCGTGGTATTGTCACTGGACTAGTATCCCAGAGAACCAGGGTATTGCTCTGGGGACATGGGTTCAAATCCCACCACTGCAGAATTTGAATTCAATTAATAATCTGGAATTAAAAAAGCTAGTCTAATGAAGGCTATGAAACTATTGTTGATTGTTGTAAAAATCCATCTGGTTCACTAATGCCCTTTAGGGAAGGAAATCTGTTGTCGTTACCTGGTCTGGCCTACATGTGACTCCAGACCTACAGAATGTGGTTGACTCTTAAATGCCCTCTGAAATGGCCTAGCAAGCCACTCAGTTGTATCTAATCGCTACGAAGTCAATAAAAAAGAATGAAAATGGACGGACCACCGGCATCAACCTAGGCACTGGAAACGACAACGGCAAACCCAGCCCGCTGACCCTGCAAAATCCTCCTTACTAACATCTGCGGGTTTGTGCCAAAGTTAGGAGAGCTGTCCCACAGACTAGTCACACAACAGCCTGACATAGTCATACTCACAGAATCATACCTTACAGACAATGTCCCAGACACTGTCATCACCATCCCCAGGTATGTCCTGTGCCAGCGGCAGGACAAACCCACCAGAGCTGGTGGCACAGTGGTATACAGTCGGGGTGGAGTTGGCCTGGGAGTCCTCAACATGGACTCCAGACCCCATGAATTCTCATGGCATCAGGTCAAACATGGGCAAGGAAATTTCCTGTTGATTACCACCTACCGCCCTCCCTCAGCTGATGAATCAGTACACCTCAATGTTGATCACCACTTGCTGAAAGCACTGAGATTTGCAAGGGCACAGAATGTACTCTGGGTGGGGGACATCAATATACATCACCAAGAGTGGCTCAGTAGCACCACTACTGACCGAGCTGGCCGAGTCCTAAAGGACATAGCTGCTAGGCTGGGTATGCGGTAGGTGGTGAGGGAACCAACAAGAGGGAAAAACATTCTTGACCTCATCCTCATCAATCTGCCTGCCGCAGATGCATCTATCCATGACAGTATTGGTAGGAGTGACAACCACACAGTGCTTGAGGAGACGAAGTCCCGCCTTCACATTGAGGATACTCTCCATCGTGTTGTGTGGCACAACCACCAAACTAAATGGGATAGATTTCAAACAGATCTAGCAATGCAGAACTGGGCATCCATGAGGCGCTGAGGGCCATCAGCAGCAGCAGAATTGTATTCAACCACAATCTGTAACCTCATGGCCCAGCATATTCCCCACTCTACCATTACCATGAAGCCAGGAGAACAACCCTAGTTCAATGAAGAGTGCAGGAGAGCATGCCAGGAGCAGCGCCAGGCATACCTCAAAATGAGGTTTCAGCCTGGTGAAGCTACAACACAGGACAACTTGCGTGCCAAACTGCGTAAGCAGCATGCAATAGACAGAGCTAAGCGATCCCATAACCAATGGATTAGATCTAAGCTCTACAGTCCTGCCACATCCAGCTGTGAATGGTGATGGACAATTAAACAACTAACTGGAGGAGGTGGCTTCACAAATATCCCCATCCTCAATGATGGGGGGGCCCAGCACATCAGTGCAAAAGATAATGCTGAAGCATTTGCAACAATCTTCAGCCTGAAGTGCCGAGTTGATGATCCATCTCGACCTCCTCCTGAAGTCCTCAACATCACAGATGCCAGACTTCAGCCAATTCGATTCACTCCGCGTGATATCAAGAAACGACTGAAGGCACTGGATACGGCAAGGGCTATGGGCCCTGACAATATTCCGGCAATAGTACTGACGACCTGTGCTCCAGAATTTGCCATGCCCCTAGCCAAGCTCTTCCAGTACAGCTACAATACTGGCATCTACCCGGCAATGTGGAAAAATTGCCCAGGTATGTCCTGTACACAAAAAGCAAGACAAGTCCAAACCAGCCAAATACTGCCCCATCGGTCTACTCTCAATCATCAGTATAGTGATGGAAGGGGTTATCGACAGTGCTATAAAGCGGCACTTGCTTAGCAATAACCTGCTCAGTAACGCTCAGTTTGTGTTCCACCAGGGCCACTCAGTTCCTGGCCTCATTACAACCTTGGTTCAAACATGGACAAAAGAGCTGAACTCAAGAGGTGAGGTGAGAGTGACTGCCATTGACATCAAGGCAGCATTTAACCGAGTATGGCATCAAGGAGCCCTAGCAATACTGAGATCAATGGGAATCAATGGGAAAACTCTCCACTGGTTGGAGTCATACCTAGCGCAAAGGAAGATGGTTGTGGTTGTTGGAGGTCAATCATTTCAGCTCCAGGACATCACTGCAGGAGTTCCTTAGGGTAATGTCCTAGGCCCAACCATCTTCAGCTGCTCCATCCTTCAATCATAAGGTCAGAAGTGGGGATGTTCACACAATGTTCAGCACAATTTGTGACTCCGCAGATAATGAAGCAGTCCATGTAGAAATGTAGCAAGACCTGGACAATATCCAGTCTTGGGCTGATAAGTGGCAAGTAACATTTGCACCACACAAGTGCCAGGCAATGACCATCTCCAACAAGAGAGAATCTAACCATCCCCCCTTGACATTCAATGGCATTATCATCGCTGAATCCCCCACTATCATCATCCTAGGGGTTGCCATTGACCAGAAACTGAACTGCAGTAGCCATATAAATACCGTGGCTAGAAGAGCAGGTCAGAAGCTAGGAATTCTGTGTCGAGTAACCCACCTCTTGACTCCCCAAAGCCTGTCCACCATCTGCAAGGCACAAGTCAGGAATGTGATGGAATACTCTCCACTTGCCTGGATGAGTGCAGCTCCAACAACACTCAAGAAGCTCAACACCATCCAGGACAAATCAGCCCACTTGATTGGCACACCATCCACAAACATTCACTCCCTCCACCACCGACGCACAGTGGCAGCAGTGTGTACCATCTACAAGATGCACTGCAGCAATGCACCAAGGGTCCTTAGACAGCACTTTTCAAACCCACAGCCTCTACAAAGGCAGCAAATGCATGGGAACACCACCACCTGCAAGTTCCCCTCCAAGTCACACACGATCCTGACTTGGAACTATATCGCTGTTCCTTCACTGTCACTGGGTCAAGATCCTGGAACCCCTTCCTAACAGCCCTGTGGGTGTACCTACCCCACATGGACTGCAGCAGTTCAAGATGGCAGATCACCACCACCTCCTCAAGGGTAATTAGGGATGGACAATAAATGCTGGCCTGGCCAGCAAGGCCTACATCCCATGAATGAATAAAGAAAAAAATGAGCCGCCACGCTTGGAATTGTGCCAACTCTTTGGCATGTGGCCCATTTTTTCACCTGTTGGCGGGCTTATAAAATTTAGCCCGTCGTTTTTTTGCCCCTTAGATTTTCATTGATTTAGAAAACTTACATGAAGTTAAATAGTTAAAAACAATACATTTTAAAATGGCAATTATCTTAAAGAACAGCATGATGGGACTAAATGTGATACTGAGTTAGAACCCCTTGTATACAAGTTTGTATCTGACTTTGAAAAATAATATTAACATTTTTCTTCTTGATGGGTGTACAGGAACTTAAATTAAATTAGATCAGGCAATCTTGACCTGTTTTATTTCCTTTTCTCCCCTCCTCTACTATTCAGGCACTATTATTTTAGTCTGCCATTGATAAAAGTCTATGACACAAAACATTTCCCACATAAAGCATTTTTAACATTAGTTTGGAATCTTTACAAGAGTCATGAAGATAAGCAATTTGAAAAATGGTAATGTTACAATGAGGTTTTAGACTTTGTCAGTACAATGAGTTCTGGATTATATCTTAACTGCAAGTGTTTGACATTGAGATTGAGTTTAAGGTTTCTGTTCCTTAACAAATTTATTGTCCTTCATCTTGAGCAAACACTGCTGAAAAACTTGATGATGCACTTGTGCTTCATCCCAAAAACAAAGGTAAAACCGAATGAATTATATCTGGTACAGAGATCAGTAAATCACTGATCTGTTTGCACTGTTTTATAACCTCAGTGGAATGCACAATTAAATTGTACAGGATTAGCTTGTAAAAGGATTAGAATGAAAAAGGGCTATTCAGCTCTTCCACCCAGCCCTGTCATTTTCATATTCAGGACATGTACAGTTCACTTTTATTTCTGTCCAGTAATGTTGCCATGTCTGTACCTTCTATCACTATTGAAACTGCAAACATTTGGAATTCTCTTACTGATTCGGCATTCCCTGTGCCGGATTGTAGTTGATTTGAGAAGTTAACAACTAGAAGTATGCAGGAACAACTTAAATTATGCATTGTTACCTGTTTTTAATCATGTTGATTAGTTTTCCTCTCCTGGTTCAGTACAAAGCTTGAACTCTCATCCTGATTTGGACAATTTGATTAAGCCCCAAGTATATTTTAAATAATTACATAAACTACAATTCGTTCCTCAATCACATGTTTTTCATGTTCGTCACAAATCTTTTGTAATGGAACTTATTCTGTATTTTCTGAAAGTCAGATTTTATAAGGCATGACACATGACCTTTAGTAAAAAGTTACATCAACAAGAAATGCCTGAGATATTGTATTCCTTATCAATTTTCTCGACTCTTGTCCTTTCCACACTGACTCTTTGGTGTGGTCCAGTTCTTTTGGCATCAGTTGCTCTCTGGTACCGAGTTCAAGTGTCCATTACTCATCTATGAGTCTTGACTTGTGAGTATTGGCAGGCTATTCAATCCTGGGGTCAGCTGAACTCAATCCCATCTTTGACCAATACCCACACATACATATACTTCCTAAAGAATTTGATGCATAGCATTCTGGATTATAAACCACATCTGATTTCCCCTCTCTAGGATGCTAAGGCCAATTATAGTTTTACAGTGCCACTCTGGCTGAGATCAGCTAATGCAGCCAAAACAAGGGATCAAATCTGCCCCTTCATGTTTTGCACAAGATAAACTCACTGAGCCAGTTCTCTTAGTTATTATTTGACTTTGGTTTGGGATTATTGCCTTTATTCTTGCTAGAGACTCTTTAATTACTTACTAGCCTTTAATAATTTTTGCATTATAAATGCCAATTCAAAAAAGGGTCTGATTGTCATGCTTCTGATTTTTTTTTAAAACCCTGAAATTACATTAGCTCTTTTTCAGTCCATTGACATCATCACTTCTGTTTCAAAGAGCTTCACACTACAATAGCATGGTACACTCATTTACACACATTTTTGGTTGTGTGTCTAAAGGATTCCATCTCAATCTGTTGCTTTATAAACCCTTAAGTACTACACTTACGTAAAAACATTTTGTTGTAGACCAGTTTATTCTCCATGTACTCAGATGAAACCTCTATAGTTTTAGTTATTAGATTAGGATTCTACTGAATGAAAACTATTCTCTGCTTTTATTCAGTGTGAATCCAAAGGATTGTCCACCAGAGAGCCAAAGAGTTAGAATCTCTCAAGCTAATTGCCTGCGTCAGTTTGGCGAACTTTATGAATTCTTACCCAGACAAATGGGGATGAGTTATTCTGAGCAGAAGTAAAACTATTCCACACCAGTTGGCCTTTCCATGAATTGTGCCTCCTGTCAGTTAAAGGCAGAGCAACATTGACAATGACTGTGTGAAGAGAACTTCATGGGTCAAACTATCCTACCCCAACCTAAAACAAGACCTACAATGGCAAGTAGCACTGCTAAATTGAGAGAAACTGTAAAAAAGCACATTTTTTACAAAACGGAATGATTAATGGTTTAGGCCTGAAGATAAAAGCATAATTGAAAGAATTTTCATAATTTTCAAGAAGAAACCAAATTGACTAAAATGAACAGCAGAGTTCATATTCATTAAATTGAAACCTAGAAATAATCTATGGTGCTTACATCTTTTGTGCAATGATTATTTAAGAAATTGGATTGTTGCAGGGATTTAAAAAAACAGAAATAAAGATTAAGAGGAATTTTTTGAAATGCCCTGTCAACTATTTGTAGAGTTGACAAAATGGCTGCCATTCCAGTTTAATTCGCATGCCATATTATCCATATAGACTACTAGAAAAGATCGGATGTCCACCAAAGCTACTAAGTATCATCACCTCATTCCATGACAATATGAAAGGCACAATTCAACATGGTGGCTCCTCATCAGAGCCCTTTCCTATCCTGAGTGGTGTGAAACAGGGCTGTGTTCTCGCACCCACACTTTTTGGGATTTTCTTCTCCCTGCTGCTTTCACATGCGTTCAAATCCTCTGAAGAAGGAATTTTCCTCCACACAAGATCAGGGGGCAGGTTGTTCAACCTTGCCCGTCTAAGAGCGAAGTCCAAAGTACGGAAAGTCCTCATCAGAGAACTCCTCTTTGCTGACGATGCTGCTTTAACATCTCACACTGAAGAATGCCTGCAGAGTCTCATTGACAGGTTTGCGTCTGCCTGCAATGAATTTGGCCTAACCATCAGCCTCAAGAAAACGAACATCATGGGGCAGGATGTCAGAAATGCTCCATCCATCAATATTGGCGACCACGCTCTGGAAGTGGTTCAAGAGTTCACCTACCTAGGCTCAACTATCACCAGTAACCTGTCTCTAGATGCAGAAATCAACAAGCGCATGGGTAAGGCTTCCACTGCTATGTTCAGACTGGCCAAGAGAGTGTGGGAAAATGGCGCACTGACACGGAACACAAAAGTCCGAGTGTATCAGGCCTGTGTCCTCAGTACCTTGCTCTACGGCAGCGAGGCCTGGACAACGTATGCCAGCCAAGAGCGACGTCTCAATTCATTCCATCTTCGCTGCCTTCGGAGAATACTTGGCATCAGGTGGCAGGACTATATCTCCAACACAGAAGTCCTTGAAGCGGCCAACATCCCCAGCTTATACACACTACTGAGTCAGCGGCGCTTGAGATGGCTTGGCCATGTGAGCCGCATGGAAGATGGCAGGATCCCCAAAGACACATTGTACAGCGAGCTCGCCACTGGTATCAGACCCACCGGCCGTCCATGTCTCCGTTATAAAGACGTCTGCAAACGCGACATGAAATCGTGTGACATTGATCACAAGTCGTGGGAGTCAGTTGCCAGCATTCGCCAGAGCTGGCGGGCAGCCATAAAGACAGGGCTAAATTGTGGCGAGTCGAAGAGACTTAGTAGTTGGCAGGAAAAAAGACAGAGGCGCAAGGGGAGAGCCAACTGTGCAACAGCCCCAACAAACAAATTTCTCTGCAGCACCTGTGGAAGAGCCTGTCACTCCAGAATTGGCCTTTATAGCCACTCCAGGCGCTGCTTCACAAACCACTGACCACCTCCAGGCGCGTATCCATTGTCTCTCGAGATAAGGAGGCCCAAAAAGAAAAGATTATCCATATTGAAACTAGATTGCTTTCCCCAGGGTGAAAGTGTGGCAAATTATACGTAACTCTTTCTCTGTTGTTCATACAATCTGTTCTTTATTGTGCTTCTATGAGATTTATATCCTATTAAACAGCAGTAAGCTTAACTTTGCATTGCGGGGCTTGAATAGCAGCAAAACATAAATTGCAAAGAAAACTGCCTGCTTTGCAAATCCTTTAATGAAACACTTTCTCTTTTTAAAAGCTGACCTTTTACTGTTATCCTAAGCTCTTAGTATTAGAAACTACAAAAATGCAGGCTGCACATACTATTTCACAAATCTCGTTATCCAGAGATAATCCTGTTGTGGGGTGGGGGAGGGGGCTGTATTATGACAGTGATTGATGGAAATTTAAACCTGAAAAGTAAAATAATTAGTAAAGATCATGTATCTCCACGTCTAGTATCTGTAACGTTGTGGAAAGAGTGCTTCATGGTGTAATGAGGTATTTATTTGATATGGTAATTTTAGTTTAACTCACTGAGTGGATTGGGTGGTTTTATGCCCTGTCCAATATTACTCACCACTAATTTCAATGGTGTAAAACAAGCATTGCGCCCAATCCTGTCAGTTTCCCGATGGGATGTGGGGACTGGATTAGGTTAAAATTACTCCCCATGATTTCTTACATTTTCTTTACAACACTGAGCAAAGATCGAGCTAGAAACCCAATACATGATAAGCAAGAGTAGGTCATTCATTGTTCATGAATAGTATGTAAGCTATGCAGGATTTTTCATGTTGATAGAATCCCATCCTATCTACAGCAATACAGATTTTGCATCCACCCTCTGATACTAGTGGACTTTGCAGAGTCAGCCATACTTAAATCATCTTGTTAGGCTCAGCTAGGATTTCCACCTCCTCGAGGGGTGATGGTGTGCGCAATCAGGGGCTGGAGGAGTATAATTGATCTTCCCATGATTGATTGCAATTTCTAAGAAGGAATTTAAGTTTTTAAATTTCCCTCAGACTGCCATACTTATACTAGATACCAGAACTATACTGCCAGTCCTTGCATCCATTGTTACACCAACTGTAATGATGGGCATTACACTGTATGTGTTTTGTGGTCACTGCCACATCATTGGAAAACTGCCACCCAAATACATGTATTCAATGGCTGCTGTCACTTCCATTGTAGTTACAGAAAGAGAGAACTCCTCATGGAAAATCGCAGAATTGGAGGCAATTGATGGGGAGCCAGCAGAATGGTTCCCCATCTGATTTTACACCCCTAATTGCCCTAGACCTGCATGAAATTGGGGAAGCAGAGTGCAGAAATCTGATCTCCTGTAAAGCACCTTGGTGTTTTCTCTTTAGGCTAAATCTGCTATATAATTGTAAGTTGTTTTGTTTTACTATAAACATGTGAATAATAACAAAAATGATAGAAAATAAAGTCTGTTCCATCCATATCCTCTCTATCCAATAGTCAGTGTAACTTCATCCTCTACATTGATGGTGAAATTTGTTCAGGTGACATCTGAGGTCAGATGTTCTGGTGTGATACCTATGAGAGATGTGGTACAATGGTTGCAGTATACATGTGAATGTGCTATGTGTACCTTATCCCCATGTCATTGGGTGCAGAGACACGAGGCCAAAAAAATGTCCAGGGTTAAATGCATCACAATGTTAGCAGTAAGTGCAAAGGCAACTGAGAATCTTAGCACTAGCTATATGCCAAACTCATTACTTAAACTAGGCAACTTCTGATCAGTACTCACGCCACATAGCACCCCTTTGGACCAGCCATTGAAGGGAAGGAAGTTCTTATTACAGAAATATAAATTCCTGGCTAAGCCTGCCAGGTTCCACCCTCTCAGGTTCCTCTGAGCCCTTCTCGCTATCCTGGGGCTCCTCTTTTCATTGTGGTTCCTGGCATTCTAGCCCTGATATTTCCAGCATGTCATGAGCAATGTGGCCAGAGCGCCACAATGTATCCAAATGAACTGGGCTCACCTTATCTGGCAATATCAACACACTTGTGCACTGGTAATATCAAGGTAATGGAGCTGCTGGTGGAGCTGTGCTGGTTACATTATTGGCTCCAGTTTTCTATGCAAATAAATGTAATGTTTGCAGTCAACGGCAAATGAACGGCCCTCACTGCACTTGCAGTTGCCCACAGACTTTCTTTGGGTTTTCACATTATGATTTGCAGTAATTAGAGAACCAAAATAAAGTGGTGCCCTCTACAGGGGATCTGGGTCCTGAGTAAACAGGGCAAACACACCTCTTCAATCAGGGCAATTTTCTGCAAATAGATCCTTATGCAGCAGGGAGGCTAGTAACCCGTTGTTCTGTCAGAGGGCTTTTCTATGACTCTGACTTTCAGCATTCTCCTGCACATCATTCTTCAGGACCACACATCTTGAAGCTCCACTCATTCCTGTCTCTCCAGGCACCTCACGTTCCCATCTGACAAGCCAACAGTGACAGTAACCTTCATCTTTATGCTGTCTCACACTCATGTGTCACAGTCACCCTCCACAAATGTCCTTTCCTCCTCTCCACACAATCTATTTCTCATACTCACAACTCTCTGCTTTCGCTCCTTTCAGAAGAGATCGCACAGCTCCAGGGAGAGGCAGAGATCTGGGATGGGGTGGGGGGGCAGTGGACCTTCCGTGATAGCCACCTTGAGGCCACTGGCAATGCGTGCCCACCTGGTCCACTGGGAAGGAGGTCTTGTTCCAAGATGATACAGATGTCAGCAATGACCTCCCATGAAATCCTGAGCCTCCTGAGCTCAGTCATGTCCAAAAAGCTGATCGTCTGTTTGTGGACCCTGTGTTGGAGATATCACTTCCTTGGATTTGGATCTCTGTGTCCGTCCTCTCTGCCCTGTGGAGTGGCATGAGGCTGAGGAGAAGGCAGCTGCTGTTGCTGCTGGTGTTGCTCCTGCTGCTCCTGGTGCTGTTGGTGTTGCTGCTCCTCTTGTTCCTCATCAGAGATCCAAGGTAGAGCAACATTAGCTGCTTCCATGCTGCAGTGAAGGCTGTAGGCAGGCAAATGCAGATCAAGGTGAGAGTTCAAGTCCAAGATAGATGAACTGACTTCCAAGACATTGAGAACTCCTGTCAAGCAGTGAAAACATGCTCTCAGAAGAAGTGCTGTGAGCACCAAACTTCCCAAATTGGCATAGCTGTAGCGCTTCCTAGTTTGTCGAGTTCGATGAACAATGGCTCCCTACTGTGTTCCCACCTGATTGATCCTGGCAAGTTTCACACAGTTCAGGAAATCCGTGCTCTGGCTGTGAAAGCCAGAATTCAGGGATTAAAGCAGAATCAATTGCTTAATTGCATATTTTAATTACTTCCCCGACTGATCCACAGAGGTTTCCTGCTCACCTCCGAACCTGCTCTGGTGAAACCTGGAAGTGAAAGGGATCATGTCAGGTTTCCAACCCAACTCCACTTTTCAGGGCTTTAACCCCACCATCCTGCATCCAAACCCACCAGCCTCAGCCCCCACCTTAGCAGTTAAGATTCTGCCTGCAGGGTCTGAAACAGAAAGTGTAAGCCAGAATATTTAATGCAATGTAAAATCATGTGCATGACACGAAATAAAGGGAGAGAAAGAAAGATGGGGTTAAGAGAGAGAGATAGGAGACAGAAAGAAAAAGTTTTAAAAATTATTTTAATTTTTTTAATTGTTTCAAAATCTTCAACAATAATCAAAATCTGAAGCAGTGAGACTCCACACTTGAAAAGTAAATTTTCAGTGTCAGAAAGTTTGTTTGATAGCAATTAAGATCTCTCATGCTGTTCATTCAAATATTCATTTAAATGGACATGTGCTCATTTTTTTCTGGCGTGTTTGGTGGGTATCTAAGAGGTAAATACCCAACCTTCACACCCTTCATGTTTTTGAATGCCAAATCTCTCGGCAAGGTACCAGTATAGCGAAGTTTGTGGAGGAGCAAGGCAACTTGGCCAAGAATTTTTACTGATTTCCATGTTTTACTGTGCATGTGTGGACTGGAAGTTGCTGTCCTAGCTAGAAATATAAAAACAGATAGTAAGAGTTTCTATTGTCATGCTAGGTCCCCACCTGCCAAGAATGAGGCACATTTATTTTGTCATGAACATTGATTTTAAACTGTTACTGGAGTGAAGAAAGGACTTGTTAAACAGATCAGCCGTGGCTGGAAAAGATAATTGCATATTAACAGACAGTGTTTGGAAGGACAAAGCAGCCATTCCCTGAAACATTCAATGCGTCCACAATGGACTTTTGATCACCAGACGTTGAAGGTGGCGGAACTCGCATTCCAGGTTGACTGCTAAAATGGCCGAATACACTAACGGGCATGGTCAAACCAGTTAGTCACATGACTAATCTGCTGGGCAACCTGAGATTTTTGAATTTGTACATATAGTTTGGGCTGAAAGTCAGTTTGCTCTTGAACTGAGAAGATCTGTCTCCTGACTGCTCCCGTCTCTTTCTTACAAGTCTCTGAATCCACTGAAGGCACATGAACCCAAAGAGAGAAAAGTCTCCTACAGCGAACAAGGTTTAAGAAGAATACTAGGCCCCAATGAAAAGCAAAATCTACCTACAATCAAGGACTCTACAGTGAGCTCGAAGAACCATAACAACTCTTCAGATATTGCGTCAAACCTTTCCACTTTATTTTTCTTCTGCTAGTTTCTGTCTCTATTTGCATGTGTGTATCGCGTATGCATGCTAGCGTGGGCACTTCATGTATCCGTAGGTGTTAACCAAATTAGAGTTTAAGTTCAAATTTAATAAATTTCAACTTTTCTTCTTTAAACCTAAGAAAGCCTGTTTGTGCTGGTTTATTTGCCTTATAATTGGAAAGCGGTGAACAAGGATTCACCAAGGGAGAGCTAAAAACAGTGTGTTTAAAATTAAACCCTGTTACTGTAAGACCTGGTGAAGGCTGAGAGGGACCCCCGAGACACCTTTCTCACCTGATCGTAACACTATAGATATTTTTTTTTAAAAGAGTTAACAAAGTGAGTGTTGGTCCTATAGAAAGTGAATCTGGGGAATTTATAATGGATAATAAGAAGATGGCAGATGAATTGAATAGGTATTTTGCATTGGTGTTCACCATAAAGAATACAAGTAACATCGCAGAAATAAATGGAAATCAGGAAATGGAAGGGAGGGAGGAACTCAAGAAAATCACAACCACCAGGGAAATGGTACTGAGCAAATTGTTGGAGCTGCAGGCTGACAAGTCCTGGGTCCTGATGGACTTCATCCTAAGGTCTTAAAGGAAGTGACTAGTGAGATAGTTGATGTGTTAGTTTTAATTTTCCAAAATTCCCTAGATTCAGGGAAGGTTCCATTAGATTGGAAAAGAGCCAATGTAACTCCTTTATTCAAAAAGGGAGGGAGACAGAAAGCAGGAATCTACAGGCCAGTTAGCTTAACATCTGCCTTAGGGAAAATGTTAGAAGCTATTATTAAAGACGTTATAGCAGGGCATTTAGAAAAATTCAAGGTAATCAGGCAGAGTCAACATGGTTTTGTGGAAGGGAAATCATGCTTAATCAATTTATTGGAGTTCTTTGAAGAAGTTACATGTACTGTGGATAAAGGGGAACTGGTGGATGTATTGTACTTAGATTTCCAGAAAGCATTTGATAAGGTGCCACATCAAAGGTTATCATGAAAAATAAAAGCTCATGGTGTAGGTGGTAACATATTGGCATGGATAGATAATTGGCTAGCTAACAGGAAACAGAGAGTAGGCATAAATGGGTCATTTTCTGTTTGGCATGATGTAACGAGTGGTGTGCCACAGGGATCAATGCTGGGGCCTCAACATTTTACAATTTATATAAATGACTTGGATGAAGGAACCAAAGGTATAGTTGCTAAATTTGCTGATGACACAAAAATAGGTAAGAAAGTAAGTTGTAAAGAGGACATAAAGAGGCTACAAAGGGACATAGATAGGTTAAGTGAGTGGGCAAAGATCTGAAAAATGGAGTATGATGTGGGAAAAGGTGAAATTGTCCATTTTGGCAGGAAGAATAAAAATGAAGCATATTATCTAAATGGTGAGAGATTGCAGAGCTCTGAGATGCAGAGGGATCTGGGTGTCCTAGTGCATGAATTGCAAAAGGTTAGTATGCAGGTACAGCAAGTAATTAGGAAAGCTAATAGAATGTTATCATTTATTGTCAGGGGTATTGAATACAAAAGTAGGGAGATTATGCTTCAGCTATACAGGGCATTGGTGAGACCACATCTGAAGTACTATGTACAGTATTGCTTCCTTATTTAAGGATTGGTGTAAATGCGTTTGAAGCAGTTCAAAGAAGGTTTACTAGACTAATACCTGGAATTGGCGGGTTGACTTATGAGGAAAGGTTGGACAGACTAGTATCTGCTGGAGTTTAGAAAAGTAAGAGGCGACTTGATTGAAACATATAAGATCCTGAGGGATCTTGACAGGGTGGATGTAGAAAGGATGTTTCCCCTTGTGGGTGAATCTAGAACTAGGGGTCATTGTTTAAAAATAAGGGGTCGCCCATTTAAGATAGAAATGAGGAGAAATCTTTTCTCTCAGAGGGTCGTGTGTCTTTGGAATTCTCTTCCTCAAAAGGCAGTGGAAGCAAAGTCTTTGAATATTTTTAAGGCAGAGGAAAATAGATTCTTGATAAGCAAGGGGATAAAAGGTTATTGGGGTTAGGTGGGAATGTGAAGCTGAGGTTACAATCAGATCAGCCATGATCTTGTTGAATAGCGGAACAGGCTCGAGGGGCGAAGTGGCCTACTCCTGTTCCCAATTCGTATGTTCGTATGTCTGATTTATTCCTTAATAATGGTGAACGCTAAAAATAGCCTCATCATTATTATTACCACAAAACCCAGGCAAATATTCTGAATCACAACAAAAATTGTCTTATTTTTTTCAGCATTTTATTTTTCATTAAGCAATATAAATATCAAAAATAATTCTTATCTCCAATTAAAAACTCACGTACTCTTTGGTTACTAACTCAACTAGTCTAAAACAGACAGCATGTTTTTCCTACAGGACTTTGCACCAACCGCACCTCAAACAAACTGCACAAATTTAATTGCTCCATACTAGACAACGACTGCAGGGGCTTTGGCCAGAAAGTCACCCTGTGTCATATAATATGGTCATGACCTGCACATCCAGCCATTCTGGATAGCAGTCCAGGAGACCACTCGGATCATGGCTAGTTATACATTTCTTGAGGACTTAAGCTAGAGAATGTAAAGGCGGTAATATTATCTTTAATCGAAACTTGTGATTGAGACTGGCACGATTATCCAACCCAGGAGCATCAGTAGTTTAAATGAAATACAGGAAGCTGTGCTGTATAGACGTGTACAGAAAACTAACTGATCCTGACCAGCATGCATTGCAAAGGCCAAAATAGTTTTTGAGAAGGGTTTCTGTTAACAGCTGCAAGCTGTTTTCATTGTTACGACCGACCGGTCCATTCAAAGTCCCCAAACAAAATATACAATTCTGATTGTGGTGGGAGAAACGCACTGTTAATTCAATCCCGTCACTCCACAGATCACCTAACATATAATTTATAACTTTCCAAATTTTAGAAAGACCCAGCCAAATTGTACCATCTATTAACCCCTGAATAAGGCTAACCAAACCAGGTATCTTTAAATCAACAAATTTACCCTTTAATTAGAAGAACTAAATTCTTAAACACTATGAAGATATAAACAACAATTAAAATAGAAAAAAAGAATCCTTGCAAATTTACAGTCCAATGTTGCTTGAAGTCCTCACAGCCGTCCGATGAGGAAAGAAGGTTCTTCCACAGTAGAACAGTCCGTAGTCTAACTCCAGCAGTAGGTAATGCTTTCCTTCTTCACCAATGGATTTCAAGAATTAACAACTTGCGAACACTTTCAATAGAATCAATCTGACTTTTGAGTTTTTGAGGGATAAAAGATTGCCACAGTCTAACTTCCCTTCCTTCAGTTTAAATTACCAGAGATCTTCGTTTTGGCTTGACCTTTTCTTTTAGAACTTGGAGAGATAATAATTAAACAGACTAAAATCCTATTCCTTCAATTTAAATGGTTGAGAGCTCTTTTTCAGGTGCTAAACACCATAGCTGTCTGTCTATATGTCCTCTGTGTCTGTGTTCTGTTAGAACAAACCATCTTCAACTAAAAAGCCAGTTCAAAATTGAATTGTAACAAATGCATTGCTTGATACTCACTCCCAGTAGCTGTATCTATGGTAATGAGAATGCACCCTTTGAATCGCAGTCTCCAAATGTTTGTTTCCAAGGCAACAAAAATGCACCTTCCTATAACTCCTGAGGCTTGCTGGTTCTTAAAGTAATACTGATCCTTTGCAAGTCCTAAAGGCAAACCAAATATTCCTGAAAAAAAAACTAAAGGACCATGACATCATTAAAGGTAAAAAAAAGTCGCTGGTGAAAAAAAAAAATTCTAAGGCTATGAAATGTTTAGCAAAAAGCAGAGAAGTTGTAAAAATTGAGTCAAAATCAATAAGCAGACATACTTCAAAGCTATGATTTGCTTTGATGCTGAGTTAGAACTTTGCAGAAATTCTCGTATGCAAAAATATGGAGCCATCGTGTCTGAAAACACAATAAGAGACTGATCAGGGTTTAAAAATGCAATTTAGCTAGCCTAATTGGTCCAAAGTGTTTTGAAAAGCTGCAAGAGAGTGACAATCTGATGATGATTGATGACATCAGTTTGTTTTCTTTTGAAATGCAGAGAAACTAACTCCACAAGAAGCTATTTTGTTTCTATATGCTTTATCAGATAAACAGTTTGTAAGAAATCAGTAATTTAAGGGATTCTGATTGTTTAATTGTCCTGTGGTTGTAAAATGCATGTGTGTAACTGGGAAAGGAAGCTGCCATTGTGTCTATCGATAAAGATCTGAAGGGCATCGACAACATCCACGAGAGGTTTTAGAATTAGAACATTACAGCGCAGTACAGGCCCTTCGGCCCTCGATGTTGCGCCGACCTGTGAAACCATCTGACCTACACTATTCCATTTTCATCCATATGTCTATCCAATGACCACTTAAATGCCCTTAAAGTTGGCGAGTCTACTACTGTTGCAGGCAGGGCGTTCCACGCCCTTACTACTCTCTGAGTAAAGAAACTACCTCTCACATCTGTCCTATATCTATCACCCCTCAACTTGAAGCTATGTCCCCTCGTGTTTGCCATCACCATCCGAGGAAAAAGACGCTCACTATCCACCCTATCTAACCCTCTGATTATCTTATATGTCTCTATTAAGTCACCTCTCCTCCTCCTTCTCTCCAACGAAAACAACCTCAAGTCCCTCAGCCTTTCCTCGTAAGACCTTCCCTCCATACCAGGCAACATCCTAGTAAATCTCCTCTGCACCCTTTCCATAGCTTCCACATCCTTCCTATAATGCGGTGACCAGAACTGCACGCAATACTCCAGGTGCGGTCTCACCAGATTTTTTTACAGATGCAGCATGACCTCGTGGCTCCGAAACTCGACCCCCCTACTAATAAAAGCTAACACACCATATGCCTTCTTAACAGCCCTATTAACCTGGTTAGCAACCTTCAGGGATTCATGCACCTGGACACCAAGATCTCTCTGTTCATCTACACTACCAAGAATCTTCCCATTAGCCCAGTACTCTGCATTCCTGTTACTCCTTCCAAAGTGAATCACCTCACACTTTTCCGCATTAAACTCCATTTGCCATCTCTCAGCCCAGCTCTGCAGCCTATCTATGTCCCTCTGTACCCTACAACATCCTTCGGCACTATCCACAACTCCACCGACCTTAGTGTCATCTGCAAATTTACTAACCCACCCTTCTACACCCTCTTCCAGGTCATTTATAAAAATGACAAACAGCAGTGGCCCCAAAACAGATCCTTGCGGTACACCACTAGTAACTAAACTCCAGGATGAACATTTGCCATCAACCACCACCCTCTGTCTTCTTTCAGCTAGCCAATTTCTGTTCCAAAGCTCTAAATCACCTTCAACCCCATACTTCCGTATTTTCTGCAATAGCCTACCGTGGGGAACCTTATCAAACGCCTTACTGAAATCCATATACACCACATCCACTGCTTTACCCTCATCCACCTGTTTGGTCACCTTCTCGAAAAACTCAATAAGGTTTGTGAGGCACGACCTACCCGTCACAAAACCGTGCTGACTATCTCTAATGAACTTATTCTTTTCAAGATGATTATAAATCCTATCTCTTATAACCTTTTCCAACATTTTACCCACAACCGAAGTAAGGCTCACAGGTCTATAATTACCAGGGCTGTCTCTACTCCCCTTCTTGAACAAGGGGACAACATTTGCTATCCTCCAGTCTTCCGGCACTATTCCTGTCGACAATGACGACATAAAGATCAAGGACAAAGGCTCTGCAATCTCCTCCCTAGCTTCCCAGAGAATCCTAGGATAAATCCCATCTGGCCCAGGGGACTTATCTATTTTCACACTTTCCAAAATTGCTAACACCTCCTCCTTGTGAACCTCAATCCCATCTAGCCTCGTAGCCTGAATCTCAGTATTCTCAACAACATTTTCTTTCTCTACTGTAAATACTGACGCAAAATATTCATTTAACACTTCCCCTATCTCCTCTGATTCCACACACAACTTCCCACTACTATCCTTGATTGGCCCTAATCTAACTCTAGTCATTCTTTTATTCCTGATATACCTATAGAAAGCCTTAGGGTTTTCCCTGATCCGATCCACCAATGACTTCTCGTGTCCTCTCCTTGCTCTTCTTAGCTCTCCCTTTAGATCCTTCCTGGCTAGCTTGTAGCTCTCAAGCGCCCTAACTGAGCCTTCACGTCTCATCCTAACATAAGCCTTCTTCTTCCTCTTGACAAGCGCTTCAACTTCTTTAGTAAACCACGGCTCCCTCGCACGACAACTTCCTCCCTGCCTCACAGGTACATACTTATCAAGGACACACAGTAGCTGGGACACACAGTAGGTGATGGAATTATTGAAGGAAATGTAAATGCTCATCATCAAGACAGTTTCTGATATCATGGATTGAACGAAGAATTAGATGTCTCATTGGGCAATTATGGCTTAAGGTGGATTTTGATATGACGCATTGGGAAGAAAGGTATAAAAATCATTGCATAGAATGATTCAGTGCTTAAGCCAAGCAACTTGGTCAGTTGCTGAAGAGAATGATCAACGGGAGGTGACTGCTCATTGGGTGATCGTATGTATAAATCCTTGTAGCATATTTGTGTCTAATGGGTGTTTTGTGTTGTTGACTACTGGTATTCCTACCAAACCTAGTGGGATGAATTTTATCAGCTCACCGTGATCTGCGCCGGCACACTGTGAAGGCGGCGGCCTTCTGACACGGAAGTGCCGCCACACAGACACTGTGGGAGCTGATTTAAATGGAGTGGGCGGAGCTTCCGCCCCTGATGACATAGAGGGCTTCAAGCCCTTCAGTGGCATTTAAATTTTTAAAGGTCCAGGTCTCTGGGAAATAAAAATAACATTTTAATTCAACTTTAAAACCCATCTCCCACCTTCCAATGGGTAATCTATATATAAATTGCCCTCTCCCCCCAGAAGAAAACTTTTATTTATATCCCAAACTTTCCTCCCCGAAATTTGTTCCCTTTGACCCTCAACCCATCCCACAATCCCTGCAACCAATAAAAAGTGTTTTCCCCCTCCCCCACACCCTGATAATTTTATTCCTCCCCACCAGTGTCTCGCCTCGGAACTCCAATGGAGTTCTGAAGGTACACGAGTTGTGGCCGGTTAGCTGTAAAATTGGCATGGGACTGCCGCCGTTGGCAGGTAAGTTAATTATCCTCATTTTAATATTTTAATGAAGGTCCTGACGCTTGGCGGCCGGTGGGGGGGGGGAGCTGCACTGAGGCCTCGCCACCACTGCTAATATCTGGCGAGGCCTTCTCGGCATCGTGGGTTGAGGTGGGCTGCTCCCGCTGGCATTTTATGTGCCTCCCCGCTGCAACCCATGGTGTCGAGGGACTGATAAAATTTAGCCCAGTGAAGACATCAGTATTTAATTTGGGCTTTGAGTCTCATCATTTCTCATAATGCTCGTATTCAAACAGTAGAGTAACTTGTCAAGGGGTAGGAGATTATGTCTTACAAGAATGAGGGCTGCAGATTCACAATCCTTGCCACTATATGCAATAAGGTGAATCCCCCAACCCCATCACAGTGCAGCTCTCCCTACCACAAAATTTAG
Source organism: Heterodontus francisci (assembly GCF_036365525.1). Classification (NCBI taxonomy): domain Eukaryota; kingdom Metazoa; phylum Chordata; class Chondrichthyes; order Heterodontiformes; family Heterodontidae; genus Heterodontus; species Heterodontus francisci. The sequence continues at coordinate 83,346,698 of NC_090377.1, forward strand.
CTGAAGTTCATGTGAGACATATGCCAATCACATTGAGTGCTTTTAAGCCTCTGCTTCAAATTGGAGAAATAATAAGTAGTTTAGGGCTATTCTTAGCAGCAGACGCATCTCAAACTGCCCTCTTCCTATCATAGCAACCTATTCACTGACTGTGAAAGGCAACAGTAACCAATATGACCTCTGGTGTGCAAGGCCTTCCCCTGTTCCCAAGACTAACTAATCCCTTAAACCCAGGACCAAGCATGTTGCCTCAGCACTTTGACCTTTTTCAGTCCCAGCGCAAGAACAGACACGCTTAGAAACTTGGATGGATTAACGCATTCCTTCCATATACACCACATAACCAAAATGTGACAAGCAATCAACATGTACAATGGCTTAATGTAATACAGATGTGTGCATGAATGTACTTTTTTCGTACAATTCAATTAAAACATTTTTACTGATATATATTGCATGTCAGATCATATTCAAAATGTGAGTTAATTACTGATCTCACCATCATTTTTGATTACACATACAGACAATTATCTGTAGATAGACATTTTCAATTCATACATGTGGGTTATACTGCTGATTGGGCCTAACACTAATGCACATAAGAACTCTGCAAAGAGGAAGAAGTATCAGTCCCTCGAGCATGTTCCACCATTCTATTACATCATATTTGATCTGTATCTCAACTCCATTTACTTGTCTATGATTCATATTCCTTGATACCTCTTATGTAACAAAAATCTATCAGTCTTGGTTTTGACAATAAAAGCAAAATACTGCGGATGCTGGAAATCTGAAATAAAAACAAGAAATGCTGGAATCACTCAGCAGGTCTGGCAGCATCTGTGGAAAGAGAAGCAGAGTTAACGTTTCGGGTCAGTGACCCTTCATCGGAACTGACAAATATTAGAAAAGTCACAGGTTATAAGCAAGTGAGGTGGGGGTGGGGCAAGAGATAACAAAGGAGGTCTAGATTGGACCAGGCCACATAGCTGACCAAAAGATCACAGAGCAAAGGCAAACAATATGTTAATGGTGTGTTGAAAGACAAAGCATTAGTACAGATTAGGTGTGAATACACTGAATATTGAACAGCAGAAAGTGCAAACCTGAAAAAAAACAGTGGGTAAGCAAACTGAACAAAGATGAAATGAAATAAATGCAAAAAAAAAGATTGTAAAAAATATAAAAAAGAATGTTAAAAAAAGGAAGAAAAAATAACTGAAAATGAAAGTAAAATGGGGGGCTGTCATGCTCTGAAATTATTGAACTCAATGTTCAGTCCGGCAGGCTGTAGTGTGCCTAATCGGTAAATGAGATGCTGTTCCTCGAGCTTGCTTTGATGTTCACTGGAACACTGCAGCAATCCCAAGACAGAGATGTGAGCATGAGAGCAGGGGGGAGTGTTGAAATGGCAAGCAACCGGAAGCTCAGGGTCCTGCTTGCGGACTGAGCGGAGATATTCCGCAAAGCGGTCACCCAGTCTGCGCTTAGTCTCCCCAATGTAGAGGAGACCAAACTGTGAGCAGCGAATACAGTATACTACATTGAAAGAAGTACAAGTAAATCGCTGCTTCACCTGAAAGGAGTGTTTGGGGCCTTGGATAGTGAGGAGAGAGGAGGTAAATGGGCAGGTATTACACCTCCTGCGATTTTAGGGGAAGGTGCCCTGGGACGGGGACGAGGTGGTGGGGGTAATGGAGGAGTGGACCAGGGTGTCGCGGAGGAAACGATCCCTTCAGAATGCTGACAGGGGAAGATGCGACTGGGTAGTGGCATCACGCTGGAGGTGGCGGAAATGGCGGAGGATGATCCTTTGGATATGGAGGCTGGTGGGGTGAAAAGTGAGGACAAGGGGAACCCTGTCACGGTTCTGGGAGGGAGGGGAAGGGGTGAGTGTAGAGGTGCGAGGAATGGGTCGGACACGGTTGAGGGCCCTGTCAACCACAGTGTGGGGAAATCCTCGGTTGAGGAAAAAGGAGGTCATATCAGAAGCACCGTCATGGAAGGTAGCATCATCAGAGCAGTTGCGTCGGAGACGGAGAAACTGGGAGAATGGAATGGAGTCCTGACAGGAGGTAGGGTGTGAAGAAGTGTAGTCGAGATAGCTGTGGGAGTCGGTGGGCTTATAATGGATATTAGTAGACAACCTATCCCCAGAGATGGAGACAGAGAAGTCGAGGAAGGGAAGGGAAGTGTCAGAGATGGACCATGTAAAGGTGAGAGAAGGGTGGAAATTGGAAGCAAAGTTGATAAAGTTTTCCAGTTCGGGGCGGGAGCAGGAAACGGCACCGATACAGTCATCAATGTACCGGAAAAAGAGTTGGGGGAGGGGGCCTGAGTAGGCCTGGTTTTGACAATGTCCTGCTGCTATTTACATAACCTTTTTTTATTCATGGGATGTAGACATCCCTTATTGCCCCTGATAAGGTGGCGATGAGCCACCTTCTTCAACCTCTGCAGTATATGTGGTCTAGGTACACCCACAGTGCTATTATGGAGGGAGTTCCAGGATTTTGATCCAGCAACAGTGAAGGAACAGCAATATATTTCCAAGTCGGGATGGTGTGCAACTTGGAGGGAACTTGCAGCCTTGTTGTGTTACCACAATGCATCTTGTAAATGGTACACACTGGTGCCATTGTGTTCCGCTGGTGGAGGGAGTAAATGTTTAAGGTTGTGGATGGGGTGCCAATTATGCGGCCTGCTTTGTTCTTAAAGGATGGTGAGATTCTTGAGTGTCGTTGAAGCTGCACTCATACAGGTGAGTGGGATGTATTCAATCACACTGCTGATTTGTGCCTTGTAGATGGTGGACAGGCATTGGGGAGTCAGGAGATGAGTCACTCTCAACAGAATTCTCAGCCTCTGAACTGGACTTGTAGCCACAATATATATATATGGTTCAGTTAAGTTTCTGGTCAATGGTAAACCGCAGGATATTTCCGGTGGGGGATTCAGCGATGGTAATGCCATTGAACATCAAGGCGAGATGGTTAGATTTTCTCTTGTTGGAGATACTCATTTCCTGGCACACATGTGGCCCAAATATTATTTGCCTCTCATTAGCCCAAGCCTGGATGTTGTCCAGGTCTTTCTGCAGGCGTGCATGGACTGCTTCATTATCTGAGACTTTACGAATGGGATGGAACAAAGAACAAGCACACAGAACAAAGAACAGTACAGCACAGGAACAGGCCATTCGGCCCGCCAAGCCTGCGCCAATCTTGATGCCTGCCTAAACTAACATCTTCTGCACTTCCGGGGCCCATATCCCTCTATTCCCTTCCTATTCATATATTTGTTAATATGTCTCTTAAACGTCGCTATCGTATCTGCTTCCACCACCTCCCCTGGCAGCAAGTTCCAGGCACTCACCACCCTTTGTGTAAAAAACTTGCCTCGCACATCCCCTCTAAACTTTGCCCCTCACACCTTAAACCTATGTCCCCTAGTAACTGACTCTTCCACCCTGGGAAAAAGCTTCTGACTATCCAATCTGTCAATGCCGCTCATAACTTTGTAAACCTCTATCAGGTGGCCCCTCCACCTCCGTCGTTCCAGTGAAAATAATCCGAGTTTTTCCAACCTCTCCTCATAGCTAATGCCCTCCAGACCAGGCAACATCCTGGTAAACCTCCTCTGTACCCTCTCCAAAGCCTCCACGTCCTTCTGGTAGTGTGGTGACCAGAATTGCATGCAATATTCTAAGTGTGGCCTAACTAAGGTTCTGTACAGCTGCAACATGACTTGCCAATTTTTATACTCTATGCCCCGACCGATGAAGGCAAGCATGCTGTATGCCTTCTTGACTACCTTATCCACCTGCGTTGCCACTTTCAGTGACCTGTGGACCTGTACGCCCAGATCTCTCTGCCTGTCAATACTCCTAAGGGTTCTGCCATTTACTGTTTACTTCCCACCTGCATTAGACCTTCCAAAATGCATTACTTCACATTTGTCCGGATTAAACTCCATCTGCCATTTCTCTGCCCAAGTCTCCAACCGATCTATATCCTGCTGTATCCTCTGACAATCCTCATCTTTATCCGCAACTCCACCAACCTTTGTGTCGTCCGCAAACTTACGAATCAGACCAGCTACATTTCCCTCCAAATCATTTATATATACTACAAACAGCAAAGGTCCCAGCACTGATCCCTGCGGAACACCACTCCATTCAGAAAAACACCCATCCACTGATACCCTCTGTCTTCTATGACCGAGCCAGTTCTGTATCCATCTTGCCAGCTCACCTCTGATCCCGTGTGACTTCACCTTTTGTACCAGTCTGCCATGCGGGACCTTGTCAAAGGCTTTACTAAAGTCCATATAGATAACATCCACTGCCCTTCCTTCATCAATCATCTTCGTCACTTCCTCAAAAAACTTAATCAAATTAGTAAGACACGACCTTCCCTTCACAAAACCATGCTGTCTCTCGCTAATAAGTTCGTTTGATTCCAAATGGGAGTAAATGCCGTCCCGAATACTCCTCAGTAATAGTTTCCCTGCCATTGACGTAAGGCTCACCGGCCTATAATTTCCTGGATTATCCTTGCTACCCTTCTTAAACAAAGGAACAACATTGGCTATTCTTCAGTCCTCTGGGACCTCACCTGTAGCCAATGAGGATGCAAAGATTTCTGTCAAGGCCCCAGCAATTTCTTCCCTTGCCTCCCTCAGTATTCTAGGGTAGATCCCATCAGGCCCTGGGGACTTATCTACCTTAATGCTTTGCAAGACACTCAACACCTCCTCCTTTTTGATAATGAGATGACTGAGACTATCTGCACTCCCTTCCCTAGGCTCATCATCCACCAAGTCCTTTCTTTGGTGAATACTGATGCAAAGTACTCATTTAGCACCTCACCCATTTCCTCTGGCTCCACACATAGAGTCCCATCTCTGTCCTTGAGTGGTCCAACCCTTTCCCTGGTTACCCTCTTGCTCTTTATATACGTTGTGCAATCATCAGCAAACACCCCACTTTTGGGACTGGATTTTACCTTAGGCGGATGGGAATTCGCCACCAACGTAAAAGTTGCCGGCGACCGCCTCCGCCTAGCCCGGGGATCTGTCCCGCATTTTACAGGTCCCTGGGCTTTAATTGTCCTGGGACGGAACTTCCACGCGCTTGAAGGAGGAAGTCCTGCCTCAGTGAGCTGCCAGCCAATCAGCGGGCCGGCAGCTCTTAGTCTCAGCAGCGCCACTGGGAGCGGTGGCCAGTACTGGGACTGCAGCCCAGCCAACGACATGGAGCCAGGAGTGAAGGTAAGTTGGGCATGCCTCACCAGGGGGATTGGTCATGCCCTGGCAAGGCCAAGGTGGTCGTTTGGAGGGGAGGTTCGTCTCAGGTCCCGGGGGTGGGTTGGGAGGCAGGGCCGGCCCTCAATTGGGCACCCTGTGCCTGACTGCCATGGCATTGCCCCCCCACCCCCCGCCCCGGTGTGCTGAAAGGCCGGCAACTGTCACTGGGCGGCCTTCCATCACATTTCTGCTGATTGAGAGTAGATTAATGGGGTGGTAATTGGCCAGATTGGATTTGTCCTGCTTTTGTGGACTGGACAAACCTGGGCAATTTTCCACATTGTTGGGTAGATGCCAGTGTTGCAATGGTACTGGAACAGCTTAGTTAGAGGCATGGCTACTTCTAGAGCACAAGTCTCTAGCACTACAGCAGGATGTTGTTGGGGCCCATAGCCTTTGCAGCATCCATTGCCTTCAGCCATTTCGTAATATCTCGTGGAGTGAATTGAATTGTCTGAAGACCAGTGTCTGTGATGCTGGAGACCTCAGGAGGAGGTCGAGATGGATCAACCACTTGGTACTTCTGGCTGAAGATGGTTGCAGATGCTTCAGCCTTGTTGTTTGCACTGACATGCTGGGCTCTTCCTGTTAGTTGCTTAATTGTCCATCACTATTTGCAACTGGACATGACAGGACTGCACAGCTTTAGTTGTGGGACTGCTTAGCTCTGTCTATAGCATGCTGCTTCCATTGTTTAGTGTGTTTGTTGCCCTGTGTTGTAGCTTCACCAGGTTGGAATCTCATTTTTAGGTATTATTATTGAATGAAATAGACTTGCAGGACTACAGGGATCAAGCGGGAGAGTAGGACTGACTGGATAGCTCTGTGGAGAGCCAGCATTGACTTGATGGACCAAATGGCCTCCTTCTGTGCCGTAAATGACTCTCTGACTCTATGCTCCTGACATGCTACTCTACAGTCCTTGTTGAACAAGGATTTGTCCCTTTGCTTGATGGTAATGGTAGAATGAGGGATCTTCTGGGCCACAAGGTTACTGATAATAGTTGAGTACATTTCTGCTACTGCTGATGGCCCACAGTGCTTCATGGTTGCCCTGTTTTGAGCTTTTGCATCTGATCTGAATCTATCCCATTTAGTACAGTGTTAGTGCCACACAACATAATGGAGGGTGTCCTCAGTGATATCACTCCTATCAATACTGTCATGGACAGAAGCATCTGCGACAGGTAGATTGGTGAGAATGAGGTGAGATAGATTTTTCCCTTGTGTTGGTTCCCTCACCACCTGCTACAAGCCCAGTCTGGCAGATATGTCTCAGGACGTGGCCAGCTTGGTTCGTAGTGGTGTTACCAAGCCACTTTTGGTCATGGACATTGAAATCGTCCACCCAGTATACATTCTGTGCTCTTGCTACCCTCAGTGTCTCTTCCAAGTGGTATTCAACATGGAGGAGTACTGATTCATCAGTTATGGGAGGGCGGTAAAGGGTAATCAGTCAGAGGTTTCCTTGCTCATGTCATGAGAGTTCATGGGGTCGGGAGTCAATGTTGAGGAATCCCAAGTCCCTTCCTCCTGACTGTATACCACTGTGCTGCCACCTCTGGTGGGTCAATCCTGTTGGTAAGACAGAACATACCCAGGGACAGTGATGGAAGAGTCTGGTACATTGACTTTAAGGTATGATTCAGTGAGTATAACAATGTCATGCTATTGCTTGACTAGTCTGTGGGACAGCTCTCCCAATTTTGGCATAAGTTCCCAGAGGTTAGTGAGGAGGACTTTGCAGGTTGACTGGGTTAGGTGCCTAGGTCAATGCTGGATGGTCTGCCCTGTCTGATTCTTATTTGTCTTTTTGTAGTGGTTTGTTACAACTGAGTGACTTGCTGGGCCATTTCAGAGGGCAGTTAAGAATCAACCACAGGCTGGATTTAAAACAACGGCCCGCTCATGCGAGCCGCACGGCAGAGAGCTGCTGCAGTCTTCTCGTGTGGCAGCTCATTTACATCCCTGGGGCGGGCCACCCCCCACCCCCCACCCCCCACCCCCCCTGCCCCGATCACGTGGAGGGCGGGCTGCCCGTCGCTGTCAATGACGTCAGTTGTCAGTACGCAGGTGTTGACATCATTTTTAAAGGGCTGTCAGCACTACCAGCTAATTTAAATATTTAAAGGTAAATTGAATTAAAATAAATAAATACATCTCTTTTGCCCCTCTTCCACCCACCCCAATAACAATTAAATTAATTATATGTCCTTTCCCCCCCAAAACACTTACCTTTACCATCTGACCTTCCCCCCCAAACTACACAAATTTCAACTACAACTCTTCCCACCATCCCCTACACCTACGACATTAATTTGACCCTCTTGCCCCCCCCCCCACCCCTGGCACTGATAAACCTACCTCCCCCCACTCCCCACCAGTGTTGCGCCTCGTTTCCCCTGATGGGGATCTGAAGGCTTGGGACTGCCGGCCACCTGGCCGGATTGCAGGGGGTCATCAGGCAGTGACGTGAGCTTAATTAAATCAATCATTTTATTTAAATATTCAAATTGGGGTCCTGTCGCCGAGTGGCCAGCGAGCCGCCACGAGGCCTCGCCGCTGATGGTAATATCGGCCTGGGCCCTCCTGGCATCGGGGTGCGTGACGGCCCTCTCCTGAAGGCATTTTCCGCGCACCCCCAGCCACGAAACATGACGTCGGGCGGGGCGGGGGGAGGGGGTGTTGGTCGGTAAAATCCAGCCCCACGTCTCTGTGGGTCTGGAGCCACATGTAGGCCAGACCGGGTAAGGATGGCAGACTTCCTTCCTTAAAGGACATTAGTGAACCAGATGGATTTTTATGAAAATCCAATGGCTTCATGGTCACCATCACTGAGACTAGTTTTATTATTCCAGATTTATTTAATTAAAAGGATTTGAACTCAGGCCTCCAGAGCATTAGTCCAGTCCTCTAGTTGAGTATCATTACCATTATGCTACCATTTTCATTACTTACGGTTCCTCCAAACTCAGTGTCATCTGCAAACTCTGATATACAACTCTATTCCTCATTCACAGGTGAACAGCTGAGGTCCCAGTGCAGAACGCTGGGGAACATCACTTGTCACATCTCACTGATCAGGCTGTGTCCTCTCTTTCACTATTCTCTGTTTCCACCTCCCAAGCAATTACCAACTCTTGTCACATGTGTGCTTGGATGCTTGAGTAGAGCTACACTCCCCGGCCATCTAATTTTTGGTGTTATACGAGAGCAGGAGGAAGCATTTCTTTCTCTGAGCCTTAAAAGAATATTAAAAATTTATAAATAGCCATCTCTAAGGGTGGTGATATTGAATATTTGCTGGATGACATTGTTCTGTAAAGAGAGGAAGAAATAATTTAAATTCTTATCTAAAAGAATTCCTTTGTGTCTTTGTGCCTGAATTTATAATCAAATATTACAAAGACATTATTTTCTTTCCTGAGGGCTAGATGCCACTCTCATTTTAGACACAAATACTTTGAATTCAATTTTAAATATTTGTGGCTTTGTCAAAATGAAGCAGCAGAGCAGATTTTTTCTCTCTAATTACTGCTGGTTCCGTATGTGAATTTGTTTTATTTGTCCTTTTAACTTTGCCCAGAGTCTGTTGTTTAGGTTTGATTTTTGAACCATGTTCATTTCTATTCATCCAGATTAGCCACAGTGATGTATCCATTTTTCTGTGCTGACTCAGAATGATGCTCTGAAGTGGCATCATTTAATCATCAGCAGTATTCAGGTTCCTTGTTTCGGCCTTTCACCAAACTGGATTATGTGGGATATTGCAGTTCGAGAAAAGGAGGATATGAATTGTACAAAGTCTCTGTTGCTTGAATATTTAGTTGGTTTAATATTCACATTATCCCTTTACTCCAGTTTTAGTTCTAAGACAGTGAAAAGGAATAGAAATAGAAACAGCATCCACAGTATTTTTCTTTTTGAATATAAACTTAAGACCTGAACTTGAAATGTTTACATTTATGAATACATTTTTCTGTCTCAAGCAATGCTCCTTCACATGCAACACTACAAGGTAATAAGCTCAGAGTTTTTATAGTTTATAGTAGGAATATTTTTGTTTGATTACATTCCTGTGAAGCACCTTGGGATGTTTTCCTACATTAAAGACCCTATATAAATGCAAGTTATTGAAGAATAAGTTACATCTAAAATATTGATGTACTGTTGATGTACTATATCTTTTGGTCTGAGAATATTACTGGAGTGGTTTCAGAAAATATATCAGGCCCGGAGAGTTGTCTCAGCACCCTTTAAACAAGGCTCGGTAAGGCCTTGGAGTTAAACCCCATGCAATATCATACCCAAGCATTATGAGAGTGCCCCCTGCATGGGTTTTGACATTGTTCCTTTCTGAAATCAGGTTGGAGTTGGATTAAGTTTCAACTTTAGTTTTGGGGTGAGGTGGAAGAAATGAGCGGTATTCTTTGTTTGCTCAAACTTTGGTGCAGGAACAGATCAGATGCTGGTGGACTGGAAAACCTGGCTTGGATCTTTGTGACTTGACTGCTGAGTGAGATTTTTTTGCAAGCCTTTTAGATCGGCCTCAAGTGGTCTAAAGGAAATGGGGTCATAGTGTCATTTAAATATTATAATAGCTTTAAGACCTAGTAAAACTTTACACCTGCTTAGGATGGGATTGGATTAGATTGGAGTGGGCCTAAGGAAAGTTCTAATAATAATAGAACTCTTAAGGGGTTAAGGCCCTTTCATCTTTATAATTTTCCCATCACATTATATACTGGCTTCTGTGATTTACTATTGCTAGCATTTTTACATTTTTATTACTATGTTAAAAATGTTTTTTGGGATCTTATTCCTTTCTCTTAACAGAATGTAATGTTTATGTAGAACCTAAAATAGTTGAGTATTGCTGCTAATGCACTAGAAAGCCAGTTGTAATTGAAACACTTCCAAGATCAGGAATACAGGAAGAGTTAAAAAACAGACAAGGAAAAGGAACTTTTACAATAGACACGTGATGGGACCTAAGAAGTAACAAGATACCTTAAGTAATGAATCTTGTGGCTTTTAGCAAGCCAAATTAATATGAATGATGGGGTTTGAAACACTATAAATACAGTGTTGCATCTGATGTGGTGCAAGATGATAGGAAGTATTCCAGACAGATCAGCAACCACCAGAACTGGACTGCCAGCATCTGCCTTTGTATCACCAACCATTTGACAGCTTTGGTGCAGTCATCTAGTAATGGCTATGGGGAACTAGTTCCTCAGACTCAAAAGGTCAGCGAAAAACCAGTGGAACATTTATACTATCAACAACATTGCTTCTCTTTTTTTTGGTGTGTGCGGGTGATTTGTTTAAGTGCACGGCCACGTTAAATTTTTTTGTACATCCTTGCATGTGTGATAATTTAAAGGGGCCAGCTTGTGTGTAGCCAGCACAGGGACTTTTGAGTCGCATTGATGCACAACGTAGAGAGAACATTGTCTATCCTACTGAAAGGACACGGAGATAGCTTGCACCCTTAGAACCACAGAAAAGTTACAGCACCGACGGAGGCCATTCAGCCCATCGTGTCTGTGCCGGCTGAAAAACTATCCACCCGATTTAATCCCACCTTCCAGCACTTGGTCCATAGCCTTGCAGGTTACAGCACTTCAGGTGCATGTTCAGGTACCTTTTAAAAGACTTGAGGGTTGTTGTCTCCACCACCAATCTGGGCAGTGAATCCCAGACACTCACCGCCCTCTGGCTCAAAAAGTTTTTCCTCATGTCCCCTCTAATCTTTCTACCAATCACCTTAAAAGGATGGGACTGCCAGTGACACTCTGCCTCCTCTCAGGCTGACATAGAGATCATATACTATATCAGCCAATGCTTGTAGAGCAGCATGTTTTCCTTCCATCTGTTCCCATCAACAGCAGCATGACCTGGCTGTCAATTGTCTTTGAACTGCTGTATTTCCCTAGGAAGGGCGTACTGACTACAGTCATATGACTGTCCTGCAGCCCATCCTGTGTGTCAGTAAGTCACCATATATCATGCGACTGGCTTGTGTTAGAATGATTTTCCAGTGATGTTATCGCGAAGGTGCCAGTTGTATGTTGCAACTTGAATGTGTCTCCTGCTGGATTGATAACCAAAGACGGAGCTATAAGATTGTGTGAGGGCTTGGCATCAGCCAGCATTAAATGTGGAACAGTTTGACAGACACTTTGTAACATACACAATTGGGATATCAACCTAGTATCTGTTGGTATTTTTCCATAAGGATATCTTGTCTTGTGCTGCATCCATTTCCAATGAGCACATACACGATGTCAACCTTAGCCACCAACTCCTGCCAGGCATACTGCAGTCCTGCCCACTGAGGAAGATATGATGCAGTGACAAAAAGGTCAATCCTCTTCATTTTCACCTCAAACTGTAGCATCTCTGCTTCACCAGCCAGCAAACAAAGGGGTTTTGGTGCTGAGTTGTTCCATCATTTGCACAAAGATTCTGTTTTCTGTCTTTACCTTTATTTTGCTAGCCATGTTTTTGACCCCATATATACCTTTAAGTGGCCACAACCCTGTAAATTTAAGCTACTCTTGCTTGAGGGCTGCTGGCACATCTCATCTTTGGTGAGCTCTCAGTACCAGGCACCATGGGTATGACCAACCTATTCATTTGGACTGTGGAAAATTCGGGTGACTGTTTTAGCACTTTAGGGATGGAAGAGTATACCCTGTTCCTTCTTGTAATGTGTAAACATAAATTACTTGTAATGGTGAACTACTATTTATGCATTTCTTAATTATTTACATGGCTTCCTATAAGATTAATAGTTTTAAATCCAACTCATCTAATTGCTTTTGAAATGATGGGCTGTTACCTTTGAAAAACACAGATTGCTTTTACAATTTGATTTCTTCTTCCTTTTTCCACTAATTTTCTCTCCTCATCCTCAACCTCAGCCTCTCCTTAGACTCCTTGCTGGGTTCTGGTTCTACAGGTGCCAGGCACTCCATTACCTTACTGAGATCTGAATGGCAACTGGCTATTCAGCCAAAGGGGCATTGCAGCTGAGCCAGATCCTGTCCTCTCCAGATGCACACACATTTGTACTTCCAGCAGGGTCACTGAGCAGTAATCAGGACATTGTCTGATCTTTTGTTCCCTGATCCAAGGCAGTAGAGACTAATTATATCACTCTGACCACTGCCCTGCTTGTGTTCAGCTAACCGAGCACAGCCAAGGGGTCAAACCATGGTCCTTCCTCGGTCTATATTGCCTTTTGTAACTAAGCCACAAGGAGAGCACTTTTCACCATTGTAAGCGATATGAACTGCACAGTTTAAATGTGATATATTAATCTGTATAAGTAACACTACTAAATATCATTGATAATTGCAAAGTAATAGCAGGGGATTCCAGATGTGATCCATGTTGTCTATTTTATTTGGCAATGCTACAATTGTTAACATATTTGTCCAGTATTTGGTTTTAGAGGAACTTTGGTGAGGGTCCCTCTGGATCTGTGGTAGAGCCAGCTTTGTGTCCACACCTCTGACTGCGCCTGAACCCTAACACATCTTATACAGTCAAACTAACTAGAGGACTTGTTATGGGCTTCTAGCAGTCTTTCCAGTCCTGCTGGGTCATCAACCTTAGTGGAGAGAGGGATTGATAAATTGTTGTGGTGCTTGCCATGGTGTTATTTATGGCCCATGGTACTAATTTGCCATCAGTAACTAAATTTCACTTCTTTTTTTTCTATGCAAATACATCTTGCAATGCAGTTGATTGCTCTGCAATTAATTGCACTACTTTGTGCAGGCTTTTAAATTTTTAGTGTCCGCTCCACAACCTTAGCGACCTGGGTGCCAAAAATGCTGTGGCAATCCTGATGCACAGAGTTGCTAAGGCTTTAATGGCAGAAAATACATCAAATAGGTATTTCTGTCATTAGCATTTCATTTGAATATGTTCACTCAAACATTGTCAGGAGTAGTCAGCTTCCATGGTTGCTTCCGTCCGGAAGATGGTGGTGATGGTTGTGCAGCCAGTGGGGTAGATCTCCTTCAAATCTCACATGCTAACTCTCAGAAACTGCCCTAAAACAGGAATAAATATATCAGAAGATCTGGGCCATTTTGCCAGATGTTTCACAGAACACTCAGTCCTGAATGATAAACATAATGTAAAAATGAACTGTTAACCAGAATAAGATGAAAAGTTAAAGATTCTGTTTAATACCAGTTTGTGTTTAATTGACAATGTTACATTAAGTGTAAGTATGAATAAGCTGGAAAGCTAATTACTGTTGAATTGTTGATGTCCTAAAGCCTTGGTCACGGATGTACAGAACGTGATTACAATAATAGTATTTACTTCGCACTGCCTGAATCATCCCATAATTGCTCATTTTAGTGAAACCACTACTTTCCTCTTTCAGCTTCTGAGCTGCACTGACCTAGACAGGATATATCCTTTGAGTGTCAAGCATTGGCCATCCTGTCCTGACCTCCCACAGCAGTAGGCTTATGATTTTATGGTTGTCAAATTTTTTGATTATGCTGTTACTATTATATCACTACCTGTTCAGCAGCCTTCTTGCCCCATATTTAGGAATTTACCCATCAACCAGAACCTGTGGTTACCTCCTAATCTTTCACATAGCCACTCCCCCACCCTTTGTCATCAATTCTGCCAATATTATTCACCTGAATCTGCTGCTGATTGTAGGGGTATATTTACTGATCAATTCACAATTTGCTCAAATTGAAAACTAATTTCTTGGCAAAGGGTTTCACCAAATTGCAGAGGGGTCACATGATTGGGTCAGACCTGTTGCTCTTGATTAATGATTTTAGCTCCAGCCTGATTGTCTATGTGGATAGGCATCTTCTTATTGGCAAGTACCGTTTGCTTAGATTGATCATGAAGGAAAATGGACCTGCATCCACCTAATAGTCCACACTTAACTCCCCTTTTAGGGCCATCTGCTCAAAAAGCTTATATGGTCATGACATAGTTCTAAAAAAAAACACAAAGCTTGACATAGGATTAGTTGCAAATCCCGTGGGACTTTGCTATTTTTGTAGGAACTCAATAAATCCTATGAGAATACGTTGTGAAACCTATAGGATTTTTAGTAATGGATTGCCCTTTCTGAAACTCAGCAAATAATGCAGCAGCTTGTGTTGCTTAGCACTACCATTTATATTTTCAATCTCAGCTCATCCTTCCAGGCTAATAGCCATTAGAAAGCATACTTTCTGCTTCATTGCTTCCTTTAATCTGTACCTAAAATGAAAGCAAAAGGCACATCAATGACCAGATGACCCAGAATGTATTTTTCTGGAGCCCAGTTAAATTACCTCCATCAAGTACAACCACAGGTCACATTTGTGCACTTTATTTATTTATTTCATCAGCATGGGAAAGTTTGGTCACTTGATCTAATTGAATGTCCATAGAGAACTGGGCTGAAAGTACCCAATATCATCATCTGAGAAAGGAAACCCATCTGCTGAGCTTGATTTGAACTCAGACACCAGAGGTCAAAACAAAATGCCCATGCCACTCACTCCATGGTATAACACATGTATCATGGAGAGGCAAAAATGGTGGCAGGAATATTTTAATTTGAAATTACATTTTGTTTCTAGTGGAACTGACATTGTTAAGGAGGTAGAAATGGGCCCTTTGCTGGGTAACATTAACCTAATTCTCTGGAGAGCAAAGCATGACATTTAATGCACAGATGTGCCACTGGAATTTTAGACATCAATTTTCCATGAGTTACAATGAATTGAGTCCACTGTTACTGCCATCTCTCCTCCATCTGTTCAAGTGAATAACTTTCACACTGTCTAGCGTTTTAAATTTAAACGATTCATTCCAGATCATTCAATGAAACAGCTGACATAGACTCTGCTGCTCGTATTATGGTATTCCATGGAGAAGTTCATAGAACGTCTTCCTGTTCAAAAGATAACTAACATGTGTTAGTTCAATTTATCGTGGATGAGGTCGAGGGCTGCCTTATTAATTAGCTAATTAAAATAGCAGTGAGCATGTTTCACATCTGTGACAGGATTTCATGGCATCAGA
Source organism: Heterodontus francisci (assembly GCF_036365525.1). Classification (NCBI taxonomy): domain Eukaryota; kingdom Metazoa; phylum Chordata; class Chondrichthyes; order Heterodontiformes; family Heterodontidae; genus Heterodontus; species Heterodontus francisci. Next base: position 83,362,076 of record NC_090377.1, read on the forward strand.
GCTTGACATTAGAACTCTGGCATCATTAAATTCTGCTGTTAATAATCTTCAGTGGATTATCATGACAGAACCACAAGATAGTAACCTGACTGCGGATTTTTCATCTTAAATATACTGTCATATTAATGTTTCTAAACTTGCAGTAAAGTTCTCCTAGTCAGTTGTCTAGCGCACATGAAAACTCTGAAATGTATTACAGATATGTGTGAAAGAATTAACACATGTACTATTGTATCTCTTGGAGCTCTGTAAAAGGGAAAACACAGAGATGTTGCTCTATGCCATTTGTCAATTTGAGCTTTTATTGATGTTGAAATCCTCATTGTCACTTAGTTTCATTTAAGTCTCCCTGAAAGAAAGAAGTGTCTTCTGTTGATAATATTATGAAAAGAAGTTAGCCTGAGTACAAAATGGAACTTCTTAGGAAAAAAGGGCAAATTCATTTGATTTTACATTTGAATATTGGGGGCATGGGGTGTGGAGGTATGGGGGCATAGGGAATTTTGACCTAACCTGTCTGGGGAGAAGCTGACAGAAATCGATCAGCTGCCTGCTTTACACCTCGCCTGTTAATGTCAGTAGAAAGTAATATCGTGCAAAGTGTAAAACATGCAGCTGATCCGATTCAGTCAGTCGACTGCTGAACTGTATGTGGTCTTATAGTGACAGATCAGGGAATCCCTATGGAAATTGTACCCTAAGATTATTAAATATGAATATAACTTCGGCAGATGATTGGTGCAAACCCCAGAGATATGGCATAAAGGCTGGAGATTGGGCGAACCCCCACCGGAATTACTGGCACTTAGCTCAAGTTCTAATTCCTGCTTCTTAATGATGCCATTCACTTTCAAGGCAACCGTTGCACTGAAATAAAGCCAGAAAATGCTGACAGAACTGAGCCGATCATGTCAGCATGTGTGGAGAGAGAACAACATAGTTACCATTTTAGGGAGCGGTCTGTGATAGGGTGGAGGGCAGGAGAGATTAAATGACAAAAGGGATGATGTTACAAGGCAATAGGGGAAAATAGTGGGGCAAGTACAGGAACAAAAAATTTGCCTGGAGGTGTAAATGGTTAGAGCAGGATAGGAGAGGGGAACGGAAGTGTGGGAAATCTGACAATGTGGGGAACTTTGCTGCGGCCCGGGAACGTGGTAGAAGAAAGCCAGGTAGGCCTCAGGGGTATGGTTCACCCCACTGGCTGTGTACCAGTAGCAGATGGTACTATCAGCATATGGCCAACCAGGTGATCACCACTCCTTTCTTCTACCATGTAGCAACAGTGACTACACCTCCAAAGTAATTAATTGGCTGTAAAGTGTTTTGGTCATTCTGAGGGCACTAGATAAATGCAAGTTCTTTCCTTTTATGATGTTGTGACTATGAGAGGTTAAGAAACTCACCATCGAAAATAAAGAGAAAAATTGGAGATAGGGATGCACAATAGCAACTTTCAAGTTCCAATGGATAACAGCCTTTCTTCATCAAGAAACAAAATCTTCCAGCGTTTTCACTTCTAATTGTGTGGCCTTATGTTTAGTGGTGCTGGCTTCAATGCTATATTTACAAAAAAAAATTTTTGTTGATGTTATCCAATGAACTTCAAAGGTCTGTAGGCACTTGATCAATTCCCAGAAACGAAGCAAAGTGACTCATGTACAATGAATTATCTTGAATTGCAGTGTATATTGTTACCTGGGAAAATTCAACATCCATTTTGAACACAGCAAAGTGCCACAAGGAGCAATGAGATGAAGGACTTGGTAATGTGGCTTTGGATGGAAGAAGGAATATTGCCTTGGTCACCAGAACATCCACTTGATCCAGTGGAATGGGTAGATGGGTCTCAGTTTAATGGCTCATCTAAAGCATGGTACCTCAGACAGTGCAGGGCTCCTGTAATACTGGGGTAGCAGCCTAGATTATGTGCTTAAAGTCCTAAAGTAGAAGTTGAGTCTCCAACCTTCTTATTCAGAGGCAAACATGCTACTGACTGAGCCAAACTGACATGCATAATAGTCAAAACAAATATCATTCCTGTACATACATAGAATCATAGAATCGTTATAGCACAGAAGAAGGCCATTCAACCCATCATGTCCATGCTGGCCCTCCTAAGGTGCAGTTCACATACTGCCACTCCCCTGCCCTTTCCCTACATTCTTGAAAATTCCTCCTTTTTAGGTTTAGAATATTTAGAAAATGTAGAAAAATGGACAGCACAGAAGGAGGCCATTCTGGCTATCGTGTCTGCGCCTACTGAAAAATGAACCACCCTGACTAATCCCATTTTCCAGCACATGGTCCATATTCTTAGAAGTTACGGGACTTCAGGTGTATATCTACCTTTTAAAAGAGTTGAAGGTTTCTGCCTCTGCTACCCTTTCAGGCAGTGAATTCCAGACTCCTACCACTCTCTGGGTGAAAAAAGGTTTCCTCATCTTCCCTCTAATCCCTCTACCAATAATTTTAAATCAATGCCCCCTAGTCACTTACCCCTCTGCTAAGGGAAATAGGCCCTTCCCAGCCACTGTATCCAGGCCCCTCACAACTTTGTACACCTCAATCAAATCTCCCCTCAGCCTCCTCTGTTCCAAGGAAGGCAACCCCAACCTATCCAATCGTTCCTCATAGCTGTAATTTTCCAGTCCTGGCAACATCCTCATAAATCTCCTCTGTACCCCCTCTAGTGCAATTACATCCTTTCTGTAATGAGGTGAACAGAACTGCATGCAGTACTTAAATTGTGGCCTAGTGTTTTACATAGCTCCAGCATAACCTCCCTGCTCTTTTATTCTATACCTCGTCTAATAAAGGAAAGTATTCCAGATGCCTTCTTAAACACTCTATCAACCTGTCCTGCTACCTTCAGAGATCTGTGGACATTCACTCCAAGGTCCCTCACTTCCTCTACACCTCTATTCTCGCATTAATTGTGTATTCCTTTGCCTTGTTTGACTTTCCCAAATGCATCAGCTCACATTTCTCCGGGTTGAATTCGATTTGCCATTTTTCTGCCCCCCTGACCAGTCCATTGATATCTTCCTGCAGTCTGCAGCTTCCCTCCTCACTATCAACCACGCGGCCAATTTTTATGTCGTTTGCAAACTTCTTGATTATGCTTCCTTCATCTAAGTCCAAATCATTAATATATACCACAAAAAGCAGGGGGTCAAGTACTGAGCCCTGCGCACCCCACTGGAAACAGCCTTCCAGTAGCAAAAAAACCCATCAACCATTATCCTTTTTTTCCTGCCACCGAGCCAATTTTGTATCCAGCTTGCTACATTTCCCTGGATCCCATGTGTTTGTTTTTTAACCAGTCTGCCATGTGGATCCTTGTCAAAAGCCTTGCTAAAATCTATATAGACACATCAACTGCACTACCTTCATCAATTCTCCTAGTTACTTCCTCAATAAATTCAATCAAGTTGGTCAGACATGATCTTCCCTTAACGAATTATTGTTGACTGTCTTTGATTGCTCCATGTCTTTCTAAGTGATGGTTTATCCTGTCCCTCAGAATTGGTTCCAATAATTCACCCACTACCAAGGTTAGACTGAATAGTCTGTAGTTAGTCAGTCTATCCCTAACTCCCTCTTTAAACAAAGCTACAACATTAGTAGTCCTCCAATCCTTCGGCACCACACCTGCATCCAGTGAGGATTGGAAAATGATGGTCAGAGCATCCGCTCTTTCCTGTCTGGCTTCTTTTAACAGCCTGGGGTACATTTCATCTGGCCCTGGTTATTTATCCACTTTCAAGGATGCTAATCCTCTTAATACTTCCTCTTTCCCTATGTTTATCACATCCAATATTTCACTCTCCTCCTCCTTAACTACGACCTGCATCGTCCCCCTCTTTTGTGAAGACAGACGCAAAGTATTCATTAAGAGCCATACCCACATCTTCCGCCTCTACACATAGGTTACCTTTTCGGTCTTTTATGGGCCCTACTCTTTCCTTTGTTATCCTCTTACTCTTAATGTATTGATAAAACATATTTGGGTTTTCCTTGATTTTGCTTGCTGATATTCTTTCATGCCCTATCTTTGCTTTCCTAATTTCCTTTTTGATTTCACCCCTGCACTTTCTATACTGCTGCCAGTTTTCTGCAGTATTGAGTTCTTGATGTCTGACATAAGCCTTCCTTTTCTGCCTTATCTTACCCTGTATCCTCCTTGACATCAAGGGGGCTCTAGAATTGGCCATCCCACCCTTTTTCTTTGTAGGTACATGTTTACTCTGAACCCCTTGAATCTCCGCTTTGAATGCCTCCCACTGTTTCAACACTGATTTACCTTCAAGTAGCTGTTTCCAGTCATTCCTCAGTTTAGTAAAATTAGCCTTACCCCAATTTAGAACTTTAACTCCTGTTCTATCTCTGTCCTTTTCCATAATTATGTTAAAACTGACTGAGTTATGATCACTACCAACAAAATGCTCTCCCACTGCCACTCCTTCCAACTGCCCAGCTTCATTACCTAAAACCAAGTCCAGAACCACACCTTCTCTTGTTGGACTTGCTACATAATGGCCAAAAAAGTTCTCCTGAATGCACCTTAAGAATCCTGTTCCCTCCATTCCTATCACAGTAAAACTATCCCAGTTAATATTGGTGTACTTAAAATCACTACAATTACTGCCCTATTGTTTTTGCATTTCTTAGAGATTTGCCTACTTTTTTGCTCTTCCATCTCACTCTGACTGTTTTGGGGACCATAATACACTCCCAGTAGTGTGACAGCCCCCTTTTTGTTCCTTAGCTCAATCCATATGGCCTCATTTGATGATCCTTCTAATATATGAGCCCTCCTCACAATTTTAATGGTTTCTTTAACCAAAATTGCCACCCCCCTCCTTTTTTATCCCGAGCTAAGGAACTCGCCTGAAAACCCTGTAACCAGGAACATTGAGCTGCCATTCCTGTCCCTCTTTAAACCATGTTTTTGTAATAGCTGTGATATCATATTGCCACATTTCTATCTGTGCCCTCAGCTCGTCTGCTTTATTTGCTATACTTGCATTGAAGTATATACCCTTGAACACTGCCAAACTTTTAAAAAACATTTTCTATCCTTTGTTTCCTCTGCCTTCCAGACTCATTCACTAATTTTCTGATTTTGTCCCATCTGAATTAACCCTCTGTCAAACTAGTTTAAAACCCTGCCCAACAGCATTAACAAACCTCCCTGCAAGGATATTTGTCCCGGCCCTGTTGAGGTGCAAACTGTCTGGCTTGTACAGGTCCCACCTTCCCCAGAACTGGGCCCAATGCCCCAGGAATCCAAAGCTCTCCCTCCTGCACCATCTCTCCAGCCATGCATTCATCTGCTCTAACCTCCAATTTCTATGCTCACTAGCGCATGGCACTGGGAGTAATCTGGAGATTACTACGTCTTTCCTAACTCCTAAACTCTGCCCACATAACCTCATCCTTTTTTCTACCTACATCATTGGTACCGATATGGATCACGACCTCTAGCTGTTCATCTTCCCCCTCCTTTCTGTGTTCTGTTCTGCAGCCGCTCAGTGACATCCATGACCCTGGCACCAAGGAGGCAACATACCATCTTGGATTCACTCCTGCGGCCACAAAAGCACCTGTCTGCTCCCCTAACTGTAGAATTCCCTATCACTATTGCTCTACCAGTCTTCCTTGTACTTCCCTGTACAGCTGAACCACCCATTGTGCCATGGATTTGACTCTGGCTGCACTCCCCAGATGAACCATCACTCTCATCAGTATTCAGAACTGAATATCAGTTGCAGAGTGGAATGCACTCAGGGGACTGCTGCACTACCTGCTTGTTTCTTTTTGACTGTCTGATGGTCACCCATTCCCTGTCTCTCTGTGCATTCTTAAGCTGTGGGATGACCACATCTATAAACGTGCGATCCATATAGCTGTCACCCTCACAGATGCACCGCAGTGACATTAGCTGCTGCTCAAGTTCCGAAACCCGTAGTTCAAGCTGCTGCAACTCTTCCCATGCAAATAGTTATCTGGGGCACGAGAAGCGTCCTGGACTTTCCACATTGCAAAGGATGTGCACTCTCGAGGTTGGAGCCACCCTGCCATTACTTTAATTATTAACTAATAACATTGTTACTAATAATAAACCTTACTACTGGTAATAAACCTGAGCAATGCTAATAAAGCTATAATAATAAACCTTACTACTATTAATAAACCTTACTAATACTGATAAACGTTACTAATACTAAATATACCTTATGTAAAAATACAAGATAAGAGACAGTAACTACTCATTTGTTACTTGCGATTAATAGTTAATACTTTTAATGAATTTTAAATTCCCAGTTGTTTAGCCTCAGTCTCTAAGCAGCAATACTCACCAGCCAATCAATTTACGACGTTCCTGTGACGTCGCGGTTTGATTTTTTTTTCAAACCTGACATTCCGTAGAAGCTGCAGCTGTAGCAGTGTAATTCCGCTCTCTACCAGCTAACTGTAGGCCCCACGCCTCGCTGCGTATTTATATCCTCTCCCGGTCCAGTGCGTTCTCTTGCAGGTCCATTGCCTCCGCTCTCTCCCAGGTAACACATAGTGAAGGTGAGCGGTCAGAATTGGTTGTTTTATTTTCTGTTATTGGTAGAATATATTTATGTGATCGGTGTTATGGTGTTCACCCTGTATACCTTCCTTGCGACCTACCTATTACTCATTAACAGGAGGGAGGACACATTCACATACTCTACAGAGCAATTGGTAGGTATGGAAGTGTGATATGTTTAAGAACAGAAAGCAGAATTGGAATTCACACATTTACTGTGAAAACAAGGCTACCACAATAAGCTGACTTGTAACTGCAGGACTGACACATTGTTCCACTGGGATCCAATTATGCTGTCACTATGTTGCTACTTCATCCATTTTACAGAGGTATTGTGACAGTTTTTATGTAGTGCTGTATTTTTGTTAAAAAACTATACTGAAGAAGTAATTGATAGTGACAATGAATACAAATGAAAAAATATCTAAATGTTAACTGGAGTTTCTGACACTTCAACGACAACTTATATTTATATAGTGCCTTTTACATAATAAAATGTTCCAAGATACTTTGCAGCAGCATTATGAAACAAAATTTGACACTGAGCCACATAAGGAGATATCAGGTAAAATGGCCAAAGGTTTGGTCAAAGAGGTAGATTTGCAGGAACGGCTTAAAGGAGGAAAGAGAGGTAGAGAGGCGGAGAGTTGTAGGTAGGGAATTCCAGAGGTTAGGGCCTTGGTAACTGAAGGCATGGCCACCAATCGTGGAGCAATTGGAAACAGGGATGATCAAGAGGCCAGAATTGGATGAGCGCAGATATCTTGGAGGGTTGTGAGGCTGGAGGAGATGACAGATAAGGAGGAGCGAGGCCGTGGAAGGATTTGAAATCAAGGATAAGAATCTTAAACACTTCAGGAAGTTACTTTTTAACAGTTTTCATTGTCTGCTTACTTCATGGAAACCCAAGTGAGCTCTTTGATTTAAAAAGTTAACAGCCACTTTCTTAGCTCTGTTATTATTGTTGCTGCTTAATAACAGAGATCAGTCTACTCCCAATCATCAGCAAAGTGATGGAAGGGGTCATTGACAGTGCTATCAAGCGGCACTTGCTCAACAATAACCTGCTTACTGACGTGCAGTTTGGGTTCCGCCAGAGGACTCTGCTCCAGACCTCATTACAGCCTTGGTCCAAACATGGACAAAAGAGCTGAACTCCAGAGGTGAGGTGAGAGTGACTGCCCTTGGCATCAAGGCAGCATTTGACCGAGTATGGCATCAAGGAGCCCTAGTAAAACTGGAGTGAATGGGAATCAGGGGGGAAGCTCTCCGCTGGTTGCAGTCATACCTAGCACAAAGGAAGATACTTGTGGTTGTTGGAAGTCAATCATCTCAGTCCCAAGACATCACTGCAGGAGTTCCTCAGGGTAGTGTCCTAGGCCCAACCATCTTCAGCTGTTTCATCAATGACCTTCCCTCCATCATAGGGTCAGAAGTGGGAATGTCCGCTGATGATTGCACAATGTTCAGCACCATTCATGACTCTTCAGGTACTAAACCAGCCCATGTCCATATAAAGCAAGACCTGGATAACTGGATAAGTGGCAAGTAAAATTCTCGCCACACAAGTGCCAGGCAATGACCATCTCAAGCAAGAGAGAATCTAACCATCTCCCCTTGATGTTCAATGGCATTACCATCACTGAATCCCCCACCATCAACATCCTGGGAGTCACCACTGACCATAAACTGAAGGGGACCAGCCACGTAAATGCTCTGGCTACAAGAGCAGGTCAGAGGCTGGGAATTCTGTGGCGAGTAACTCACCTCCTGTCTCCCCAGTCCCTGTCCATCATCTACAAGGCACAAGTCAGGAGCGTGATGGAATACTCTCCACTTGCCTGGATGAGTGCAGCTCCAACAAGAGTCAAGAAGCTCGACACCATCAAGGGCAATGCAACCCGCCATTCACCACCTTTAACATTCACTCCCTCCATCACCGACGCATAGTGGCAGCAGTGTGTACCATCTACAAGATGCACTGCAGCAACTCACCAAGGATCCTTCAACAGCACCTTCCAAACCTGTGACCTCTACCCCTAAAAGGACGTGAACATCAGATGCACAGGAACACCATCACCTGCAAGTTCCCCTCCAAGTCAGACACCATCCTGGCTTGGAACTATATCGTTATTCCTTCACTGTTGCTGTGTCAAAATCCTGGAACTCCCTTCCTAACAGCACTGTTGGTGTACCTAAACCCCAAGGGCTACAGTGGTTCAATAAGGTGACTCACCACCACCTTCTCAAGGGAAATTATGGATGAGCAATAAGTGCTGGCCTAGCCAGACACACCCATATCCCCCAAACAAATAAAAAAAAAATTCATTAATGAAGAAGATAGTCTAAATTTAACATTTTAAAATGTAATGCTAGTATTGTTCGATATTTCATTCCAAGCTATTCATGAATTGCTGTGATAATAATGAATGACATTCAACATTTTAGCAATATGATAATCTACATATTGTAGACTGTAAATGTTATTCAAAGATGCACATATTGAGCTGGATTTTAAGAGCCCGCCGCCGCTCTTGGCGATGGGTGCGGGCTGCACGCTGCAAAGCAGCAGCTCATTTAATAATCGGGGCAGCCCGCCACACCCTCCACCCCCCCACCAATCACGTGGAGGGGTGGGCTGTCAGAAGCCGGCAATGGCATCAGCTGCCTGTGCGCAGACGCTAGCACCATTTTTAAGGGGCAGCCAGCCCTGCCGAAATATTAAAATTTTTAAAGATACCCCCCCAAAATTTATCAAATAACATTTTAACGCCCCTTTCCCACCCCTCAATAACCAGTACATTAACTATTTGCCCTTTCTTCCCACAAAGCACAATTTTTAAGCCTGACCTCCCATCCCAGACTACACAAAGTTTAAAGTTCATTCCTTCCCTCCGTCCTCTACACAAATTACATTTATTTGACTCCATTCCCCCATGCAATGAAAATCTTAACTCCCCACCCCTCCACACCAGTGCCACTATGGCCTTCCCCAAATGGAGAATTGAAGGCATGGGATTGCCAGCTGCCGCACTGAAGATTTTGGCCGGCTCGGAGGATTGCGGGTAAGTATATTTAAATTAATTCATTTTATTGATTAAAATATTGAAATACTGTTCCCATTGCCCAGCGTCTGGTAGGGGGTGGGGGGTGGCGGTGGGGCGGGGGGGGGGGGGGGCCACCACAGAGCCTCGCCGCTACCAGGAGGATCAGGCTGGGCCCTCCCAGAGTTGGCCTCCGTGGCGGGTCTCTACTGGAACCTTCCAGCCCCCCACCACCTCCCGCTGTGGAGCCCAACGTTGGTGGCTCAGTAAAATCTAGCCCATTATAACTGTTGCCAGGTGTAGCAGAGATTAAAGATTAATATCAGTCAATGTATTCTGAAGGCCAATGCTCTGATGGCCATTATCTGCGTACTCTGCAAACTTTTAATTGTGTTGCATAATATTCTGTTTGTTTGATCTCTGCTCTGGCATGATGCTTTTGTCTTTAATGTGAGAGTTATAATTTCAGGTTTTTGTTGAATGTCTTCTCTTTTAATGGTTTAACAGCTATTTCCATAAGCAGATTTTGCCCTCCATGATCCAGAGCTGTACATTTTTTGTACTCTGCCCTCACCGGGGTTTATTACCCAGAGGTTAACAATTACCTTGGCGCTTTAAAGAAAAGAAAAACTTGCATTTATATAGTGCCTTTCACGAGCACTGGATGTCATTCGTAGTATTATGAAGTTTTTAAACTCTCTTTAAAATGGCAGATATTACCACCTCAGCTACCCAACCATTTATTCCAGCCTTAAAACAGGGGGAGACAAGCTCTCTGGGAGCAGCTACAGCTAGTTACTTAGGTAGCTGGCTTAAACTGGTTTTCAGAAGCTTGAATCAGTTGTTTTTCAGAAAGTATAAAAGCAGGGCTTCCTCAGAGCTGCTTCATCTGCACTAAGTTCTGCTTTGTGTGCACAGAGTGTAAAGTGGGAGTTTGGTGAGTGAGGGAATTCAGTTTGGGAAGTGCTTCCTTCTTTCTTTTTCTACCTTTTTTCAGCCTCCAGTAGCTGTTGCATACTTTGGTACAGGTGAAGAAGCTGAAAGGTGAGTAACTGGTAAGTTATTCTACTTATTCTAATTGTAATAAATAGTTTTTAAACTTACAGTATGGCAGGTCAGCTAGGCCAAGTGGACTGTACATCCTACGGTATGTTGGAAGTAATGGAGACACCATGTGTCCTAGATGAACACATCTGCAGGAAGTGTCACTGGCTGCAAAAGCTTCAGCTCCAGGTTTTGGAACTCGAGCGGCGGCTAGAGTCACTGTTATGCATCCGCAAGACGGAGGACTATGTGGATATCACATTAAGGAAGGTGGTCACACCGTAGATTATGAGCATGCAGACAGAGAGGGTATGGGTGACCTCCAGGCAGTCTAAGAGAACCAGGCAGGTAGTGCAGGAGTCCCCTGAGTCTATCTTGATTGCTGATAATTTTTTTTTTTGGATACTGGTGAGGGCGATGGTTCCTCGGGGGAGTGCAGCCAGAGCAAAGTCTGTGGCACCACAGGTGGCTCAGCTGCACAGGAGGGGAGGAAGAAGAGTGGAAGAGCATAGTGATAAGGGATTCACTAGTCAGGGGATCAGACAGGCATTTCTGTGGCAATTAATGTGACTCCAGGATGGTGTGTTGCCTCCCTGGTGTCAGCGTCAAGGATTTCATGGAGCAACTGCAGGACATCCTTCTGGGGGAGGGTGAACAGCCAGAGGGTGTGGACCACATTGGTACCAATGAATAGGTAGGAAGAGAGATTAGGTCCTGAAAGCAGATTTTAGGGAGTTAGGAAGGAAATTAAAAGCAGGACCTCAAAAGCAGTAATCTCAGGACTACTCCCAGTGCCACTGGCTAGTGAGTATAGGAATAGGAGGATTGACCATTCAACACCTAGCTGGAGAATTGGTGTAGGAGGGTGGGAATCAGAGTTCTGAGATATTGGGACTGGTTCTGGGGCAGATGGGACCTGTACAAGATGGACAGATTACACCTTAACAGGATTGGGATGAATACCCTTGCAGCGAGATTTGCTAGTGCTGTTGGGAAGGGTTTAAACGAACTTGTTAGGGGGAAAGGAACCTGAGGGATTGCTCAAATTTGAAGGAAGTAAAGCTGGTAACAGGAATTAGAAAAGTAGCAAGTGACATTAGAAGGCAGGCGAAACAAAGACAAGTATCAACTGGGCTTAGAATGCAGAATAATGTCAAAAAGACAAGGTTAAGGGCATTCTACATGCAGCATTCACAACAAGGTAGATGATTTAAAGGCACAAATGGAGGTAAATGGGTATGATCTAATTACCATTAAGGAAACATGGTTACACGGTGACTAAGACTGGGAGCTGAATATTCAAGGACATTCAATATTTAGGAAAGACAGGCAAAAAGGAACAGGAGGTGGTGTTGCACTGAGAATAAGGGATGGAATCAATACATTAGTAAGGGAGCATATCAGATCGGAAGAACAAAATGTGGAATCTGTTTGGGTGGAGCTAAGAAACAGCAAGGGGCTGAAAACATTGGTAGGAGTTGTATCGGCCACCAAACAGTAGTGGTAGTGTGGGGCATGGTATTAATCAGGAGATTAGAGAAGCATGTAGCATTGATACTACAGTAATCATGGGTGACTCCAATCCGCATATAGACTGGGTAAACCTAATGAGCACTAATGCTGTGGAGGACGAGTTTCTGGAGTGTGTTAGGGAATATTTTCTAGAGCAGTATGTTGAGGAACCGACTACAGAACAGGATTTTTTAGATCTAATGAAAAAGGGCTAATTAATAAACTTGCTGTAAAGGAGCCTTTGGGAAATAGTGAGCATAGTATGATAGAATTTTACAGTTTGAAAGTGAGGTAGTTCAATCTGAAGCCAGGGTGTTAAATTTGAACGAAGGAAATTATGAAGGTATGAGGGGCAAATTGGCAGAGGTGGATTGGGAAAATACATTAAAATGTATGACAGTACATAGGCAATGGCTTGTCTTTAATGAAATATTACATAGTTTACAGCAACTATACATTCCTTCAAGTCACAAAAACCCCAAAAGAAAAGGCAGTCAACCATGGTTAACAAAGGAAGTTAATGATTGTATAAGATTAAAAGAAAAGGCCTATAATGTTGCCAGAAATAGTAAACCTGTGGATTGGGAGGATTTTAGAAAACAGCAAAGGAGGGTTAAGAAACTGATAAAGAAAGGGAGAATAAAATATGAATGTAAACTAGCAAAAAACATTAAAATGGACTGTAAAAGCTTCTATAGGTACATAAAATGGAAACGTTTGACTAAGACAAATGTGGGTCCATTACAGGCAGAGTCAGGGGAATTTATAATGGGGAATAGAGTAATGACAGAGAAGCTAAATGATTACTTTGTGTCTGTCTTCACTGAGGAAGATACAAGAAATCTCCTAGAATTAGAGATCCAAGGGACTAGGCAGAATGAGGAATTGAAGGAAATTAGTATTAGTAAGAAGGTTGTATTGGAGAAATTAATGGGGCTGAAGGTTGATAAGTCCCCTGGACCTGCTATTCTACATCCCAGAGTATTGAAAGAGGTAGCTATGGAGATCGTGGATGCACTGGTGATCATCTTTTAAAATTATGTAGATTCTGAAAACAGGGAACTACAGACCTGTTAGCCTTACATCAGTAGTAGGGAAAATACTAGAATCAATTCTCAAGGATGTGATAAATGGACACTTGGATAATAATGATCTGATTGGGCATAGTCAACATGGATTTATGAATGGGAAATCATGTTTGACGAACCTGTTGGAGTTTGTTGAGGATGTTACTAACAGAATTGATAAAGGGGAGTCAGTGAATGTAGTTAACTTGGATTTTCAGAAGGCTTTTGATAACAAAGTGACTCCTGACAACGCAGTGGCCCGCCGATGTCATCAGCATGCTCCAAGCTGTGCACATGTGAAAACAGTCTCCTGTGCTCAGTGAATGCTGCTTATGTGCAGCCTACATTGTGCCAGGACTAATTGGCGCATGCGCGGGAAGGTTTCATCAGGTACTCACTTCCCCTCACTCAGCTATTCTCTCCTGCCCCACTGGCCGCTCTCCCCCCTTGGCCACTCGCTCCAGGCCTCGACGCTTTCTCCCCCTCCTCCCCAGCGGCTGCTTCCACCCCCCCCAGCTCTCCAGCCGCTCGCTCCCCACTTCCCCCGCCCCCATCTCGCTCTCTGGCTGCTCACTCGCCGCTTCCCCCCACCCTCCCTCCAGACGCTAGCTCCAGGCCATGCCACTTCCTCCTCTCGGTCAGTTTCTCCCACATTTGATCGTTCTCACTGCACGGTCCAAAGAAGCAAAGAGAGCCATAAGGGGTGATGGGGCGGCGTGGGAGCAAGTGACCGAGAGGAGGGAAGTGTCGCGGCCTAGAGCTAGTGGCTGGAGAGAGGGCAGGGGGAAGTGCGGGGAGCAAGTGGCTGGAGAGCAGCAAGTGGAGGGGGTGTGATGGTGGGAAGCGAGGAGAGGGGAACAATCGATCAAGGGGAGGGGAAGTGGGGGGAGCAGTGGTGAGGTCTGGAGTGAGCAGTTGAGGGAAGCGGGAAACAGCGAGGCTATAGCAAGTGTGAATGTGTGGATTGGGAGAATGGGAGATTGCGGAATGGGGAGTGGTGGGGCAGAAATTCACAGTTATTTCCTCCATAAACTGCACCGTGTAAATGTTGACTTTACCAAGCATAGAAAGTTGCTTTACATTCCAAATTTCAATGGCAGTATCCCACCAGAGTTCTGTCTTCTTTTTCTGTGATAAATTGAGCAGCGCCATCTTTAATCCTGGCAGCTGCCTGAACGTCACAGACAGTTCAGTGGAAGAGGTTGCCTTTGCGCATGTGCTAGCACTGCACTACCTGGTGGCTGCATTGTCAGCAAATGCAGCCTTTTGATAAAGTCCCCTGGTTGGGGAGTCTAGAACCAGGGGACACAATTTCAAAATAAGGGGGAGCCACATAGGACAGAGATGTGGAGACATAAAGGGATATGGGGGTAGTGTGGGGAAAAGGCATCAGCCACGATCGTACTGAATGGCAGAGCAGGCTCGATGGACTGAATGGCCTACTTCTGTTCCTATGAAATAGTTTCTCTGTATCTATCCTATCAGCTTCCCCTTAATATCTTGACAAATTCGATTGAATCACCCCTTAACATTCTAATTTCTTGGAAATCTACACTGCACGCCCTCCCAGGTCAATATATTCTCAATATATCCTTCCTAAGGTGTGGTGATCAGTACTCCAGGTTTGGTCTAGCCAGGGCTTTGTATAGCTGAAGCACAACTTCTACTCCCTTATATTCTAGTCCTCTATATATAAAGGCCAGCATTCCTTTAGCCTTTTTGATTATTTTTGTACCTGTTTTTGACATTTAATGATCTATTTCGATGGACCTCCACTGTTTCTAGTTTTTCACCATTTAGAAAGCACACTTATATCCTTTTGCGGTCCAAGGTGGATGATTTCACTTTTGCCTACATTGAAATCCATTTGCCACAGTTTTGCCCTCACACACGAGCAAATTCAATAGAAGTCATCAGTTAAGGATCAGGAGTGGAGATCTTGGCCAATCTCTCTCCTCCTTTACTCAGGATTGCTGAAGCCAACTGTAGTGCCACTATCACCACTCCAGGTTACATCATCTACCATAGCACAGAGGGCACGATCAACCCACAATCTTAATGGTCTGTGTGAGTGGATCACTTACTGAGCAAATCCCTGGGTGATTTTCACCTTCCTTGTGGTCAGTAACTGGCAGGGCAGATCACACGCCCATAATACAACCTATCCTATTTTCATCCCATTGATTTTGATGGGCAGGTTTTATATTGGGCAGGCAATTCAGAGATGAAAATGTTTAATAGCTAGCGATAAGTATTAATTTTATAACTTCAGCTTTGAAGGACATATGAATCACTTATTTATGAATTCTCATGAACAATTATGTGATAGGTCACCCAAATTCATGTTTGATAAAAGGATATTCACACAGGTGAATGCACCAACGATCTGTTCTTGAAAATTTAAATCCCACTCCGCCTCCAGAAAAATTGAAAGTCAGGAATGTGCCGGCATCCTTTGTGCCCAGTGCTGCTAAGGCATGAATGATGAAAAATATGTTGTATAATGTACTCCCATCATTGACATGTATTTATAATACGTTTGCCCATATTTGGACGTGCATCCAACATCAATTCTGGCAGAAAATGGCAGAAGTGATAGGGCCTGTGGGGAGCAGCAGCTCCCAGAGAATTTTCCACGATGTTTCATTTAACTTAGAATGGGGAGCTGGGATAATTCAAATCAAAGCTTCCGCCCTATGTGTGCAACAGATCTAACTGCACACAGCATGCATACAAGTTCCAAGTATTTCGAAATAGAACACAATACATCAATTTTGTTTCCACCATTACGCAGATATTATATCCCCAAAATTACTTGTCAGTATATTATATTTACTTTTTACAAAACTGACAAGTAAATGCTCTGTTTAGCTCTGACGTTGGATCTAAGACTTGTACTACATGGTGTAGTGTTTGGAACGTGCAAACAGAATATTACTGAAAAGATTTCCTGTCAAATTCTACCCCCAAATTAAAGGATTATTCTGTTGAGCAGACTGCTATCCTTATTGAACTACCTGCCCTTTTTACCAATATGTAAAATTAAATTACATACTACATTTTGAAGATGCTGAACAACTTTGTTTGCCTGCTAAATTGCTGACTAATTGAAAATCTGAGAATGACATGCCTCTTATATTCCCCATATCTTAAGCATATTTGAAAGATAATTTTCAGTTTGTTCCTAACAATACTTCCTGTGGGTTGCTTGGCAAATTGGATATCTGTTAACAGTTTGGTCAAGAACATTTCTAATGTAACTTAATTCATACTGGTGGTTAAGTTTATTGCTTCTTTTATCAGATTGAGAAACTTGGCTAAAAGAGACAAAGCTCATAATACACCATACCACCAATCTGGAAAATAGATAAGATGCAGATAAGATAAATCCAGAAATAGCAGTTAAGTAATGCCAGGCTTGAGATTTAAAAGTTTGTAAATTATAGGAGCGAGGAAAGACCAAAGGAGTATACTAGAGACCCCAAACAGTGAGAGGGAGATAGAAGAACAAATATGTAGGCAAATTTCTGAGTGCAAAACAATAGGTCAATAATAGTTGGGAATTTCAACTACCCCAATATCAACTGGGAAATGGGAGGGGGAGGAGGGGAAGGAGGATCTTAATGAGGCGAGGGAACCAACAGCAGTGCATGTAGCTGCCTGGAATGCCCAGGATGGCCTAATTCTGGCATACTAGTTAGACTGAAGCAATGCAGCCAAATTCTGAACTTATTTGCTCTCTCACCCACCCTCCATTCCTAACACAAAGCAGTCCTACAATCAACAAAGCATCCTGTCATAGAGACCCATTCTTGGCTTTAACTCTTGTCTTTCTATTCAATGCAAGTTGAGATGGCCACTTGCCAGGCCACAGGCAAAAATGGGTCATATGGGAATATGGTGCAAACAACTAATTTTAATCTTACAGAAAGAGTAAGCAGATGCTTAACATTGATGTTAAACACCCATGTACAACTGAAATTCTTTACTATTCCTTTTGCTGTTACTTCTACATGATGCAACCCGTGAGATTTCAGCAGAGGTAGAGGCAACCTGCAATAACTTCTGAGATATCCATGGCGGACATCTTCTGGGTTTTGGAGGCTGTGAGATCCCTGCCAAGGATTGCCCCACCTGTACCTGGGCAGGGGCAGACTTGGTCATCAGGTCAGGAGGCAGCATGAGGAGCTCCAATTGAGGTGAGGGGTGGGCAATAGGTGAGAAGTGGAAGCACTTTGAGCAGATTCTCTACTTCAATGTGCCCTTTCTCCATCTTCACTCTCATGGTCCACCATGAGTTGGAGAGCATTGTGCTGTATATCAGTGAGGTACTGTAGGTCCAATGCTAGGTGTCCATCAATTCCATTTAAACTGGCATTCTGGAGTGTGCAAACCATTGGTGAGGGCCTGCATGCACTTGTTTGACTGCCACTTTTGATGCTGCATGCAGGTGGCTGCCCTTTCCATGGACATCGATGTCAGTGCGAAGGCCTGCAACATCATGGCATTCATATTTGAGATGAACTTCTCCAATGTTCAAGTGTAAACGGTGCAGTGGGAAAGACTGACAGAAACTCACACATTTTTTGTTGCTGCTCCAGAACTATCCTTTGGTGATGGCCTCGATGGCTCAGCATTTGTGGCCAGTTGGTAGAGCTTCGAGCATCCTGTGCTCTCCATGGGGACTCTCCACTGCAGTCCCTGTCTCCACTACCTGATCTTGCTCATTTGTGATCTGTGAGACACCATATGAAAACCCAACTGCCTATCTTGCTGGTCCCACCATGGTGGTGTGTATCTGAGCTGGGGGACAGTCTGTATAAGTCATGTGATAGTGCATCCTCAGAGTGAGTGACCTCCTCTGAGGAATCTTTGCCCTCTGCCTGCACCACCTCCTGTAGGACGCTTGGTGGGCCTGTGGGAGATGAATAACATGATTTAGAACTGTCAATGATAACTGGGGTTATCTGTTCTCTGTGGCAGGCTTCTTTCTCCCATCAGCTGGGAAGAGATTTCCCTGCAGGCCCTTACAGCCTGCAGCATCGGTTCCAGGGGGGCATCAGTGAAGCAAGGTGCTGCCTTGCAATATTGTAAGTTCATTGCTGCAGTGGCTTGCTCAGTTGAACCACCTGGACAATTCTTCAACTTTCTTCCTAGCAGGATCCCTTTAAATGCTTCAGCTGAAATAGACTTATGCAGGTCAACATCATGACAGCTCATGATAATTGGTCAGGAAACCCGGACATCAGATGCTAATGCAGTGGTTAGATTAAAAAGCAACTGAGAAAGGTGTTGCTGAAATTTCAAGGTTCCCCACACTGCTGGGCTCCTTTGTTACCAGTGCATCCAACAGGTACAATTCAGCCCTTGAGCACAAAAATGTAGGCTGATACTCCAGCGCATAACTGAAGGAATGCTGCACTGTTGGAGGTGTCGTCTTTCAGATGAGATGTTAAACCGAGGCCCTGTCAGCTCTTTCAGGTGGATGTAAAAGATCCCATGGCACTATTTCAAAGAAGGGTGGTTGCAATATCCCTGGTGTCTTGTCTAATATTTATCTCTCAATCAACAACACAAAAACAGATTATATGTTCATTATCACTTTGCTGTTTGTGGTAGCTTGCTGTGTGCAAATCAGTTGCTGTATTTCCTACATTACAACAGTGACCACTTTGAAAGTATTTCATTGGCTGTAAAGTCCTTTGGGACATCCTGAGGTCATGAAATGGGCTAGAAAATGCAAGTATTTCTTTTTTTCACAGCAGATAATTGGCATGAGTTTTATGTTTCCATTTTGTATTAAGATGTTGACCATTGTTGAAGCTGTAGTTCTGTTGAACACTGTGCAGTTTGTTTCACAGAACTATTTCATTACCAAAGTCGGCTAATGTTTATTTGATGGGTTGTAAATCAGAAATTGATTTAACATCATTTGCTTGACTGTCACAGAATCAAAGAATTACAGCATTGTTATAGCACAGAAGGCGGCCATTCGGCATCATGTCTGCACTGGCTCTCTGAATGATCAATTCACATAGTGCCATTCCCCTGCCTTCTCCCTGTAACCCTGCACATTCCTCCTTTTCAGATACTATCTAATTCCCTTTTGGATGCCTCAATTGAACCTGCCTCCACCATACTCTCAGGCAATGCATTCCAGACCTTAACCACTCGCTGCATGAAAGTTTTTCCTCACGTCATCATTGCTTCTTTTGCCAATTACCTTAAATCTGCGCCCTTTTGTTCTCGATCTTTCCACGAGTGGGAACAGTTTCTCTCTATCTCCTCTCTCCAGACCCCTCATGATTTTGAATACATCTATCAAATCACCTCTCAGCCTTCTCTTCTCCAAGGAAAACAGTCCCAACTTCTCCAATCTATCTTCATGAATGAAGTTCCTTATCCTTGGATCCATTTTCATGAATCTTTTCTGCACTCTCTCCAATACCTTCACATCCTTCCTAAAGTGTGGCACCCAGCATTGGATGCAATACTCCAGCTGAGGCCAGACCACTGTTTTATACAACTTTAACATCACCTCCTTGCTCTTGTACTCTATGCCTCTATTAATAAAGCCCAGGATACTGTATGCTTTATTAACCGCTCTCTCAACCTCTCCTGCCACCTTCAAAGATTTATGCACATATACCCCCAGGTCCCTCTGCTCCTGCACCGCCTTTAGAGTTGTACCCTTTATTTTATATTGTCTCTCCGTTCTTCCTACCAAAATGAATCACTTCATACTTCTCCGTACTGAACTTCATCTGCCACTTGTCCGCCCATCCCACCAACTTGTCGATGTCCTTTTGAAGTTCTACACTATCCTCCTCACAGTTCAAAATGCTTCCAAATTTCGTATCATTCGCAAGTTTTGAAATTGTGCTTTGTACACCATGGTCTAGGTCATTAATATATATCAGCAAGAGCAAGGGTCTCACATTCACAACAACCAATAGTTCTGTAGCTAAATACCTTTGTTCATCTTTGTATCTGACGATAAATGTTTCTAGATGGGTTTTCACCATATCAAGACTGATAGAGACTTTGGAGTAGGAAACCTTCTTATTTGCCGAGTGGGCCAATGATTCATAATTAGCCAGATCTCTCAGATGGACTACCTTATGCAGGGGACCACTCCCGTGGTTTTCTGTTACTCAAATGATCACTTCTACCCCACCCTGAGTTAAAATTGAGGCCTATGTCAACCAGCACAACTTCCTGTCAACCCAAAGCATTGAAATTATTTTTTAACAAAGGAAATTAATGTGAAATGCATCATTAATGATCTGATTTTTAAGCACAGTGAACTTGGCACTGAGGTTATGATCCAGAACAACAAGGAAATAACTAGTGTAAAAGGGGCTAATCTCTTCAGTGTCCTAGATATCATGCAGCAACCAATGTGATTTTGTTGCCAATTTGGCATAATTGTTTTAACTTAACCCTGTAAATCATGGGTATTAAAACAATCATGCAAAATCAATAAATCATTAACAAACTCATGAATGCTGGCAATGCTACATCAACTTTGTTGATGAAGTTGCACTTCACTGAACAGTGGCTTCTCAAAGCTAAAATCTCCCTTTCACCTTTCTACCATGGTGACTGCACTCTGATTATTAACAGTTAATCTCTGCATAACAGAATTTCATCAAGCACCTGCTGCAAATATGATAATATGATCCAGAGAAAACCTGAACACACTCAAAGCGAAAAACCACATATTTGCCTATTACTGCTTCTGGAAAGGCCCAGGTTATTCTGGGACGTGTTAAAACTGCATGACAAAGTAGACCTGAATGCTCCTTCCTTCCCAATAAATCTGATTGTATGCACAACCTCACTGATAAATTGAGTTTCTTAATTTATGTTGAGCTATTTTGCACAGAAGTTGATGGGGGTGAAATTGGTCTATGCACAAAACAGGTTCATAGCGAATTGACAGCCTGTTGTACACTGCGCAGTTTTCATTTCCCATTTGACTTAATTTCAACCCAAGTAAAAGTGACAGTGAGCCTAAGCAACACGTCTCCAAAAGGAGTTTGAACACTCGTTCTGTGGACTTCAGTGGAAAGAAGATTGGGTGTGGTGAAAATCAGCTGCCAATTCGTTACCAGCCCATTTCACACTGCTGGTGTAGACTAATTTCACTCTTGTATACTCCAAAGCTGGATTAATGAACTGTCTGACATTTACACCAGTTTCGGAGGCTTATTAGCTGTTTGAGAAATATTAGAGAATCATCAATACAATTGGATGTTATTGGCTATTGTAATTTTGGTACACATTCTTGCAAAACTTGGCTGGATGGGTGCAGCTCCAACAAAACTCAAGAGGCTTGACACCATCCAGGACAAAGCAGCCCACTTGATCAGCACCCCATCCATCACCTCCAACATTCACTCCCTCCACCACTGGCACACAGTGGCAGCAGTGTGTACCATATACAAGATGCACTGCAGCAACTTATCAAGGCTCCTTTGTCAGCAGCTTCCAAACCTGCGACCTTTACCTCCTAGAAGCAGCTGTAAATTGTATGTAAAATGGGTATTTCTCCTGCTTTTCAACTGAAAAAGAAAGGGAGGTCTTTAAAACAGCTCTTGCTAATTTTTCTGGACTTGGGTAAGTGGAGAATCCTTACAGGGAAACAATACGCATGCCATATCGAGCAAAGAGAAACATTCCCTGTGTGGATTTCTCAGTAGCTTGGTTTGGAGATTTGTAAATACACTGATGGATTGGTTTGTGTCTTAGACATTGTACTGAACAAAAAAGATCTAATGGTCTAGTGGGAGGAGAGAAATTACTATAATTTTTCCCTTGGCCAGATTTTCATGCTGATCAGCCTAAGGATGTAAATTTATGGTGGGGGACGGTCATGAGAAGAATTGACACTGTTTTCTTTGTTGATATAGAAAATCTTGCAATCTTGAAGGATCTGATTGAAATTTCAACTTTGACCTTGCAAATTCTAACGTTAATGGATTCTGATATGCAACTAAAATGCAGTTTGATGAGCCATCTGATTAATTATTTGTTGACTATTCTGTGCTAAATACTCATCTAAAAATGAAACTAGTCCCGATTTGTATTAATGGTCCTTCAGGTGGGCAATATTTCTTTTTACATCTATTTAGCAGAGTCAACAAGAAATCTGCTGTCGTATTGAACAACCCATTCCAGGCAGCCATTCATAATGGTGTCCGATGCTTTCAGTAGATATTTAAGCAATAACACCTCATGTATCTATGTCTAGAAAATTTAGGCACAGGTTGGCAAACACTAAGGCAAGTAATGAAATGCTTCTAAGAACTGATATGGAATGCAAATCAGCACCACATTCCAACTCATCAATCAGTTAATGGTGACAGGTGGGAGCTCATAGCTCTTTTTCTGCAATAGGTAGCAGTGAGCTGATGACAGCATATAGCAGTAGAAATTATCCAACCTCTGTCTGCAAATTCAATTTCATTTAACTTGACATTTTTATGTCCTGTGAATTGAGTAAATGAGATTATTGCAGATCAGAACCTGTCCCTTCATTTGCATGTTAACAGTAGTTTTTTAAAATTGCCCCCTCATTTTTGATCTATCTTGAAATGATTAATCTAAAGCTCATTTTGTTACAAAGTGAAATATATGTCAGTTTTGACAGCCAGCAGAATACAATAATATAGTCATTATCTATAGTGTCACTCATAATAACCTAGTCAGATCCCCTAGCCCAGCTATTTGTTCTGGTTGTATGTTGTTACAGGTCATGGCTATATTAATAAAATATCGAAGCTATATTAATTAATTTAGAAGCTAGATTAAATAAAATATGAATTAAAACATGCAATGTTATAAATCTGTTGATTGTAAAGGAGTATTTCTGTATTTTACAAATTATTTTTTCTATCTTCTGATTCAGAAGTAGATGAAAAGAAGGAGAACAACCCCCAAGGTGAGGTAAGTTGAACAATATATTTACTATCTTCTTCATAAATTACAAAAAATAGGATGATCAATATTGCTATTACTATTAAACAACAGCTGTGAAATTCTAAGACAGCCTCCATGTAAACATTTCTACAGTTATTTTAAGACCTCTTTCACAGTGCTGTTAACTGCCCAAATCTGAGTATGCTCATTTAAGGTGAAGTGACATCTTATTCTAAAGCGATTTACCAGCAAAACACTAAAGTCACAGGACTGAAAAATTAGGGATATAAAAGGGTTTTAAATTGAATACACTGTTAGGATTAAAATAACAAGAATCTGAAACGTGGGCAGAGAAATTGGGAAATCGCTGGGAACAAGCACTAGAGTAGCGAGGCATTGAAAATACATGGCTGATGATATCAATGAGAGGCTTGTGCAAGATTGGAGCGGATGCCTCGTTTTAACAAGGGCAGTAAGCTTCCAGCATTTTGTGTGCTGTTGATTGGTAGCTTGTAGATTTTTTGTGGAGGGGGGTTGCAGGCATAAACTTAATTGTCATTTAAAGTCAGCCTATACTTCGTAAAGGAGAAGTGCACTTTGCCTGTTGTGAGATAATGACAAGCAGAGGTGCTGCAATAAGGATCCCCTGATTCTGTGACAGTGTGCTGGAGGTGTTAACATAAGAAATAGGATTGTGGCCTTAACTTCACTTTCCTGCTGACCCCCTATAAACCTTGACTCCCTTGTATATCAAAAGTCTGTCCAACTCAGACTTGAATATATTCAATGATCCAGTCTCCACTGCTCTCTGGGAAGAGAATTACAAAGATTCATGAACCTCTGGGAGAATAAATTCCTCCTCATCTCTGTCTTAAATGGGAGACCCCTTATTTTTAAACTGTGCCCCATAGTTCTAGATACCCCCACGAAGGGAAACTTCATCTCAGCATCTACCCTGTCAAGCTTTCTCACAATCTTATATGTTTCAATAAAATCACCTCTCATTCTTCTAAATTCCAATGAATATAGGCCCAACTTGCTCAAACTTTCCTCATAAGACAACCCCATTCATCTCAGGAATCAACCTAGTAACCTTCTCCGAACTGCTTCCAATTTAAGTATATCCCTCTTTAAGGAAGCAATGTTGGTGTGAGGTTATCAGGATGAGGGAGCTGCAATTTCATCCTGGTGGGAAAGAGTGTCTGAGCAATTTGCACAGCAACAGTCAGAGGTGGTGAATGCCAGGAGCATTGCACCCAGGACCTGGTTGCAATATGGGAAAAAATTCAATGATCTCACTCGTGCTGATAAGGTAAGATTCCTACTCACATCTCTCTTACTCTCACCTTAGCCCACACCACCTGTTACTTCAACACTCAGAATCCGTCCTTGCTCCACCTTCCATCACTCTTTTCCAAGAACAACACCAATAGCTTGCATTTATATAGCACTTTTAACATAGTAAAATGTGCCAACGTGCTTTACAAGAACATTATCAAACAAAATTTGGCACCGAGCCAGAAAAGAAGATATTAGGATAGATGACCAAAAGTTTGGTCCAAAAGGGAGGTTTTAAAGAGTGTCTTAAAGGAGAGGAGAGAGGGCGAGGTTTAGGGAAGGAATTCCAGATCTTCAGATCTAGGCAGCTGAAGGCACAGTGCCAATGGAGCGTTTAAAATCGGGTACGTTCAAGAGACTAGCATTAGATGAGCACAGATATCTGAGGGTTTTGGGGCCAGAGGACAGTACAAAGGTAAAGAGGGGTGAAGGCATGGAGGGATTTGAAAACAAGGACGAGAACATTAAAATCAAGGCATTGCTTGACCGGAAACCATTGTAGGTCAGCGGGTACAAGGGCAATAGGTGAACGGGATTTGGTATGAGCAAGGACATGGGCAGCCAGGACTGCATTGCAATTGTCAAGTCTGGAGGTAACAAAGGCATGATATGGAGATGGAAATAGTCGGTCTTATTGATGGCCTGTATATGTGGTTGGAAGCTCATCGTGGGACTAAATATGACTCCAAGGCTGTGAACAGTCTGGTTTAGTCTCAGATGTTGCCAATTAGAGGAATGAAGTCAGCAGCAAGGGAACAGAGTCTAGAGCAGGACCGAAGACAATGGCTTCAGTCTTCCCAATATTTAAATGGAGGAAATTTCTGCTCATCTGATGGCAGATTTGAAGGCAAGAAGACAGTACCCAAGGACCAAACAGTTAACAATATTAGCTAACATGGGGGAAGGGAAGCTGGATGGTCAGCAGTTTGGTAGGAATAGTGTCAAGGGAACAGGAGGTGGGTCACATGGACAGGATGAGCTCAGACAGAGCATGATGGGAGATAGGAGAGAAAGATGTAAGTTCAGGGCTAGAGTGGGGTGGGGGGGAGTGGGGGGGAGGGGGCCTTGGAAAAAATTTGGCCCAGTGGGCTAGGGGAAGAGAGGGAAGAGGTAGTGGCAGCTGATTGGATGGTCTGTATCAAAGAAGTGAAGAATTCTATGAGCTCCTCACACTTGTTGGAGGTGAGGGTGGAAGAGGCAGGGGTGAGGAGTTTAAGAAGATGGTTTGTAGTGGAGAAAAGAAGCTGAGGGATATCTTTGCATTCCAGGATGATCCTGGAATAGTGAGCAGCTTTGGTAGAGGTTAGCAGGACCTTAATGTGGTTAAGCCAGCTGTAGTGATGAATGGCTGAACCAGTTGTCTGCTCCAATCACAGCAGCACACCTCCGTCAATTTCCTTCACCTGCCACTGGCACACTCTACACCTGATCCTGTCCTCACATCTCTCCTCTTGCCCCTCACTTCTTTTCACACCTGTGCCATCTTTCATACAACTCTATTCTATCCTGACAGCAATGTCTTCATATCGTTTCACTGACCCACAAACTGATGCACTCATGTTCACTCCACATTGGGAAAGACTGCCATGGATATTGTGAACAGGGAGTGGGTTGGGAGAATTGCAACCAAAGAAAGTAGAGGACCTGCTTCACAGGGTGTTTGACCATCTTACCCTTTTTTTCTCTTCTCAATTAAACCTCTCCCTCACACACTGTGCATGTCAAAGTGGACCTGCTTTGAGCTCACACATGTCTCTCTCTGCTTACCCTTGTGACTAGCTGCTAACCCCTGTCCCTCTCTTCCCCTTCTCCGACAATTTTGACAGAAGCTCAGAGGTCTGCCATTTTGGCTCTACTCTGGCTTTCAAAGCAAGATGAAGACTTTGGGAAGGGGCTTCCAAAGCATCATCTCAGTGCTGGATTCTGTTCTCGTGCAGGGTAGTACAAGTGCTGAGGTGTAGTCCCATGATGGTAGCATTGAGACCATGGGAGCGGCACATGCTCTCAGATGACAGGACGCTTCCTCCCCTGATGCCCATGTTGGTGCTAGATAGCCAGCTGAGCCAGGCTACATTGGCTGCTGCTGAGATACTGTAATCTGCAGCTGGGCCCTCTATGGTCATAGCTCTTCAAGGTTGCCCACCACAGTCATCTCAAGTGTCCTCAAACCTTTCACCTCCCATGCTGTTGCCACTGGAGAAGCACCTCTTAGGAGCATCAGAATAGGCAAACAAGCACAGAAGACAGGTCCTGGGATTTGCACAAGGTTGATTTTTAGTTTTCAAGCATCACTGTGAACAAATTTGAAATGAACCATGATTGACCAGTTTGCTGCTGTGCTGCATTTTATTTTGCATTGGTGCTCATGTTTATGATTAGGGCATCCTTCAGCTAGGTATAAGGATTGGCTGTGAACTTTGGAGGGGCT
This sequence comes from Heterodontus francisci, assembly GCF_036365525.1. NCBI lineage: Eukaryota > Metazoa > Chordata > Chondrichthyes > Heterodontiformes > Heterodontidae > Heterodontus > Heterodontus francisci. The sequence goes on from NC_090377.1 coordinate 83,389,016, forward strand.
ATTGGAAGGTTGGAAGGAGGAATAATTCAACAGAAGCTATTATTGATTAGTTGCTGATGCAGAGCTGGCAGCATTTCCTTGGATGCCTGGTCTTCCTCTTCAACAAGCTCCTCCATGTCTTCTTCACAATGTGGCTCTCAGGAAATGAAAGAAGACTAGGACAATTTGGAGACCCACTTGGGGCAGTACTGAAGGGCCTTTGATTGCAGTACCGCTGAGCCTCCTTGCTCAGGTTCTTCACAGGAGTTACAGGTCAAGTGATCATGTCTCCAAGCAGCCAGCCTCTGACCCGCTGGAATGTTTGGAAGAAAGAGAAGATTGAGGGAAGGCACAGGACAAAATCATCATGAAAACGGCCAGGAAACAGGCCATAGACCATATTATTCACAGCCTGTGGTCACATATTAGCTCCACTTTGATAGAGTGGAAGCCCTTCCTTTACATGAATAATCTGGACAATGAATGTGTAGCCAATTATCCCCTGGACTTCTGGGAAACCAACAATTTGAACGAGTCCAGAACACTCTCCTCTTGCTTGATTGCCTCCATCAGGAAAGTGAAGAAATTGTTTGTCCTGGTTGAAGAGTACATCTGTTGCATGCAGAACAATGCAAATTGACTGACATTGTAGTTGTTACGTGATGCAGCATGGAATGACCGTGTGGATCAGAAATCCAATGCCATAGTTACCTCAATAGCCACAGGCAGTGCTGTGTACGCCCTGCTGAATGGCTTCAATAGTTGCTGTAACAGACGACACAGCCTGCTTGGTGAAGTGAAGGCTCCGGACACACTGCTATGCACTTGAGTTGAGGCAGTGGATCTTGTTGAGGATGACCTGTGTATTGAGGGCTCCTGTGCCTTGCCCTTCTACATTCTGCGTCTTGCATTCAATTGGGCTGGCCGCCACATAATCGCTGTCAGCAGGCCGCACAAGTGACGAGTGGCAACGCCACCCTCATCCAGTCCTGCTGCCAGGACGCATGATGGGCTGATAAAATTCAGCCCATTGGGCACCATCCAGCCAGTTTCTCCCCTATGGTTCCAAATCTAGACTCAGAAATAAAAGATTATGTAATAGCATTTTGCAATCTACCATGTAACAGTAGCTAAAATATTGATCCCTTATGGGTAAGTGTTGTGCTGAGTTCTATTAATTCTGGAAACTTCAGTGAAAATGTGAGAGCATTTGAAACACCTAACTGGATTTCTAGGAAGTGTTCATGCCCTAAATGTATTCATAAAAGAGTTTCAAATAAAAAATATATTTTCATTTTAGAGGATGAAGAGAATGTTCAGATAGTGGCATAATGTATGATCACAAGTAAAGAACAGGATATGTTTAAAAGAACAGCTAAGGTAGCATGTTCGTTGCTTCTGTTGGTGATAATAGGTTGCCACATTAACCACATTTCTGTCATTTTGGAGAGTTCATTTTTTTTAAAGGTTTATCAATATGCATCAATATACATTGCATCAATTTCTAAAACTTCTCTTAGTGTATTCCTCAGGAACTGATCAGTCTATGTGATCCTATCAATTTAATGCTATTGATGTGTTATTTTTCATTCCTAGAATGCTGAGATGTCGCCTCAACAGAGAAAGAAGAGTGTATACACACCTCCAACTATGAAAGGTACTGTTCAGGTACTGATCCAAATTCTGCTTGTGCATGTGTATGTCCATTGCTAAAGCTGACTGGAGCCCTTCTGACCCAGTTTGCCTCAACAAATATTTCCATTGTGAACTGAATTGAACTAGTTCTCATCCAATGAATGCAGTGACTAAATTAAATTTCAATGAATTGACAATAGGTGGTTCATCAACCTGCTAGATTTACACTGCAGTGACTCAATTTCACAGTGGTGGCTTTGGCATCATTATTTTGGCACTTTAACCTGGATTCAAAAGCGGATCTAAATTAACTTAGTAATTAATTCTGACTGACTTAAAGTACTTTTATCTTAGTTGATTCCTTCCGGAAAGCAGGGCAGAGGTCAAAAAGCCCAAGAGATAATTTGGTTTCTCCAACTTCAGTGCCTTCTGAATTTAGAATGGAAAGATTAAATTAGAATGGATATTGAAGGTGCCTTCTGCCACTGATACCATCACCTTGAGTGCATAATTGTTTCTGAACCAGTTGTCACATAGCCCTGTACTGGATGCATGTTCTCAAGCCTGGTCTGCACTGGCCAACTTTAGGCTTCATTCCACTCATTACAATAATATATTTCCAGCAAGGGATTTGGAACTAGGCCAATTGAGGAGAAGCAAACCCTATTTTTTGGGGGGCAGCACATTTGGGGATAAAAAACAAAATTATTTGCAATACATAAGAACTAGGAGCAGGAGTAGCCAATTCAGCCCCTCGAGCTTGCTCCGCCATTCAATACACAATCATGGCCGATCACATCTCGGCCTCAACTCCACTTTCCTGGCCGTTCTCCATAACCCTTCGACCCATTTCTAATTAAAAATCTGTCTATCTCCTCCATAAATTTACCCAATGTCCCGGCATCCACCGCACTCTGGGGCAGTGAATTCCACAGATTCACAACCCTTTGAGAGAAGAAATTTCTCCTCATCCCTGTTTTAAATTTGCTACCCCTTATCCTAAACCTGTGACCTCTTGTTCTAGATTGCCCCACCAGAGGAAACATCCTCTCTACGTCTACTTTGTCAATCCCCTTAATCATCTTATATACCTCAATTAGATCTCCTCTCATTCTTCTAAACTCCAGAGAGTAAAGGCCTAAACTGTTCAATCTCTCTTCATAAGACAAGCCCTCCATCTCTGGAATCACTCAGGAAATTAATGAATGGTTTACAAACAGGTATTTTAACCAATGCAAAACAAAGTTAAAAGATTTGAACACATTCCTTATTTAGACTTCATAATCACTGCCATTTCAGATTATAATGATTATTGTTACATAGATAATTATCATTAAAGCAAATAGTAAAAGATTAGTGCAGACTTTTAAAGAAGTTTAGTGCAGACTTTTAATAAAACAAAAAATGGGAAAACAGCTATTTTAATATTTCATTACCAATTGGACTGTGCTCCACTTAAAAATGAAATGGGTCCAATTTTAAATTCCTGATGTAAGTAAACCTTTAATCAGTTTACTTTCATTCATGATTTTAATGATCAGTGTAAGTAATATAATTGTCACATTCTTACACATGTATTATTCAGATATTTAACCCTGGTATGAGGATGTCATAGACAGTTGGCCTGTGATGAATTTCAATTATTAATCTAACTTGCCCTGAGCCTTATACTGTGGAAGTCAATATTTTCCAATAGAAACTGCTGACAAGCCACAGATGTGGCTATGGAGGCACCATTTTAGCCTCATGCATGATTTTTTGTAAAAAATGTCTGACATACACTTGCATAATGCAGATAAACATACTTCAGATGTGTATATTTAATTATCAAACACCTATCACCATTCAGTAACCCAGGAGGTAAGGCTCAAAAACACTTGCACATTCTGCTATTCATCCTACCATTTTACCAACAAATACACAAAAGGTTAAATATGCACATGTTATATGAATATAATTATTGAGATCACATACTCATTTTATATTTACTATTCAGAAATGTAATTATCCTCATATGGATATCCAATTAGCCATATGTGACTAGTGCCTAGTATGTTGGACAACACTGTTGTAAGTTACATTGTAGGTCAACAATACCCTTGTTTTTCAATTATTCCTATGTCCCAAGTGGAGCATGCAGTACAAAAATTATAGGGGATGAAATTCAGCAGTGATTCTCACATTCATCCACCATAGCTTTAGTGGAATAGCTGCAGAAGTCCTGGATAAATGTGTTAATCTTTTTCGAGGTTTCTGAGCTACGTCCATCAAAGTTACACCAGAAGAGTGGAAGAGCCTGCTTGGAAATTCACCCCCATAGTTGACAGTTGCCAAAGCCCAAGCTGATATGGCTGCATAACCTATGACCCAGATCTCCCCAAAATGGTGGTTTGATGGTGGAGTAACGTTTTGTTTGCTCCTGGGCAACAGTCAAAGCTGACACAATGGGGCTAATTTTAACTTTCAGAAATAGTGTAAACAGGATGATATTGGATCGATCACCTGTTATACACTTCTCATGATTTTGGTTTCCGTTAACTTCAGTAAAAAATAATATTGGGAGAGGTGTACAACACAGCCAATCTGATATTGCCATATTTATAATATCACCAAAATTTAAATGGATACCCGTTCCAGAATTCAGTACACATCATAAGATGCTGAAGCCATCAAGTATCTTTGTGTCACTATAAGTCCAAAACCTTGGGCCAGTAAACTTGTGCCAATAAGCAGATATAAATGCACAATCTGATTATGTCATGGCATAATGACATCACAGGTTACACATCACCAAGTTCATTCAAAAATTGCTTCCAAAATTCATTAGTTGGATTAAGCATACAAAAGGTAAAGGTTTTACTTGAGAACAAATTTACCTAGATGATTGGCATTGTAGAGTCTTAGTACAGACTTTTCCTGGATGTTAGGGTTAAAAGGACTCTTGCCAATTGGATGTTGTATTTGGACTACCCACTAGCTCTTTTTCTGTTGCCACCTGTTGCCCTTAATACGTCAATGAAAAGAGTAAGGTTGCCTAAGTTCAACCTTCTCGCTGATGATCTTGAATGACACTGTACGTTCAATTGGTAGGTATGTTTCTGTGGATTATCCCGATCCGATGAGTCTTTGTTCCTCCTTCAGGCTGAACACTCTGAGCCAAATTTTCATTCCGGGGTCGGGAACCCAATGCCCAGAACAGTTCCGGGTCCTGACTCCACACCGCGTCAGTGTCAGTGACACAATGCACTTTTCAAAGTGTCAGCCACTAATTGGCCTGAAGCCAAGTTCGGTGTTCAATTAGGGGCATAGTGTGCAGGCAGGAGGTGGGAGCTTAGTACAGAGGGATAATTTAAAAGGCAAACGGCAGCCATGACTGGGTTTGTCATTGTCTTTGGAAATGGATGAGCAGGGAGAGCAGAGGGCTGACAGTGGTTTGGGCAGCTGTCCCTTCAGGCCCTGATCGAGGCCGTGGTGGACAGGAGAACTATACTCTTCCCTCCATCCGGAAGAAGAGCTCCAGTGAGACAGAACAAGCAGGCATGGCTAGAGGTGGTCACGGATGCCAGCTGCCACACATTCCTTGTAAGAGTCCAAACACACTCTCGTCACAAAATAAAGCTTCTCAACTCCAGTAAGGACAACCCTGTGCCACTGCAATAGCAACTGAGTTTAAATCTCCCTTTTTATACTACTTTTTCACACTGCAGTCATGACTACTTGGATAAATACTTTTGTACACTTTGGCTTTCCGTACACGTGACCTCTGATGTCATGATGAGTAAATAAAGGCTTTCGGGCATTTTATGCACCACATGGAATATAGGGCTGGATTTTGTGATCAGCCCGATGGCGGGTTTCGTGGCGGGGGCCGGGGGGTGGTTACCAGAATATCAGGGAAGCATCGCCCACCACGGAATCCATTGTCAGGAATCCTGGTTCCAATTCTGCCGGGAGCAGAATAGGTCGATGACGACCTTCCCACCCAGAGCCCAAATAAGGGCCTCATCCTGCTGCTGCTTGGATCTTACCAGTGGCAGGGTGGGCCTCGGCCACGCAGGGAGGACACCTTGGAAAACAAGGCGTCCTCCCTGCGGCCTTTGGGGAGGCGGGGGTCCCTACTTCATGGGCAATTTCTGGCCCACGGAGGACCCCCTCCGGGTACAAATGTAACACCCCCCCCCCCCACAACTGGACTGCACACCCACCCCCCCAAACACCCTCACTGGGGCCTTCTGGACTGGCCCCGGTGACCCCACCTCACCTACCTCAGTGGCCATCGCATCCAGTGTCCTGTGAATGGATAGCCACTCTTGGGGGAGGAATCCCCGTCCCTATTAAGTCTTTAACTTTGATCCCAAAAGACTGGAGGATTACTCTGAGGGTCTGAAAAGTCAAGGGGCAGGGTCCCCCCCACCTTTTCAGCCCGATGCTGGGACCCCCAGCTCCTGCATAAATTCCAGCCAATAGTGTCAGAAGTGAGTAGCTGGAATGTGAGATGATTTTGTTAGCTGTAAGACACAGCAAATGTGCAAAACATCAGATTTTAAAATAACTCCTGTTGGCAACTTTTGACAGGACATCTTCAGCTGGGTAAGTTTTTATGGCTTTGAAGTTTCCAGTACCTGCTCCTGTTGACATGAAGGGAGATTTGAGGGGGAATTGACAATTCTTCCAGTCTCAGTGGCATATAAGATTGCCACAGAGTTGGATAAGAAACCTGAACATCGACTCTGTTATTGATGGGGAAGGATTGTTACTAGCTACATTGTACCCTAGATCACACTGAGGAGAAGAAACGCAAAACTGGGGAGATTTTGGAGGCCTTGAAGACTCACTTTGAACCCTTTACTAATGTCATTTATGAATGCTATGTGTTTAACACCAGAGGTCAGGAAGAGAGGGAGAATATTGATCAGTATGTGACTGTACTGAGACATCTAACTGAGTCTTGGGAATTTGGATAACTGAAGGATGATCTCATCAGAGTTAGGATTGTTTTAGTAACAAGAGATCTCACTCTGAGAACACATCGGCTGAGAGAAGCTTACTCTCAAGAAAGCTATTGACATGTGCAGAAGCTCTGAGGTGGCTAATCAAAAGCTGAAGATTATTGATGGGAGAACTGATGAGGCTGTGCACTATACTGAGAGGCAGTCCAAGTCTTCCAAGCACAAGGCAATGATGAAAAGGAAGGCCAGCAGAAAGATCAAGGCCAGAGTACTGGATGCAAATGCTGTGGAGGACACTGCAAGAAGGAAAAGGAAGCAGGTCCAGCATGGGGAATGCAGTGCTCCAACTGCAAGAAGCTGAACCACTTTGCACGCAAATATTTTGTGAGAAAGAAGAAAAACAAGCCTGGAAATATGATTAATAGAAAGATGTCGGATGATGATTCTGATGAATCACTCTACACCTAGAACATGTTGGTGCCGTAAAGTCTTGAGGTAGAAAGTTGGTTGTGACTCTTGGAATGATGACTGCAGAAGGAGAGCAACAAGCTGATGTGAAGTGTCAGATAGACACTGGTGCAACATCATAAACTTCGCAGATTTTGTGAAATTGTACAAGATGGTGACCCAAATATGGAGCAATCGAGGGTAAAGTTGAGGCTCTCTGATGGAACAATGCTCACCCCAGGAGAACAAACCAAGCTGAGAGTCCAATGGAACAGGAAGAAAGAAGAACTTCACTTCCAGATAGTGGACACTAAGCAAACACCCCTCATCTCAGCTGTAACAAGTCAAAAGCTTGGACTGGTAAGTCTCCATGTACCAGAAGAGATTTGCAGTGTTTCACATAACACCGAGCCATTGACGACTGAACAAATCCTGACAGATTACAACGATGTTTTCACAGGTCTTGAGAACCTTTCTGGTGAATATCATCTTGAAGTAGATGAGAACGTGAGGTCAACTCAACATCTTCTGAGGAGAGTTCCAGCTGCCCTCAAGTCGAGCCTGAAAGACAAGATAGAGGAGCTTGAAAAGATGGGAGTAATCAAGAAGGTGACAACTCTTACAGACTGGATTAGCAACATGGTAGCAGTGAAAAAATCTGAAAAGTTGAGAGTGTGTTTAGATCCAAAGGACTTCAATAAAGCTTTGAAGAGATCTCACTACCCTATATCAACCATTAAAGAGATTCTACCTCAACTTGCCAAGGCAAAGGTCTTTCCTATCTTAGATGCTCAGGATGGATACTGGCAATTGAAGCTGGATGAAAGCAGCATCTTTCTGACTAATTTCTGGACAGCGTTTGGGAGGTACAGATTGTTGTGTGTGCTGTTTGGCATTTCTACTGCTCTGGAAGAATACTAACACATAGCATGAGATAGTCAATGGTTTACCAGGAGTGGAAGCAATTGCGGATTCCAGTCTATGGATATGGAAATATGATGGAAGATGCCATCGTAGACCATTATTTGAATCTAGTGAGACTGTTTGAGAGAGCTCGCCAGAGGAACCTGAAGCTGAACAGATATGAAATGACTGCCCAAGGAGGCATCTTGTACAAAGAGACTAGGGTCATTATCCCTAAAGAGCTGAGAAAAGAGATGCTGAAGCACATCCACGCAAGCCATCAAGGAATCGGGTCTAGTCTGAGGAAGGCAAACATGAGCCATGAGATTAAGGACCACATCAGTCAGTGCAATGTTTGCAATGAATATCAGGCTGAGCAAGCTAAAGAGCCTCTCATGACTCATAATATCCCATACAGACCATGGATGAAACTTGGAGTAGACCTCTCGACTCTCACTGGAACTGATTATCTCACCACAGTCGACTACCATTTGGACTACTGGGAATTAGAACAACTGATGTCAACAATTACCAGTGAGATTGTAGAACACCTGAAAGCACACTTCAGTCTTCATGGCATTCCCGACATTGGGATGCGTGACAATGGCCCTCAGTTCATGAGCGAAGAATTCAGATGCTTCATGATGTGTGGTTTAGCACTACACATCATCTCCACACTACCCCCAGTCAAATGGAAAGGCTGAGGCAACGATGAAAATTGCCAAAAGGATAATAAAGAAATCTACTAGATCCGGCACAGCTGTGTACAAAGTGGAGGAGCAGCCTACTGAAGGCATGGGAAGTAGTCCAGTGACTAATGTCATGCCGCACCCAGACAACTCTTCCAACAGCTAAGAAACCACTGAAGCCAGAGGTAGTAACAAATGTGAGGGACAAGATCATAATGAAACGACAGAAAGTCAAAAGTCACTTTGATAAAACTGCCAAATCGTTGCCAGAGCTGAGAGTTGGACAGCCAGTCAGAGTGCAAACATTCAACGCACTCAAGAAAAATAAGCCCACTTGGCAACTTGGGACTTGCATGAAGAAGTTGTCACTTCGATCATACTAAGTGAAGGTGAAGGATTACATCTATCATCGCAACCGCAGATATCTACTTTCAACCGGAGAAGATGCTCCTTCACAGCAAATGGCTGAACTGAACAAGGAACTGAATGACCATCAGTCCTAGAGGTTAACTGCACTCCAACCAGCACAACAGATGAGCAGCAACATTTACCACAGCAACAACATACTCCAGAAAAGGAACACCAGCAACATCACCCAAGGAACCAGCAGACGCCAGACTAACAGCCAATAACAACTTGCACATGCACCATAAAGGGATCTGAATGCTTTAAAGATCATGTGTGAAACGTTTGTGTCGGGACAGACAGATTTGAAAAGAAAAGAAAGAACAGACATTTCTTTTTATGAAAAGGGGGAGGTTTGGATAAATATTTTTGTACACTTTGGCTTGCCTTACACATGTGACCTCTGATGTCATGATATGTAAATAATGCCATTTTACATACATAATACAAATGGCTCCTCACTGTGTTCCCAACAGCTATGCCCAAAAGTGTCCCAGACCTTCTGCTCTCCGTGCTTGCCATTTGAAAATTGCTAACTGTTGCTCCCAATACTCCCAACAAGCTCCACAATGATCTCAACAAGCAATTAATTGGAGGCATGCAGGTTGCTGGCTCCTGCCTTCCACCGTCCCTTTGAAAATCGTGTCACTGAGAAACCGCACCTGGACTTGCCCTCTGTCTCTGATGATACTCCCTCTGGTGTTCCAATTAACAGTTAAAACATTCTCCATGTTGGGGAAAGAAGACCAATGATTGGAATTTGAATTGAAAACTTCTGAAAAAATGTAGGAAGGGAAGAGGAAGAGTCCATCATTCTTTGTCCTTAAAGCTGCCAAATGCACCACATATACATATATACATATACATATCCAAAAATATACATAACCAAACTAACCAGTGTATTTAACAATCTAATATGAAAGAAACATTGATTTGTCTTATGAATGCAATGAGAATAAGAATTTCCAGACAATAATATGGCTGCAAAACAAACCTTTAACATTTGTAAAACAGCTATAAAACACTGCAACTGTGTTTAGACTTTGCTTGCCCTATCTGACAAATGTCTTGGACAGTGTAGCAAACAATGACCCAGTTGTGATAGAACTTTGTCAAAAGTCTCAGGTGTTTCCAGGTTCACTATCCCGTCTGTGCTGAGTCAGCTGATTCCAGTGTGGTATCTGATATTGCTGCAGATTGTCTAAGGTTATCAAGGTTGGGTGGAAAGGTTTCGGACTACTGTTCACTGAAAAGTATTAGACGAATATTGAACTAGACTGTGATGACTTCATGGCCACAATGTCTGTCAATATTCAGACATCAAGAAAACAGTCACATGTATGAAGTATTGTTTGAGTAAGATACCAGAGGGCACCTGCTGCATGAATCAGCACAAACAAAAGATGAGAGGACAATATTGGAGAAACAAATCTCCTGTATCCCAAAAAGATAATGGTTACTGGCTTTGTGTGATTGCTAACAATTTCAAATATTCTTGGCACAATGTAAGCTTTGAAAATATGTTTGAATAATGGCTAAATGGATCAGATTTCTGTGATAAGTGCACTTGTATATGATTCATATTTTTCATTTTTTATAGTCGTCGCTTCATAGTTTCCATTAGATGACTTTCAGCATTATAATGTTAAAGCAGATTTCTACACTCCTTGCTTTTAGCTGCATAGTTCACTGTAATGAGAGACTTTACACTGTGTGATTGCCAATGTGATCAACATATAAAGGAATTGATGAAGCAACGGAATGTTTGTAAAAGAGAAGGCTGAGGCATATAGTGACAAGGTGGATATGTGGACTTGAGATCAAAGAGACAGACTTGTAGGCCTTAATAATAGTTTCCTGTTTCTGAAAAACCATGGATGAGTTAGAGCTCGAGAAGGCCATAGACCGCCTAGCAAACAGAAGGGCAACCGGCAAGGATGTAATCACAGCCGAACTGCTCAAGAATGGAAAGTCTGATCACTTGCCACACCTATATGACCTCCTCCTTCTCTGATGAAAAATAGGCTCCGTTCCACATGAGATGCGTGGCGCCAAAATCATCACAACTATACAAAAACAATGGCGACCGAGGATTTCACTTCTCACCATCTCAGGGAAGGCCTTTGTTAGGGTTATACTTAAAAGACTCCATTTACTTGCAGATCAAATGTACCCAAAAGCACAGTGCTGTTTCCATGCCAGCAGATCTACTGTGGACAGGATCTTCTCTATACGCCAGCTACAAGAAAAGTGAAGGGCTCACGAAGGCATTCAACATCGTCAGCAGAACAGGGCTGTACAAGATTTTGGGGAAAATTGGCTGTTCACCAAAACTCCTCAGTCTCATGCGCTCCTTCCTTGACAACATGCTCTGCATTGTACAGTTTTATGGCTCCACTTCTGACAGCTTCAGAGTGAAAAATGGATTGAAACAGGGTTGTGTCCTAGCCCTCACTCCATTTGGTATCTTCTTCTCCATGCTCCTGACCTTCGTCTTCCCTGCAGATATGGAAGGACTGTACTTGCACACGAGATCAGATGGCAATCTCTGCAATCTATCAAGGCTGAAAGCGAAGACAAAAACACATTGCATCCTGATCAGAGAACTCCTCTACACTGATGATGCTGCACTAGTCACCCAGACAGAAACTCAGCTACAAAGAGTAGCTAATGGACTGTCTCTCCCATGCCTGTAACTTGTTCTCCCTGATTATAAGCATCAAGAAAACTGTGGTCATGGGACAAGGTGTTGCATCTCTGCCCCGATCACACTAAATAACACCCTATTGTTATGATCAGGTGAGAAAGGTGGCTGGGGGTCCCTTTTAGCCTTCGCCTGGTCTTACCGTAACAGGGTTTTACTTTAAACACACTGTGTTTTTAACTCTCCCTTGATGAATCCTTGTTCACCACTTTCTAATTATAGGGCAAAGAAACCAGCACAGACAGGTTTTCTTAGGTTTAAAGAAGAAAAGTTGAAATTTATTAAACTTGAACAAACTCTAATTCGGTTGATGCCTAGGGATATACAACGCACCCATGCTAGCATGCATATGCGATACACACATGCAAATAGAGACAGAAAAGAGCAGAAGGAAAAAATAAAGTGGAAAAGTTTGAGGCAATATCTGAAGAGTTTTTGTTAAGGTTCTTCGCGCTCACTGTAGAGTCCTTGATTGTAGGTAGATCTTGCTTTTCGTTGGGGCCCAATATTCTTCTTAAACCTTGTTACTGTAGGAGACTTTTCGCTCTTGGGGTTCATGTGTCTTCAATGGATTCAGAGGCTTGTGAGAAAGAGATGGGAGCACTCAGGAGAGATCTTCTCAGTCCAGGAGCTAACAGTCTTTCCTCAGTTCAAACTCTCTGTGGCCAGTTCAAAAGAAAACCCTGGAATGGCCAGTTAGTCATGTGACCAACTGGTCGAAGCAGTCCTGGCCCCTGGGGATTGCATCACCCCAGCAGGCCCTGGAATGCGCTTCCCACCCCCTCACTGTTGGGTGAAGAACATCCATTGTGGGTTGAATGTGTCAGGGAATGATCCTTTGTCCTTCCAAATACTGTCTGTTAATATGCAAATGTCTTTTCCAGACACGGCTGGTCTGTTTAACAAGTCATTTCCTTGCTCCAGCAACAGTTAAAAATCAATAGAAACATAGAAGCATATAAAATAGGAGCAGGAGTAGGCCATTCGGCCATTCGGGCCTGCTCCGCCATTCAAAAACGATCATGGCTGATCGTCTAATTCAGTAGCCTTTTCCCACTTTCTCCCCATATCCCTTGATCCCTTTGGCATTAAGAAATATATCTATCTCCTGCTTGAATATATTTAATGGCTTGGCCTCCACTGCCTTGTGTGGTAGAGAATTCCGCAGGTTCACCACCCTCTGAGTGAAGACATTTCTCCTCATCTCAGTTCTAAATGGCATATCCCATATCCTGAGAATGTGACCCCTGTTTCTGGACTCCCCAGCCATCGGGAATATCCACCCTGCATCTAGCCTGTCTAGACCTGTTATAATTTAATAGGTTTCTATGAGATCCCCTCTCATTCTTCTAAACTCCAATGAATATAGGCCTCGTCGACTCAATCTCTCCTCATACATCAATCCTGCCATCCCAGGAATCAGCCTAGTAAATCTTCTTTGCACTCCCTCCATGGCAAGAACATCCTTCCTCAGATAAGGAGACCAAAACTGCATACAATACTCTAGATGTGGTCTCAACAAGGCCCTGTATAACTGCAGCAAGACATCCTTGCTCCTGTACTCAAATCTTCTTGCAATGAAGGCCAACATACCATTCGCCTTCCTAATTGCTTGCTACACCTGAATACTTGCTTTCAGTGACTGGTGTACAAGGACACCCAGGTCTCGTTGCACCTCCCCCTTTCCCAATCTATCACCATTCAGATAATCTGCCTTTCTGTTTTTACAACCAAAGTGGATAAACTCATTTATCCCCATTATACTGCATCTGCCATGCATTTGCCCACTCATCCAAATTGTCCAAATCATATTGGAGCCTCTTTGCATCTTCCTCACAGCTCACATTTCCCCAGCTTTGTGTCGTCTGCAAACTTGGAAATGTTACATTTAGTTCCCTCATCCAAGTCATTATTATATATTGTGAATAGCTGGAGCCCTATCACTGATCCCTGCAGTACCCCACTAGTCACTGCCTGCCACCTGGAAAAAGACCGGTTTTTTCCTACTCGCTGTTTCCTGTCTGTCAACCAATTCTCAATCCATGTCAGTATATTACCCCCAATCCCATGTGCTTTAATTTTGCACACTAACTTCTTATATGGGACCTTATCAAAAGCCTTCTGAAAATCCAAATACACCACATCGACTGGTTTTCCCTTATCTATTCTACTAGTTACATCAATGTTCAATACAAAATTAATGCGCCTCCTTCTTGGGCTAGCATGACACTATGGAAGTGGTTAGCAAATTCTGCTTCCTCTGGCCTATGGTGACAAACAGTCTGTCCTTTAATGCAGAGCTCAATACATGCATAGGGAAAGCAGCTACCACCTTTGGCCAACTCATGAAACACATAAGGAATAACACCAAGCTGTCCCTTAGGACCAAGCTAATGGTTTATAAGTCTGTTCTCAGAACCTTACTGTATGGCTGTGAAACATGGGTGACTTGCAGTTACCAGGTAAAGAAGCTGAACAATTTCCATCTTTGCTGTCTGCGGCGCATTACGGGTATATTCCGACAGGACAAAATCACAAATGCGGCAGTCTTTGTAAAGGCAGAGCTATCAAGTGTGTTAGCAATAATCAAACAGAAGCGGCTTTGGTAGATTGGGCACGTACACAGGATGGAAGATGATCATATACCCAAGGACATCCTGTATGGTGAGGTAGCCGGAGCCAGACGACCAGTGGGGTGTCCAAAGCTCTGCTTCAAGATGCCTGCAAGCGTGACATGAAGGCTCCAAATGTCGACTATCGCACCTGGGAGTCACTAGCTGACGAAAGAGGGAAATATCGACACCACTTGTGGGCTGGCATGAACCACCACCATGACCAATGGCTACAGCAGCTTGGCAACAGGCGCCAATGCCATAAGCAACAACCCAAAACATCACTTGGCAGCTTCATATGCGGCACTTGTGGCAAAACCTGCCTCTCAAGGATTGGGCTCCACAGCCATCAGCAAAGATGCACCATACGACGACAGTCCATCTAAATGTATTGTTTGCTGTCTGTCCATCATCTTTCGTAGATGGAAGGATGCCAACAAAGGATATATGGACTTGAGATCAAAGAGACAGACTTGTAGGGCCTAATAATAGTTTTCTGTTTCTGAAACTTACGTTCCTATATTCAAAGCCGTTACTACAAATGGATATCAGTCCAGAAGTAACATTAACATATTATTAAGAAATTACAGGTTGAACAGCCTAGTGGAATCACAATTGAACTGCAATTTGGCAAAGATATTCAGATATTAGGCCATACCAGTTTTCTCATACAAAGATTTTTTACTTGTGCAACATTAGGAAATATCTAGTGAAAATGAGATGCAAGTAGTACATTAAAGCAACATTTTCACTTATTTATGACATTAAATCTGAATGATGCAGTTTGACTTATCATGCAAATAAGAAAAAGCATGAATTAGCAAAGTTAAGCCTATCTGTTTAGGCAACAATTGTGTTGCAAATGGCCTTGCATTTTTGGACACTGACCACTAATGTAATCAATGAACAAACCATATCTATAGTGTTTCCCCTTTTGCATTGTGCACTTTCAGAATATCTATTGGACTCAAATAGTTTTGTTTTGTATGTTTAAAATGAAATACAATCAAAAAGGTCTAATTCAGCTGAGTGTGAAATCCCCAATATCAAGATATTTGAAATGGATGATGTGCAATTGCTATAGAAAGAAACTTGCATTGATACAATACCTTATTTCAAAGCACTTCACACTATCAATTACTTAAAAGCAGAGATATCCAAATTATAGTCTAGGAGTCGTTTAGTCTTATTGCACTTTTATTTCTTCCTGATTGAATTTTGGGGACTGGATGTTTGTTCATTGTTGAGTAATAGTGGGGACACCAAGATTTTTATTTTACATTTGTTCTTAGTATATGGGTAATACTGGCAAAGCTGCATTTTTCTGCCCATTCCTACATGGGGCCCTGACGTTGACCCAACAATAATGAAGGAATGGCAGTATATGTCCAAGTCACAATGATGTGTGATGTTCCAATAACATTGCTGATCCTGTCTTTCCAGATGATAAAGGTAATGGGGATGGGAGATACTGTTAAACTAAGTTTGGTGAATTTCTGCAGTGCATCCTGCAGATACTACATACTGCAACTACAGCAGAGAATGTGCATATTGAATCCTAGGGTAGGGTTGATGATCAAGCAAATTGCTATATTTTAAATCCATCACACTACTGACTTTAGGCTGGTAGAAACTTTGGGAGGTCCAGAGATGAGCTACTTATCACTTCTGCCCTGGTCTTGTAGCCATGTTGTTGATATCATTGGTCAATGGTGACCCTCGTAATGTTGATGGTGGGGGACTCAGTGATGGTTGTGTCCTTGAAGGTTGGGAAAGATGGTCGAGCCTTTCCTTGTTGGAGAAAATCATTAGCTGATCTGTTGTGAATGTTGCCTGCCTATTTTAATTTCAAACCTGAATGTTGTTCAGGTGTTGCTGTTACTGGCATTAATGCTTCATTATCAGACTATTTGTGAATGAAGGTGAACATTGTAGAATTACCTGAGATCAACCCCATTTCTGATGTTATGATGAACGAAAAGACACTGATGAAGCAGCTGTAGATGGTTAGAGGCCAACATTAATTGTCCATCCTTAATTGTCCTTGAGAAGGTGGTGGTGAGCTGTTTTCTTGAACCGCTGTAATCTGTGTGGTAAAAGTATGCCCACAGAGCAGTTTGGTAGGGAGTTCCAGAATTTTGACCCAGTGACAATGAAAGAACAGTGATATATTTCAAAGTCAGGATGGTTTGTGATTTAGAGGTGGTGGCATTCCCATGCGCCTGCTGCCCTTGTTCTTCTAGGTGGTACAGGCCGCAGGTCTGAGGTGTTGTCGAGGAAGCCTTTCTGAGGTGCCACAGTGCATCTCATGGATAGTACACACTGCAATCACAGTATGCTGACAGTGGAAGGAGTGAACGTTTAGGATTGGGTGCCAAACAAGCAGATGGCGTCTAGCCTCTTGAGTGTTGTTGGAGCGACATTCATTTAGGCAATTGGAGACTATTCCATCAGTCTTCTAACTTGCACCTTATAGATAATGGAAAGGCTTTGGGAAGGCAGGAGGTGCGTCACTTACCACAGAATACCCAACCTCTGACCTGTTCTTGTAGCCACAGTATTAATGTGGCTGGGCCAATTAAATCTTTGGCAATGGTGATGTTGATGGTGGGGGATTCGGCAATGATAATGCCATTTCCCTGAGGAATTCTTCTAACGATATCCTACATCTTCAAATATTAGGCTCCAACAACCACAACCATCGGTTTTTATTAACAACTTCAGATTTATGCAAATTATTGAGAATGTGAATTTAAACTTTACATGTTTCCATTGGATCCATGGTACACACTAAAGCAGATATAAAGACAAAAATATTCAGCTTTAAACTGACTGTTGTCATGAAGGCAAACATGGCCACATTTCTGTGCATATTGACAGCAATGAGGTAAATACCCTGTTCATCTGTTATCTTTGGTGATTATTGGTTATAGTAGAGATATTTGACTAAAACAGAAGAACATCCTGCTGTCCTTCAGTAGTGCTTTTTAATGTCTACCTGAACCACCGAATAGGCAGATAGTGCCTCAGGTTAATGTTCTATCTGAAGGACAGGATTCTCAACACATCAGTGTTCCCTTAGTACATTACGCAAGTGTCAGCTTAATTACAATGTGTGACTTCTTCCATTCCAGAAGGGATCGGGCTACCAGTTGAGTGATGCACACCTATTTTTTTAAAAGTAGGTTGTTGCAATAAATATTGTAAATATTTGCCTAAAGAAAAATTATGTATAGAATGTGCTAATGTTTAATTAATAAAATATCCTTGCCAAAAAATTAGTTCAGTCCTATGGTATATGAGCAGTATTAGATATTTTATTTTTTTAAATTAGCATTGGCACTAGTATTGTGATAAGTGCCTTCTTTGGGTCAGAGCACAAATGTTGAATTTTATATTCCTTTCTGTCATGTCATTGTATGCCATGAACATTATGTGGCTGCTGGCTAATGTGGTAGAACCATTATTCTAAAGTGACATGTTACTTTAAGAGTGAATGGATCATCTCGTCAATTCTTTGTTGCCAGAAAGGTTTTGAATAGACAAGTAAAATAAAGAGTAAAGTAATTATAAAATTGCAACAGGCAATGGTTGGCTGTAGTTAAGATACTGTATGCAGTTATGCATGCCCCATTATAAAAAGGATATTAAAAGCCATGCAGTGCGTACAGCGAGGATGCAGCAGGATGATCCTTAGGTAAAAGGAGAGAACTTCTGAAAATAATTGTACTCAGACAGAATAATTAAGAGGAGAATTTTTAAATTATGAACAGTACAATAGAGAAAATGTTTTTTATCCTCTGGTTTGGGAGTTAGTGACAAGAGGTCATCAATTTAAAATTATTACTTAGAGGATGATAAGAGAGAAGTTAGGAAAAATAATTTTTTGCTGAAGGCTTTGGAGCATGGATTGCTTTGCCACAGGGAATAGTTGGGACAAAGACTACTGCACCTTTTAAGGGAAGAGTGGATAACCAGAGAAAGATAGGAAGGTAAGGAGAAAGAGGGAAAGTGGAATTTGGATTGCTGTGGCAAAGTGAGGGCATAGACATAACAGCCAAATGGCCTCCTTCTGTGCCATAAATGTCTATAGTAAATAAAAAACAAAATAAAGCAATAAATATGATAGAGCACATTATTGCACCAATCAAGCCATGGCTTCATGTGTTTCTTCATGGCATGGCTGTGACCAGAAACCACAGCATCAGTGCCTAAATTCTATGTTGGCTATGATAGTCTGTACACACTCTGCTTCTTTACATATTCTTGTCACATTGCCCTCTGCTTTGAACGCAATTGAATTTACTGCTTTTTTTTTACCTCCTTTCTTATTTTATTACAGTTACGCAATGGCACACAAAGGCCAGCAGTGGAGACTTACATGTATTAAGGATTTTTAATGCCCCTATGTCTGTTTTAGCACTGGCCTTCACTTTATACCAGAACAACTACTACTGTGGGTAAAATGCATACATAAACTTATTATCTGAAGGAGATTTAGAAGTAAAGGAATCCTGATTATAGATTTTTAAAAATTAAAATAGTGGCTAAATTATTAAAAGATCATTCAACTACAAATGGCCTGATTAACTTTTAAATTAGGTATTATCTCACTATATAACACAATAATAGGCAATAAATTAAATTAATTCAGTAATTAAATGGAACAAATAGAGTCAAATAATGCTTTAACCTACATTTTGGCTAAATTACAGTTATAAATCTCTAATTTTGTTTTTAAATTTCTCAAGTTTTTAGACATTGTTAGCTTTACATGTCTTGCAGTTCCTTCCCAGAATACTAGTGTTTTAATTTAGGATGAAAGCCAACCAGTTTGCACGATGGGAATACTGAGGTTTAATTACATCCTTGTCCATTGGCAACCACTTACTATCTTTAATTGTATATGTACCACTCAGTGTTCCTATATATCATTAAAGATGATTTGAATTGCCATTAGTATTATTTGTTTTAGATGGTGGTGTTCTTCCACTTCTGGGAGTGAATGTGTAAATGATATAGTTGGTAAGATAATATTGATAAGAGTGTGGTCAGACCTCAAAGTGTCATATTATGTTACTGATACTTTCGTAATCCCAGATCCTTTTGTGGTAGCAGAATATATGAAACCAAAGGTTATATTCTCTAAATAAACGTGCTATCGGCTTCCCTTCAGATTCTACATTGGTGATACTCCTGCGTTTAAGCATATTTGTGGATTGTCCTACATTCTAATTGGCTTCTAATCCTTCTTTCACCTTCAAATGAGGATACAATGGCCTATGTGATGGTGTGTTACAGGCCATAGATTTTTTTTTAACTGCCTTCTTCCCTACTTTTCTCCTAACTGCATTCCTGTTAGAGTAAGGCTCCATACCTTGCATTGCATTATTACCAGGCTAACGTCGATTTATCAGGAGTTATTCTTTTCAACATTTTGAAGATGTGAATAAATAACAATATCCTACTTAGATGTGCACTGTAGGAGAGAATTGAGGAAAGATTAGTCAATTGGTATCTTCAGCCTCTGCTTTTCTGCCTCAGTTGGCCAACCTAAGCTCAATGACTTCCTATGGGATGTGTGCACATGCATCATTGCTTCATTTATTTATACACACATTAAGTTTCTTCTGACTCAGTTTTCAACTGCTGCAACAAGAGTGTTTTTCCCAGATTTTTTAAATCAATTTTAATGCCTACACTTTTCCTAATGGCATTCCTGTTAGGATAAGGTTCCATGGTGTTGATAGCACCCCAGTGGGCATTCTTTAGGTTTGAATGTGAGAAGGCTATTCACCTATACAGGCTAACGTATCTAAACTTGATCCTGCTCCGCACAAAAACTAATCATATGGACCTTCCAGAAGACGGGGTAACTGGATAACAATCAGAGGCAGCAATCTTGGTTGATCTTTCTCTTCCTAGCCTGGATGCTGGTGCTAACTGTTGTATCTCTGCTGACACTCCAGCTGAAGTTAGCTGACTAAATATAAATTGGAAATCAATCATGAAACTTGAAAGGATGAGGTACATGCTGACATTTCTGACAGAACAATTGAGGGACAATGTTGCTTTGTCCAAAAGACTTCTAGGAACTATCCAGAAAGATGCTCCAGAATTCAAAGCAATGTTTGCACTACTCACGTTCATATACGTGAAGTACAATGAAAAATTACTTTTTACTATATTGGCCTAGTAATATGAGGAAACAAACAGGCCGCAGGGATTGATCCCTGAGTCTGAGCAGATATACACATGGCCTCAGGCCTCATTATCATCAAACTGGTGAGCTTGGGACACCCAAAGGATGTCCCTGGGCAGCTTTCCTGAGATGATTGGGCCATAGTGTCGCCAGCAGCGATCCTCAGGTAAGTCATTAAAGGGAGAGGGCATCTGAGGGATTGGAGAGGGCATCTGCGGGAATTGGGAGAGGACATCTGTGAGGATTGGTCGAGCGGCATCTGTGCAAGAATTGGGAGAGGAACATCTGTGAGGATCAGGAGTGGAGCAGGGATTGGGAAAGGAGCATCTTTGGCTGGATTGACAACAAAAACCAGCAGACAACCTGGAGAGCCAGCGAGAGACCCGTGTTGCTTCCTTTGGGGAAGGCTGTTGAATGATAAGCCAATCAAGCACTTGAGAGGCCACCAGCAGGCCTTTCCTGGGGGCAGGAAGTCCCTCTTGCTGAGAGCTGCCAGCCAATCAGAGTCCGGCAGCTCTTTTGCTCAGCACGCCACTGGGGAGGTGGGGCTGCTGCCGGAATGGCACCCATCAGAGGTCCAGGATTGTGAAGTGATTCAGAGCAGAGCTAAGTTATGGTGGGGGTGGGGGAGAGGGTTTCGTGGGGTAGGGGTCACAGGGGAGGGGTACTACTGCCCTTCCCGATGGCAGATTCCTTGATCAGGCCTTTGAACAAGGGATCTCCTCTGGGAGACCATAACTTTGCATGTTGTGCTCCCACATAGCAACAGGCCTGCCTGCCACTAGGTTAATACCAGTGGTGGCAGTAAAGTGCCCTTAATTGGGCATTAATTGCCGCTTAAGGGCCTCAATTGGCGGCAGGGCGGGAAGGGCATCATTGGGCTTAATTGGGTGGAGGCAGGAAGGTGACACGGTCCCCACCTTCCACCATTCCGCCCGATTAAATGCTCTTCCCGCCTTCGCTACGGGGAGAGTGTAAGTTACTGTCCACTTTCTTCTCTAAATATCAGCAATATGAACAAATGATGCAAACTTGTTTTAAAAGGAAGAGCCCAAATAAGCAGTGAGTAGCTCAGTAACAGAATCCAGCAAGATCCCAGGTTGGATCTCTGATCTGTGCTGAGTTTTCAGACGTAAGTCAGGATAATGGTTAGTGATGGTTCAGTGATGCTGGCTTAGGAAGCTTTCTGTTCATGATTGGTATTGATTGATACTATGTGATATACGGTGAATGTACATGTTTGTAAATTGTAGCTGAGGACTGACCAGGCTTGATTGTGATCCCTAATGACTGAATAACCTGCTGATACTCAGCACCAAGGCTCAAACATGAATAATGGCAGTTTAGATGACTGTCTGCTACCTATTGAACTATACCCCATCAATGAGTCAATGCCTTTAGGAAGAGGGGAGGTACATTTTTTTTATTCATTCATGGGATGTCGGTGTCGCTGGCCAGACCAGCATTTATTGCCCTTGAGAAGATGGTGGTGGAGGGAATCCTATAATTGAAATGTAACTATAGATGCATTCTGTTTAAAGGGTATAGGTCAATTAATAGACCCAGTAGAAGGGAACATTTGTTCAAATGCTAATTTTTCCTTGCTTCATAGGCACAATCACAGCCAGTGATAACTATTTGAATGGATCTGGTATGCTCACCTGGGAGGAGATTGTATCTTCTTATCACCTGAATCAAATGTGGAATTAGAAATTGTGAAATGACTTCAATTATTGACTACTTAAAGGATATATTACTGCCAATTAAAATCATGCAAAGCATTCAGTAAGCTTAGTGAACAAGAATGACTAGATTAGGGAAAACAGTTTGCTCACCTGAGGAGTCTTCACTATTGTATCTGTTGAATGCCAGGTTTGCAACAAACTTCTGATGTTAGTTGAAACCAAAAGTCTAATATACAAAGAGGTTAGACAGTGTTTGGATTGATTAACCAGTGTTTATTGGAACATTATACATTAGCTGGTCTGAATGAGAAGTGTGTGCTATGAGAAAATCTGTATTTAGATATTTTATCTCAGGAAAAATGCCATTTTGGGCACTTGCTTAAGACAGATTCACTTCCATTTCGCATTGTCAGTGGAAATAAGGATTTGTTTCACATTCACAAGATAATATGTTTTTATTAGTTATAAAAAGTGCTGTTATTTTAGCTGTTGCGTTGAATTCTTATGATAACAACATTTTATTCTGATATGACAGTATTTACTAGTTGCATATAGCACAGTGACATAATATGTTTTTATTCAGACTCAATCTAAGCCTTGGAAATAAGAATAAATTGGCCATACTGGCAACGTCTCTAATCGTATTGATCTGCACATTAGGGTGGGACAAAGGCTGCATTGTGGTTCTCAGAACTATACCAAGGGGATACCTGTCTGACAGTGATGTGCATGGGACTCCTATATCCTGAATAGTTCAGTAACTATTAGAGCAAATGCTTTTCGGCATTTCCAGTAAATGTCCAGAGTGAGTCGTTTGCAATTTTACTCAGAATGAAAATGTTGTACTTACATAAGGCAGCTTAGCATGTAAGTCCTCTTTTTGAAGACTATTGCTTAGCTATTTTTTCAATAGCAATGCACAAATGACATACATGCATGTTAAAATTTACTACTTCATTGTAAACATTCAAGGTAGAGATGAATAAATAGGTATCCAAATGGCCTCTGAAGTGATCAATGGTTAATTTTTTGATTATGCAGACATTGCCTGCTTTATGGAAACAGGTGTGAGAACAAGTTGCTGAATAATAATATAGAATTATCAAGTTTATTTAATTTGCAAAATTTTTAGAAATTGCACTTCCAACATATTTTACAAGAATTCAGTTTGGTTTGGGTGTCTCGTCATCACCTTTTGCCAGAAACCTGCTAAGACCTTCAAATGTAAATTAATTTCATACACAGCTAAAACAAGTAACTGCATTCTGGCTAGCATGAACTAATTATTAAACCAAGTGCTCTTGTTGAAGCAGAACTTCAGTTGCTGGTGGAGCACCATCTTCAGAAACAGGAGCAGCCGGAGCAGGATTACTCTGAAAGTGACCCCAGCTGTCTAGACGAGCTCAGCCCTATGATGACTGAGTGCTGTCACAGCAATGGAGCCCCTGCTTTCTTGGCAGACACAGACTGGGGCCCTCTCAACTGCTGTGAACACATCAGCAATCAAACGGGCATCAAACTCCTACTAAATGCCGAGGACCACCCAGGCAACAGCTCTATTGGTGGTAAGTCAATGGCAGTTCTAGAATTTCGCTCCCGCCATCAATAAATGTAATCACCATATAAGCTTCTCGATGATTCCATGAGAGACCATGTTATCAAAGAGCTGAGGCCACTTCTCATTGACCTATTTAGTTCCATTTGCAGCTGTGTAGCCATCAGATTCTAGCGATCTCTTGTTTTGCAATGGTGCTACATTTTTGAATACTTTCAACAACCCATTCCGATATTAAAATTTGAATATAGTTTTCTGTTTATACAGCCATTTTTCATTTTTCTTACATCAATGACATTTCATACTTGTGAAGAATTTTGAGAATAAAAGTCACATTTGAGGGAGATTATTGAATATCAAAATGTAGCACAATTAGTAATTAACAATCTTGACAAATTTACTGAGAACCCCTATCAACCACAGTTGCCACAATAAAAGGTTTTAAAAACAATTCACATCTTGAACTATGTATTTTGTATGTCAAAAAAAAAATCTATGATTTTTCTATGGAGAACATGGCTCACATTTCTAATATTCTCATAAAAAGTCATAGATATGCCATGTCATTTTTTTTGAAATAAGTTAATTCAAATTACTTTTCACTGACTTAGTCTGCAACAATGCAGAAAGTATGACAAATAAGTTTAAACTGTGGAGATAATTTTCACTTTCACAGCTTGTGCAGTAAACTGGAACAGATGTCAATGGAAAAGTGGATGGGTTCTATAATGAGTCGTGTAGGCTAAAATTACACCTTTTGTTTTAAGGCTTCATATTAAAAAGTGGCCTAAAATTTTCATTACATTTTGTAATGACCTGCAATAGATTCAATAAAGGCTCAGTTTGGAAATATGATATTTTGAAGATCAGTGTCTAAAAGAAGAATGAAGTCTAACGAACAGTGACATTGGCATGTGAAGTGATTGAAATGTAAGGGTAATACTTCAGGGCACCCCCTCCCCTTACTGAAGACTTAGAACAGAGTTTTCCAGTTCAGTTTCAAGCGAATGAAACTCAATGCATGTAGAATACATTGCAGTTCCTTAAGGGTTTAATGGGAATGTTTAATGCTACTTTTAAAGTGTATTACTGGAATTCTTTAAAACACTTTTTGCTTTTGCTGTTAGCAGGTACCTCCTGCCAAACTTTAAAACCATGATGTGATTTTAATTAGCATAGGAACAGAATGTCTCTGCATATGTCAATAATGTTCTGGCATTATGCCAAATCAATATATTTCAACTCTTGGCATTTAGATCTGAAACAGAGCACCCCTATCATGTCTATGATTGGTTCTTAGCTCTAGTTGATGTTCTCAAACACAAGTACTAATCCAATCATAATGCGTAATCACTAAAAGGCATTTTCAGATATTGATTGTTCATAACTGATTATCTACATCAGTATTGGTAGTAATCATTACTAATCAATTAATCATTGCACACACAGTCTCTCTGATTTAATTGCATATGAACTTGTACAAGTGAGCTCTGCTTAAATGAGACAGCTGACTAAAATACTCACTAAAATCACTGAATCTTGTCTATGGGATCTAAAAGCCATCCAGATCACTTAAAATCTTGTTTCCCCAGAATTCCCTCAGCCACACTGAGTCACTCTAAGAGTAACATCATGTCACTGTACAAGTTTACTGTTATGTCTTCAAAACTGTACTATTTAACTATCAAAAAAATCGACTGTACATGCAGCATGACAAAAAATGCTGGTACAGAACTAGAAACAAGTCCGTGCGTGTGCTGATTCAGATAGGCTTTCATAATGTTATCTCAATTTGTAACAAAAAGAAAATCTCACTGATTCACGCTGATATCTGGCTGAGGGAACTATAACTTTGTTATGTAGATTAATTGGTTAGTAGTCTTTTACAGTGTTATCATTATATCTTTTGATTTTCCTAATAAATTTACAGCACTTTTTAATGGAGTAAGTTCACAGTATTTGTAGTATCATTTGCATCAAGATTTGTTGCACCAATCATTTGGAAATTAGTACTAACAAGAACTTTCTGAAAGTATTCTGACAGCATAAATAATATCCAAAATTAATACAAACTGTATTAGTACAATATATGGTCGCTTAGTGAAAGTGCTGCTTCATCTAAACATATCTTGTGTTAGAATAATTTATGCAGTATAGGTACATTTTAAAAATTTAATTGAAAAAATAAGCTGCAATGTAATATTGAACAATAAATATCAGGAAGATAAGGCTTTTAAAAATGATTAGAATTCTTTTTCATCTGGTTATACTCTTTATACCATGGGGAAGATAAGATATACAATCTTGGAAATTAAATCAATGCCTGTCCCTTTGAGACTTTCCTACATAACCAATTTGTGTTTTTCCTTAAAATAAAAGCAAAATACTGCGGATGCTGGAAATCTGAAACAAAAACGAGAAATGCTGGAATCACTCAGCAGGTCTGGCAGCATCTGTGGAAAGAGAAGCAGAGTTAACGTTTCGGGTGAGTTCCGAAGAAGGGTCACTGACCCGAAATGTTAACTCTGCTTCTCTTTCCACAGATGCTGCCAGACCTGCTGAGTGATTCCAGCATTTCTTGTTTTTGTTGTTTTTCCTTACTGAGTGTATAAAATGTTTATTTTCAGCTAATTACCACAATCAGCATTAAACTACAATGTGGCCTATTCCAATGTGGCTGTGTCGTGTCTCTTGTTTTGCAAAGTTTTGAAATAAAAGAAGACACTTCTCTAATGTTTTCTGCCATTCTGTGCTTTCAAACCCAGCATGAAATGCTGAAAACTTTTGCCATTCATTGAGCCATTCATTGACTGTTATGCAGAGTGCAAGAATTTTGTATCTTGTAGAACATTTAATATGTTTAAGATAGGACAAAGAAAGGAGGCTCTAGAGGCTCAGTGGGGTAGATTTTGACTTTGTGTGATAGTGTTAAATGGTGATAGTAGGTCAGCAGCCCATTTTACATCTCTGCCAAAATCATAAATCCAAAATGAGGTTGGGCAACTTTAGATTTGTTCTATATGCTTTGCAAAGAGGTTTACTGAATTAAAGCCCAAATGTCCCTGTTGAAGAAAGGATTCATCATATAAGCAGGCAGCTTGCGAGTGCAGCTGCAAATTGTACTCAACTTTGGAAGAAAATTAGAGAATATGCACCATATCAAAGAAGTAAAATGAACACCAAATATCGGAATAACCTTCCATTTCAAAATTGATATATTCTAGGATGTGAAAGTCTGATATAGTATTCCTATTGATGGATTTGAAAATGTCATATAACTATAAATAAACTGGCAGAAGCCACTCAGAATAGATATATTTTATCCATTTTCCTCCTAGGGAATTTACAAAGCTTTCTGCAAAGTGGATATCAGGTTCAACTACTTATTGCAAATATTCAGCAGGGAGACATTCTATTTGGTGTTCGAACAATGAGCTGATAAATCAAAGGCAATGTAGCACAGACTATTGGTGAAATATTCCAAGATCCTCAAAACACGAGGCACCTCCTGGCCCCTTAAAAATGTTCCCAACTGTTGCTGGTCTCTCTATTCTGCTCCCCAGGATTACTTCCCCTAACTTTAAGGTCCCATTTCCTGCTCCGCTATACTGCCAGATTTCATATTGCACCCTCCAGCCCAAAAGGGGATGGCAATGGGTCAAGTAAAGAAACAAAAGATGAGTATAGAGGAATTGTAAGTAGGAAAAATAGAATCATCACCAACAGCAGCTGTCCAAAAAAAAAGGGCATAGGTTATGATCTAAAATTGTTGAACTCAATGTTAAGTCCAGAAGACTGTAAAGTGCCTAATGGAAAAGTGAGGTGCTATTCCATCAGCTTCTGTAGAATTTCATTGGAACACTGCAGGAGGCCAAGAAGAGACAGGTCATAGCGGGAGTGGAGCAGAGAATTAAAATGACAGGCAATCAGAGGCTCAGGCTTGAGAGCTGAATGAAGGTGTTCCACAAAGCCATCACCCAATCTGCTTTTGGTCTCTCCAGTGTAGAGGAGACCGCATCATGAGTTGCAAATACAGTATACTAAATTGAAAGAAGTACACACAGGTTACTGTTTCACCTGGAAGGAGTGTTTGTGACCTTCAACACCAAAAAGGGAGGAGGTAAAAGGCAAGTTTTGCATCTACTGTTCTTGCATGGGAAGGTGTTGTTGGAAGGGGAGGGCATGTTGGAGGTGATTGTGGAGTGGACCAGGGTGTCAGAGGGAATGGTCCCTTCAGAATGCTGAAAGGGGAGGGGAAGATGTGTTGGTGGTGACGTTATGCTGGAGATGGTGGAAATGGCGGCGGATGATCTGTTGAATATGGAGGCTGGTGGGGTGGAAGCTCAGCACAAGGGGAACCCTATCATGGTTTTGGGAGGGAGGTAAAGGGATGAGAGTAGAAGTGCGGGAAATGGGACAGACATGATCGAAGGCCCTATCAACCAGGAGGAAGTGAATCCTCAGTTGAAGAGAAAGAAAGACGTATGGGAAGCACTCCGACCTCTCAGTCCTTCACCTCCTACACTGTTCTAATGAAGCGTAAAGAACAGTATCTCACCTTTCAAACAGGTGCTTTACAAAGTACTGGAATCGACATTGAGTTCAACAATTGCATAACCACCGGTCCCATTTTTTCATACAGAAGCTGTTGGTGAGCATTCTGCTATTGCTGTTTACATCACCTAAACCCATTCTTTGTTTCTTTTCTTTTCCCATTACCGCCCCACTTCTACCTTGCACCATCATCCCTTTTGGCATTTCATCTCTCCTTCCTTCTACCCTCTCACAGATCATCCCTTTTATTCATTTCTCCACTCCCTCTCTGTGCCTCTGTACTTGTTCCTGTTACACCTCTAATATTCTGATGAAAAGTCATCAACCTGAAACATTAACTTTATTTCTCTGTTCACAGATGCTGTCTGACCTGCTGAGTATTTCCACCATTTTCTGTTTGAATTTCAGATTTCCAGCATCTATGGCTGTAAAACTATCTAAAAAAAAACCTTCCTATCTGCTTTGAAAGTGATGCTATTTAATTTGGTGTCCTAAATTTCAAACTCCTCAGGAATGCTCTGTAGCTCAGGCAAACACCAAAATGCTATTCTATCAAATTGTGGCTGCAGCCATTGAGATCTTTTATTCATTCTTGCAATCTGGGTACCATTGGCAAGGCCATTTCTATGCCCCCCAGTGCTCTGCTAACTATTGCCATTAGCCACCCTCACTAAGATCATTTGAGTTGATGTAATGTATAGTTTATTACATTTTGATAAGTCATAAGCTGAAAAAACAGCAGATAATGATTCATCTTATATTAATTTTAATTATAAAAACTAATGCCGGGAGATAATATCTATCTAGTCACAACTTACAGCTGGGTGATCATAACACAGGTCATCATTTTATGACAGGGTAGGGACAGGAATTAAGCCAAATGTTGCAGGATGAATTCTATTCACTTTGGCCAGCATTGATTCCCGAATCTGCATTATTCTGCATCTAACTTTTTTTAAAACCTACTCAGACCAGGCCTTAATTTAATATCAAATTGTAAGATGAAAGTGGATTGATATCTTATGCAATCTATTATGTATAAAAATCACTGATAGTGCTGCAACATTCTATTTCAAAATGCATTGAAAATTTCCTGTCAGATTCTGTCGATGACGTAATCCATTTTAAAACTGTCAACATTTGTCTGTCTGCAAGACAACATTGGGATAGGTCTTTACAATATGGTTAAGTGCTCTGCCTCTGTTTTTGAGCTAATGTTGCTGAGCCAGATTCCCCAACACAGGGTCTGATACAGAGGTATCTTTAGCTTAACAGAACAGGAACAGTAAGTTCAATTTTAAAAAAAAAAACACATATTGTAATAAATGTTTAGCTTTGGACAGGGGAATATAATGTAAACTGTTTTTAATGCAACACTCTCAATAATCACTCATGTGGTCTTCCCCTGATAGTGCAATTGCATCCCTGCCTCACCCATTCAATGATTTCTCATTTTAATCCTTCCTCTGCAAAATATGGCTGTGATTTCCACTCGCACCTTCAGTTCTACTCCAATATGCTCTTGCTGACTGTCCACTCACTTGTCTAATTGATGCCAGTCTCTAAATATATTCGGTCCTTAATGTGACAAAGAATCAGTTTTAGCTCACAATAGTATTCTCACCTAAAATAAAAACAGAAAGTGCTGGAAATACTCACCTCTGAGTCAGAAGTTCATGGGTTCAAGTCTCACTCCAGAGACTTGAACACATAATTCAAGCTGACATTTCATTGCAATACTGAGGGAATGCTGCACTGTTGAAGGTGCTGTCCTTCAGATGAGATGTTAAACCCAGGTTCCGCCTGCCCTATCAGTTGGATGTAAAATATCTTATACTATTCAAGAAGAACAAGTTCTCCTGGTGTCCTAACCAACACTCATCTCTCAACCAACACCTCCAAAAACAAATTCTCAGCTCATTTAACTGATTGTTATTTATTGGACCATGCAGTGAAAAACGTGGCTGCTATGCTTCCTTACATTGCAACAGTACCTACACTTCAGAAATACTTTATTAGCTAGGAAGCATTTTGGGACATCCTTAAGTCTGGAAAGGCACCATATAAATGAATGTTCTTTCTTCCTTTCATTCCCACTAAAAATGGTCCTGCCCCACCTTCTGTCCTAGAAATTGTTGCCCCATTCAAAGTGTTCCTGGGCACAGCAAGCTTGCCTCCACCCTCACTGAGTGTGTTCCTGGGAACTCAATTCATCTCCCAACAGAGAATGTTGTAAGCCCATCAGCACATTGCTGATTTGGTTAACTCCCTCCTCTCCCCAAACCCATGAACCCTTCTGTTGGTATTCCTGTAGCAGCCATGAAAAATTCTCTGACCGCTAAGAAACTGTAGAAGGACTACAGCCCCCACCGAATTGCCAATACCACCCCCAATACCCAATGTTACTTTGATTGGACCAAGTTGCAATTGACAGTGTTTGTCAGGCATATTACAAGGATATATCACAAGCCCACAGCTCTGCCTGTACCCACCCCAACCAGAGTTTCCAGAGCTCGCCCACCCCACATTTGTCAATCAGCACCAATCCCCTGATTAGAGAGTTTACTGAATTACTCCTTCCTCTTATACCTGCTGAGAAAGTTTCACACTGCTCATGTCTTTGTTCCCCTATTTCTTCCCTCCTCACCCACCTTCACCTCACCGTCCGCATCTCCATCCCCTTCTCTCCCTTTCCCTCTTTCTTCTTCCCCTTCCATTTCTGTTCTACATCCTCCTTTTCCTCACACATCTTCTTCCACTCTCTTCCTCCTTTCTCTATCCACTCTCTTCTCCTCCTCTTTCATCCTTCCGTTTCCTTTCTCCTCCAGTGCCCTCTCTCCTTTTTTTATCTCCTATTCCATTATTTCCTTCCACCTCCTCTTCCTCTCCTGGCCTTCACATCCCATCCCTTCCTCTACCCCCTTTCTTTTCCCATTCTCTGTCCTACTCCCCCTTCGTTCCTCCCACCTCCACCTTGATGCAATTATTCCCCTACCCTCTAATCCTGCTTATCCTGAATACTGTATTTTGTACTTACATAACTGGCATCAGGCTAAACACCATCCACAAAAATATTGTTGCCCCCAGGGGAAGGAATGCCAAATTGGACTTAACATTTACAAAACAGTTACGGTTTGACACAGGATGGTGAATTGCCACCATGAGAAATGGTTCTGCCAAGCTATGAATTGGATTTGAAAACTGACTTGGGGAAGAAACACTGGAGACAAAAAATGAACATATCTTAGAATAATTAGATAAATATTACCGTACATGAAACATCATTCAGCAGCCATACGAACATTCAAACAAATACACACATATGAATATACGAATTAGGAGCAGGAGTAGGCCCCTTGAGCCTGCTCCACCATTACACAAGATCATGGTTGATCTGATTGTAACCTTGACTCCACATTTCCACCTTCTAAACTCCAGCGGATGCAAGTCTAGTCTGTTCAACCTTTCCTCATTAGACAACCCGCCCAATCCAGATATTAGTCTAGTAAACCTTCTCTGAACTGCTTCCAATGCATTTACATCCTTCCTTAAATAAGGAGACCAATACTGTGCACAGTACCCCAGATGTGGTCTCATCAGTGCCCTGTATAACTGAAGCATAACCTCCCTACTTTTGTATTCAATTCCCCTCATAATAACTGATAATATTCTATTCGCTTTCTGAATTACTTGCTGAGCCTGCATTCTAACCTTTTGCGATTCATGCATTAGGACACCCAGATCCCTCTGTATCTCAGAGCTCTGCAATCTCTCACCATTTAGCTAATATGCTTCTTTTTAACTCTTCCTGTAAAAATGGACAATTTCACATTTGCCAGATCTTTGTTCACTCACTTAACTTATCTATGTCCCTTTGTAGCCTCCTTATGTTGTGATGACCAAGGTGAGAGGAGTGCACTGTCTTTTCTAATTCCACTTCTCCACAGGTCACAACATATATTTAAATGTTTACCCAGTCACCGATACAGTCAATCATAAACTCTACTCTTTATCCCAAAATAAAATACACCAACCAGGTTTCTTTGATAAACAACAAAATTAACAGTTTAATATAAAACAAGACTTAACTAGTAACGAAGCAAAACATTAACACACAGTGAAATATGAAAGTTCCTTTTTACTTTAGCTCGCTCGCTCGCTCTCTCTCTCTCTCTCTCTCTCTCTCTCTCACACACACACACACCAATTAAACAAAAAATAGAGATTTTCTCTTTAGAGCTCTGTTACAAAAAAAAGACCAAAAAGAATACTTTGGCCGAATATTTGCTAATTCCTGAAGAAAAAAGAGGAGATATGGAAAGATGTCAGTTATCCCTTTTTGGTTTGGCGTCCGAAATACATGTACACGGCTGTCACTGGGACTTTTCTAGAACAGTTCTTTGCAGGCGATGTTGCAGATCAGTTTGGCAGACTTTCCAGGAGAAATACAGCAACAGGGGTTTCTGGCAGGCCTTTCAGGAGAAATGCAGCATCCGTTTTTCTATTTCTTACACTTGATTCACAGCAAGTTCTCAGAGATGGAAGAGAGTGCTGATGGTGACTGTTCTCTTGGCTGGTTTTCTCCAACTGCCTTCAAAACCATTCACACCCTAACACATCATCCAAAGTGAAACCAAAAACAATATCTCCAGAGTCAAGATTCCTGACCCCTATAAATCTTGACCTATCACTTCTCAGCAAACATCTCCCCTTTGTCCAAGGTTCATGTTGTTTATTTATCTTAATTGGTGAAAGGTGGTGTCTAGTAGAGTTTTTAGCACTCCTTGATTCTTCCAGTAAGTACATACGAATGTATGAATTAGGAGCAGGAGTGGGGCTCTTAGCCCTTCAAGCCTGCTCCACCATTCAATAAGTTCACGGCTGAACTGATTACTCCACATTTCTACCTACCCCGATAATCTTCCACCCCCTTGCTTATCAAGAAACAATCTACCTCTGCCTTAAAAATATTCAAAGACTCTGCTTCCACTACCTTTTGAGGAAGAGAATTCCAAAGACTCACGACCCTCTGAGAGAAAACATTCTCCTCATCTCTGTCTTAAATGGACGCCCCCCTATTTTTAAACAGTGACCCTAGTTCTAGATTCTCCCACAAGAGGAAACATCCTTTCCACATCCACCCTGTCAAGACCCCTCAGGATCTTATATGTTTCAATCAAATGGCCTCTTACTCTTCTAAATTCCAGCAGATACAAGCCTAGCCTGTCCAATCTTTCCTCGTAAGACAGCCCGCCCATTCCAGGTAATAGTCTAGTAAACCTTCTCTGTACTGCCTCCAACGCATTTACATCAATCCTTAAATAAGGAGACCAGTACTGTACACAGTACTCCAGATGTGGTCTCACCAATGTCCTGTGTAGCTAAAGCATAACCTCCCTATTTTTGTATTCAGTTCCCCTCGGGATAAACGATAACATTCTATTAGCTTTCTCAATTACATGCTGTACCTGCATATTAACTTTTGTGATTTATGCACTAGGACATCCAGATCCCTCTGCATCTCTTTGCAATTTCTCACCTTTTAGATAATATGCTTTTTTATTCTTCCTGCCAAAGTGGACAATTTCACACTTTCCTACATTATACTCCATTTGCCAGGTCTTTGCCCACTCACTTAGCCTATCTATATCCCTTTGTAGCCCCCTACGTCCCTTTCACAAGTTACATTCCTACCTATCTTTGTGTCATCAGCAAATTTAATAACTATACCTTCAGTCCCTTCATCTAAGTCATTTATCTAAATTGTAAAAAGTTGAGGCCCCAGCACAGATCCCTGTGGCACACCACTCATTACATCTTGCCAACCAGAAAATGACCCATTTATGCCTACTCTCTATTTCCTGTTAGCTAGCCAATCATCTATCCATGCCAATATGTTACCCCCTACACCATGAGCTTTTATTTTTTTGCAATAACCTTTGATGTGGCACCTTATCAAATGCCTTCTGGAAATCTAAGTACAATACATCCAACGGTTCCCCTTTATCCACAGCACATGTAACTCCCTCAAACTCCAATAATTTGATTAAACATGATTTTCTTTTCACAAAACCATGTTGACTCTGCCTGATTACCTTGAATTTTTCTAAATACCCTGCTATAACGTCTTTAATAATAGCTTCTAACATTTTCCCTAAGACAGATGTTAAGCTAATTGGCCTGTAATTTCCTGCTTTCTGTCTTCCCCCTTTTTGAAGAAAGGGGTTACATTCGCTATTTTCCAATCTAACGGAACCTTTCCCAAATCTAGGGAATTTTGGAAAATTAAAACAATGCATCAACTACCTCACTAGCCACTTCTTTTAAGACCCTAGGATGAAGTCTATCAGACCCGGGGACTTGTCAGCCCATAGCTCCAACAATTTGTTCAGTACCACTTCCCTGGTGATTGTAATTTTCTTGAGTTCCTCCCACCCTTCTACTTCCTGACTTACAGCTAATATTGGAATGTTACTTGTATCTTCAAGTGAAGACTGATGTAAAATACCTGTTCAATTCATCTGCAACCTCCTTATTATCCATTATTATTTCCCCAGACTCACTTTCTATAGGATCAACACTCATTTTGTTAACCCTTTTCTTTTTTAAATATCTATAGAAACTCTTGCTATTTGTCTTTAAATTTCTAGCTAGCTTTCTCTTGTACTCTAATTTTACCTTCCTTATCAATCTTTTAGTCATTCTTTTCTGTTTTTTATATTCTGTCCAATCTTCTGACCTGCCTCCCATCTTTGCGCAATTATAGGTTTTTTCTTGAAGTTTGATACCATCTTTAACTGTTTTAGTTAATCACGGATGGCGGGTCCCACCCTTGGAATTTTTCTTTCTCGTTGAAATGTATCTATTCTGTGTATTCTGAAATATCCCCTTAAATGTCTGCCACTACATCTCCCTTAAGCTAATTTGCCAGTTCACTTTAGCTAGCTCTGCTTTCAGTCCCTCATAATTGCCCTTATTTACGTGCAAACTACTAGTCTTGGACCCATTCTTCTCTCCCTCAAACGGAATGTAAAATTCAATCATATTATGGATTGCTGCTACCTAGGGGCGCCTTAACTATGAGGTCATTAATTAATCCTATCTTGTTGCACAATACCAGGTCTAGTATAGCCTGCTCTCTGGTTGGCTCCAGAACGTTCTGTTCCAAGAAATTATCCCGAAAACATTTTATGTGCTTCTCATCTTGGCGACCTCTGCCCAACTGATTTTTCCAGTCTATATATGTGGGTTAAAATCCCCCATAATTATCGCTGTACCTTTCTGAAAAACTGCCATTATTTCTTCCTTTATACCGTCCTACAGTTTGGTAAATGTTAGATGGCCTGTATACCACTCCCACAAGTGACTTCTTGCCTTTATGATTTCTCATCTCTACCCAAACTGCTTCTACATCCTGGTTTCCTGAACTTGGGTCAACCCTCTCTATTGTGCTAATACCATAATTAATTACCAGAGCTACCCTCCACCTTTTCCTAGCTTCCTGTCCTTCCTAAATGCCATGTACCCTTCAATATTCAGGTCTCAGTCTATGTCATCCTGCAGCCATGTCTCTGTAATGGCTATCAGATCGTACTTATTTATTTCTATTTGCGCTCTCAGTTCATTTGCTCTGTTTCAAATGCTACGAGTGCATTTATATACAAAGCCTTTAGTTTTGTCCTTTTATTTTGTAACCTCTAACCTTATCTGTTGATTTACTCTTAAATTTGTAGGCTCTGTCCCTTCCTGTCACAGTCTGTTTATCATTTTCCATATTCATACCTTTCTCTCTAGCCTTGTCTCTACTCCTTGATTTACCATATCTTCCCAAATTTGATCCCTTGCCCCCACTATTCAGTTTAAAACCCTTTCTACTTCCCTAGTTATGCAGCTCACTAGAACACCGGCCCCAGCATAGTTCAGGTGTAGACCGTCCCAATGGTACAGCCACCACTTTCCCCAGTACTGCTGCCAGCACCCCACAAACTGGAACCCACTTCTACCACACCAGTCTTTGAGCCATGCATTAATTTCTCTAATCTTATTTGCCCTATGCCAATTTGCATGTGGCTCAGGTAATAATCCAGAGATTATTACCTTTGAGGTTCTGCTTCTTAATTTGGTGCCTAGTTCCCCATACTGACTATGCAGAACCTCTTTCTTTGTCCTGC
This sequence comes from Heterodontus francisci, assembly GCF_036365525.1. NCBI lineage: Eukaryota > Metazoa > Chordata > Chondrichthyes > Heterodontiformes > Heterodontidae > Heterodontus > Heterodontus francisci. The sequence continues at coordinate 83,425,506 of NC_090377.1, forward strand.
CTATGTTGTTGGTACCTATATGGACAATGATGACTGGATCCTCCTCCTCCCACTGTAAGTTCCTCTCCAGCTCTGAGCAGATGTCCCGAACCCTGGCATCGGGCAGGCAACATAGCCACCTGGCGCCTCACTCTTTGCTCCATAGAACAGTGTCAATCCCCCCTAACTATACTGTCCCCTACTACCACTACATTCATTTTTTCTCCCTCCACTTGAATGGCTTTCTGTACCATGGTGCCATGGTCAGGTTGCTCATCCACCCTGCAGCCCCCACTCTCATCCAAACAAGCTGAAAGAACCTCAAACCTGTTGGACAATCACAAAGGCTGAGGCTCCTGCGCTCCTGTCCTCTGGGTCCCCTTACCTGCCTCCACTGCAGCCACACTGTCCTGTCCCTGACCACCGACCAAATCAGAAGACCCTATTCTAAGGGGTGTGACCGCCTCCTGGTACAAAATGTCCAGGTAACTTTCCCCCTCCCTGATGTGTTGCAGTGTCTGCAGCTTGCACTCCAGTTCAATGGCTCTGAGCCAAAGCTCTTCGAGCCGCATACATTTACTGCAGACGTAAATGCCCTGGATCACACTGGTATCCAGAAGCTCCCACAAGCTGCAGCGTGACACATCACTTGTCCTGCCATCCTTAATGTGTTTCCAGTTAAGTGTCCTTTCATTGAACTGTCAACAACAAAGCAAAATCCAGCTTCTATGAAATCTTCAGCCTTCTCCACAAATCCATCTCCACAATTTAAATATAAGTCCTCAAAAAAAATTTAACAAAAAATATAGAAACACCATCATAACAATGTCCTCCTCCCAACTTACTTCCCTACCTGTCTTTGTGTCATCAGTATATTTAGCAAGCATACCTTCAGTTCCTTCATCTAAATCATTTATATAAATTGTAAAAAGTTGAGGCTCCAGCACTGATCCCTGCAGCATACCACTCATTACATCTCGCTAACCAGAAAATGACCCATTTTTGCCTACTGTCTGTTTCCTGTTAGCTAACCAATTTTCTATCCATGCCCGTATGTTACCTCCTACACCATTAACTTTTTATTTTCTGCAATAACCTTTGATGTGGCATCTTATCAAATGCCTTCTGTAAATCTAAGTACAATACTCGTTCCCCTTTATCTACAACACATGTTACTTCTTCAAGGAACTCCAATAAATTGGTTAAACATGATTTCCCTTTCACAAAACCATGTTGACTTTGCCTGATTATCTTGAATTTCTCTAAGTGCCCTGCTTTAATGACTTTAATAATAGCTTCTAATATTTTCCCTAAGACATATGTTAAGCTAACTAGCCTGTAGTTTCCTGTTTTCTGTCTCCTTCCTTTTTGTCACAATCTGAGGTTCTTTGTCGAGACAAATAGATGACAGTGATAATCAAGCTGTAATATCACAACACCACACCACAGGCTACATGTTCATAAAGAAAAAAGCAATGATTTCCTTTTGCACTTTCTCAGAATTAAACAGAAGGCTTTGGGAGGATTTGCTTGCCAAAGATAGCGGGGTGGGGTGCTTTAGCTGCAGGTGAAATGGATGCTAGATCCAAAGAAACATTGGTGTTTTTTGAAGGGGTAACTGAGAGGGTTGATGTGGTGTACATGGACTTTCAAAAGGCATTTGATACAGTGCCATACAATAGACTTGTGAGTAAAGTTATAGCTTATGGAATAAAAGGGACAGTAGCAACTTGGATATGAAATTGGCTGTGTGGCAGGAAACAGAGTGTAGTGGTTAATGGATGTTTTTCGGGTGGGAAGAAGGTTTGTAGTGGAGTTCCCCAGGGGTCAGTGTTGGACCCTTGCTCTTCCTGATATATATTAATGACTTAGACCTTAGTGTGCAGGGCACTATTTCAAAATTTGTGAATGATACAAAACCTGGAAGCATTGTGAACTGTGAGGAGGATAGTATAGAACTTCAAAAGGACATAGACAAGCTGGCAGAATGGGTGGACAAGTGGCTGAAGTAGTTCAATGGATAGAAATATGATGTGATTCATTTTGGTAAGAAGAACATGGAAAGACAATATAAAATAAAGGGTACAACCCTAAAGGGGGTGCAGGAGCAGAGGGACTTGGGTGTATTTGCGTATAAGTCATTGAAGGTGGCAGGACAGATTGAGAGAGCGGGTAACAGCATAGAGTACAAGAGCAAGGAGGTTATGGTAAACTTGTATGAGACACTAGTTTGGCCTCAGCTGGAGTACTGCGTCCAGTTCTGGGTGGCACATTTAAAGAAAAATGTGAAGGCACTGGAAAAGTGCAGAAAAGATTCACAAGAACAATTCCAAGGATGAGGAACTTCATTTACGAAGATAGATTGGAGAGACTGTTTCTTTGGAGAAGAGAAGGCTGAAAGGAGATCTGATAGAGGTATTCAAAATCATGAGGGATCTGGACAGAGTAGATAGGAAGAAACTGTTCCCACTCGTGAAAGGATCAAGAACGAGAATGGACAGATTTAAGGTAATTTGCAAAAGAAGCAATGGCGACATGAGGAAAAGCATTTTCCATGCAGCGAGTGGTTAGGATCTGGAATGCACTGCCAGAGACTGTGGTGGAGGCAGGTTCAATCGAGGTATTCAAAAGGGAATTAGACTGTTACCTGAAAAGGTAGAATATTCAAGGTTATGGGGAGAAGGCGGAGCAATAGTACTAAATTAATTGCTCACTCGGACAGCCAGTGCAGGTATAATGGGCTGAATGGTCTCCTTCTGTGCTGTAACAATTCTGTGATTCTGAATAGCCATACCCTCGTACAACATGGAGAAATGCTCAGGTGAGCAGAATGTTTAGAGAACCCATGTATTTCATCAATTGTGACCAGCCCCATGCCGTATGTAATGCGGTTAAAAAAAAACATTTGAGAATGTATCTGATTAATTGCAATGCACTGCCAATGTCCTCCTTCATGAGTTGCTTTTCTTAGAGGCCCTAGGATGTTGAAGGCAGGAATTGGAGCCTTAACAGGACCTCTGCCCCTTGTGGCTGTCAGTATACTACCACTTGAAAGTCCCTGAGGAATATCTGACAACAGTGAGTGGGTCCTTCTGCACTCAGCAGCTGATTACAGGCCCGAAACCAGATCCTCATCACAAAAATGTACCAGCTGCATTTCCCTCGGGCCCCATGGGGAGGGGGGGGGGGGGGTGGGCATGCTGGGCACTGCAGCCTTACCAACTGCATAGAAATGATGGTGGGTGACATTAAATTTACTTTAAGTACCACCCAGCAGCTACTGATAATACAGAAGAGGCACTGGGGTCTGCTAGGAGGGCTCAAAACCTGAAGGCCACAGGGACCCAGTGGGTAAGTTTTTTTTATTATTTATGTAAAGTTGGTTTTAATTTTTACATTTTGTAATTTTTTTGTAAAGCTTTTTTCAAGTTTCCATGAGTTTTTTTAAACTGTCTTCAAATTTCTTTAAATGTTTTTTTAAAAATTTGTAATTAAGTTTAAAAAATATTTGCATGTAGTTTTGAAGTACTTTCACCATACTTTTTGGTTTTAAGGATGAAGATTGGACAGTGGGAACCACTGTGGTTTCCCTAGGGGTCTTCCTGTTCTTCATAGAGGAGAAGGATTAGGAGGACGACAGTAGAGATGCTAGGCTGAAAGGGGATGGTAGGTGATGTCCAGACTTTGCATGTTGGTACTCATGCCTCAGCTTCTCCAAATGCTGGAAGGCTACATCACCATGATGATTGGCAATGCTATAGAAGGCTACATTGCCCTCACAAAGCATGACTGAATTGTACCAGCTGCCAGATAGCTTGGGCACAACTCATATGGGGGACCTTCAGCTAAGGCCTAAGTCCATTGTCAAATTTATGCTCCCATCACAGTCATCTTTCGGCGACAAACTCAATTCAGATGCTTGCTGACATTAAGAGACTCTCAATAACTTCCAAAGTTGCCATTTGGAAATTTTTCACAATGCATTTCCCCATTCTGTCTCAAATCAGAGTACAAAATCTTAGTGACAAAAACATCTGATAAACAAATATGACAGTGGATCCTTCTTGTGCTGACCCTTACAATATTAACCTACTTCTCCTATATTGGCCAGAGGTTTTGCGATGGCTCACTGATGATTTAAAAGAGTAAAGTAGAGAGTGTGATCTCCAGAGGACTGTCCGTAGCAGATGTGAGGTGACTCTCCTCCAAGACCACCTCCGTCCACATACTTAGCTCATGCCTTTTGTGGACCTGGTTCACTTGGGACCTAAAAGCTGGGCCCTCTGTTGCTTCATTACAGACCATCACAACTAAACTTAAATTTGTGGGCATGATGCCTGAAGAAACACCAGCATGAGAGAATTGAGGTTTATTTGAGTTATATTTTGAATTGGCTGGCAGTTCTTGGGAGTCGGCCACCATCCTTAATAGGCACTGCAGCCCCGGTGGTGGCCTTTTAATTGGCCAGTGGGGAAGATGTCTCTTTGGATCCCGCTGCTGACCTAAGCGGGTCACGTCCCACTTTCAGCCGCAGCAGCAGGACCTCAGCTGTCCTGGTAAAATTCAGCCAATTGTTTACAATCACTTAGAAGCAAACCCAGTAGGTAGTGGTCATTCTCAGAGAAAACTCCTGGATCAGCCCCACTTTAGTAAAGGAGGTGAGCTCCCAACCCTTATCAGCCTGGCATTCGGAGCTCATCAGGTGGAGATAGTGGACGGAAAAGATTTACAGTGTTCAAGAAAGGGTACATGGAGGCAGAAAACTTGGCCTATGGACCAGTGATGGAATGGCACAGCACTTAAACCCTTTGTTTGATGGCTGGCAAGGTGGAGGTGCTGTTGCATGGATGAAAGGAGTGTTGCCCTTTTTAACTATTTCAGGTACCCACCCCAGAGCACAGTAGGGCAGCATGCCTGACATGAATTAGTGGCCAGCTTTAACACTGCATGCCCTGCTCACAAGAGCTAGGACCAGGTGTACAAAACAAGACTGCATCTTAAAGAAGCTGCCCAAATAAGGTTGTGCCGCATTCCATTTGCCAGGTGCATTGCCCACATATGCAAGGCACAAAGTATTGATGGGGAACTTGTTGCATTCTTACTGCTGGCACAGAAGTGCACTAGGGAGATAGGAAAACCAGTGCTGGAAGGTTCAATATGAGGGCATCCCTTTTGGACCAACAAATGATAGATCTGAGTATTTTAGAAAAGGTGAAAAGGGGAGGAAATTTTGCCAAAGCTATACAAATCCCTGGTTAGACCACATCTGAAGTACTGTGTACAGTTCTGGGCATCACACCTTAGTATGGCTGGAGTAGCCTTTGGAAGAGTGCAACACAGATTCAGGAGAATGTTACCAGGTCTCTGAGGAGAAATTACATAAATTAGGCTTATATTCCCTGGAATATAAAAAGATTAACTCATGATTTGATTGCGGCTTTAAGGATTTTGAAAGGAATTGATAGGGTAACTGGAGATAATTTTTTGCGATTGGCAGGAAGCTTAGGACAAGGAGACATAACCTTAAAAATGAACCCGGCCATTTAGGATAGAAGTTAGGAAACTTCACACAAATTGTGGTAAAAATGTGGGATTTTTGTCCACAAGGAGCAATAAATGCTAGCCCAATTAATAATTTTAATTCTGAGATTGCTAAATTTTTGCTAGTCAAGGGTGTTAAGGGATATGGAACCAAGCTGGGTGGATGGAGTTGGGAAACAGAGCAGTCATGATCTCATTTAGTGGTGGAACAGGTTTGAGGCACTGAATGGACTGCTTCTGTCCCTATGTTTCATGTCAACACTTCACCCAAATGTATTACTCTTTCTTAGTTTACCAAGCATATCCATATGGATACGGCTGTAAGTTACAATTGAAAGATGTAGTATACTCACATCTTCACCCAGGATGGGTATAACTGTGCACAAGTCCCTTCAACTTACAATATGCCACGATTACTTCTCAGTTTCCACAACAAGATATGAAGCCAGAGGACAATAAAGATTGCAGTAATCTTGGTCTTCATCTGAGGCTTTAAGTTTTTAAAAAAAGTACACTTGTTTGTTCAATGCCCCTTTAAATGCCTTGCCATTTTCCTAGCCCTTCTGCAGCAGCAAGCTTTACATTTCTGGCAGTAGGGAACTTCCTTTTGTAGGCAGGGTTGCTGCCATGCATGCCCACCAATTCATACCTGATCCAGGAAAATGGGTCAGAGTGATGGCAAGTTTGCAGCTGTGAGCTAAAATCCCACCAGATGAGGCAAGAGGATTGGACTGTAATGGAGGGAAAGGAGGCAGTCACAAGGCCAAATCCCTCCATTGAAAGACTTTGAGAACTTGCTGCTGCTACCCTAGAGACTAATGCCAGGTTTTACATGGCAATCTGGGGAATAGTAGTGAGAGAGGAAATGTGTCAGGAACCTTAAGAAGAAAATAAAAGTTACATTGGCAAAATTATTTTGTTGCTGTGCATTTATCCTAATGGAACACGAAGCATTTCTCCCCTTTCAATACTTATAAGGAGTGAGTTTTATCAGCTGCTTCACTAAACCTTATGCAAAAATACCTTCTTGGATTAACTGGTCTGAACTTGTTGCAACGGTCTTATAAAGTAAGAAAAATAATTCTAAATCCTCTGAAAGGGACAAGGCAATGATTTTTTTTTCAGGTACATATCTTAATGGACTATTCATATATGGAGTATAATCTTTATCTGGAGAATAATCACTGCTTTTCCAAAAGGAAAGCAGCTTTTTCTGCATCAGTCACAACTTACTGAAGCATATTATATTATCTGTAACTCCGTATTGAGAAAATGTGTTGTCATTGTAGTGACTGCTACATCACATGGCTTTGAAAAGTTATTTCTATCACAGTTACAGGTACTGAACAGGTAGTTCCCCTTAAATGTAATGGCGATGCACAGCAACAACAGACAGAAACATACACAGATGAGCAAACTTTGAAACCTCGGCGGAAAGACACTCCCTTTCAGCACCAGCCACCACTCATGACAGGTAGACTTTCTGTTACATGTTAAGCAAGATTATGAATCCTACCATTGTATTTTCAGAACCTGCCTTCTTTATAGAGGAAGGAACTCAATCATCTATATGAATTTAAACAAATAATCTGTCACCCACTGTTGGAAATTATATTGTTTTGCTAAATTAACACTACTATTAGTTTGTGAAAACATTAGTATAACACTTTCAAATTAAACTAATTCTCAGTGAAATACGCTTAAAATACAATTAAGTTTAGATTTATTTTGACCGAGTAGTTTAGTTGCACCATCCGACTTCAGCAAAATGCAAAGATTTGAAGTAATTATTGCCAAAATAATGTATTAATGTAAGCGATAATTAGTACAACCATAATACAAATAACTTTTCATTCAAGCAATAAATTTACTCAGTTGCCAAAGGTAATAAATTAAATATTGGACTATATCCAGCAATCAATCACCAAAGAAACTGAATTTCTTCACAGCTGCTCCTGTATCATTGCTGTAACTTTGCTGTAAATGCAGCGGAAACCCTATTTATGTGCGTGAAGCTCCGGCTAAGTTCGCAGCAGTAAACTAGGGAGAGCACCAAGGAGATTCCCAGCCTAAGTGAACTTAATCCAATAAGAAAATTTACTAAATTGCTTGTATTTTTGTCAGTACAGGTGTCAGTCTGGTTGCAAAATAGCATCTGCACTGTGTGCATGCACTTCCAGTGTAGTCCGTGCCAGACACCATTGTGGTGAGAACATTGGCATGGGTATTAGGAATGTACACTGGAAGTTGGCAGATTATGATGTCAGTCAGCAAGTAGCGCTAATTTGACACCAGCTTCCGTTTTTGACCTCACCACTCCAGCTCTCTCAAACGCACATGGCTGAACGTGTGCTCAGCCCCAAGAAAGATCCCACCCCATACCCCTGTCAGCGTTGTTTAAAAGGATCACCAACTGATTCCAGATTAGTTGCTGATTGATTTCTACTGGTTCTGTCTGAGTTTGTAGAAGTGCTGTGAGTTTTCTACTGCCATTTAAAGTTAGTGAAGTCAACAGGGAGTGATATTACATGTGGTGACAGCCTTGGCTCTAACTTCAAGGGTTCTGGTCAGACCACTTGCTCTGAGTCATTGATGCTATAGTCACCATCCCCCTTGGCCTGCAGCATGACAAGGAGAATGAGCAGAGGCAACACAGAGGAGGATAAGCAGCTCGCAGAAGGAGAAGCTGGAGGAGGAGAAGGGCCCTCAGCAGGAGGCCATTTCCAACCAGGGTCTACAGGCAACATTTTTCTTATCTCAACCTCACTGAGGAACAGTGTGTGTGAGTCGTCTCTGTTTTATGAAGTAGGTGCTCACTGAAATCTGCTACCTCTTGCAGCCAGACCTGCAGCCTCAAAGCAGGGTGAGAATGGAGCTGCCAGCAGCCTGTGAAGATGATCATGGCCATGAACATCTTTGCATCAGGATCCATCCAGACTGGAGAATGACATTTCTAACATCACCCAGTTTGCCATCCACTGCTGTATAAGGGAGGTGACTGATGTTCTTCTTTCTGTCAGGAGAGGGTAATACATAGCATTTTCTCTGGCCAGACAGAGGCAGGTGGAGCGAGCTTTGCCAATATAGCAGGCTTTGCCATGGTGCAGGGTGCCATCAACTGAACTTGGCTTCACATGTGTTACATCTAAATGCAGAGATGTATCACAACTGCAAAGGGTTCCACTCTCTGAATGTGCAGTTGGTATGTGACCATGCTCAGCACATCCTGCAGGTAAATGCCTGGTTTCCTGGCAGCAGCCATGATGTCATTAAATTGCACCAGTCCACTGTTCCATCAGTATTTGTGCCACCACGTCAAACCAGAGGGGGGCTGCTGGGCAACAAGGGCTAGCCACTGACGACCTGGCACATGACTCCGGTGCACAACCCAACCACTTGTGGCCGACATGCTTATAATGAGAGCCATGCTGCTACATGAAAGCTCATCGAGCAGGCCTTTGGGGTGCTCCAGCAATGATTCTGCTACCTGGATCACTCTGCTGAAGCCCTGCAGTACTCGCCAGAGAGTGTGCCATGATTCTTTGTGCAAGATACAGCAAACCATGATGTTGCTATCATACGAGCACCACCAGGTGTATGATGAGCAAATGAGGAGAAAGGAGAAACAGGAGAATTGGAGGATTGAACTGACACATCGCCTTTCCAGCTGGGCTGTCCATGCTCCTACACAGTGCTACCTCAGTGGCTGCAGCATGGCTGGGCAGACAGCTGCTGACTTTCAGTGGTGGGAGTCTGCAGATGGCCTTGCAGGATTCCCATGACCAGCTCTGGGCCTAGAAGACCTGGTTTTGGACTAGGTGGCAGCAGTCTGGGCTGACTGGCTGACAGGCAGCAGGATGGGCACTGGCAGTGGCAGTGGTGGGAGGACGAATGCTGTCATTTCTAAGGTTGGACAGCACATTCATGCTCCATGGAGCCACTGCCATCCTCCCAGTATGGCACCTCAGCAATCCTAGTAATCTGTTGGATGACAGATTGCTGGACTGCTGTGATACCCGGCAGGACCCTTTGAGCACTGGTATCCACAGCCATGATGGCAGCACTCTGAGCCTGAATGGCAACAAGCTGCATTTGCATGACAAGAAGCTGAGAACACATGACTTCATTCTGAACTTCCATTGCAGAACTCAGACAGTGGGTGGCCTTTGCTTATGCTGCAATGGAAGTGGAGACATCGGCCATCAGATGCTGCCTCATGCTTGGGTCCCCAAGTGTGCTAATGGAGTTAACCACCACTTGCACACTGAAAAGGATGGACTCCAAGGTCTGTGCATAGCCCTGTGCGAGGTTGGTTCTGGACTTTTACATGCTCCTTGGCAGTGACTGCTGGCTTCCTGGCAAGCTGTCAATGCATCAGGCATTTCATTGTTCATATCCATCAACCTTTTTCTGTATGCCGCCCCATCAAAGTCATCTGCAGCAGAGCTCATGTGCAACCTCGCTCTCTGGCTCTGACATCTGTACTACCCTTTCCCCCACTCTGGCTGATGGCCACTCATGCCCAGTAACTCACCACGTGCTGATCCAATCTCTACGCTACCAACTAAAGTACATGCAGTGTCAGTATCTGAGCTGATGGCTACAAGTGTGTGATTGATTGATGGTGCTTCATCATCTTTTCTTCCTCTTCCACTTCATCCTCTCACATCATTACCTGGCCAGTTCTTGGGTATCTGAAAGCAGATAGGCTCAAGAGTGGGATGTGGTGATGGAAGGGATGGAAAGCAAGAGGTGCATGCTTACACCATCTGTAGCTTGTAAATCGGAAGAAATTGTGGGATGAGGGATGTGAGAATGAGCATTAGGTAGGAACATATTGTCATCTTCAATTGTTTCAGTCCTGCTGCTGACTGTGGCCTCAGTCGTGGCCACTCCATGATGGACAACACCATCTCCTCCTTTAGGGTGCGGACATGCAGCCGTGCCTGCCCTTGCCGGTTAGGTGCTGCTGCTTGCGGCTGTGTGCCAACTTGTTCTGCAAGAGAGAGGAAAGTGTGTCAGTAAGTGTGGCACAGTGTGTTTGGGTGATGTGTATTATAAAGCCATGTTTCATCAAAAATGACTTTGCTTATTGACTGGACTGAAACCACAGGATGGGTTTTGAAAAGACTGACAAACAGTATTTTTAAGTGGCCTAAACAGTAGTCCGTACAATGGCCGAACAATTATATGATTTCGCCTTGAAAATTACAAAGCTATCAGAAAGGAGACCTGCTGTCCGGAAGTGAACCACCAGAACAATCAGCATAGACAAGTGTGAATGGCCCATTACCTGACTACTCACAGATGTTCAGATATAATCTGGTTATTCAGGTGGGTGCGGGCCGATCAGTTAAACTCATCACTTTAGACAATGGACCTGGAATGAGGGGTTCCCAGCTTGCTGTGAACATATTTGGTAAGTGGCTAGATTGTGAATAGAGGTCAAGTGCTAGCAAGCTAACCCTTTGTGTTAGAAAGAGACTACTTCTCCGGAGTCAGTCAGAGTCGCAGAGACCATGGGCTGGATTTTGAGAGCCTGAGCTCAAAAATGAGGGCTGCACGCCACAGAGTTGCTGCGATCTTAAGCACGGTGGCTCATTTAAATCGTTGGGGTGGCCCGCACATCTCAATCTTGTGGAGAGGGCGGGCTGTCCGACCCGGCAATGGCATCAGCTACCTGTGCACAGACGCTGGCATCATTTTTAAAGGGCAGCCAGCTTTGCTGCCTAACTTACATTTTTAAAGTCCTACCCACAAAAATTAAATAAATTTCCAATGTCCCTTTCCCACACCCCCAATAGCAATTCCAAATCTATTTGCCCTTCACCCCCCCCCCTCCCCACCCTGCACAAAACACTTACCTTTTACATCTGACCTACCCCCCCCACCCCTCACCCCTCACCCTCAACTGCGCAAAATTTAAAGTTCAACCCTTCCCACCATCCCCTACACCCATTACGTATATTTGACCCCATCCCCTCCCCCCATCCCAGCAGTGTGGCGCCTTGTTTCCCCAGACGGGGATCTAAAGGTGCGGGAGTGCCGGCTGCCGCCATGAAGATTGCGGCGGGCCCTCAAGATTGCAGGTGAGTCTATTTAAATTTATTATTTTTATTCATTTGAATATTTAAATTGTGGCCCTGTCACCCAGCGGTGGGGGGCTGCTATGGAGCCTCACCAATGCTGGGAGGATCGGGCCGGGCCCTCCAGGCGTCGAGGTCCGTGGTGGGCCTCATCCGGAGCCATCTTCAGGCCCCCGCCCACCATGGAACCCGACGCCTGGGGAACAAAATCCAGCCCCACGAGTGGGTAACAGTGAGAAGAGAACTCGTGTTCTCTCTCTCTCTCTCTCTCCTTTCTCTCTCTCTCTCCTTTCTCTCTCTCTCCCTCCCCCTCTCTCTCTCTTCCCTTCTCTCTCTCTCCCCTTCTCTCTCTCTCTCCCTCCCCTCTCCCCTTCTCTCTCTCCTTCTCTCTTCTCTCCCTCCCCCTCTTCCCTTCTCTCTCCCCTTCTCTGTCTCTCTCTCCTTTGCTTCTCTCCCTCTCCTTCTCTCCTCTCTCTCTCTCCCTCCTTCTCTCTCTCTCTCCTTCTCTCCTCTCTCTCTCTCCCCTCTCTCTCTCTCCTCTCTCTCTCGGGTATTAGGAACAATAAACATTATTTACTTTGCCTTTAAAACCTTACAAGAAAACCTGTCTGTGTGTGTCTTTTACAGTCACAGCACTTAAACAGTTAGACACTCACTAAATTGACAAGCAAATTCTTTTATAAAAATTACCTGCTGTGGTCAACCGAGAGGTGGAAAGAGAGGGGTGCGATTCTGCCACGACTTGGCTGGCCGTAACATGTGCTTGCCATGTTTGAACAGCTGGCAATGTGTGCAAGCTGTAAGATATGAGTGTGAGTCTTGCAGCAGTGCTAAATGCACCTGGGTGAAGTGAAGCTATAATTGTTAAGTATGAGTCATGATTGAGATACATTTTTGGTAGGTGAGTGAAGGGGTAGTGGTGAATACAGCAGTGTGTGAGGCTAATGGTTCAGTTGTAAGGAGAAAATTTGAAGATGAATTCACTGACCTCGACTACTCACGTGAGGCCATTAAGTTCTTTCAGCACTGCATCCAGGTTCTTAGGGCTACGCTGCTGGCATTGACTGCGATGGCTCTCTGCTCCCATTGCCTTCCCCTGTGGACAGAGGACCTCTCTCCTCCTGACCACCTTCTGCACCAAAGCTTCCAGTTCTGCATCTGAGAATGTTGGAGCACACTCAGTGCCTTGTGCCATTAGCCAGTGTTATTCCTGCACAAAATGAGCTTCTGCAGCCAGTTCTAGCATCTGTTCCAGCCAGAATGCACCTTCCCTTAAAGAGGTGTAGGCTTGCTTTAAGTAGTGCAGGCTAGCTTTTAGTAGTGCTAGTCTTGCATGAACTTTGGCCCCCTGTTGAGGTGTGCAGCCAATCAACGGCGCATTTAGTGCTGGGCTGCATGCTACTATCATTTAAATCAGAAGGCAATACAAAGTTTGCATGCTGCCTGCTTCAGAAGGAACGGATATGTGTTAATCGTGCATCACAATCCCGACACCCGTTTTCGTGCCTGACCCAATTTTTCCCTCTCCATCTTTTAGTCTCCTTCTTTGGTTCAATGTCAATTTTTGTCCGACGACACTCCTGTGAGGTGGCTTGGAGCTTTACAATGTTAAAGGCACCATATCAAAGTATTTTTTTCACTTCATTCGTGGGATGTGAGCATAGCTGACAAGGCCAGCATTTATTGCCTGTCCCTAATTGCCCTTGAAAACTGTTGATATTGTAAAGCCGCTTTTTACTTTGCAACAGTGAAATAAACAAGCCGTCTTGCCCATCTGGATGTTTACCTGCAGGTTACAGCAGAGTGTATGGAATCTGTGTGTTGGAAACCAGCAGTGCTAGCACAAGTCCCATATATAATACAAAAGCATATTTAATCTTTCTGAATAAACATCTTAAACTGCTTGGGGTCAACAGTCTATTTAAACATTTGTGGATACTATGTGTATCCCCTAAGCTGATCCTCAAAGCTATTGAATCTATGCATAAAGTAAGGGAATAGACAGGTTTGGGATTTTCTATTTTTATTTATTGCTTTCTTATTCTCTATGCACTGGCACTGCCATAGTAAAATAGTAAACAAACCTTTGCATTATTTTAAAATTTTTTCATAAAAGTTGATACCTTTTGATGTAAAGAAACAAGGAATTTTCTACAACCACCACAAAACAATGTTTAAGTAGCACCAGATCCCAGTTTACAGAATTTAATAGGTGTTGTGTATTAACTGAGTAAGTCTGAGTCTTCGTGTAAGCAGCCATTAGTGAACTTTTTATTTACACCTCTCCAACAGAGAGGGCAGCAGAGAGGCAGTATACAAATGCTTAGCTATCACAATACACTCGCTCGGCTAGTTCAATACAATACACTGCAGTAAGATGGCTCAAAACATCAGAAAGCAAAACAAAACAAACTCGCATCCAAGCTGAATCCATTGTTCTTTCCTAGTCTGTTGTTATCACCTGTCCTTGTACTGACCAAGATACTAAGGGAACTCATCAAAGATAATTAATATAGTTTCTATTGTTTTGTGTGCACAAGGCAGTTTCAGATCTTTTATTGGCCCAGCAGAAGAGTTCTTCCAAAACTTTAATGAAGGTCGCGATTATTGTTTGTAGAAAAACCTTTGAGTGTGCATCTGCATGGGAATATGGGTATATGTATGCTTTCATCTGAGGTAGTGGGATATTATTGCAAATGCATTTCACCATATCTGGAACTAAATTAACATTTAACATTAAACAATTCAAAGTCAACTGATTTGACTTTTGAGTTTGCTGTCTGTGAGAATTCTTCAATATGATTGGCTGCTTAGCCTGTTTGATGACATCACTGTTGCTGGATGCGGGAGATCTGCTATAGATTGCTCAATCTTTGTGGGCAGCTTAATTCAAGGTCAGCAGCGAGTGCCATCACTTCACCACTGAATATAAAATCCGGGCCATAGGGAGATTTTTAACATGGGTAAGCGTGCGGATAGAGGGTAAGTCTTGGAAAAATGTGAGCACCTCAAGAAGCTGGCTCCAGCATTTAGCTCCAACACGTTAGGCTGTGTGTGTGCAACCCTCTTGGGGGCCGTGAGTTGTTAATTTCAATATGTTAATTGTTCAATTACAGTGATATTAACATGGTTTTTGCAATTTAACTGTGTATCTGGCTTCCTGGAGCACACCAGTGAAATCAAGGCAAGAACACAGCAGCAATTGAGGGGGCTGAAGTCGTGTGCCAATAAGAAGTCTCCACACAGCTGCTTTCTTGAAAGGCTTTGTTCACAGTACTTCTGCTGAGAGGTTACTTCCACAACTTTGAAGGTGCCATCTATATTTTGCAGGTTTGTACGTCTGACCTGCACTTTGGAACTCTGATCCTTTAGATTAGCATGGGTGCTGCTTATGCTGTATTACTTTGGACCTCGGATGAAGACCAAGATAACCAACACCAGCAGAAGCAGGAGCACCTGCAGCACCAGTAGAAGCAGGAGCAGCAACAGCCTGCTATTCACAGACCTGCAGCTCCACAGGAGAGAAGGGATCAACAAAGAGGTGCAGATCGCTGGAGGCAATACCCACCACACAGGGTCTACTGGCAGAGGATAAGCTTCCTCGACTTGTCAGGTCACCAGTGTCTCAGGAGGCTCAGTGTGACATCAGGTGGTGGCAAATATTTGCAGCCTGCTGAAACAAAACCTGCCAAGTGGACCTAGTGGCCATTCTTTACCAGTAGCTGTCAAAGTCACCACTGCTCTCAACTTCTTCTTTGTATCTCCTTTTGTCCTTTTCAACCTGTCTGCAGCCTTTGACAGAGTTGACCACACCATCCTCCTCCAATGCCTCTTCACTGTCATCCAGCTGGGTGGGACTGCACTTGCCTGGTTCCATTCTTATCGATCTATTCATAGCCAGAGAATCACTTGCAATGACTTCTCCTCCTGCTGCCTCATTGTAACCTCTGGTGTCCCCCAAGGATCTATCCTTGGGCCCCTCCAATTTCTCCTTGGCAACATCATCCAAAAACACAGCGTTAGTTTTCACTTGTAAGCTGACACCAGCTAGTTCTATCTCACCACCATCTCTCGTTTCCACCACCTTTGCTAAATTATCAGATTGCTTGTCCAACATTCAATATTGGATGAGCAGAAATTTCCTCCAACTAAACACAAGGCAGACTAATGCCATTGTCTTCAGTCCCTGCTACAAACTCCGTTCCCTGGCTATCGACTCCATTCCTCTTCCTGACTGTTTGTGACCTTGGTGTCTTATCAGATCCTCTGATGAGCTTCCAACCACATATCTGCGCTATCAGTAAGACAACATATTTCCACCTCTGTCACATCACCTGATTCTGCCCCTGCCTCAGCTCATCTGATGCTGAAATCCTCATTCATGCCTTCATTCCCTCTAGACTTGCCTATTCCAATGCTGTCCTGGCTGACCTCCCACATTCTACCCTCTGTAAACTTGAGGTCATCCAAAACTCTGCTGCCTGCGTCCTTACTTGCGCCAAGTCCCGTTCCCCTATCATCCCTATGCTCGCTCACCTACATTGGCTCCCGGATAAGCAAAATCTCAATTTTAAAATTCTCATCCTTGTTTTCAAGTCCCTCCATGGCCTTGCCTCCTTATCTCTGTAATCTCCTCCAGCCCCGCAACCCTCTGAGATATCTGCACTCATCTAGCCTCTTTAGCATCCCTGATTTTGATCACTCCACCATTTGTGGCTGTGCCTTCAGCTGTCTAGGCCACAAGCTCTGGAATTCGCTCCCTAAACCTTTCTGCCTCTATAGCTCTCTTTCCTTCTTTCAGATGCTCATAGAAACATAGAAAATTGGAGCAGGAGTAGGCCAATTGGCCCTTCGAGCCTGCTCTGCCATTCATTATGATCATGGCTGATCATCCAACTCAGTAGCCTGTTCCGGCTTTCGCCCCATACCCTTTGATCCCTTTAGAGCCAAGAGCTATATCTAACTCCTTTTTGAAAACATTCAGTGTTTTGGCCTCAACTGCTTTCTGTGGTAGCGAATTCCACAGGCTCACCACTCTCTGGATGAAGAAATTTCTCCTCATCTCAGTCCTGAAAGGTTTACCTCGTATCCTTAGACTATGACCCCTGGTTCTGGACTCCCCCACCATCGGGAACATCCTTCCTGCATTTACCCTATCAAGTCCTGTTAGAATTTTATAGGTTTCTATGAGATCTCCCCTCACTCTTCTGAACGTCAGCAAATATAATCTTAACCGACTCAATCTCTCCTCATGTCAGTCCCGCCATCCTAGGAATCAGTCTGGTAAACCTTCACTGCACTCCTTCTATAGCAAGAACATCCTTCCTCAGATAAGGAGACCAAAACTGCACACAATATTCCAGGTGTGGCCTCACCAAGGCCCTGTATAATTGCAGCAAGCCATCCCTGCTTCTGTACTCGAATCCTCTCGCTATGAAGGCCAACATACCATTTGCCTTTTTTACCGCCTGTTGCACCTGCATGCTTACCTTCAGCGACTGGTGTACGAGAACACCCAAGTCTCGCTGCATATTCCTTCTCTCAGTTTATAGCCATTCAGATAATAATCTGCCTTCCTGTTTTTGCTACCAAAGTGGATAACCTCACATTTATCCACATTATACTGCATCTGTCATGCATTTGCCCACTCACTCAACTTGTCCAAATCACCCTGAAGCCTCTCTGCATCCTCCTCAAAACACACCCTCCCACCCAGTTTTGTGTCATCTGCAAATTTGGAGATATTACATTTAGTTCCCTCATCTAAATCATTAATATATATTGTAAATAGCTGCGGTCCTAGCACCGGTCCCTGCGGTACCACACTAGTCACTGCCTGCCATTCGGAAAAAGACCCATTTACTCCTACTCTTTGTTTCCTGTCCGCCAACCAATTTTCTATCCATCGCAATACACTGTTCCCAATCCCATGCGCTTTAATTTTCCATGCTAATCTCTTATGTGGGACTTTGTCGAAAGCCTTCTGGAAGTCCAAATAAACCACATCCACTGGCTCCCCCTCATCAACTCTACTAGTTACATCCTTGAGGAATTCTAGTAGATTTGTCAAGTATGATTTCCCTTTCGTAAATCCATGTTGACTCTGTCCGATTCTACCACCGTTCTCCAAATGCTCCGCTATAAAATCTTTGATAATAGACTCTATAATTTTCCGCACTACCGACGCCAGGCTGACTGGTCTATAATTCGCTGCTTTCTCTCTACCTCCCTTTTTAAATAGTGGGGTTACATTAGCTACCCTCCAATCTGTAGGAGCTGTTCCAGAGTCTATAGAATCTTGGAAGATGACCACCAATGCATCCACTATTTCTAGGGCCACTTCCTTAAAGACTCTGGGATGCATACCATCAGGCCCTGGGGATTTATCGGCCTTCAATCCCATCAATTTTCCCAACACCATTTCTCTACTAATACTGATTTCCTTCAATTCCTCTCTCTCACTAAGCCCTGTGTTCCCCAACATTTCTGGTATGAAATTTGTGTCCTCCTTTGTGAAGACAGAACCAAAGTATGCATTTAGTTGATCAGCCATTTCTTTATTCCCCATAATAAATTCCCCTGTTTCTGATTGTAAGGGACCTTCACCAATCTTTTTCTCTTCACATACCTATAGAAACTTTCACAGTCAGTTTTTATGTTCCCCGCAAGCTTGCTCTCGTACTCTATTTTCCCCTTCTTAATCAATCCCTTGGTCCTCCTTTGCTGAATTCTAAACTGCTCCCAATCCTCAGGTCTGTTGTTTTTTTCTGGCAAATTTATATGCCTCTTTCTTGGATCTAATGCTATCTCTAATTTCCCTTGTAAGCCATTCTTTGGCTACCTTTCCCGGTTTACTTTTGTGCCAGACAGGGATAAACATTGTTGCAGTTCATCCATGTGCTCTTTAAATGTTTGCCATTGCCTATCCACTGTCATCCCTTTAAGTAACGTTTCCCAATCCGTCATGGTCAACTCGCGCCTCATACCTACGTAGTTTCCTTTACTAAGATTCAGCACCCTTGTCTTAGAATCAACTATGTCACTCTCCGTCTTGATGAAGAATTCTATCATACTATGGTCGCTCGTCCCCAAGGGGTCCCGCACCACTAGATTGTCAATTATTCCTCTCATTACACAATACCCAGTCTAGGATGGCCTGTTCTGTAGTTGGTTCTTAAAACCTACTTCTTTAACCAAGCTTTTAGCTATCTGCCTTATTATCTCCTTATGTGTTTGTGGAAAATTTTGCTTCAGAATGCTCCGTGGGGCATTTTATTACATTAAAGGTGCTATATAATGATGTTATGTTGTTGTTGGATCCTTCCGGGGCTCTGCTGGAGACATTTACAAGGTGTCGCAGTTGGCAGCCCACAAATGTATAAGACAGATGACTGATGACCTTTTTTTCCCTAGGCAGATGATTATTTATGCTTCCCGCAATGACACCAATCAGAATAAGTACGTCCTCGGGTCTGTGGATCTGGCCGACTTCCCACAAGTGCAGTGCATCATCGACTGCATGAATGTGGCAATTAAGGCACCATGCAATCAGGGCTATTCATCAACTACAAGGTTTTCACTCCATTAATGTAGAGCTGGTGTGCAACCACAAAGATGTTTAAACAGGTTTGTGCAGGAATCCTGGTGTAGGACATATGACCTACTAGTAGCTGCCATAATGTTGTCAGCCTTTGACTATCCACCATCCCTAACTCTTTTGCACTTTGAAGCATTCTTACTGCTGGCTGCTCAAAGAGCAGGGATATCCACTTAAAACATGGCTGATTCTAACCAATGAGGCCCAGGTGCAATACAATGAAACCAGATGTTATCGGCATGGTGAAGATGCGCATCAGATTCCTGCACAGATCTGAAGGCATCCTTCAGTGTGCATCAGCCAGATTCCCCAGAATGGCCATGGTGTAATGCTTTCTGCCCAAGGTTCCACAGCAGTGAAGCTTGGACCTGCAGGAGGAAATAAGGCGCAGAGCACAGAGCATCTTCAGACGATTACGAGGAAGAGGAGGAGGCCCGTGATGTGACCCATGAATGCCACAAGGATCAGTCCTAGGGCCTCAATTATTTACTATCTATATTAATGACTTGGAGGAGGGGACAGAGTGTAATATATCCAAATTTGCTGATGATACAAAAATAGGTGGGAGGGCATGTTGTGATGAGGACATAAGGAATCTGCAAGGGGATATAGATAGGTTGAGTGAGTGGGCAAAAACTTGGCAGATGGAGTTTAATGTAGGAAAGTGTGAGGTCATGCATTTTGGTAGGAAGAATCAAAAGACAGACTATTATTTAAATGGAGAGAAACTCCAAAAAAGTGCAGCACAGAAGGATCTGGGTGTTCCTATGCATGAAACACAAAAAGTTAGCATGCAGGTGCAGCAAGTAATTAAGAAGGCAAATGGAATTTTGGCTTTTATTGCTAGGGGGTTGGAGTTTATAAAAATAGGGAAGTCTTGTTACAACTGTACAGGGTGTTGATGAGGCCGCACCTGGAGTACTGTGCACAGTTTTGGTCCCCGTATTTAAGAAAGGATATACTGGCATTGGAGGCAGTTCAAAAGAGATTCACTAGGCTGATTCCTGGGATGAAAGGGTTGACTTATCCAGAACAGCTAAGCAGGTTAGGCCTTTATCCATTAGAGTTTAGAAGAATAAGGGGTGATCTTATTGAAATGTACAAGATTCTGAGGGGGCTTGACAGGGTAGATGTTGAGAAGATGTTTCCACTAGTGGGGGAATCTCGAACTTGGGGACATAGTTACAGAATAAGGGGACAATCATTTAAAACTGAAATGCAAAGGAATTTCTTCTCTCAGAGGGTAGTGAATCTCTGGAATTCTCTACCCCAGAGAGTTGTGGAGGCTAGATCACTGAAAGTATTTAAAGAGGAGGTAGATAGATTTTTGAAATATCAGGGAGTTGAGCGCTATGAGGAGCTGGCATGAAAGAGGAGTTGAGGTCTGGGGCAGATCAGCCATGATCTTATTGAATGGGGTCAGGCTTGAGGGGCTGAATGGTCTACTCCTGTTCCTATTTCTTATGTTCTTATGATGTGGCAATGCACCAGCAGTGATGCTCATTGCTGCCCGGATTACTCAGGATGCTCTCATTATTGTGAGGTTCACTTAGGTTCCTATAGTCCACCCATCTGACAGCTGCATGAAAAATCCACTTTCTCCCCAACCTCAATGACAGTCCTGCTAACAGCCAAGCGTCCCTTTCATAGCCCTTCATTCCTCAGTGCCAATTCTTGACTTACCATTCATCACAAGTGAAAAGGCGACTTGCCAGGGAGCAACCAAAAATAGGCAAGACAGGAAAGTGGTGGAAAAAAATATTTATGGCTCAAAAATAAAATAAAGTTAACAATTCAACATAATGTAACACATCCATGCGTATATGTTTGAGCAACTACAAATCATTACTGTTCCTCTTCCTAGCAATTTTACATGGTGCAACCTCTGAGGCATCAGCAGAGTTGGAGACAGGTTGTCCGTTTCCCTGCTCTGAATGCTGAGATGCACTTATCCAACATCCTCTGGATTTTGGAGCCCATGAGGGCCCTGCTGAAGACTGCTCCACCTGCACCTGTGTCGGGTCAGACCTAGCCATAAGGACATGCGGCAGCATGTTGGGTACTGAGTGAGGGGGAGTGGGGGGCAATGTGTAAGAAGTGAAAGCGCTTTGAGCTGTATTCCCATTTCCATATCCCCTTTAACTATCATCCCTCTCATGGCCTCCCTCTCATGGCCCACCCACACTTCCTTGCCAGTTAAGAACTGGAGGGCACTTTGCTGCAGATCAGTGGGGCAATGAACTACCAAGGCTAGGGGTTTATCACTCCTATGTAAAGTAATGTTTGTAGTATAAAGGTCTGAAAGGATTAATGTTTGAGACAGTGAGAGTAGCCCTTCCCACAGTGGTGGTGATGATGATGTAATAGTCACATGGATAATAGGCTTGGAAGAAGCAAGAAGCATCATGAGAGGTGTTCGCAAGACATGCTGAAGGAGAGTGTGTATAGTTGTGTAAATGCAATAAATGAGTTATTATTTAGACAGACACAGACTCTGAGAATTCTGTAGACAAGGCTCAACCTAGTATCTTAAATGCTGTCATATACAACAGTCTTCATAGTTTGCAAGCCATTGGTGAGGGCCTCCAGTTTCTTCTTTGCCACTTTTGATGATCTATGCAGGCGGCCACTCTTTCTATGGAGGAAGATATTGTCACAAAAGCCCTTGACATCATACCACTCATGCTTGAGATGGACTACTCTAATCTCTCCACAAATGTGCAATGTGTGGCTGCAACACCTGCCAGTACATCACACATTCTTTGCTGCTGCTTGAGAAATATCCTGCTAGTTGACAGGCCCTGAGATTCAGTGTGAATATCTGAGCTGGTGCCTGGTCTGCATGAGTCCTGTGACAGAGCACCCTCAGAGCAAGTGACCTCCTCTGAGGAGACATCGTCATCCTCCAGGACCACCTTCTGCAGGATGTTTTGAAGGTCCTGTTGGTGTTTGAAGACATGAAATAGAACTGTCAAGGTAAGAATATTTTGAGTGATCATTATGTGTTTGATCATATTTGACTCGCTGCCGATATCAAGTCAACGTGAGTGAGTGTTGCATGATATGTGGCTGTCTGATATTTAATTGTCACCAGGTAGCTGGGAGGCCTCCATTTCCCTGGCATCGATGGCTAGGTACACTGAGCATCCACTGATGTCCAGAGCCGCCTCCTCTGCAGTTGGCAGTTGTGAGATAGTTGGAGGGCTAGTTCTCTGCCTTTCCTTTGTGTTCTGGACCCTCTCTTCTGCAAGGAGGGAAAGAAAAGACCTATGAGTGAGATTAATGGATTTGATGAACAGGTGGATGGAGAGAATTTGTTGTTGGTGGCTGAAGGATAGACATGACATTGCTTAAAGATGAGGGCGTGTCAGTGATGGACAGATGGGGATGTGAGGAAGTGCATAGACAGAGAGGGATGGGTGTACCTCCAATGTAAGTAGGTGTGAGGAGTGGTGTGCTGGAGTAAGCTTGAGCAGGCAGGATGAGAGGTTGGAGTGATACGCATATCAGGATGTAGCTGACAGTGCCACTTTAGTCACCTTTCCTGCCCTGCTTAGATCATTAAACTGCTTTCATGCTCCTGCAGCTGACCTCATGGGCAACGCAGCCTTTGTTTCACTGGTAGGCCTCTTCCTTCTGTCAGTAGGGAAGAATATCTCCCTGTGGTCCCTACATCCCCTGGCAGCACATCCAGACACTAAAATGAGGTGCTGCCTTTATTTGTCTGGACTCCATTCTGTCAACTCTGAACACCATCAAATTGCATATTTGGAGTGTCTCTTTTTAAATGCTGAAGTTGAAATCGCTTTATGTGGGTTGTCATCATGTCTGCTCATGCTGATTGGTCGGGAAATCCTGGTAATGATATGGTAATACAATGGCTGGGTCATAGGCAGTGTACTTACTTCTGGGTTTCCCACATGCCTCTGCTCGCAGCATGTCGCAAAATTAAAATCCAGCCTAATGCCTATTTTAATTAACAGGACATCTTAGAATTGATCAAATAAATTTTAAAAAGTACAATGAAACTCACATTCACTAAATATTTTATTACTCATCTTGTGTGTAGAATTGAAAATCTTACCCAAGTAGAATGTCTTATTTGTTTGGAATTGGAACAAAGAAATGTTTTATGCTGCAGTCCATTTTCTCCCTGTAGAAATATTTTTAAAAATAACATTTGATAGCTTTACCAAAATTACTTACAGATTAATATTGGACATTATTAATTAGATCAACATTGTGAAAGGTTCAGAAGTTGTTTCAAATATAATCAAATATGATTGGGCCTGGCAAGCCCACCCCACTTACCTGCACTCCAGGGCTCCAGCGCTACTCATGGTCCTGGGCCTACCGCAATACCAGCAGTGGCCACCGCTCCTTGTGGCACTGCTGGCCCTCTGATTGGCCAGCAGCTTTTGGAGGCGAGATCCCCATCCTAAAGGAACTGGAGCCCTAGCGCCGAGCAAGTTGACTGCTGTAGCGCCGTAAAATGCAGCCAAGGCACGGTAAGTCCGTGACAGATGGAAGACAGGAGAGACTAAATGATGAAATGGAGGATGGTGCAAGACAAAAAGGGATGGTAATGGGTCAAGTAAAGAAACTAAAAATGGCTCTAGACAAGGTGTAAATGTCAATAGCAGAATTATCACCAATCATTGCCTTCCAAAAAATGGGAGCAGAGGTTATGATTTAAAATTATTTAACTCAATGTTGTGCCCAGAAGGCTGATAAGTACCCATTCTGACCTTTCTAACCTCAGCCTCCTACACTGTTCGAATGAAGCTCAATGGGATCTCAAGGAACAGAACTTCATTTTCTGATTATTTAGGCACCTTAAAAGCTGCATGACTCAACATTGCAGCAGTAAGTCAAGTGTCATTTCTGTGCACTTTCCAATAAAGTGAATAAATGGCCTTACATCTCCCACATTGGCTGACTAATACACTATAATACTTAGCCTGTTGCTCCTTGCAGTTGGTGACAGATGGGTAACCTGCTTGCATTAGAATGAGATTCATCTATAATCAGGCCATCCTTAGATAGAGATAGAGATGAAGAAGAAGAGTGTGCTTATGGCAGATGTCAGGTAAATAATACAATGGAGAACCAGGGTGAATATAGAAGGTTCAAATAGGAAGTGAAAAAGCAAATAAGAGAAGCAAAGAGAGTATGAAAAGAGACTGGCAGTTAACATAACAGGGCATCCCAAAGTTTTCTATAGGCATATAAATAATAAAGGGGAGGTAACAGGTGAAGTAGGGCTGATTAAGGGCCAAAAGGGGGATTCACGCATGGACTCAGTACTTAAAGTTGATAAAGCACCAGGGCCAGATGAGAGGCATTCAAGGATACTGAGGGAAGTGAGAGTGGAAATTGTGGAGGTACTGGCCATAATTTCCCAGTTTTCTTTAGACTTGTGTGATGCCAGAGGACAAGAGAAATTCAAAAGGTGAAGTAGGGCCAATTAAGGGCCAAAAGGGGGATTCACGCATGGACTCTGTACTTAAAGTTGATAAAGCACCAGGGCTAGATGAGAGGCATTCAAGGATACTGAGGGAAGTGAGAGTGGAAATTGTGGAGGTATTGGCCATAATTTCCCAGTTTTCTTTAGACTTGTGTGGTGCCAGAGGACAGGAGAAATTCAAATGTTACACCCTTGTTCAAAAAAGGGTGTAAAGATAAGTCCAGCAACTACAGGCCAGTCAGTTTAACTTCAGTGCTGGGGAAACTTCTAGAAACAATAATTCGGGACAACATTAATAGTCACTTGGACAAATGCAGGTCAATTAAAAAAAGCCAGTGCAAATTTTTTTAAGGGAAAATTGTGTTTAACTAACTTGCTGGAGTTTTTGAAGTTGTAACTGTTACAATCAGGTGAGGAGGGGTTGCAAGGCTCCCCTCTTGTCCTTCCTCTTGTTTGACCACAACAGGTTTCATTCTTTTTTTAAACAGTGGATGTGTTTACCACTTCAGTGAGTGTTTTACCTTTTTATCTTTGCTGTGATCATGAAAGAACCAATCGGACAGGTTTTCTTGAGTTTAAACAAGAAGAGGTGATTTAAGAGGTGAAAAAAACCTGATTTAAATAAAATAATACAATTATGCTACACTTTCACTCACTCAGACAAGAATCACAGACACCAATAGATTACAGAATGGAAAAGAATAGTAATTGGGATAGAGTTTGGATCAATAAAAAGGAATATACAGTCTGTGGTGTCTGGTAACTTCAGTGGTCTTCTGGTTGAATTCGTGGTCCTGAAGTTCTGGGTTGATAGTTGTTCTTGGAGATAGTTGAGCAGAGAGTTTCCTTCCTGGGGTCTTTGTCTTGGATCTTGCAGACAGCAGCCAGGCTTCACATGCCCTGCACCAGGTCTTCTAGAGAGAGAGAGAGAGAGAGAGGCATCCCTTCTGGCTTCTGGACAGATTGAATCTCTCTGGAACTTGTCTGTCTTGTCCAAGGGAAACTCCCAGCTTTCACAAAGATGGACAAACTGTCTCAGTGTATTCCCTGGTGCCTTCTAATGAGATTCAAGTTTAGGAATCTCAATCTCTCTCAGGCCTCATGGTGGCAATGTTTACCCTTGAAGGGGTTTGCCCTTTCAATGTTAATGTCACAGGATGGCTTTGAATGTCTTGCTAATGAAAGCAATCTCAAGTAGTTCAATTAATAGGGCAAGCCATTGCTTTGGGTAAAGGCTAATCAGACATGCGTCTCCACATTGATGCCTTGGAATGCGAAAGGTGCTCAAATGCAAATGGTGGTGACCATTTTCAGCTGTGGCAAAATCTTTGTAAAAGTTGAATGTAATATTCCAGCTTTCCTTTTTTTCAGTTTAATGCAGTCTTCCAGTCGATGAATTAAAAAACCTCATTCAGCATATCATGTTTTCATGACAGTAACAGAGAGGGTTGATGAGGGCAATGCTGTTGATGTTATATACGTGGATTTCCAAAAGGAATTTGGTACAGTGCCACACAACAGACTTGTGAGAAAAGTTATAGCTCATGGAATAAAAGGGACAGTAGTAACACCAATATGAAATTGGCCAAGTGACAGGAGACACAGAGTAGTGGTTAATGAATGTTTTTTGGGCTGGAGGAAGGCTTGTAGTGGCATTTTCCAGGGGTCAGTGTTGGGACCCTTGCTTTTCCTGATATATATTATGACTGTCATGCTAGGCCCCCATCTGCCAAAAATGAGGCACATTAATTTCGTCATGAGCATTGATTTTTAACTGTTGTTGGAACGAGGAAATTACTTGTTAAACAGATCAGCCGTGGCTGGAAAAAAACATTTACATACTAACAGACATCGAAGGTGAGGAAGCGCATTCCAGGGCCTGCTAAGGCGGATACAATCCACAAGAGCCAGGACTGATTGGACCAGCTGGTCGCATTACTAACTGGCTGTTCAAGGGTTTTCTTTAGAACAGAGAGTTTGAACTCAGAAAGACTGTTTGCTCCTGGACTGAGAAGATCTCTCCTGTCTGCTCCCATCTCTTTCTCACGGAACTCCAAATCCACTGAAGACACATGAACCCCAAGAGAGAAAAGTCTCCAGAGAACAAGCTTTAAGAAGAATACTAGGCCCCAACTAAAATCAAGATCTACCTAAAATCAAGGACTCTACAGTGAGCTCGAAGATCCGTAACAAAAACCTTCTTCAGAGATTGCCTCAAACTTTTCCACTTTATTTCTTCTGCCCTGTTCTGTCTCTATCTGCATGTGTGTATCACATATGCATGCTAGCGTGGGCACGTCATGTATCTATAGGCATCAACCAAATTAGAGTTTAAGTTCAAGTTTAATAAATTTCAACTTTTCTTCTTTAAACCTAAGAAAACCTGTTTGTACTGGTTTCTTTGCCTTATAATAGGAAAGTGGTGAACTAGGATTCACCAAGGGGGAGCTAAAACACAGTGTGTATAAAATTAAACCCCGTTACAGTAAGACCAGGTGAAGGCTGAGAGGGACCCTCAGACACCTTTCTCACCTGGTCATAACAGTGACCTAGACCTTGTTGTACAGGACACTGTTTCAAAATTTGCTGATGATACAAAACTTGGAAGCATTGTGAACTGTGAGGAGGATAATATAGAACTTCAAAAGGACATAGACAAGTTGGTGGAATGGGCGGACAAGTGGCAGATGAAGTTCAATGTGAAGTGATTCATTTTGGTAGGAAGAACATGGAGAGATAATATAGAATAAAGGGTACAGTTCTAAAGGGAGTGAGGGAGCAGAGGGACCTGGGGGTATATGTGCATAAGTCATTGAAGGTGGCAGGATAAGTTGAGAGAGCGATTAATAAAGCATACAGTATCCTGGGCTTTGTTAATAGAAGCATAGAGTACAAGAGTAAGGAGGTCATGTCGAACTTGTATAAGACACTTATTCGGCCTCAACTGGAGTATTGCATTCAGTTCTGGGTGCCCTATTTTAGGAAAGATGTGAAGATGTTGGAGAGAGTACAGAAAAGATTCATGAGAATAGTTCCAGGGATGAGGAACTTCATTTATGAAGATAGATTGGAGAAGTTGGGACTGTTCTCCTTAAAGAGAAGGCTGAGAAGTGATTTGAAAGAGACATTCAAAATCATGAGGGGTCTGCACAGAGTGGATAGGGAGAAACTGTTCCCACTTGTGAAAGGATCAAGAACGAGAGGACACAGATTTAAGGTAATTGGCAAAAGAAGCAAAAGCGACATGAGGAAAATCTTTTTCACACAGCAAGTGGTTAAGGTCTGGAATGCACTGCCTGAGAGTGTGGTGGAGGCAGGTTCAATTGAAGCATTTAAGAGGGAATTAGACTGTTACCTGAAAAGGAAGAATGTGCAGGGTTGCAGGGAGAAGGCATTAGATGAACTACTCATTTGGAGAGCCACTGCGGACATGATGGGTCGAATGGCTTTCTTCTGTGCTGTAAAGATTCTGTGATTCTTTCCTTGCCTCTGTACATGCTTAAAACCAGTTACATCTCTAACCTTTTCCAGTTCTGACGAGAGGTCATCAACCTGAAACGTTCACTCAATTTTTCACTCCATGGATGCTGCCTGAACTGTTAGAATTTCCAGCATTTTCTGTTTTCATTTCAGATTTTCAGCATCTGCAGTAGTCTGCTTTTGTAAGATGCTTTATCTAGTTGTAGAAAAGGAGAAATGGTGGGACCAGAAAGGCAGAAACACACCTCCTGTCATCTAACTATAGTATGGCATTAATGGAAAAATGTGAGATCCATTTGGCTAGAGCAGGGTTCGGCAATATTAATAACAAGAGCCATTTCGTAAAATGTAGTCAAAAACACAATATCTTAAGAGCAGCAATGCTCTTACTTAAATGTCAATAATAATGAAAAATAAAACAGAGACACATTTCAACAACCTTTTAAAGGTTTTTACAAAATAATCATTAATGAAATGATACTTTTTCACAAGTACAATGTTAATAATAGTTTATAAAAAAATGGAACAAGCCATTTAATTACCATCAAAATGGGTTCAATCAATCAAGATCAGGAGCCGCACGAGTCCTTAATGAGCCGCAGGTGGCTCCGGAGCCGCAGGTTGCCGACTCCTGGGCTATCAGAAGAAGTCTGTGCCAAGTACCCGAACAGCAGAAAGACAAGCAGTAGGCATAGAAATGTAAAGGAAGTCAAGCCCGCGATGCTTGCAGTTTCATTTGCATTTTGTGAATTTGCTGCCATTGTAACCAAAATATAAACTTGTTAAAAAGGCAGCATGAACCCTACAACATAGCAGCATAGGCATTCTTTTAATGAACCTGCTATTGAAGTCTAAATGGAATAGGATTCATGCCTTTTATTTGACACTACAGAAGAAAGGGTTCTCTCAACTGTCCTGTGGGATATTTCCTTATTGAAACAAATGTGCACATTTGTGGCAGATTTACAATGAAGCCATTTACTACCTTTCTATTGCCAAAAATTTGTTGCAGCATATGGATAAAGCTTATCTTGGCAACAAAATAATAAAACTTAATAAACACATGAAAGACAGGATATATTTGAGCACTGATGATGACTAATCACTTTCATAAAATGATTTTGAAATTGCTATTGGTAAGTAGCTGAAACCATGGGATCAAATCAGACAGGCTATGCAATCTACATTATCTCAACTGTGGGATTGTATTACTATAGTGGTGGCAGTAATTGGTTAATCACAATTGGTCAGAGTTTTTGGAGTTATTGATTCCTTTCAATCAGTGTTTCTAGCCAGATTTTAATGGATGCAGAAAATGAGTTACTATTTTGTGATTTTAAGGATCTTTTCTTCTCTACTTATTAATTAATATATGATCTGAGTGATATTTGACACCCCCAAGCTTAGAAAAACTGTGAACTTAACTAACTGAAGATCCATTATGGTACATAATTTGGTGTTACATTGGAAATCTCATGCAGGCAATAACAGTGAAAATGGATACGGCACACGGATGCATAAAGGGGCATCATATGACATTGAGGTTAAGGATCAGTACTAGGGCAACGAAGAGGAGGTTTTACGTTCCATCCAGTTCCTGCTATAACTCATCTGAGATTCCTTGACAGCAACATTGAGTGCAAAAGGTGGAAGAGGTTTCATGTCTCAAACTGGTTGATGACCATAAAAAAAACATTTGTTTGATCATTTATAACAATCCATGAATTCTAATCCATATAAATTATTGAATCATGTACTAGTAGAGTTAGAGATTTACACCAGTTGATATTGGGCAATAGAGTGAACATATTAGCCTTTAATAAATTAAGATGGTATAGGGTAATTTGTTTGACAGGCTTATCGTATAGTAATACATTTTGAAATTTAAAACCTCATTGATCTGTTCTGTAGATCCATTGATGCAGTAAGAGAAGAATCTGGGTATGATGAGTCTGGCTGTAAACAATGACTAACAAGCTTTGCTTATGACATGGTTGATATTCAATATATCACATAGAGAGTTGACGTTGGTTTAGTAAGTGAGCTTTCACCTTTAGTGCTGTCATTTAATGATCAATTTCAAACATAGTAAATGGGTGTGCTGATTATTCAGATGACATGTTGTTGTATACCTCCTATTTAAATCTTCCCTTAGTTTAAAGCAGCGTAGAGGTTTAAACAATCAAATTCTAGATTGTGATCATGTGTTCATCTACATCAATGTTCTTCTATTTGTTGTATGCACAGTTACTTAAATGTGTTTAGAGTTTTTGAAATGAAGTCCAACTTAAACAGACGCAATGTAGAAAGTCTCAATTACAGTAATTAAAGAGACAGTTAAGTAACAAATTGGAACTTAGTAAAACCTCCATGAAAGTTTATTCGATTACGTAGCACCCGTATTTGTGGCATTTTTTTTTATTCATTCATGGGATGTGGGCATCACTGACTAGGCCAGCATTTGTTGCCCATCCCTAATTGCCCCTGACACCTGAGTGCCTTGCTCGGCCATTTCAAAGGGCAGTTAAGAGTCAACCACATTGCTGTGGGTCTGGAGTCACATGTAGGCCAGACCAGGGAAGAATAGCAGATTTCCTTCCATAAAGGGCATGAGTGAATCAAATAGGTTTTTATGGCAATCGATGATATTTTCATGGCACCATTACTGAGACTAGCTTTTAATTCCAGATTTTTTTACTAATTAAATTCCACCAGCTGCTGTGGTGGGATTTGAATCTGTGTCCTCAGGGCATTAGCTTGGGCCCTTGGATGACTAGTTCAGTGACATTACCACGATGCCACTATATTCATGTATCCAAATTATATCCACACCACATGTACACAATTTGGGCTGAATTTAATGAGGGCAGCGGGCCTGGAAATAGGTGCCGTCCCCGTCCGTCACTTGTGCGGCTGCCCCACTGCGATCATGTGGCGGACAGCCATTTTGCATACTGGAAATACAGGCCCCCCACAATCACGTGGCGGGCCAGGCTGCGAGTCACCAAATGTGGTATCAGATGACTCTGGAGCAGGCGCTGGTTCCATATTTAAAAGCTTGCCAGCCCTGCATGGCACTTTTGCCTTAGAGACGTCGCAACTTTGTGCAGCTGAAAATGTTGCTGGACTGATTCCTGGATTCTCCTAAGCCCCCTGAAGCGGACCCCACAGAATGGCCGAGGCAGGACACAGGGTGGCCCCACAGTTCAGTGATGCCTCCCTGCAGATTCTCCTCCAGGCTGCAATGGAAAGGTGGTAGGTTCTCTTCCCAAGCAAGAAGAGGTCCTCCAGCCTGACAAAGCAAGCCTGGATGGAGATCACAGAGGAGGTCAGAAGCTGTGGGGACACCCACTAGAACTGGGTGTGTTGCAGGAAGAGAGTCAATAACCTCCTGAATTTTGCCAAGGTGAGAGCTCCATACCTTTCTCCTTTTTGAGTATTGTGTGTGACTACGAGGAGGGTGCGCGACATGGGGAGCGTGGCACTACCGCGGTGATGGCAGAGGGGCTAGGGTATTACCTGATCCTGATAGATGCATGGCTGCATCTCGGCCACAGGCCAGCTTCCTTCATACCTCACGCCCATTAACTCTCCTGACAGTGTATGTCAGCATGAGGTATATCAGATCCCCCAGTAGGGACGAGGGGCTGACAGTAGCAGAATTGTCATGTTGATCCCTCTGTGACCTTTTCCTATCTCCATCCTTTCTCTTGCAGGACAAGAGGGCCCACAACAGTAAGGACACACCTAGACTGGTGGAGGCCTTCTGGATCTGGATCCTCCCACCCCAGCTGAGGAAGCAGCCGTGAAATTGGTAGCGACCCAAGACGGCTGCGCAATATCAGCTGCAGGGACTGGAGTCTCTGTGCAAGAGAGTGAGGATTGGTTTCCGTCGACATACAGATCACATCTGGAGACCCACATCATGTTGGTTGGCATGACAAGATCTGCACAGCCAACTCATACATATTTGTGTTCTCTCTTGCAGATCAGCATGCACAGGAGACTGCAGCTGCAGGATGACAATTGTCAACCTCTGGTGAGGAGGACCACTCAGAGGATGCACTGTCCCATGACTCTCCTGAACCTTCCATCAGCGCAGATACTTCCACCTCAGTAGTATTCTCCTCAGCTGTAGAATCAGGGTCACAAGCTGGCGAGAGAACTGCGCTCATGCACGAGCAGCTGGCTGAGGCTGAGGCCTCCGACAGTTGGAGGACTGTCGGTGATCAGGCTCATCCTGATTCCCAGGGTGATAATGAGCCTCTGGTGCTGACAGCACAGGGCATGCTGGAGTTGTAGAGAGAGGTAAGGAAAGAACTGACAGAGATGCCAGAGGCCATGCGCAGTCATGAGTAGATGATGGAGTCCATCCATGCCATGAGTGCGGCCATGTCTTAGGCATGTTAGCACATGTCTTCTTCAAGAGGTTGGCGACCCTCATGGAGAGCCAGATCCCACAGATGCGTGCAGACCTGCAAAGCATCACCTTGCCATGAGCTTGACTCAGCAGTGGCAAGAGAAGGACCAGGAGCCTGGAGTCTTCTCCCACTCTTCGTACTGCTCTGGTGAGCAGGGAGGTTCAAGTGATCCTTGAAACGAAGGAGGGGAGGCATATATCCATATCTGGGGGCTCCCCTCAGGGCGCTTTGAGTGTGGACAGCAGGTCCTCAGCCCCTCCGCCAGTGAGCCCAGCTCCAGCAGCCGCAATGCCTGAGTAGAGTTCTGCACCAGTCCAGGACACCCTCAGGCAGCCAGGGCCTTCCAGGACTCAGGCAGCCAGAGGACGCCTGCCAAAGTCATCACAGGCTGATGAGCAGCCTGCCTCCAGCCCAGCTGCTGCCGCAGAGATCACACCACATGGGAGCACTCACAAATGTATTAAGAAAACTACTGAGCCACACTTGGGGATTCACGGGTGTAGTACCCATGGGATAACATATGTTAATGAGGTCTGTGGTCATGTTGACATTCCGCTAAGGATATTACATATTGAATAATTAAAAGTTTTTTGATTCAAATCGTTAACAATCATTGTCTGAAAGCCATTTTCTATTATGCCTTAATTGTGAGCTGCTGACTTCCCCGTTTCCCCTTAGTGGAATGCCAATGTGACCACAGACCTCATTAACATATGTTCTCCCATGGGTACTCGTGCGCATTGCAGCTGATCGCAAGTCGGGGAATACAGATGGAAAGGACGCAATAGGCAATATGCATTACAGTGAATCTTTATTGGATTCTTTGTAACTGAACATCAGGGTGTTGGAAGCCAGGGATTATAAGACTGTCTCTTGCCTCCTTGGCATGTTGCTCAATCTGCTTGGTCTCAGGCATAAGGTCTTCACCATCCAGTGCTGCTCGCTCCTCTCCCTCCTCTGCATCCTCCTCGTCAATGGAGGAGTGTTGCTCAGGCATCTCATCATCATGTAAGGCCTCCCCTCTCTGCAGTGCTAGATTGTGTAGAGCACAGCAGACCACCAAGCTACAAGAGACCCTTGCTGGGGCATACTGCAGGGCTCCACCAGATCGATCGAGGCAGCGGAATCTCATCTTCAGCAGCTCAGTGGCCTGCTCAATGGTTGCTCGAGTGGAGCCGTGGCAATTGTAGTACCTCTCCTCTGCTGCAGTGTGAGGGTTCCTCGCAGCCGTAAGAAGCCAAGACTTTGATGGGTAACCCTTATCCCCGAGAGTCCATCCCTGAAGGCGAGTGGGGGGCCGGAAAAGCTGCAGTACCTTGGGCTGCTGAAGTATGTTGGCATCGTGGCTGCTTTCCGGGAAGTGGGCACACACCTGCAGGAAATGCTTTTGGTGGTCACAGACCAGTTGAACATTTATTGAATGGAAGCCCTTCCTGTTGATGAAGGCAGCTGACTGGTCCACAGGAGCCTTACTGGTGACATTTTTGTTTATTCGTTCATGGGATGTGGGCATCACCTGGCTGGGCCAGCATTTATTGCGCGTCCCTAATTGCCCTTGAGAAGGTGGTGGTGAGCTGCCTTCTTGAACTGCAGCAATCCATGTGGGATAGGTACACCTACAGTGCTGTTAGGAAGGGAGTTCCAGGATTTGGACCCAGCAACAGTGAAGGAATGGTAATATAGTTCCAAGTCAGGATGGTGTGTGGCTTGGAGGGGAACTTGCAGGTGGTGGTGTTCCCATGCATCTTCTGCCCTTGTCCTTCTAGTTGGTAGAGGTCACGGGTTTGGAAGGTGCTGTCAAAGGAGCCTTGGTGCGTTGCTGCAGTGAATCTTGTAGATGGTACACATTGCTGCCACTGTGTGTCGGTGGTGGAGGGGGTGAATGTTTGTGGATGGTGTGCCAATCAAGCAGGCTGCTTTGTCCTGAATGGTGTCGAGCTTCTTGAGTGTTGTTGGAGCTGCACCCATCCAGGCAAGTGGAGAGTAGGAAAGTATTCCATCACACTCCTGACTTGTGCCTTGTCGATGTTGTCAGGCTTTGGGGAGTCAGGAGGTGAGTTACTCGCCACAGGATTCCTAGCCCTCTGCCCTGCTTTTGTACCCACACTATTTACATGGCTACTCCAGTTCAGTTTCTGGTCAATAGTAACCCCTAGGATGTTGATAGTCGGGGATTCAGCCATCATAATGCCATTGAATGTCAAGGGGAGATGATTAGATTCTCTCTTGTTGGAGATGGTTATTGCCTGGCACTTGTGTGGCACGAATGTTTCTTGTCACTTTTCAGCCCAAGTCTGGATATTGTCCTAGTCTTGCTGCATTTCTACACTGACTGCTTCAGTATCTGAAGAATTACGAATGGTGCTGAACATTGTGCAATCATCAGCGAACATCCCTACTTCTGACCACTTGCATTGCCAGTGGTTGTAAAAATGACCATGAGCCATGACTTCTTCATGTCAGACTCCTTCCAGGCTAGAGCCAACACTTTCCAGTTTGCCAGCTACTGTTGTATATGTGAGGTCACTAATGCTCTTTATGCAAAGACAGGGGAATATATTTCATTCTCTCTTTCCAAAGAGAAGTAGGCGTTATGGAGCCGAATTTTGCAGCTGCTGTGTTTTAATTTCATGCTATATATTTTGCAATAGGCAAGGTTCAGTCCATACCCAACCAGTCAGTGCTTGCAAAACTCAAAACATATCCTTAAAGGGACAGGGATCCTGCCGCCGGGCAGTTAATTAGAACCTGGGGCCTCCAAATGGCCGTGGCAGGGTTCCCATCACCTTTTTCCACCTGGTGCCAAGAGCCCTGCTGGCACAACTAAATCCAGCCCTATGTCTGCAGATGGTGTCAGTAAGAGGCATCTTGAAGATCAGAAAAGCCATGGATAATTCCCTGGGCAACACTGGAGCTTACAGGGTAAGATAAGGCAGAAAAAGAACGCTTATGTCCGACACCAAGAACTCAATAGTACAGAAAGCCGAGGGGAGTATAGAAAGTGGAGGTGAAAT
This sequence comes from Heterodontus francisci, assembly GCF_036365525.1. Taxonomy (NCBI): domain Eukaryota; kingdom Metazoa; phylum Chordata; class Chondrichthyes; order Heterodontiformes; family Heterodontidae; genus Heterodontus; species Heterodontus francisci. The sequence continues at coordinate 83,461,091 of NC_090377.1, forward strand.
CAAAAAGGAAATTAGGACAGCTAAGAGAGGTCAAAAAAGAATATTGGCAAGCAAAATCAAGATGAACCCAAAGATGTTTTGTCAATATGTTAAGAGTAAGAGGATAATAAAGGAAAAAGCAGGGCCCATAAAAGACCGAAAAGGTAACCTATGTGTTGGGGCAGAAGATGTTGGTCTTGTTCTTAACGAATACTTTGTGTCTATCTTCACAAAAGTGGGGCATGATGCAGATATTGTAGTTAAGGAAGAGGGGTGTGAAGTATTGGCTATGATAAACAAGGGGAGAGAGGATGTATTAATGGGATTAGCATTCTTGAAAGTTGATAAATCACCGGATGAAACGTACCCCTGGCTGTAAAAGAAGCAAGAGAGGAAATAGCAGAAAGTCTGACCATCATTTTCCAGTCCTTACTGGATACAGGTGAAGTGTTGGAGGATTGGAGGACTGCTAACATTGTACCTCTGTTTAAAAAGGGAGTGAGGAATAGACCAAATAATTACAGGCCAGTCAGTCTAACCTCAGTAGCTGTCAAATTATTGGAATCTATTCTGAGATCGGATAAACTTGTCACTTAGAAAGGCACAGATAAATCAAGGATAATCAGCATGGATTTGTTAAAGGAAAATCTTGTCTGACCAACTTGATTAAATTTTTTGAAGAAGTAACAAGGAAGATAGATGAGGGTAATGCAGTTGATGTGGTATACACGGTTTTAGCAAGGCTTTTGACAAGGTCCCACATGGCAGACTGGTTAAAAAATAAAATCCCATGGGATCCAGGGAGATGCAGCAAGGTGGCTACAAAATTGGCTCGGTGGCAGGAAACAAAGGGTAATTGTTGACGGGTGTTTTTGCAACTGGAGGGCCGTTTCCAGTGGAGCTCCGCAGGGCTCAGTGCTGGGTCCCCTGCTTTTTGTGGTATATAGTAACGATTTGGACATAAATCTGAGGGGCATGATCAAGAAGTTTGCAGACGACAGAAAGATTGGCTGTGTGGTAGATAGCAAGGAGGATAGCTGTAGGCTGCAGGAAGATATTGATGGTCTGGTCAGATGGCCAGAGAAGTGGCAAATGGAAATCAACTTGGAGAAGTGTGAGGTGATGCATTTGGAGAGGTCAAACAAGGCAAAGGAATACACAATTAATGGGAACATACTGAGAGGTGTAGAGGAAGTGAATATCCACAAATCCCTGAAGGTAGCAGGACAGGTCAATAAGGTGGTTAAGAAGGCATATGGAATCCTTTCGTTTATTAGCCGAGGTATAGAATATAAGAGCAGGGAGGTTATGCTGGAACTGCATAAGTCATTGGTTAGGCCACAATTTGAGTACTGTGTGCAGTTCTGCTGACCTCATTACAGAAAGGATGTAATTGTACTAGAAAGGGTTTTGAGGAGATTTACGAGGATGTTGCCAGGACTGGAAAAATGCAGCTATGAGGAAAGATTGGATAGGTTGGGGTTGCTCTCCTTGGAACATAGAAGGCTGAGGGGAGATTTGATTGAGATGTAAAAAATTGTTAGGGGCCTGGATAAAGTGGAGATGAAGGGCCTGTTAACCTTAGCAGAGAGGTCAGTGATTAGGGGGCATAGATATAAAGTGATTCATAGGATTAGAGGGGAGATGAGGAAATGTTTTTTCACCCAGAGGGTGGTGGGGGTCTGGAATTTACTGCCTGAAAGGGCAGTTGAGACAGAAACCCTCAACTCATTCAAAAGAAGTCTGGATATCCTCTTCAAGTGCAGTAATCTGCAGGGCTACGCACCAAATGCTGGAAGGTGGGATTAGAATGGGTGGAACGTTTTTCGGCTGGCACAGACACGATGGGCCAAGTGGCCTCTTTCTGTGCCATAAACTTTCAATGATTTTATGATAGTGTGGGGATGGGAAGAGAAACCATTGTTTGACATCCTGTCTATGATCAGAGAGGTTAGAATGGAACCAAGTGAAGAGTCTTCCATGGAGTTTGAAATAGAGGAAAGGTGTTCGAGGAGGTTGATGTAGTCAACTGTATGTAGTGCTGCAGAGAGATTTTGAAGATTGAGGAGGGATTATGCACCATTACCGAAATCTCAGAGAATACCATTTGTGTCTTGCTGCAGGAGGAATGGAAACTTGATTAGAGGGATTCAAGCAGGAATCTGCATTAAACATGGACTTGGAGACAAAAATATATACAGGGATCTTGGAGAGGAAAAAGAGGTTAGAGCTGGAACAGTAGTTAACAGTGAAGAATCAAGATTTTTTTTTGAGGAAGGGAATGTTGACATCAGGAATGTTCCCTGTAAGCTGCACTGCTACTTATCACCCCGAAAGTCCCCATGCAGGCGGCATGCAAGTTGGCCCCTTTAAATTACTTGACCTGTGCAGTTGCACAAAATTTTAAAGAAATCGCCTGCGCACTCGAAAAAAAATTACAGGGAACGTTGGACTGCAGTATCAGCTAGAATGACAGCCAGGAAACGAAGATGGGTGGTCAGGAGTTCAGTGGGAATAAGGTTGAAAGTGCAGGAGGTGGGTCTCATGGATATGATGAGCTTGCAGAAAGCATACAGGAAATGGGGAGCAACTAGCAAGTGAGATAGACAGAAAGAGGTGGTTCAAGCCTCGACTGGCAAGGGAACTGGGTAAGTTTGGTTTAAGGGCATGGGGAAATAAGTTGGCTTGGCACACTGGTTAGACCTTGGCTGCATCATATCAAGCACTATCAGGCTTTGCTCTCCTTAGCCAAATTACTCACTATACCAGGATGAATCCTGAAAGTAAAGGTAACCTCCCTGCTTCTTTTCTTCCCTATCCATTGTCTCTTTCATTGTCTGTCCCTTGCCCCTTCCACCTTCACTTCTAATAACAAGTGCAAGGAGCTTGTGGACTTCTTTGTCACTCATATTGTGATCATCCAATCAGGTGCCTCTGTCACATCCCTCTCTTCCCCTTACCAAAGCCAAACCTCCCCCAAAGTTCCCCTTGCCCGAGCCCTGAATTTATGTCTTTTTCTAATTTCTGTCCCATCTCCTATCATGCATTCACATTAAACTGCTGATCATCAAACTTTACTTTCCTGGCCCCCATGCTATCTGACATTTTAAGTGGTCCCCTCTTTTCATTTGCTGTACCCCTGCATTTCTATAACCACTGTCAAAGAACAAAGAACAGTACAGCACAGGAACAGGCTATTCGGCCCTCCAAGCCTGCGCCGATCTTGATGCCTGCCGAAACTAAAACCTTTTGCATTTCCGGGGACCGTATCCCTCTATTCCCATCCTATTCATGTATTTGTCAAGATGCCTCTTAAACGTCGCTATCGTATCTGCTTCCATCACCTCCCCCGGCAGCAAGTTCCAGGCACTCACCACCTTCTGTGTAAAGAACTTGTCTCACACATCCCCTCTAAATTTTCCCCCTCTCACCTTAAACCTATGTCCCCTAGTAACTGACTCTTCCACCCTGGCAAAAAGCTTCTGACTATCCACTCTGTCCATGCCGCTCATAACTTTGTAAACCTCTATCATGTCACCCCTCCACCTCCGTCGTTCCAGTGAAAACAATCCGAGTTTATCCAACCTCTCCTCATAGCTAATGCCCTCCAGACCAGGCAACATCCTGGTAAACCTCTTCTGTACCCTCTCCAAAGCCTCCACATCCTTCTGGTAGTGTGGCGACCAGAATTGCACGCAATATTCTAAGTGTGGCCTAACTAAAGTTCTGTACAGCTGCAGCATGACTTGCCAATTTTTATACTCTATGCCCCGACCGATGAAGGCAAGCATGCCGTATGCCTTCTTAACTACCTTATCCACCTGCGTTGCCACTTTCGGTGATCTGTGGACCTGTACGCCCAGATCTCCCTGCCTGTCAATACTCCTAAGGGTTCTGCCATTTACTGTATACTTCCCTGCATTAGACCTTCCAAAATGCATTACCTCACATTTGTCCGGATTAAACTCCATCTGCCATTTCTCCGCCCAAGTCTCCAACCGATCTATATCCTGCTGTATCCTCTGACAATCCTCATCACTATCCGTAACTCCACCAACCTTTGTGTCGTCCGCAAACTTACTAATCAGACCAGCTACATTTCCTCCAAATCATTTATATATACTACAAAGAGCAAAGGTCCCAGCACTGATCCCTGCGGAACACCACTAGTCACATCCCTCCATTCTGAAAAGCACCCTTCCACTGCTACCCTCTGTCTTCTCTGACCGAGTCAGTTCTGTATCCATCTTGCCAGCACACCTCTGATCCCGTGTGACTTCACCTTTTGTACCAGTCTGCCATGAGGGACCTTGTCAAAGGCTTTACTGAAGTCCATATCGATAACATCCACTGCCCTTCCTTCATCAATCATCTTTGTCACTTCCTCAAAAAACTCAATCAAATTAGTGAGACACAACCTCCCCTTCACAAAACCATGCTGCCTCGCTAATAAGTTTGTTTGTTTCCAAATGGGAGTAAATCCTGTCCCGAAGCATTCTCTCGAATAATTTCCCTACTACTGACGTAAGGCTCACCGGCCTATAATTTCCTGGATTATCCTTGCTACCCTTCTTAAACAAAGGAACAACATTGGCTATTCTCCAGTCCTCTGGGACCTCACCTGTAGCCAATGAGGATGCAAAGATTTCTGTCAAGGTCCCAACAATTTCTTCCCTTGCCTCCCTCAGTATTCTGGGGTAGATCCCATCAGACCCTGGGGACTTATCTACCTTGCTTTGCAAGAAACCCAACACCTCCTCCTTTTGATAATGAGATGACTGAGACTATCTACACTCCCTTCCCTAGGCTCATCATCCACCATGTCCTTCTCTTTGGTGAATACTACAAAGTACTCATTTAGTACCTCGCCCATTTCCTCTGGCTCCACACATAGATTACCTTTTCTGTCCTTGAGTGGGCCAACCCTTTCCCTGGTTACCCTCTTGCTCTTTATATACGTATAAAAAGCCTTGGGATTTTCCTTAATCCTGTTTGCCAATGACTTTTCATGACCCTTTTAGCCCTCCTGACTCCTTGCTTCAGTTACTTCCTACTATCTTTATATTCCTCAAAGGATTCATCTGTTCCTGGCCTTCCAGCCCTTACGAATGCTTCCTTTTTCTTTTTGACTCGGCTCACAATATCCCTCGTTATCCAAGGTTCCCAAAACTTGCCAAACTTATCCTTCTTCCTCACAGGAACATGCTGGTCCTGGATTCTAATCAACTGACGTTTGAAAGACTCCCACATGTCAGATGTTGATTTACCCTCAAACAGCCGCCCCCAATCTAAATTCTTCAGTTCCTGCCTAATATTGTTATAATTAGCCTTCCCCCAATTTAGCACCTTCACCCGAGGACTACTCTTATCCTTATCCACAAGTACCTTAAAACTTATGGAATTATGGTCACTGTTCCCAAAATGCTCCCCTACTGAAACTTCGACCACCTGGCCGGACTGAGTGACTGGCATGTGACAAGCCCCTCCCCGCTCTTGCTCTCGCTCTCGCTCGCTCTCTCTCTCTCTCTCTCCATTCTGACTGATGCCCTCTGCATACTCCAGCTACAATCAGAAACCCCATTGGAGGAAATCATTTGCATCGCTGTCCCCAAGACACCAACAAAAAACCAGTCATCTACCTCTTCAAATTAAAAACCTCAGGACCACTGAATTCAACTAGAAGGTAGCCGAATCACCAAACGCCATAGAATGTATACCCCTTTTTTCCTATGGACTCTAACACAACCAATCTACCTTTCTTTCCCCACTCTGTAACTTATTTGCGTGTGTGTAAACCTTCAGAGTGTGTGAATGAGTGAAAGGATGCATTGTTTATTATTTTTATTCGTTCGGTTTAGGTACAATAAAGTTAACGTCTTTCTTTGTTAGCTCAAGAAAACCTCTCCAGTTGGTTCTTGTTATGATCATAGCAAGTAAGTAATCAAACACCTACAGAATTGACCAGCACATTCACTGTAAGAAAGAATTAAACCTCTTGTGGTCAAACAAGGAGAGGGAAAAGAAGGAAGCCTCCGACCCCTCTTCACTTGAACGTAACAAAGTCATAAATTACAATATCTTTGATTGTGCTTGTAACTGGGGTGTTATCTAACCTCTTCCATCTCTGCCAATCTGCAGCATTTGACATAGTCAGCCACACCATCTTCCTCCAATGACTCCATTATTCAGTTCAGTGTAACAACCTTGCTGCTTACACCATTATTTATTTGAATATCTCCAGCAATGGCTTCTCTTCCTGCCCCTGCACCGTTACTTCTGGAGATCTCCAGAACCGCTCATCTCTATGTTGCCCTAGGTAGCATCATTCAAAGACATGGTCAGGTTGCACACCTATCTTGACACACAGCTCTGACTTTCTACCATCTCTCTCAACCAATCCAATGCATCCACATTATGATATTGCATGCCCAACATCCACGTCTTGAGTCACAATTCATTCCAGTTCAACATTGGGAACATCAAAGCCATTTTCTTTTGCCCCTGCCACAAACTTCATACCCTTGCCACTGAATCCAACTCCCTCTTCAGCCAGTGGCTTAGATTGAATCAGACTTCACAACTAAGTTGGGGAAGCAGCAGAGATGGCTGATTGGATGGTCTCTATCTTTGTGTCAAAGAAATGCATGAATTCCTTGATGTTACTTAAGGGTGGAAGGGCCAGGGGAGAAAGCTTTATGGTGGAAGATGGCAGTGGAGAAAAGGAGCCTGTTATTATCTTTGCCCTTCAGAATGATCCTAAATTAGAAAAGGGCAAGGCTTTGTCGAGCTTGATGAAGCCAGGCCAGATCTGTTTTGTTACTGTGATCCAAAAATGTAACTAACCAACACTTAGACTTCTGCTGTTACTGTTTATGAGTTGGGAGGTGTGCTACTAGTGACCATCCTACTGATTTTTCTTTTTATATTGTGGGGAATGCAAGTTGTTGTTGAATGTGCTTATTTTTAATGAGACATGGAGCTTGGGAAATACATTTTGAGGAGCAGGCATACCACTGTGTAGTGTTTCATAGCACCAAAGTATCTGTCTAGACTATGTTGTTTAAATATATAGAATTTCAATATATTCAACATTAAAAATAACATTCAGGACTGGTGAAATTGCAGGGAATTTATACACATTTCGCTGGAAGATTTGCAAGTGGGATTAGGATGGAGTTAATGTATTTGTTTTGTTGTACCTTCACATTGCCCTTCCAATGGAACTTTGGGCTGATAAGTAATCAACTTTAAGGAGATCAAAGGCCTTACTTTAAATGTTTGACTTTGTCCAGTAAAAAGGATGAAAAACCATTGTTGGTGCAGTAAGTGTTGGATTTGTCTGTCTGTCCATAAGCTGAACCATTTTCATATTTGCAGGGGTGAAACATCTAAGGAGCCATCATGAAACACCATTCCTTGAGGAAGAAGAGGCAGCAAATGAAAGAGAAGAAGATTGGTCACAAAAGACAAACTTGTGAGCAGCTGAAAGGGAGGATTAGTGTATCTGAACTGAAAAACCTTTCAATATGAGATCATCCTGCTTCAAATCTGGGTGTTTCCAGGCCTTCAGCTCATTACCTGAAAGGTGCTGAGTGCTTACAAATCTACTAGTAGGAATCCATGTTAGACTTCGGTCTTTCAAGTCTCAGAGGATCTGAGGGATACACGTGATATGATTGTGTAGAACCAAAGACCAGATCTCTGTCTCACAAGTAAATTCACTTTGTAGTCACCTTGCCAATAGAAATAATATTGATATTATTGGTATTGTCAAATAATTAATGTTTATTACTCTACTACTTGATATGTGATGTGAATCTCTAACCTAGTGTAAATAATGCTTAACCCAAAATTATAAATAAAGACAATGAAATAAAAGCTGTTGAGTTTATGTTTTTCAAAGTATCCTGAGATGTAAATTTGCATTCCTATATTGATAAATTATGGGCCAGATTTTGCTAGAATGTGCCCTGCAAATCAGACTTGCTTGTCAACATTTAGGTTTTCAAAACTTTTGCCGACAAAGTTGTTCGAAGTGTGAGCTGATAATGGGACAATGAGGGCAGCAGGGACCATGGTGAATAATGGGACAAACAATGTATCTCCTTAACCAGTCAGATTTAAGGTTTGAGAAATAAACAGGAAGGAATGAGAAGGAAGGTGAATTATCGTGGGTAAATTCAATGTCAAAACCGGTACAAAAACAGAAATAGAGAGAAAAAATTGTATTGAGAGAAAGAAGAGACAGAAAGGAAAATTGACTTTAAAAATTTTAAATTTGTTCTCTTTAAAATCTCCTCAAATAATTTACAACCTGAAAGAATAAGAGCTCTACACTGATAACTGGAGTCAATGGGAATCAGGGGGAAAATTCTCTGCTGGTTGGAGTCGTATCTAGCGCAAAGGAAGATGGTTGTGGTTATTGGAGGTCAATCATCTCAGCTCCAGAACATCACTGCAGGGGTTCCTCAGGGTAGTGTCCGAGGCCCAACCATCTTCAGCTTTTTTTTATTCATTCATGGGATGTGGGCGTCGCTGGGTAGGCCAGCATTTATTGCCCATCCCTAATTGCCCTTGAGAAGGTGGTGGTGAACTGCCTTCATGAACCGCTGCATTCCACATGAGGTAGGTACACCCACCGTTGCTCCATCAATGACCTTTCTCCAATCATAATGTCAGAAGTAGGGATGTTCACTGGTGATTGCACAATGTTCAGCACCATTCGCAACTCCTCAGATTCTGAAGCAGTCAGTGTAGAACTGCAGCAAGACCTGGACAATATCCAGGCTTGGGCTCAGAAGTGACAAGAAACATTCACAGCACACAAGTGCCAGGCAATGACCATTTCCAACAAGAGAGAATATAAACCATCTCCCCTTGACATTCAATGGCATTACGATCGCTGATTCCCCCACTATTAACATCCTGGGGGTTACCATTGACCAGAAACTGAACTGGAGTAACCAAATAAATATCGTGGCTGCAACAGCAGGTCAGTGGCTAGGAATCCTACTGCGAGTAACTCACCTCCTAACTCCCCAAAGCCTGTCCACCAGCCACAAAGCACAAGTTAGGAGTGTGATGGAATACTCTCCACTTGCCTGGATGGGTGCAGCTCCAACAACACTCAAGAAGCTCAGCACCATCCAGGACAAAGCAGCCCGCTTGATTGGCTCCCCGTCCACAAACATTCACTCCCTCCACCACCGACACACAGTGGCAGCAGTATGTACCATCTACAAGATGCACTGCAGCAATGCACCAAGGCTCCTCAGACAGCACCTCCCAAGCCTTCGACCTTTATCACCTTGAAGGATGAGGGCCGCAGATGCATGGGAACACTACCACATGCAAGTTCCCCTCCAAGCCACACACCATCCCGACTTGGAACTTTATCACCGTTCCTTTATTGGCGCTGGGTCAAAATCCTGGAACTCCCTTCCTAACAGCACTGTAGGTGTACCTTCCCCACATGGACTGCAGCGGTTCAAGAAGGCAGCTCACCACCACCTTCTCAAGAGTAATTAGGGATGGACGATAAATGCTGGCCTACTCAGTGACGCCCACATCCCAGGAGCAAATAATAATAAAAAATTGTTTACTTTCTGGGCAAGAGAGCCTGATTGGCAGCCATTAACAATTATCATATTGTTAAAAGGGTAATTTTGATGTTAGTAGGACTCATGAAAATCATGGGGATGTTATGCGTGAGACTTTTCTTTCTTTTTCTTTTTTTAGGGAGCTTTACTCTGTATCTAACCCCATTTTTTTTTCTAACCCTTTTTTTGTTTTTTGTTAAGGTGGCCATTATACCCCAGGCCCCTTTTATTTTTGCTATTGGGGCCTTTATTCCCCTGGCCCCGTTTAGCTTTATTAAGAACAGATAAATAAAACAAAACTCAAACTAACATGCCATTTTTGGCATCTATGATGCACTCCATGCCCTGCGGTGCCCACCAGTCGTGGAAGGTCTCAAGTGAACCAACGGACACCGCAGGCTCCTTCTCTAGGGACACCCGGGTGTGAACGTAATTTCAGAAGAGGGGCAGGCAATCAGGGTGGATGGACTCCCTGATGGCCCGAAGCCTGGACCTGTGAATTGGTCAGGCCGAGGAGCAGACCGACAAGGAGATCCTCCTCCCGGCCCGCTCCCCGCCCCTCCCCCCCCTGCACCAGGTGCCCAAAGATCAGGAGCTTGGGGCTGAAGTGCAACCAAACCTTGAGAAGCAGCCCCCTTAAATACTCAAAGAGTGGCTGCAAGCTCACACACTCCATTTATACATGGAACACAGACTTGTCCAGGCCGCAGAAATTACAGACGGCTTGGGAGTCCGTGAACCTACTTAAAAGTCTATTGCAAGGGACATCCCTGTGCAGCACCCTCCACCCCAGGTCCCCGATGTAAAGGGGGAGGACTCCCGTATAAAGAGACCTCCAACGGGGTTTCCCCTTGCTGCCAGATGGCAACACGGACTGCCCCAACGTGTGCAGGAGCAGCCCGTACGGGAAACCCCTCCGCGCGGTGTGGAATGGCACAGAGGGCATTTCTGAGAGGTGGCTCAGGTAGTGCGGGACCAGCTCCCGAGGAGGGTTTTGAGTCCTGGATCCAATGAGCAGTTCCGGCCGAGTTGGGGTCAGCTCGGTTGGGAGCGCTCCACACTCCCCAGCCCCCTTGTCACCCGCAGTGAGGGGCATCCACCGGCTTCGGCTACTCCTCTGCACGTCGGTCCATCCCCATAGCTGGACGCCCGGACAGCCAAGGCGCTCTCCTCTGCTGGCGGGGGAGCACCCTGACTGGAGGCAACCATGTTCCAGAGGCTGAATAGATCCCGGTAAAAGCCAGGCAACTCCCTCAGAAAGGCGCAGCTAACTTTCTCCACCAGGAACTGCATGTCGTCTTGAAGGCAGTCCCCCTGGTGGAAAACATAAACTGCCAGCTCACACCATCTGAGAGGACTCTCGACATATAGGTATTTTTGCAGGATCCGGAGGCGGAGGTTCGCAGCCTGGGTGCGGATGCACACCAGCGACTGTCCGCCCTCCTCGATCGGGAGACTCAGGACCGCGGCAGAGACCCAGTGTTTCTTACTGCTCCAGAAGAAATTGACAAGCTTCTTCTGGATCTTGGTGGCAAATGCAGGGGGCGGGGCCAAAGTGACCAACCGGTACCACAGCATCGAGTCCACCTGTTGGTTTATGACCAGCGCTCGGCCCATGTAAGAAAGCACTCGGAACAGTCCTGTCCAGCGCCCTAGCTGAGTGGTGACTTTTGCCTCTAACTCCTGCTAGCTTGCTGGCCAGGCTGCCTCAGTGGGGCTGAGGTGGACTCCCAGAGAGAGGATGTGCGTGGTGCTCTACGCAAAAGGTGTTAACGCCTCCGGCAGGTAGTCCACCCGCCACTGATCCACCAGGACTCCGAACATTTCTCCCAATTGATCCTCGCGGAGGACACAGCAGAAAAGGTCTGCTCGCACTCAGCATCCTCCGCAAGTCAATGGGATCTGTGACCATGAGGAGCATGAGGTTAGCCCTGCAACCTCACAGCTCCAGCGACCCAGGTTCAGTTCTGGGTACTGCCTGTGCGGAGTTTGCAAGTTCTCCCTGTGTCTGCGTGGGTTTCCGCCGGGTGCTCCGGTTTCCTCCAACAGCCAAAGACTTGCAGGTTGATAGGTAAATTGGCCATTGTAAATTGCCCCTAGTGTAGGTAGGTGGTAGGAGAATGGTGGGGATGTGGTAGAGAATATGGGGTTAATGTAGGATTAGTTATAAATGGGTGGTTGTTGGTTGGCACAGACTCGGTGGGCCGAAGGGCCTGTTTCAGTGCTGTATCTCTAAATAATAAATAAATAAATAAAATAAATGTCATCAGCGTAAGTCGAGAGGATGACCTGCATGCCCAGCCCATGCAGAGCCAAACCCATCAACCTCCTTAAGCTTAAAAATAGCCTACTTATTTATTTTCTCTCTTAAAAATATTTCCCTTTACAGTAACTCTCAAAGAAGTTGGCACCAAAGAAAGCAGATATTTTTTCAAATGTTTCATTGTGTGGGACTCCCCTGACTATTGATGCACTCCAGAGATATTTGGAAGTATTCACACATTGTGAGGACCACCTGTCCTAGCCTACACAAAACAGTACTGTCATTGGAGAAAAGGCTTTATATTAGCATACCATAACAAATAATTTAGCAGTAAGTCAAAAATTGAGAAAATTCATATTATGGAGCTCCCATGAGATCCCTTAGGGTTCAGCAAGCTCATTCACAAAATCTCTGATAAAATAAAGTCCAAGCAAGAAAATAATTTAATCTCTATATAGCGTCTCACATACAACTAGAGTGCATTGGCAGTCAATTTTCACACAGCAAGAAGAGTAATAAGATGAATGGCCAGTTAATTATGGCCAAGAATTTCCTCGGAACTGCTCCTGCTCCACCTCCGTAACTTCACCAGAATTGTAAGCAGGTTTCTACTGAGCTTTGAACGAACTAACAGTGACAGAATGCAAGCAGCTCTGAGGAAATTCCTAGTTTCTGTTTTTTGTGTAATGTTGGTTCAGGGAAGAATGTTAGTGCTGCTTGTTCTTGGTTAAATGGTTCCATGGGCTCTTTATCATCCACCTCAATAGGGAAATAATCCCAGTTAATCATCTCATCCAAAGGTCAGCATCTCCAACAATCGAACATTCTCGGTAGTGCACTGTATGAGTATAAACCTGGATTATCGAATGCCCTCAGGTGAGTTTGAATTTAATATCTTGTGACTCAGAGGCAAGTGTATTAGCAGTTGACCCAAGTTGACGAGATAATGAAATTCTGAATGAACTGTAGGTCATGGTTATCCATTCTTATTTGATGAATGAAAGGGGTCTTGCCAGGTGTTATAGAGAGAGGTGGGGAGAAAAAGAGTCATACTCATCCTTGCTGCTCTTGTGAGATCACTCAGCCTATTCTTGCATTGAATCCAGGTCGCATGGGTAATGCTCCTGTCACTGAGCCTCTCAACTACCTCTCTCCAGGCCCATTGGATATTAGTCCTGAGTAAGACTACTTCCCTTCTTCTCCTGACTTTCTGAACCAGGACCTCCAGGAAGGCATCAGAAAACCTAGGAGGAGCCCTCTAACTTATTCTGTTAATGATACTTGTTCCAGCAGTGTAACAAACAAATCTATCATGAGGGAGTGCGGCCTCCTTTTAAGCGGTGCCTTCCTGCTTTAACTAGGTCTTGGGCGGGTGCGCCCAATATTGCACAGGGAAAATGGGCAGCTTCCTGATGCTGTCGGGTGGGCAGCTTGCCAAGCATTCTCAAATGAGACTGGGGTGTTAAAATCACTGGGCAATATCAGATGCATTCGGTGCTTGACCTGCCCAAATCTCGCTTCCAGTTTAAATTTCCCCCTGTCCTTTCTAATGGCAAGGTTATTGATGTGTTTGTCAATGTCTATGGTGTTAGGCTGGTTAACAATAGAACAGCCAGAAATGCACAGCATCTGAAAAGAGAAAAAAATGTGTAACATTTCAGATAGAGACTCTTCATTGGAATGTAAACCACAAACTGTCTTGTTTCTTTTCATATGCTAATAAACCTGCTGTGTATTTCCAGCATTTTCTGTTTTTGTTTCAGATTTCTAGTTTTTTTTCCCATTTTATCTCAGTCTGATTTATATGACCTTCTGGACTTTGAGGTCAGAACAGCTTTGGACTCTGAGGCACCAACATTGTCTGCCTGTTTGGAGTGAGGGAGCATCGATCTGCAATCAGTTTTGAAAAAGTAATGATTATTTTTATATATTAGACTGACAACTGCTGTTTAGATGGAATAAAAAAGGCACCATTCAAGCAAATACACATAATAAGCAGCACAGAAGATAGTTAATGTGAAACTATTTTAATAAGCTAGAAATTTATTTCCAAAATTAATTTAAGAAAGATGGAAAATCATCCATAATTTCAGAGGTTGTTATGATTTCATGGGGTAGAGCAGCCCATAAATAAATGTGTGAATCAATGGGCTGGAATTTATACTTCTGGAAAACAATGGCAGTCTGCCTGCGCGGTGGCTCACTTAAATAGCTGGGGCGGACCGCCCATCCCGATGTCGTGGAGGGGACGGGTGGTCCGTCCCCAGCAATGGCATTAGCAGTCTTTGTGCAGGCGCTGACGCCATTTTTAAAGGCTCTGAGCCCTAAAATTCAATTTATATATTTAAAGGTAACTTTAATTTAAAAAATTAAATCTATTTAAATTGCCCCTCTCCTAGCCCCCCAAAAGCCATAAAATTAATCACTTGCCCTCTCCCCCCCACAAAACACTTCCCCTGCCCACCTGACCCACCCCCCCACCACCCCGCCAAAGTGTATAAGCTTTACACTCGAACCCTTCCCACCATCCCCTACACTATTTTGACCCCGCTCCCCGCCTCCAGCACAGAGAAACTTTCCTACTCCCCCCCTCCCCACCAGTGTTCTGCCTCGGATCCCGAAGGCGCAGGAGTGCTGGCCACCGGCACCAATATCGCACCAGGACAGACAAAGGGAGAGAGATGGCAATTTATTCCTTTATTTAAATTAACATACATGCTTAAATTTGGCTCCTGTCGCCGAGAGGCCTCACCGCCACCAGCAATAATGGGTTGGCCTTCCTGGCGTCAAGGCCCATGGTGGGACTCTGCCGGAGGCATTTTCAGGCTCTCCCCGACCATGACCCCCAACATTGTGGGGCGGGTGTGCTGTAAAATGCAGCACAACAATTAGCCCCAGGTAATTGCTTATATCTTTTGCTTATATCTTTTGCTTTGGAATTCTGTCTTGCGGTAGCTTTCTTTTGCTGTTTCCATCAGCAACTTGGGGGAACTTTCAACTTTGTTGCCTGGGCAATAGCCTGACAGAGTGGACCGCTTTCCATACAGAATGTGTTTGGAGAACATTTGTCAGCAGCCTTTAATTGCAGAGTTGAATGGATTTCAAGAAAGTCTCATCCTTATCCAAGGATCTACGTGGCTTAATAGGGGTGAATTTTGTTCAGCTCCCAACGTCGGGCTCCGTGGCGGGGGTTGCTGGAAGCCTACCACAGAGCCCAACGCTGGGAATGGTGGGCCCAATCTTCCCAACAGTGGTGAGGCTCCGTGTCGGCACACCCCCCCCACCCCCCCGCTCCAGCCGCTTGGCGACGGGACCCGACTTTAAATATTTAAATAAACTCTATGCATACATTTAAAACCAGTTCTCCACGATCTTACCATCGGTTCCGGATTTTCAGTGCGATGGGCGGCACGCACGCATCTTTACTTTCTCATCCAGGGAAAGCTGGCCCCACCAAGGTGGGGAACGGAGGAACAGAACATTTTTGGTGTAGGTGGGCGGGGGCTGGGGGGGGAGGTGGGTGGGTCAACGCTGCAGTTTTTAGCGTGGGGGGGAAAGGGGTGATCACCGCACTTTATGCAGTTGCAGGGAAAAGGGGTCAACTCTGCAATTTCAGTGAATTGTGGGGGAGGGCGGAAGGAATGGGCCAAACATTTATTTTTAGCGCAGTTTGGGAGGCAAGACGGGGTCAACTGTCATCTGTCAACACAGGCCTGGCAGCCCTTTAAAAATGGTGCCAGCACTTACGCAGAAGAGGCTGCCCCCGCCACGTGACTGGGGGGGGGAGGGGGTGGCCATCCTGCATATGAATATACATACAAACATATGAATTAGCAGCAGCAGTAGGCCAATTGGCCCCTCAAGCCTGCTCCGCCATTCAATAAGTTCATTGCTGAACTGATTTCACCATATTACCACCTACCCCCGATAACCTTCCACCCCCTTGCTTATTAAGAATCTATCTGCCTCTGCCTTAAAAATATTCAAAGACTCGACTTCCACCGCCCTCCGAGGAAGAGAATTCCAAAGATTCACGACCCTCTGAGAGAAAAAATTTCTCTTCATCTCTGTCTTAAATGGGCGACCCCTTATTTTTAAACAGTGACCCCTAGTCCTAGATTCTCCCACATCCTTTCCACATCCACCCTGTCAAAACCCCTCAGGATCTTACATGTTTCAATCAAGTCGCCTTTTACTCTTCTAAATTGCAGGGGATATAAGCCTAGCCTGTCCAATCTTTCCTCACAGGATAGATAATAAAATAAAAAATAAAATAATAAAATAAAGCATTTTATGCATTTTATAATGAGCTGCCGTGCGCTAGATCATGGCAGTGTGGCGGCGCTTCTTTTTCACCCGCCGCCGCTCCTAGCGGTGGAATAAAATCCAGCCCCTATACTGTGGGAAGGGGTTAGCGACCTGCCATTTGTAAGACAATACATCAAACTATTGGCATAAGAGAGGCAACATACCCCAAACTCAACTTCAATTTGTGGAGGAAAAGAGGAAGCTCAGGGTATAGAAATTTAAAGTAATTGTGAATGCCTTCATGCAAAAATAATGATTTGCCACCTGTGAAATTTATTACATCATGTTCTTTCCCCTGTGCTGTAACACATTACCTTAAAATTCTGCTCGGTTAAAAACTTTGTACTGGATGTATGCTTGACATACCCTATTGTAAAAATGTGAACAATTGTGCTATGTTGTACAGTATCTCTGGAAACAATGACTGTATTTTGTACTAAGTACAAGGTATGTTTAACAGTCTGGAACGACCAGCAATGTTTCTATTAGCAATTTTTTCCCCAGTGAAACTCATTAGAGAGGTTGTAGCAGGAGACTCAGCTGCTTCTTACTGAATGTTCAACGGTTGGCTTTGGTGATGGAGTAGCTTCTCAGGATCCTCCAGATATTACAAAGTGTGCTGACCAAAAATGGTGTGGAAATGAATGTGATGATCATAATACAACTTCCAGGCATTGCAGTTACAAAAGCACTCAGAACAGCTGGCTGGATAAGTGAGAAACTTCATGAGGACCAAGAAGCAACTTAATTCACTTTTGAACCTGAACTAGTCACATACAAGAACATCAATTCGGGCTTCAGTGAAAAAGAACTGATACATACATGAGGGATATTGCCAGATGCTTGCCATTGTAATGAAGTTATGTGCAGTACTAGTGTTCCAAGTAAGTTAGAGTGTACAGTTTCTTCCTTATCCATCTCCACTCTGGTCTAATCGCTGTTCCCCCTCCAACTTTCTTGTGTTCCATTCCATGTCTTTTCTGTTCATCATTGTGCTTATCTTTTTATTCTCGCTTCTCATCTGTGGCATTTTTTAAATCTATTGCTGGGAGGTAGTGGATGATGTGCTGGAAAATGCATTTTCATTGAGGAAGTAGGCATCTGATGCACAGTTTAGGCAAAAGAGCAGAGACAGTATACTATCAATGTGATATCCTAGACACAAATGGTTGCACAGAAACAACAAAAGTAGATAAATCTTGTTTCCTGTCACCCTACACTTCTATATTATGTACACTAAGACACATTTTAACAATTGTTCAAGGCGGGAGGAGTGCACTGTTAATTCAGTCCCATTTCTCCACAGGTCACAACATGTATTTAAATTTTCCCACTTACCGAAACAGTCAATGAGATACTCAATTTTTCATCAGAATAAAGCACACCAATCAGGTTTCTCTAATAAACAACAAAATCATCAGTTTATTATAAACCAAGTTTTAACCAGCAATGAAGTAAAACATACACTCTAATTGCAATAATAAAGCCCCTTATTTATCCTAACCCTCACACACACACACATACAGACACACACAACTAGTTAACCGGGGAAAAAAGGGATTTTTTTGTTTATAAAGAAATAGAGGGCATAAAAATAAAACCACTAATGCTAAAAAGAAGGAAGTCCTTAGTTTTGGCAAGATGTTCCAAAGGTAAATAGGTGGCTGTCAATGGGATCTTCCTCGAACAGTTCTCTCCAGGTGATGATGATGATCAGTCTGGGTAGACTTTCCAAGAGATACAGCACAGAAAGCTCCAGTCAGACTTTACAGCAGGAAGCAGCAACAAGGATTTTCTTAGGACTTATAGCAGCAATGTAGCAGTAAAGTAAAGTTTCTTCAAATACAGGAGGAAATAGTAAACACACTTGATACAGGAATTCTTTTCAGCAGAAGGTGGAATTTGAATTCAATTAATAAATCTGGAATTTAAAGCTAGTCTAATGATGGCTATGAAACCATTGTCGATTGTTGTAAAAACCCATCTGGTTCACTAATGTCCTTTAGGGAAGGAACTCTGCTGTCCTTACTTGGTCTGGCCTACATCATACTCCAGACCCACAATAATGTGGTTGACTCTTACATGCCCTCTGAAATGGCCGAGCAAGCCACTCAGTTGTACCTAACCGCTACAAAGTCAATAAAAAATAAAGAATGAAACCAGACAGACCACCCGGCATCGACCTAGGTATCGGAAACGACAACAGCAAACCCAGCCCTGTTGACCCTGCAAAGGCCTCCTTACTAACATCTGGGGGCTTGTGCCAAAGTTGGGAGAGCTGTCCCACAGACTAGTCAAGTAACAGCCTGACATAGTCATACTTATGGAATCAGACATAACAGACAATGTCCCAGACACTGTCATCACCATCCCCGAGTATGTCCTGCCCCACCGGAAGGATAGAGCCAGCAGAGGTGGCGGCACAGTGGTGTACAGTCAGGAGGGAGTTGCTCTGGGAGTCCTCAACATCAACTCCACACCCCATGAAGTCTCATGGTATCAGGTCAAACATGGACAAGGAAAACCCCTGCTGATTTCCACCTACCGCCCTCCCCCAGCTTATGGGTCAGTACTCCTCCATGTTGAACACCACTTGGAGGAAGCACAGAGGGTGGCAAGGGCGCAGAATGTACTCTGTGTGGGGGACTTCAATGTTCATCACCAAGAGTGGCTCAGTAGCACTACTACTGACCGAGCTGGCCGAGTCCTAAAGGATATAGCTGCTGGACTGGGTTTGTGGCAGGTGGTGAGGGAAACAACAAGAGGGAAAAACATACTTGACCTCATCCTCACCAATCTGCCTGCCGCAGATGCATCTGTCCATGAGTGTATTGGTAGGAGTGACAACCGCACAGTCCTTGTGGAGACGAAGTCCCACCTTCACGTTGAGGATACTCTCCATCGTGTTGTGTGGCACTACCACCGTACTCAATGGGATAGATTTCAAACAGATCTAGCAATGCAAAACTGGGCATCCATGAGGCACTGTGGGCCATCAGCAGCAGCAGAATTATACTCAAGCACAATCTGTAACCTCATGGCCTGGCATATCCCCCACTCTACCATTACCATCAAGCCAGGAGACCAACCCTGGTTCAATGAAGAATGCAGGAGGGCATGTCAGGAACAGTACCAGGCATACCTCAAAATGAGGTGCACACCTGGTGAAGCTACAACACAGGACTACTTGTGTGCCAAACTGCGTAAGCAGCATGCGATACTCAAAGCTAAGCGACCCCATAACCAACTAAGGTCTGCAGTCCTGCCACATCCAGCCGTGAATGGTGGTGGACAATTAAACAACTAACTGGAGGAGGTGGCTCCACAAATATCCCCATTCTCAATGATAGGGGAAGCCTAGCACATCAAGAAATGACTGAAGACATTGGATACTGCAAAGGCTATGGGCCCTGACAATATTCCGGCAATAGTACTGAAGACCTGTGCTCCAGAACTTGCCACGCTCCGAGCCAAGCTGTTCCAGTACAGCTACAACACTTGCATCAACCCTGCAATGTGGAAAATTGCCTAGGTATGTCCTGTCCACAAAAAGCAGGACAAGTCCAACCCGGCCAATTACCACCCCATCAGTCTACTCTCAATCATCAGTAAAGTGATGGAAGGTGTCATCAACTGTGCCATCAAGCGGCACTTACTTAGCAATTAGCTGCTCACTGACGCTCAGTTTGGGTTCCGCCAGGGCCACACAGCTCCTAACCTCATTACAGCCTTGGTTCAAACAAGGACAAAAGAGTTGAACTCAAGAGGTGGGGTGAGAGTGACTGACCATGACATCAAGGCAGCATTTGACCGAGTATTGCATCAAGGAGCCCTCGCAAAACTGAAGTCAATGGGAATCACGGGGAAAAATCTCCACTGGTTGGAAAGATACCTAGCGCAAAGGAAGATGGTTGTGGTTGTTGGAGGTCAATCATCTCAGCTCCAGGACATCACTGCAGGAGTTCCTCAGGTTAGTGTCCTAGGCCCAACCATCTTCAGTTGCTTCATCAATGACCTTCCTTCAAACATAAGGTCAGAAGTGGGGATGCTTGCTGATGATTGCACAATGTACAGCACCATTCACAACTCCTCAGATACTGAAGCAGTCAGTGTAGAAATGCAGCAAGACCTGGACAACATCCAGGCTTGGGCTGATAAGTGACAAGTAACATTCGCGCCACACAAGTGCCAGGCAATAACCATCTCCAACAAGAGAGAATATAACCATCTCCCCTTGATATTCAATGGCATTACTATGGCTGAATCCCCGACCATCAACATCCTGGGGGTTACCGTTGACCAGAAACTGAACTGGAGTAGCCATGTAAATAGTATGGCTACAAGAGCAGGTCAGAGGCTAGGAATCCTGTGGCAAGTAACTCACCTCCTGACTCCCCAAAGCCTGTCCACCATCTACAAGGCACAAGTCAGGAGTGTGATGGAATACTCTTCACTTGCCAGGATGGTTGCAGCTCTGGATGGGTGAGCTCCAACAACACTCAAGAAGCTCGACTCCATCCAGGACAAAGCAGCCCACTTGATTGGCACCCCATCCACCACCTTCAACATTCACTCCCTTCATCACCGACGCACAGTAGCAGCAGTGTGTACCATCTACAAGATGTACTGCAGCAATGCACCAAGGCTCCTTAGACAGCACCTTCCAAACCCGCGACCTCTACCAACGAGAAGGACAAGGGCAGCAAATGCATGGGAACACTACCACCTGCAAGTTCCTCTTCAAGTCACAAACCATCCTGACTTGGAACTATATCGCCGTTCCTTCACTGTCACTGGGTCAAAATCCTGGAACTCCCTTCCTAACAGCACTGTGGGTGTACCTACCTCACATGGATTGCAGCAGTTCAAGAAGACAGCTCACCACCATCTTCTCAATGGCAATTCAGGATGTGCAATAAATGCTGGCTTAGCCAGCGACACCCATATCCCATGAATGAATTAAAAAAAAATCAGCTGTCTTCTCCTGGCAGACACTCAGCAATTCTTTCTGTTTTCAAGCCAAACAACAGCTGGCTTTTTTAATAGTTCAAAATGAAACAAAACTGTTCAGCAGCAAGCCGCATGACAACCGTAAATCTCGGCCTGTCACTCCTTCAAACCAAAACAGCCCCTGCTGTTTTTATTTGAAAACAGATGCCTTCCAGTAACTGTTTACAGTTCCACTTGGTCCCAAACCTTCTGTTGACCTTCCTTTTGTTAAAAAAAACCCCACAATGTTCAGCAATCTGCAGATAAATCAATGTCCAGAATTCAACTATAAGTTCTTTGCAGCATATTTCACAAAAGAAACAGAAGAAATCTCAGAATACAATATGTATATGCTTGACGATTGTTTGTAACTGAGAACAGCTGCAATAAAAAGCTGCTAACAACTAGAGTGATTCCTCAACAAACATTTCTTTGTGCATAACATGCTGTTTAAAGAAGGACTGGACATTGTAGAGACTATTGAAATATGAAAAAAATTATCAACCTGAAATGTTCTTATCCTGAACAAAATAGATAATAAACAATTCTTATAGTAGGACAAAATGAACATTTGTATCAAACCAGAACTGCAAATATGAAACTAAAACTGCTACTGTCCATTCATCCTCTTCATTATTCATTTCAATATGAACTCATTATTTACTTAACTACTTAACCAATTATTTGCATATTCACCTTCATGTTACCATCTATTGGTTCAGTTGCTTATTATGCATTCAATCTCCACACGCCTGTCCACCCTATAACATCATCTCCAACACAGCCGCCTGATTATCTACTTCACTGTCTTTGGTTATCTACGTAGGTCCTCAGCAAACATTCCACCCATCAACTACACCATGGATCTTTTCATATTATAGTGAAAATGGCATGAAAAACATACTTTTTAAACCACCTTGCTGAGTTGTTATATGAGCAGATTATGGAATGGAACTGAAATCTTTTAAAGGCACGCACCAACATATTTATCAAAACTGTCTCTCATTGAAGATTTATGCTAATTTATGTTAAATGATGCATAAAACACAAAATAAATTGATTGTGAAGGCAAAACAATGAGTTTTCTTTGTACCAGTTGCTATTAGCATTACCAATTACTGAGATTAAATTTGTTCCCTCTGTACCTTCTTTAGCATTAAAATATTAATACATTCATCCAATAGATAAGATCACAAATAATTAATGTGTGTCAGACATAAAGTATATTAACAGGAGCAACAAGGTTAAAAAAAATTAGTAAATGAAATATAGGCATTGACAAACTTTTGGCATCATGATTATGGGATTAAGAACATAAGAAATAGGAGCAGGAGTAGGCCATTCAGACCTTTGAACAGCCCTTTGAATGCTCTGCCATTCAATGAGATCACAGCTGATCTTCTACTTCAACGCCGTTTTCCTGCACTATCCCCGTAACCCTTGATATTTTTAATATGTAGAATTCTATTGATTTCAGTCTTGAACATACGCAATGACTGAGCCTCCACAGCCCTCTGGGGCAGAGAATTCCAAAGATTCATCACTCTCTGAGTGAAGAAATTCTTCCTCATCTTGTCCTAAATGGCCAGCCCCTTATTCTGAGACTGTGCCCCCTGGTTCTAGACTCCCCAGCCAGGGGAAACATCCTTCCTGCATCTACCCTGTTGAGCCCAGTAAGAATTTTGTATGTTTGAATGATATCACCTCTCATTCTTCTAAACTCCAGAGAATAAAGACCCAGTCTGTTTAATCTTTCCTCATAGGACAATCCCTCCATCCCAGGAATTAGTTTGGTGAACTTCATTGCACTTCCTCTATGGCAAGTATATCTTTCCTTAGGTAAGGAGACCAAAACTGCACACAATAATCCAGGTGTGGTCTCGCCAAGGCTCTATATAATTGCAGTAAGACATCTTTATTCCTGTCATCAAATCCCCTTGAAAGAAAGGCTAACATTTGCCTTCTTAATTGCTTGCTGTAGCTGCATGTTAGCTTTCAGTGACTCGTGAACAAAGACACCCAAGTCCCTTTGAAGTTCAACACTTCCCAGCCTCTCACCATTTGAGAAATACTCTGTATTTCTGTTTTTCCTACCAAAGTAGATAACCTCACATTTCTACACATTGTATTCCATTTGCCAAATTTTTTCCCACTCGCTTAGCCTCTCCAAATCCTCTTGAAGCATCTTTGCATCCTCCTCACAACTCACACTTCCTCCTAGTTTTGTGTCACCTGCAAACTTGAAAATATTGCATTTCATCCCCACGTCCAAATCATTGATACAGATTGTGATCCAAGCACTGATCCTTGCAGTACCCCACTAGTCACATCCTGCCAACATGAAAATTACCCATTTATTCTTACTTTCTGTTTTCTGTCCATTACGCATTCTCAATCCAGGCCAATATATTCCCCCCAAACTCATGTGCTCTAATTTTGTTTACGAACCTCTTGTGTGGGACCTTACCAAAAGCTTTCTGAAAATCTAAATATACCACATCCACCGGCTCCCCCTTATCTATTCTGCTAGTTACATCCTCAAAAAACTCCAACAGGTTTGTTAAATATGATTTCCCTTTCATAAATCTATGTTGATTACAACAAAGCAGGACAATACAGTCTATCCTCTGTAGAGATGAACAGAATTAATCTGCCATCACACTATTGACCTACCCAGTTCATCTATCTTTCTGACAATATATTCAACTATTTCACTATCCATCTACTTACATCATTTCTTACCTAACATTCTCATAATCCAGGAGCCTCCTTATACATCTATTCACCCATTTTACCATCTACTCACCGACTCATTTATTTGCTATCTCGGTATGCATTCACATACTTACCTCACTATCTACTTATTTGTCTGCTCACCAATCCTCCCATCTGTCCTAAATTAAAGCAAAATACTGCAGATGCTGGAAGTCTGAAATAAAAACAAAAAATGCTGGAATTACTCAGCAGGTCTGGCAGCATCTGTGGAGACAGAAGCAGAGTAAACGTTTCAGGTCAGTGACCTTACATCAGAACTGGCAAAGGTTAGAAATGTAATAGGTTTTAATCAAATAATGCAGGGGTGGGACAAGTGATAACAAAAGAGAAGGTGTTGATAGGACAAGATCACAGAGAATAACTGACCAGAAGGTCATGGAGCAAAGGCAAATGGTCTGTTAATGGTGTGCTGAAAGACAAAGCGTTAGTGCAGAGAGGGTGTTAATTGACAGAAAAATGATCAGTCCTGGCCCAAAGCACAAACATGAAAAAAACAGTAGGTAAGCAGAGTAGAAACAAACTAAAATAAAATAAACAAATAAAAAATAAAATAAGAAAAAAGAATGAATAAAAATAAAAAGGGGGGCCCATCATGCTCTGATATTATTGAACTCAATGTTCAGTCTGGCAGGCTGTAGCGTGCCTAATCGATAAATAGATGCTGTCCCTCGAACTTGCGTTGATGTTCACTGAAATACTGCAGCAATGCCAGAATAGAGATGTGAGCATGAGAGTGGGGGTGGGGGGGTGGTGGTGCGGAGGTGTTGAAATGGCCAGCAACCAGAAGCTCGGGGTCATGCTTTCGGACTGAGCAGAGATGTTCTGCAAAGTAGTCACTCAATCTACGTTTGGTCTCCCCAATGTAGAGGAGACCATATTGTGAGCACCGAATACAGTATACTACATTGAAAGAAGTACAAGTAAATCGCTGCTTCTCCTGAAAAGAGTGTTTGGTGCCTTGGATAGTAAGGAGAGAGGAGATAAATGGGCAGGTATTACACCTCCTGCGGTTGCATGGGAAGATGCCATGGGAAGGGGACGAGGTGGTGGAGGTAGTGGAGGAGTGGACCAGGGTGTCGCAGAGGAAACAATCCTTTCGGAATGCTGACAGGTGAGGGGAAGGGAAGATGCGTTTGGTAGTGGCATTACACTGGATGTGGCGGAAATAGTGGAGGATGATCCTTTGGATGTGGAGGCTGGTGGGGTGGAAAGTGAGGAAAAGGGGAACCCTGTCGCTGTTCTGGGAGGGAGGGGAAGATGTGAGGGTAAAAGTACGGGACATGGGCCGGACACGGTTGAGGGTCCTGTCAACCACAGTGGGGGGGAATCCTCGGCTGAGGAAAAAGAAAGACATATCAGAAGCGCTGTCGTGGAAGGTTGCATCATCAGAGTCGATGCGCAGAGACAGAGAAACTGGGAGAATGGAATGGAGTCCTTACAGGAAGCAGAGTGTGAAGAAGTGTAGTCGAGGTAGCTGTGGGAGTTGGTGGGCTTATAATGAATAATAATAGACAGCCTAACCCCAGAGATGGAGACAGAGAAGTCGAGGAAGGGAAGGGAAGTGTCGGAGATGGACCATGTCAAGGTGAGAGAAGGGTGGAAATTAGAAACAAAGTTGATAAAGTTTTCCAGTTCGGGGCAGGAGCAGGAAACGGCACCGATACAGTCATCAATGTATCGGAAAAAGAGTTGGGGGAGGGGGCCTGAGTGGGACTGGAACCAGGAATGTTTGACATATCCCACAAAAAGGCATAACTAGGATCCATGCGGGTACCCAAAGCAACACCTTTTACTTGAAGGAAGTGAGTGGAGTTGAAGGAGAAGTTGTTCAATGTGAGAACAAGTTCAGCCAGGCGGAGGAGGGTGGTGGTGGATAGGGATTGGTTGGGCCTCAGTTCAAGGAAGAAGTGGAGAGCCCTCAAACTGTCCTGGTGGAGGATGGAGGTGTAGTGAGATTGGATATCCATAGTGAAGAGGAGGCAGTTAGGGCCAGGAAACTGGAAATTGTCAAAATGACGTAGGGCATCAGAAGAGTCATGGATGTAGGTGGGAAGTGACTGGATCAGGGGAGAAAAGATAGAGTCAAGGTAGGAAGAAATAAGTTCAGTGGGGCAGGAACATGCTGAAACAATGGGTCTGCCACGACAGTCCTGTTTGTGGATTTTGGGAAGGAGGTAGAAGCGGGCTGTCTGGGGTTGCAGGACTATGAGGTTGGAAGCTGTAGAGGGAAGATCTCCAGGGGATATGAGATCAGTGAGAGTCCTGTGGACGGTAGCTTGATGTTCAGTTGTGGGGTCATGGTCCAGGGGGAAGTAGGAAGAAGTGTCTGAGAATTGGCGCTGAGCCTCTGCAAGGTGGAGGTCGGTACGCCAGACAACAACAGCACCACCCTTGTTTGCAGGTTTGATCACAATGTCGGGGTTAGACCTGAGAGAACGGAATGCGGCAAGTTCAGAGGGAGGCAGGTTAGAGTGAGTGAGGGGAGCAGAGAAATTGAGACAGCCGACATCTCGCTGACAATTTTCAATGAAAAGATCAAGAGGGAATAAGAGGCCAGCGGGAGGGGTCCAGGTAGAGGGAGAATGCTGGACGTGGGTGAATCGGTCTGCTGGTCGGGGGGAGTACTCCTGGTCAAAGAAGTGAGCTCGGAGGCGAAGGTAACGGAAGAAGAGTTCAACGTCATGCCGAGCGCGAAATTCATTGAGGTGAGGGCATAAGGGGATAAAACTGAGTCCTTTGCTGAGTACAGAATGTTCAGCGTCAGAGAGGGGGAGGGCAGAGGGTATAGTGAATACACAGCAAGGGGTCAGATCAGAAGGGATGAGGTCAGAGGGTAGTGAAGAGGAAGAAGGATCTGGAGGGGCATTAGTCCCTTAACACCTGAAATGAAGAAGAAAAGTTTTTTGTTAATACGTCGGATAAGACGAAGGATGAAATGAAACTGCGGAGTAGAACAGCTTTGAGATAAGGTGAGGTGGTGCTTCTGGAGCGAGAGGTCCAGTGTGTATATGTGGCAGTGTTGGAGCATCTGGAATTCGCTGCCTGGATCGGTGGTGGTGGCAGAAACCCTAAACTCATTTCAAAGGTACCTGGACATGCAGCTGAAGTACTGTAACCTACAAGGTTACGGACCAGGTGCTGGAAGGTGGGATTAGAATGGGCGATTATTTTTTTCAGGCGGCGCAGACACAATGGGCTGAATGGCCTCTTTCTGTGCTGTAACTTTTCTATGGTCTACATCATCTTACAGATACAACAACAACAACATAAGAAATACCTGCCAGTATTATTTCTGTACAGTAATGTAAGGCTGGGAGGATAAAGCGAGTGACCGCAACTTTGCACAGGCAACTTGCACTGGAGCAAGTGGAATCTGCAAGATGGCATCTAATTTTTATTGGCCCGCCAGCTGAGTAGATTGGACATGATGGCATGTGCCATTCCATCGCCCTCAGCAGCTCCCCTCCAGGAAACAACTTGTTAATCTCTTTAGCCCTCTTACAAAATGAAAAAGTCTTTCAGGAGTCCAGATAATTTCCCTGGCCTGGACCCTAGACCTCCACTTCCCTGCCGGCCCCAGCTTTAGGAAGCTGGTACGTGTCATCTCACTGGACATACTGGTCTCCACAGTGGATCTCACAAAGTGTAGGAAAATGGGTCCTCCCCCCCCCACTCCCCCCCAGCAGTGGAAGACCAGTAGTATCCCAGTTCCAAATATTACTCGTTTGAAATGTGTGTTCAGAAATCACAGAATCATTACAGTGCAGAAGGAGGCCATTTGGCCCATTGTGTCTGCACTGGGTCTCTGGAAGAGCAACTCCCTCAGTTCCATTCCCCTGCCTTCTTCCATAACCCTGCACATTCTTTCTTTTCATATAATTGTCTAATTCCCTTTTGAATGCTTCAATTGAGCCTGCCTCCACCACATTCTCAGGTAATGCATTCCAGACCTTAACCACTCACTGCATGAAAAAGTTTTCCTCATGTCACTTTTGCTTCTCTTACCAAATACTTTAAATCTGTGCCCTCTCATTCTCGATCCTTTCATGAGTGGGAATAGTTTCTCTCTATCTACTTTGCCCAGACTCCTCATGATTTTGAATACCTCTAACAAATCACCTCTCAGCCTTCTCTTCTCCCAGGAAAACAGTCCCAACTTCTCCAATCTATCTTCATAACTGAAATTCCTCATCCCTGGAACCATTCTCGTGAATCTTCTCTGTACTCTCTCCAATGCCCTCACATCTTTCCTCAAGTGCGGCACCCAGAATTGGACGCAATACTCCAGCTGAGGCTGAACTAGTGTCTTATACAAATTCAACATAACTTCCTTGCTCTTGTACTCTATGCCCCCATTAATAAAGCTGAGGCCGATCTAGTGTCTTATACAAATTCAACATATCTTCCTTGCTCTTGTACTCTATGCCCCCATTAATAAAGCTGAGGCCGATCTAGTGTCTTATACAAATTCAACATATCTTCCTTGCTCTTGTACTCTATGCCCCCATTAATAAAGCCCAGGATACTGTATGCTTTCTTAACCGGTCTCTCAATCTGTCCTGCCACCTTCAATGACTTATGCACATATACACCTAGGTCTCTCTGCTCCAGCACTGCCTTTAGAATTGTACCCTTTATTCTATATTGTCTCTCCATGTTCTTCCTACCAAAATGAATCACTTCACATTTCTCTGCATTGAACTTTATCTACCACCTGTCTGCCCATTCCACCAACTTGTCTATGTCCTTTTGAAGTTCTACACTATGCTCCTCACAGTTCACAATGCTTCCAAGTTTCGTATCATCAGCAAACTTTGAAAATATGCCCTATACACCAAGGTCTAGGTCATTAATATATATCAGGAAAAGCAGGGGTCCCAACACTGATCCCTGGGGAACTCCACTACAAACCTTCCTCCAGCCTGAAAAACATCCATTAACCACTACTCTTTGTTTCCTGTCACTCGGCTAATTTCGTATCCATGTTGCGACCATGAGCTACAAGTTTGCTCATGTTAGTTAAACATGATTTTCCCTTAAGAAATCCATGCTGGCTTTCCTTAATTAACTCGCATTTGTCCATGTGACTATTGATTTTGCCCCTAATTAGTTTTTCAGCATGTGAGACTGCGTGTTGAAATATTAAGGCTATGAAGGGATAGCCTTCAATTTGCAGGTGTTGTTTCAAAATTGTTTTTTGGACTTCATCAAAAATGTTTACTCATTGCTGAAAATTACCCAGCTCTGTGGACGATACCCTCCCCCCTTTATTTAGCTTACTTGGAGGATATATCAGAGAAATCAGTCAATCTGCACTCCACACTAATACTAAGCAGGTGACTGACATGCTTCATAGTTTCCCAATGAACAACTGCATAAAGCAAGAGAGTGCATTGGCTCTTTTATTCAGTTTGTAAGAGTTCTCAAAGTCCAGGACATCATAAATTTCTTGGCTCATGACACACATACACACCAGTTGAACACAGGTGTAATGAATTTTATGCATCGAGCACACTGTATGCATGGTGCTTAAGCAGATCTGGAGGCTTTTTAAAGTATAGAGCAGCCAAAGTATCATATTTTCAGTGCATGGGCAGAATGTTCCTGGCCCTGCAGTGATGGACTTGAAGGCAAGGGGGCTGGGTAAGGCTGGGAAAGTAGAGGGAGGAGCCACTTTGGGATGGCTCTCTGATGCATTCTAACTGCTGGGAAAATTTCCCAGGGTGGGGCTGGGAACTGGATTAGCTACCTTCTGAATGGAGGTGGGCAGTCAATTTGCATATTTAAGGCCCAATTAGAAGCGATTTTCTGGCCTCAGCAGCATTTTCTGGATGCAGATCACCTCTTTCCCACCCCCACCCCCAGATGCAAAAGCCACCAGTTCAATGAAACATGCCTTGATTAATTTAATTTTACCCCTCTGAGGGCACCTCCATGTTCAAGTTCCCTTGAGGTCTCCTACCTGCAACATCAGCGCCAAGCTCTCCCGGTAGGGCTGCCCGAAGCTCTAGATCTGCCAGCCTTTTGATTGGGTGACGAGCACGGACGCAGCCAATTAGGAGGACATCTCTGGGAATATCGCTAAGCCGCTCTTGCTGCCAGCAAGTGCAGGCTCGAGACCCCCATTTGGTCCTGATGTAGGGTCCTGAAGTCGACGGGTAAATCCTGCCGCATCAGTTTGCCGTGCAAAATGGAATAAACATGGTGTTCCTGGAGAGGGACAGCCTTGAGTCCCATAAACGTGAGGACATGCAGGAGACCCAAGATGCTGCTTTTGTCAGCCATCAGAACTACTTATTGAAGAGCCCTGATTGAAGAGTCCTGCACATTGTTCCATACAGTCTCATCCTCATCAATCTTTTTGCAAATCCACTGACACCCACATTTTTTATTTATTTTTTATTTTATTTAGAGATACAGCACTGAAACAGGCCCTTCGGCCCACCGAGTCTGTGCCAACCAACAACAACCCATTTATACTAATCCTACATTAACCCCATATTCTCTACCACATCCCTACCATTCTCCTACCTACACTAGGGGCAATTTACAATGGCCAATTTACCTCTCAACCTGCATGTCTTTGGCTTTGGGAGGAAACCGGAGCACCCGGCGGAAACCCACGCGGTCACAGGGAGAACTTGCAAACTCCGCACAGGCAGTACCCAGAACTGAACACGGGTCACTGGAGCTGTGAGGCTGCGGTGCTAACCACTGCGCCACTGTGCCGCCCACATGTTTCACAATTTACTCCTGAACTGTCAAGGATAAAATCTTTGTCACCTGATGGTATATATATATACAATACCATAGCGACAGCGCTATTCCAATACAGTGCAACTAAAATGCTATCAAATCCTATTTCCCAAAATGGAACCTTGAGTCTAATGCATGTCATCACAGTGCTCCCTCATGATTTCTATCTGATATGCTTTGCTATCTATGGTACTGCTTCTTCTGCATGTTTCTCCAGTGGCTGCAGATCTCCTTATAGCATATTGCATAGCTCTTCAACCGTCTCCTTGCCC
The DNA here is from genome assembly GCF_036365525.1 of Heterodontus francisci. Taxonomy (NCBI): domain Eukaryota; kingdom Metazoa; phylum Chordata; class Chondrichthyes; order Heterodontiformes; family Heterodontidae; genus Heterodontus; species Heterodontus francisci. The sequence goes on from NC_090377.1 coordinate 83,492,032, forward strand.
AGTCGTAGCTTGAATCAGCAGTACTTCTCTGTGATTAACAGGTAGCTGTGCTTGGGCCTGCAGATAGGGTTGGTGGCATTATGGTGGATGTTAGCTGTCTGACTCCTGCATCATCTGCTCACCTGGCATGCATTTTGCTTTCTCCTTTTATTCGTCTATGTGAATCCTCTGATAGCATTTAATTGAAAACAATTTCCATTATCTTGCAATAAAATGACAGGAAAATAATAACATTGTGGTTTTAAGATATCTTTTCTCGACAAGCAAAAACTTTGCCAGTCTTTAATGTCCATTTTAATGTGAAACCAGAGCAATCATGGATTATTATGCTCTTATCTGAATAAAATTTGTCTGCCTACTGAAGTTGTTGCACATCCTGTGCAAGAAAGTACATTATAGGCAAATAACCACGACAGAGACTTTACAGGCTGGGAGCCAGTGAGTTCCATGAATTGTGACTTTCTGGTCCCCATTCCCCCAGTTTCTGCAAGTTTTACAGCCAAGAATTTCCAAGAGGTTTGTCAGACAATGTACATTTTTCAACACAAAATGACATAATTGATGCATTTTATATAATGGAGAACCCATAATGTCCTGATTAGGCATTGCTGTTCTAATGTTGGCGTGTACTACATTTTGTGCTATTATATAGATTTGCAAAAGTATCGCAAGTATTTTCTGCCCTCTGCTGATTTTCAGTGGATCTGAGTCAAGCATGGCCAGAAATCTGTGTGGACGTGCTGTGCAGTGTCCCCGCCTCTTTTCACATTGTCTTGATTATCCACCTGAAGTGATGGGTGTCAGACAGTACAACTACCTATATATGGGCAGTTGTATTGTAATAATATTTAAATAAGAAAAATACAGCATCCAACAAATTCTCTGTCATTGATGCCTCATCAACACTAGACACCAGGTACGCCAGCTCCTCCTTGCTAGGGGTATTTAAATGTTTAAGACTAGAAAGCCTGCACAAAGGGTCACTGGCCATGCTTTGAGGCCTGGCATGGCAATTCTCTGCCCTGCCTTGAGGTAGACTCTCCTTGGAGAGCCTGCAAAGATCATGGAAATAATTCCGAGGATAGAAAATAGGCAGGGATCAGACATGCATTTTGGGGCATTTTGCTACACTGGAAATGTGCCTCACTTGCACAATAGCTTAAAATCTGGGTCTATATTTAAAATGACTAAGATGAATATCATAATGAACAGCAAAAGAATAGCAAACTAATTAATGCAAACTGAGGATTTTTTTTGTGTTGGTTGGTGGTGCATTACTTTTGCATAAAGTTAACAATGCAACATGAATTGATTTCATGTGTTTTCTCCCTTTTGTTGACAAAATAAAAATGCCTTTCCACCAGCAGAAGCTTTGAACAATACCATTTGGTTTCAGAAAGGTTGAATTCAATACCTGATTAATATATGCTTGCACAATTCAGGATTTTGTTGCTTTTGGGAGAGGAACCTAATTGTTATTAGAAATACATGTAATTCAATCACATGAGGTACACATTCAATGACATCACATTGTCTGTGAATTCTGTAACATCCTCATGTATGCTAGAACACACTTTGATTTATTGTGAAATTTGGGTAAACAATTAGATTTTCTGAATTTCATACTCAAATTTGGGACTCTGATATTGATTTAAAGTATTTGCTACAACACCAAGACCAAAAATGTGATCCACATTAATCATGAATCTGCTTTGTCTGTTTGTCAAATTACTTTAAAAATTCCTTAATTGTGAAATACTTTGTAATTAGGCAACGAAAAATTTGAAGGAACAAAATATTATTTTTTGAATTGTAGCTTCAAGACAGTTGCTTTCGTTGCAAATGCTAGCTTGAATGGGGAGTTTATTTTGTGTAGAACTCTTGTATTTACAACATTCAGTCTGACATCTCATGCTCTCAAGAAGTTTTATTATGCCCTACAAAATCTCTTTCTGAAGCAGATTAACATAACTCAAAAAATATTTTCCAGCAATAGAATATACAAGAAGAGCATTCAAATCTATTACTTGGCAAAAGGTGCTATGTTTGTATTAATCAGTGTTGCAGTCTGTTTGTTCTGTGTTAAAATGGGATGCAAGGAGATCATTAAAGTGCAAGAAAATGACCAAGTGCATGAATTAATTAGAGAACTTCTAGTTCGATAGGATATTACTGGACTGATCATATGTATCAGAACCTTTGTAACTTGGTTGCAGTTGTTAAATACATTTGGAGAATGTAGCCAAATGAAGAACTTTTAGAAATCCATGATCATATTGCTCCCAAACTTCAAAGGTGACTTCTGGGGCTGTTTAATTAATGTTGGCTCTCTGGCCAATCAGATTGCATACTTTCGTTAATCAAGGGACTCCTTCAAGAGAGTTGTAAAGGGAGAAGACTCTGAGAATTTAACCATCCTGAAAACTAGCAGGTATGCCATCGGATATGAAACTTGTTAATGATCCATATTATCGCAAGGAATGTCAGCTGCAGGTACAATTAAGTTAACAGAAAATCAAATACATAAGATGTAACATTGTTCAACAAAATTGACTGTTTTGGAAATAATAGTGATACATAAAAGTTAGAAATATGAAAACAATAGTTAAATAAAATGTTGATCTGTGATGGAATATAGATCTAATAGGCTTAATTAGGTAGCATTTAGATGTAGTTACTATATTATACCTTTTAGAATCAAAGATTGAATAAATGGTCAGTTTATAGAACTCACTGACATTCCCCTTTAAGAAGTTAGAAAATGTCAAGGTCCCTGTGAGAATAGAATTTCTGTTGCCAGGGAATTGGAAGATAAACACACACATTGACATATCCTGTCAGTAAGAGGTAGCAACAAACTTAATTAGTTTATGGGGTTGTTGATGCAGACAAATCGGCTCAAAAGTTTGCTTTAAGGTACCATAAAAAAGGCAATTATAGATAATAAAACAATAAATGAAAATGGACTTACAGGAGCAAGAGGTCAAGTAAATACAGTTATAAACATTTTGACCAAATAAATGCTCACAACTTCAAAAAAGGGCATTTCCAGTAAAACATTAAGTGGAGAGTTAGTTAACGATACTACCAAATATGGATTTTGAAAGCAGGAGAAACACACACAGAAAGGTAGCACCTATATGCTAAGAGGTCATACGACACCTTAGAAATAGTATAAACATGAAAGGTTCTGAAGTAAACACTTAGAAGTGTTGAATCCTCAAACAATGCTTCTCAACTGAGGGGCATTTAAGGTAAAAAGTTTACTTTAAATTTTGATGGCTATTCTAAGATAATTTTGATGTAACATTAGCAAGGTTAAACTTTATGATTCTATGGTAGAAATAAGATTATGTATTACATCTTTTAGTAATATTTGATATTGTGATATACTTATCCACGTTGAAGTCTATTGCATGTTAAATTCTTTAATAAATCTATAAAAGTTAATAAATCGTCTCATGTAGTATTCTGTATACAACTACAAGAACCCCCTCTCTGTGTCTCTTTAAGTGGAGAGATACATATTGAAGAAAGTTCCCAGACCCTTATAATATCTGGGATATTTATGACTTAGCCATAATTATTTAAATAGGCTTTCCGAAAGGTGGTAATATTCTCTGTTGCTTTCCTTTCTTTGAGGGCAGGCTAGTACAATTCTTTGGACCCAAATAAGTGTCTATGGGAATTTGTCTGGTTTGTACTTGATTAAAGGAGATTCATAGGGATGTACTCCTGATTTGGTATCATCTCTATAAGCGGTTAAAGTCATAAATCACTTCAGATCATCCTAGGATGCAATATTAGTGGCCAAAAAAACAGGGATTTTACAGTGTGCTGTGCATATTCAATTCTTTATTGAAAGGGCCCAGAAATGGGCACATTAATCACAGTGTAGGATTACCCCACATCCATTGCTTCTGATGCAGGCACGTTCATGACCATGGTCACCTTCACTGTCACTGGCAATGCTCTTGTCGTCCTGCTCTGAGGTTACAGTTGTGGTTGCAGCAGGTGGCAGATTTCAGTAAGGATGTTTTTACTGAAGTGCTAATGTATGATACACTGTTCCTCACTGAGGTTTCTCTTTATATATAAAGATATAAGATAAAGATATACTCTAGATATAAAGATTAATCTTCTGTTCGCCTTTTTGATTATGTTTTGTAGCTTACCACTACATTTTAGTGATCTGTGTACATGGGCTCCTAAATCTCTTTGGTCCTCAACTGTTCCTAGCTCTTCAACATTTAAAGAAAATACTGGAATCCATCCATTTGTCATCCAAAATGGATGACCTCACACTTACCTGTTTTGAAATCCATCTGCCACAATCTTGCCCACTCAATTAATCTATGAATATCTCTTTGTAATTTTATGCCCCCATCTACACTACTTACCATACCAGAAATTTGTGCCATCACCAAACTTAATATATGGCTCTCCATTGTGTTATCTCAGTCATTAATAAATATAGTGAATAGATGAGGCCTTATCACAGATCCTTGTGGGACTGCAATGTTCACTTTCTACCAATTTAGAATACGTAGCCATTATCTCTACTCTTTATCTTCTACCACCAAACTAATCTCGCTGTCATCCTAAGAGTCAAATTACATGACTTGAGTTCCACATCAGCCTGCAACTTATGTTATACTGCCATACCTACACAGGAACATTCTATGCTCAGTGTGAAGGTTGGAATATAACTGAGTCCTATCGACTCTGGAGACTGAAGGTGGATCAAATTCTAAATTGTTTATTTACTCAATTAGATTTTTTTTTAATTAGCAAGAATGAAGTTGAAGTAGCAGAGGGACCTGAGCCAGTGCCTGATAAAAGATTTTTTAAAATTCTGATTAATGATCCTCTGGACATCAATTAATTAAATTTAGAAATAAAAACAAAATTGTTTCCTTTAATCTTGAGTTAAGCTATCTTGTGATATACAGTACACACTTATGATTTTTCTGGAAAATAAATTCTTTTTTGGACCATGAAAGTACAATATGATCAGCATCCAAATATGAAAAAAATTTAATTTTCAATTTACTTATTGACTACCGAGAAGCACTGTGAGGAAGTGTGTTTGTTCACTTTTTGATTTTTCCTTTCCTGTACTCAACATCGAAAAGTGACAGAATCTCCATGTTGTATCTGTTGCATAATAAAACCAATGTATTTATATTTCCAATCAATGTATTTCTATAAAAAGTTACAACTACCACAAGCCCATAGAATCTCATCTTACAAAGATATTGCACCTGAAAGGGGAACAGATCAAAGGCTGTGAGTAGTTTTCAAGTCCTAGTCCCTGGTAAAATGGCGGGATCTGTAAGGGGTTGGGACCCCAATTGCTGCTGGAGCATGTTTTGCCATGGCTCTTTAAATGAGTCCCAGCATTCGTATCCCACTTTTTGGCTTCCTGACCAATCAGGGAGGGCATGCTGGACGATGTGCCAAATCTGTCATAGGAAGGATTTCTAATTAAAGGGACCCGGCATGGATCAGAAAGGCTCAACTAGAAATGGATTTCTGAGGTTACAGCAATAAAAGAAATAGAGAAGAGACCTAGGAAGGCTGCCCCCCCCCCCCCCCCCCAACCCTCCCCCGGGGTCCCTCACTCTAAACTGGAGGTCCCCCTGTGGGATTTGAGGGACTGCAGTGAGTGTTTGGCAAGGACGAGGAAGAGGCCAGCCTCTCAAACCAAGCAGACTTGCATGGAAGAGACCAAGGAAGCAAGCAGCAGGAATGTTGTCCCTCCAAACTGGAGACAATACACCAAAAGTATTCAGACCTTCAGGAATGTTGGGAAGGTGAGTAGCATAACATTTTCAGGTGCCAAGCCTCACACTGACTTTCCCAGCATTCTCCTGCACAACATTCTTCAGACCAACACATCTTGCAGCTCCACTCATTTTTCTCTCTCCAGGCACCTCACATCCCCAGCTAAGCAGCCAACACTCACATTCACCCTCACCCTATTGCCCTGTCACATCCATGCCCCACAATGTCTCTCCACAAATGGTGTCCGTCGCTCCTCTCCATACAAACGATTTCTACCACTCATAACTCACTGCTTTCTCTCCTTGCAGGAAAAGAGAGCACACAACTTCAGGACAGGCAGAGAATTGGGTTTGGGCCGTGGGGTAGACCCTCCAGTGACAGGCAGTTTGTCGGCCACTGGCAATGTGTGCCCACCTGGTCCACTGGGAAGGAGGTCTTGTTCCAGGAGGCTTGCAGATGTCAGCAGAGACCTGTTCTGAAAGCCCATGCCTCCTGGCACAATTGATCACACAGGTCGAGAGAGCTGATCAATGATCTTCTGCTCGTAGATATTGCACTGGGGTCTTGCCTCCTTGGAGCTGGATCTCTGTGTCCATCCCCTCTGCCTTGTGGAGTGGCATGTGGTGAAGAGAAAGCAGCTGGTGCTGCTGGTTTTGCTCGTACTGCTCCTGGTGGTGTTGGTGTTGCTACTCCTTTTGGTCCTGATCAGAGGTGCAAGATAAAGCTGCATCAGCTGCTCCTATGCCGTGGTGAAGGCTGGCAGCAGGAAAATGCAGCAAAGTATGAGTGAGGTACAAAACAGATGAAGTGGCTTCCAAGAAGTTGGCAATCACCTGTCATGCAATGAAAGCACATACTCAGAAGTGTTGCGATTATCAGCCTTTCACCAGGCCATGACGACAGCCCTTCATTTTTACTGTTCAAAGGCTTCCCAGCCTGTTAGTTTCACTGAAGAAGCACTTCCTGCTGCTCACTTGCCTGGTTGACTTTGGCAAGTTGCTGACAGCTTGAGAAATAAGAGCGTTGGCTGTTAGAGCCAGAATGGTTGGTTAAAGCAGCAGTTCATGACCTATTTGCTTATGAAAATTACTTACCCAACAGCTGCATAGGGGTTCCCTGCATGCCTGCAAACCCACCTGGGTGAAACCCAAAGGTGGGCAACCTTGACATCAACTTTAGGGGATTTAACTCCCTGCATGCACCCAAACCCACCTCCCCTTGCCAGTTAAAATTCCCCCTGTTATATCGAGAGATACAGCACTGAAACAGGCCCTTTGGCCCACCGAGTCCGTGCCGACCAACAACCACCCATTTATACTAATCCTACATTAATCCCATATTCCCATCATTCTCCTACCTACACTAGGGGCAATTTATAATGGTCAATTTACCTATCAACCTGCAAGTCTTTGACTGTGGGAGGAAACCAGAGCACCTGGTGGAAACCCACGCGGTCACAGGGAGAACGTGCAAACTCTGCACAGGCAGTACCCAGAACTGAACCTGGGTCACTGGAGCTGTGAGGCTGCAGTGCTAACCACTGCGCCACTGTGTCACCCATATCTCAAAGCCATCCATAAGACATAAAATTCTAAGTGGATCAAGACTATTCTGTTCAATTAACTGTGTTTTGCATCTAATCAATGGATTATTTGAGCAATCGGCAATCCGAAACCATTTTCGTTCAGAAGATAGGTAGCAAAAAAAACATCCATAACCAGCAACCATTATAAAACTAACTAATCAAACCCTTGAATGATTTTCTTCCAGTGATTTGAGCAGCCATATTATTTCCTAACAGGTACTAGAACATATTGAAAAATTTAGCCCTAAAAATCTGTGAGCTAGCAATTCCACTACTTATGTCTGAGTTGTGCCGGTTGAATTTTAACATGCAGGAGCGCGTGGATTTGGGAATGGCTGGATGGTTAAAACCAGAGAAATTGGCATTGAATTGGGAAACCGGCTCCAAACCGCCGACTTCCACATTTAACTTCAGCGAGTTCAGCTGCATGCAAGCAACCCCTTCGGGTGAGGTGGGAACAGCCTCACAGCTCCAGGGACCCGGGTTCGATTCTGGGTACTGCCTGTGCGGAGTTTGCAAGTTCTCCCTGTGTCTGCTTGAGTTTCCTCCTGGTGCTCCGGTTTCCTCCCACATGCCAAAGACTTGCAGGTTGATAGGTTAATTGGCCATCATAAATTGCCCCTAGTATAGGTAGGTGGTAGGGAAATATATAGGGATAGGTGGGGATGTGATAGGAATACGGGATTAGTGTAGGATTAGTATAAATGGGTGGTTGATGGTCGGCACAGACTCGGTGGGCCGAAGGGCCTGTTTAAGTGCTGTATCTCTAAACTGACATAAGTGACTGATGGCTTATTCGCTAGCGCAGGCAATTATGTCAAATTTTTCACCTATGATGTCAGTCAGAATGAGAGGGCATTTGGGCTTGAGACTCTGGTGACTTCCCGCAGGTGCAGTGTGTCATCGACTGCCCCCATGTGGCCATTGAGGCACCACGTGATCACCCAGGGTGGTTCATCAACCACAAGCCCTTCCACTGCATCAGTGTGTAGCTGGTGTGATTTTTATGCAGAAGCGTGCAAGATTGCTTCATCCTGGAGCAGCCCACCATCCCCAATCTCTTTGCACCTCGCAACAGAGTTATCAGCTGGCTGGTCAGAAACAAGGGAAACCCACTTAAAACATGGCTGGTGACACCTATGAGGAATCCAACCAAAAGCGATACAATAAAAGCCATATCACAACCAGATACGTCATTGAGCAAGACCAGATTTGGACCTGCAGGAGGAACCAGGTGCAGAGCACAGAGCCTCTTCAGACAATTCCGAGGAGGAGGTGGAGGAGGAGGAATGTGATGGGGCTGAGGCACCTGCAGGGGTGCTCACTGCTGCCCGGGAAGCCTTAATGCCCTCATTATTTTGAGAGTCATTTCGGTTCCACCAGTCCACCCATCTGCTAGCCCCTTGCAAAGGTCACTTACCCCCACACCGCACCTCGGCCTCCACAATTCCCCCAACAACACAAAGCAGACCTGCAAACAGCCAAACATCCCTTTCACAGCCCCCCCATTGGTTGACATCGATTCTTGTCTTCCCATTCATCACAAGAAAAAGGACACAGTCAGCAAACAAAAATGGGCAAAATGGGAAAGTGGTGGAAGGAAATAATATTTATGTGATTCAAAAATAAAACACAAACTAAACAATCTAACATTGTGTAACACACATGTGCATACGCTTGTGCAATTATAAATCTTTACTCTTCTCAGCACTTCTGCGTGGTGCAACCCCTGTGGCTTCATCAGAAGAGGAGGCAGGCTCCTCCGATCCCTGGTCCGACTGCCGAGATGCTCTTGCTGGATATCCTCCGGGTTTTGCAGTCTGTGACGGCCCTGTCCAAGACTGCTCCACCTACACCTGTGCAGTGGCAGACTCATTCATTGGGATACGAGGCAGTATGTGGGGTCCTGAGTGAGGTCGTCGGGGGTGGGGGCCATGGCAACAGGCGAGAAGTGGAAGCACTTTGTCTCAAGTCCATACTTCTATGCCCCATTTCACCATCGTCTCCCTCATGGCCCGGCCGCACTTTCCTGTTAGCAATAAACTGGAGAGCAATTTGCTTCAGATCTCTGGGTGATGAACAGCCAAGGCTAAGGCATCATGCATCTTATTTAGTGGCACTCATGGGGTTGAATTTAGTGTCGCAGTTTGGAGAGCAAGAATGGAAGTGGGGTGGGGGGGGGGTGGAGGTGCTGGAGAATAGCATCCGATGCCGTGACGTCAGTTCCTGATTTAAACAGCGGAGGGGAAGCACCAAGGCAGCATGCCACCCTGATACAAGGGGAGTGTAATTTAAATTGTACAACAGGTCGTTTTAATGCATTTGCATGTAATTTTATGCAATTCAATGTGGGGCTTGGAATTAATTGACCAACTAGAGGCCCTCGTGTCTTCAGAACCCCGGACATTGAAAGCTGGTGACACTGAGGCGAGGCCTCAGTGCCGCGACGGGTAGGCAGCTATGACCAACACTCCATAGGGGCTTAGGGGTGAGCGGAGGCCATTGTCAGCCTTCAATGCTGTACACTCTGCATGGGTGGGCTTGGTCTCCGGTGACAGTACCGGTACAGCAGGGCCTTGGGTGTTGAGCAAGGGTCAGCAGCGTCTTGGGTGGTCTGCAACGGGTGCTGGGTGACGGGTGTTGTGCAAGGGGGGGCTTGGTTTTGAATTGCAATATTGGGTGCCCATACTAGGAAGATCGGCTATCAGCAAGTGTGGGCATTGAGGGCTACTAGGCAGTCTGCCGGGAGATGTAGTAAATGGAAAGCTGCCAAGGCAGATTCATCTCTGCAAGGAGAGTGCTCTGGAGGCTGACTGATCAGCTAGCGTGGGTCTCATACACCCTGTCTTTTTGGAACCCCATGGCGTGATGTGGCATCTCCGATGGAGGGAAGACTGAGAAGCAGCTGCGCCTGCCCATGAAGCTCCATGACGAGAGCAACAGCAGCTGGCTGTGCTAAGAAGGGCCGACCTATGCCAAAGTGTATACAGGACCCGAATCAGCTACTTCCAAATGTCCAAGCAGCATTGTCAGCAAAGACTACGGCTCTCCAGGGAGGCCATCACTGACTTATGCGTCCTGCTGCAGGACGAGTTACACCTATGGGATTTGGTGGTCACCCTATGCCTATAGCTCTGAAGATCACAGTGACACTTAACTTTTACATGTCTGGATCATTCCAAGGCTCTACCGGAGACATGTGTGGGGTCTCGTAGGCAGCAGTCCACCACTGCATCAAGGAGGTGACTAATGCCCTGTTCAAGAGGGCCGGCGACGATGTGCACTACTGGACCGACCCGGACAGTCAGGCTGAGAGGGCCATTGGATGTGGGGCTATCAAGACTCCAATGGACCAACCAGGTGACTTCATCAACACGAAGGGCTTCCATTCCATCAACGTTCAACTGGTCTGCAATCTCCGAAAGCATTTCCTGCAGGTATGTTTCCACTTCCCAGAAAGTAGGCACAATGCCTACATACTTCAACAGTCCCAGGTGCTACAACGTTTCAGGCCTCCCGCTTGCCTTCAGGGATGGATTCTTGGGGGCAAGGGCTACCATTGAAGACTGTGACACCTGTGAGGAACCCTTGCACTGCAGCAGAGGAGAGGTACAACACTTTCCACAGCTCCACCCAAGTGACCATCGAGCAGACCATTGGGCTGCAGAAGATGAGATTCTGGTGCCTGGATCAAAACGGTGGAGCCCTGCAGTATGCCCCAGCAAGAGTCCTGCGTATCGTGATGGTCTGCTGTGCTCTACACAACCTTGACCGTGAGCTCAGCACAACAGTGGCAAGGCGAGAGAAGGACGAGGACCCTGGAGTCCTCTCCAGCTCCTCATCCTTCTCTGGTGAGCAGGGAGGCTAAGGTGAGCCTTGAAAGGGAGGAGGAGTGGCTGACCTCCACAGCTGGGGACTACCCTCAGGGTGCTCTGAGTGTGGACAGTGGCTCCTCAGCCCCTCCGCCAGTGAGCCCAGCTTCAGTAGCCACGATGCCCGAGAAGATTCCTGCACCAGTGCAGGAAACACTCAGGCAGCCGGGGCCCTCCAGGCTTCAGGGCGGCACAGTGGCACAGTGGTTAGCACCGCAGCCTCACAGCTCCAGGGACCCGGGTTCGATTCCGGGTACTGCCTGTGTGGAGTTTGCAAGTTCTCCCTGTGTCTACGTGGGTTTTCTCCGGGTGCTCCGGTTTCCTCCCACAAGCCAAAAGACTTGCAGGTTGATAGGTAAATTGGCCATTATAAATTGTCACTAGTATAGGTAGGTGGTAGGGAAATATAGGGAGAGGTGGGGATGTTTGGTAGGAATATGGGATTAGTGTAGGATTAGTATAAATGGGTGGTTGATGTTCGGCACAGACTCGGTGGGCCGAAGGGCCTGTTTCAGTGCTGTATCTCTAATCTAGCACTACAAAGGGGGGAAGTCTTGCATGTCGAGGACATGATTGAACTCCACTCCTCCACCAATGAGGAGGATGCGAAGGAGTCTAATGAGCAGGTAGCACTGGATGTTGAACCTTTTGCACAGGAGGTCAGGCACATTGAACGACATGCCAAGTAGGCAAGACACAGTCTCATACTTACCTGCTTCGAGCCACTATGATGGCCACTCACAGAGGAAACAATAAAGTCTGACCTCAATGCATGCAGTCTGTTGTCTCCTTTCTATTTGTGGGAGATCATATTTAAATGAGGGCTGTGCTTACATTGGCATTCCACTAATGAGGAGGGGTGAAGTCAGCAGCTCACAATGATGGCATGATAAAATAATCACAATGAACATTAATGGCTTGAGTAAAATAACTTTATCTGAAGCTTCACATGTCATAACTCAAACAACCGTGAACCCCCAAGTGACTCTAGGTGTTTTTCATTCTATCTAACCCATTGCCAGCAGCTGGAGTGGAGGCAGGCTGCAGATCAGGCTGTCCCTTGGCCTGTGATGACTTTGGCAGGCGTCCTCTGGCTGCCTGAAGCCTGGAGGGCCCCGGCTGCCTGAGTGTTCCCTGCACTGGTGCAGGAGTCTTCTCAGGCATCGTGGCTACTGTAGCTGGGCTCACTGGCGGAGGGGCTGAGGAGCCACTGTCCACACTCAGAGCACCCTGAGGGTAGTCCCCAGCTGTGGAGGTCAGCCACTCCTCCTCCCTTTCAAGGCTCACCTTAGCCTCCCTGCTCACCAGAGAAGGATGAGGAGCTGGAGAGGACTCCAGGGTCCTCGTCCTTCTCTCGCCTTGCCACTGTTGTGCTGAGCTCACGGTCAAGGCGATGGTTTGCAGGTTTGCATGCATTTGTGGGATCTGGGTCTCCAGGAGGGTCGCCAACCTCTTAATGGAGGAAGCCATGTGCTTATATGCCTGACACATGGCAGCAGTCATGGCATGGATGGATTCCTCCATTGTCCGCTCATGGCTGTGCATTGCCTCTGGCATCTCTGCCAGATGTTGCCTTACCTCTCTCTGCAATTCCAGCATGCCCTGTGCTGTTGGAATCAGAAGCCCATCATTGTCCTGGGGCTCAGCGTGGGCCTGGCCAACCACAGTCGACATTTCCAACTTTTCTCAGTTCTGATGAAAGATCATCAACTTGAAACATTAGCTCTGTTTCTCTGACCGATGCTGCCAGACCTGTTGAGTGTTTCCAGCATTTTCTGTTTTTATTGGAGATTTTGAGATTGGGACTTATCTGCACAGACTTTCTGAATATTACTTGTACCATTTCATTTAGTTTAGAAAATCCCACATTCAGCCAGCTTGACAACATCAAGCACATTGCAGCGTGTTATCTGCTGTTGTGAGCCTGTCAGTACCAGGCTACCTTTTGTCCACTTACTCTTTCCTCTAGACCCTTGTCAACAGCAAGACCCTCCAGAAGAAGACACCTTGGAGGAGGGCAATCCTTCTGAAGCAGTGCTATCATACTTTCCACCCCTCCCTAGCACCAACACAGAGAATGGCATGTCAGGTGTGTGATACAGAGGAGGTCAGGATAGAGTGATTCACCCAGCTCCAGTGAACAGGAACCTATAGTGGTGGCAGGGCATCCCAAGAACTGATTAGACAGCTGTGCTGTCAAACAGAGATAGGGACTTCAGGGGCCCAGCAATGAGAAGAAAAGCGTGATGCCACTACCAAACGCATCTTCCCTTCCCTTCCCCTGACAGCATTCCAAAGGGATCATTCCCTCCACGACACCCTGGTCCACTCCCCCATTACCCCCACCACCTCGTCCCCTTCCCATGGCACCTTCCCCTGCAATCGCAGGAGGTGTAATACCTGCCCATTTACCTCCTCTATCCTCACTATCCCAGGCCCCAAACACTCCTTTCAGGTGAAGCAGCGATTTACTTGTACTTCTTTCAATGTAGTATACTGTATTCGCTGCTCACAATGTGGTCTCCTTTACATTGGGGAGACCAAATGCAGACTGGGTGACCGCTTTGCAGAACACCTCCGCTCAGTCCGCAAGCAGGACCCCGAGCTTCCGGTTGCTTGCCATTTCAACACTCCCCCCTGCTCTCATGCTCACATCTCTGTCCTGGGATTGCTGCAGTGTTCCAGTGAACATCAACGCAAGCTCGAGGAACAGCATCTCATTTACCGATTAGGCACACTACAGCCTGCCGGACTAAACATTGAGTTCAATAATTTCAGAGCATGATGGGCCCCCCATTTTACTTTTATTTTTAGTTATATTTTTCTTTTTCCTTTTTTTTAATATATATATTTTTTTCTGTGTTTATTTTATTTTATTTCATCTTAGTTTGTTCAGTTTGCTTACCCACTGTTTTTTTTCCTGTTTGTACTTGCCGCTGTTCAATTTTCAGTCTGTTAACACCTTATCAGTACTAATGTTTTGTCTTTTAACACACCATTAACATATTGTTTGCCTTTGCTCCATGACCTTCTGGTCAGCTATTCTGTGACCTTGTCCAATCTACACCTTCTCCTTTGTTATCTCTTGCCCCACCCCGGCTTTACTTGCTTATAACCTTTTACATTTCTAATATTTGCCAGTTCTGAAGAACGGTCACTGACCTGAAACGTTAACTCTGCTTCTCTCTCCACAGATGCTGCCAGACCTGCTGAATACTTCCAGCATTTCTTGTTTTTATTTCATATTTCCAGCATCCGCAGTATTTTGCTTTTATTATATGAGAAGAAAAGTGTTTGCCTCACACAACAGTTACACCAGATATTAGAAGGAGTTTCAGCACCATGGCTGAATGAATGACAGAGTCTGCTTTCAGTTTGTGTTGCCTCATCTCACATGAGAATCACCACCCAGCAGTCTCCCTCAGATCACGTGGCCAGTGACGCTGCAATGGGCCCTCACAACAGGAGTCAATGTTGCCACCTTTTTCATCTTTGGTGTAAGTTCATAGGCTGCCATCAAGACTCTGGGCTCTATCTCAGAGGGACTGGTGGGCTGAATAAATCAGGGCTTTGAAGGCATCACTCATCTCCTCAATCACATAGGAATGTCGTGGCATGCCATGTGTTTCCCTCTCTCAGAATGTCAGCATATCTATTTCCTTAGCATGCCTTCAACCAACACCTGCCGTGATGCCAGAAGCCAGACTGTCCCAACCAAAGTACTGTAGGCTGTAGCCTGGCGCTCACCAGGTTTGAACACTCAGAAGTCACCAGCCATGAGCATCTCAAAAGACCTTAATTGAGTAACAGCTTCCTTCCACCAGCCTTGTAGTAGAGTTAGTAAACCTTCTTTTGATAAAGGCACTGTGGGTTGACATTTGCGTGAGAAGTGAATTCAAGGGAATTATAGTGTTTTGCATTAAACTAATTACCTTTTTCACATTTGACATTTGGATCAGCTTTTCTGTGGGTTGGGTTTGGCTTTCTGCGAGCATCCCCTGTCACCTGCTGTGTTCTAAAAGGTTTGGCTGCTGCTATTCCTTGTCATTGAGTCTGTTGCTCATCATCCTCCAACTATTTCTCCATCCCAAAGTGATGAAGCGGGCGCAGGATCCTTCATTAAGTGAGAGCTTAAGCAATGTGAGTAAGCCAAAAAAAAAAGACAGGAACAAGCAATCTCCAAGCTAAAAAGTCCAATAGAAATCCATTAAGCACCTTGGCACACAAATCCCTGTAATCTGAATACCAGCAGCTGAATGTCCTTTCAAATGTTGCTTCCAGTGAGTCAGTCAGTGTCTGAAGCCAATTGCACTGGTTTTATTCAGCGGGTTGGTTGCTGGGCAAGTCTTCTATCCTGTCCAGTTAAAATTATGTTGCGGTCCTAATGAGATCATGGGACTCTGATTTGCACACATTCTTGAGGCACCTGCCTATATGCAGCAGGTACCTTAGGCACTGCAATAAAAATAGAGCGATTGCAGTGAAAATGGGGCCAATAACGTGAATCGATCAATTTTAATAGTTCCCCCAACTGTTTCACTTTGCAGGGTGGGTTAAAATTGATCCCTACATTTCATAATTTGTAGCTGTTAATTGATTACATTTTTCTAGGTTCAGATGCATGTGTTGAAAACTGATCTTTCATTTAGTGCTACAATATAATGAGACATTTAATTCTACGTACTCAGTTTCCAAACATGTTATGATTATTGGGCTGAATTATGGTGTCAGCTGCAAATGAATGGTACTCGCCATTCATTATGATTACAGCTTTCCATAGATATTTTATGGGCATTTGAGCAGCAACATAAAGTATTCAGCCATCTGATTCAATACAGTGTCCTCTACAGGGATCTATGGCATATTTAAATAGGGCAAACAATCTGATTGAAGAATCCTCACTGAGACGCGCAGGCTGCAAAATTCAGTTATGCAGCACCCATATATTCGGCAATACGAGTGCCACTTCCAGCCCAAATTGGTGTCCGTAACATGCCCAAGCACTTCTGGTCCTGGCCTTGCTGGATGTCAATTTGGTAAGGATGTTAACACAGGTGCAGGAAGGGTGTCCCGGAAATATGGAGTATCAGCAGATTGTGATGTCAGTCAGCATGTAATTCAGATTTGATGTCAACAATGCCATTTTTGGCCTGAATGCTCTAACTGATACCCTCTCTTAACCTCACATAGCTGAACATGTGTTTAGGAGTAGGAATCCTCTCAGTCCCAGGCCATCATTGCAGGAGTTCCTCAGGGTAGTGTCCTAGGCCCAACCATCTCCAACTGCTACATCAATGACCTTCCCTCCATCATAAGATCAGAAGTGGGGATGTTTGCTGATGATTGCACAACGTTCAGCACCATTTGCGACTCCTCAGATACTGAAGCAGCCCGTGTCCAGATGCAGCAAGACCTGGACAACATCCAGGCTTGGGGTAATAAGTGGCAAGTAAATTTTGTGTCACACAAGTGCCAGGCAATGACCATCTCAAGGAAGAGAGAATCTAACCATCTCCCATTGATGTTCAATGCCATTGCCATCACTGAATATCCCACCATCAACATCGTGGGGGTTACCATTGACCAGAAATTGAACTGGACCAGCGACATGACTGCTGTGGCTACAAGAGCAGGTCAGAGGCTAGGAATTCTGCAGCGGGTAACTCACCTCCTGACTCCCCAATGCCTGTCCATCATCTACAAGGCACAAGTCAGGAGTGTGATGGAATACTCTTCACTTGCCAGGATGGTTGCAGCTCTAATAACACTCAAGAAGCTCGACACCATTCAGGACAAAGCAGCCCGCTTAATTGACATCCCATCCACCACCTTCAACATTCACTCCCTTCACCACCGACACACAGTGGCAGCAATGTGTACCATCTACTAGACGGACTGCAGCAACTCACCAAGGCTCCTTTGACAGCACCTTCCAGACCTGCGACCTCTACCACCTAGAAGGAGAAGGGCAGCAGATGCATGGAAACATCACCACCTGTAAGATCTCCTCCAAGCCACACACCAGCCTGACTTGGAACTATATCCCTCGTCCTTCACTGTCGCTGAGTCAAAATCCTGGAACTTCTTTCCTAACAGCACTGTGGGTGTACCTGCACCCCAAAGACTGTAGCGGTTCAAGAAGGCAGTTCACCACCACCTTCTGAAGGACAATTAGGGATGGGCAATAAATGCTGGCCTAGCCAGTGACACCCACATCACCAATGCAATTTAAAGAAATCATCAACTACTTTCAGGTGAGTTGCTGATTGATTTCTGTGGCTGTTGATAAGTTTGTAGAAGTGTTTGGTTGTTTGTACTGCTATTTAAAGTTGCAGACATCTACAGGGCCACGTGCTTATGTCTTGGTTCTGACTTCAAGGGTTCTGCTCAGACCACTTATCCCAGACAGGGTGCAGTAGTTTGTATTCCCCTTGGCCTGCAGCATGACAGGGAGAATGTGCAGAGGAAACACAGAGCAAGGACTGCATTGCCAGTGACTATGAAAGTGACCCTGACCATAAACTTTTATGTGTCAGGCACCTTCCAGACTGGAGCAGATAATAATTGCAACATTTCCCCGTTGACTGTCCATTGTTGTGTGAGGCTCTGTACTGTATGCAAAGAGAGGTGAATATATTTCATTCCCTCTTGTCAGAGAAAAGAAAGTGGAGTAAGCAAATCGCTCCATCAGGATTTCCCTATGTTGCAGCGTTGCCATTGACTGCAGGCACAGCGCTTTGTGGGCGCTGCATGTAAATTCTGAGATGTACTACAACTGGTAGGGATTTCCATCCCTCAATGCCCAGCTGGCGAGTGACCATACTCAGCACACCAACAGGTCAATGCCTGGCCTCCTGGCAGCAGTCATGATGCCTTCATTCTGTGATAGTTCACTGTACGATCTGGATTTGAGCCAACATGAAAAACCAGAAGGTGGCTACTGGGTGACAAGGGATATCCACTGACCACATTGGCTCATGACTCTGGTGCACAACCCACGCAAGCATGGACAGCATCCATTTAACAAAAGCCATGCACCACATGAAATGTGATCAAGCAGACCATTGGAGTCCATAAACCATGCTTCCATTGCCTGGACTGCTCTGGAGGAGTCCTGTCCTACTCAGCAGAGCGCATGTCATGGTTTGTTGTGGTCTGCTGCATGCTGCACAACCTCACTATCTGAGGGCACAGCCTTTGCCACCAAGTATATGGCGAGCAGCTGAGGAGGAAGAGGAAGAGGAGTAGGAAAAAGAGGAAGAAGAGGAGGAGGAGGAAGAGGAGGAGGCAACCACTATATCCCCTTTCTAGTCAGGCTGTCATCATCAGCTCATCCAACTGCAGCACCAATGAACCCTAATTCCCTATTCAGCAACTGTCCATCTGTTACTGAACTATCACAGCATCCTCTTGGCCACAATGCTGAAATAAAAGCCACCAGAAAACAAACATTCCAAACCAACTTTATAAACAAACCACCCAATATTCCACACTAAAATCACCATCATTGACTTCCTGCTCTTCCATCTCTTTGTCTTCCACTGCTGCCTGGCCAGGTGGCAGTTCTTGGGTATCTGAAAGGAGAAAGACACAAGGGTAGGGTTGTGGTGAGGGTTAGGAGTAAGTAGAAAGCAAGAGACTCATGCTTATACCATTTGCAGCTTGTTAACCAGAAGAGATTGTGAGATAATGGGGAAGTGGGATGTGAACACAAGTTTAGGTATGAACATACTGTCAACTTTGATGGCTTCAGCCCTGCCGTTGGCCATGAGCTCAGTCATGACGGCTCCAATGATAGGTAGCACTGTCACCTCCATGGTGCCTATTCCCTGCCTATTAGGGAAGAAGGGCTTTCAGCATGAGGTCATATCCACCCAGGGTGTTCAGGGAGCAACTATCCTACCTCAGCGAGAAACACATCTCACATCAATCATCTCTACCTCACCAAGGAGATGTTCACTAAAATCTGCCACCTGTTGCAGCCCAAACAACAGCCTCAGAGCAGGGCAAGGACTGCATTGCCAATGACTGTGAAAGTGACTGTGGCCATAAACTTTTATACACCGAGCTCCTTCCAAGCTGAAGCAGATGATATTTGAAACATTTCCGAATTCACTGTGCACTGTTGTGTAAGGGAGGTCATTGAGGTTCTGTATGCCTCTGGTTGTGTGCCATCATTCCTTGCAAGAGAGAGGGAAATATGTTAGTGAGTGTGGAGCAATGTGTTTGGATGATGTGCCTATCATGATTGAATAACTGACAGTGTCTACAAGCTGTGAGATGCGAGTGTGAGGCTCACAGCACTGTTAAGTGTGTGAGGATGAGGTAAAACAATGAATGTGAGATATGAATCATGATTAATAGAGATTGTTGGTAGATAAATGAAGGAGGGTGGGTGGCTGTGGTGAATTGAGCAGTGTCTGAGGTTAGTGGTTCAGTTGTAAGGATATGGCATTCATAGATGAGGTTGTGTGAGATCATGAAACTTCTTTTGGTACAGCATTCAGGTCCTCTAGGCTACATTGTTTGCATTGACTGTGATGGCTATCTGGTCCCACTGTCTTTGCAGTCTGGAGAGCTTCCTGGCTCCCTGACATTTCGCCTCCTCTCCACCTCCTGCACCAAGACCCTCAGTAGTGCATCTGAGAACCTTGATGCATGCTGTCTCCCCTGTTGAGCCAATAGTCATTTTTCTTGCTGCTCAGAATATCTTCCCCAGCCACTTACAGCACCTGCTGTAGCCAGAATGCACCTCTCCTTCAAGAGGTGCAGGCGGGCTTTAAGGAGTGCAGACTAGCTTTAAATGGTGCTAAACTTGCAAGAAGTTGAGCCCCCAGCTGAGGCATGCAGCCACTCTACAGCATGTTTAATGCTGGGCTGCATGCAGCTACCGTATAAATAAGCAGGTAGCACAAAGTTTGCACACTGTCTGTATTGGAAGGAATGGGTGTGGGCTAATTGCGCATCGTGATCCCTGAGCACAATTTGGGGTTTACCTAATTTTGGCTTTGCGGAATCTAAACCATGAAGTGCAGGTCAGAATATTTAATTTAATGTAAAATCGTGTACAGAAAGCAAATTAAAGTGAGGGAAAGAAAGGTTGAGAGAGGAGAGATAAAAGAGAAAGAAAAAATAAAAAAAAGTTTAATTTTTTAAAATCTCCAATAATCGTGACAATCGGGAGGAATGAGACTCCACACTTATAAAAGCAAATGTTCAGTGCCAGTGAGGTTGTTTGGCAGTAATTAAGATTTATAATACTTTGACAAATTCACTTACGCCTGAATGCACAAACCCTGACTTTTTTTGTTGTGTTTAAATGGGTGCCTAGTAGGTGATTACCGTATCTTCATGTCCTTCATGTGTTTTAATGTTGAGACTGTCGGTGCCAATGTAGTGAAGCTTGTGGAGGAAAAGGAAGGACAAGAGGGCAATTCAGACAACAATGTCCAGATATCTGTGTTTAACTGTGCAAGTGTGGCCATTGGAAGTTGCTGTTCAATTCACTCCATAATAACAGTGACTGTTAATGGAATCACCATTATTCTCAATGCAAGATTTAGACCATTATGTGAAATTAAATCTTTTGGTAGCAATTTGATTTTGCATACTTTTATTTAGTACGTGGGTTCTTGTGTTATGTTGTGTTTTTGATGCCAAAAACATAAAAGTTACAAATTCTTACACAGTTTCTTGATAATGCTAATGTATGCGAAACTAACAGAGTGATTGTAGCAAATTCAGTTCAGCATTGTAACTTGCCTTGAATAATTCATCATGTTAAGTTCATTTGCAATACTTGACATTTAAAGTTCAATCCAGGAAACATATTGGCTCAGAGGTTCCTTTTTTCACAAATTATTATTGAGCAAACAAATAATTGACAAATGACCTCAAACTTTTATTTTCCATTCTAGTATTATGTGGAGATTTGTCTAAACTTTAATTTCCCATATACTGTCCACCTCCATATTGCTATCTTTATTATATATATTTATATTTAACTTTCCATCTCTTTTAATTGCCCTGAGCTATGTGCTGAAACAGCACATAACAGCCTGGTCTAACGCCTCTGTGAATGGCACTTGGCTGCTAGCAGGTACTCGTGGCCAACATCCGTTTACTTGCTCTCTTGCCTTTCACTTTGTGCTTTCCCTGATGGGCCTGAATGAGGTGCGTAACCCATTGCTTAATGACCAGAAGCACAGATCTCCCGCGTCACCTACTAGTCTCTGTGGGGCAGCTTGTGGAAGTACTGATGGGCCCCCCCGTATTGTAACTTCAAAAAACATAAGAGCACACTGTTGATTTTGGGTAAGTACTGGCATCTCAAAAGTTGGAAATTCAGAACATGCAATGTGTATACCACATTCACAAATCCTCCAATTCTTTATGGTACTATCTATTGAAGAACAGTTGGGCATATATTTTGGTCACTTTAAAAGAGGAAGCTGACATAAAGAGACGTAACTCATAGGGCTATTAAAAACAAAAATGAAACAATAAAAGCGGGAAACAGCTTTATGCACAAGTAGGACTGAAGCATTAGATTCTTTGATATCAAATAGGTTTCTTTTTCAGTTATATCTTTTAATCAAGTGGCCAGAAGTTGAATTAAATATTTATTCAACTTGCAATATTCTTCATTAATGGAGAACGTTTAAATAAATTATTTCCCAATATCCAAACCAATAACAATGCTAAGAAATTATTGTCATTTTATTTCATTTTTTCCAAATGGCTTTACCAACTATTTCCAAGAGAAAAATGTTTTCTTTCTTTTGCATATGAGTAATGAATAGTACAAAAAGTCCAGGTTTTCTATTTATTTAATCAGGTACAATTATTTATATTCTGTACAGTGACTGCAGCCCAGGAGACAAAACACAACTGCAGAGAATATTGAACTAATGCATTTACACAGGAAAGCATCCAACACATAGTCTAGATACAAAAGCAATCACACTTCATATTTTTGACGTAATTCAGTCTTGTACAATACTTTGCAGCTTTTATTCCTCCCAATTTTCTGTTCTAATTCCTTTCTTCCAATTTCTCCCAACTTCTCCCCACCATCTCCTCTCCTGAGGGAATAAGAGTTTGGCTTCATTGTGCTAGTCACTATCTCTGGCCTCTTGCCTTTCTTGGCCATTAACCATGTGCAATCTCAGACAGTTAGGGTCGAGTTTCTGCAGGAGGGTCTTTTGACTGGATGCTGTAACTTTGGCTGAAGACCTGTGAAAACCCTGGAAAAATCCCCATTTTTCCAGCATTTAATTGGGAATAATGTAGACTAGTGGTTCCAACTCATTAAAGAGTAGAAGAATTACTAAATATCTTTCTTACAGGATTTTTTAAATCCAATCATTCTAAACAGTTTAACCTAGTGCTGTCTTCAGACTGTTCTTACTTCATTAAAGTGTTTTGTTGTGATACTTAGTCAGAAGCAATTTGAATGTTTTTCATTTGAAGTCAATAAAAAAGTTCTTCCATAGTTGATGAAGATCAGATATTTCTACTATCAACGAGCAGGCTAAGCAGTTACTGATGTCATTTAAATAAATACAATAAACATAAGAATAAATAAACACTAAAAATAAGAATTTATCTAGTCTGATTACATGACGAATCGTAAGATTAAATAGTGTGGCATAGCATTATAATCAAATTTCAGCAATTAACTCTTTTGAGAATGGCAAAGTACTATGGCCAAACACATTAATAATTTTTAGTCGAGGAAGAGTTTTTTTTAAATGGCTCTATTTGTATCTGTCATAGTTTAGCATTAGATTACAAGAAAATCGAAAGTGAGTTACTTGCGTCTAGACATAGGTCTCACTTAAATCATTTTAAGTGGTAAATTCCTGTTTGTAATCTCATTCTGCTATTTTTCTTATTAAATTTTGTAAACCTTTTCAAAAACACCAATTATTTCCACTTTAGATGCTGGTTTTGTGCATTTGTATCAGATCTAAAATCATACATTTCTTTTAATGTGTAAAATAAGTCTTCAATACATTAAAACATTTAATCTGTAGTATGTATACTTGGAATGTTCACAGAGGTCCTTCTGATCTCAGTTTGGCAGAAACCCTGAAGAAATGGCACAGATGCTGTTTCCTCTGGGGTTCATATCAATCTTCCTTGAAGCTACAGTAGGAGATTGGGGTAACTCAGTGTAATTCCCTCCCATTTACGTTAACAATGATATTGGCCTGGATTTTGTCATTTTAGTGACAGCGAAACTGTCAGTGATTATTGCCATTACAATCGTGATTTGGACAGCAACTTCTGGCATTCGTGCATGTGCAGGAAATCCAGAGTTGCTGTCAATGATTCCCTGCTCCTCCTTTGAGTGTGCAGTTGAAGTCCCTGGAGATGGAAACCTTTAGAAAACACTTGAGTTGATGTGAACTTCCACTTTTTATGCTCTAATCTCACTGTAAAAACCCAAGAAAAGTTATGCCTCCTCATTGAATAATGTGTAACTGTGTCTTTAATAGCATACTAAGTCATAATTACTTTTAAACGACTTCTCTGGCCCTGAAAAACTAATTCCATATTTGTGGAATGTCAAATTTCTCCATTCTGATAAAAATTCCATAGGTTTTTCATATAATTATTTTTTAAAGTTTATTTATGATATTTCAATTTCCAACTTAATCCCATCTATGTTCCAACTTTTATTTTAGTTTCTGCAAAATGATTAAAAAGTGAAGAATAATCAGCACATTTTACTTCCTGGTATGCCATCTGTGAGAATTGGGAATTCTTGCAGAATTAGGGTCGGTAGCAAAAAGATAATGTTACTGTTTAGTAATCCAGATCCTTCGACTAATGCTCCAGAGTTCAAATACCACCACAGCAGCTGGGGGAATATAAATTCAATGAACTAATAAATCTGGATTAGAAAGCTAGTCTCAGTAATGATGATCATGAAACTACCATGTGGTTCACTAATGTCTTTAGGGATGGAAATCTGCCGTCCTTACTCGGTCTGGCCTACATGTGACTCCAGACCCACAACAATGTGGTTGAGTCTTAACTGCCCTCTGAAATGGACTAGCAAGTCACTCAGTTGTATTAAACCACTTTAGAAAAATTGAATAAGAGTAAAACTCGATGGACCACCCGGCATCAACCTAGGCATTGGAAATGACAATGGCACAACCTGCCTGGTTGACCCTGCAAAGTCTTCCTCACTGACATCTGGGGACTTGTGCCAACACTGGGAGAGCTGTCCCACAGATGAGTCAAGCAACAGCCTGACATAGTCATACTCATCGAATCATATCTAACAATGTCCCAGACTCCTCCATCACCATCTCTGGATATGGCCTGTCCCACTGGCGGGACAGACCTACTCAAGGCAGCCACACAGTGGTATGCAGTCAGGAGGGAGTAGCTCTGGAGTCCTCAACATTCACTCTGGATCCCATGAAGTCTTATGGCATCAGGTCAAATATGGACAAAGAAAACTTCTGATGATTACCACCTACCATCCTTCAAAAGTACGTCTGCATTCAACACGACTTGGAAGAAGCACTGAGGAGGACAAAGAATGTACTCTGGGTAGAGGAGTTCAATGTTCATCACCAAAAGTGGCTCGGTAGCACAACAACTGACTGAGCTGATCAAGTCCTGAAGGACATATCTGCCAGACTGGGCCTATGGTGGGTGGTGAGAGAACCAACAAGAGGGAAAGACCTACTTGACCTCATCCTCACCAATCTACCTGTCACAGATGCATCTATTCATGACAGTATTGACAGGAGTGACCACCACACAATCTTTGTGGAGATCCCATCTTCACAGTGAGTACATCCTCCATCTTGTTGTGTGACACTACCAATGTGCTAAATGGGATAGACTCAGGACAGATATAGCAGCTCAAAACAAGGTATCTATGAGGCACTGTGGGCCATCAGCAGCAGCAGAATGGAATTCAACCACAATCTGTAACTTGGTGGCATGGCATATGACTCACTCTACCATTACCATCAAGCAAACAACTCACTTCCTACTCCACAAAGCCTGTCACCATCTACACGGCACAAGTCAGGATTGTGATGGAATGCTCCCCACTTCTTTGGATGAGTGCAGCTCCAACAACACTTAAGAAGCTAGACACCATTCAGGACAAAGCAGCCCTCTTGATCGGTACCCCAACTACCACCTTAAACATTCACTCCCTCCACCATCGGCGCACAGTGGCAGCAGTATGTACCATCTGGAAGATGCACTGCAGCAACACACCAAGGCTTCTTCAACAGCACCTTCCAAACCTGTGACCTCTACCACCTAGAAGAATAAGGGCTGCAGGCTCGTGGGAACACCACGTTCCGCCTCCAAGTCACACACCAACCTGACTTGGCATTATATCATCGTTCATTCACTGTTGCTTGGTCAAAATCCTGGCACTCCCTCCTAACAGCATTGTGGGCATACCTACATCACATGCAGCAGTTCAAGGAGGTGGCTCATCACCACCTTCTGAAGGGCAATTAGGGTTGGGCAATAAATGCTGGCCTTGCCAGTGATGCTCACATCCCATGAATGAATAAACAAAGAGAAAAAATATGATTGGCTGCTTAATCTGCTCGATGATATCACTCTTGCTGGATGCCAGAGATCCCCTATAGTTGTGTTAGGATCAAACTAACTCTGGGAAAGGCGAATTCTCCCCCACAGAGATCACTAGATCTTGTGGGCAGCTTTCTTCGAGGTCCGCGGTGAGCCTTATCATCTCACCGGTGGCCACAAAATTCAGGACTGTGTTGCTGAACAACTTGTTTGAGGCTTTTAAGTGCAAACATTTCAAGAAAGTTATCTGAAATAATAATAAATCCTTTGAACGGCTGCAGTTTATATTTATTAGTTGTTTCAGGAAGATTCTGTGGAATTAGCTCCCCATATTTTACTCATGCATCCTTCATAATATTTATAAAGTTATAATATTCAGTATTAAAAATAAAAACATTTTGTGGATGCTACATGAGGACTACATCAAAGTTCTAAGGGGGAACTAAATTTGAAATAATGGTGGTGAATTGACATGGGAGCTTTCCTGCTTGCTCACCATAACTTTGGTGAAAGAGTTATGGAAACCCTGGAAAAGTAGCAGGAATGCTGTTTTCTCCAGGCTCTTCCAATAAAGATACAATGGATGTGTGGGTCAACCCCCAAGGAAATTTGCCCCCAATGTATCTCTAAACAAAAAAAATCAGTATTTGCTCTCATTTTAACAGAAGAATGTTAGAGAGTAATTTATGAGATTTAAATGCAAAGGAGCTGTTCGTGAAAATTGTCAGAACAGATCAGATCTCTTTCAGTGCTATAGCATTTAGCTTAAATTAACAAAATGCTGACTGCTGTCTGTCCACAATGGATTAGCCATCAACAAATACAATGCTTGGTTCACATTTTGAAAGGACATAACAGTGAAACCATACACTTCAGCACATACATCATTAATAAATTATTGAGTAAAGATCTGAATTTCCTTTATCTTTTAGTAATAACTTTACCATAAAGGTCTGCATGGTTCATTGAAATAACATCAAAGGTGCAGTGTATTTACAAATCCATGAAACATGCAAGCTGCGATTACACTTGTACGTGGTGTGGCTCTGAGTACTGCTAACGTAACTTTGGGGTCATGATCTCTGCACCACTGTTGATCTCAGAATTTAGAATCTACCCAGCTAGTTGTCATTTATCAAATTGGCATCCGATTGCCTAGAAGCAGGGAGATAAATAAAAAGGCAGTCTCAATGTAATACAGTGGCTGTTTCTGCTGACATCAATAAGCAACCAGACAAATGAGTCTTTGGGCTGAATTTTACTAGCCCCTCAACATCGGGGGTTGTGGCTGGGAGGCCTGTAAGATACTTGCGGGAGTGGCCCGCCATGACCCCCGACGCCAAGAAAGCCCCACCACAATTTACCAGCGGCGGCGAGGTGGGGCCTTCATTTAAATATTAAAATTAGATAAATAAACATGCAGATGAACCTACCTGGTCCGTCAATATTACGGGCGCCGGCCGCAACTTGCGCACCTTTGGAACTTCGTTCAGGGAGGGGGAGGACTGATATTATCAGGGCAGGGAGGGGAGTGGGAATAACATATCTTATTGGCTGTGGGGATGGTGGGAAGGGGTTGGAGGGCAAATGTTAAGCGGTTGAGGGGGTAAGTGTGGGTTGGGAATAAAGTTTCTTTTGATTATAATGCCCCATCAACAAACATTGTGGAGGGGGTGGTGGGAAAGGGCCTCCAGAATTTATTTGATTTTTTATACATAATGCTGCGCAATATAACTTTAAATATTAAAATTTCTCCTAAGGGCTTGCAGCCCTTTAAAAATGGCGCCGGCGCCTGCACGATGGCGCCCAACACCATTGCCGGGGAAGCAGTGGCTGCCTCCTCTACGTCATTTGGGGCGGCTGCTCCGCCCCCTCCTTTTAAATGAGCCCCCACGTGAAATCTCATAGGGGCTCAGCGGCGGTGCTTCCGTCCGTGAAGGCTGACGAGTTCAAAGCGTGCCGCACTAATAAAATTCAGCCCATTTTACCAGTATAACTCTAACGTATGGGGCTTCCACTAAATGTTTCATTCCAGAGCTGAGTTTGTAAGCGCTTTGTCTTATAATAAAACTGATTGTGTCCAAAGGCCTGAAGATGCACTCTGTTTCCTGAGGCTACAAACTTTCTTGACCGCTGTCAAAGTGCTGTTTGTATATTGTTTACTGTTATAGTCAAGGACGTACAATGATGGGAAGATTAGTCACTCTGCTCAAATTTTAAGCTCTAGTGAGCTGAATGGTTTAGGTTATGAAAGTACTATTATCAAAAGCAATTCTATCAAGAGTACAGTATGGGCTCAAATAACCTACAACCCGATGGTTGGCCTTGTAAAATAAACAACTATAGCCAAATGGGAAAGTTATTGAAGAAGAAATTGTTAAACTAAATAGTTTACAGAAGGATGAAACAAGTCATTGCTCCGGCTCTTGGTTTTAAAGAAGAGCAGTGCCATGCCATCAAGTTCCTGTTGCTTGAAGTAACACATCAGCAGTGTTGGAGGGATGCTCGGTGAAGGCGCAGTAAGTTAACTTCTAATCATTCCAGCACCATGCCATGATTTATCACTCTAAAGAAACAAAAAAAAAATTTATATCTGCAAATTTTTAAGCATTACTAGTGGCTGATAATCATTTTATGATATTCAGCATCTCAAAAAAAAAACAAATTAGTTGATTTCAACAAAATATCTCCATACTTGTGAAACTAAACTATTATGCAGTGGGGACAATCAGATACTTCATTTACCTCACTGCGAGGAACAGCTGACATTAAGTTGCTTTTGACAATATATTGCTTCATGCCAGATAATTTTCAAATATACCCAAAAGCATGAGTGTTTAATGTTTGTAATAGCTGTGTTTTTAAACTAATATAGACCCCAGTATCATATTGAACATTGAACAACAGATATACAAAGGGGCTCGAATCCACCAGCAAAATAGTCTGTCAGCTATGGTGCACATAGATATACGAGCAGGCCATTTAGTGCCTTGAGCCTGTTCCCACCATTCAATGAGTTCATGACTGATCTGTGACCTAACTCCATTTACCTGCCTTTGCCCCATGTCCCTTAAGGGCTTTGGTTAATAAAAAATCTATCAAAGCTAGCATTAATTGCCATTTGTGGAAGAGCATTCCAAAATTTTACCACACTTCGTGTTTAGAAGTGTTTCCTAATTTTACTCCAGAGAGGCCTGGCTCTAATGTTTAGACTATGCCCCCTAGTTCAAGACTCCTCAATCAGCAAAAATAGTTTTTCTTTATCTACTCTATTTGTTCCAATTAATATCTTGAAAACTTAGATGAAATCACCTTCTAAATTCTAGGGAATACAATCTTCGTAATTTAACACTTGCAGTCCAGGTAACATCCTGATAAATGTACGCGGCACTCCCTCCAAGGGCAATTTATCCTGCACAGTGGCACAGTGGTTAGCACCGCAGCCTCACAGCTCCAGCGACCCGGGTTCAATTCTGGGTACTGCCTGTGTGGAGTTTGCAAGTTCTCCCTGTGTCTGCGTGGGTTTCCTCCGGGTGCTCCGGTTTCCTCCCACATACCAAAAGACTTGCAGGTTGATAGGTAAATTGGCCATTAGCAATTGCCCCTAGTATAGGTAGGTGGTAGGGAAATATAGGGACAGGTGGGGATATGGTAGGAATATGGAATTAGTGTAGGATTAGTATAAATGGGTGGTTTATGGTCGGCACCGACTCGGTAGGCCGAAGGGCCTGTTTCAGTGTTGTATCTCTAAACTAAACTAAATGTGGTCTAACCAGGGCTTTGTATAGCTGAAGCATGACTTCTACCCCCTTGTATTCTAGACCTCTAGATATAAAGGTCAGCATTCCTTTAACCATTTTGATTATTTTCATTTATATGGATTTTCTTTCCTTCCCTTGTTTTGTCATTCTTAAGCCAATTCAGTTGCATCCCAAATATTCTGAACAAGTTTACATGAAAAATAAAGGTAGTCATCACCTCAGTATCCATGTAGGGTTGTATCCTTGGAAGCTTTTCTGAACTAGTTGTGATTAAAAGCATCATTTTGCTCCAGTATACCTTTGCTATTATTCATTGAATCTTCTGAGTCCTTAAAGTGTTCCGTCTCTCCTGAAAGTAACAGCTTAAATTAAGACTAACTTCTTTTACAAAAGCATGCATGTCGCACAAAAGATGAATAGCATAACATGCTAACATAGTACTTCAGTAAACGCCTCTCTGTTATTTCCTTCCTGAGAGAATAGCCTGCTCCCATGCTGCCATCAATTCTGCTCTGCAAAAAAGGTTCCCCTTTGGAAGGGCAGCCATTTGATGCTGAGCGGAGCATGCATGATGCACACTCTGCCCAGTGCTGACCAAAAATCACCACTGAGCTCCTATGTATGTCATAAAACAGTGATTAGCATTTTAAAAGAGCCCAGTGCCTGACTCAGGCAGCTACTCCAGTATCCCATTGTTGTGGCAAAAGCAGTAGTCACAGCAATATGTATCAGTAGGTTAGTCCCCAACGTTTTCAGATGCTGCCGTCCTGTTTCCACAGGATGGAAGACTTGAAAACCTGCCCATATATTCAAAACAATTGTCTCTTACCCAAAGACATGTTGTCTGACATGTAAGTGTGAAAGAATGATGTTATAGCTGATGTCTCTAGAAATTTCATGAATGTTTCATGCCCTCAGTGCAGACCATGGAGTTATTTTTCCTGGAAGAACTCTAATCATATTACATTAAGTATTGGTCTTGATGGTGAATTTTCAACTTGCTCCATGTGTAACACTGACATTGAGGATAGACCACCTGCTGTAGAAATGACATCTGAATCTCACTGCCATAGGAACCATGGAAATTAAAATCGGATGGGTTCTATAACAGGAAGCCGATCGGTAAAACTAATGTACCATCTGGGTGGCAAGTTGAAAAGCTACCCAAGTTTATCCAGTGAGTGGCTGAGCTGCACAGAAATAGAAAGTCAGCATGGATTTGTTAAGGGAAGGCCATATCTGACTAACTTGATTGAATGTTTTGAGGAGGTGACAAGTAGGGTTGATGAGGGCAATGTGGTGTATGTGGTCTACATGAAATAGAGCAAGGCTTTTGACAAGGACCCACATGGCAGCTGGTCAAAAAATAAAAGCCCTTGGAATCCAAGGGAGAGTGGCAAATTGGATCCAAAATTGGCTTAGTGACAGGAAGCAAAGGGTAATGGTTGATGGGTGTTTTTGCAACTGGAAGGCTGTTACTAGTGGGATTCCGCTGGGCTCAGTGCTTGCTTTTTGTAATAATGATTTAGACTCAAATATAGGGGGCATGATAAAGAAGTTTGCAGATGATACAAAAATTGGCTTGTGGTTGACAGCAAGGAGGAAAGCTTCAGACCGCAGGAAGATGTAGATGGTCTGGTCAGTTGGGCAGAAAAATGAAAAATGGAATTCGATCTGGAGCAGTGTAAGGTAATGCATTTTGGGACATGCAACAAGGCAAGGGAATACACAATAAATGGGAGGATACTGAGTAATGTGGAACAAAAGAGGGACCTTGGAGTGCATGTTCACAGATCTTTAAAAGTAGCAGGACAGGTCGATAAGATGGTTAAGAGGGAAGATGGCATGCTTCCCTTTATTAACCGAGGCATAGAATATAAGAGCAGGGAGGTTATACTAGAACTATATACAACACTAGTTAGACCACAGATTGAGAACTATGTACAGTTCTGGTCACCACATTACAGGAAAGATGTGATTGCTCTGGAGAGGGTGCAGAAGAGATGTACCAGGATGTTTCCAGGACTGAACAATTTTAGTTATACCGAAAGATTGGATCAGCTGGGGTTGTTTTCCTTGGCTGAGAGGCAACTTAATTGAGATATATAAAATTATGAGGCGCCTAGATAGAGTGAATAGGGACAACCTGTTTACCTTAACAGAGGGATCAAAAATCAGGGAGCACAGATTTAAATTAATGGATGGAAGGATTAGAGGGGAGATGAGGGAACATTTTTTCACCCAGAGGCTACTTGTAAGGGTGGTAGAGGCAGGAACTCTTACCACATTTAAAAAGGACTACGAAATTGGTGCAGTAAGATGAAATTAGGCTTGGTAGCTCTTTGTCATCCAGTATGGACATGATGGGCTGAATGGCCTCCTTCTATGTCATAAATTTTCTATGATTTCCATGGTAATGGTGCTACATTGCCCTTGGGTTAGGGCAGTGAAAATAAGCCACGGTTCCCACCTGCAAGCCTGTTCAAAGTGTACACAAACCAGTTTGATCTCAACTACAACATGCCATGCCCCAGCACTCACTTACAAGGTTATACACGGACACTTGGGTGAGGCACCAGAGGATATCCTTAACAGAAATGATAAGGCAAAAAGAATGTGTTTAGATGATGTAGCTGTCATGGTTTAATAATTGCCAGTGTGTGTGAGCTGTGAGTTGTGGGTTTGAGGCTTGCAACAGTGCTAAATGTATGAGAGTGAGATAATATCTATGAATGAAGGGCTAAGCACTGAATGATAGAGATTTTTGGTAGATGGGTGATGGGGATGTAATGAATTGAGCAGTGGATGAGGCAAGTGTTGCAGTTGGTAGGATGTGTCATTTGAACATGTGGTCACTCAACCTGACAACTTGTGTGAGATCATTGAACTTCTTTCTGCACTGTATCCATGGTCTTGAACTAAACTTCTGGCATTGACCTCCACTGCCACAACTTCCCACTGCCTCCTGTCCCACTGCAGACACAGGATGTCTCTTCTTGTCTCCGCATTGTTCATCAAGACCTTGAGTGCATTGTCAGAAATTCGTGGTGCTCGGTCTCTTTCACGTTCAGCCATTCCTAAAAGTATGACAGCCCAGATTCACTTTGCAAAGAACTTCCACCACTTCTTGGAGCCAGACTGCACCTCCCTTTTAAGAGGAGGGAGGCAAATAGAATGTTGATGTTTATTGAAAGGGGAATTGAGTAGAAAAGTAGGGAAGTTTTACTGCAGCTGTATAGAACCTTGGCGAGACCACATCTGGGGTACTGTGTACAGTTTTGGTCTCCTTATTTGAAAAAGGATATAAAGGAAATAATTGCATTAGAAGCAGTTCAGAGAAGGTTCACTCGACTCATTTCGGGGATGAAGGGCTTATCTTATGAAGAAAGGTTGAACAGGTTGGGCCTCTCATAGAAGAATGAGAGGTGATCTTATTGAAACATATGAAATCCTGAGGGGACTTGATAGAATGGATACTGGGAGGATGTTTCCTCTTGTGGGGGAGAGGCTCTCAGAGGGTCATTAGTCTGTGGAATTCTCCTCCCCAGAAAGCAGTGGAGGCTGGGTAATTGAATGTATTCACGGCTGAGTAAGATAGATTGTTGATAGACAAGGGAGTTAAGGATTATGGAGGGCAGACAGGAAAGTGGAGTTGAGACCACAACCATATCAGTCATTATCTTATCGAATGGCGGAGCTGGCTTGAAGGGCTGAATGGCCTACTCCTGCTCCTAAATCCTATTTTCCTATGTAAGTGCAGGCTGCCTTCAGGTAATGCCAATCACCCATGATATCAGGCCCCCTGCTGATGAGTGCAGCTAATCAACAGCACGGGTAGCACTGGCCCTCCAGACAGACACTGTGAAGGATATGGGAGTAGATAGCTATCATAGTCAATGCCAGCAGTGTAGTCCCTGGATGCAGTGCCACAAGAAGTTCAATGACCTTACACTAGTGGTCAAGTGAAGGCATTTTAACATGTGATGTCCTTACAAATAAACCATCAGCTTTACACACTGTTCAATTCAACATCACCCCCTTCACTCTCCAACCAATAATCTCTATCAACCATAACTCATAACTCACATTCATGGTCTCATTTCAACCTCACACACTTAGCACTGCTGCAAGCTTCACACTCACATCTCACACCTTGCACACACTGCCAGCTATTTAACAATGACAGGGACATTAGCCAAACAGATTGCACCATACTCACTGACACACTTTCCTCTCTCTTTGCAGAACAAGTGCACCACCGCAGCAGGAGCCAACCAGAGGGGGAAGGTACAACTGCGCGTCCTTACCCACATGGAGGAGATGGTGGTCAACATCATTGGAGTGGCCATGATTGAAGACATGTCCAATGGTGAGGTTGCAAGTATCAAAGCGGATGGTGTGCTCATACATAATCCTCCTTCTCACATCCCACTTCCCGCTCATCCCACAATCTCTTTTTATTTACAAGCTGCAGTCTAAGCATGCACCTTTTGCTTCCCCCCCTCCCTTACCGCAATCCTACCCTTGGGCCTTTCTCCTTTCAGGTTCCCAAGAACTGACACCTGGCAAGGCAGTGATGCAGCAGCAAGAAGTGCAAGAGGAAGAAGAAACTGATGAAGAAACACCATCACTCAATCTCACACTTGCAGCTACCAGCTCAGATACTGACACTGCACATACTTTAGCGGATAGCTTAGAGCTACGGATACTAGTGTTCAAAGGGGTTGTAGGGTCACAGAGCTATCTAGTAATCTGTCTTCCAACACAATACAAGAATTGCTGAGGCTCTGCCCCAGGGGAGCAGCAGTAATACATTGGGCACAAGTGGACTGCAGCCAGGGCAGGGGACAAAGGCTCAGGTGCCAACTCACTGGAGGGCAAAGTCGCACATGAGTTCTGCTGCAGAGGAATCAGATGAAGACTTCAATGGAGCAGTGTACTGAAAACCGCTGATGGGAATGCATACAGAAATGCCTGGTGCATTACAGGCCTGCCAGAAAGCCTGTAGTCACTGTTAGGAAGCATGGAGGAGTCCGGCACCAACCTTACACTAGGCTTTGCGTAGAGCATAGAGCTCATCCTTTCCAGTGTGGAAGTGGTGGCCAATCCATTACAACACCTGAGGACCCATCCAATCTGCAGCGGCTGATGGCCAATATCTCAGCTTCCATTGCAACACAGGCAGAAGCCACCCAAAGTCTGAGTGTTGCAGAGGAATCTCAGACCGAAGTCATGTAAGCTCAGCTTGCTGCCATGGAAACTCAGACTACTCTCACAAGTTCAGACTGCCACCATCATGGCTACAGAAACTAGTGTTCAAAGGGTTGCAGGGTCACAGATTTATCCAATAATCTGTCTTTAAACACAATACTAGAATTGCTGAGGGCTTGCCCCAGGGAGCAGCAGTGGCTCCATGGAGCACAAACTTGCTGTTCTCTCTCAGGATGACAGCATTTATCCTGCCACCAGTTTCACTCCACCAATGTCCTTGCTGTTGCCTGTCAGCCAGCCAGCCCAGAATTCCGCAATAGTGCCATCCAAAACCGAGCCTTAAAAGGCCAGAGCTGCTCGAGGTCATCCTGCAAGACCATCTGCAGTTTCTGAAAGTCAGCAGCCTTTCACCAGCCATGCTACAGCCACTGGGGTAGCACTGTGTAGGAGCACTGGCACATGAAAGACAGACACTAAGCCAATATAAAAAGGGGGTTCGTTGACTTTTGTATGGAATATTGGATGGTTTGTGTGATATAGTTGGTTTGGAATAATTGTTTTGTGTTGGCTTTTATTTCAGCATTGTGGGAAAGGGGGTGCTGTGATGGTCTGTAACAGAGGGAAGGTAAAATAAGACTGTTGGTGAATGGGGAATTGGGGCTGCTTTCACTGGACACGGTCAGATGAACCAATCATGGAGAAAATGGGATGTGTTGGTTTCCTCCTCCTCAGCTTCTCGCTGTATCGCCAGTGGCAAGGGCTGTATCTTCTAGAGTTTAGAAGAATGAGAGGAGATCTAATTGAGATATACGATGATTAAGGGGATTGACAAAGTAGATGTACAGAGGATGTTTCCTCTTGTGGGGCAATCTAGAACGAGAGGTCATGGTTTTAGGATAAGGGGTAGCAGATTTAAAACAGAGATGAGGAGAAATTACTTCTCTCAAAGGGTCGTGAGTCTGTGGAATTCACTACCCCAGAGTGCAGTGGATGCCGGGACATTAAGTAAATTTAAGGAGGAGATAGACAGATTTTTAATTAGTAGTGGGTTGAAGGGTTATGGAGAACGGGCAGGAAAGTGGAGTTGAGGCCGAGATGAGATCAGCCATGATCATATTGAATGGCGGAGGAGGCTCGAGAGGCTGAATTGCCTATTCCTGCTCCTAGTTCTTATGATCTTATGTTCATGATGGTGAGTTTTGCAGGATGTGCAGCACAATGAACCATGACCTACGTTCTGCAAAGTACTGCATGGCTCCTCCAAAGCAGTTCAGGTAGCAGAAGCATTGTATAAGCACTCCAATGGTCTGCGCAATCACATTTCTTTTGGCAGCATGACTCTCTTTATATGTATGCTGCCCACATGGGTTGCGCACCAGAGTTGTGAGCCACGTGGTCAGTGCATAGCCCCTATCACCCAGTAGCCACCCTCTGGTTTCTCATGGTGGCTCAAATGCGGATGGTACACCAGAATGGCACAGAATAAAGGTATCATGACAGCAAGGTCCACATCAGACCAGGGTGCATGCAGTGCGGCCTCTATTTTGGACTTGAAATGGTATCCTTGGCACTGAAAGTATGGGCACTATGCAACCAAATGTTGTAGCGCCTACCTTTCTTATCAGTGGCATTTAAGGGCACAAGAGCATCAAAAGGATAAACTCTTTATACAGCAGTGAAGCTTCAGCTCCATCTGCCCATAGATGATATACCTGTTTGGCTGATCTTTAAGGAGTATTTAAATCTTAGTAATATTTGGATGGAACATCCCACACTCCTGCCTATTTATCTTAATTCCAGATTACAATTGAATCATGGACATCTACAGACCAGGAAAAAAAATGTTAAGTTTTAATTTCACCCCATCAGTTTCTGAAATACCACCCTCAGGTAAGCAAGAACTCTGTTGGCCTCTTAGTAAAATATCCCAGCTGGGGCGGCACATGATATATCCAGTAAAATGGAGTATAGTGATGAGAGTTCTCTGTTCAACTTCTGGATCTTATATCTCGGTATTAGTGGAGGTAAAGGCACACTCAGGTACATAGAGGAAGCAGTTTCTGCTTACACAACCAGCCAGTGATGCTGAGCCCAAAGAAGGCAGATCATCTAGCATGAGAACTTAAACCAGAATACCAATTAATAGGCATATACATAATAAATGCTTTTTTTACAACCACGTGAACCGTATCTAGTACATTGGAAGTGTTTCCCTCTCAAACTAGTGTACTCTCGCTCTTTTCTCACAGATAGAAAAATGCTACAATAAGCAACATGGCCACTCCTCTAAAGGTTGCACATTCAATAAAAAATGTCAAATGTGGTTTTATTTTTAAAAAGATGTAACGTTGGAAGAAAGGACAAATAAATATTTCATCCAGCTTTAGTGTGTTTGGAGAATTGATGATCTTCATCCCAAAAATGGATTATTAAATGTCACTGAAAATGAGAGAATAGGCTGTTTTTCATCAAGATCTTATTAATATCATTATTGAGGAATTTAAGCAGTTTTCTTTAGGTGTACAAGTCAAATTAATGAATGCTGTATTCTAGCCCAGACCTGGATTTAGTTAAAAGCAAAATACTGCGGATGCTGGAAATCTGAAATAAAAACAAGAAATGCTGGAACCACTCAGCAGGTCTGGCAGCATCTGTGGAAAGAGAAGCAGAGTTAACGTTTCGGGTCAGTGACCCTTCTTAGGAATTCCGAAGAAGGGTCACTGACCTGAAACGTTAACTCTGCTTCTCTTTCCACAGATGCTGCCAGACCCGCTGAGTGGTTCCAACATTTCTTGTTTCTATTCCTGGATCTAGTTAGTTTAACAAAGGGGAACATTTTGAAGTGCCACTAAAGTTGTAAATAATATGCAGGTATATTAGAGTAAAGCAGCAGGAAAAGAGGGCAGGCCGAGAGTACAGAGGATGAAGGTACATTGTTTTCAGAGAAGACACATACAACCACTTTTACAGGGCTATATGATGATACAGAAGTTGCTGACATGAGACCAACCAACTCATCCTGTGTGACTCCATATGCTAAAGATGATTTTATGACAGGGATGGGTACATCTAATCTGGTAAAATCTTGAAGTGTGGAGTAAAATAATATTTTACTTTTATACTTTAAAAGCCCATGCTTAATTGAAACTCACTCACATAATGTCTAAAACAAATGCTCTTCAGCCTCTTATCTTCTATCTCTCTCTGCTCCTGTGCCACTCCTCTTTTCTACCTCCCTCCCACATTTTTCCCCTTTCCAATTCCTTACTCCCTCCCTCTTCCCATGGGATTACCATAGGCTAGGAGGAAAGTGAGCTTGCAACAAGAAAAATGTGATCAGCATAGGTGGGTCCCTCAGTTTCAGTGGTGAGAGGGGGAGTGATGAAGCTGGAGCCAGGGATATCAGTTAAGCAGTGGGAGCATGACCAGGACCTCAACTAAATTGGCAAGGTTTGAAACAAAGCAGGAAGAAGAAATCAAACTGAATGGACTGTGCGGTGAGGCAAACTATGACTGACTCCAATGGCAGCCAACTGGAAGGACCAAATAACAAATTTAAATTCATTTTTCTTGTTTCGACAGCACCTACTCTACCATAAATTTCTGATAAACCTTCGCTGAACAGAAACGTTGACTCTGCTTCTCTCTCCACAGATGCTGTCGGACCTGCTGAATATTTCCAACATTTCTTGTTTTTTATATATAAATTTAGAGTGTTGGCTTGGAAGTTTACACACAAACAAAAAATGCCAATTTGTAACAGGATGTCCACCATTGCATGAGGCCTCAATCCTTCGCTCATAGTTGCCATAATTGTTATCCAAGTGCATTGAAGCAGGCCATGACTTGGATCTTCAACCTTAAAAGCCTTCACTGGGCACTGTGAACCTATAGAATTGAAGTCTCCATTGCTGGTGCTGCGATGTGATCAATTCCAGACTGCAATGCATCAGTTACATGGGAGATACAGGGAGGAATTTTATGCTCTCCCCCATGGCGACTTTGGAGGCAAGGAGAGCATATAATTGGACAGGATGGTGGCGGGGTGGCGGGGGGGCCACCACCTTCCCACTTCGACCCAAATTAAGTCTGAGCGGGAAGGCCCGCGGACGGCCTCCCCATTCCCCTGCCAGTTGAGGCCCTTAAGTGGGCAATTGATGCCTAATTAAGTGCCACACCCCACCGCCACTGGTATTAGCCTCATCTGTACTTGGACTGCCTGGTCTTTAATATGTGATTTTCCCTGTGGGCGTTGATT
Source organism: Heterodontus francisci (assembly GCF_036365525.1). NCBI lineage: Eukaryota > Metazoa > Chordata > Chondrichthyes > Heterodontiformes > Heterodontidae > Heterodontus > Heterodontus francisci. The sequence continues at coordinate 83,531,089 of NC_090377.1, forward strand.
CATTTTCTATTAGAATTATGCACACCAGAGCTGGATTAGCATATTTTCTGGCAGTTTTCACGAGTTAAATGGCTCATTATTTGCTTAAGAAGTTCAAAAGGATTATTATTGCAGGCGTGTCAGAATTGGCTGCTCCATTTCCATTACCAGAAATGGAAGCTGGGTCATTGAATATATTCAAGGCTGAGCGAGATTTTTGATCTACAAGGGTGTCAAGGGTTATGGGGGGCAGGCAGGAAAGTGGAGTTAAGGTCACAATCAGATCAGCCATGATCTTATTGAATGGCAGAGCAGGCTCGAGGGGCCGAATGGCCTATTCCTGCTTCTATTTCTTATGTTCTTTACTACCACAAAGGAAATTCCATTCTTAGGAATCTTAACATAAACAGGCACTGTGCCAATCTTTTACAAAAATAAGAATTTCAATGTTTGATTCACACATAGTACATCAATGACATTACAAAGATTTGGTTCTCTGAAACAAGGAAAATTTGATAAAATGTTAATACTTGTACCAGACATATATATATTCCCCAATAGATACACCCAATGGGTATAGATAGTATTTTAATCAACAGGCCAAAAATCTTTGGGGGTAAAATTGGTCCCTGGTGGTAACAGAAAACGGGCGATACTGACTTCAGTAGTTAAGGAAATTGTCTGGGGTATAAAAGAGGTTTCCAATTTATTATTGCCCATTTAGCACTGCTAAGTGAAAAGGTTGAGGACCCATGACAATTGCAGCCTGGAAAAGAGGGAAGGCTGGGGCAAAGCAACCTCAAGATTTGCTTGTTGAACAAAGTAAAGCAATTCTGCTCCTCTTGGCTCACAATCAACTTCACAAAAATTAAAGGGAGGAAGGGTTAAAATCATTGCATAAGGCTGTATTTTCCAGACTTCCCGAAGTCAGGGGTTGTGGTGGTGGGGACATGGAAAATGCCTCTGGCCATGGGCCTCGACACCAGGAAGGCCTGGCCCAATATTGTCAGCGCGGTGAGACCTCATGGCAGCCCCTCCACCGCTCAGTGACGGCAGCCAAATTTAAATATTTAAATTAAGGAATAAATGCCTTACCCACTTCCGCCGTCCTTTCCTGAGCAATATTGGTGCTGGTGGCCGGCATGCCCGTGCCTTCGAGTCCCCACCCAGGGATCCGAGATGGAACATGAGTGAGGAGGGGGGAGCAGGTAAGTTATTCAGTGCGGGAGGGGCTGAGCGGGGCAAAACTAATAGCATTGGTTTAGAGGATTGGGCGAAGGGGTAAAGATTAAAGTTGATGAACTTTGTGGGGGGAAGGTCAGTTGGCAGGGCAAGAGTTTTGGGAGGGGGAGAGGGCAAGGGGTTAAATCTACAGTTGTTGGGGAGGGATGGGAGAGGGTCAAATTAAATGTTTTAAAACATTTTTTCCAACCTCTCTCTTTAAAAATGTAAATTAAATGGAAGGCCTCGAAGCCCTTTAAAAATGGCTGCTGATGCCATTTCTGGGGACGAACTGCCTCTACGTCATTGGAGGGCTGGGGGGCAGTCAGCCCCCACCATTTAAATGAGCCGCCATGTTTAATATCGGGGCGGCTACGCAAAGTGCGGCCCACCATTGTTTACGCCCACCACTGCACATAACTTTCAGCCCCTAATGTCTTAAACATGTCTGCCTATGCATTTCTCCAATCTTTTCGAAGGCAGGCTAAAACGCGTAGGTATGACTGGGTACAAATCCTTAAGCTGTTTTATTTTACAGAAAGTAAGTGAGCATCCACAGTAATAGATGTAATTAAATCTCACCTGGGAGCTTATGCTGGAACCGTATAAAACACTAGTTAGGCCACAGCTGGAGTACTGCATGCATTTCTGGTCATTGCAACATAGAAAGATGTGATTGCACTAGAGAGGGTACAGAGCAGATTCATGTGGATGTTGCCTTTACTGGAGAATTATAGTTCTGAGGAAGGATTGGATAAGCTAGAGTTGTTTTCTTTGGAACAGAGGAAGCTGGGGAGACCTAATTGAAGTGTGTAAAATTATGAGGGGTCTTGATAGAATGGATAGGAAGGCCCTATTCCCCCGTTTGAGGGATCTATAACCAGGGGGCTTAGATTTAGGGTTAGAAGTTGGAGGTTTAAAGGGGATTCAAGGGGAAATTGTTTTCACCCCGAGAGAGGTGAGGATCTGGAACTCACTGCCTGAAGGGGCGGTAGAGGCAGAAACCCTCATAACAATTAAAAAGTCCTTGGATATGCACTTGAAGTGCCATAACCTACAAGGTTACAGACCAAAAGATGGAAAGTGGGATTAGACTGAATGGCTATTTGTCGGCCGATGTGGACGGCATCCTTCTGTGCTGTAAATTTCTATGATTCTATGATAACTAATGACAGAATCCACCTTGAGAACAAGGAAAGTAATTTATGAATACCACGCTATCCTTATTCATGGACTCTTACCTTTTTCATGGTCAGCCATCTTATCCTAACTGCCTTTAGGCTAGAGATTGACAAGTTTTCCCTTGCTAAGCAAGGATTCCTCCCTGGACCTAGCTGGCTGACTGACCATACTCCCATTTCTCTCTGTTCCCAGCCAGTGGGTGATCTGCCTCTCTGATTACTGATTTGCCAGTAGACCTGTAAAAGTGAGTGCTTATCTCCCCTTGCACCCTTTGGGTAGAACTCTTATCCTCAAATTGAATAGGCTTTGTCATGGCTTAGTTGACCTGGGATTTGATAATTGACCCTCATTGAATTAGTTTCATTTGGACTGTGAGTTGTGACATTCCGCAAACTGGTTCATCTAACTAATAAGATCTCCAATGCCTGTAGCAGTTTTTTTTTGAAACCTATGCAAATTCGCTTTGTTTTGAAATGTAACACCTAAACATAACTTATTCCTAATTACTTTAGGTTAAAATTAAAATGACCAAAATTCCTAGAATGTGACACCTGCATAACAGCACTGAGAATATGCTAACTTGAGATGGTAGCTTTGTGACAGTATCTTTCTTCCTGGATCTAATTTCTAATTAGAAGCACACGGGCACAACACATTGTTTGCCTTATTAGAAAATCAGAAAAATGTGCATCAGTTTTTTTTAATGATTGACCGCAAAACTGCATATTTACAGAGCGAGCCTCAATTCCAAGCTCTGCCTTACCTGTCCAGTAATTGTATTTTGGGAAGGAGAAAGAGGCAGCCTTAATATGCATCCTGGGAGTTGTAGGTTTTTTTTTAAAGAGTAGCACACATACACTGACTTTGATTTAATTTAGAAGGTGCAATTCACCACTATGACATGCAAGTGCCACTGGTGCATTCTAGGACGTTGATGTTGGTTGAGTTTCCTTATTTAAGAGACCTGGGGAATTCAGCAGAAATCAAGCCCCGATATTGTGAGACAGGTGCAGGTCTCCAAATGGAGACATTCTTTTCTGGTAGATCTTCCAAATCCTCTTCTGTGCCAAGGTATCTGACCTGCTGGGAGCACACATTAGAAAATCACGATTTTCAAATGCTGGTTTACAGTGGAGCAGGTACCTTCTCATGGTTGAGGATTCAGAAAATCTACCCTTATAGACAAGTTAAGTGATGTTGTGAATTATATAATTTAGTATGTATTTTTTCTGTCAGAAGCCTTTTTTTGGTACTATGCCTTCTGGTTATTGATAAACCAAGATAGTGGCCAAAAGTATTATTAAAAAATTTTTCAGAATGACTTCACTGACTTCCTTAATTGTTCCTGAGAATTGTTTATTTAGCAGCAGTTTGTTGACTAACTCTTGACAGGTAGTTTTCATACCTGCTTGGTACTTCTTAATTGGTAGTTTTTGTTCCCACTTACTACTTGCTCGTTTATAGATTCAACATTCATTAATTTATTATTGGTTAATGAATATGAAATTTAAGTCAAACACATGCAAGTGTGACACAAGAATAACCACCTGCATTTATATAGGATTTTTAATATAATGAAACATCCCAAGGTGCTTCACAAGAGCATTATCAACCAAAATTTGACACCGAGCTACATAGGAGATATTAGGACAAATAACCAAAGCTTGCTCAATGAGGTAGGTTTTAAGGAGCATCTTAAAAGAGGAGAGGGAGTTAGAGAGGCAGAGACATTTAGGGAGGGAGTTCCAGAGCTTAGGGCCTCGGTCGCTGAAGGCACAGCTGCCAATGGTGGAGCAATTCAAATCGGGGATGCATGGAGGCCAGAATTGGAGGAGTGTAGAAATTTTGGATGGTTGTTGGGCTGGAGGTAATTACAGACACAGGGAGGGGTGAGGCCATGAAGGGATTTGAAAACAAGATTAAGAATGTTAATATTGAGGTGTTGCTGGACCAGAGGCCAGTAGAGGTCAGAGAGCACATACTTTAAATATGCAAGTATGATGCCTGAGAGGTGCCACATAAATTGTTCCTGTAGTATTCGTAGGATGAACAAAGAATCAGGATTGTTTTTCTTCTGCAAGTTACATTGGTTATTTGTACAAGGAACACAGAAAGTTAGAATGCAGGTACAGCAATCAATTAGAAAGGCAAATGGCATATTGGTCTTTATTGCAAGGGGATTGGAGTACAAGTATGACAAGGTCTTGCTACAATTGTTCAGGGCTTTGGTGAGACCACACCTGGAGTTCTGTGCACAGTTTTGGTCTCCATAGTGAAGGACAGATATACTTGCAGTATAGTAAAGGTTCATTGGATTGGTTCCTGGGGTTGGCCAAGGATGAAAGGCTGAGAAAATTGGGTCTATACTGTCTAGAATTTAGAAGAATGAGAGGTGCTCTCATTGAAACATTCAGGATTCTGAAGGCGCTTGACATGTTAGACAGTGAGAGGTGGGCTGAATTTTCGGGTCCCGCCAAGGGCAGGAATGGAGGTGGACAGGGCCTGAAAATATTGGTGCTAGCTGACATGCTGGTTTTCTGACGCCATTCCCGGTGCTGGCCATGTTCACCAGGTCAGGGTAAGGGCGTAACAGCGATCCTGCCCAATCCCCGATTATAGGTAATTAAGGTGCTTGAGGAGCTCATTAGGAGCTCATTAATGGGGGTGGGGGGGGCAGTTGAGAGTTTCACAGGGGCACATGGGTTGCACGCGCTCTCTGGGGCAGACCAAGTGAAGGGAGACAGGTACACAGTGGGAAGCTAGTCATGGCCATCCCAAGGAAATACCCCGGAACCATAAAAGTTTCAACACCGCAGAGGGGGACTCGGCCATTGGGAGACAGGTGCCCTTGGCGCCGTGCAGGTGGTGGGGAAAGTGAGCAGTCAGCACTTGGGCAGTGCAGGGGGTTGGTACCCTCCTGGCATCACAGGGTCAGTAGAGAAGGGGGTAAGGTAGCCAAGGACAATGGGGCAACCAGTTGAGCACAAAGAAGGCATCAGCTGGCAATGGGGGCATGACCCTCGGATTCTGGGCCCAGTGGTGATGAGGAGCAATACCCTCTTCAGGCATCAGGGGGGCAGCAGAGAGGACTGAGGGGCAGGAAGGACACGGAGGCCATACCTTCTGCAAAGGATCTACCGCAGAAGAAGGAGCTACCTGGAGATGACCGAGATCCATTTCCACAGGATTGTGCAACTCTCCAGGCAGATGGTTGCAGACATCTGTGCCCCTGTCGTTGAAGATCTTGCACCTCGCAGGACTGGCTGTCATGTCCTACCACTGACCGTCAAAGTCACTGTAGCCTTGAACTTCTTCACTTCTGGCTCCTTCCAAAGACGAGCTGTAGATCACCACTGCATCGCACTGGTAACTGATGCCCTCTTTGCGAGAGCTGGGCAACACATTCATTTCATGAAGATGAGTCCTCGTAGGGACAGAGGGCATTGGGACTTGCCTGTATCGCTGGATTTCCCCAGGAGCAGGGCATCATCCATCGCACCCTTGAAGTCATCAAGGCACTCAGTGACCGGCCAGTAAGATTCATCAATAGGAAAGGCTTCCACTCCATCAACATTCAACTAATCTGTGACCACAACGAGCTTCCTCACTGTGCGCGCTTGCTTTCCCAGCAGCTTCCTCTGACAGTCCATGCTGCCGCTGATCTTCACTCCAACCCACAAAGTCTGTGGATGGATCCTAGGGTACAAGGGATATCCCTTGAAGAGATGGCTACTTGCCCCTCTACACGACCCCAAGATAGAGGCACAGAGGCAATATAATTGAAGCCATTTGTTCACTTAGACAACTATTGATCAGCCCATCAAGATTCTGAAGATATGTTTCTGGTGCCTTGTCCGGTTGGGTGGCACCCTCCAATACACTCCTACAAGGGTCTTGCTCATTCTGGTGGTCTGCTGCGCTCTCCATAACACAGCCCTCCAGAAATGTGTGGACCTTGAAAACGGTGAGAACTTGGAATGAGATAGTGCATCGGAGAAAGGAGAAGAGCAGGAGGTGTGAGGAGGAAGTGGAAGTGGAGGGAGAGAATGCAGAACACCAAGGTGCCCCAGCTGCATAAGGAGGTGGCTGGCATGGCACAGGGTGCAAAAGTTTCATCAGGATGCCATGAATGTCAGGGATCATCTTATTCTGAAACGTTTCAACTGAGTGCCACTGACCCAGGATGAAGGGCATGGGATGCAAATCACTGGAAGGTGCCTGTGCTAACACATCCATTGAAGACACAGCCTGGAACATCTAAACTCTTACTGCCGATGAAGAACGCACATGTGCCCAGAGGCTTTGCCCTCACCGTGTACGAACCCATGATCTCCTTCACCACCTCATACCACTTTTCTTGTCCTGCCAGCAATAAAAGGAGTACCAGTCATGTGCCTTGAAGTGTCATTATCTATACAGTGTTAAGAAAGGGAACAGTGGAGAGAGACAGTAAAAAAAACACCCTAGTGACCCACTCAGTGCTCCACGTGATTCTGTGGCCCACGCCTGGCCACTCCTATGCAGTGCTCACATTGTGGCCTCAGAGAAAGTTGAGGCAACCTGTCCACTTGTCTCTGCCTGTGGCTAAGATGCATGTGGCGGTTGTCCTCGTCGTGGAGGTGCCCATGGAGGGATCTCCAGACGCTGCTGCACCTGCATCATTGTGGGGGCAACCTCTGTCACTGGGCCATGCTTCACAGAGGCTCATAGAGTCAGCGGAGCCAAGGAGACCTGGAAATTTGAAGGCATCCAACGAAGGGTGGCACCCTCATCCTCCTCTGTGAGATCCTCAGCTCTTGGCAAGCGCACCAGATAGCTGGAGGAGAACACCAGCTGGGGAACAAGTGGCATCCACTTCATCTCTGTGCCACCGGTACCATTGACCGCTCCAGGCTACACATTGTGGTGCGCATCCTGTGCATGCCAGTGCGCTGCTCCTCCATCCACTCAGAGTGATGTGCTTATGCTGTCCATGAGAGCGGCGACTCTGTCTATGGAGGAGCTCATGCATTCATAACCCTGAGACCTCAGTGCACATGGGCTGGATGGACTCCTCCATGCTCTGCCCATGACCCCGCACTGCATCAGGGAACTCCGAGATGTGGGAGCACATCTTCTGCTGCCGTTCCAGGTACAGCCTCCTTTCTTGTGACTCCTGAGGCTCTGCATCTGTGCCAAGCTGAGCAGGTCTGTGTCTGTCCTCCCTCCTTCGAGGGGAACTGCCCACATTACTGCTGCCTCTGGCACCTCCTCCTGCACACTTGTGCCGTGCTCCTCAGTGCCACCCGATCTAATTGCACGCCAGGATCTACCAAGGTGAGAGCATCTGCGCTGGTGGACGGTGTGCTTGTTAAGTGTGATGGTGCTTCTTCAGTTTTTTGTGTGTTTCTGGGGCCACGAAGGGAGAGGGTGTCGTTGGGTGGATACCTGCACCTGTGGGAGACACAAGAAGAGATCATGAGTACCAGCCTAGGAGTGCAAAAGCCACCGCAGTGCTGAGGCTACCCAATGCAACTTCGTGCTCGGCCGTAGTGTCTACTGCACCCCCTTTAATGAGTGCTTTGCCCTCTGTAATCACCATCTCCACTATAAATTCCCATTTCGCCAGGGCTGATTTCCTCCTCATCCCGGATCCTGGCCAGCTCCATTGATTGGTCTTCCATTGGTGTTATCATCTAGCTGTATAGCATCTCACCCTTTTACACACTTTCCTGGGCATTATGTGCCCGTTTCTCCTGTAGGGACAAAAGAGAGTGAGATAAGGCACTGCTGTCCTTTGTGGTCAATTGCATCTGCCCTATTCATTAGAAGCTGCATGTTTCAGTGGTGACAGGTCCTCAGCAGCAATACGGCACTAGAGCCATTCTGAGGGGTCAGTAAGTGCCCTAGTTATACATGTTCAGCATGCACTCTGAGACTCCTCAAGTGGTGTGTCTGCTGGAGGGTGCAAGCCCAGAGGCCTGTCCTGAAAGTTGGGGGTTGCACTCACCGTACCAGAGCGTATGAGGTCATTGAACCTTTTGCGGTACTGAATCCAGGATCTTCTGATGACACGTCTGCTTCTGACAGTGGCAGCTATCTCAACCCAGGCCTGCTTGGTCCATCCTTTAAAAAACAAAAGCAAGCTGCCTGTACCACGTGATCGGCAAACAATGCTGCCGTTGATCCCTCTGATGTGCAGTGCTCACCAGCAGGGTTGAAAAGAGGAGACTACTGCTGGAGGTGAAGGTAACGGCACTGAAATCGCGCAACCATGGTGGGCAGTTCAATTTTGTGTCGTACCCATCTCAATCTGAACAGGCATGGGGATGGCACAAATTGTGGCTCCCAAACCCAGAAATCAGGGCACTTGAATTTCTGGCCCTATATATTTCCAAGGGACAACATTATAGGAGATAGGGCAAATGATGTGGAATATTGGAGACAGATTCAAAAAGGGCTAGATTTTTTAGGTAATTGGGCCAAAAGGTTGCAGAGGCAATTCATTGAGGATAAACATTTAAAAAAATTAGAATGTAAGCAAGAAATCACAAAAACTAACAAATTTACATAACTAAAGTAAAAAATAGGCAAAGTTGTGTTAGTTTATACTAGCAAAACAGCTGAGCCATTTAATCAAAGAAAGGATATCACTGTCATCGAGGCAGAACGTTTTCACCCAAGGGATGGCAGAGCTGTGGAATAAGCTACCAAGGAAAGCAAACTGTATGACTGGGTTCAGCGATCAATTGGATGAATTCTTTGAGACAGAAGGGGTTGAGAAATATGGTGGTAGATTTGTTGGTGGAAAGATCTCTTCCCACACTTAAATATTTTTATGTTGTGATAAAGACTGTTACAGGTAAAGTATTAAACAATATTAGGAATATAATCTTTGCTGTTTCCTGTGAATAAAGCCTAATCTGTTTTTCCAACAGCTTAACACAGCCTTGTCGGGAGCAACATGACAAGTTGCCTGGGAACAAAACATCACCTGCTGATACCTTGCCTTAAACTATTCTCCTTAGTTTTAATGATTTAATTCTCAGTACCTGTGACATTTTTCCAGTTTGAAAAAAAAACATCCATCAAGGTTTAAATATTCAATCCAACACATTATGGGAAAGAATTACATACATCTGTAGGGCAAATGTAAAATGAATGCCTACCCTCAATAGGCATTGTGACTAACCTCAATGCCTTTTCAATAACTGATGGACATTTGGAATCCAGTAACTAAAGACAAAACATGAACAAAATTCAAGGGTCTTAAACCATCAATATGTAAATTGTCAATTTAATCATTTTTAAGTACCAATTTAATTCACCATTGTCCTTCACTCACATCTAAACATAAATAGAATAAATTGTCCAAACTGCATAGTAATTTCAACTTCATTTTTGCAAATAACATCACACTCATTTTCTCATCGTACAAAGAAACTGGGACTAGAAATTTGTATGCTCCAGTTTTTAGGTTGGCGGGGTGGGGGGTTGCTACTTGTGAATAGCTCGCACCTGTTCCAATTGAGGTGGGCAGCACACAAATTTGGTGTACCCACCTCAGCTACATGATTGTTGCGTGAGATCTAACGGGTCCCATGCTGCTTCCTTTGTCTCCATGCAGCAGGATGCCTCTGTGCTCAGGGCTGTCCATCTTAAAGGGAAGCTACAGTGAATAATATTAGTGAAATTTAAATGATGAAATATTGAACTGGGTTCCAGTGTGATGGATGAGGTACTGGAGGTATTAGTGGTGGAGCTGGGCAGGAAAGGAAACACCATGGTTACACTGTTGCAGGGTAGGGTCAGGAGGCTCTCAAGGACCATCCTCAGAAGGGAGAGGTAGTAGGCGGCCAGGGAGGTCAATTCCCAGCATCCTGACCCCAAGGACCTGGCAGTAGTGTCACAAGAAGTCTAATTACCTCAGATGGGTGGTCAAGGTTAGTGAATGCATCTTCACAGAACATCTCCTACCCACCACACAATCAACCTCTCACACTGCTCAATGCACCACAGCCCATCATTCACCCAGCAACATTCCCTGGCACTCAGGACTCACATCTAACATACAGATACAGATACCTTACCCACCATCACATACCGACTACTCCTACCAGCCTCACACCCAGCTCTCACTGCCTCCACATAATTCCAGCTATTTAGCTATTCACCCAAACACAATGCTACCCAATCACTAACATTCTGTCCTCTCTTGCAGGACGAGGTGGCACACTAAATGCAGCAAAGCAGGCTGGGGCAAAGATGCCTCCATCTCTTCAGCCCTACAGAGGAGATGGTTCTGAACATCATGGAGCCAGCTGCAACAAAGCCCATGGCATCTGGTACCACTGAGAACATTGAAGATCATGACATGTTATGCCTCTTCGCAACACACTGTCATGCAGGCCCCCACCTGCCAAGACTGAGGCACACATTATTTTGCCACATGAGCATTAAAACTTAAAATTGTGGCTGGGAAGAAAAGAGGGCCTTTCACAAGGAATTGCCAAGCCACTGACTGGAAAGACATTTGCATGCTAGCAGACAGTGTTGGAACAAGGGTCCCAGTCCTTGCTTCCCCAATACACAAAGAAAGTGGTCAGACCAGTTTAGTCACATGACTCACTGTAGCAGTTTTTTAAAATTTTAACTTGCTGAGAGAAAGAACTCAGTAAGTTGTTTGCTCCTGGACTGAGAACACCTGTCACCTGTCTGCTCTCATCTCGTTCTCACCAGCTTCGGAAATCATTGAAGACATATGAACTCCAAGAGAGAAAAGTCTCCTGCAGCGAACAAGTTTAAGAAGAATACTGGGCCCCAACGAAAAGCAAGACTACTTACAAAAGGACTACAGTGAGCTCGGGGCACAGTAAACAAGAAACTCTTCTGATATTGCCTCAAACCCCTCCATTTCATTTTTCTCCTGCTCTTTTCTGTCTCTATTTGCATGTCCGTTTCGCGTATGCATGCTAGCATGGGGCACGGCGTGTATCCATAGGCATTAACTGAATTAGAGTTTAAGTTTTAATAAATTTCATTTTTCTTCTTTAAACCTAAGAAAGCCCGTTTATGCTCATTTCTTTGCCTTATAATTGGAAAGTGGTGAACAAGGATTCACCAAGTAGGAGCTCAAAAACCGTGTGTTTAAAACATAAACCCTGTTGCAATAAGACCAGGTGAAGACAGTAAAAGACACCTAGACACCTTTCTCACCTGGTCGTAAAGGACGGGAAGGTGATAGGAGCCCAGGCAGTCCTGGGACAGAAAAGAAAGCTGGAGACACAGCGGGCCCTCCTCCTGCCAAAAAGGAAGGTGATTTGAGCAAGAGCGAGAACTGGAGACCTATGTGCTTCCATTGTAATAAAGCAGGGCATTTAAAAGCTGACTGCTGGAAACTAAAGGGAAAACTGGTAGGGTTAATCAGGGCACACCCGCTCAGTGAAGACGGGACCCTGATGGAAAACACAGAACAAGCTATAGCTTTAACTGCAGTAAAAGTGCAACCCAGGAAGCTTACTATGGCCAGTGCAGGAAAAATTAATCAGATTCCTGAAGGTTATCAGGGTTTTGTGTCCGAAGGGAAGGTAACCCCAAACCCCTCAAGTGGGGCAAGCAAGCCCATAGTGACTCTCAGGGACACAGGGGTGACTAGATCCCTTTTACTGGGAAAAGGCCTGACCTTTCCCCCAGAGAGTGCAGTAAATACCAAAATGGTGGTGAATGTTATTGGAGAGCAGTGTAAGCCTGTACCTGTTGTTATGATCCTGTAGTTTATTTTTTGGGGACGTATGCAGTGTGCCTTTAAGGCTGTAACAGGATCAGTACTGCTTTAAGACAGCAAGTTCCAGAGACTGAGTCAAAAAAATGCATTCTCGTTGCCCCAGGATACAGCCACTCAGAGACTGTGATTCAAAGAGTACATTCTGGGTGCCCTGGGAAACAGCCACTCAGAGATTGAGGATCAAGAGATACAATGTTGCTGACTGACATTTGAAACTAGTTGAAAAACTGGCTTTTGAGACACAGTTAACAGAGATAGACACAGACTGTCAACAAGCATACACTGAAGGAAAAGAGAGCTCTCTTTATTTAAACCCTATTTATTATACTCTCAGAATTCTGATGTCAAGCCAAATTAATTTCTTAAAAGAAAATAACCAGTTCCTTTAACTACTGAACTGTAACTGTTGAAATTCATTGCTGGAGAAGAATAGCATCAATTCAACTGCTAAACTAGAATACGGACTGTTCTACTGTTGAAGAACATTTTTTCCCCATAGGATGGCTGTGAGGACTTCAAGCAACCTTAGACTATTCCACATTGGAAGATTCCCCTTTGACAGGAGTGTAAATATGCAAGGACACTAATGTTTTCCATTTTAAATGTTGTTTATATCTTAGTAGTGTTTAAGAATTTTGTTTTTCTAATTAAACAGTTAATTTGTTGATCTAAAGACACCTAGTTTGGTTAGCCGCATTCGGGGGTTAATTGATGGTACAATTTGGCTGGGTCTTTCTTTAACTTGGTAAGTTTAAAATGATATGTTAGGCAACCTGTGGATGGATGGGACTGTATCAATGGTGCGTTTCTCCTACCACAATCAGAATCGTATATTTTGATTGGGGACTTTGACTTGAGCAGTCGGTTGTAACACTACACCGGATGCACCGGAGTGCGACTTAGTTTTGGGACCGGTGATCATAGGGATTGTCCCTAGTTTGCCTGTGGACGAGGTTGACCTGCTCCTAGGTAATGATCTGGTGGGGGGGAAGGTGGTAGCCCCCCCAGTAGTGAAAGAAAGTCCGCAAGAGGTCAGAGAGATAGGGCAGTGGCAGGAGACAGTCCCCTACAGTGTCCCTCAATGTGTAATGGGTCAGGCTATGATCAAACCAGCTCCCCCAGAGGAGACTGCATTGGCACTGCAGGCAGATGACCATGAGGTCTGCCTGTCCGAGATTTTCTTTGGAAAGTTAGGAGACCTAGGGAATGAATTAAATGGTTTTTCCGAGCGAGTCAAACCAGTATTGCAAGAGTTAGCACGGGCTGCCCAATTTGAAAGTGAAGCAGAGGGAATCCCTGATTGCTACTATTTAAAGAATGAGGTATTGATGAGGAAATGGAGTTCTCCTCACAGACCTGAGGGCAAGGAGTGAACAGTAGTTCACCAGTTAGTGGTGCCACAGAGGTACTGGGGAGAAACATTAAGAAGGGCCCACGAGACTACAATGGTTGTACATGCCGGTATATGAAAACCAAAGCCCACATAAGACAGCAGCTTGACTGGCCAAAACGCCACAAAGATGTGGTGGAGTACTGCAGGAGTTGCCACATGTGCCAGGTTGAGGGAAAACCCCAACCTACAGTGAAACCTGCACCCCTAAGTCCTGTACCGGTGTTAGGAGGACCCTCCAGCAGAAGGCTGGTGAACATAAGGGACCCCTGCTGAGAACAAAAGGGAACAGGCAGGCACACGGCTGGCAAAAGTTTAGGAAGAGAAGGGGAAAAAGTGACCAAGAGGGTAGGTTGAAGGAAGTCAAGGATGAAAAAGCCTACTGTCTAGACAGTCAACTCTGAAAAATGTGAAAAGCTAGACCCCATATCCTCCTATGTAAATGCAGACTCTAGAAGCACCCCACCAGAATTGCTAACAGCATTTCCAGGAACCTGCAGAGACAAAGAGAGACCTCTAGGGGGCACAGAAACCGTGAGGGTAATGCCTCACCTAGCTAAAGTGCCACAGGAGAGTGCAGTCAAGTCTGCACAAATACCTGCAGGTAGTAGTGCCCCAGAGAACAAAGGGGAGAGTAACAAAGAATCCTCCCCCGCAGTCAGAGAAAAAGGGAACCGCCCATCCCCTGAAGTCAAAAGCTTTTGCATATCAAAGACCCGAGGCAGTCATGGGCAAACTGAAAAAAAGCTTCCCAAAGAACCACATGGTTACTGGGATGCCAAAAAAGGGGAAATCAATGTATCACTGGCACCCAGAAAAGACAATTTTAATAGGATGAATAGGATGAATGAATGGAAATGAATGAGAGAAATGCTTGGTTTTTCTTTCTGTATCTAATATTTCTCTCAAACCTTGTAATGAAATGAGCCCTTTTTTTTCAAATTACATTTCATTCCCCTGGGTGTGGAGGTGTCATGCAGGCCCCCACCTGCCAAGACTGAGGCACACATTATTTCGCCACATGAATATTAAAACTTAAAATTGCGGCTGGGAAGAAAAGATGGCCTATCACAAGGAATTGCCAAGCCCCTGACTGGAAAGACATTTGCATGCTAGCAGACAGTGTTGGAACAAGGGACCCAGTCCTTCCTTCCCCAATACACAGAAGAAGCAGTCAGACCAGTTTAGTCACATGACTCACTGACTGTTGCAGTTTTTTTGAATTTAAAATTGCTGAAAGAACTCAGCAAGTTGTTTGCTCCTGGACTGAGAACACCTCTCTCCTGTCTACTCATCTCGCTCTCACCAGCTTCAGAAACCATTGAAGATATGAACCCCAAGAAAAAAAAGTCTCCTACAGTGAGCAAGGTTTAAGAAGAATACTGGACCCCAACGAAAAGCAAGACTATTGACAAAAGGACTACAGTGAGCTCAGGGCACAGTAAACAAGAAACTCTTCTGATATTGCCTCAAACCTCTCCATTTCATTTTTCTCCTGCTCTTTTCTGTCTCTATTTGCATGTGCATATCGCGTATGCATGCTAGTGTGGGACGCGGCAGGTAGGCGTTAACTGAATTTGAGTTTAAGTTTTAATAAATTTCACTTTTCTTCTTTAAACCTAAGAAAGCCTGTTTGTGTTCATTTCTTTGCCTTATAATTGGAAAGTGGTGAACAAGGATTCACCAAGTGGGAGCTCAAAAAACCGTGTGTTTAAAACATAAACCCTGTACAATAAGACCAGGTGAAGACAGTAAAAGACCTCTAGACACCTTTCTCACCTGGTCGTAACAACACCCTTATCCTGCTATCTGACATAGTGAGCAAGCTGCTGTTGGTGTGACCATCCAGTCCCTTTCCCTCACCCCAAACTTCTCCTCCTGATTTCTTGCTTTCAGACAGACACTCAAGAACTGCTGCCTGTTCAGCCACAACAGTCCAAGGAGGAAGAGAGAGAGAGCAATAGCACAGCATTGTTGAAGAGTTCCTGTCACTCGATCTGATACTCAAAGCCACCAGCTGTCGTGCTGCAGACCCAGAGGCATTGCGACTGCTAGTCCCATAACCTGTTGCAGCCTTTGTGTGAAAAGGTCACCCAAATCTGCTGCCCTGTCAGGATGGCAAACCCAGGAACTCACCACAGCACCACCAAAAGTGCTCCATAGTACTACCGGATACTCACCAAACACAGAAGCTCTTCAAAATGACCTTACCTGCAATTTGGGTCCTTTAAGGAATGCCGGTACAGAGCCCATCTTGCACCTCTGTGCCCATCATCAGCAAAGTGATGTATGCATTCCTTGCCAGGACTCAATGGTTGGAATTAGATATCCTGGCATCATATCAATGGGTTGGGCTGTGTGACATCAGGATAGCATGTCTTCACAGTCTTCACAGCATTCCGGCGCACACTGGGGATGCCCCACAATGCCCTTTCATAACAGAACTGCACTGGAAATTGTCAGTAGCCCATTTTGCCTCAGCAAATAAGTACTAGGCTCCTTAGTACCACCTCTAGCAGCCCTTCAGCAACTGATTTTGTGGCCTTGGCTCCTAATATTAAACCTTCTTTTCATTATATGCGACTCCTTCCTTCCCCTCAGACTGATTACACTAATATTATTTTTGAAGGGAGGTTTATAATTTGTGCTGATAAAATGAAAAAAAAAAAGCAAATACTTGGAACCTAAACTAAAAACAGAAAATGCTGGAAATGCACTGCAAGTCTATCAGCACCTGAAAAATAAAACACTAGAAACTGGAAGATAGACAAACTCTCTCCTTTCAGATGAGTCATTAAACCAAGGCCCCACATGCCCCCTCAGATGGATGTTAATTATCCCATGACACTATTCAAAGATAAGCAGGGGGGATTCCTCTGGTGTAAAAACAGAAAATGCTGGAAATACTCAGCAGGTCTGGCAGCACCTGTGGGGAGGGAATCAGGGTTGGTGTTTCAGGTCGATGACCGTTCATCAGAACCAGTTCCCCTGGTGTCCTGGCCAATGTTTATCCCTCAACCAGTACCTAAAATAGGTGAATGGGTAATTTATTTTATTGCTGTTTATGGGAGCTTGTTGTGTGCAAATTGACAGCTATGCTTTCTAAATTATAGGTGACTGTATGAGAAAAAAGTACTGACTCGGATGCAAAGCACTTTGGGACATTATGAGGTTGTGAAAAGTGCTATATAAATGCAAGTCTTTCTTTCTTTGATATACAAAGATTAACTTATTGAGGAAGTGAAGATGTATTGAAAGAATACACGGCTTGAAAATAGCTACATAAAGCAGTGAAAGACACGGTAAGTTACACACACATGGAGCGATTTTAGTCCTACCATCTTGGTGGGCGGCCAGTTAAAATCACCCTGGTTACTTACCCGCCCTGAAAACGCCAGGAGTTAACTGTTACCAGCTTTAACCTAGTCAACTTAGAAGACAGGAAGGAGACCCACCCAAAGCCAGAAGGTTCTTTTTAACATATGCATATATGGTCTTAATGATGTCATTGGGACCTAACTGCCATTTTAACTCGGCGGCAAAGCTCCCAGTAAGATGCATGGGTGTGTGGCCATGCAACAGCACAGGCCTTGTTTGGTGATAAATAACGCATGTGCACGGGCACAAAAATATTTCAAGGCACCATGCATTGAAAATAATGGGCTGTGCACAACAGCTAAATTTTAAGGGGAATATTGCTTAGCAGCCTAAGTGGGAAGCTGCAGTGGCTTACCCGCCAGGTAAAGACAGTGGGTAGGAGGATCCAGGGCCAGAAAAGGGCACAAACAAATAAGCCTTTTCACTTTCCTTGCCGAGACGAGCTCCTGTGCTCCTCCGGGTCCTACAAAGATAACTCAGGCCTCCCCTGCCATAGATTCGTCTCGTCTTCCCAATCGTAGCCCATTTTGGTGTCAATGGGCAATCTCCAGGCCTGCGATTTTCCACTCTTTCCCACTGACATCCTGCCTGGAACTGGTAGGAAGCTAACTGGTGGGATTTAAATGAGGCCTGGGAATTAAGGTAGCCCTGGATGAATTTCTAACTCCCACCACCAGACACCCATCCAAAACTGGCCTAGAGTTAAAATTGGATGCACGTACCTCCAATTGAGGGGGAAAAAGTGAATGATGGATGTGAGTGGCAGGCAAGGAAAAGGGAAAATAGCTAAGGTCTAAAGTCACAGTTCAGACCAGATGCAGATTGTTGGGGAGAAAGATATAAAACTATTCTTGAAATATCTTTTGAAGTTGGTTGAAACAGTGCAGGAGGCCAATGATGGAAACATCATAGGAATAGATTGGGCAGTTAAAGAGGTGAATCATAGGGAGGTCAGGATCTCACTTGCAGACAGAATAGAGAAATGCAGCAAAGCAGTCATGCAGTTTGATTTTGGTATCTCCAATGTAAACATAAATACAGCATACTAAATTGGAGGAAGTACACATAAATTGCTAAATCACACAAGAGCATTATTTATGGCTCTCGACACCACTGTAGGAAATTGTATTTCATGCTGACTGACACAATCTCACTTAACAAATAGCAAAGACCATATCAATATTGCCACAGCCATTCCCAGAAATCTATTTGTTTTCCGTGTTGACATACTTAGTAAGGCATGAAATAAACCATCTCTCATATCCTGTTACTTCTGGGAATTGTTGCCTACTCCCATATATATTAATGCACTATCTGATGCCAGAAAGCAAAGGGGAAAAATGAGTAAATATGTAATTGCATCATGGTTTTAAACATCCTCATCTTTCACTTTTGTCTTTGTGCCTAACTGAGGCCATCAGGAACCAATCAGAAGATACTGATCCCTATCATTGAACAAAACAGCCATTTCTAACGCTCCCCTGAATGATAATTGGTGCATTTTTCCTAAAATGTGACTATCTAATCAGTGAATGGGAGTTACCATTCCATGGTGGTCTGTGTTGATTCAGAGTCTCTGCTCGGTTGGAATCATTTTCCCAAATAGCGGAGTCAGAGCTGTCGGTGTGAAGATGTTTTTGCAGAGTAGGACGACTCGCAGCTTGTTGGCCTGTTGAATGCTGGTTGACAGGTGTCTTAGATGGAGAAGTATTTTTTTCCAAGAACTGTTCATCATGTCCTTTAATAATGTTATCACCTGCTGTTACAAGGTTGGGCTTCTCAATGTTATCGTCATCACTCTTGTTTTGTTCTGTATCTTGCCTTGTTTTTTCTTCTGTATCTCGCCAAAATGTTTTTCAGAAGGCAAAAGAAAATTTTTATTATAACAGCTAAATCAATCATTTTTTCAAAGTTCTGATCATAATCCAATAATTTCAATTGGAATAATGTCCCACCAATATGACCACTCATGAAATTGATCACCTCTCTAAGTTTATAATTTCTGCAGCCCCAAGTTCTGCTGTTCACCTCTTCAAATCAATTGTCAGGAAGCACAGGTAGATATGTCATTTAGAATTTGTAAAATGTTGTGGAAGAGTGGAGGTTGTTCCCATTAACCTTTGCTCTGTTTTTCTCCTCTGGTGCTCTGAGTAATACCCTCTCGTTCGTTCAATAAAGTTTTGTGTTGCAATCAGTTTATTAAAATCTGTGGTTCAAATTTAGATCAAAGCCCTGGAACAGCAGAGTAACAGAACATTCAGCAACACAGGAACGTACAAGGCTAGAAAAGACAAGTTGTCCATTTCGGAAGTCTCAAAATTTAACAAATAATGTACTCTGGGGAGAAATTGTCAACATAAGGCCTGATTTCTGGGCAAAAAAATAGAAATCGAGGGGGAGGGTGTCCAACTTCTGAATGCGAGCTCTCATGCAGTATCTCCCACCAGAAGTGTCCCAGCTGTCAATTTGAAAATGCTAACTCGGGGTCTATCACCTGGCTTCGGACCTCGATACCAGATCTGTCAAAAACAGGGCAGAGCATTCACTACACGTGATCTATTCAGTTCTTCTGGATCTACAGTAGCCTAACCAGTAGTCCTTAAAGGAACCATTGGAGGCCACCCATGTTGTTTGCTTATGGTTTTTTTTAAACTCACCTTAATGTGGAGTTAGGCAGAGCAGTGACACTCCTTCTGTCTCCACAATACTGCAGGCCAATGCTGCCCCTCTCCTCCTTGCCGAATACCCACAGGCTACCTATGGTCTGGCTCCATAACAGGGCCCCAATTGATGAGAACACCAATATTAACTAGATGAAGCCTGAAGCACAATTTCCATTGAATCCTGTATCCATTCCTAGCGCACTGCCCACTTTACGCTGGTTTTTGACCCAAGACCAATTTTCCAACCTCGGGTGGGTATACTCTTCAATATTTTCTTTTCCTAAAATGGTTATCCAGCTCCCTCTTAGAAAACCCGCTATATGAATCAACTCAAAAGATTTTCTGACTGTTTACTTTGTGGGAATTTTACACTCATCAAGTTGAGGAATGTTAAGACTAGGGAATGGAACATTTTCCCACTTCAAGAACCAAGGTCAATATTTACTGGGGCTGGTTACATAGTCAGGGGGTGGGGGTGGGCCATGGTTGGGGACAGAGTTTTGGATGGGAAACATGGAAACGTGGAAGTCTAGGTTTCCTCAAATGCTATGGAGTATTAACTCCACAGTGTACATCTCTTGACGCTGACAGGTTCCCTGCCTGGACATTAGCCTGACTGACAGGCTTGGCTTCAAGTGCAACAGGGAGCACTAGAAGGAGACTGTAGCCCCAGGTAGGTCCAATTTACCACCCTTGGGGTAGGGTGGTCTGATCCTAGGGGTGTGGGGGGATCGATCACTGACCCGGGGGCATTTGTATGAGGGGGTTGATTGATGAGGGAAGCTTTGGGGAGTCAAAGCTACTCCTCCCGGCCCACAAACAATGCTGTGAAAGCACTTAACTCCTCCTCGAAGCTGTCCTCGCCTTGCTTCAGTTTCCGGGTTTCCCGAGGCCTGGGAAATCTGGCTATTCACTGTGAAACCTGCAACACAGGTCAAATCAGAGGCTGCCACCCTCATTAACATACTTAAACTGCCAACCTGCCTCCTGCAAGCTGGTTGGCTGCCTGCCCCTTGTCCCGCCTCCATAAAACCTGAAATTCAGCACATTGAAGCTTGCTTTGAATTTTTCCCAATTTAACCCCCCACCTGCAAACAATCCCATGCTTTTACCATGTTAAAATACACCCCCCCCCCCGCCCCCACTCTCCCTCCACCCCAACTGTCAGCATTGAACATGCTCAGGTCAAATACAGCACCAGTTAGAAGCAGAATAAAGGATTCTCCACTTTTCAGGTGAAGTACAGTACAGATGCATCATAAAGCACTCATTACTGTGCCATACCATTATACCTGTGAACCAACTTCAGTTATACCCAATTGCACCAAGGTGCGAGTTTTAAATTTCCAATCCAAGCCATCCTATAATCACTCAGTAAGATTCAATGACAAATTATTGAAATGTCTGTGCTTTGCTCAACACCTCCAAACTCTGACATTTAAACAGCAGCTCTTCCTATCAACTGTCGAATCCAGCCCTGACTTGTACTGCTGAACTTAAACACATTTGATTTTTTAAAAATCCTATTGGATTGTATTTGATTTTTAAATCAGCACAAGAGCATATATTAAAGTCAGCAAATGGAAGGATGTCTTGCTGTTAGATCGACCACCTCACTGAGTTGAGAGCTTTTTACTAATCCAATTGGTAGTTGACTAAGAGGGGTTCTACAACCACTATGGAGCCATTTGGCCCATTGAGCCCATGCCAGCTGTCTGTAGAGAAATCCAGTCAGTTCCATTCCCCTGCTCCATCCCCATAACCCTGCAAATTTATTTCCATCTAGTGCTCATCCAATTTTCTTTTGAAATCATTGATTATCCCCACTTCCACCACCCTTGGAGGCAATAATTATGCTATTTACAAGGGTTCTCCAGTTTGTCACACAATCAGATTTTGGATTTTATTTTTAAACAAATCTCACAACTAATCTCAAAATGCCATCTACTTCCAGAGTAACACAATATCCAGCAAAAACATAAAACCAGGCATCTTGATGATAAAATGTTCCCACTTCTAAAACAAATACTAATTATATAGCCTGAGGCCTAAATGTCATTTACAAGGGACACACTATATACCCACAGACTTGAGATGCATCTTTACCTCAGATTTTAATTCTTTAAGTGGTTCTAGGAGAACAGCGAAGCACGGCTGTACCTTATAACTGTTAGCTATTCAAAACATAATCACGAGATAAGGAGGCCCAAAAGAAAGAAAGAAAGAAGAAGAATCAACAAACAATTGCTGCTGTCAGGTATGTTCCTAGTGACTGTCAAACTTCAAATGAACTCAGCAGCTCCATGTACAATTCTGGCCCCTTAGGCAACAAGGCATGCAGGTGAAGGCAAGCAAAATGGCAGGGGACGACATTCCCCAGGCTCCCGCAACTTTGTCCCAGACAGGGAAGGCCAAGGAAAGCATTCCTGTCGCAGGCCAAATGAGGTAAAACGTGGTGGCCTCCTAGCAGTGGTCGGGCGGGGTTCCTCCTTCGGGGGCAATCCAGGGTTCCCGGAGGCCCCCCCCACCTTCACCCGCAGCCCCCCACCCCCTCGTCCGGGCCTGTCTGAATGGGCCCGGTGACCCCAACTCCACTTACCTCTCCCGGGGTCTCCTTCTTTCTTCCGTGCTGCCTTGGAGGTTCCATACAATAAATCATGGTCAACCATCAGAAGAGGCTGGAAAAGGTTGTGCTGAAATGATTTTATGAGGCCAGGAGGAACAGGAGTTACCCCATTTCCTCCACCCCACACCCACTCCCACCACCCACCCCTCCCCACACCCCTGGGATTTCACAAGAATAACGTGGACAGCTTTCCAAGACTGGGTCACTAGATATTACCAATGCATAGCTGCCTCAGAACATCCTTTTGGCACCCATTACATATTGCGTGGTTTTCAAAATGGGCATGGCCTTCTGCAGCTGGCCAGTCAGCACATGAACACAAGAAATAGGAGCAGAAGTAGACCATATGGCCCATCAAGTTTGCTCCGCCGTTCAATATGATCATGGCTGATCTTGGGCTTCAAATCCACTTTCCTGCCCGCTTCCCTTATCCCTTGATTCACTGAGAGACCAAAAATCTATCTATCTATCCCAGCCTTAAATGAATTCAATGATGGAGCAAACACAACCCTCTGGAGCAGCAAATTCCAAAGATTCACAACCCTTTGAGTGTAGTAATTTCTCCTCATCTCAGTTCTGAATGATTGGCCCCTTATCCTTATCCTGTGCCCTCGTGTTCTAGATTCCCTGACCAGTGGAAACAATCTCTCAGCTTCTACCCTATCAAGCCCTTTCAGAATGTTGTATGTCTCAATTAGATCGCCTCTCATTCTTCTAAACTCCATAGAATATAGGCCCAATTTACTCAGTCTCTCATCATAGGACAATCCCCTCATCCCAGTGACCAATTTAGTAAATCTTCCCTGCACTGCCTCCAGTGCAAGTATATCCTTTCTTAAATGTGGAGATCAAAACTGCACACAGTATTCCAGGTGCGGTCTCACCAAAGCCCTGTACAATTTTAGTAACACTTCTTTATTCCTGTATTCCAATCCCATTGCAATAAAGGCCAACATGCCATTTGCCTTCCTAATAGCCTGCTGCACCTACATGTTAACTTTGTGCATTCCTTGTACGAGTACCCCAAGTCTCTCTGAATATCAACACTTACCAGTTTCACACCTTTTAGAAAATATTCTGCTTTTCTATTTTTACGACCAAAGTGAACAACTTCACACTTCCCTACATTATACTCCATTTGCCATCTTGTTGTCCACTCACTTAGCCTGTTTATATCTCTTTGCAGCCTCTCTATGTACTCCCTGCAATTTACCTTTCCAACAAACTTTGTATCATCAGCCAACTTAGATACACTACTCTCTGTCTCTTCATCCAAGTCATTAATATAGACTGTAAATAGCTGAGGTCCCAGCACTGATCCTTGCGGCACCCCACTATTCATTGCCTGCCAACTTGAAAATGCCTCATTTATGCCCACTCTCTGCTTCCTGTCTGTTAACCAATCCTCTATCCACGCTAATATATCACCCCCAACACCATGAGCCCTTATCTTGCCTATTAATGTTTTATGTGGCACCTTATCGAATGCCTTTTGGAAATCCAGGTATACTACATCTACTGGTTCCTCTTTAACTATCCTACAAGTTACATCCTCAAAAAACTTTGTCAATAAATTTGTCAAACAGGATCTCCCTTTAGTAAAACCATGCTGACTTGTTCTAATCATACTATGCCTTTCCAAGTGCAATATTAAGACTTCGTTAATAATAGTTTCCAGCATCTTCCCAATGACTGATGTTAGACTAACTGGCCTGCAGTTCCCTGTTTCCTCTCTACCTCCTTTCTTGAAAAGTGGTGTAACATCTGTACACTCTGATGGCAGCTCAATAGTTAATTCTGTCCCACCCTGTTGGCAAATTTTACATTGTCACTAATTGTTAGAGACTGAACATCACCTAATTAAATAATAATCTTACTTCCGTCTTCACATTACCAAAGTGCATGATTTCGGCGTCATTCCAGAGAAACTAAGCAATAGCCTTGATGCTTCATTTTTCAAGTAGTCACTCTCTAATGGGATTATATAAACTAGGGTCAAGGAAATTAAAATTAACCAACATATTGGGATCTAATAAAGCATGAAATTTAAGCTCCACAAAAATTAAACTTTTACAGCAGTGCTCACAAGTTACTCTGCACCTGAAGCACTGAACACATTTGCCCTTTGCTGCCTGACCCAGCTTCACCAAGTACTTGTGATGTGTTTTTAATGATTAACAAACTATTAAGCTATCCCATGAAAGCAGTCTGGAATCATTTTCATTGCAGAAGAAGCTGTATAGCATTTGGTTGCAGTGATCTATTTAAGTTGCCTTGTATATTAAGAACCTCTTTCTGTGTTTCCCAATGGCTTGCTGTATAGCTAGCTTGTGTGGTTCTGCACTACACAGATTTGATCTGTGGTTTGTGCATTTAGCTAGCCTCAGCTGGGATGATATTTAGGATATTACCATGAACACAATGGGGGTAAAATGGGTCTTGTGCAGTATTGCAAAATAGGCAAGAAGTAATTTACAGCTCCTTTTACACTTTGCTCGATTTACTTGTCTGCTGATTTAAATGAAAAAGATTAGGTGGCTGTGAACAGAGATGCAGATTCACTATTGTTCACGTTGCGGTATCCCGAAAGACCAGTTTCACCCCCAATGTCTCTGGGCTGAGGTAGGAGGAAAGCAGCCAGGATTCTCACCTCCTATCAAATGACTTCTGCTGGTGAGTGCAATTGTGTGGACTTCAGGAGAGGACAGAGTTGGGCTCAGTTGTGAAGCCCTCCTTTCTCCATCAGCTGGCATTGGCTATCTAAGCTCCCAATAAGCATGTGAGATAAGGTACTGAAAGGCTGTTGATACTTGTGGTATTTTACTCCAGCAAGAATCGTCCCTTCAGGTGAGGGAAATAAATTGAAAAGGTGACCGTCCTTCAACAGTTAAAGGGAACAATGACATCTTCACAGATTATTATAGGTTATCTTGGGTATTGGATGCTCTTATGGCTCTAAAGGGCACAATCTGCTGGAGGCAATCATACTTTAAGAGGTTCATATTTGTAAGAATAGAATGATTAGATACAAAATGAAAATCACCCTCACACACCTTGAATTGCCAGCTCTTTCCATTTCTCTTTGTTTTGCTGAATGATGTCCATCCAGTTCAATTTAAAGCATTTTAGGTCCACAGTAGATATGGAATACTCTGTGGAACAACCTCCATCTGATGGTACACTCCTTACACTGTGTCTTCTGGTCGAATCTGTAGTGGTTCCCACTCCAATACTGGTAATACTTTAACGACACAAAAATCATTCATGCTAATTACCAAGATATAATTTGTGGCATATTACTCAATAACACAGAAACCTTTTAAACCTTAGTTAATTATTTAAAAAAGATGACTAATACTAGTCTATATGAAGACATGTTAAAAGTGGGTCCCCTTTACTATTAGCTTCTGTAATCAAAAATATATCTATTCAATATTTTTAAAAAACTATTTCCTTTCTCTGGTTCTTGTTTTTCTCATCATTGCCCAGTTCTGTCCTACTTTCTTGGTCCCTTGATTTCTGTTTTTTTTTAATTAAAACTTGCTTCTCATCCAGATTTTATTATTATTTCTATTTTAGTTCTTCTTTTCTATTTGTAGTATAATTTAATTTCTCTTTTGAACTTTTGTTTTCTGATACTCTCTAACATTTTCTCCAGTTTCTTTCTGTATTTCATGTTCTCTTTATTTTTCTACTAGCTCATGTCTCAATTTTCCTGCCATTATTTATGCTTATCTTATTGTTCCACTATTCTTTCAGCTCTATCCTTCTTCGGTTTATGGTTATGTTCCTATGACTTGTTAGCTCTGGCCTTTGACTGTCCAGTTCTTCCCTGTGAAATGCCACCAAAGCCACAGCTCTGATCTTTTGATATGCCTGTGTGATGCCCCGTAAAGACATATCATATTCCTAACTTTCAAGATATCCAATGTGGACTCTTTGAAATTGTCTTTTCCTTTAAAAAGGTGTGCAATGTGCTGAAAAGATGGCTGCAAAATATCAGATGACCTGGCCTGTGTATTCAAAAACTGCCTCACTGTCTCAAAAGGACAAAAAGATACATTCCAGGCAAAGAGGTGTCAACTACACCCATCCTGAAACCATCAAGAATGGGTTTCCTCTGAGACAACACCCCCTCCCCACCCCTCAGGATGAATGTCTTATGACAAAATCAGGATGAATAGGAGTCAAGTAGCCATATCATAACAGAGTGGTACTTATCCAGCTATCAATAGATAGTCATGGATTTCACATCCTGGTCCATTGTGTGGTCACACCAATGGAGAAGGCCATGAGTCAACTAACAGAAACTCTAATGTGATAGATTTTTACCTCTGGAGAGGGAGGGGAGATCAAGCCAACACCACAGAAAGCAGTCTAGCCAAAGGCTGTGAGATTGGACTGGCACAAAGAAGAAGCCCTGCTAATTCTATACTTCAACATGCTGCAGCAGAGAACTTGAAGTGATCACCAGTTCCAGTCTGAAGTCTGAACCACCAGAAATCTACAACACCCCAATAGACTACAAACACCGAGGCCTGTAACTTTAAAAGAGTCTGTCCTCCTTTGAAAACTCAGCAGATTTACTGTAAACCATGAACACTATCTCACTTAAAACCACTTACCCTTTTCTCTGTATCTATTTATCTATCTTTCTGTATGTGTGTGTGAGTGAATGTGTGCGTGGGTGAGACTGTGGGAATTGTGTAAAAATAAAGTCATTTTTTTACCCCACAAGAAAATCTATCATTTGTATATTTATTTGACTCTAAAAAAAACACTCAGCGATTAACTCAACATTTTAACAAAACACGATTGTGGTCAGTTGGGAGGTGAACAGTGCGAACCACTCACATCCCTTACCACCTGTCTGTAACACCTGCCTTGTCCCCTCTATCTCTCACCCATCCTCACAATCTCTCAGCTCTGTCCTGGTGACTGTCGACTAAGCTGATCTGACCTGTTGGTTAAGCATTGTCTCTTTCTGTAATCTATTAGCCAAGCATGGCGCTGTTCCTTTGATCTGCCAAGCTCAGGCCTTCATCATCTGGGTGCATTATATCCACAATCCTCCATTGAGTCTTAGTATTTCCTGACTGTTTCTATTATTCCCTTCACTCTGCCCTTTCCATCTGCCAATTCTATTGGGTTCTGTTTCCCATCTCTGTTTTTGAAACCTCCTGAGTCTGTGTGTCTTTGTCCACAACCATGTAAGCTCTGATCTCTGTATTTCTCTCTATGTCATGGAAAATTGCACACTGAGCAAAATACAAATTATACAGCTGTACCAATCATTTATTATATGCAAGTAGACTGATTAAAATAGGAACTGTCAGTGGAAATTTAAATAACTTTCAAAGAGATGAAATAAATGCAGAAATTCAAACCAGGAGCGGCATATAATTTAGGTAATTTGAAAATCCAATACAGAAAGCTGGCTAAAGAACTGTAACATTAAAGCTGGAAGATGATGAGGAATAAGCATGTCACAACTTTGGTATGAACTGGCAAAGTGTTATTTCAAAAGTGCTTTTAATAAACATTTATGTATTTATCCACAAAATGACTAAAAGCACTGGTGAACTTTCGTAAGGCACATCACAAATTAAATTGGGAAACTCCATAAAGGAACCACTAGGTGGTGGTATATCATAAATTAAAGACAAGTGCTTTAGCATGCAACAGAAAGTTGAAAAGCTCAGCAGCGTTCAAATGGTTATCTTTTCATCCTGTATTTCTATGTTTATGAGTGTACTAAGGAACAACATCACACAATAAAGTATATTGTTGTATTTCCATTACATAGTACTAATACTTAACAGCAGAAAACAACAGAATATTACATTTGTGAAAATTTCACTAACTGCTCACTTCATACTTTCTGCACATTCTGCTATATTCTAAGTGGAGGACCCACCACCTGTGGTTAACTAAAGAAGTTAAGGAAAGCATCAAACTTAAGGATAAAGAATACAATTGCGCAAAGATGAGTGGCAGGTCATTTGATTGGTCAGAATATAAAGAGTGGCAGAGAATGATTCAAAGGTTAATCAGGAGAAAGAAATCAGACTATGAGAGGGAGCTAGCTAACAATGTAAAAATGGATAGCAAGAGTTTCTACAGGTATTTAAAAAGGAAAAGAGTAAGTAAAGTGAGTGTTGGTCCTCTAGAGAGTGAGAATAGGGAGTGAATAGCAGATAATAAGGAAATGGCAGATGAAATGAATGAAATATTTTGCTTCTGGCTTCACTATAGAGGATACAAAAAACATTCCAGTAATAGCTGTAAATCAGGACATGGAAGGAAGAGAGGAACTTGGTGGAATTACAATCACTAGGGAAGCGGTACTGAGCAAACTGATGGAGCTGCGGGCTGACAAGTCCCTAAGTTCTGATGGGTTTCTCCTAAAAAGAGGTAGCCAATGAGGTAGTAGATGCATTGATGTTAATTTATCAAAATTCGCTAGATTCTGGAAAGGTTCCATCAGACTGGAAAGTAGCAAATATAACGCCTCTATTCAAGAAGGGTGGGAGGCAGAAAACAGGTAACTATAGGCTAATTAGCTTGACATCTGTCGTGGGGAACATGTTAGAATCAATTATTAAGGAGGCTATAGCTGGGCACTTAGAAAAACTCAAGGTAATCGGGAATAGTCAGCATGGTTTTGTGAAAGGGAAATCATGTTTAACCAATTTATTGGAGTTCTTTGAAGGAGTAACATGCGCTGTGGATAAAGGGGAGCCCGTTGATGTACTGTACTTGGATTTCCAGAAGGCATTTGACAAGGTGCCATATAAAAGGTTATTGCGCAAAGTAGGAGCTCATGGTGCACGGGGTAACATATTAGCATGGATAGAAGATTGGCTGGCTGGAAGAAAACAGAGTGTATTCATAAATGGGTCCTTTTCCGAGTAGCAGGATGTGACAAGGGAGTCCCGCAGGGGTCTATGCTGGGGCCTCAAATTTTTACAATTTATATCAATGACTTAGATGAAGGGAGTGATGGCACGGTAGCTAAATTTGCAGATGACACAAAGATAGGCAGGAAAGTATGTTGTGAAGAGGACATAAGGAGGTTGCAGACCGATATAGATGCGTTTAGTGAGTGAGCAAAAATCTGGCGGATGGACTATAACGTGGGAAAATGTGAAGTTGTTCATTTTGGCAGGAAGAATAAACAAGCAGAGTATTACTTAAATGGAGAATGATTGCAGAATTCCAGGGTGCAGAGGGATCTAGGTGTTCTAGTGCATGAGTCACAAAAGGTTAGTATGCAGGTACAGCAAGTAATAAGGAAGGCTAATGGAATGCTATCCTTTATTATGATAGGAATTGAAAATAAAAGTAAGGATGTTATGCTTCAGTTATACAAGGCATTGGTGAGATCAAATCTCGAATACTGTGTGCAGTTTTGGTCTCCTTATTTAAGGAAGGATGTAAATGCGTTGGAGGCGGTTCAGAGGAGGTTTAATAGACTGATACCTGGAATGAGCGGATTGTCTTATGAGGAAAGGTTGGACGGACTGGGCTTGTTTTCACGGGAGTTTAGAAGAGAGAGAAAAGACTTGATTGAAGTATGTAAGATCCTGAACGGTCTTGACAAGGCGGATGTGAAAATGATGTTTCCTCTTGTGGGTGAGTCCAGGACTAGGGGGCACTGTTTTAAAATGAAGGGTCACCCTTTTACGACAAATTTAAGAGAAATTTTTTCTCTCAGAGGGTTATGCAACTTTTGAACTCTCTGCCTCAGAAGGTGGTGGAGGCGGGGTCATCGAATATTTTTAAGGTGGAGGTAGATCAGCCATGATCTTATTGAATGGTGGAGCAGGCTCGAGGGGCCAAATGGCCTACTTCTGCTCCTAATTCGTATGTATGTTCGTATTTGGACACTTCAAATAACCTATAAAACTAACCAACAGTGAGAGTATTATATGATTACAAAAAAAGTAAAATCCTTCAAAAACTACATAAATCTCTCTACACCTCAGAAAACTCCTGTAGCCCAAAAGTAAACCTTCTAAATTTAAGAATCGTATGAGAAAAAACAAAGACCTTGCTTTTAACCTAATGCACCCAGAAAAAAATGGGGCATATTTGGGACAATATACACCCCACCTGACTTACAATTCCATTGAAGTCAATGGAGTGTAAAAGCAGGCAGGAATAAATACGACAACAAATGAACGCACTGCCTTCCCATCAGGTGCGCTAGATAGAACAAAGCTATAATATAGAGGTGGCTCGAGTCATTCTGGCCCAAATTGCTGTCATTGCCCAGGCAAGATTCTTCTTTTTCTGTTATAACTGAAAATCTTAAGCAATTTCCCTCACAATAATCTGTACAGGCACTATTCATGCAAATATAAACAATCTGCATGAACAGCACTAACTTATATGTTAATCCATCAAACAAAAAAAGTTGAGTAAAACTCAGCAAGTTACTTGGTTAGTTAAGTCCTCAAAATTTAACAATGAACTGACGAGGAAATGTTGCAGTGAATTATTATCCATTAAGAAAGCTAAGATTTACAGAACGCAGAGCTGATCTGTGCTCTGTATGGGGTGAGCTGATCTGTCAGGTAATGCCACAATTAGTTTCACTACCCCTGGGCTAGGGAGAGGAAAAAACAAGATTAAATTTCCTGCATCTGATCCCTATCCGGGGAGTTCTGCTAAACTCTGCAGATACATTGATGCTGGGTTTGTGGATGTTGTTCCCAGTCAAATAGCCTCCTGGAATTCATTGTATAGACTCACACATGGAAA
This sequence comes from Heterodontus francisci, assembly GCF_036365525.1. Classification (NCBI taxonomy): domain Eukaryota; kingdom Metazoa; phylum Chordata; class Chondrichthyes; order Heterodontiformes; family Heterodontidae; genus Heterodontus; species Heterodontus francisci. Next base: position 83,562,057 of record NC_090377.1, read on the forward strand.
ATACCCACAATGGTGTGGTAGCAGATGTGCAGTAGATATGTTGGCAAGAGTCAGTGGATATTAAATTGGATAACCCCAGAAAACAGGTGCAAGGATCGTGATGTGTGATTAACCCATGCCTGTTCACTGCAATACAGGTAGGACGTCAAATTTGTGCTGCCTGCTGTGTTAAATAATTACTGCATGCAACCAGTGCTCCCCACTCTGTTCATTGACTGCATGCATCAGCAGGAAGCCCCTATATCGCAAGTGCCGAGTGCCACCTAAAGCCAACCTGCACCTCTTAAAGGGAAGGTGCATTGCGGATACTGGAGCTGGTAACAGTATTTTGTTATGAACATTGGACTTTATAACATGATTATGTTTTAAAAATAGTGATTTAGAAAAGTTTAAGTTGGAGTTTGGAAGGTCAGGTGACCTCACATCCACTCTGTGAAAGGACAAGTCAGAAGTCTTGGTTACCAAGACAACAGAGAACACAGACAAAGACTTTTTTTGGAAAAAAAAACAGAAACTGTAGGGTAACACCTGAAGAACAATGGGTTTTATCCTCCCAGACACTTAGGTTGTAAACAAGGGGGTCACTGATTCTGAAGATGTAAAGTACCAAGCAGCTGTTAACACCCGAAAACATTGGAAAGCCAAAGTGGCTCTGTGAAACCAGACTTCTGGACTCTGCACATTGGAACAGGTCAATAAGCTATTGACTTCTGAATCCAGATAAATTTAATGGATTTTCTGGAGGCAGACAGGCTGTAAGAGAAGAAACCAGCAGTGGCAGCCTCAAGAGCGAGAGAGAGAGAGGAGACACCTGCTCTTGGAAGCCTGATACAATAAAAGGCTGCGAAGACTTGAATATGTTTTGAAAGTTGAACCTTGGGGACAAATAGAAGACCAGCAGGATCACCAGGCAACATTTATTCATGGACATCCGGGTCAAAAGTGCTCAAAAAAGTGAGCAAAGAGGACATTGACTTTGAGAAAGGTCTGGGAGATCCAACCCATTGCTTCTGGTAGATCCAACCTATTGCTACAGGGAGGAGTTTGGGGCTTTAAATTGCAAAGGATTTTGCCATCAAAAAGGATTGTGTAAAGTACAAGTGAGTTGTGAGTTTTCAAGTGTTTTAATAAGTAAAGAAGATACCTTTCTTTGTAATCTGGGGTATCAGCAACTTACAAAGTACTATTCAGTTAATGGGGATTTCTTTTAGGATAGTTGTCATAACAAAAGTCTTAAAATGTGAAATCTTGTGTAATTCTTTAAATTGGTCTGTGGGTTAATATCTCGTATTTTTAATGTTAACAATCTCACTGAGCTCATAATAAATTGGGGACTCGGACCAGCAACACAAATTCAGAGGCTGTAAAACAGGTAGATTGGAATTTGTGAGAATTTAAATGAACAAGATTTCACAATTACTTTTGCTGTACTCAAAAGGAGAAGTCAGCCTATCTACTTTTAATGCTCTAGTCTTTGTGTAGAAAGATTTGACTCTCAATGATTAACACAGTTAACAGTGATGCATTAATGGCTGTAGCAGAGCAAGTGGGGGGGTTAGTTTAAAATCAAAAGCCAAAAAAGACAGAAATTGTTGAAGTGTTGGCTCAGCATTTTAACCTTGAGAAAGATCCTGGGAGCTCTCAGATTGAGTTAGCTAGAATTCAGCTACAAATGACGCAACTGGAAAAAGAAGAAAGGGAAAAAGACAATTTCAAATTGCACTGGGAAAGTTTGAATTCACAGAGAAAGAAAAAGGAAGAGAGTTACAAAGAGAAAGACAAGCCTGGAAATTTGCCCTGGACAGAGAAAAGCTTAGATTACATGAACAGGTAGTGACAGGAAGGTTTGAGGATGAATCTAATTTAACTCCTGCCTTTGAGTTGCCAAGGAATATTCGCTTAGCACCTAAATTCAGTGAGGAAGGAGTTGAAATGTACTCTGTGTCCTTTGAAAAAATTGCTACAAAGTTGCAATGGCCGAAGGAAAGTTGGACAATTTTATTGAAAAGACTATTAGTAGGAAAACCTTTAGTGGTATATTCAACACTTTTGGAGGAACAGTCAAGTGATTATGAAGAGGTTAAAACAGTAGTTTTCAATGCTTATGAGTTGGTAGCAGAGGCTTACAGGCAAAAATTCAGGAATTTAAAAAAAACAGGGTCAGAAATTTATGGAATTTGCTAAAGAGAAGGAAATGATATTTGATCATTGGTATTGGTCCATGAAGATTGAACAAGCCTTAGGGAAGTAATCCTATTGGAGGAATTTAAAAGTAGTATTCTTTTAAGAATAAGGTCCCATCTGGAAGAACAAAAGTTGGGAAAATAAGGAATGCCACAGAACTGGCAGATAATTGCAAATTCACCCACAAAAGCAGTAGTTACAGGCCTTAGTGTGGTAATTTTCAAAGGAGTTAGAAAAATAGGAGGGTGGATATTGAGAAGAGATTCAGGCTTTGGCGATGTTGGACAAGGAACAGAAGTGTTCTCCCTTGTGTGCTAATTTATTAAGTCAGGTCCCTGATGCTCAGTGTTTGGTTTCCCCATACTTGTCAGATGAGGCAGGTAAGCCGATTGTGTTGCTTAGAGATACAGGGGCAATTCAGTCATTAAATGATAGCAAAGGATATAGATTTTCCCCCATACAGTGCTATGAATGCAAAAGTCATGCTGCGGGGCATTGAGGTGGTGGTTGGGGGGGTGGGGGGGGGAGTGGTTCCATTGCATAAGGTTAACTTACAATGTGATTTAGTCACTGGCCCAGTAACAGTGGGAATCATCCTACATTTACATATTGAAGGGGTGGTTTTGTTATGAGGGAATGACTTAGCTGGGTATAAGGTGTTGGCATCTCCAGTAATTTCGGAAAAGCCAGTTGATGTTGCTGAGACTGAAGTTTTGCAGGTGGAATTTCCTGGAATATTCCCAGATTGTGTAGTGAAAAGATCCTAGGTTCATAAGATCAAGCAAGATGAGAAGGATTCAGTGGTTGTGGAGGACAATTCCGGTGTTCGGTTGCTGAATTATTTTTTCAAGGATTAGGATGGGGATGTTGGTGGAAAAGGCTCCAAGGCTAGCAATGGTAAATTCTTTAGCAGATCATCTTTGATTGAAGCCCAACAGACAGACCCTGACTTAAGAAGTTTGTTTTAAACAGCGTGTTCTGAGGCAGAAGCTGAAAAGATCCCCAAGTGCTATGATATTAAGAATAACATTCTGATGAGAAAGTGGAGATCTCCCCTGAGGCCCGCTGATGAGGATTGGGCTATCGTTCATTGGTTGTTGTTTCCCTGGGGTACCATAGTGAAATTTTGAGAATTGCCCATGAGATCTTGGTGACAGGTCATGTGGGTGTTGGAAAGACTCAGGCCAGGATAAGATTGCATTTTTATTGGCCAGACTTGCAAAAGGATCTGGTTGAATTTTGCAAAACTTGTCATACATGTCAGGTAGTTGGGAAGCCACAGCCTTCAATTAAGCCAACTCCATTAATACCAATAACTGCTTTTGATGAACCGTTTCGTAGTGTTCTTGTGGATTGTGTCAGACCCTTACCCACAACGAAGTCAGGTCACAAGTTTCTCCTAACTATCATGGAATTGTCCACTAGGTTTCCAGAGGCAATATCTTTGAGAAAGATCACAGCAAAAGTTCTGATTGAGGAGTTAATTCAGTTTTTCACTAAATATGGATTGCCAAAAGAAATTCAGGGCTGGATTTTACTTCCCCCCCCCCCGATGTCAGGACTCATGGCGGGAGAGGCCCGTCATGCTGCCGGACACTGGGAAGGCCCGGCCCCATATTGCCAGCGGTGGCAAGGCCTTGTGGTGGCACCACCCACCCCGCAGCTCGGCAACGGGAGCCAAATTTACATATTGAAAAAATACAAATGGAGGAATTAATGACTTACCCTCTCCTATCGTCCATACCACTCCGATATTGTTGCCAGTGGCCGGCACTACCACGCCTTTGGATCTCCATCCCGAGATCCGAGGTGTAACACTGGTGGGGTGGTGGTGCAGGTACGTATTTCAGTGCGGGAGGTGGGGGAGCGGGGTCAAACGCTTCCGATTGGTGTAGGGGATGGTGGGAAGGAATAAAGATTAAAGTTTGTGAACCTTGGAGGTGGAAGGTTTTGAGGTGGGGGGAAGAGGACAAAGAATTAAATGTATAATTGTTGGGGGGGGAGGTGCGTGGGAGAGGATCTAGATTAATAAATTTTATTTTTTACAACACATTTCCCTTTAAAAATTTAAATAACAATGCAGGGCTCAAAGCCCTTTAAAATGGCATCGCCGCCTGCGCAGTGGTGCCTGACGCCGTTGCCAGGGACAGATGGTCACCTGCCCCCTCCACATCATCGGTGGGGAGTGGGGGGCAGTCCACCCCAGCCATTTAAATGAGCCACCGTGGTGAATATCACGTTGGCTTTGTGACATCTAATCGGCGCAGGTGGACTGCCATTTCAAGCTTGTAAAATCCAGCCCTCAGTCAGCCCAGGGGTCAAATTTCATGTTAGGAATATTTCAAGCGGTCATGAGTAATTTGGGAGTGAAACAGCTCAAATCATCCGCTTATCATCCACAGTCACAAGGTGTTTTGAAAGGTATTACCAAACCCTAAAAAATATGATTGTTTTGAGTATTCTTATGATTGAGATAAGGGGATATAATTTTTATTATTTGCCACACCAAATGAGTCCACTGATTTCAGTCCATTTGAAATGATCTATGGGCATTTTGAAAAATTCTTTACATGGGATGTGGACACTGCTGGCAAGGCCAGCATTTGTTATTCATTCTTAATTGCCCCTTGAGAAGGTGCTGGTGAGCTGCTTTCTTGAACTGTTGCAGCCCATCTGGTGTGGGTACGCCTATACTGCTGTTAGGGAAGGAGTTCAAGGATTTTGACCCAGCGACAGTGAAGGAATGGCGATACAGTTCCAAGACAGGATGGTGTGTGGCTTGGAGGGGAACTTGCAGATAGTGGGATTCCCATGCATCTGATGCTCTTGTCCTTCTAAGGTGGTAGAGTCGCAGCTTTGGAAGGTGCTGTTGAAGGAACCTTGGTGAGTTGCTAAATGCATCTTGTATATAGTACACGCTGCTGCCACTGTGCATCGGTGGTGGAGGAAGTGAATGTTGAATGTGGTGGATAGAGTGCCAATCAAGTGGGCTGCTTGGTCCTGGATGGTATCAAGCTTCTTGAGTGTTGTTGGAGTGCACTCATCTAGGGAAATGGAAAGTATTCCAACACACTCCTGACTTGTGCCTTGTAGATGGTGGACAGGCATTGGGGAGACAGGAGGTGAGTTACTCGCCGCAGAATTCCCAGCTTCTGACCTGCTCTTGTAGCCATGGTATTTATATGGCTAATCCAGTTCAGTTTCTGGTCAATGGTAACCCCCAGGATGTTGATAGTGGGGGATTCAACAATGGTAATGCCATTGAATGTCAAGGGGCGATGGTTGGATTTTCTCTTGTTTGAGATGGCCATTGCCTGGCACTTGTGTGGTGTCTATGTAACTTGTCACTTATCAGCCCAAACCTGAATGTTGTCCATGTCTTGCTGCATATGGACATGGACTGCTTCAGTATCTGAGGAGTAGAGAATGGTGCTGGACATTGTACAATCAATGGATTGCCACCTGGGGGATTGGCAGTGGCTCATTGGTGATGACAGCAATTATATTCCCACCACTGCCATTCCATCAGCGCACCTGCTGTTGCCTGTCAGCAAACCAAACCAGACTACTGCCGCTCAGAGCGAAGTGGCGCAAGCTAAAGCCAGGCTTTCTAGATCCCTCAAGGTCATACTGCAAGGCCACCTGCAGTCTCCTCAATTGAAGGTCAGCAGCCTTTCACCAGCCACTGGGGAAGCACCTCGTAGGAGCACCAAGAGAGGCAAAGGTACATGGATGATTATTTTATTTATCAATTTTGATCAGAATGTGGATTTCTTTGGTCAGCTTTTATTTTTCCAGTGTGGGAAAGAGAACAATATGATGGTCAATGGCAGAAGAAAGGTAAAGCGTGTGGATTGCGGTTGAATGGCAAGTGTGGTTGAGGTTACTGGTATTCATGAATCATTTGATCACGCGGAGCATGAGCAGAAAGGGGCTGTCTACATTGTATCCTTCCTTCCCCTTCATGTTCCTTCACTTCTTCCTCTTCCACTTACGTAAGGAAAAAAGAACTAGGAGCAAGATTAAAAGCAAAATACTGCGGATGCTGGAAATCTGAAACAAAAACAAGAAATGCTGGAATCACTCAGCAGGTCTGGCAGCATCTGTGGTAAGAGAAGCAAGAGAAGCTTCTCTTTCCACAGATGCTGCCAGACCTGCTGAGTGATTCCAGCATTTCTTGTTTTTGTAGGAGCAAGATTAGGCCATTTAGCCCTTCAAGCCTGCTCCGCCACTCAACAAGATCATGGCTGATCTTCTACCTCAACTCCACCTTCCTGCACTATCCCCATGTCAACCTCTGTCTTGAATATATTCAGCAACTGAACATCCACAGCTCTCTGTGGCAGAGAATTCCAAATATTCATAACCTTTTAAGTGAAGAAATTTCTCCTCATTTCAGGCCTAAATGGCCAACCCCTTATTTTGAGACTGTGACCTTGTGTTCTAGATTCACCAGCCATTTTTTCAGCATCTACCCTGTCAAGCCCCTTAATAATTTTTTATGTTTCAATTAAATGACCTCTCATTCTTCTAAACTCCAGGAAATATAGGCCTGGTCTACTCAATCTCTCCACATAGGACAATCCCCTCATCCTAGGAACCAGTCTAGTGAACCTTTCTTGGTCTCCCTCTAGGGCAAGTATGTCCTTCCTGAGCTAAGGAGACCAAATTGCACACAGTACTCCAGGTGTATTTTCACCAATGCCCTGTATAATTGTAGGAAGACTTCTTTACTCTTATACCCCAACACCTTTGTAACAAAAGATGACATACTATTTGCCTTCCTAATTGCTTGCTGTACCTGCATGTTAACTTTCTGTGATTCATGTGCAAGGACTCCCAGGTCCCTCTGAATGCAACGTTGCCTAGCCTCTTGTCATCCAAAAAATATTCCGTTTTTTTCAATTTTTCCTACAAAGTGGATATGACTCTATTCCATCTGCCATGTTGTTGCCACTCACCCAACCAGTCTATATCCGTCTCTAGCCTCCTTGCATCCTCCTCACTGCTTACTTTCCGACCTAACTTTGTGTATCGTCTACAAACTTGGATACGCTACACTCAGTCTCCTCATCAAAGTCATTAATATCGATTGTAATATAGATTTTGTCTCTTCCACTTCCACCTCCTCCACTTCTTTGTGCTCTTGCTCCTCAGCTTCTTGCCTGATGGGTGGTGGCATGGGCTGAACCGTCATAATGACAAGGTGCAGCATGCAGCATATGGCCATAAATCTTGAGACCCACTCAGCTGAGTAATACAGGGCTCCTCCAGAACACCTCAAGCAGCGGAAGCATTGCTTGAGGACGCCAATGGTGTGCTTTATAACATTTCTTGTGGCAGCATGGCTCTCATTGTAGACTTGCTCTACATGTGGGTTTGGTTTCCAGACCAGAGTCATGAGCCAAGTCGTAAGTGAATGACCAGTGGCCACTGTTTGATTTACCATGGTAGTTGAACTACAGCTGGCACAGAGGACTGCGGCAGAATGAGCAGATCGTAACTACCATCAGGATATCGGACATTGCCGTGCATGATGTGCTGTGTGTGGTTACACACTAGCCGCACATTGAGGGAGTGGCAGAGATGCACACCGATGGATGTCATTATCTGCCTACTCTGTATGCTGCCAGTGGTTAGAAGTACGTGCAAAGTGCTTTACAAATATGGCTTCTCGCGCATTTCACATTGGAAGAATACATGTGCATCATGGATGCCATTTTGGAACTTTAAGAGGCCTCGCAGTCCCTAAAGAACAGGCTCCTGCAAAGCCTAATTTATCCATCTGTGTCTTCAGAAAAGTTAGGAGGAGAAAGAAGTGAGAATTGAAAAAGAAAGTGAATGCTAATAATGATGGTGAATAGCAGTGACACATTTAAGTCTCAGTGCGGCTCAGTGGTATGAGTCTTGCTTCTGAATTAAAAGGTATTGGCTTCAAGTCTCACTCCAAGACAGAGCTGTAATCTAGTTTGACATTTCATTGCAGTACAGAGGGAGCACTAGACTGTGAGCTGTTTTGTACTGATGGCTGTCTTGTCTGTTCCCATTGCATTATTTGAAGAGGAGCAGTGGAGTTCTTCCTGTGCCCTGGTCAACATTTATCTCCCACCGAGCAGATTAGTTAATCTTGTAATAAAACATTCCTTGTTCCAGTCCTACTCAGACCCCCTCCCCCAACTCTTTTCCCGGTACATTGATGACTGTATTGGTGTTGTTTCCTGCTCCCGCCCGGAACTAGAATACTTTATTAACTTTGCTTCTAATTTCCACCCTTCTCTCACCTTCACATGGTCCATCTCCGACACTTCCCTTCCCTTCCTTGATTTCTCTGTTTCCATCTCTGGGGATAGGCTGTCTACTAATATTCATTATAAGCCCACCGACTCCCACAGCTACCTCGACTACACTTCTTCACACCCTGCCTCCTGTAAGGACTCCATTCCATTCTCCCAGTTTCTCCATGTCCAATGCATCTGCTCTGATGATGCAACCTTCCATGACAGTGCTTCCGATATGTCTTCCTTTTTCCTCAACCGAGGATTCCCCCCACTGTGGTTGACAGGGCCCTCAACCGTGTGCAGCCCATTTCCTGCACCTCGACCCTCACCCCTTCCCCTCCCTCCCAGAACTGCGACAGGGTTCCCCTTGTCCTCACTTTCCACCCCACCAGACTCCAGATCCAAAGGATCATCTTCCGCCACTTCTGCCACATCCAGCATGATATCACTGCCAAACGCATCCTCCCCTCCCTTCCCCTGTCAACATTCCAAAGGGATCATTCCCTCTGCGACACCCTCGTCCACTCCTCCATTACCCCCACCACCTCGTCCCCTTCCCACGGCACCTTCCCCTGCAATCGCACTATCCAAGGCCCCAAACACTCCTTTCAAGTGAAGCAGCGATTTACTTGTACTTCTTTCAATTTAGTAAACTGTATTCGCTGCTCACAATGTGGTCTCCCCTACATTGGGGAGACCAAACGTAGATTGGGTGACCACTTTGCGGAACACCTCCGCTCAGTCCGTAAGCAGGACCCCGAGCTTCCAGTTGCTGGCCATTTCAACACACCCCACTGTGCTCATGCTCACATCTCTGTCCTGGGATTGCTGCAGTGTTCCAGTGAACATCAACGCAAGCTGAAGGAACAGTATCTCATTTACCGATTAGGCACACTACAGCCTGCCGGACTGAACATTGAGTTCAATAATTTCAGAGCATGATGGGTCCCCTTTTTCATGCTTAGTTATTTTTTCTTTTTTTCTTTTTCTATTTTTATTTGGGTATTTTATTTTAGGTTTTTCAGTTTGTTTAATTTGTTTCCACTGTGCTTACCCACTGTTTTGGTTTTCTTAATGTGTTATTTTATGTTTGTGCTTGGAGTGCTCTGTGCTTTACAGTCATTCACACCCTATCAGTGCTAACACTTTGTCTTTCAGCACACCATTAACATACCGTTCGCCTTTGTTCCATGACCTTCTGATTAGTTATTCTCTGTGACCTTGTCCTATCAACACCTTCACCTTTGTTATCTCTTGCCCCACCCCCAGTTTACTTGCTTAAAACCTTTTACATTTCTAATATTTGCCAGCTCTGAAGAAGGGTCACTGACCTGAAATGTTAACTCTGCTTCTCTCTGCACAGATGCTGCCAGACCTGCTGCGTATTTCCAGCATTTCTTGTTTTTATTTCAGATTTCCAGCATCTGCAGTATTTTGCTTTTAATTAATTGTGTATCTCACTGCTGTTTGAGTGACCTTGTTGTGCATGAATTGGTTGTCATTTTCACTTACATAACAAAAGTGATTGTACTTGAAAAATATTAATTGGCTGTGAAGCACTTTGCTACCCCCAAGTATGTAAAAAGGCAGTATAGAAATAAAAGTTTAAGTTTTTCATTCTATTCTGGAGAATATTTCATTCATCTCTACGATATTGTTCACATTTCTGGAATAAACCCAGTAATGCAATATGACCAGTGCAGTAGCCTCCATTAATAATAGGACCATTGGAAATACTATAAAAGCAATAGTTTACAGCAGTTACAAAAATATTAAAACAGGGCATGAATTTTCTTTTAGTAATTCCTGAAGTATTTTAAATCCAAAGACTTTCCACAGAACTAACAGAATACCAAAACACCTGTGAAGCACTCTTTCACAACTCAGTGAGGTGCGGGTGAGTCATTGCAGAGTCATGAAGGAATTATCGTCATGAATAGGTAAGAAGGATTTTTTTTGTCAATGCCCAATATTGTTGTTGCTGTAAACCAACATCAAACATTGAAAATAACTGTCAGCAGCTGCAACCGGTATTTACATTGCTTTAAAAAAATTGTTTCTATTTTGATGCAAGCATGTTCAGTTATTTTCTCACCTTTTGTTCTTTCCATGCCATGTTCCTATGCGTGAGATAGTGAGCAGGCGATATATGCCTCATGCATTCACCCACACAATGTTTGACCCAGCTGCTGTGTAGTATGTGAGAGTAGTGCAGCTCGAATCACCCTCTTACATCGTCACATATTATTTTTCAACCACCAAAGTAGCTGTGATTAGAAACTCTCAGACGGGGAATTAAGGATGTTGTCCAACATCGTACCAGTGTGACCAGGGTATTAGTACAGTGCCATCATGCTCCCTTCAGGGTGCCTCTAGGGAACATTTTCCACTGAAAGAAAGTATCCTACTTATCACCCAATGTGGCCAGAATTCTGATTGCCAGTACAATATTGCCATGATTGACAGGCTGAACTTTGAGAAGCACAGGATAAAAATCAATCTCAATCAATTAAATTTGTATATGTTCCAGGTTTAAGTTCTAAGAATGTTTTTCATGGAGCTGAGTATTGACCTTAGTAGAATTATTATGGAAAATACAGCTCAGAAATCAACAATAACTAACAGTGAAACAGAAACGGGTTCACATTCTAAAACTGCAACTGAAACATAGGAAAGACAATTTTGCAAATTCCTCCATACTGGATTTATGATGTTGTAAGATAAAAACACAATAAATGGATTAATGTATAAAAGCTATTTTAAAAATACTATAACAAACCTTTGCCGTCGAAGGTCAGAGGTCTCGGATTGAGAAGCTTCCTCTATAAGAGGAGTTATTATTTTTTCTGCTATATCTGTCAGAACAGAGAAAGTTGGCTCCACAATAAAATCAATAAAACCTGTTTGAAACAAAAGTTCACTATTATGAACAGCTCGCAGCTAGATAAAACAGATTTCCTCAAATATAAATTGAGATTTAAACAGTTTTGTGTGCTTTTGAATGCCATGGGGCGGCACAGTGGTGCAGTGATTAGCACCGCAGCCTCACAGCTCCAGCGACCCGGGTTCAATTCTGGGTACTGCCTGTGTGGAGTTTGCAAGTTCTCCCTGTGTCTGCGTGGGTTTCCTCCGGGTGCTCCAGTTTCTTCCCACATGCCAAAGACTTGCAGGTTGATAGCTAAATTGGCCAGTAGCAATTACCCCTAGTATAGGTAGGTGGTAGGGAAATATAGGGACAGGTGAGGATGTGGTAGGAATACGGGATTAGTGTAGGATTAGTATAAATGGGTGGTTAACAGTCGGCACAGACTCGGTGGGCCGAAGGGCCTGTTTCAGTGCTGTATCTCTAAACTAAACTAAACTAAGTTAGATCCTGCAGAACTATAGGACCTTTAGATTTCCTCTCATAATATGGAATATTCAAACATGTGGAAACTAAGCATTATTAAAATGGACTAAAGAAATTTGGAACATTTAATATGGAGGAATCTTGTAAATGTTAATGATTGCGATTTCACAGAATGGTATAATTGTTGCAATGAGATGATAAAATGTGTGCTCATGCATAATAGTATAAATGGTAATGACAGATTGAAGAGGACAGAATACAACTGCTTTCAGCTCTCCTGCTTATCAGTGATACTGAGGGCTTATTCTGATGCCATCCTGGATACTGCAAGAAAAATTACAGAAAATATATAATTTTCTTGCATATTAATTAAAATGGTGAATTTGAGATATTGTTTGATGTGGTGCTTTAGGAAATTTATTTACCCCTTGTCGTGAAAGGCTCATAAGTCATAAGCATCTTTATCACAAGACAGAGAAATTCTGCAACATGTTGACAGTAATATGATGTTCAGTGTGTTGCACAGATTTCGCTTAAACCTATTCAAGAACACAGCATATGCTGATAGTCATTCATTGATATTGATAACTAACTGATCTTAGACATTTGTTTTTCTCTGCTAACCTGGGGCAATTTTTCTGGACCCAGGGTTGAGAAACAGAGGGAGATTTATGTTCACTTAAATCTTGCATGGCTGATCTCCCAATGTTGACCTAATTACATATCTGTAACCCAGACTGGACCTGCCAGTGGGAGTTCACCATCAATGGGGTTTAGGAAATATAGCTCTTAAAGCTCTGTGACTGTTACTTAAAGGGGCTATGTATTCCTTTTTGGCCAATGAGAAAATTGCTAGCCAGAAAGTTTTACAACACATAAGTACCTCCCTTTCCATATACTGCAAGGGGTTAACCTCTGAGACTGCCCAAAGTACCCTTTGCACAGAAGAAATGTGCATTCAGCCCCATTAATAATGCTGTGACCAACATACAAGGACAAGGAAAGAAAATGAGGAAGAAGTTTAATATCCTCAAGAAGTCTATCAAGGTAAGAATAGGCAGTCTTTCCATATGCCAAAGAGACAGGCAAAGTATGGATTTCACAATCCATTATATCTAATCAAAGGCGTTGCGCATGTGGGAAATCAGAGGTGTCGGTGGAGGGAAGAGATGGAGGACGTTGTGGGGTGTGAAGGTCAGAGATATTGGGGGAGAGATTGGATGGATGAATCAGAAGGGGAGATCGGCGACGTTTGGGGAGAGATTGGAGATGTTGGGAGGAGATTGGAGACATCTGGGTGAGAATGGAGATGTTGGGGGGAGATTGGAGATGTTGGGGGAGATCAGAGGAGTCAGGACGGATCAGAGGCATCGGGGGGAGATCAGAGGCATAGGGGATAGGATTGGCGGTGTCGACAGGGAAATCAGATGGAGGTATCGGTGGGGAGATGGGGGGGGGGGGGGGTTGGTGCGGAGATTGGAGGTGCTGGGGGGGGGGGTGTGGATTGGAGATGTCAGGAGGGAGATTGGTGGTGTTGGCAGGGAGGTATGTCAGAGGTGTGCAAGGCAGATTGGACTGGTGGGTAGGTGGGAGATTGTGCCTTGGGGAGGGTGGTTGATCATGGGGAGGGTGGGTGTGCAAGCAGCTAAGCTGGATCCAGCAGGTAAGTGGAAATGCATTTGAAAGGTACTTACCTGCTGGATCCAGAAGTCCTCGCCTCCCTTTAGTGATCGGGTTTCCTAAAGCCCAGGAAACCTTGCTTATAAGCGCGAAATTTGAAATGGAGATTAAATCTGAGGCATGAACCTCAAAATAATATTTAAATGACCAAGCCACCGCCTGGGAATAGATTAATCAGTGCCTGCCATCCCGCCTCCATTAAAACTGGAGTTGTCGGCAGGTTGGGAAGAGGTTTGAGATTTTTATATCCCGCTCCCCCCCCCCTCCCATTTTTGGTGGTCAAAATTCCTATCATTGTTTCCAGTGGGCTTCCAGCAAAGGTAAAACAGCAGAGTGGAACCAGCTTTGAGGAAATTCCTGGCATATGGTCACCAAGGGGAAGCACATGGACAAAAATACACTTGCCCCATATACCAAGAACTTTTCAAATTGCTTTAAGTTACTGAAAAGCAGAACAAATAACAACATATATATATATATATACATAATACATATATATATACACCTCCTTTAACATAGTAAAATGTCCCAAGGTGCTTCACAGGAGTTTTGTCCAACAAAACTTGAAGCCAAGCCCCATAAGGAGATATTAGGGCAGATGACCAAAAGCTCGGCCAAAGTGGTAAGTTTTAAGGAGTGTCTTGAAGGACGAAAGAGAAGTAGAAAGGCAGAAGGGATTAGGGAGAAAATTCCAGAGTTTAGGGTCTCGGCAGCTGAAGGCACACTGCCAATGGTGGTGTGATTAAAATCAAAGATGTGCAAGAGGCCAGAATTAAAGGAGCACAGATAACTCAGAGGGTTGTGGAGGAGGTTACAGAGTCAGGGAGGGACGAGACATGAAGGGACTTGAAAACAAGGATGAGGATTTTAAAATCGATGCATTCCTTAACTGGAAGGCAACTAGTTTAGCGAGCACGGGGGAAGTGGGTAAACAGGCCTTGGTATGAGTTAGGATATGGGCAGCAGAACTTTGGATGATGTCAGATTTGCGGAGGGTAGAACATGGGAGACTGCTTTGGAATAGTCAAGTCTAGAGGTAACAACAGTATGGATGAGGGTTTCAGCAGCAGATTAGCTGAGGCAGAGGCGGAGTTGAGTGATGTAACAGAGGTAGAAATAGGCAGTCTTAGTGATGATGCAGATATGTGGTTAGAAGCTCGTCCAATATGACGCGAAGGTTGAAAACAGTCTGGTTTAGCCTCAGACAATTGCCGGGGAGAGGGATTGAGTTGGTGGCTAGTTAACAGAGTCTGTGGCTGGGACTGAAGACAATGGCTTCAGTCTTCCCAATATTTAATTGGAGGAAATTTCTGCTCATCCAATGCTGAATGTCGGACAAGCAGTCTGAAAGTTTAGAGAGAGTGGCTGGATCGAGAGAGGTGGTGGCGAGATAGAGCCAATGCCTCTGTGCAAACTGATGCTGTGATTTTGGATGCTGTCACCAAGGGGCAGCATATAGATGAGAAATAGAAAGAAGCAAGGATGGATCCTTGGGGTCACCAGAGGTGACAGTGCGGGAGCAGGAAGAGAAGGCATTGAAAGTGATTCTCTGGCTATGATTAGAAAGATAAGAATGAAACCAGGTGAGAGCAGTCACACCCAGCTGGATGGCAGTGGAGAAGCATTGGAGGAGGATGGTGTGGTCAACCGTGTCAAAGGCTGCAGACAGGTCGAGAAGGATGAAGAGGGAAAGTTTACCTTTTTCAGTCTCTTAGGGTGTCATTATTGACTTTGTTAAGAAGTATTTCAGTACTGTGGCAGGGGTGAAAACCTGAACATAAAGTTCCAGGAAAGATGGGCAAAGATTTACGAGGTGACAATACATTCAAGGACTTTGGAGAAGAAAGGAAGGTTTGAGATGAGGCATTAGTTTGCAAGGACAGAGTGGCCAATACTTTTATTTTTGCAGACAGGGCTGATGACAGCAGATTTGAAGGAGAGGGAGACAGTACCTGAGGAGAGTGAACCATTCATAATATCAGCTATCATGGGAGACAGGAAGGGAAGTTGGGTGGTCAGTAGTTTAGTGGAAATAGGGTCGAGGGGTCAGGAGGTGGGTCTCATGGACAAGCTGAGCTCAGAGTGCATGAGGGGATATAGGAGAGCAACTAGAGAATGATGTGAGTTCAGGGCTAAAGCAGGGGGGAAGTTTTAAAGGAAGTTCAGCCCGGTGTGCTGAGGAAGGGCAGGAAGCGGTAGAGGCAGCTGATTGGATGGTCTCAATCTTAGGTTCAACGAAGTTCATGAGCACATCTGACTTGTTGGAGGTGAGGGCAGAGAAAACAGGGGAGATGCATTTAAGAAGACGGTATGCAGTAGAGAAAAGATGTCGGGGTTATCTTTGCATTCCAGGATGATCCTGGAGAACGGAGTAATTTTCGCAGGTGAGAGGAGAGTCCAATAAAGTGAAAACTGTCTTTCAACAACATCATACACAAACACTGAGACATCATGCTTGTACAAACTTACCAATCTGAGACTGTGCCACCATTGTCGACTTTCGATCACAGAGTGGAGAAAATGGCAACCCTAGGTCTGCCTCACTATCACCCTGTATAGAAAATGTTACATTTTCACAATTAAAGACAACATTACATTATTAAAGAATAGTTATATTTTCTTCAATGAAGGATAGATAACGATAATGAATGTTGATCTGCATGTGTGTTTGGTGGGACAGAGCGGTGAGAGGGAAAGGCTCTCCATTATCCAGTCCTAGTGTCAAAGCCATGATGGCACCAACTTGATAAAAGTAGATAATAACATGCCTTCATTGTTAGGATAGGATATGTAATTATAGGATATTAAATAGCAATTAATTGAAAGTCTGTGCAGTCAATAGTTGTACAGGCACATTGCCAGGACACAATGAAGTTGTAATCTAAATCGAGATGATGATATCACTTTTTTCCCTCCCACTGCATTGACTGGGTGGGGGAGAATAACTCACATTTTTAGATGCTGTGCTTTCATATGGTTTTTGACTGGGTGATTAATAATACATGTAATACTCTGCCATTAAAACAGATCAGTCTGAGAAATGTTAGTTGTATTTTTCTGCAGTTGTAATTTTCAGTGGGAAAAGTTGATGCCAATATTAAGTGAGAAACACTGTCTACTTTTTTGTTAAAAATAGTGGAGAGGAAAATACAGCTTACAATTAGTTGGTGGGCCAGGATATGGAGATCAGATTTCTGATCATTAACTTTGTACGAATCACAACCTACTGGCTTATATCACTCAGAAATTGTCACTAAATCATCACACCACTTCCCTCCAATTATTCCCTCCATCTGGGTCATAAGGTACCAGCTAATGTGACAGGAAATGGTTATCCTTTGACATCTCTCTTGGAGACCTCAAACAATCATTGCATGTCCAATCACAAGGATTAATAGAAGCCATTAACACTAATATTTAAAAGAAATGGGAATTTAAAACTACAATTAAAATTTAATGTTTAATTTAATTTTAATTTCTTTTTAGATAAATGTTCAAGACCTATAAATAGTCATCTGTGCTGATTTTAATTATTAATCCTGAAGTAATTAATAATGCATTTAGAAAATGTGTGCTATTCAAATTAATGTCTGGTATTCAGGGTGGTGTTAGGAAACAGAATTCCATCACCCATGGCCTTGTATCATAATTCCACAATGCTACGTCTCATGTCATGGATGTGCTGCTGCTTAGAACAGAAAATGATGATATGAACTAGACACATGGCAACATTCAGCTAAGTAATGTATACCTGTAGATGATACAATTAATTATTATTAAGTTGTTTCCTAAAAATGCAGAGTAAACTTAGCAGTAAACTAAATCATGGCTCACAATATTGGTAAATTACAGAGTGAAAGATATGGGGGTCGATTTTAAGCCAGGGTAGGCACAGGGTGATCACAGCACCTGCACAAGGTTCTTGGCAGAAGCTCAATGCATCTTGAGGGCAGGGGCTCATTTACATTTGATGGGTGAGCTACAAGCTTGATTAAAACATCCTGAGGGGTCTTGACAGGGTGGATGTGGAAAGGATGTTTCCTCTTGTGGGAGAATCTAGAACTCAGGGTCACTGTTTAAAAATAAGGGGTCACCAATTTAAGACAGAGATGAGGAAAAATGTTTTCTCTCAGAGGGTCATGAGTCTTTAGAATTCTCTTCCTCAAAAGGCAGTGGAAGCAGAGTCGTTGAATATTTTTAAGGCAGAGGTAGATAGATTCTTGATAAGCAAGTGGGTGAAAGGTTATCGGGGGTAGGTGGAAATATGGAATAATCAGTTCAGCCATGAACTTATTGAATGACAGAGCAGGTTTGAGGGGCTGAGTGGCCTAGTCCTTCTCCTAATTCGTATGCTCGTATGTTTGTAAGCATTGAACATGTTCTGACAGGCAGATCACCGAACATGATGAGCAAGAAATCTGGCGACTCACCAGAGAGCCGAGCCAGGAGCTTTACCTGTGGGCTGGGAGTAGTAGCATATGTGGGGGTTTCTGGATGGATTGGTAGCATGTATCAAGATTTATGAGGGCAATGAATGCCCAGTGGTACTGTAAAATTGTATTGGGGTCCTATGTATGTGATCGTACCCTGATTAGCATATTAGAATTGCAGGTGGCTTGGCTGCCTGTGCAAAGTCCCTAGGGAAAAAGGCAGGAATAAGGCAGTAATTATATCTCCACAATTTTCGAGGCACTAACACCCTGTTCCCATGGGGCAGAGGGAGTTAAAAATCTATCTCATGGCACTACAGCGGTCCTGTGCACTAGGAGACCAGTTGCTTACAAGAATCTATCAACCTCTGCCTTAAAAATATTCAAAGACTCTGCTTCCACTGCCTTTTGAGGAAGAGAATTCCAAAGACTCACGACCCTCTGAGAGAAAACATTTCTCCTCATCTCTGTCTTAAATTGGTGACCCCTTATTTTTAAACAGTGACCCCGAGTTCTAGATTCTCCCACAAGCGGAAACATCCTTTCCACATCCACCCTGTCAAGACCCCTCAGGATCTTATATGTTTCAATTGAGCTTGTAGCTCACCCATCAAATGTAAATGAGCCCCTGTTCTCAAGACGCTTTGGGCCTCTGCCGAGAATCTTATGCAGGTGGTGTGATCGCCCAGTGCCTGCCCTGGCTTGAAATCGACCCCCATGTCTTTCACTCTGTCATTTACCAATATTGTGAACCATGATTTAGTTTAATACTAACCCTACTGTGTATTTTTAGGATAGAGGGAGTGCTGAACTGAGAGAACAAACCTTGTCTAATTTCTTCCTGAGCTAATACACTTTTGAATTTATGAGTGCAGGCAGAGGCACCTATTCTGTGAACCAGCCTTGTTCGATCCCAGGTTTGAATCAATAACATTTAAATAAATGCCTAACACTATTCAATATTATTCTGCTGGGTTTGCTCTATTTTCCTCTCAGGTACTTGTTTAAAATGAAAGGGCATCTCCATTGGTGAAGGACCTCTAATTTTGCCTTTGTGTGTTATTTGCAATATTTACAGTAAATCTTAGCAGAGTGTTTTTGAAATTTTCATTATTTCATTTCCTAAAAAATTTTTGGGAGTCAACTGTTTCTTTTATTCCTTTCATTAAGATTGATGTTAGTGTTTCAAGCACAGTATTTCTTGCTTCCATCACAAAAAGGGGGGAGTCAGGGGGAGGTCTGCAGCCTTCAGGCCATGGGGTCAATTTTCACCTTCAGTGTTCGTGCTGCAGAGCTTAGTAAGCTCATATAGGGGATTGGGTGTGGCCCCCTTCCCCATGACTTTCCACAAGGGAAAGAGGAATTTTGTCTGTAACTCCAAAAATTTAAATTGCATATCTACCTGTGAGTGACTGATGAAAACTGTCCCAGATTGTCCAGGTCAGCTGAGTAGAATTCTTGCAATCTGTGGCAAAGAAACCCACAGCTAATTCTGCACACAGGGGCTGAATTTAATGAGCACTCTGCCGGGACCAGTGGCGGGCCCGGAAAAGGGCGACGCTCCCATCCATCACATGAGCAGCTGACCCACCACAATTACGCAGTGGGCAGCCATTTTGCATAGAAGAGGCATGTGGCAGGGACAGGAGGCGAGTCGGTGATTACGGCATCAGATGGCTCCGGAGCCTGCCAGCCCTGCCTTAGAGTCCTGGCAATGTTCAGTGTACTGCTGAAAACAGACCTGAGCTCAGTAATGGAACCCCTAAACCCGCCCCCCACCCCCCACCACCACCACCGAGGAGGACAGCAAAGGACACCCGAGGCAAGACACAAGGTGGCCCAATGGTTCAGTGATGCCTCCCTGCAGATTCTCCTTCAGGCTGCAAGGGAAAGGAGGGAGGTTCTCTTCCCCAGTGATGGCAAGACAGGGGTCCTCCTGCCTGAGCAAGCAAGTCTGAGATAGTAGAGGAGGTCAGCAGCCGTGGGGTCACCCCGCGGAATTGGGTGTAGTGTTGAAAGAGGATCAACAGCCTCCTGGTGAGCGCTCCATAACTGTCCTTTTTGAAGAGTGCATGTGACTATGTGGGAGGGTAGCACTACAACGGCAATGGGCAGAGGGGCTAAGGTTTCATCTCATTCTGACAGATGCATGGCTGCATCTCGGCCACAGGACACCTTCCTTCATAGCTCACCCCCATTAACTCCCATGACAGCGCACGTCAGCATGAGATATATCAGATCCCCAGCAGCGAACAAGGGGCTGACAGTAGTAGAATTGTCATGTTGATCTCTCTGCTAATTTCTACGATCTCCATCCTTCCTCTTGCAGGGCCCACAACAAGAGGGAGATGACCCAGATTGGCAGAGGAGTTCCAGACCTGCATCCTCTCACCACCAGCGAGGAAGAGGTCTTGGAGCTGGCGGGCACCCAGGGTGGCCGGTGCAATTTCGGACAGAGAAACTGGTGTCCCTGTGCGGGACTGTGAGGAGTGGCTCCTTTCAGCATACTAATTAATGTTGGAGACTCACATCACACACGGTTCGCATGATGCGATCTGCACAGCCTAACCCACACACGTTTGTGTTCTCTCATGCAGGTCAGCGTGTGCAGGAGATTGCTGCCACAGGGGGACAGTTGTCCACCTCTGAGGAGGAGGACCACTCAGAGGATGCACCGTCCCATGACTCTGCTGTACTTTCCTTGGTGGGTACCTGCTCGGCTTTAGAATCAGGGTCACAAGCTGGTGACAGCACCACACACATGTCTGAGCAGCTGGCTGAGGGTGAGACAGCTGAGGCTTCTGACAGTCAGAATACTATGGGTGTCCAGGCCCATGCTGAGCCCCAGAAGGATGATGAGTATCTGGTGTTGACAGCATAGGGTATGCTGGAGTTGCAGAGAGAGGTAAGACAACATATGACAGAGATGCCAGAGGCCATGCGCAGCCATGAGCGGATGATGGAGGAACCCATCCATGCCATGACTACTGCCATGTTTCAGGCATACGAGCACATGACTTCCTCTATCGAGGAGTTGGCGACCCTTATGGAGAGCCAGACGACAGATGCGCACAGACCTGCACACCATTGCCTTGGCCATGAGCTCAATACAGCAATAGCAGGGCAAGAGAAGGAACAGGAGCCTGGAGACTTCTGCTCCTGGTCCTTCTCTGGTGAGCAGGGAGGCTCAAGCAAGCCTTCAAAGGGAGGAGCAGAGGCTACCATCCACATCTGGGGGCTCCCCGCAGGGCACTCCAAGTGTGGACAATGGCTCCTCTGCCCCTCCACCATTGAGCCCAGCTCCAGCAGTTGCAATGCCTCAGGAGAGTCCCTGCACCCGTCCAGGATGCCCTCAGGCAGCCTGGGCCTTCCAGTCCTCAGGCAGCCAGAGGACACCCGTCAAAGTCATACCAGGCCAAGGGGCAGTCTGATCAGCAGCTTGCTTCCAGCCCAGCTGCTGCTGCCAGGATCACACCACATAGGAGCACCCGCAAACATATTAAGAAGAGCACGTAGCCACACTTTGGGTCTGACAGGTGTAGTGAATATGTTTCATAGTTATTAATTAAAAGCTCCTTTGTCCAAATCATTAGCTATCATTGTCTGAAAGCCATGTTCCATTATGTCTTAATTGTGGGCTACTGACTTCCCCCTTCCCCCGAGAGCAATGCCAATGTGACCACAATCCTCATTAACATACAAATGTGAGGAGAATTCTTGTTAACATATGGTCTCCCATGGGCACCAGCACACATTGCAGCCGTTCGCAAGACAGGGAAAACAAATGGAAAGGAGGCAATAGTGTTCATGCATGAAGATAAGTCTTTATCTGACTCTCTGTGAATGGAGATCAGGGTGGCTGGAACCGAGTCATTATGAGGTTGTCTCTTACCTCCTTTCCACGTTGCTCAACCCATCTGGCCTCCTGCGCAGGGTCTTCACCATCCATTGCTGCTTGCCCCACTCCCTCCTCTGTGTCCTCCTTGCCAGTGGATGTGTTACTCAGGCATTTCCTCATCATGTAAGGCCTCCCCACTTTACCCTGCTAGATTGTGCAGAGCACAGCAGACCATGATACACGAGATACTTGCTGGGGCATACTGCAAGGCTCCACCAGATAGATCGAAGCATTGGAATCTCATCTTCAGCAGCCCAATGGCCTGCTCGATGATCACTCATGTGGAGCCATGGCAACTGTCATACCTCTCCTATACAGCATTGCGAGGGTTCCTCACAGGCATCAGAAGCCATGGGTAGCCCTTGTCCCGAGAATCCATCCCTGAAGGCGAGTGAGGGGCCTGAAAAGCTGTGGCACGTAGAACTGTCGAAGTATGTAGACATCATGCTTCCTGGGAAGCGGGCACATGCCTGCAGGAAATGTTTTCGGTGATCGCAGATCAGTTGAAAGTTGATTGAATGGAAGCCCTTCCTGTTGCTGAATGCAGCTGGCTGGTGCAAAGCAACCTTAATGGCCACATGTGTGCCATCTATCACACCTTTCACCCAGGGAAACTCAGCTGTGGTCCCGAATCCAATGGCTGTCTTGGTCTGACTGTCAGAGTCGGTCTGGTAGCAAGCATAGTCAACATAATCGCTGGCCCTCTTGAACAGGGCATTGGTCACCTTTTTGATGCAACAGTGGCCTGCTGCCTGAGAGACCCCACATATGACCCCCGCGCACCGCCCCCCCCCCCCCAACCCCCATTGGATCCCTGGAAAGATACAGATGGGTAGAGGTTTAGTGCAACCGTGATCTGCAGGGTCACTGGCAAAGCGTGACCCCCAAATCCCATAGGTTGCAAGTCGTCCTGCAGTAGGGCAAATACATCAGTGATGGCCGTCCTGGAGAGCCGTAGTCTTTGCTGACAATGCTACTGAGACATTTGGAGGTAGTTGATCCGAGTCCAGTACACTCTATGGCAATGTTCGGCCCTTCTTGGCAAGTCTAGTTGCTTTTGCTCTCATCGTGGAACTTCATGGATAGGCCCAGCAGCATCTTGGCCCTCTCCCTGTCAGAGGTGCCTCACCTCGCCACAGAGTTTCATAAATACAGTGTGTATGAGACCCATGCCAGGTGACCTGTGGGCCTGCAGAGCGCTGTCGATGCAAAGATGACACTGCCTTGGCAACTTAGATTCTGACAATTCCCTCAGCAGGGTCGCTGACGGACCTCAGAGCCCAACCTTGGTGATGAACCTTCTGTTCCAGCAGTGTGAGCAACCAAACACATCACACAGCAGTTTGTCAATGCTTTACTGCCCTCCTCCCCAAATCCACACACCTTTGTAAAGCCCCGAAACCCCTGACCCACTTGCAGAGCCCCCGAGACCGAGGAGGCCCTTGCAGAGCCTCCAAGGACTCAGACCCCTTGCTGAGCCCGAGGCCCCAGACCCACTTGCAGAGCCCCTGAGATTGAGGATCCCCTTGCAGCGCTCCTGAGACCCAGGACCCCCTTTGCAGAGCCCCCAGGACCCTGGACCTCTGAGCAGAGCACACACCAACACAGTCTCACAATGGCCTCCAAACCTCCCTCTTTCTATATGCAGCAAAGCTCAAGGTCACCTCTCTGTCACGGCAATGTGACCTCTTGCCTCGGTACCACCAGGTTTGAATGATCGTGAATCCGAAGGCACTTGAGTGCCGCCCACCATTTACTGAATCAAGGACCAATCATTAAATCAGAATTAATTATATTTAAATGCATTTAAATCAGCATTTCAGCAATTTAAAACAGCTTTATGTCACATTGGGGTGGCAATGCCACTCTGGTACTTTCCTGCCACTGGCAAAATCTGAAATCTATGCCATGGATTTCCAGGTGGACGGTTCCGAGACGATTCTCCGTTTCCCCGACTCCAGCATACCCGCCTTCGATTGCCGCAGTAAATTCAGCCCCAGGTTGGCACTGCCTGCAGTTGACAAATCAATGTCGCCCTCAACTGTTTTATCTATGGTTCATTCTCTGCTGACAGTGCAATATCAAGTATCAAGCTACACATATATGGATCAAACAAGTGACTAATAACATTAGTCAACATGGCCAGGACTATCACCTTTTCTACTGAACAGCATTGACACATTTGACCAAATGTCATTGCACTTCTGCATTTCCCAAAATATTACCATGTGCCCAACCTGAAGGTTATTCTGGCAGTAAAGAGATCAGGGCGAGGTTTTAACTCATTTAAAACCTATCCACTTAGACAGAGTTAAAATCAGTCCCTTGCAAATTTGCATTTTGTTACGACTGAGGCGGGCGTCTCTCATGGCATTTCTTCACAGATGAAGATTTTGAGAAGGTTTTACTCATCGGTTGCAGGCCTGCTGGTGGTTAGTCAGGCCTATCTGTGACTGCCAGATTCTCCCACAGCGGGTACAAGTGGAGGTGTAGTCGCTTCTGGGGGCAATTGGATCTATCTTTCTCCTCCTTTTCTCTTTCATGCTGGTTCTTCGCTCAGTCTCAAAGGTATCTGTTGCCCTCCCAATGTAGTATCTCCAGGCATCATGATCTATGGCCTGTGCTTCCCACTGACGATGGTCGATGTGGCACACAGAGAGGAACTTCTTCAGGGAGTCCTTGAAACGTTTGCATGGGGCCCCTCTGTTCCTTTTACCAGTGGTTAGCTCTCCATACAACACGATCTTGGGCAGGTGACTGTCGTCCATCCAGGCAACGTGACCCACGCAACGCAGTCTGGCCTTGATGCTGGTGATGTTGGCTGTTTTCAGGACTTCGATGTTTGTGATGTGGTCCTGTCAGCAGATCTTGAGGATGCTGCGGAGGCAGCTCTGATGGAAGCACTCTAGAAGGTGTGCATGACGGCGGTATAGGACCCATGACTCGGCGCCATTCAGAAGGGTGGTGAGGACTATGGCTTTGTACACTTTGAGTTTGGTCTGTGCTCTGAGGCTGTGGTTGCTCCACACACATTTTTAGAGTCTGCCGAATATTCTGTTTGCTTTTGAGAGCCTATTGTCCACTTCCTTGTCTATGGTGGCATCAAATGAGATGACGCTCCCCAAAGAAGTAAATTGCTTGACGGCATTCATCTCAGTTCCCTCGATGACAATGCTTTGTGGTCTATATTCTTCTTGGGGTGCAGGCTAATGCAGGACTTCAGTTTTCTTTAAACTGATTTTTAGTCCGAAGAGTTGTGCCGCCTCGGAAAAATGTGTTGTTATACTTTGCAGGTCTGACTGGCTGTGGGCAAGAGAGCACAATCATCAGTGAAAATAAGTTCACAGATGAGTTTTTCTTGTGTCTTTGTGTGAGCCTGAAGAGGCCTGAGGTTGAAAAGGCCTCCATCAGTCCGGAAGCGTACGTAAACTCCTTCCTTAAGGTCTTCCATTGCCTGCTGCAGCATCATGCTGAAAAAGATGGTGAATTGGGTCAGGGCCAGCACACATCCCTGCTTCATGCCACTGGAGATTCGGAAGGGACTCGAGAGGTCGCTGTTTTGCTTGACTTGTCCGTACTGATTTTAATGAAACTGCTTCAGTATGGCCAGGAACCTGGGTGGGCATCCAAGTTTCTCAAGGATTTTCCAAAGCCCATCTCTGCTCACAGTCTCAAATGCCTTGGTGAGGTCTATGAAAGTGAAGTACAGGCCTTTGTTTTGCTCATGACATTTTCTTGTAATTGTCTGAGTGCAAATACCATGTCTGTGGTGCCTCTGTTTGCTCTGAAACCACACTGGCTCTCTGGGAGGTTTTCTTCCACAATGATAGGCACAAGCCTGTTCAGAAGTATTCTAGCCAGGATCTTCCCAGCAATAGAAAGGAGGGTGATCCCATGGTAGTTGCAGCAGTCTGATTTTTCTTCTTTATTTTTGTACAAGGTGATGATAACGGCATCACGAAGATCCCGTGGCATCACGAAGATCCCGTGGAATCTCGCCCTGTTCCCTGCAGGCCATGAAAACTCATAGAGCTTGGTGTATAGGGCAGGGCCACCATGTTTCAAGGCTTCAGCTGGAATTCCATCAGCTCCGGGAGCTTTGTTGTTCTTCATCTGGTTGATGGCGGTCACAGATTCCTACAGAGTTTGGCTCTCATCTAGTTCTTCTTTGACAGGTTGTTGTTGGATGTGATTGATGGCAGTATCATGCACTGTGCACTTGGTGCTGAGAGAGTTTCAAAGTGCTCTGACCAGCGATCCAGGACTGACTCCTTGGTGGTGTGCAGGGTCTTGCCATCGGCACTCCTCAAGGAGTTTTGGGTTTGATGTGCTGGTCCATATATCGGTTTTAGTGCTTCATAGAAACTTCTTATGTTGCCAGTATCAGTGTACAGTTGAATTTTTCCCACAAGTACGATCCACCAGTCATTTTGGAAATTCCTCAGTTTACACTGAAGGGAGCTGAATGCTTGACAGTAAGCTGTCTTTTTCTCTTGGCTGGCCGGCTGAGCCAGGTGAGCCTGATGAGCTGACCTTTTTATTTTTAGCAGATCTTGAATTTCCTTGTCATTTTCATCAAACCAATCCCTATTCTTCCTGGTGCTGGGTCTGATGACCTCGTTGGAAGTATTCAGTCCTGCAGCTTTGATGTGTTCCCAGAATTCTTCTGGAATGGAATCAGCTGTGAGATCAGGATGTTCCGGTCTAGTCTGTAAGGTTACTTGATCTCTGCAAGATGAGGTTTGCAGGTTGCTGATTCGAAATTTCTTTGATGGGTTGTCTCTAGGCCTGTTCTTGGGCTTAGGCTTGAAGTGGAAGTTCAGCTTTGAACGAATGAGTTGATGGTCTGTGTGACAGTCAGCACTGAGCATGATTCTAGTATGCAGGATGTCCTTTAGGTCACACTGGCACACAAAGATGTAATCTATCAGGTGCCAGTGTTTAGAGCGGGGATCCATCCATGTGGTCTTGAAGCGATCTTTATGTTGAAAGAAGGTGTTGGTTATGGAAGCTGTTTTACTGCACAGAGTTCCAAGAGTAAATGTCCGTTTTCATTACAGTTTCCAACTCCATGGTCTCTGAGCACTCCCCTCCATGCCAGGCTGTCATGGCCCACTCCGAGACATTGAAATCGCCAAGGATTACAATTTTTTCCTTGGGAGGGGCATTCTGGATTGGTTCATGGAGATCTGTGTAGAACTTATCTTTGTCAGCTGGGTTAGCCTTCAGGGTTGGAGTATAAAAACTGATGAAAGTTGCATGCTGCTGGTCTTGGAGGGGCAGGCACAGGGACATGATGCACTCAGAATGGCTGATTGGCAGTGTTGAAAGTTTAGTGGCGATAGTCTTCTTCACCATGAAGCTAACACCAAAGAGGCGTTGTTCACCTTGAGGTCTACCTGACCAATAGTGGGTGTAGCCAGCATTGTGTTCTGTTAGGCTGCCTTGCTCTGAGATATGGACCTCACTCAAGGCCACTATATCAATGTCTAGTCTGGCTAGATCGTGGGCTACCAGGGCTGAGTGTCGTTCCGGCGGCTGTTGTCACCAGAGCCGAGCATTGTTCTCACGTTCCAGCAGGTGAGTTTCAGAATTTTTCTCTTTTCCCACCTTTTGAAGTGAGGTTAGGAGTTCGTGTTTCCTTCTCTGTTGTAGTTTGACCGCATTCATAGATGCCTGTTGACCGCAGCAAACCAACTGACTGGTAGGGAGATGAGCATTTGTTCAGGCCACCTTTTCTAGTCCCCTCTCCAATTTTGGAGCAAGCAGTGCTGTCCTTCAAAAAGGCTGCTTGGTCGCTAAGGGTGCGACCGGGTGATGATGTCGTCTCTAGGTCGTCATCAAAACAAACAATATCCTGAGCCACCTGCATGCAGGATTGGAACTGCGGCTGCCAGTGCCACCTTGCACCTGCTGTTTTTGCCCCTTTCCCATCGCTACAGGACTTAACTTGTTGAATTACAGTTGGGGTGGGTTTCCTTCCTGCGTGTGGTGCTTTAAGGTGGAGTACAGTTTGTGCTGACAGACCCCACCCTTTAAGCCTGGAGCTCATCTATTATGGCTCTGTGAACTGGGGTGGCGACAGCGAGGTCTCCAAGCCATGGGTTTGGATTCAGAGTTTCCCTCTCCAAGATGGGTTGCCAACTAAGGCTTGAAGGGACCCTCCTTCCCTTGCTATTTTATCCATAGCTGGTATAGCGACAATCGTAGTCCACGCAATATGGTGTGGTACACCTTTGGTCCAGAACATGATGGTCACTTGAGCCTCTTGGAATCATTCTGCCCTGGCTCTTACCTTTATCAAGAAAGACATCCAATCAGGTGGTGTCATGCTCATCATTTCTCCCCTCACTACGTTTCACCCATTAGCTGAGACGGTGTGTCAGGGTGTGGCTCTTGGAGCCAGCAGTGAGAGCTGGGTGTAGATGAGGACCAGTGATTCCAGTCCATCCTACAAATTGGATGCAGCTGACTGAAAATACAAGGATACTACCTCTATCTGAACACCCCAATAATGCACTGTTAATTCAGCCCCACTATTCCACAGGTCACAGCATATTCGTAAAGTTTCCCACCTACTGGAAAAATAGCCAGATCAATCACTTTATTTATCCCCAGAATAAAGCACAAGCATGCCAAACCAGGTTTCTTTAAACAGCAACAAAATTAACTATTTATTAATAAACCAATTTTTAAATGATAATGAGATGAATCTACATGTGTGAAAAGACTTTATAACTCCTTAATCTTCCTAGCCCTCATGCATACATTCAATTACCAACGGTTACTTGGGAAAAATGGTTATATTGATGTTACAAGAGTCTCTTAGGAATAAATAAATAACTGGGTTGTAATGTTTGGTAGTATTTTCCTTTGGTGAGGTGTCCCAGAGTCGAATAGTCAGATGCTATTCGATGTGTCTCCAGGTGAAATTAATGAACAGTGTACGATAGGTAGGCGTTCAAGGTAGTTCGTCTGCAGTAGGCGTCACACAGATCTTTTAGCAACAGGTTGTAGCAACAGCGTTATTTAAATTTTAAAGTAGCAGTAGAAACTTTCTTGAGATTTCAGGAGCTTCCAAAAACACAAAGGTCAACAGGACTTACTCTTCGCAAAGGAGCCTTCTCCACAGAGCATAGCAATTACAGAACTCACTCTTCAGGCAGGAATCCTTAAATGAAGGCAACAGCAACTTGACACACCCAAAACAGAGGCTTCCTTTGTCCAAAGCAGTGTTTCTCCACAGAGGGTAGCAACCCCTCCTTTCTCTGGGCCTCTTTCTCTCTCTTCAGGCAGGTCAAAATCTCGCCACAAATGTAGCACTTTTTCCCTTGAAATGCAGAGCTTATTTTCAGAGAGAATAGGCCTTTATTCTCTGCTCTACCAGCAACTCACAGCTCCAGCCACTGCTCACAGTTCTTTCTCTGTCCTGTTTCACTGCAGAACTGCAACTAACAGTTTTATTTTCACAGGAATCATAAGACCATCGTAAAATCTTGCTGTTGCTTGGATACTAATTGCCCTGTACTCTTCAAACACCAAATGTCAACATTCAATGCACAGAAGGTCTTTATTTTCTCTTCAGTCCTAGAGGCATACAGACCCCCCCCCACCCGCCCCCCACCCCCCCAGTTTTTAATTTAAAAAAACTCTTATGACAGTTTCGATATTTTGATGGATGAAGTCCATGGAAGATTAAGCATGGCAAGGATTTAAATTGTATGCTGCATTTTGTTTGGGTGCCTTACTGAGGTATGACACAGATAAAATACAATGAACGAACTGTAAGGCAAGGGCTTGGCATGTGCAAGCATAAATATGGAATTGCTGGGTTGGCAACACTTTATGGCCTAGAATTTGGGGCATGATTGGCCAAAAGGACATTGAAGAAGAAGCTAGTGGGTAGGTGTGGTAGTGATAGCAAGATCTTTTTAACTTCTCCCTTGGAATGCCTCATTTAACATGCTGGATGGGATTTCAGCAAGAATCTTATTCCTGACTGGGTTTCTGCTGACAGGACGGAGAAACCCTGCTTTGGGTAGGGTTAGAAGGGTCAAAATCTCATGGAGGTCTCACAGTCTCAATATCAGTCAGAAAACAGATCAGAATTGTGAAGGACGAATGCTACAAAGCTACTCACAGTTGCAGAAATAGCTATTGAAACTCTCTACACTCTTTAGACACACAAGCTCCTCTCTTTTGCTAGTTTCCACTGATCCTGGCAACAGCTGCGCCTTCTAATTCTCCTTCTAACTTACCCCAAATACATTGTGAGAGTAATGGTAGGACACTCAGACCTGAAAGGTCACTGGCCCTCATTACAATATATGCAGTGAGCTGACCTGGAAATCAGTGTAGAGACCACAGGAAAGCCTAAAACTTGAGCCTTCCATTTTGGGCAGAAAACCTGCAGAAATGGGTTTCACCCCAGTTGGCTGCCCAAAATAAAAAGACTTGCCTTCATTATACATGGAAAGAGTGTGGAACCTTTGGGTCCAATACTCAAAATGTTCTATGAATAGAATACATAAAATAGAATAATACCGTTAATGAAAATATTGCTAATTAAATGATGTACAATGTTCACATGACAAGATATCGTTTTTAGAAAATAATACTTTTGCAATAACACACTTAAAAGGCTGCATTTTAAGAGCCTGTTGTTGCTCCCGGCGGCGAGTTCAAAAAATGTCAGCCCGCACATGCCGCTGTGATCTCGCGCACGGCGACTCATTTCAATAGCTGGAATGGCCCGCAGCCTCCCCCCCCCCCCACCCCACACACAATCACGTGGAGGGAGAAGGCTGTCCAATGCCAGCAATGGCATCAGCTGCCTGTGCACAGGCACTAGCATTTTTAAAGGGCAGCCAGCCCTGCTGAAATATTTAAAAGATTAAAGATACACCCCCCCACCCACCCCCACAAATCTTATCAAATAAAATTTTAACACCCCTTCCCACCCCCCAATGACAATCACATTAACTATTTTCCCTTTCCCCCCAAAACACCTTTCCCCCTGCAGACTGCACAAAGTTTAAAGTTCACTCCTTCTCACCATCCCCTACAATCCTTATGTTTATTTAACCCCATTTCCCCCTCTCCCCCTGCACTGGAAATCTTAACTCCTCCCCTCTCCCCACCAGTGTCACGTTGGCTTTCCCTAGACGGGGAATGCCGGCCGCTGCACTGAGGAACGCGGCGGGCCCGGTAGATTGCGGGCAAGTTTTTATTTTTTTTAATTTTAGAGATACAGCACTGAAACAGGCCCTTCGGCCCACCGAGTCTGTACCAACCAACAACCACCCATTTATACTAACCCTGCAGCAATCCCATATTCCCTACCACCTACCTACACTAGGGGCAATTTACAATGGCCAATTTACCTATCACCTGCAAGTCTTTGACTGTGGGAGGAAACCGGAACACCCGGCGAAAACCCATGTGGTCACAGGGAGAAGTTGCAAACTCCGCACAGGCAGTACCCAGAATGTAACCCGGGTCCCTGGAGCTGTGAGACTGCGGTGCTAACCACTGCACCACTCTGCCGCCATTTTCATTTAAATTTATTCATGTCATTGATTTAAATATGTAGATACAGGTCCCGTTGCCAGCAGCGGGGGAGCCGCCACACAGCCTTGCTGCTGCCGGGGAAATCGGGCTGGACCTTCTCAGCACCAAGCTCCATGGTGGGTTTCTGCCACAACCATCTTCCGGCCCCTCCCCCACCATGCAGCCTGTAAAGAGTGCTTCTATTGCATGTGTTGTGTGTTGTTTCAAAGTACAGCAAAAGCCTTTACCTGTCTAAAGAATTCTTCCATTAATGTCATTGTCCAGCGGTAGTGCTGTTGCCAGGGTTTTGCAGGATGACTTATATCTGCTGCATGCAGCATTAATGACATGACTTTAGCTTTGTCAGTCCTGAAAAATCAACGACACACATCTGACTTGTTGCATTCAAGGACTGTAAGGGGATTGTATGTATTATGCACCACATAATTACACCAGCTTTTAGAAGAATTTATCAAGATAAGGAGATTGTCTCACCCTTCAGGCTGCTGCAAAGTATTTCTCATGGTCTTGATTTGTTGAAAATGACAAGACATGTCGGTTGATAAAACCATCTCTATCACCAATGAACGCAGCTCCCTGTTTGATTTATAAAACATGATGCTATGACTAGTTGATTCACAATGCTAAATATGGGAATAGATCTGGCAGCTAGCTTTCTTTCCATGTCTACAATAAAAGAATGGAAAAATATATAAAAGGTGCTGAACTTCTAATGTTCCCACGACTTAAGGAATGTTAACCCCAAAGTATAATTCACAGGCTGAAATGCCAGCCTGTCTGAATATTCTTGCTAAAGCCAAATGTATGTAGGGTTAATTCTTGTCCTTAAGTTGAAGAATGTGATTTTTCAGCTATTTTGGGCAATTGGTTTAAGTTAGAATGATGCGAAGGGGCAGCCATGCTATAACCCTTACAGGACAGCAGTGCCTATTGCATTAGAATCAAAACAAACACAAAGTTCAAATGGAAGA
The DNA here is from genome assembly GCF_036365525.1 of Heterodontus francisci. Classification (NCBI taxonomy): domain Eukaryota; kingdom Metazoa; phylum Chordata; class Chondrichthyes; order Heterodontiformes; family Heterodontidae; genus Heterodontus; species Heterodontus francisci. The sequence goes on from NC_090377.1 coordinate 83,594,417, forward strand.
CTTTCAGCTACCAGCTGCCCATATCTTGCCTGAAATACAGGAGACTGGCAGTTGAAAATCTGGTAGGGACCTTGTGCAGCTATTTGACCACTTGAATCAACTTTCAGGCAGGCCTTTAATTGGGCACCCAGCACTCCCACCCAAAAAAGGCATGAGGTTGTTTCAATGTGAAAATCAGGGTCCAATGCCAATGTCTGATTAATACTTTCAAGAAGAAGTGGGTGAAGCATGCAGGATACCTGCCGGTCCTACTTCCTCCGGGCTTTGTGATGCCTAACCAGTCATCCCTAGGTATTTGACTTTTTTAAAAATTAGATTGTTGTGGTCCCATGAGAAGCAGAAATGCCCACAAGCCCTGCCTGTCAGCCTGCTGCATGGAATATCTGGACAATTATATTCCTGAACAGACTGGCAAGCTGCAATGGAGTGTTTGTTTGGCATGCACAGCTCACCAAAAAAAATTAGAAATATAGGAACAGAAGTAGGTCATTCAGCCCCTCAAGGCTGTTCCACCATTCAATTGGATCATAGCTGATCTGTATCTTAACTCTGTTTACCTGCCCTGTTCTGAAAATATTAACACTCTGCCCAACAAAAATCAATCTCAGTTTTGAAATGTTCAATTGAACTAGCCTCAACAGCCTTTTGGGAAAAAGAGTTCCAGACTACTACTGTTCTTTGTATGAAGAGGTGCTTCATGACATCACCCCTGAACAGCCCAGCTCCAACTTTAAGGTGATATCCCATTGTTCGGGACTCTCCAGAGAGTAAATGTTAATGCATCATTGTTCACATTGCTCCCTGGGACCAAACCCCAAGCTTCAACCTGAACCTGAAAGTTGTTTAGGTTTCCTGAATACTGAATTTCTTTTTTGCACCTGTCATGGAGACCTCAAGGAACATTTGGGCTCTAAACTGCTGCAGAAATGAATTTGTTTCTTCCTGGGAGTAGGACTTTGGGAGTGGGGAGCTGCAATATCTGTTGTCTTGTTGCTCTTGCAAGTCTGTGGTGCCTGGGATGGAGCCTGGAGCTGCAGCTGGGGCTGGAAAGAAATTTGTGACTTGGGATAGACTGCAAAAAGGCCAGAATTTGGGGCTCAGACCTGAAGAGTGCAATTAAAAAGGTGTGGACTTAGCTGCAGAGTGATAGTCAAGTTGAAGGTTAGAGCTTTGTCCCTGTAGACAGTGTAAACAATGATGTATTAATGGTCATATGGTTGGAGTTCACCAAATAGATGATTAAATTGCATTCAAACTAAAATATTTTCAGGACTCAAATGTTAAAAGTTATACAAATTATAGCAACTGTGTAAACAGGTTTGTCCACTAGGTACTGCCAATTTGACCCTTGAAACCCCAGCAGTTCATTCCTATTTTGGTTTACATTTATTTTTTGGCTTGTACTTTTTGAATGCTGTGGGTCCAGAGGTTTAGAAAGGGCTGATTTTAGTGTTGTTACCTCACTGGTGCATTAGATCTGTTAGTATCAGCAAGTTGAGAAATATGTAAATTAACAACATGGACATTAATTGGACACATGGTCCCATGACAAACAAAGTCCACAAAGAGATAAGCTTAGATCTGACTAGGCTGCCCACCCTCCCCCTCAACCCTCCCCCACAATCCCTTGTATAAATATAAATATAAATACTGCTCCCTGCAATATTATTCTGATTTTGTTAATAGATCATGCATAAAAATCACTACAATTGCTGCTCATTATAGATTAATGAACAACAAAAATGAATATATTAAGAGAATAAATTTTTAAGACTCTTACTTTAATGGAACTCACCCTCGCTTTTTTTTTAAAAAGCCCATACTTACAGATATGCAAAATATTACTTTAATATTCTTTCAACTGTAAGCATTGTCTAAAGGCTGTTTGGTAATCTAGTTCAAAAGTGTTCAAGGCTACATTCAATCAAGAATAACTGAACTAATTCTATAACAAATCTATAATTACACTGTAACACCAAACAGTAGAGAGACTTGCATTTGTACAGTGTCTTATCACATGTCTCAGAAAGCACTTCATATAGAATGAAACATTGGGAATGTATTCTTTTGTCCAATTTTTTTTATTCCACAAGAGTCATCTTACCGCCAATCATCTTTAGATAAATTGCACATAATATTCATTTCTTCTTCTTGCATTAAGCGGTAGGCAGCACTCACATGATAGTTTTCAAGAACAGAACGATCATTGTATAAAATAGCTACACCTGATCTGTTAATAAGTAAATGAAATATAATAATTTAGATTAAGTATTATGTTCTGTGATTAAGTGACCACAAAAAGCTAGATTAAAGACAAAAACACTGAAATTACACCATGAGGTGCAAGTATACTGAGCTCATTCATCAAACATTCCTTGCTTGTTATTTAGTGGAGGCATTAACCTACTTAAGCTACCATAAATGAGCTAACACCTCCACTAAAATAACACAGTGAAATTTCAGATAAATATGCTAAGTGATCATAGTTTAATATGCCATGGTGCAATTTTGAAGTCAAAGTATTAAATGATATTGTTTAATAAAGCTATCTGGCAGACAGACCACTAATGTCAGTCTGATTGTATCTAAGAACTTTAACAGGCACTTAACAGATAGTCTGAAGCTTAAGTTAGCAACATAATTATATATTGATTAAGCCTGAGCAATTTAGTACGTAGCATTAAGCTTCTTTTGAATATGATGGTTGAGTTACTGGATAACTACAGATGTAATATTTGATTAAGTCTCATAATATACTGTTGGTACTTAACAGCACTGTCCAAAACAAAGAGATGAGGGAAGACCAAGAGCGAAAGATTATCAGTTGAATACACTAACTACTAACAAAAAGAAGCAGCTAATTAATCTAATAGCTTGAGAATAGAAATGAAAAGCAGAAAATGTTGGATGGCATTCAAAAATCTTCCAGTGAAAAGGCTTTGGAAAATAAAATGCTTGTGAACCTTTAGAGTGGGAGCAAATGCCAGGTGTTGCTTGGGAAACTCCTGAGGAAGGATCAGCCCTAATTGCTGGTGTGGAAGAGTAAATAAAACAGTAGGAAAAGATCAGCTGAAAATCTGAGGACAGAATAGGAGAAGATGGTTGTATGTTGAGAATGTAGATATGAGAATGATGGAAGATGATCTGGTAGATCAATGAGATGGAATGTTAAAGCAAGGGGGATCTTGTTATTGTGAAAGGATAGAAAAAAAGACAAGAGTGGAAACATGGAAAATGGGACAGATGCAGAAAAGGCCTTGTTGATTACAGTGAGGACAAAACCTCCCACAAGAAAAAAAGGAGGATGCCTCAGAACCTCTGGTGTTGAAAGTGGTTATTAAGGCAGATATGAAGGATTTTTTAAAATTGGAGAGTTTTTGCAGAAAGGAGGCCAAGAGGCTAATTGTGAATGTGTGGGCTTGCAATGCATATCTATATTAAGCTCATTTTCAGAGTTGGAAAAAGTGGAAAAGCAGAAAGGAGTCAATTAACTTCTCCAGGTCAGAACCAGAGCTAGGAATACCACCACAATCATCAGTGTGACAAGAGGAGATCAGACAATGGGATAGAGTTAAAATGTTTCATATATCCTATGAAGTAACAAGCGCAGCTAGAACCCATGTAGGTTCCCATAGTGACGGCTCCGATTCCCAGAAAGTGTATGGAGTTAAAGGAGAAGTTAACTGATAAATGAAGCTCCATTTGACAGAAGAGGCTAGTAGCAGGGAAGAAGTGGAGGGTTGGAGACCACCATTACTGAATGAAGAAAGTGAAGAGGAAGTGAAATCCTATGGTAAAAAGTTTACTGGTGCAAGGGAACCTGCAATTGTCGAAGAGCATGACAAAAGTCAAGTGGGTAGAGAATGGGCAAGGGGAAGTGAGAACAGTAAAGATAAATTTTAGTGGGACCAGTGCAAGTTAGAACAACTTGGGATAAATTAGTGTAGGGTTCGAAAATAATAGTTTGGTAGAAATTAGTAGACTGAGCATTTTCCGAGGCTAATGTGTTCAGGCACCTAAGCATGAATGAGACTACCTTCCCTGACAATTGAAAGTCAGCTTATTTGAATATTATTGTGGTGCATTTCTTACGCTGTTCCAGAAATGTCATGAGGGGAGGGCCCTAATTCTCTATGCTTGCAGCCAATTAAGAGCAATTGGCTGCTGTGGAGCACCAGCAGGATTTTCTGGGGCAAAGGAGGAGATGGCAGCAAGCTGAGAGGGAGCTAACTTGGAAGGCCAGCAAATGGAATTTTTTTTATTGTGTTACGAGGAACTTTCTTTCAGCGTCCATTATCAATGAACACCGTGTTAACAGGTGAAATGGAAGACAAATGTGGTTCAGCCCATCGAATGCCCATCATTGCATTATGAGCACCTCAGAGACACTATAGATGGACTGTAACTGTTAATAAGAAATGTAATAATACAAAGTGTGAAAATGGTTAAAGGAACTCTATGAAAAGGCATTAATACGTTTAGTGCTATTTGAATTCAACATGATTCATGGGTTACTGCAGCTGCAAATCTGTTTCTGTGTCTTAATAAGTTAGTTTTCACTTCTGGCCAAATTTGGCAAGATGAAGAAGTAAGTTTCTGCACCCCCAGAGTGACTGAGCTGTGAGGCTTCAAAAGCCTGTTAGAGTACAGAGAGAAACTTTTATTTTATTTATAGATACAGCACTGAAACAGGCCCTTCGGCCCACCGAGTCTGTGCCGACCATCAACCACCCATTTATACTAATCCTACACTAATCCCATATTCCTACCACATCCCCACCTGTCTCTATATTCCCCTACCACCGACCTATACTCGGGGCAATTTATAATGGCCAATTTACCTATCAACCTGCAAGTCTTTGGCTGTGGGAGGAAACCAAAGCACCCGGCGAAAACCCACGCGGTCACAGGGAGAACTTGCAAACTCCGCACAGGCAGTGCCCAGAATTGAACCCGGGTCGCTGGAGCTGTGAGGCTGCAGTGCTAACCACTGCGCCACTGTGCCGCCTGTACTGTAAGGATGGCTGGTGTAAGACAGGGAAACTTAACCCTGATGCAATACCGAGCGATGTTGTATGATTGCTTCAAGAGTGACGTCCCTTTAAGAACTCAGTATGCTAATGATCTAAGTACCAGGACATAGTCATGTGATTAGAAGCCAAAGTCACTCTGCAACTGTAACACCCTAGACAAAGGTTCAGTAAATAGTTTGCTCTGTATTTCATATACTAGTTTAGCTGTTAATAAATCTTTTGAGATCTTCACGGAACTGGAATCCACATATCTCATTGTGTTGCTTAACATCACACAAAGAACACATGACATGGTGGCAGCAGTGGTGGAAAGACCAGCTATAACCTTGAAGATCATGGGCAAAACAGCAAACCAGCAAAGAGACTTTAAAACAAGTACCTGAAAAGAGTTAAAGAAATACTAACGCAAAAAGTGGAAAGAAAACATTTACCTCCAACTGTGGGAGACAGAGCATGGATAGGCTACAAATAATTCCTGTGATCCAGTGAGTCATTCTGCTGATGGTCGAGGAATCCCAGTTTACAAAAAAACTATGAGGTGCTTAAAAGTTGATTTTTTTTAAAGCCTCCATGGGAGAGAAAAATAACAGGGAAAATCCAATTCCTCTCTCAGGCTGATCGAGGTTGGCACCATTACAGGAGGCATCCAATACAAAGCACGGAAACCCCCAAACACTGCAGAGTATCCATTGAAGTAGTCAAGCAAAAAAAATCATTAAACCACTCAACCATGAAGAAGATAAAAAAACTCGAGCAAAAAATGCAAAGGGGAAAACCCTTGAACTGCCTTTTGAATAGCTGTGTAAACATACAGGCTGAAGTGCTGAAAGAAAAATAAAGGCAGAACAGTATCAAGCACCTGTTACTCTCCATCAAAGTAGCTAGTCTAAATAAAAGAGAATTTCTTCAAGGGGAAACAGCGCAGAGTTAATAGAACAAGTTTTAAAACATATTTTAAACCACAAATAGAAATGTGTTAACAAATACAATGCTGCAGGCACACAGAGCTGAACAAAATTAAATACAGAGCAGAAAGCAAAAGAACAGCAGAAAGATGGATATCAAATTTCCCAACATGAATTGGAAGATCATTGATATCCTATCCGGGCTCAAACTTTTTAAGCAAAGAATGCAGTTATGCTTCACAGGCCAAGTGATTGTAGAACTAGGGAAGCAAACTGTGAGAATACTGATAGCATTTGGAAATGAGGGGATATATAGAATCAATACCTCTGGCTTATCTGAAGAGGACCAGAAAGATCCCACAAAGTTGTGGCAAGTGTTAGAATATCAGCTTCGGGTAAGAGTGAATTTTAGACTTCATCACCTGGAATTGATGTCCTACAGGGAACAGCCAAAGGAATCAATAAATCAATTTGTCAGCAGATGCTGTAGTAACGAATGCAATTTTTCAGAAACTGAGCTGTCGGAGCAAATAACGGAGATGTTGATCGTCTCAATGCCTATTGAAGCGCTTCAAAATGACCTCTTGGGGAAAAGGAAAGGTCACAGTACTGATGCGCTGCTTGAAGATGGCAGGAAATACTAAGCCAATGTAGCTGGACAACAGCATCTGGAAGCACTAGACGTAGCCGACAGTATTGACACGATAACCAGATTGCAAAAAGCAAGCAAGCTGTGTGGTAAGTGTGGTTTGTCCCATGCACTGTGAAGTTCTCCTGCATATCAAGACCTGTGCAAGGAATGCAGTGCAAAAGAAATCTGGCTCCAAAGATGCAGCCAGAAGTCACAATAGGACACAAACAAACAGAAGACAGGTGCAGCAACAGGCCAACAGCAGCAAGGAGAGCGCCAAAGACCTGTGTAAATGCAAGCCGATACATGAGTCCACAGTGAAATAGACCTGAGACAAGACTCAGAGTGGAGTGATTCTCAGCCAGAAGACGAGCAGGCATTTCACATTGTGAACCTGACGCATTTTGTTGATGACGTCAAACAACTGGAAGCTTTTGCTACTATCAATATCATGTGCCCAAAGAATGTCAGCAAGCACGCACTCAATGCTAAGATTGACATGGGAGCTAGTGCTACCAATTCAAATCCTGAAGGATATGAACCGGAGTCATTGGAAATTAATGATACAACTGACATCTGCAAAGCTAACTGCATACAATGGGTCATCCATCCCTTGCAATCGCACACTAACAATGCAATGCAGCTACGGCAAGTTGGCATGGAAACCACAAATATTTTATCTGGTAGACACGAGCAGACCAACAATTGCAGGACTACCAGCGTGTAATGACCTCAACATTGTGACTATCTATGAAGATACCCATTACAACAGAAGAGTTAGTCCAGGACCCACAGCAAATATACCCGGGCAGGTTCAATACCATAGAAGATTTCGAAGGCGATGCCATACTGCAACTCAGAGAGGATGCACTCTGTGTCCAGACCCTTGATCTCTGAGATTGAGTCACAGTTGATCCAGGATCTCGGTGGTTCTGTTTTGGAGAATATTATCCCCTTCTCAGATATGCCATAACAAAAGAATGAAAATTCAATTTCAGATGATGAAAGTTCTTTGGCAACAGGCAGTGTTTCTCTGCACTCCAGCGAATGAGAAGAGACTGACGTTGTAACCATTGAGAAGCAAAGGCTGGCAGTGGGGGGCATTGCCAAGGGGAAGTCTCGAAGTACTGGAACCCACTCGCAGACTATGGCCGGCATCAATCGGTGCAGTCTAGAAACCCAATAACAGCACAACTATGCCATGCTGTCACTTCTGCTCTCTAGAGAACCGCCAGCATCAACATGAGCCAGAATGCACAGGTATCTCCACGAGGCCAAGTACTCTTCCCCCAGCAAGTCCTCGACCTTGACCTCCAGGCTTCAGACACAGAGGATGAGGAAAGGTGAAGGACACACAATGTTGTGAAGAGGCAGAGGAGGAATGAGTTGAAGCATTGTCTGTTGGCTCTTTGAGATGAGGTGCCAGAGCTTTCCAAGAATGACAATGCCTCAAAAGTGGTCAGCCTTAGAAAAGCAACAGAATATCTCAGCAGGCTGAAGGCAGAGCAAAAGAAACTGAATGCAGAGAGGGAGAAACTTCAGAAAAAACAGGAATGACTTATATGCAAATTCTCCAAGATGCAGGAGACACCGCTCTAACGGCCAAGGGTGAAATTGACATCCCCAGAAGGTTATACCATAACAACGTCTGAAAGAGTTGTCAAACCACCAAAATAATATATGAACTTTAGAGCTTCTGCACTTGTAAATTTCACAATCCCTATCCTTATCCTTGTAAATTTTATAATTTCTATGCCTGTAGAACTAATTTTGATGTTATCCAATTTTGTGTGTTTTTACATTTAGCATATGAGACTTATCTTTGGAAAGAAAGGGGATGTTGTATGATCGCTTCAAGAGTGATGTCCCTTTTAGAATTCAGTATTCTAATGAGCTAAGTACCAGGATGTAGCCATGTGACTAGAAGCCATAGTCACTCTGTAACTGTAACACTTTAGACAAAGGTTCTGTTAATAGTTTGCCCTGTATTGTATATACTAGTTTAGCTGTTAATAAATCTCTAGAGATCTTCAAGAAACTGGAATCCATGTATCTCAATGTGTTGCTTAACATCACACAAAGAACACATGACAAGTGAGTTAGTGTTTGCGGACTTCCAAAAGTAGAAAAAGCTGTACAGTGCATCTGAAGTCTGACGCTTGACATCAACATTGGAAGCCAAAAGTTGAATAATGTTATATTGGCCATTACTTGTATCTATTAGTCTGACAGGAGAGAAGATTTTTTTTTAAAAGGAAAATTATATGGGTATGATAGCATTGTGGTTATGTTACTGGACTAATAAACCAGAGATCTGGAACCATACACTTTTTACATCAAGAAAATTGTGACACAAACCAGTGTCAACATGTAATGTGAGCTTCGATTATTAAAGACATTGTGGTAGAAATTAGTTTCGGGTGATAGTGCAAAGCTGACAGTATCGAATTAACCGTCCATTATACTTCCCACCCACTATTCAGTTCCACTGCCTTCCATAGAACAGAACACCAAATGGGTATGTAAAAGGCTGTCAATGTAATATTGCCCATTTAATACTACCACCCAAGACCAAATTTCAATCCCCTGATCTGACATAACCCAATTAAACAATATAGAAAGTTGGACCATTCTCATTACCAAGGTCCCCACTTTGAAGAGAATTTTAGTGGCTTACGATGCCATACACTTTTAATAAATTCAAATGGAGATTTTATTCCTGACATTTTGTGACATTGCTTCCTACCTGGTTTGAATGTGGAAATTATTTGTGGTCCCTGTATGCTCATAGTCATGAATGGCAGCTGCAAAAAGCATGGCTAGAATTTCCAGTTCTGTAAACCAGTGCTGTAATAGAAAGGTTACAATCTGAGAAACTACCAAAAACAATGCTTTTGATTTACTCAACTTAGATGAGAAGGTGTGACACGATTATCTCTGGAGACCTAGATACAGACGCTTGAAAGACATCTGATGAACTCAGCATTTCTCAGTGATTCGCGCAATTCAGGCTGGCAGCCACTGCACAAGCTGTTCATTGAACCTAATCTGAGCAGCACCTTGATCACAGAGAGCCCATTTGGAATGAATGCTGGATGGGAGGCTACCATAACATCTAAAAATAAAAACTTGGTACTTCCTGCCCTTGCCCCTGCCTGCCCAGTGCTCCATCCCATCCATCAAGAAAGTGCAACAGCAAAATGGGCTGCCTAGATTTACTTGGATTGGCATGGGAGATGTAGAAGACTTTGCTTTATCTGATGAAGGCATAGGGCATGAGTTGCACTTTTGACCCCGAGAAGCCTCAGTTTATACAGCTTAATAATTCATAATGTACAAATCTCCAATTTTGACCAGTTCTTTATTTTGCTTGAGATTCAGATCTTTTGAAAAATGGAATGGGTGTTTGTATACCTCATAGTAAGAACATGATTCTTCATTTCAGTAAATCTGAATTACTTGTAACAATATATTTCTGAAAAATAAAACAGTCTGATTTTGGAAAGACTCTTTTCGAGGAATATTGATTTGTTTTTTGGGCTTGATCTGAGGTTGTTTGCTATTTGTTATTTATGGCCAGAATAACTAACAAACCACAAAGAAAGTGTCTATAAACTGTATAACTTAAACAACTGGAAGAATTAACTGAGATGGAAGACATTTTTAGGAAGCATATCAGGAGTGAATGCTAATGACACTTGAGATCTCAGGGGCTTAAGCAGTACTTGCACAGAAACCAAAACTAAAAAGCAGCAGTTCACTGGTTGATATTATTTATTATAACACGAATAAGCATATAAAAACATATAAACATAAAGTCTTTTTTAAGTGATCATGGTGAAAGGAAAGCATCCTTCAATGAACTATTAGTTACTTTCATTTGATAGAGATAAAAATACTAAGTGTAGCTGCAGGTGAGTCACTAAAAGTTTGACAGCCAACTGTGAAGAAGCTTCAAGTGCAATTTCATACTTCATTGCACCATCTGTACAGTAGCAGCAATGGAAGATAGTGTGGGATATAATCTAGCTTTGTTGAAGTGAGCAGGGCTTTAAAAGATAGTAACTGATCAAATCTGTAATCTGTCAACAAGTGTAATTTAGGTGCTGAAGCAAGAGGAAAACTGATAGGATTTAAAGTGCAAAGCATAAGCCACCAAAAATACCTTGTAATGTTAGCTAATATATTACAGAATGTAAAAAAGGCCACTTTTCTGAACCTTTTGATTTAGTGAATTAGCAGCTGACTTTACAATTATAGGGCTGGATTTTCCCTCGGGGGTGGGAAACATAGTTTAGGACTGTTTCTGGGTCCCGAACACACCCCTGGGGGAAACAGTTATTCACTGGGATTTTCATGGGGGTTCCCCCTTAATTGGCATGGAGACAGGTTCTCCTTCCAATTAAGGTTGTAGGTGGTGGTCTTTCGAAGCTGGAGGGCCAATCAGAGACCTCCCAGCTTGAGAAACAGCAGGCTGCAATGGAAGGTAAGTAAGTAAGAGAGAGGGTGCTTCAACATGGAGTCGTCCCATCTCCAATGTTTTCAAACCTTTAATTAAAACAGCAGCCAGACCACCACTGTATGGGGAGGGGTGGGAGGAATCACCTCTACAGGGTGGCCTGTGGCTGCTCCTGCACCCAGGCAGGCAGGGAGGGCCTCTAGGCATTCCCCTACCTGCCTTCTGCCAGGTGCCCGTTTCCAGGCGCCTATACTAGTCCTTGCTGGTGCAGGAACCTGGAGGCCCATTGGAAAATTCCAGTCGGCCTCCTTTAATTGACATCAATTAGGGTCTTAATGAGCCTAACTGTCTACCTACCGCCTCTGGGCATGTTACCCTGCTGGCCCCGAACCCACCTCCGCAAAAATGGCACAGAGATGGGATGGAGCCGGGAAGCTGGAACATAGGGCGGCACAGTGGCGCAGTGGTTAGCACCGCAGCCTCACAGCTCCAGGGACCCGGGTTCGATTCCGGGTACTGCCTGTGTGGAGTTTGCAAGTTCTCCCTGTGTCTGCGTGGGTTTTCTCCGAGTGCTCCGGTTTCCTCCCACAAGCCAAAAGACTTGCAGGTTGACAGGTAAATTGGCCATTATAAATTGTCACCAGTATAGGTAGGTGGTAGGGAAATATAGGGACAGGTGGGGATGTTTGTTGGGAATATGGGATTAGTGTAGGATTAGTATAAATGGGTGTTCGGCACAGACTCGGTGGGCCGAAGGGCCTGTTTCAGTGCTGTATCTCTAATCTAATCTAATTGGCCAGCGGGACTACTTTTGGGCCTTGTGCGCCTCCAATCCTGGCCCGGGGGGGGGGTGCCAAAAACCCAGTCCACAGTGTTTGATGTGGAGTCTATATTGACTATTTACATTTATTGTTTGCTTTAATCAATGCATAACTGTTAAAAGCAAAATAAGGGATGCAAAAGTAAAAGGAAAGGTGTTGTTACTGAAGGTGACTAATCTCTTTCAAAATTTATTAATGTTGAATATTAAATAATGTGCTAGTACCAAGATATTGAAGTTTCCAAATTCCCATCCAAGTCACACACCATCCTAGCTTGGAACTATAATCACCATTCCTTCACTGTCGCTGGGACAAAAACCTGACACTCCCTCCCTAACAGCACTGTGGGTGTACCTACACTACAAAGACTGGAGCGGCTCAAGAAGGCGGCTCACCACCACGTTCTCAAGGGCAATTATGGATGGGCAATAAATGTTGGCCTTGATGGCGATGCTCACATTCCATGAACAAATATCAAAAACAATAATACATATTTTTCATTCAGTTTAAATCTTAAATGTAAATAGGGCACAGTTTGAATTGCTCGCAGTTGATAAGCTAGCCTCATTGTAATTTATATTTTAATTAAAATATTCAACAAGAGCCAATGACTAGGAGCATGCCTGTTGGGTTAACATGCTGCTGCAAGATTTAAAGCTTTACAGCAGCTTTGATGTGAAAACATTTGCATTGTAGGTGGACTCAATACCATTTTGAGTCAGGCCCCCTGTTAGGCATTCAGAATGGTTGCCTGAAATCAGGGTGCATTTCCAGCATTATCTAAAAGCATCTTCAGCTGCTCTCAAGTAATTCACTGGCTTCTACATTTTGATTGTTACCATGCTTCTTTTGCTTCTTTGGCTGTGTGACTGCTAGAGCTGACATTTAACTTGCCAGAAGTTATCTGGCTGAGTCTATAGTGGATTTTTCACCAGGGACTTCTGGAAAACTTCAGTTTGGCATTATGTAGTTATGCTCTTGGTATCCATAGAATGTAAGTGCAGCCAACAAGATGAGAGTTATACTGAAAGCTGTGCCTCACACATACCAGAAAAAATCTGAACTTAAGCATGCTTATACACATATTCAGAAATTTACCAACACAGTAGCTTTTATTAACGTTAGGAGAATGTAGATAGAAGTTTTTGCTTTCCCATCAAGACTCTATATACCTGACTGGACTTATACTTTACCTAATGTAACTGGTAAGCAGTGTAAGACAATGGTCTGGATTTTGTGGTGAGCAGCGCAGTGATGGCGCTTGCTGCTGACCTCGAAGAAAACAGCCCACAAAAATCTAGGTGATCTCTGTAGCATGCATTTCACCTCTCATGTTAACTTCATTCTAGTGTCAGCTATAGGAAATCTCCCTTGTCCAGCAACAATGATGCCATCAAGCAGGCTAGCAACCAATCACATTGAAGAATTCTTACAGACAGCAAAAAAGGAAGTAAAAAGAACTGATTATCCTTCACTTTCTAATCATTTTACATAGATTTTACAAATCGATGGAATTATCTAATCATTATGGAGAAATTTTACTTTGTACAAATATACAATTAGCTTTTCAGGGCCAGAGAGGTTGTTTGGCAGTGATTATGACTTAGTACACCAATAAAAACAAGTTATACCTCATTCAACAAGGTGTAACTTTTTCAAGGGTTTTTACAGTGAGACTAATAGTGTAAAAAGTGGAAGTTCACATTAAATCAAGTGAAGTCAATACCATACTTTGTGGAGGAGTAGGGAATCACTGACAGCAACCTCTGAATTTCCTGTTTCACTGTGCATATGCAAGTGCCAGATGTTTTTGTCAGTTTTCCAGTTGTAATGATGGCAAATGCTGACAATTTCACTGCTATTACAACTGCAAAATTTGAGCCAAAGGGCTGGATTTTGTGCTGGAGGCGGGGCTCTCGACAAAAAGGCAGGGGCGGGAACCCCACCTCTGCCTTTTTCTCCCCCACCCCAGAGCGATCCTCCGGTCTTTTTGTGTCAAAGTTTTAAGAGGCAGGATCCCCGTCCCTTTAAAGACTTTAAAGGGCCAGGAACCCCGCCTCCAAGAGTTGCCAGCCAATCACAGGGCCAGCAGCTCAGCAGTATCAGCAGTGCCACCGGGAGCGGTGGCCACTGCCGGTACTGCAGAGGCCTCAGATCCAGGCCCAGCAGTGGAACCCCGGAACAGAGGTAGATGAGGCAGTCCGCCGGGGCCAGTCTGGAAGGCCCAAGCGAGGGGGGATGGTCACTCAGTCTAGGGGGAGAGGGGTCCCAGGGGTAAAGTTGTTCCTGGTGGGGGTCCTCAGTGGGCCACAAATTGCCCATGCAGCAGGGCCCCTCCCCACCCCAAGTCCTCAGGGAGGACGCCTCATGTTGCAAGGTGTTCTCCCTGTGTGGCAGTGCCCCCCCCCCCACCGTTGGTATGATCCCTGCGGCGGCAGGAAGCCCTTATTTGGCCCTTCATTGGCCACTTAAGGGCCTCAATTTGCCTCTGGGCAGGAAGGCCATCATCGGCCTATCCTGCCCCCAGGAAGATCGCTGGGTGATGGGGAGATGATGGGCCCTCTGTCCCACCGTGCCCCTGTCACCCGTCGCGATTCTCCGTGCCCCCACACCTAACCCCCCCGAACCTGCCTTGGGGTGGCCAGTAAAATCCTGGTCAAATTCTTTAAGAGAGTCTCACAATTCTTAGATTTAGTGCTGTTAATACCTTCAGTTTTAGTGTTCGTAAAAGGTGCTTCCTTCAGTTGTAATAACCTATGTATTACGGACTTCCATTATAAAACTGTAAGGCTTCATATAAGCAGTTCCACAATGAAGGAGGGAGTTGAGACAACATACTCACAAAACAGAGGTATACACCTGTAATTAGCACTGTAATAAGATAGGGCATTCAGATGTGTGTGAAGAGAGCTGCAAGTTGCTTTGCGCAATTAATTAACATTTTTAGAACAGGAATTTCTTGTGAATGAGTGCCATATCCAAGACTATTCAGTAGTTAACTATGGACAAAAGTTAATCCCATAAAGTTTGTTTAGTTTAATAATTCACTCATTGTTATACAAACTACCGCTCTAGGATAAATGGTATCTCAGAGTTAACTATTAAGTATTCCATTTCATACACAACTGAAGGTTGCTTCCTATTAGCCAGGAGCAACAAAACCATTTGAAAATATTTTCTGGCTAGAACCTAGCAACCATAATTATTACTTTGCTGAGTGTGCTAATCATGAATGATTAATGAAAAGATCTATTTGGCATTTTGCTTCTGATGCCACACTTTCAGAATGGTTGGGCTGAATTTTGTTCTGGCATTGGGGGTCCCAGCGGTAGGCCGGAAGGTGGACGAGACCCCGCCTAGGCTCTCCATCGAACCCCCTGTTGCAATTCCACGGCAGGCAGCTAAATAACTGCCCACCATTGAGGACACCGTCCCTTTGAGGGTTGAGCTCCCGCTTCCAAGAGCTGCCAGCCAATTGAAGGGCCGGCAGTGCCATTGGAAGCAACGGCCACTGCCGGTACCGCAGGAAGGCCTGCAATACTGAGGACGTCAGAGATTCCGGGAGAGGTAAGTGTCCTCAGCCTTCCCCAGTCCGGACTAAACTGGAAGGCATCGGGAAGACGACGGGCATATTCCACCAACTGCCTTCCAACTCAATTTTATGGGTCGCACCCAACTCCGTTCTCATACCTAGGAAGCCGATAAAATTCAGCCCAACCATTGTGTTTCAATGCCATATCAAAAATAGGTTGCAATGTGAAAGCTTTTTATATTGAATTCTTTTGGCAATCTTCCAAGAACATATTGGTCAAAACTATCACTGAAAGCCTCAAGATATCAAGCACAGACCTAAATACACAGTACTGTTAAAACAGAATAAGTCTATATTAATATACTCATACCATAATGCCAGTATGGAGCATTAGGTAATGCACAGTCTGGGCCACATCTGCTGCATGGATTAAGTTATGATAAGGATTCTTGTATTTGTTGTAACCAACCTCCAGGGCTTCAACAAAAGACATTAGAGAAGATACAGGTATCTAAAGAAAAGAGGGCATTTTAAATGAGATCAGGAGGTGAGATAACATAACAAATTACAAAATATTGCTCTTCTAAAATAAAATGTTATTGATCAAAAGCTTTGAAGATTCATTGTCTCAGTCATTCAAATATTAATTGATCAATAAATAACAGTCATGTCCATTAAAGAGCTTGTGCTATTTTACATTAAAAAATCGACTGAAAGTTAGCATTAAAATCTTTTCATATTATTTCATATTCAATTCACATATATTTAATCAATTTTCTATAAACTCAATAACATTTAATTAAAATACTGTATAATTAACATTTTAATATGAATTTTCAATGAACTAATCTTGGCCAATTCACAATTATTTTTCTCAGAAATTAACATTACAAAACATCTAACATTTTGTAGCCTATTGTATTTTGCTATTGGGCAAATGCCTATAATGTTTGGCTTAATTAGGAGTCCAGTTGTATATAATTAATAACTGATTAGTATTTGATGATTTTGTATTAGCAATTTTGCATGAGTGTATTAAATAGCTTCAAGCCGATGTCATAGACTATAAAACATGTAATTATGTGCAGCACTTTATTTTATTACATGAGTTATTCTGAGCCCTTAGCTACATATATTAACTCTACAGTGGCCCTGTAGGGAAAGCTCACCTAAAAATTCTCCTTTCAGCTCAGTTTTGCAATTGTGAACTTTTGTCGAATTTTAATGACTGTACATGCTCAGATGTACATCAATTAAGTGCCAGTAATAGGAAACACGAATAAAGAAGGCTCATAAATAATTGCCAACCAAATATACATACAATACGTGGTGGTACACAGCTAAATGCTCAGTTTAAGCCCCGATCATTTCTGAACAACCAAGTTGCAAGAGAGCTATGAGATGTTCCTAAAGTAAACATAAAATATTCCACTGTCTATCATTATTCTGTTCATAAAATGAAAAATAATCTATGTAAATTTTACTTATTTTTTAATTGATTACTAAGAGGGATAATTACAAATGTGGAGGATTATTTAAGACTTCCCAATCTGCGAGTTGAGCTTTCTGTCATCTCTGTCCAGATAGATTTGATTCCACTTTGCTAATCCTCTATGTAGTGAATCAGTTTCAAATTCATGGAGAAATTGTGGTCCCAAATGTTAGTTGCATGTATATCACAACAGTAACTTTACTTCAGAAAAATAATTTATTGGTTGTGAAGTGTTTTAGGATGTTCTGAGGATGTGAAAGGTGCTATATAAATGCAAGTCACAAAGCTAGCATAAGTGTTTAACTTTATAAATAGATACTGGCGAGATGAGCCATGTAGCAGGGACTGCTTTTAATTTTTAAAAAAACAGCACTGTGCATTTTAACTGGATCCCAAGGCAAAATATGGCAAAAAATTGAACCAGTACAGTTAAGATTTATTTAACAACTTCCCTCCTCTCTGTATAGTCTTAATTGGGGAGAATTTCATTCACATAGCACCAGCACTACTGTTATGAGGACTGGACTTTGCAACATGATTATGTTTTAGAAATTGTGATTTTTTTAAAGTTTAAGATGGAGTCCAGAAGGTCAGATGACCTCATATCCACTCTGCGAAAGGACAAGACAGAAGTCTTGGTTAGCAGGACAACAATGAACACAGATCAAATATTTCTTTTTTTGAAAGAAGAGACTTCAGGGGTAACACCTGAAGTAAAATGGATTTCACCCTCCCAGACTTTGGGGTTGTAAAACATGGGCCGGAGTTTTACGCCCCCACCCCACAAAGAGCGGGAAGGTGGTGGGGGGGGGGGGGCATAAATTGGAGCGGGAGGCTTGGGGGGCCCTTTCCGACTCACTCCCACCTCTGCTGCCACGTTACGCAGAATGGCAGTAGCCGAAAAACGGCCTGCCTGCCCCAGGCCAATCAAGGCCTTTAAGTGGCCACTTAAGAGCCTCCGCCCGCCGCCACGGGGATTTTACCCATGGCCGGCAGGCAGCCCAGGCCCAAGAGAAGCCGCCTGACAAAACCAGGCGGCTCTCTGACGGCCTGGAGGGGCCATCATGATCGGGCACCTTGTGCCCGACGGAGGGCTGACCCCGCTGCCCCAACCGCCCCTATACCCAAAATGCCCCCATCCCCCCAATTGACCACACTTGCCTCACCGGGGCCCGACTGATGACCTCTGGCGAGGCAACAAAAACTTAACTTGGTTCTGGGCTCCCTGACATCTTTGTCTTGAAGCTGGGCTGCAGTCCCAGAAGTGGCCATCACTCCCGGTGGCGCTGCTGGGACTAAGAGCCGCCGGCCCGCTCATTGGCCAGCAGCTCTATTAGGTGGTCCATCCTGCCTCAGGCAGGTGGAAGTCCTGCCTCAGAACAATTAAAGGCTGGGGACCTGCAAAATACGGGTCGGATCCCCAGGCCAGACGGAAGCTGGTTAGCCCCAACTTTTCAGTTGGTGGACAGCTCCCGTCCGCCAAGGGTAAAATCCCGGCCAAGGAGTCAGTGATTCTGAAGATACAAATGGACCAAGCAGCTATTAACAGCTGGGAACAATGGAAGGTCCAGGTGGCTCTGTGAAACCAGACTTCTGGACTTTGCATGTTGGACAATAAGTTTTTGACTTTTCAGTCCAGATAGATTTAACGGGTTTTCTGAAGGCAGAGAGGCTATAACAGAGGAAATCAGCAGTTGCAGCCTCAAAACAGGCTGTAAGGAAGACAACCAGTGGTTGTGACCTAAAGAGAGAGAGAGAGAGAGAACACCTGTACTCAGAAGCTTGATACAGCAAAAGGCTGCAAAGACTTCAACCTGTTTTTTTGAAAGTTGAAGGTTGTGTAGAAGTAGAAGACCAGCAGGATCACCAGGAATCACCTGATTTACAGACGTCCAGGTCAGAAGTGCTCAGAGAAGTGAGCAAAGAGGACATTGATTTTTGAAAAGGTCTGGGAGATCCAACCCATTGCTACTGGGAGTAGTTCGGGACTTTTAACCGCTAAGGATTTTGCCATCAGAAAGGACTGTGTAACGTATAAGTGTGGTGTGAGGATTTCAAGTATTTTAATAAGTAAAGAAAATACCTTTCTTTGTAATTTGGGGTATCAGCTACTTACAAAATACTAATTGGTTAATGGGGATTTCTTTTAGTTTAAAAGTCTTAAAACATGAAATTTTGTCATGCAATTCTATAAATTGGTCTGGGGCTTCTGATCTTGCATTTTTAATGTTAACGGTCTCACTGAGGTCATAACAGCTACACAGACTTATGTCAATTCCCTGGGGGCAGGCAGCGCTACATAATGTGTCGCCACACAACACATTTCTCCCCCAATAAATCCATCATGCAAGAAGTTAATTAGCTAAATATTACAGTATTTAAATTCTGTGTCATGATGATAAAATCATGACCAGCATTGTTTTCGATACTCTTAATGACCACGGATCAGGTTTGCTTTGCTATGAATGTTACTTAGCGACACAATATTATGCCAAAACCAACTCAAGGATGAGAATCTAGAAACTCTGGATGCCTTGCTCTGCTGGTGGAATTATAGAAAGTTGGGACCTCCAGACACTTGTTTTCTCCCACCTGAACCCTTCCCAAATCTTAAGGATAATTGAAATAAGAGGTGTGGCAGTCCACACCAGTAATGGTGCTCCTGGGCTGCCTGCCCACGGACCTAATGAGATTTTAGAGTGACACCTTGCCATTTCAATGAGGAGTGAGCACAGGGTGGTTGCTCCAAAAATTTGGAAGGCACAAATTTAAACCTTTGCTGCCCCCTCGCCCGTCAGTCTGATAACCCAACACCCACAAGAAGTGGAGGCTAAGGTCTCTAGTGGCTGTATAGAATCTCCTACTTCTTTATTTGATGGACAATCACATACGTATGCATTAAGACCACAGGGAGGCCGTCTCCAAGTAGCTGACAGTCTCTCAATGTGACGGGGGTAGCTCTGCTGTTGGCGCCACAAAATCACCCCTAATTGGGGCCTTACCTATTTAAATTTCCTGCCCTCCTCCGTTCAGCGGACAAGTGATCTGCTCCCAGGCTGCCCCTGGGAAACTTCCGCGGCACCGGGAATGCATCAGGGTGCCATCCTGGCGCGGCTCCCCCACTATTTTCCCGCCCCTTACCTCCATTCCCGCCACCATGGGACCAGTAAAATTCCGTCCAATGTTTGAGCAAGTAGAAATGATAGTCTTAACATACTTGCTACTCCCTACTGTAATCAATATGTGATCTGGGTTGCACGACACTCAATAACTAAAATCTAATTCAGGTTAAAATGTTACCAATGTTATGTTTGATGTGCATGTGTGTTTTTAGAGTATGCAGCCTTGGTTCTCAGAGATCCATTTTTGAATTTGGGAGAGGATGACCTTGAAATAGAGCAGTAGAGTTTACTTCCTTTTAGAAAGTGTGTTTGATAATTTTTTTGAATTTGCTTTTTCACAATTTATATTTCTCCTGCCTTCCTCAATCTGCAGTTCCACTTACTGAAAGGTATGCATTTTAACAACTGTCAGCGCTGATGTATTCAGACTCACATTTGCCGTGATTCACTTCTGCCTTTGTGACAAATTGACTGCACAACTTGGAGCGGAGGAATGCATGGAAAATTATTACGACCTGTATCTACATTTTTTGTAGCCTACTGTATATGATGATTGTGGCTGAGTAATCTGTTAGTGAGAAGGTTCCAATGTTTCAGTGAGGGGATGCTAATCTTTTGGAGAAAGGGCTCTACATGTTGTATCATCATGTACACTATTATGTAATGGGTGGCAGATGAACAAATTATTTTTAAATAGCTATTTTTCACCAGAAACCCTAATTGCATGCATTACAAGAACTCTTTATTTGATGGACAATCACATACATATGCATTAAGACCTAGTAGATTTAATTAGCATTTTTTGGCATTGACTTTGGAAACCATTTGTTCTGTTTTAATTATATATTAAACCTTAAAGTTTCCTGACCCTGAAGCGATTGATAAGGTCATATCGGGTGAACAACTCATGCACCATGAACTTCAGAGCATGTTCCCCACTTGCATCATTAAGGGCGAACACATTAAATGACCATTTATCAACGTTCTGCAGAAAGAAAAGAGATATCAAATTTAGACATAGTGTTCAATTAATTCTTACACTGTCAGCATTTTTAAATTGTTGTGCTACACACCTTTAAAGCAGATATCACTGCTGATGGGTAAGTCAGTCCAATCATGTTTGAAGTTCTTCGGTACATCCTTGAAATTAAAATGATATTTGACAACAGATTTTAGTAACATGACACTGAATTATCCCTACTTCCTTTTTTATACTTGCCCACTTATTCCTGCAACTTAGATAACAGGATGCTCTGAAGGCCATTTTTTTCTGTAATGCAATTATTTATCTATTTGTGCGGATATTTACTTGTGTAAATTTTGCACTCATTAGATTCAAGAGTTGTTAGTACAAGACAATAAAACATTTTTACTCTCTAGACTTCTCGAGATGACAAGGTAAATTTTGCAAAGCCCTGCGTTGCTGGCACAGCCTCGTGCACAATGTCAGGGACGAGAAAATCGGGTGCCTGATCATCTGTAGGCCATTCATGTACCGCTTGATTTTCCAACAGATAATTTGGGGGCAAATAGTCAGGTTGTACTACTGGCATGTATGGCCTAACATAAGAATTGAAGTCCCCTTTTTAAGGTTGGGGCCACTAAGCCTATGGTGAGATCCATCCAGAGTATCAGTTTCACACCTAAAAGAACTGGACAATTTACAGCCTAGAATCTGGTCTGAAGAGGTCTTCTAAAAGGCAGAAGGTAAGTTTAGAATTTTTTGGGGCTTTTTTTGTGCTCTGAATTTTTTGCTGCATTTTGCTCAACACTTTTGTTGTATTTTTTTTGCCACACCAAAACTTTTCTTCATTGGCCTGGATTTTGTAGTAGTAATGACAGTGAAACAAACAGCATTCAGAGTCATTACTCCTCTGAAACTGACAGCAATTTCTAAAGTCCGCACATGTGCGGTTAAATGTGGAGATCCAGAAGTTGCTGTCACTGGTTCTATGCTTCCCTATAGGGTGAGCTGGTAATGACCCCCTGTCTGCAATCGATTGGAAATCATTGAACAAACAAGAACATCCACTCTTACACTTTTACAATTGCTGTAGAACTCTTTGGAAAATTACTCTTGTTGAATGAGGTGTAACTTGTTTTTTAAACAGCATACTAAGTTCATAACTATTGCAATACAGCCTCATTGGCCCTGAAAGAGTATTTTTTTCAAATTGTTGAATGTCCTATTTCTCCATTATGATAAGAAATTCCTCATATTTTTGATTGTATTTAAGAAGTTTGTTTATGATATTTTAACTTCTAACTTAATCAAATGTGTATGTTCCAATCACTTATTTTCCTATCTATAAAATTTAAAAATTAAAATTGAAGGGATTCAGTGCTTTTAACTTCCTGGCTTGTAAGTCTATGAGAATACTTCAATGTGATTGGCTGCTTACCCTGCTTGATGACATCACTGTTGCTGGCTGCCTGGAGATCCACTTGACTTAGTGCCAGATTCAAAACTGACATCAGGAAAGGGGAAATCTATGCCACAGAAATCGCTGGATCTTTGTGGGCAGCTTCCCTCAAGGTCAAAATCAGCAGTGAGTGCTGTTGCTTACGAACATAAGAATTAGGAGCAGAAGTAGGCCATTCGGCCCCTTGAGTCTGCTCCACCATTCAATAAAATCGTGGCTGATCTGTTTGTCTTTCGAATTCCACACTCGTAATAACCTTTTACGAATATACAAATTAGGAGTAGAAGTAGGACAATTGATCCCTCGAGCCTGCTCCACCATTCAATAAGATCATGGCTGATCAGTTTGGGTCTGGAATTCCACACTCCCATCTACCCCTGATAAGCTTTGATTCCCTCGCCTAACAAGAATCTATCTCTCTCAGCCTGAAAATTATTCAATGACCCCACCTCCACCACCTTCTGAGGCAGAGAGTTCCAAAGTCGCACAACCCTCAGAGAAAAAAATTCTCCTCATCTCTGTCCTAAAAGGGCAACCCCTAATTTTAAAACAGTACATCCTAGTTCTGGACACCCCCACAAGAGGAAACATCCTTTCCACATCCACCTTGTCAAGACCGTTCAGGATCTTATACACTTCAATCAAGTCTCCCCTCATCTTCTAAACTCCCATGAAAACAAGCCCAGTCCGTCCAACTTTTCCTCATAAGACAACCCGCTCATTCCAGGTATCAATCTATTAAACCTCCTCTGAACTGCCTTCACATCCTTCCTTAAATAAGGAGACCAAAATTGCACACAGTATTTGAGATGTGGTCTCACCAATGCCCTGTATAACTGAAGCTTAACATCCTTACTTCTATTTTCAATTCCTCTCCTAATAAAGGATAGCATTCCATTAGCTTTCTTTATTACTTGCTGTACCTGCATACTAACTTTTTGTGACTCATGTACTAGAACACCTAGGTCCCTCTGCACCTTGGAGTTCTGCAGTCGTTCTCTGTTTAAGTAGTACTCTGCTTTTTAATTCTTCCTGCCAAAGTGAACAACTTCACATTTTCCCATATTATAGTCCATCCATCAGATATTTTCCCACTCACTCAACCTATCTATATCGGTCTACAAGCTCATGCCCTCTTCACAACATACTTTCCTACCTATCTTTGTGTCATCTGCAAATTTAGCTACCATGCCATCGGTCCCCTTAGCGAAGTCATTGATATAAATTATAAGAAGTTGAGGCCTCAGTACTCCACTCGCAACATCCTGCCAATCAGAAAAGGACTCATTTATGAATACACTCTGTTTTCTTCCAGCCAGCCAATCTTCTATTCAACCTTTTATATGGCACCTTGTCAAATGCCTTCTGGAAATCCAAGTACAGTGCATCAACAGGCTCCCCTTTATCCACAACACATGTTACTCCTTCAAAGAACTCCAATAAATTGGTTAAACATGATTTCCCTTTCACAAAACCATGCCGACTATTCCCAGTTACCTTGAGTTATTCAAAGTGCCCAGCTATAGCCTCCTTAATGATCGATTTTAGCACCTCCCCCACGACAGTCGTCAAGCTAACTGGCCTATAGTTACCTGTTTTCTGCCCCTCCACCCCCCCCCCCCCCTCCTCCCTGTGGCACACCATTCACTACATCTTGTTAACCAGAAAATGACCCATTTTTGCATTCTCTCTGTTTCCTAGCCAATCTTCTATCCATGCCAAAATGTTATCCCCCACACCCTGAGCTTTAATTTTCCGCAATAACCTTTGATGTGGCACCTTATCAAATGCCTTCTGGAAATCTAAGTACAATACATCCACTGGTTCCCCTTTATCCACAGCACATGTTATCTTCAAAGAACTTCAATAAATTGGTTAAACATGATTTCCCTTTCACAAAATCATGTTGACTCTGCCTGATTACCTTGAATTTTTCTAAGTGCCCTGCTATAACGTCTTTTGTCTCTGCCATTTCCAAAAGTAAGCAGATTCCATCTGCATTCTACTTCCTGTTCTGCACCCACTCCTGTGGGCATTGTATTCAAGGGTGGGACTGCTATAATAGTTACCCACTCCCAAATTTCCACTGTAAATCCTAGATTAACACTCATGCTAATTAGAAACTTCTTTCACTGTTCAGAGCACTTCATATTAAATTAAAAGACAGTTCTAATTGTGAGTCTTGCAGACATTATTGGGACTATTTATCCTTTTTAAAAAAGAAAAGCCAACTTGGAAACTTACCACCCTGTGACTGGTGTTTACTTTTACCTCATCAGCAATGGGAAGCATGATTTAAGTATTTAAACATCTGCCTTCTCCCAGCAGTCATTTTAAAATGCTTAAATAAAATCTTCTCAGGGAGACTTAGGCCCTGACTAATTCCGGCTGGTGATCAGGCCTTGCGTCAATCCCACAGAGTTAGGCCCGAGCTATTTTGTCTCCAATACATTAAACCAAATAATCCAAATAAAGTTTGTTTTTCTCAGTATGTCTCACAATTTGAATAAACATTCACTCCATTACCAATATTTAGAGTTGAGGTAAATTTTCCAAGACTTTTCTGTGGAACATTGCTTCACCTACATGACATTTAGTTTGTTCTAAATAAGGAAAATTGATGTCGAAATGTAAATATTTGAATAAAAACAAAAGACCGAAAATACACAGTAGGCCATTCAACATCTATAAAGAGGAAAGACAAGTCAATGTTTCATCAACAGCAATTTGATATTATATAGTGTCTTTCATGTAGTAAAACAACCCAAGGCAATTCTGTAGACCCTTTGTCATAGTTCCTTTTCATCTTTATTGGAAACCCTTTAACCCTTCCTGCACTGAAATTATGTGGTCATGTCTGCATGCAATCAGGCCACTTGTGCAGCACTGTCTAGGGCTGCCATGCTGCACTAGGTACTTCCTGCTAGTGTTGCTCCTTATCGGCAGTTCCTGATCCACTTTACTTTTGATCTTAAAAATTACATCAGAAGTTAACCTGAATATGCCTGTGATATGAACAACTGAAAAATGTAAGCTTGGAATCTAGTTTCAAACAATCAGTGGTCAACTTCATTATTAATGTGGGTTCCATATTCAATAAGGAACCTGAGGGACACTGGCTAAAAGCTAAGAAAAAAAGGAACACAATAGAACAGCATACATGGGATATAAAAATATAATGGCAATAAAATGGAAGAGAAGGGGGAAAATGGAGAGGAAAAGCATATGTAGGGGAAGATGGGAACACGTGACAAGCAGAATTAAAGGCCCCCTGAAATTACTGGGGGTTCACTCAAGATGGAGACACCATTTCAAATCTTGGGGATGGCACCATTTGCATAACTAGGGTGGGTACATTGTGCCTATGAAAGGTACTTCAGCAGCACAAAGAGATGAAGCACCTCACACCCACTCTGCCTGAAGTCCCCCCACAGGTCCTCTGGGCTGAAAACAAAACTGCCTTTATCCCTTCAGAGTGAGATAATTGACCCACTCCAGAATCAATGATGTTCTCTCTAGTGAAGATTTGGGGCCTTTTTAATGACTTCAATGGCTCTCAGCTGGCATGAATTCTGCTGATTAGCATAATGGACAGAATTCCTGAGAAAGTTTGGGAACTCCTCCAATTCTGCCTGTGAACCTACAGCAGAATTTAAAAGAGCCATAGCAGATAAAGTAGAATCCTGTCATAGCCAGATCCCACCCCTAATTCCTGCCTCTCCACCTTCCCCAGTTGGAAATGAGCCATTTTGCTCCCTCTGGCTTAAGGAATTCCAGAGCCAAAGGATTTTTAAATCTATGTAAATATTTTCAGATTTATTTTAATATTTTAGGTTTAATATTGTGACTTCATTACTGGGGCTTATTTCAGTCTTATCAAATGTGAGTTTATAAATAGCCAGCCAAAGGAAAATCAGAGTTAATATTTGTGAGTTTTTTTTTTTAGTAACACGCAGCTTGTGCCACGTAACAAAAATGGGAACTCATTATTTAGTGGTTAATTGCACTGTAATCACTTCCCTGTATTTATTTCAAACTCACACATCTTGTAGCATCATATGTTTTTTGGTCCTACCCTCATGCTTTTTAAATGTGTGGAAGATAGTGTTGCACTCTTAACACAATATTTGTTCATGTAGCTGAACCTGATTAGATTCCACAAGATTGTGTTTAAGTTACCTTCAGCCTCATATTACAAGCTCTCTTGAAAGCTCACTGGATGAATGCATTACACAGTGTGGCGATGAGCTGTACAGATCAGGACCTGCTAGGTTCTATCTTGGTTCAATGTACTCAGCTGCAAAGGCAGCAATTGGGGCACTCACTCCAGTCAGCCTTAGCACCTTGGCAGTGGCAAATTGGGTTATGGTTCCCACTCTTATTTTCAGTAACTCCCACTGACATGTGCGTGCTGACGTGGAGTGAGGACAGGAAATATACCCCAGATTCTTTGGGTCCAGGCTCACACATGAATAATTCCATCTAAGTGAGTTATTGAAGTGCTTTGGCAGTCTGTGGAGTTGTGTTTGTCTACATAACAGTCGCCACAGTCCAAAATTCACTGCGTGAAATGTTTCATGAGGAGACACTTAAATGCTAATTCTGTAAGGTTGTGCCTACCTAGTAGGGAAGTTGTGCTCAAACAACAACAACTTGCATATATATAGTGCCTTTAACATAATAAAACATCCCAAAGGTGCTTTAGAGGAGCATTATAAAGCAAAATATGACACCAAGCCACATAAGGAGATATAGGGGCAGACATCCAAAAGCTTGGCTAAAGAGGTAGATTTTAAGGAGTGTCTTAAAGGAGGAAAGCGAGGTAGAGAGGTGGAGAGGTGAAGGGAGGGAATTCCAGAGCATAGGGCCCAGGCAGCTAAAAGCACGTTCACCAATGGTAGAGTGATTAAAATCAGGGATGCTCAAGAGGCCAGAATTAGATGAATGCATATCCCTTGGAGGGTTGTAGAGCTGAAGGAGATTAGAGATAGGGAGGGATGAGACAAGGAGGGATTTGAAAACAAGGATGAGAATTTTAAAATTGAAGTGATGCTAAATCAGGAGCCAGTGTAGATCAGTGAACACAGGGATGATTGGTGAACAGGACTTGGTGTGAGTTAAAACACAGGCAGTAGTATTAAGGATGACCTCAAGTTTACGGAGGGTAGAAGGTGGGAGAACAGGCAGGAGTGTGTTGTAATAGTCAAGCCTAGAGGCAACAAAGGCATTAATGAGGGTTTCAGCAGCAGATGAGCTGAGACTGTGGAGGAGTCAGGCGATGTTATAGAGGTGGAAATTGACGTCTTTAGTGATGGCACGGATATATAGTCAGAAGCCAATCCCGGGGTCAAATATAACATTGAGATTGTGAACAAGCTGGTTCAGCCTCAGACAATTGCCAGGGAGACAGATAGAGTCATTGGTTAGAGAACAGAGTTTGTAGTGGGGACCAAAGGCAACGGCTTCATTTTCCCAATATTTAATTGGACGAAATGTCTGCTCATCCAACACTGGATGTCGAACAAGCAGTCTGATAATTTAAAGAGAGTGGAGGAGTCGAGAGAAGTGGTGGTGAGGTAGAGCTAGGCGTTGTCAGCATACATGTGAAAACTGATGATGTCGCCCAGGGGTAGTGTGTAGATGAGATATAGGAAGGGCCAGGATACCAGAAGTAGAAGCAGGAAGAGAAGCCATTGGAGGTGATTTGCTGACTATGATTAGCTAGATAAAAATGGAAGCAGGCGACAGCAGCTCTAACCAGCTGGATGACAGTGGAGAGGCAATGGAGGAGGATGGTGAGGTCAAAAATGTCAAAGGCAGCAGACAGGTCAAGAAGGACAAGTGTGGATAGTTTACCTTTCTCACAGTCACAGACAGTAGACCAGAGATAGAGCTCCAAAATAGCAGTCCAGGTTTTCTGACCTGCACTCAGTGGGAATGTGGGATTAGCCATTTACGATCCTGCTAATAATATTGATATTTAACTCTAATAATTATGTTAAAAACAATTGTAAACTGTTGAGTTGCTGATGAAATTATGTGTACAGATATATGTTTTCTCTTATGGCCACAAAATTGTATGTTTTAATGTGTTGAAAGACACTGAGCATTTAAGCATAAATGGAAGTTGTTCAACAATATTTTTAAAAACACCAACATTAAAATTTTACAAGTAACTTTCAATTTTTACAAATTACAAATATTAGTGTAAACATCTATCGCAGGTTCACTTCCATCTACCTTTCAACAAAAATGCCAGCTTGAACAGCATGAACAATGCTGCGAAATCTAGGCTTTTCTGCTGGCCTTCGTCTCATCACCCCCATCTTCCTTGTGAAGGTGGATGCCAGCCAGTCCCGAACCTCCGATGGAACGGAATCTGACTGGATGTCGCTGAGTTCGTCCTCAGTGTCCAAGAGCCGTCTGATGAGAAAACAGAGGATAGAGCTTTAGACCTAAAAGACATCCTGAATTTACTCCCTCCTAAAGAAAGATTAATCCAAAGAGACTGCCTTTTGAATTCAGCTTATCTTCATTAAGTACACAAATCAAATGAATGATCTGTAAAACACACTTTGAGGCAGACGTCAAGTAAATATTTGCTCCAGGTTACTTCCAATATGATCAATATCATAGAATGGGATCTAACCTATGCCTTCGCAGTAACTTTTTTTCCCTCTGCTAATGGAACACAGTAACTGGTTTTGTCTTTTTTTTAATAAATTGCAGCCATGCCCTGACTTGATGATTTTAATGATTTTTAATAATAAACCCAAATTCATTTCCTATTCAGTATGCTTCCCAACTGTTCCATTCAACATTTACCATTATTTCAGAGCCTTCATCCCAATTTGTGATTATATACTTCACTGTATTCAACTTCATATACCATGTAATTGGTCCAGATACCTAAAAGATCCAACTCATTTAAATCTAATTGTTCCTCCTTATTTTCTTTGTCCTGTGCTAATACCATCTATAAACTTAGAAGATTTTGCTTTTGACTCCCCCACCAAATTATACATATTTCCTGTTTTTAAACCACTTTCCTGGACAACACCTCGATGATTTTTACTATTAATCTCCAATATTGAACTTTGCCAAAAGATTGTGTAAAATCTAAGGGCTGAATTTTATCCGGCCAGCAGAAGCAGGAGTAGAGGTGTGGGGGGCCGAAAAATTGGGGCAGATGTGCTCGCCCGGAAACCTGATGTCGTGACGTTGGCTTCGGATTTTGTCAGCGGTAGGAAAGCACCAACGCAGCAATGCTGCCACATCATGATGGGACTGCAGTTTGAATTGGTGAACAACTAGTTAGAATGCATTTGCATTGAACTGAGCACAATTTTATGGGGGCTTTAAATTCAGTCAACGGTGCACAGGGATCACCAGTCGTTTAAAGGTGGCAGCACCGAGGCGAGGCCTCAGTGAGACAGTGGGAAGGCAGCCATGGGGAGTATTGGATAAGGGAAGACTGGGGAACAGAGGCCATTGTCAGCCTGCGGTGCTGGGCTTTCTATACGGGTGGGCTCACTCTTGGGTGCAAGGGTCAGGTGGGTGCAGTCTCAGGTACTGGGCTCTCTGCAAGGGTGGACACTGAGGGACATTAGCACATATTTAGAGGGGAGTACTAATGGGAAGGTCCCAAGCCAAGGTCGTCTCTGCAAGGACAGCACATGGGAGGGGTACTGATCAGCTGGCATGAATCTCATACATCCTGTCTTTGTGGAACCCCGTGCCGCACAGCAGCAGTTCAGAGGGAGGGAGATCCAGGATCCAGCTGGACCTGTGAAGCTCCAAGAGGAGAACGGCAGTAGCCGTCCATGCCAAGAAGTGCCTATCCACGCCAGAGAGTGTACCAGACTCGCTACCTCCAAATGTCCGAGCAGCATTGCCAGAAAAGTCTACGGCTCTCCAGGGAGGCCATCACAGACTTATGCACCATGCTGCAGGACAAGATGCGACCCATGGGCTTTGGTGGATATCCAATGACCATGGGCCTTGAAGGTCACCGTGGCTCTCAACTTCTCCGTCTCCGCCTCTCTCCAGGGATCCACTGGGAACTTGTGGCATCTCCGAGGCAAGAGCCCACCGCTGCAACAAGGAGGTGACCAATGCCCTGTTCAGGAGGGCTGGTCTACTGGACCGACCCTGACAATCAGGCAGAGAGGGCCATCAGATTCGGGGCCATCGTTTTGTATCATCAGCAAACTTAAATACATTACTCTCTGTCTCTTCATCCAAGTCATTAATATAAAGTGTAAATAGCTGAGGCCCCAGCACTGATCCTTACGGCACCCCACTATTCATTGTCTGCCAACCTGAAAATGCTCCATTTATGCCCACTCTCTGCTTCCTGTCTGTTAACCAATCCACTATCCAAGCTAATATATTACCCCCAACACCATGAGCCCTTACCTTGCCTATGAATTTTTAATGTGGCACCTTATCGAATGCCTTTTGAAAATCCAGGTATATTACATCTACTGGTTCCCCTTTGTCTACCCTACTAGTTACATCCTCAAAAAACACGAATAAATTTGTCAAACAGGATCTATTTTTTAGTAAAACCATGTTGATTTGTTCTAATCATACTATGCTTTTCCAAGTGCAATGTTAAAACTTCTTTAATAATAGTTTCCAGCATCTTCCCAGTGACTGCTAACTGTCCTGTAGTTCCCTGTTTTCTCTCTACCTCCTTTCTTGAAAAGTGGTGTAACATTTGCCAACTTCCAATCTGACAGAACCCAAGAGGAGCTGAGGAGAGGCAGAGCGAGAGAGAGGGAGAGATAAAGGGCGCGAACAGGGGCAGAGAGGCCGAGACCCGAGAGAAGCTGAGGAGAGGCATACCTTTCGGACCTTCAGGCGGCGGAATTCCAAGTGACATCAAGATTCAAAAAGTGATGCGGGCCGCAGGGAAGCAGGTGATTGGTAAGTAGGTTCAGGTGAGTTTTTCTACTTTTTGTACTACTTGTACTACTGCAGTCCATTAGCTTCAACAGTAAAGGTAAGGACTTTAGATTGCAGTAGGTAGTATTTGGAGTAGAACAAGACCCTTAGCGTAATTAGTATTTTTTGATTAAAGGAAGTAACTAAGTAATCTAAAGGTAAGAAGTCATGGCAGGCGAGCTCGCACCCATGATATGCTCCTCCTGCGCTATTTGGGAAATCAGGGACGCTTCCAGTGTCCCTGACGACCATGTGTGCAGGAAGTGTATCCATCTGCAGCTATTGGCTACCCACATAATGGAGCTGGAGCTGCGGGTGGATTCACTGTGGAGCATCCATGATGCTGAGATGATCGTGGATAGCATGTTTAGCGAGGTGGTCACACCGCAGGCAAATGCTGCAAAGGCAGAAAGGGAATGGGTGACCACCAGGCAGGGTACAGGAAGGCAGGTAGTGCAGGAGTCCCCTGTGGCCATGCCCCTCTCTAACAGATATACCATTTTGGATATTGTTGGGGGAGATGGCTCACGGGCAAGCAGCAAAAGCTAAGTTCATGGCACCATGGGTGGTTCTGCTGCATAGGAGGGGAGGAAGAAGAGTGGCAGGGCTTTAGTGATAGGGGATTCAATCATAAGGGGAACAGACAAGCGTTTCTGTGGCCACAAAAGAGAGTCCAGGATGGTATGTTGCCTCCCCGGTGCTGTCAAGGATGTCTCTGAGTGGCTGCAGGGCATTCTGAGGAAGCAGTCAGTTGTCCTCATACATATTGGTGCCAACGACATAGCTAAAAAAAGGGATGAGGTGAATTTAGGGAGTTAGGATGTAAATTAAAAAGTAGGACCTCAAAGGTAGGATTTTCAGGATTCCTACCTTTGCCACATGCTAGCAAGAGCATAAATAGCAGGATATATCAGATGACTATGTAGCTGGAGAAATGGTGTAGGGGGGAGGGATTCAGATTCCTGCGACATTGGGACCGGTTCGGGGAAGGTGGGACCATTACAAGCTGGATGGGTTGCATCCAGGCAGTACCAGGACCAATTTCCTCAGGGAGGTGTTTGCTAGTGCTGTTGTGGAGGGTTTAAACTAGAATGGCAGGGGGATAGGAATCTTAGTAGGTAGACAGAGGAGGGAGAAACAAGGATAGAAATGAAAGACAGAAAGGTAAGAAGCAAAAGTGGAAGGCAGAGAAAACAAGGGCGAGAAACAAATGGGGCCATAGTACAAAATAAAGCTAAGATGACCAACAATATTAAAAACAAGTCTAAAGACATTGTGTCTTAATGCGCGGAGCATTCGCAATAAAGTAGATGAATTGACAGCGCAAATAGATATAAATGGTTATGATATAGTTGGGATTACAGAGGCATGGCTGCAGGCTGACCAAGGATGGGAACTGAACATCCAGGGGTATTCATTATTTAGGAAGGACAGGCAAAAAGGGAAAGGAGGTGGGGTAGCGTTGTTAGTGAAGGAGGAAATCAACGAAATAGTGAGGAAGGATATTGGCTCGGAAAATCATGATGTGGAATCTCTATGGGTGGAGCTAAGAAACACCAAGGGGCAGAAAAAGTTGGTGGGAGTTGTCTATAGGCCCCCAAACAATAGTGGAGATGTACGGAATGGCATTAAACAGAAAATTAGAGATGCATGCAATAAGGGTACAACTGTAATCATGGATGATTTTAATCTACATATCGATTGGTCAAACCAAATTAGCAATAGTACTGTGGAGGAGGATTTCCTGGAGTGTGTACGTGATGGTTTTTTAGACCAAGGCGTTGAGGAACCATCTGGAGAACAGGCTATCCTAGACTGGGTATTGTGCAATGAGAAAGGATTAATTAACAATCTTGTTGTGCAGTGTCCCTTGGGGAGGAGCGACCATAAAATGACAGAATTCTTCATTAAGATGGACAGTGAAGTAGTTGAATCTGAAACTAGGGTCCTAAACCTAAATAAAGGAAACTATGAAGGTATGAGGCGCGAGTTGGCTATGATAGATTGGGGAACTTTACTAAAAGGGTTGACAGTGGATAGGCAATGAATAATATTTAAAGAACGTGTGCATTAATTACAACAATTATTCATTCCTGTCTGGCGCAAAAATAAAACCGGAAAGGTGGCTCAACCATGGCTTACAAAAGAAATTAGGGATAGTATTAGATCCAAAGAGGAGGTATATAAAATTGCCAGAAAAAGCAGCAAGTCTGAGGATTGGGAGCAGTTTAGAATTCAGCAAAGGAGGACAAAAAGGTTGATTAAGCGGAGGAAAATAGAGTATGAGAGAAAACTTGCAGGGAACATAAAAACTGACTGTAAAAGCTTCTATAAATATGTGAAGAGAAAAAGATTAGTGAAGACAAATGTAGGCCCCTTACAGTCAGAAACGGGGGAAATTATAATGGGGAACAAAAAAATGGCAGAACAATTAAACACATACTTTGGTTCTGTCTTCACAAAGGAGGACATAAATAACCTCCCAGAAATGTTAGGGAACCAAGGGTCTAATGAGAGGGAGGAACTGAAGGAAATCAGTATTAGTAAAAAAATAGTGCTAGGGAAATTAATGGGGTTAAAGGCTGACAAATCCGCAGAGCCTGATAATCTACATCCCAGAGTACTAAAGGAAGTGGCCCTGGAAATAGTGGATGCATTGATGGTTATCTTCCAAAATTCTGCAGACTCTGGAGCACTTCCTACAGATTGGACGGTGGCAAATGTAACCCCACTATTTAAAAAAGGAGGGAGAGAAAAAACAGGGCATTGCAGACCAGTGAGCCTTACATCAGTAGTGGGGAAAATGCTAGAGTCTATTATAAAAGATGTGATAGCAGGACACCTGGAAAGTATAAACAGGAGTGGACAAAGTCAGCATGGGTTTATGAAAATAACAAATCAACCAGAGTTTTTTAAGGATGTAACTAGTAGAATAGATAAGGGAGAACCAGTGGATGTGGTGTATTTGGATTTTCAGAAGGCTTTTGATAAGGTCCCACATAAGAGTGTGCAAAATTAAAGCACATAGGATTGGGGGTAATATACTGCCATGGATTGAGAACTGGTTGACAGACAGGAAACAGAGAGTCTTTTTCCGGGTGGCAGGCAGTGACTAGTGGGGTACCGTAGGGATCAGTGCTTCGGCCCCAGTTATTCACAATATATATTGATGACTTGGGTGAGGGAACTAAATGTAACATTTCCAAATTTGCAGACGACACAAAGCTGGGGGGGAATGTAAGCTGTGAAGGGGATGCAAAGAGGCTCCAATGTGATTTGGACAAGTTCTGTGAGTGGGCAAATGCATGGCAGATGCAGTATAACGTGGATAAGTGTGAGGTTATCCACTTTGGTTATAAAAACAGAAAGGCAGATAATTATCTGAATGGTGACAGATTGAGAAAGGGGGAGCTGCAATGAGACCTGGGTGTCCTTGTACACCAGTTTCTGAAAGCAAGCATTCAGGTGCAGCAAGCAGTTAGGAAGGCAAATGGTATGTTGGCCTTCATTGCAAGAGGATTTGAGTACAGGAGCCAGGATGGCTTACTGCAGTTATACAGGACCTTGGTGAGACCACGTCTGGAGTATTGTGTGCAGTTTTGGTGTCCTTATCTGAGGAAGGATGTTCTTGCGATGGAGAGAGTGCAAAGAAGATTTATTAGGTTGATTCTTGGGATGGCAGGATTGACGTATGAGGAGAGATTGGGTCGACTACATTCACTAGAGTTTAGAAGGATGAGAGGGGATCTCATAGAAACCTATAAAATTCTAACAGGACTAGACGGAGGGAGGATGTTCCTGATGGCTGGGTAATCCAGAACCAAGGGTCACAGTCTCAGGATACGGGGTATGCCAATTAGAACCGAGATGAGGAGAAACATCTTCACTCAGAGGGTGGTGAACCTGTGGAATTCTCTACCTCAGAAAGAAATGGAGGCCATGTCATCAAATATATTAAAGAAGGAGATAGATATATTTCTTAATGTCAAAGGGATCAAGGAATATGGGGAGAAAGTGGGAACAGGGTACTGAATTAGACGATCAGCCATGATCTTTTTTCGAATGGCGGAGCAGGCCCGAAGGGCCGAATGGCCTACTCCAGCTCCTATTTTCTATGTTTCTATAGGACCATTCCTGAATCTGCTGGTTTCTACAACGCTCCCAAGTCTCAGACTTGCTACTATCTTTTGCAGCATTGTACGCCTCTTCTTTTAGTCTAATACTCTCCTTAACTTCCTGAGTGAGCCACGGAAGGGTCTTTCTTGACAAGGTTTTGTTTTTGAACGGAATGTACTTTTGTTGAACCCTTTGAATTGTTTCTTTAAATGTTTCCCACTCTTCATTTACTGCCATACCTTCCAGTCTATTTACCCAATTAACCTTAGCCAGTTCTCCCCTCATACTTTCATACTTGGCTTTGTTTAAGTTTAAGATTCTCGTTTGTGATTGAAATGTGTCACTTTCAAACTTAACATGAAATTCAGTGGTATTATGATCACTATTTCCCAGTGGATCTTTTACTATGACATTGCTTATTAACCCTGCTTCATTACACAAGATCTAAGATAGCTTTATCCCTATCGGTTCTACAGCGTATTGCTCCAATAAACTGTCACTAAAGCATTCTACAAATTCATCTTAGACCACTGTTGCTAATTTGATTGTCCCATTCTATATGCAGATTAAGTCCCCCATAATTAATACATTACCTTTTCTACATGCTCCAATACTTCCAATAATATCCCATTTAATGTTCTGTCCAATAATATAACTACTGTTAGGGGGCCTGTAAACTACTCCCACCAGTGTTTTCTGACTCCTACTATTCCTAATTTCCACCCAAACGGATTATATTTTGTGATCTTCTGAGGCCAGAACCCTTCTTATTACTGTCCTTATGCCATCTTTTACTATCAGGGCTACCCCTCCTCCTTTGTCATTCTGTCTGTCTCTCTGAAATATTGTGCACCCTGGAATATTCATTTCCCAAGCTTGATCTCCTTGTAACCATGTCTTGGTAATGGCAATTAGATCTAAATCATTTACCTCTATTCGTGCCACTAGTTCATTTATTTTATTACAGATGCTTCATGCATTCAGATAAAGGAATTTTAATTTCATAATTTTGGAGTCCAGGAGTTACAGCAGCAGCAGTGGTAGAGGGGGGTTTAGGAGCTACAGCAGCAGCAGTGGTAGAGGGGGACCAGGAGTTACAGCAGCAGCAGTGGTACAGGGGGGTCTAGGAGCTACAGCAGCAGCAGTGGTAGAGGGGGGCCCAGGAGTTACAGCAGCAGTGGGAGAGGGGGGTCCAGGAGTTACAGCAGCAGTGGGAGAGGGTGGTCGAGGAGCTATAGCAGCAGTGGTAGAGGGGGGCCCAGGAGTTACAGCAGCAGTGGGAGAGGGGGGTCCAGGAGTTACAGCAGCAGTGGGAGAGGGTGGTCCAGGAGCTATAGCAGCAGTGGTAGAGGGGGGTCCAGGAGTTACAGCAGCAGCAGAGGAATCCAGCAGCACTTCAGGTTCATGGCATCAATGAATGGCCGCAGTATAAGCAGGGTTGGCAGTGCTTAAAAAATGGTGCCAGCACCTATATTCTGGTCATCTGACCTCGCCATCAGTGCCTCATAGCCCGTCCCAGTCCTGAAATAGGATGGGCCCACTCCTCGGTAATATTAATTGGTCATCAGCTGCGTAATCACGATCGGTGGCAATGGCACCCACTTCTGGTGCTGCCGCCAGGACCTGTGACAGGCTGACAAAATTCAGCCCTAAGTGTGCAACATTCCCCTGTTGTCCACCATCATAGTTATATCTTCAAAAAAATTACAGAAAAGTTAGCATGACTTAATTAGGCATTAATTTAGCAAGGAAATAAGACTAAGAGAAAGAACTTTGATCACAAAGTATTCTCCTCTCCAAAAGATTGAAACATAGAAATCACAAATAAGGATTCCTTCACTTTACCATTAAAAACAAAAAGGTATCTTCTCAACTCTGTACAAAGATTTCAAAAAGTTCTTGTAATGACAACTTAGTTAATAACCTTTCCTTAAATTTGCACACAAAGGAAAGTACACCCCAGTGCGTCATAATGACCTGCCTCATTAGCAGTCAAAGTCTGAAAATAAATGTTGGTGTGCTTCATGGATCTGGATGCAGATTCCAGGATTTGGTATCATTCAGGATCAGGAAGGACATCTAGAGCTCTTCAGCTCTACCACACCTGGATAAAGATGAAGCTGAAGTCTATTTTTGTATTCTTCCAAGTGAGATTAAAGTTCATTCCAAAACAGAAAACAACTATGTTAAAGGAATCAGATGCAGCATCAGAGAAAACACACTTGAATAGGTCACAGTAGCAATGTGCCCTCGGAGTTTTGTATATGCATCCTTTAAATGTCACACACAAACATTAATAATTTACAACTAATTTCATGTCAAGAACTTTTATTGATTAGTTAATCTCAGAACAACCAATGTTTCTATTCATGATGCCACTGCATATAAACATTATGATGTTATATTGGGAGGGAGATTACTCAAAACGTCAACTCCCAATAATTAGAAAAATATAAAACATTATAACAAGGGACAACTAAAAGACTCAACTGAAGGCACAAACACCTCTTCCAAAAATATTACTGTTAGGTAGTGGCAATTCAATCAAAGGTGAGTGTATTAACAGATATATTAACAGAGGTGAGTGTGATAAAGTTAACGTTAGAGTCATTGCAGGAAATATATATAAATATATCCATATA
The DNA here is from genome assembly GCF_036365525.1 of Heterodontus francisci. NCBI lineage: Eukaryota > Metazoa > Chordata > Chondrichthyes > Heterodontiformes > Heterodontidae > Heterodontus > Heterodontus francisci. Next base: position 83,632,542 of record NC_090377.1, read on the forward strand.
TATAACATCTTTCCAGATGAAGAATTCTCTGCAACTAACTTAATCAAGTGCATGAGAGTAATGGAAAGTAGCTTCATTCCACCTCAACCGCAAAAAACATCAGAGATAGGGAACTCACTTTGTGATGAAATGTGGCAGAACAAATGCATGCCTAAGGCTGCAAGACATAATAGGGCTGATTTAACTTTCAGTGATTGCAGAAAATGGACGGATTTCGATAAGCCACCTATTATACACCCCTTCCAATTTCTCTTTGCTTTAACTTCAATTGTAAGGAAACTTGAGTGGGTTGTACAACAAGTGCCTGTTTTGTACCCATGGCAAAAGGTAAAATGCAACCTTTGCTTAGATTTCATATTTTAATACAAGTGGCTTATACAGGTTATAGTTCTCTCTTTGATATTTTTAGTGCACTGTTGAACTTGTTCATCTTAATTTATTTCTTTTGCTATGTTAACCGAGTTGTTTACTAATTTAAAAGATTAATAACTGTATTAAAATAGCACAGACGGAACTTAATGAAAACATATTATACTGTGCACCAAAAATGGTACACAGAAGAATTTAAAAGGGAGATGTTCCACTTCGGGACACCCAAAATACACAGTGATGTGAATTTGCACAACCCCCACTGATTTTACAACCATTAATTTTAATAGGCAAAAGATCATGGAATGGCTTGATATACAGGAGCACCAAAGCAGAAAATCTCCCCTGAAATTACATGGAAAGAAAATGGTTAACATGTCTTTTAATTTAAACATGAAGTATATCATCATTGTCAATACATTGTCAAATTGTGTTTTAAAGTATGTTAAAAATCACATGCATACTATGCCATAGGGCTTTCCATTTAAAAGACAGTAACTCACCTTGTCTCATCAATGTAAACTGCTTCCAACACAGATGCTGCATATTCTATATTCTTCTTTAAATCTGCCACGTTAATCTCACCTTTCTCTAGTTGCTTCACAAGACATCTTAATCTGAATTGGAAAGATATTGCGTTACAAACTTTCAAACAAACATAGCATGGTTAAATATTCCATTTCTAGAATACTTTATTCTAAATGAATGTAAACTGTTTATTCATTTGAAAATACAAGTTTGGAAAGTGAGAAAATTTGTCACAAGCAGTTATGTTCTGAAAAAAGCATTTAGTGGTCTGACCTCAGGAAAGATACAATAAATCAGTTCACAATAATTCTTTTAAATAAGAGTCTGTTACATGTGTCTGCCAAGCTTCTCTAATTCAGGTGATAGGTTACACAAAGATAGGTTACACAAAGATAGTTTAAATATTTATTGAAACTAGAAAGATTGAAATAACACTATCGATCAAAGCAGCGGAAATGCAATTTTCTCTGTTGAAATGACTTCTGTCATTGGCTCCACATCTGGGAATGTCACCCTCTCCATATTACTGCTTTCCGCTGGTTACATTTTTTTTTATTTGTTCATGAGATGTGGGTGTCACTGGCAAGGTCAGCATTTATTGCCCATCCCTAATCGCCCTTGAGAAGGCCTGATTACAGCATTGGTTCAAACATGGACAAAACAGCTGAACTCAAGAGGTGAGGTGAGAGTCACTGCCCTTGACATCAAGGCAGCATTTGACCGAGTATGGCATCAAGGAGCCCTAGCAAAACTGAGGTCAATGGAAATCAGGGGGAAAACTCTCTGCTGGTTGGAGTCATACCGAGCACAAAGGAAGATGGTTGTGGTTGTTGGAGGTCAATCATCTGAGCTCCAGGATATCAGTGCAGGAGTTCCTCAGGGTAGTGTCCTAGGCCCAACCATCTTCAGCTGCTTCATCAATGACCTTCCTTCAATCATAAGGTCAGATGTGGGGATGTTCGCTGATGATTGCACAATGTTCAGCACCATTCGTGACTCCTCAGATACTGAAGCAGTCCATGTAGAAATGCAGCAAGACTTGGACAATATCCAGGCTTGAGCTGATAAGTGGCAAGTAACATTCGCACCACACAACTGCCAGGCAATGACCATCTCCAACAAGAGAGAATCTAACCATCTCCCCTTGACATTCAATGGCATTACCATCGCTGAATCCCCCACTATTAACAACCTAGAGGCTACCATTGACCAGAAACTTAACTGGAGTAGCCATATAAATACTGTGGCTACAAGAGCAGGTCAGTGGCTAGGAATCCTGAGGCGAGTAACTCACCTCCTGACCCCCCCAAAGCCTGTCCACCACAAGGCTCAAGTCAGGAGTGTGATGTAATACTCTCCACTTGCCTGGATGGGTGCAACTCCAACAACATTCAAGAAGCTTGACACCATCCAGGACAAAGCAGCCCACTTGATTGGCACCTCATCTACAAACATTCACTCCCTCCACCACCGACACACAGTGGCAGCAGTGTGCACCATCTACAAGATGCACTGCAGCAATGCACAAAGGCTCCTTAGACAGCACCTTCCAAACCTGCGACCTCTACCAACAAGAAGGACAAGGGCAGCAAATGCATGGGAAGACCACCAACCTGCAAATTCCCCTCCAAGTCACACACCATCCTGACTTGGAACTATATCGCCGTTCCTTCATTGTCACTGGGTCAAAATCCTGGAACTCCCTTCCTAACAGCATTGTGGGTGTACCTACCCCACATGGACCGCAGCGGTTCAAGAAGACAGCTCAGCACCACCTTCTCAAGGGCAATTAGGGATGGGCAATAAATGCTGGCCTGGCCAGCGATGCCCAAATCCCATGAATGAATAAAGAAAAAAAAGATGGTGGTGAGCTGCCTCTTGAACGACTGCAGTCTGTGTGGTATAGATACAACCACAATACTTCTTTTGGGAACTCCATTATTTTAGCAGTAAAACCCTTTTTAACATGGCAAAGTAATATGACTATATGATGTAATTTGCAACACAATTCAAGTAAATAACTGCTAATGTTAAAATCACTAAAATAAACTATTGATGGCTCAAAGGTGCTTTTAGAATACAGGAGTGCAGTTGACAGCAGATTTGGTTTTACTTGTATTCCCAAGTAAGTCTACAAATGTGTCTTCAGAATAAAGCCATCATTTGTTCAGAACATAGGAACAGGAGTAGGCCATTTAGCTCCTCAAACTTGTTCTGCCATTCAATGAGATAATGGCTGATTTGCGATCTAAATCCACATAACCACCTTTGCCGGATATCCCTTAACACCTTTATTTCACAAAAATCTATCAATCTCAGATTTAAAAATAACAATCAATCTAGTATCTGTTGCCATTTGTGGAAGAAAGTTCTAAACTTTTACCACACCTTTTACTTAGAAGTATTTCTCATCTTCACTCCTGAAAGGTTTGGCTCTAATGTTTAGACTATGCCCCCTAATCCTAGATTCCCCAACCAGCAGAAATAGCTTGTCTTCATCTACCCTATCTATTATGCTTAATATCTTGAACACTTTTATCAAATCACCACTTCACCGCCTAAATTCCAAGGAACCAAACCTTAGTTGGTGTAATCTTTCTGTGTAATTTAGTGCTTGGAGTCCAGGCAGTGTTGTCAATCTACACTGCACTCACTCCAAGCCCAATATGTCCTTCCTAAGGTGTGGTGCCCAGAACTGCTCACAGTACTCCAGGTATGGTTTAACCAGGTCTTTGTGTAGATGTAGCTTAACTTCTATCCCCTTGTATTCTATTCCTTTAGATATAAACACTTGCATTTCATTAGCCTTTTTAATTATTTTCTTAGCTGTTCAGGGCATTTTAATGATCTATTTTGCTTTATTATTCCACATATTATTATTAATTGTATTATTAATGATCTATGTACCTGGGCCCTTACGTCTCTTTGGACCTCCACTGCTTCTAACATTTCATGATTTAGAAAGTACCCTTTTCTATCCTTTTTAGGGCCAAAATGGATGACCTCACATTTGCCTACATTGAAATCCATTTACCAGAGTTTTGCCAATTCACTTAATCTATCAATATCTTTTTGTAATTTTATGATTCCATCTACAATGTTTACGCTGTCGCCTATCTTGGTGTCATCAGGAAACTTGGATACATGGCTTTCTATTCAATCATCTAAATCATTAATAAATATTAATAGTTCAGGCACCAACACAGATCCTTGTGGGACACCATGGACTGAATTTTCGGAACTCCTATAAATTTGGGAATTGAGGTGGAGGACCCCCGAAAATACTGGCGCTGGGCAACATGTCAACTTCAAGGCGCTGATCCCAGCACCGGCAATAATCACCAAGGTGGTGGAAGGGCAGGATGGAACCCCTCTCTCCTCCCAATTGAGGGCAGTTAAATTAGTTAAAAGCTCATCAAGAGCTTGTTGAAGGGGGAGGGTGGAATATTAAAAGAGGCGAACAGGTTTTAGAAGTTGTCAATTTCTGAACAGCTGAGGGGAGGTCAGTATACAGTGGGGAGTAGTCAAAGCTGCCCCAGGTCATCACCGCTGCCTCATAAACGGGTCAGTGGGACAAAAAGGGACTCAGCATTTGGTAAGTAAATGCCGTTGGTGCTGCGCAGATGGCAGGAAGAGTGGACAATCAGTGCTCAGGCATTGAACGGGGCCGTCACTCCTCTGGCACCATGGGCCCTCATCACCAAAGACCTCGCACTTCATAGCATTGGTCATGTCCTGCCAGTAGCCTTCAAAGTCACTGTGGCCTTGAACTTCTCTGATCCTTCCAAGGATCAGCTGCGGACCTTGGTTGCATTTTGTAAACAGCTGCACACCTCTACATCTCAATGGACAATGATGCCCTCTTTGTCAGAGCCAGACAGCACATTCATTTGACGATGGACATGGCCTCACAGGGACGGAGAACATTCGGTTCTGCCTCCATCACTGGATTCCCCCAGGTGTAGGGCATCATCGATTGCACCCATGTGATTATCAAGGCATCCAGGTACCAGCCAGTGAGATCCATTTACAGGAAGGGCTTCCACTCCCTCAATGTCCAAGTGAGCTGCACCACAACAAAAGCTTCCTCCCTTTGTGTGCTTGCTTTCCTGGCAGCTGCCATGAATCTTTCATCCTCTGCCAGTCCAGGCTGCCTCACTCCAACCCCCTAAATATGTGGATGGATCTGAGGGGACAAGGGAAATCCCTTGAAGAGACGGCTACTGACCACTATACAGGAGACTCAGACAGAGACACAGAGTCAATACAACCAATGCCAACTGCTCAGCAGTGTTGTGGGACGACCTTAAGAGCAGACCACCTTAAGAAACTGTAAGTGAAGGTCACCGGAGGAAGTGATGTTGCATCACACATGACCAGGGAGATTGTCCACTCTTCCTGCCATCTGCGCAGCACCAACGGCATTTACTTACCGAATGCTGAGTCCCTTTTTGTCCCACTGACCCTTTTATGAGTTGTAGCTGAGCACCAATTGCAGACACATGAAGCAATCTTTCAAATCGCTCAAACTTCCTCAAAATCGACTTTGGGAGTTCCAAAAAGTGTGTCAGAATGTTCTTCAAACTGTAATCTCTCAAATGAAGTGCAAGAAAATAATTAATCCCATTCTTTCATCATCATGTTGGGTCTTCAGAGTAAAACTGACATGATGTCTTAACTGGAAGGAGTCATATTGAAACTTTTATTTATACCTCCCGACAGAGAGGGCAACAGCGAGGCAGTATACAAACGATATTACAATATACCACAGTGGCCAACTCCATGGGAACAACTGCAGACCCAATCACGCTGCAGCATCTGGTGACTGATGTCTCAACTTCCATTGAAGCAGAAGCAGAAGCTATGCAACATTTGAATGCTGCAGTGGAAGCTCAGACTGGAGTCATGCAATCTCATCTTGTTGCCATGGACTTTCAGACTGCTGCCATCATGACTGCAATGCCACTGTACAAAAGAGTTTGCAGGGTCTCACAGCAGTTCAGCAATCAGTCCTCCGGCAGATTTCTAGGTCAGCTGAAGCACCGCCTTGGGGGAATGGCACTGGCTTCATGGAGCATGAACATGCTGTCCTCTGTCAGGATGACAGCATTTCTTCTCCCACCATTGCCAATCCACTAGTGCCCTTGTTGTTGCCTGTCAGCAGCCAGCTCACACTGCTGCTGTTCATGCCGAGATGGTGCCTTCTGAAGATGAGCCTTCTCGGGTCAGAGCTACTCGAGAGTGTCCTGCAAGGCATCTGCAGTTTTTCCTATTTAAAGTCAGCACACTTTCACCAGGCATGCTGCAGCGACTGGGGTAGCACTGTGTAGGAGCACTAGGCACATAAAAGACAGGCGCTAAGGGGGATGCACATGTGTATGGAATATTGAATGGTTTGTTTGATAAAGTTGGTCTGGAGCGATTGTTTCACAATGGCTTTTATTTCAGCATTGCATTCTAGAGGACGCCGTGATGGTCAGTGACAGAGGAAAGGTAAGATGTGGAACCATTGTAGAATGGGGAATTGGGTTGTGCTCACTGGTTTCACAGTTGGATGAGTCAATCAGGGACAGCCTGGCCAGAAAGTCAATATGTTGGTTGCCTCCTCCTCCCAAACTGGTCACTGTATACCTGATGGCAATCTTCCCTCTTCCCTCATGCTGTGCCCTCATGATGGCAGTTGTGCAGGATACAGCAGACCACGACGAATCTTGACACACTGTCCGGCGAGTACTGCAGGGCTCCTCCAGAGCAGTTCATGCTCAGCTGAAGCATTGCAAGAGCATCCCTTGGTCTGCTCGACGATGCTTCTTGTAGAAGCATGGCTCTCATTACATGCATGCTGCCCATGTGTGGTTGGGTTGCGCACTGGAGTCATGAGTCAGGTAGTCAACGGATAGCTCTCGTCACCCAGAAGCTGCCCTCTGGTTTCTCGTGGTGGCTCAAATGCTGATGGTACAGGGGACTGACACAGAATAAGGGGCATCATGACTGCTGCCCCAAGATACTGGGCATTCACCTGCAGGATGTGCTGCACAGTGAGCGGAACCCTTTGCGGTTGTGATACATTTCTGCATTTAGATGTAGCATCTATATAGCCATATATGTCCAGTCAATGGCACCCTGAGCATGGTGAAGCTTGCTATCCTGGCAAAGACATTTGCACATTCTGCCTGATTCTCCCTAGCAACACAGAAATGTATGTACTCCTCTCTCCTGGCATTAAGAGTTTCAATGACCTCTCTTATACAGCAGCGGCGGACATATTTAAAGATGTTAGAGTTGTTGCCTGCTCCAGTCTGGATGGATCCCGATGCAAAGATGTTCATGGCCATGATCACCTTGATAGCCACTGGCAGCTCCATTCTCGCCCTGCTTTGAGGCTGCTGGTCTGCCTGCAAGAGGTAGCAGATTTCAGCGAGCACCTACTTCATAAAACAGAAACATCACACACATTGTTCCTCAGTGAGATTTAGGTACAAAAAAATGTTGCCTGAAGACCCTGGTTGGAAATGGCCTCCTGCTGAGAGTCCTTCTCCTCTCTTTGTGAGCAGCTTGTCCTCCTCAGTGTTGCCTCTGCTCATTCTCCCTGTCATGCTGCTGGCCAAGGAGCATGGTAACTACAACACCTATGACTAGGAGCAAATGGTCTGACCAGAACCCCTGAAGTTATACCCAATGCCGTCACCATGTGTAACATCACTCCCTGTAGACTTCACCAACTTTAATAGCAGTAGAAAACTCACAGCACTCTAAAAATTCAGACAGAACCAGCAACTAACTTCAAAGTAATTGGTGATCTCTTTAAGTAACACTAGTGGGGGGGGGGGGGGGGTTTCCTCTTGCCGAATGCCTGTTCAGCTGTACGTGCCTAAGAGAGGGTGTTAGCTGAAATGGCAAGGTCATAAATGGTACCACTGGCATCAAATCAGCATTACACACTGACTGACGTCACAATCTGCATACTTCCAATGCATGCTCCAAGCACCCATGCAAATGACCTCACCAAAATGGCATCCAGCACGGGTCAGACCTGAAGTGCTTGCATGTACGGCGGATGCCATTTTGTAACCAAAAACACACAGTAGCGGCGCAAATACTGGCTTGATCTTTTTCTTATGTTTAAATAAGTGAAAGGTTACTAACAATGAAGTAGAAAAAGCTATTCTAAAAATAATAATTGTTTTCTACAGGAAATACTTCAAACATAAATTGTTTACCATCATCTCTTCAGAGGACAGGTGGTAACAACAAATCCAAGTCCATAGCAAACTGCATTTGAGGTTGATTAAAATGCTAACTGATCTTTTACCCCACCCACAATTTTAATTTAGTTCTTGCATTTTCAAAAAATCCTGCAAGATTTTTAAGAAATATATGCAATTCAAATGTTGCACACTTTGATGTTTTAAATCTTCAAAAGCTTAGGCTAATAAATTGATCTAATGCTAAAAGTGACTGTAAACATTATTATATTTAAAAGGTGGTCCAATAATAGAATGAGTTGAACCTTCAAAGATGTAAGTCTAAATTTCCACTTGACTGAACTGCTTAGTCTCAGCTGTTCTACTATATTGAAATACTCAGCAGAGAACAGGTCACGGTTCATTTTCTAAACCTCATATTGCCTGTAGCACTTACTTCACCTGCTTCAGTCCTCCACGATTCCTGGGCTTAACTGACTGCACTTTGTTGGTGGCAGCCCAGCTGTTTATTTTTTTTTAAGTGCTCATAATGCTTAAAATATACGTAGTAGGCAAAAATTACTTTTCAAATATAAATGCTATGAACATTATTAGAAATTTTAGGTTTTCATGCAACGATCCCTTTGATTCAGTGCAGGGATAGGCACTGACATGATGCACCATGGAAATTTGACAAAATTATTGACTCAGCCATGGACATGGGGGCAATTAATCTGTATATAAAATGTATAGCCAATCTAATGCCATCAAAACACAGTCCAATTTAAAACACATTTCTCCCTACAAAAAAGGTAGCTAAACATACAAACATCAATGGAGAGCAGCACAATTGTACTAAATAGTCATTTGATGGTACAGAACTTGAGTATTGCTGAAAGTAGAGACATGTTGTCAAAGCTTTTTGTCTTGCACTCATCAGGACAATCCGCAAGAATACCAGTGTAAGGGAAAACAACGACTTTAGACTGTATGAGAAGAGAGTGCTGATTGGTTGGCAAGTGAACTCTGATTGGTAGAGATAAAAGCAAAATACTGCGGATGCTGGAAATCTGAAACAAAAACAAGAAATGCTGGAATCACTCAGCAGGTCTGGCAGCATCTGTGGAAAGAGAAGCAGAGTTAACGTTTCGGGTCAGTGACTCTTCTTCGGAATTCTATTGGCTCATTCTCTCAGCCCAAGTATTTTAGCTGTATATATTTTATATAACCCTCCCTGTTATAAAAAAGAGGGAAGATATTTAGATAAAATAGATATGTATGAAATCAAAGTTATCTGCAATTGGAGTAGTAATCTGCCAAAGTTTGAGAGTAGCAACTGAGGTCTGGACTAAACTACTATGAAGTACTGATTAACAATTTGTGCTGTGTTTTGGCTGTCTGCTTGTTGCACTTATCCACTAAACACAATTGAGTGGCAAGCTGTACTGTTACGTCCTATTTTAACTACTGCGCACAAACCATAGAAGACGATTACAGGGAGAACATTCACACTTCATACTTTTACTTCAAGACTTGGTAGTTTATCCCTTAGCACCGAGTAGCACTTGTTCTATAGTCATCATGTAGGATTATGTGGCATTTGCTTTTGTAAAGAAAAATAAATTACTATGTTGGATCCTTACAGACAATAAGAAACTTAGCCACTAACAAGCAACCAGGAGACAATAAGGCTAGTATCATCCCACTGTGAACTTTGCATTTGCTTATTGGGAACACCTCCAAGCCAGGAACTCCATACTTTTTCTTTGTGTTGTCGGTCAGCATCAGCACTGCAAATAACAAGCAGAAGGGACAATTATCATTGCCCATAAGACATTTCAACATTGGCAATGTTGGAGGCCACCTGAAGAATCAATTCATTTGCTGGATGTCTGTCTGTAATGCTTTGTTCACATTCTCTCAATCCTTCGCTGTCTGTTCTTCCCTCGAGGCCGCAGTTCCTTGGTATCCTGCATACTGAAGTTCCCTCAATTGTGATGTCGTGAAGCATAGTGCACACCATTTTGGACAACCTTGCTGGAATGTACTATTATATCCTCTCTCCTTAGTGATTTAGCAAATAGAATCATTGCTTAAGACTCCAAACCACTGCTTAATTAAAACCTCTGTTTTGACATGGATATAACTTTAGCACTCTATAGCTATGTTGGTTGTCACAGCAACTGGTGTTATCAGCCAATGTTTACAACAATAATGGGAATCCCCCAAGATCTGTTGATTCCTTTCCAAGGAACAGATGGACTGTTTAGCATGGAAGAGTCATAACAACTTCCAGCATATTTCACACTAACTTGGAGTATGTTCAGCTCAACATCACATTCTCTGACGAGTATCCTTTTCTATTTCTTTGGGTTCACCTGATGAAGCCGGAATAGGCATATCTGTGTAATCTATGTTACATGAATCTTTGAGACATTATCCATATCAAAGAAGCCTTGCTGCCTAGATATTTGCTGATTTAGCTTAATTCCAATAGGATGTGCGCTTTAGCAGGACCATGGTAACACTGTGGCCATGCACCAACGAAGGGCTCACTTCTGTCAAAACCCCCAGCACCTTCGAAGAAACCTGAAACATAAAAATTCAGGGCTATGCTCACATTAAGAGCCACAGTTGTGTTCAAGGTGGATTACCCCTCATGCACAGGCCCTACAAGGTAGCATAACTCAGCACTAATCTCCCTGGGTAACTGTAAGCTTTATGTGAAGTATTGGTCTTGAGTTGATAAGCACTTTCTGAAGCATTGTCTGATGCCAGGAGGTCACAGGGTTCTATGCAGTCTGTGCTCTCTCTCAACCCTTTGCCTGTTGCACCTATGCACTCAATACAAACAAACACTGATTTTGCTGCTGTTCCTGTAAACTGGCAGATAACATTTATCATAGATAAATGTAGTATTATGCTGATAGGACTGGCTAACACAAAGAATGTACATAAGATGCAAGGCTCCGATCGAAAATCTTTTGAGTGAGAAAAAGACCTAGGTGTTGCACTGCATGATTTCTGAAGGTTCGCAAGTCTAATGGAGTATTGACATGTATTTCTAAGATAATTCAATATAAAACTATAAAACAAAAAGCAAAATAATGTCCTTCTATAAAACATTGGTTAAGCCTTATCTAGGATACTGTGTCCAGTTTTAGTCCTCTCACATGGTTGGTGATATAAAGGCCTTGGAAAAAGATCGGCAGGGAGGGGGCAATTAGATTGATACCTTGTTTAAAAGTCTTTAGTTATCACGGTAAGCTTAGAGAACTGGGTCATTTTATTCTAGGAAAAACATATACTTTAAAAGAGATTTAATTGAAATATTTAAATTAATGAGAGGACTTGACTGATTCTATGTGTATAGACAATTTGAATAGGTTAGGGTGAATCACTGGTTATGGAATTGTCTCATGTTGAACCAGACTTCTCTCAACCTCAGCATCCTTTTTATCACCAAGCTGAGATTCTGATACAAAGAATGGAATTTTCCCAACAGCAAGGAAGCAGATTTGAAAGCTGGACCAGGAGCAAAAGCAGAGATGAGGGTGTCAGGTTGGCGCGTCAATGCATTTCCGTCTCCGGATGATCTTGCCAGAGGTGGAGTCAATGTGACTTCTGCTACCGGTCAGGTAGTGCCAGGTATCCAATTAGTAGTGATGAGTAGTGGGGAATCCGCCAGGATTTTCCTGACGTTGGAGCAGACTGCCATGAGTCTGGCATGAAATGGGCATGAAAGGCTGCGTCTGCGGCTGAAACCAATCCTCCGGAGGGGTTTCCTCTTCACTCTGATGTCCCTATTGCCCTTTATTTTTGGCATTTCTTTCATGCTGCCAAGGGTGCCTCCCCTCGGTCCTCTAACTGCATCAGAAGTGCCCTCTGACTGGGCCTGCAGCCTCAGGAGCCCACCGATTGTCCTTAATTGGATGGCAGACACGGGGACACGGGGGCCAATTAGAAGGCTGCCTCTCGGAGGATGGCGACAGTGGGCACACTGCAGACCCATGCAGTGTGGGGACCAAGAAATGTTTCCGACGCCTGAAAATAATCTATCAGCAGAAGAATCTGCCCAAAGACTGCCTACTTCAATCCCCATAACATCTCCCACTTCCACATCTGCATCTTCTGAACTGCTGGTGAAACCCTCATCCATGCCTTTGTCACCACCATATTAAACTATTCCAATGCTCCCTGACAAACTACACCCTCTATAAACTTCAACTTATTTGAAACTCTGCTGGAAAGATCCTATCCTGCACCAAGTACTGCTCACCCATCACCCCTGTCCTCACTTATCCAAGGCTTCAAATTTAAAATTCTCATCCTCATCTTAAAAAATAGCTTCATAGCCTTGTCCATCCCTATCTTTGTAATAGCCTCCAGCCCTAAAACCTCCTGCCCCTGAACTCTCCATTCCTTTGCCTAACATTTGTGAGCTTCCTGTTTCTTTTGCTCCGTTGGTGGTCATGCTTCCAGCCACTTAGGCCCCATGCTCTGCATTTCTCTTCATAAACCCTTATATCTCTATTTCCTTCATTAAGATCTTCCTTAAAACCTAAGTATTTGAGCAAGTCTGTAGTCACTCCTCCTAATATTTCCTAAATTACAACAATGACTACGCTCCAAAAGTAAAAATCAGGCTGTAAAGCACTTTGGGATATATGGTGTCATGGGAGGTGCTATCTCAGTGCAAGTCTTTCTTTCCTTTCTGTGATTCAGCATTAATATTTTCTTTACATCTCTGTGAAATACCTTGGGGCATTTTTTTCTATTTTAAAAGGTGCTATTTGAATTCAAGTATTTATTGTTTTGAGAAGGATAAGAGCAGCAGTGTTTTGAGGACACCATCAAGTTTCCCTCCATCCTGACTTGAACATATATCATCATTCCTTCTCAGTCACTAAGTCAATATTCCTGAGCTAACACCATGGTAGAAGGCCCATCTTCTCAGGGAAACTAGAAATAGGCAATAAATGGAGCCTTGCCAGCATCACACACATACCAAGAACAAGTAAAAAAAGGCAGTTGTACTGGATGGATCATGTGTGATTTTATCTTTTCAAAAATGTCTTCCAATGAAGGATTTTTAAAATTCATACACAGGATGGGCATCACTGGCATTTATTGCCTATCCATAATCATCCTTGAATCAATTGAGTGGCTTGCAATGCCATTACAGAGGGCAGTTAAGTGTCAGCTGTGGGCCTGGAATCACACATAGGCCAGACTAGGTAAGGGCAGCTTATTTCCTTCCCTAAAGGGCCAAATGGGTTTTTATGACAATCCATCTATTACTGATAACTAGCTTTCTTCCAGATATCTAATTAATTGAACTTAAATTCCCCAGCTGCCATGGTGAGATTTGAACTCATGTCTCTGGATCATTAGTTGGCCTCTATGTTACTCATCCAGTAACTTGCTACCATACCCATGAACTGGCACAGTCATCTGAAGGGAATTGTTAGGAGAACCAAAAGAAGAGCTGTAAATTTCAGAGGCATCAAACTCTAAATCTTACTTGAGGAGACTGAACAGGGACACTGCTGGGCCGTCATTTTAGATGGCAGAGCACACTATTACTTTGCAAAATGTATGAGCTGCAGCATAGAGCAGAGCACCTCCCAATCTGTCAAGGCACTGAAAACATTCCTTTAAGATCTGATGGTCCTCTCAGTGACCAGCTGGTAACGTAATGCATCTCATTGTACTGATCCTGCACAGTTGTCTGCACAATTTTTAGTGGGTTGAGTAGCTAGGAGAGCAGAGCTTAGGCTTTGCCACCCACAAGCCATCTGTTGACATGATTCTCTTCCTTAAGGAGTTCAGGAAGGACTAAATTCCAAAGGATTGTGACAATTTACAGTAACTCTTGTGTTGACATACGAGATGCTCTGATGGGAAACCCTTTCCGTTGAAGTTGAGGGTGTTGACTGTTGGAGCAAATTTAGCAAGATCTATTCCACACTGTACCAGAAAAAAATGACCATAAATTTGAAAGCAAAATACTGCGGATGCTGGAAATCTGAAATAAAAACAAGAAATGCTGGAACCACTCAGCAGGTCTGGCAGCATCTGTGGAAAGAGAAGCAGAGATAACGTTTCGGGTCAGTGACCCTTCTTCGGAACCTTTGACATTTCTAATATTTGCTAGTTCCGAAGAAGGGTCACTTACCCAAAACGATAACTCTGCTTCTCTTTCCACAGATGCTGCCAGACCTGCTGAGTGGTTCCAGCATTTCTTGTTTATATTTGACCATAAATTTGGATATCCTTATCTTGCTGCGATGCCAAACTCAATGAATTCCCCAGTTCTCTTGAAAAGTGTGTAATTACCCGATAAATACATACCAGTATGGAATCCTGACAGATATGAGTCTGTAGCATAAAAGTTGAGTGCAGTCATCATTTTTCTAGTATAAATAGAGACAACATTTCCTCATGAATTGGAGTGGGGTGGGGGGGGAGGGGGGGAGAAGGGTAATATGTAGTGAGAACCAGTCCTATAACCCTCTGAAATCTCAGCGTTCCTCCAGTTCTGGTTTCTTGCACATGCTGGATTTTGATCCCTCCACTGTGCTTTCAGCTGCCGTGGCCCTAAGCTCTGGAATTCCTTCCCTAGACCTCACCATTTCTCTACCCTCTCTCTTCTAAGATGTTTTTTAAAACCTACCTCTTTGACCAAGATTTTGGTCAGCTATATGAATGTATGTTTTTGTGGTTTTGTTGAGATGCATCTTAGAATCATGGAGTCATTTACGGCATAAAAGGAGGCCATTCGTCCCATAGAGTCCATGCCAGCTCTGTGTGGCACAATCCAGTCAGTTGCACTACCCCAGTCAATTCTCTCAGCCCTGCAAGTTTATTTCCTTCACGTGCCCATCCAATTTCCTTATGAAATCATTGATCGTCTCTGCTTCTACCACCCTCGTGTGCAATCTTCCATCCTCTCCTACTGTTCCTCCTCCTCCATGATAATACATTTAAATATAAGCTCACAGGGAATGCCATAACTGCTCTTGAGAAACCTCACCTTGATGGTGGGGGAGCGAGTAAAAGGTCCAGTGGACTTGCACTTCTACAGGAAGTCAGAAGAAAATCCAAGGCTGTCTAGACTGAATATCAAAAACAAATGCTTCAAAAAGTAATTGCCAGCTGTAGTAATCACAAGTCAAAACTTTTCAGAATCTTCAAACTCGAAGACCCCTGACTTTTGCTAGTCCCAGCTGATATTTCCTCAGTCTAACTTACCCCGAGTGCATTCAGCCATAAATCCAAAGGCAAGTCACTGGATGTTATCATTAATGGGAACCAGGCTGATTTCACACTCCTCTCTCCTACAGCCCAGCAATGGTGAGGCCAGTTATACAATCTGGCTGAGATAAACTTGCTCAGTCCTAACTGCTGATTGAACCTGAATCTGTCATGACCAATACAGCTAAATTCCTTAGGGGTTATTACTCATCCACTCAGCCATCAGAGAGCAGGAATTCTAAGGCTGATCATACCTCAAATTACCCGTATGTGAAAACTACCGAATTGAATCTACCACCTTACTTCAATTATCAAGATAACTGTCTGAGATGAATGGCCTATAAGAGTGCATTCTTCTTCTTCTTTGGCCTCCTTGCCTCGAGAGAATGGGTAAGCGCCGAGAGGTGGTCAGTGGTTTGTGGAGCAATGTTTGGAGTGGCTATAAAGGCCAATTCTAGAGTGACAGACTCTTCCACAGGCGCTGCAGATAAAATTGGTTGTCGGGCTGTTACACAGTTGGCTCTCCCCTTGCACTTCCTTCTTTTTTCCTGCCAACTGCTAAGTCTCTTCAACTCTCCACTCTTTAGCCCCACCTTTATGGCTGTCCGCCAGCTCTGGCGATCACAGGCAACTGACTCCCACGACTTGTGGTCAATGTCACAGGATTTCATGTCGCGTTTGCAGACGTCTTTACAGCAGAGATATAGATGGTCAGTGCATCTGATACCAGTGATGAGCTCACTGTACAATGCATCCTTGGGGATCCTGCCATCTTCCATGAGGCTCACATGGCCAAGCCATCTCAAGTGCCGCTGGCTCAGTAGGGTGTATAAGCTGGGGATGTTGACTGCCTCGAGGACTTCTGTGTCGGAGATACGGTCCTGCCACCTGATGCAAAGGATTCTCCGGAGACAGCGAAGATGGAATGAGTTGAGACGTCGCTCTTGGCTGACATACGTTGTCCAGGCCTCGCTGCCGTAGAGCAAGGTACTGAGGACACAGACTTGATACACTCGGACTTTTGTGTTCCGTATCAGTGCGCCATTTTCCCACACCTCGTGGCCAGTCTGGACATAGCAGCGGACGCCTTTCCCATGCGCTTGTTGATTTCTGCATCGAGAGACAGATCACTGGTGATAGTTGAACCTAGATAGGTGAACTCTGGAACCACTTCCAGAACGTGGTCGCCGATATTGATGGATGGAGCATTTCTGATGCCCTGTCCCATGATGTTCATTTTCTTGAAGCTGATGGTTAGGCCAAATTCGTTGCAGGCAGCCGCAATCCTGTCGATGAGTCTCTGCAGACGCTCTTCAGACATAAGAGTGCATTGCGTTTCTAATTTTCTATAGTACAAAATACTGCTAAACAATAACAGGGAACCAGAGCTGAAGTGACAAGGCTTTGAGGTGAAGTTTAGTTAATTAATTAACTAGGGGTTTAGCAGGCAAATCACAGGGTTGGGGTAGTTAGGTGTGCAGATTGGATCACTTGCCATTTTGCTGACTGCACTATCTATCTACTCACCTCCTCCTCCCAGGTTACAATTGCAACCAGTCAAAGTTCCTCAGTGGCCTTTGTACCAACTATAACATGATTGTTGGTTCACTCTCAAGTGTCACTCAAGCCAATCTGCCACTTCTCAGATGTTAACCCTAGAATCATATGCATAGAAGGAGGCCATTCAGCCCACCTTGCCAGTACCAGATCTTTGAAAGAACTATCTAATTAGTCCCGCTCCCGTGTTCTTGGCCCGTAGTTCTGCAAAGTTTTCCTTTTCAAGTATTTATCTAATTCCCTTTTGAACGTTACTAATGCGTCTGCTTCCACCACCCTTTCAGGCAATGCATTCCAGATCATAACAACTTGTATCTTAAAACCATTCTCATCTTCCCTCTGGTTCTTTTGCCACCCTGAGGAAAATCTTCGTGATGAGGACTTTTTCTCAAAGTTCAACATCAAATTAACTGCTAAACTTTTCATTATGGAATGATATTAATATTATATTTGACCTTTTTTAACCAGAGCTGTTAAATATAAAGTTGTTTTCATCTCTCCTGTGCCCATGCCCTTTTATGTTGGATAACAGTTTACCATTTCAAAAAAATAGAAAGTGCAATGACATGGCTCTGTACTGTGCCCTGTCGGGAACAATTGTTCTGCTTTTATCCTCTGGGTTCTTATGTGCCAGGTAAGTGATTCATATTGTTGAAAAGAGAGCACTTTTAATTTATGCCAAAGTTGTTGCAATCGTTTTGAGTTAATAATATAATAAAATATCATTGTAGCTATTTAATTTAAAAAAATTCTAACATTGCTTAAATAAATCAGTCTCCCGAGCCTGCGCTGTAGTTATTAATAATGGATGTCATGTGATTTATAAATCACAACACTTTTATATAAGACAGAGTTGTGGCTAAGCATTTCTCTTATAGATTGAGGTATCATACAATTTTAAAAGTTCTTTGTATAGCAGATATTTAGTGCACAAATATGTTGCAGCAGATTGTAATTTGGCTTTTTTCTAGTGACTCTGGGCTGGATTTTCCAGTTGGGTCTCAATCCAGACATTGGCCTTAATTCTGGGTCAGAGATCCGGAAATGACCGTGGCAGGAAGTCACTCACGATCTTCCTGGAGGTAGTCAATTAAGAAGCCGCCACTAGAATCCTCATCCAATTAAGTATGGCGGGCGGACCTGTCATGTCCAATTTAGCCTACAATTATCTTCCCTCTCATAACAATGAAGAGAAGTAGAATCACAAACTTGTTCATCCAAGAGGCAAATCATAGAATCTTACAGAACAGAAGGTGACCATTTGGTCTATCATGCCTGTGCTGGCTCTTTTGGAAGAACTGTCCAATTTCATCCCACACGCCAGCATTTTTCCCATAACCCTGCAAATTAGTTCTCTTCAAATACATGTCCAATGCCTTTTTAAAACTTCCTATGGAATCTGATTCCAGCATTCTTTCGGGTATGGGTTCCAGATGTTAATAGCCCCCTCTATGAAAAAGTCAGTCCTCATTTCCCCTCTAGTTCTTTTGCCAATTATTTTAAATCTGTGACCTCTGGTTACCAAGCCACTTACCAGAGGAAACCATTTATTTCTACTTGCTCTATCAAAGCCTTTCAGAGTTTTAAAGTCCTTTATTAGGTCTCCCCTTAGCCCTCCATGCTCCAAGAACAATCCCAGCTTCTCCACCTCGCCACATAACTGCAGTCTCTCATCCGTGGTTTCATCCTGGTAAACCTCCTTTGTTGTCTCTTGAAGGCCTTGATTTCCTTTCTAAAGTGTGGTGCCTAAAATTGTACATAATACCCAGCGAACCAGTGATTTTTAAAGCATCATGCAGGCCCCCACCTGCCAAGAATAAGGCACATTAATTTCACCACATGGACATTAAATTTCAAATTGTTGCTGAGAATAGGAGAAGGCCTATTACAAGGGATTGCAGTCCCCTGGCTGGAAGGACATTTTTGCATATTAACAAACACTGACTGGAACAAAGGAGCTATCCCCGACCCACCCAATACACAAAGCCAGAAGTGGTTATACCAGTCACGTGACTACGCTGCTGGCCAACTTGGGGAGTTTTAAATTGCAGAGACAGTGTTTGAATTGGCAGGAAGCTCTTTGCTTCTGGATTGAAAAAACCTCTCCTGGCTGGCTTGCCACAGCCTCTCCTGTCTGCTCCCATCTCTTTCTCACAGAACTGAAACCCACTGAAGACACAAACTCCAAGAGAGAAAAGTCTCCTGCAGTGAACAAGCTTTAAGAAGAATACTGGGCCCCAATGAAAAGCAAGATCAACTCTCAGTGGGCGGGACTTCTGGACCCAGGGTCCTTAATCCTGAGTAAGGCCTGCTGCTGCCGAGTTAAGTGCCTGATTCACATGTGATGCGGCAGACCTTCTCCAAAGAAGGTAACAAGGGGTTCTCACCGGCTCTTCTGCCAGCAGGCGAGACCCCTGCCATCTCCATTAAATACCTCCTATTATCTTTTTATAGAACAAATAGAGAGTCACTGACATCTCAGGATATGGTTTTTCATGCAATCCATAATATAATTCTGTAAATGTGGATTATAGTCTTTCACTATCAAAAGATGTAACCATTCCACTACTGCTGCCATTATAATGAGCAGTCATGTACACCTTAGATCTATTCACAGGAATACCATAAAAGTGCATTATTTATCCACTTATCATATAGGGCTCTGTTCTAATGGAACATTATTGAACAGCTTGGGACAATTCTGTGCCTTAGTATTTAGTTTATGCAACACTTTGATCGAAAGGAAAGATTCAATGCAAAGTATATAGCTGGCATTACGCTACAAAGCAATTCTAATTTTGGTTCTACTCCATTTTACATGTAGGACAAAAAAATGATAAATACAACGATAATACATTACAGATTTTTAAAAATACAATAGCAGCTGCTTTTCATTGTGATAAACTAACAACTGTAAATTCATCATATTGTAGCCATTATCTTCTCATTGGATTTGCTTAAAACATTTGTAAACATAAAACAGAGTTCTACGAAATACTTTCCTAATCAGGATCCACTGACGAGCATTACAGTAATTATTACAAGAGGGAGAAAGTTCAAAACAAGTTTCCATTCAGCAACAAAAGTCGAGCTTTTAGAGCTTTACATTTAGAAAGAAAGATTTGGATTTATATAGCACCTGTCACAACCCGAGGACATCCTAAAGCACTTTACTACCATTGAAGTATTTTTGAACTGTTGTCACTGTTGTAATGTGGGAAACACAGCAGCCAATTTGTACACAACAAGCTCCCGCTAACAGTAATGTAATAATGACCAGGTAATCTGTTTTTGTGATGTTAATTGAGGGATAAATAATGGCCAGGGCACAGGGATAACTCCCCTGCTCATCTTCAAAATAGTGCTATGGGATCTTTTACATCTGCCTGAGAAAGCAGAAAGGGTCTCGGCTTAACATGCTATCAAAAAACGGTACCTGTGACAATGCAGTACTCCCTCAGTACTGCACTGGAGTATCTGCCATGTTTTTTGTGCGCAAGTCCTAGAGTGGGACCTGAATCCACAACCTTCTGACTCAGAGGTAAGAGTCCTACCCACTGAGACATAGTTAACAATTAAAATTATGAGCACTTAGGCACCACTGAAAACTTACCATTGTGTATTGAGTTGATCATACTGTTGTCATGGAAGTTTTTTTCTGTTGTTTAAAAAACTAAAGGGGGTCTGTGTGCCTTTAAGACTGACAGCAGTTTTTAATATTCTCTGGAAAAGTGTGTGCGAGCCATAAGCCTGTTCCTAAGCAACTGCAAGAGAGATGCAGTCACATGCCATATTGTATCAGTTTGACTGTGTAAAGACTGGCTAGAACCAGTTTGATCTGGCAGACCAGCGAGGTGTGCTCTCGTTGTAAGAAGGATTTTGTTTCTCTCAGCAGAAAAACTATATTGGCCTACAGGTTGTGTTTTGCCTAAAGAGGAAAAGACCCCTGAAAAGGAATCTTTGCATTATTAGAGGTAGCAAATTTCTTTTCACTTCCAATCTCAAAGTAGTCTCTGCCTCAGGAGAGACTTTCTGTTGCCTTTTCTGTTTCTGGGAGTTCTGGAATTCTCAGTAAAGTTTCTACTGATGGACTGCTAATTCAAAATCTCAATAGATCTGTTGTTATGCTCCTTGTTGAAAGATCTGTGTGACGCCTACTGCAGCCAAAATGCCATGAATGCCTATCCATTACAAACTGTTCATCAACTCGCCTGGAGACTTCAAGTGGCATCTGACTATTCGCCTCTGGGACACTTCACCGAACCAGGAACATAGCCCACCAAGACTTACAACCCAGTTGTTTTATTATTCCTAAGAAACAACTCTAATTTAAAACATCATTTTTAAAACTGGTTAACCATTGGTTATTGAATGTATGTATGTGTGCATGAGGGTTAGGAGGAATAAGAAGTTATAAAATCTTTTCAGACATAGATTTATCTCAGTATTGTTTAAGATTTAGTTTATTAATAGTTAATTTGTTGTTGTTTAAAGATACCTGGTTTGGTATGTTTTATTCTGGGGGTGAATAAAGTGGTTAATTTGGCTAATTTCCAGGAGGCGGGAAATTTTAATAATATGCTGTGACCTGTGGAGTAATGGTGCTGAATTGACAGCACATTGCTCCCACCTCAGTCGTAACACTGTGTAGACAGTGAAACTGTTTAGAAACAGTGCCCTTTTCATAGCAGATATGCATTCCTACACCTCCTTCAATTTTACTAATGAAGTTTGACATGAATTTTAAAACAAATGCTTGCATATATATTTCTTTGTCATCTAAATTGCTAGTATGTGTTATAGTACTACATATATTCATAAAGAATACTATTTCTCAAACAGGGAACTTTTATTTGTTTGATTTTGTGTTCACTAACTGAGAAACTGATGATCATCTGTGCTGAAGAATGAATCATTTACCACTCCAGGCACTCAGTAATGGACAAGTATTCTCAGAAATAAAAACAGAAAATGCTGAAAATACTAAGCAGGTTAGGCAGCATCTGTGGAGAGACAAACAGGGTTAATGTTTCAGGTCAATCAGCTGAAAGGTAATGCATCTGAAACGTTAACCCTGTTTCTCCACAGAGGTTGTCTGACCTGCTGAGTGTTTCCAGCATTTTCTGTTTTCATTGCGGACTTGCAGCAAGTAATATATTTTGTTTTCTTAAAAATACTTTCAGGTTGTACAGGAGCCAGCTGCAGAATATAGTCCTCTACACCACCTAAAAAAGGTACTCTGTACCCTACTGCACCAATTTAAGTCATCTGGGGGATGAAATCCCTCATGTCTTGCTTTGCCAGCAGAAGTCTGATGGAGTGAAAATCCTAAGCACTCTCACTGAAAGTCATAGACTTTATGCTAAATTGTGAGAAGAGAATCATTATTATATTAGGGGTGAACGGTTTGTCCCTGTAAGGCTGCATCAAAGTTATATCAAAGTCATCTGTCTTTACAGGGGGGCAAGGAAGATTGGTGTATTCCAATCATGAAGTAGAGGCCTATGAAGAGCTAAAGAGAGAGTGCTGCAAAAGTTTAAAAATGCTCCTTAGGTTTCACATGGTGACTCTTGGCCTGAAATGTTTTCTGAGGACCCTCAAAAAGAACTCACATCAAGTCTCAGCTTGGGAAACCTCCATCCAAGCTTTAGAAGGGCAAACTGAGATAATTCCCAGAATAGCTCAAGAACTCTCCCAGACATGTTCCCTTGACAAAGTCTATGAGTGAAAGACTCACTCTCCCTCTGCAGTCCTAGCAGAATTTAAGATGCCATCTTGCACGGAGCAGAATCGACTTCCCTCCCAGGCAGACATCTCTTTTTCTGCGCTGCCCAATCCAAGAATTTCAGCCCCTCCATCTCCCACACTACCATTCCAGCTAAATATGTACCACATTATGGGTAGTTTTATAATGGGGACTCATATCACTGAGATAAGGGCGAGCATTGCACTCTGATTTAACTAATGGCACATTCAGCCAGCAGAGGGAGGGGATTGCCATGTCATAACAATGAGACTATTCCAGTGAGGACTGCTAACAGCTGATTACAAAAACAAAATCACAATCACCATCACAATCATTGGCTAGAACCCTCTGCCTTCTTCCTGGACAGATAGTGAACTGAATTCATTGTCATTTAGCTTAGTTTAAAATATTTTTCTAAAGTGTTAATTCAACTCCCAGTTGTTTTCAAACGTTTATGACAGAAGTTAAATAGCAGTGTTTTAGCAACAAAAAAATAGGAATTTTAGATTAACAGGAGATCTTTTGACCCTTTTTGCCTGCACTGAATTTATACCCCTGTTGGTAGATTTTACACAATCCTATTTTCCCAAATTCCACCCTGTACCCATTGATATTCTACCATTTTGAGGAGGTATGCACCATATTTTTAATGTTGTAATAAATTTACCACTGATGGTAGCAATGCATTCACATTCTAATAATTTTTGTGTAAATATTTTTTCAATCTCCCCTTTATGTAACAAGTAATTATCTTGAAATCATGCCCCATGTCTTTAACTTCCGAACCAACAAAATTTTTCTATGTTCACCTGTTGAGTATTTCTAGTATTTTCCATTTTTATTTCAGATTTCCAGCATCCACAGTATTTTGTTTTTGTATTAGTGTTTAATTCACTGCCAATTCTCTTCCAGGAATGCCTACCTTGAAGAAGTTCTGCTCTTCTGTCCGATGGGATTTCCATTTGTCTCTTAACTTTTTCCAGTTCTGATGAAAGGTCATCAACCTAAATGTTCACTCTTTCTTTCAGTGTAGCTGATTCCTGACCTGCTGAGTATTCCCAGTATTTTCTCTTTTTATTTCTGATTTCCAGTATCTGCAGTATTTTGATTTAGTATCTCTGCTTACCTTATGTACTCCTTGTATCATTTTGAACATTTCTGTTGCATCTACTTCCATCTTCCCCGTGCAAGAGAATACAAACTCTTCCCAATGCTAATTGCTCTTGTTACTGCTTGTAAGTCAGACTACTCATCACCATTATCATATTGTCATTCTGAATTGCACTTTCTCCACAACTATCATTGCTCCTATAATTAGGAGCCCACAGTGCACAAAGTATTCCAGATATGGTCAAATGATCATTTTGCACAGTCCTCATGATATCTTTGCTTTTGCATTCCATTCCTCTTGGTGTAAATCCTAAAACCCCATTTGCCTTGCAAATTGTTCTTTTTTTAGTCTATCCACACACTGTTAAGGCTTTATGCAACTGTACACCTAGATTCATTTGCTCCTCCACTGTATTAAGTAATATGCCATTTATTTCTAATCTTTATTCTTGTTCTCAAAATGTATCATCTCATATTTTTCTGTGTTAAATTGCCTCTGCCAGTTACTTGCTTATTCCCATAGCTGCTCTGTTGTAGTCAAATCAATGTTTTCTACCTCAGATTAGTCCATCCTATTCTAAGAATTCACTTCTTCTATCTCTATTGGGTTCTAGTAAACATGTCGATGTCTTGGGGGTCCATTCAGTGTGCAACATTTTTTTTAACACAAATCTGCATAACTAGGACCTGTTCTGGACCCCAATGCCACCCCTGACAAATACAGAGGCCTGAACAGGCCTCACTGCTTCTCTTGGTGTACTTTCTTGCACTTAGTGGCCCCAACTGGTGCCTCTGTATTCTGGAGTTTGGAACTCCCACAACACAGGGAGTTTACATCTCCTGTGTACATGGCAGCAATCTAGGCCAGTAGGACTGGCAGCAAGTGAAGAGGAGCAGCAAGGCCTGTCCAGAATATTAGCCATCAGATTTGGTTCGGAGTGAGCTGGGCAGTGAATACATGGAGAGACCAAGGAAGACGAAAGGTGAAAGAAAGGGACTTGCAGGGGAAGAGAAAATGCAAGGAGAGAGCAAGGGTGAGAACATGCAGTGGGAGCAGAGGGAAGCAGGATGCAAGGGATGTGGATGGAGGAGAATGATGCATAGCAAGGAAAGAATGCAAAATGCATTGCAAGGCAAAGGGATTGGGCAGAATGCATTCAGGGGCAAGGAACTGAATGCATAGTAAGGTAAGGAAAGGGGAACAAGCATATAAAGGAGGGGATAGGAGAGGAAAGGGGCCAGTACATATGCCAGTGGGAGGAGGCAAAATGCATGAATGGAGGAAATGGATGAGGAGAGGAATGGATGAGAGTGAAAAAGTGGATATTATTGTAGGAAAGTTACTGGAGACAACTTAAAAAACTAGCAAAAGATGACCAGTGGAATGGGGTTTGAAGGCCTCTAAGCAGAAAACTAGCTATCAGTCATGGCCGATATAGTTGCAGTTCCTTTTGAGCTGCAGCATGACATGGAGATGGAGTAGAGGCAGCAGTGAGGAGAAGCGATGGACAGAAGGAGGAAAATGAGGATGCTCAACAGAAGGACATACTCACCTAGGGTCTTCGCGAGTACTTCTCCTACCTACACCTCAGCCAGGAACAGTGTCTGTAATAGTTACAGTTCACAAAGGAGGCCTTCACTGAACTGTGCCACCTCCTCGAACTGGACCTGCAACCGCAAAGCAGGGCAAAGATGGCACTACCAGATGGCACTACCAACATCATTGTTGCCCTAAATTTCCATGCCTCAGGATCCTTCCAGGCTAGAGCAGGTGGCATCACTACCATTTCTCAATTCGCCATGCATTGCTGAATCAGGGAGGTAACAGAGGCCTTGTACGCAAAGACAGGGGATTTCCTAGTCTTCTCTCTATCCAGAGAAGAGATGGAGGAGCAGGTACATGGCTCCCCAGTGGTGCAGGAAATCATCAACTACACGTACATGCCTATGTGGGCGCTACATCTCAAAGGGGAGATGTCTCGGTATGTGAAGGGTTTGACTCCCTGAACATGCAGTTGGCATGTGACCATGCACAGACCATCATGTTGGTGAATTCCCACTTTCCTGGCAGCAATCATGATGCTTTTATCCTGTGACTGTCAGTCATTCTTGCTAACTTCAGGCTACCATGTCAAATCAGAGAGTGGCTGTTTGGCAACAAGGGCTACTTGCTCTACACATGGCTCTTGACTTCCCTCCATAACCTGATCATGCGTGGACAGTGCTCCCACAATGAAAGTCATTCTCCAACCAGGGACATCATGGAGCAGAGCATCCGCAAATAATGGCTGCACTGCCTGGACTGCTTGGGAGGAACACTCCAGTGCTCACCAGAGTGTCTTGTGGTGGTCTGCTGTATCCTCCACAACCTGGCAATCATAAGGGTGCAGCCATTGCGCCAGACCTTTGCGACCACCTCAGGAAGAGGAGGAGGAGGATGAGGAAGGTAAGAGGCATCTGAGAGATCATTGCTGCATAGGGGCTATCCATGAGCATCACATCAGGCTCTGGTTCGTGTGAAAAAATCCCCAGATCACCATTGCGCCACACTTTCCCACCTTTCCATCCCTTTGTTACTGACCATCACAGTATCCTCTTAGCCAAAATCCTGAAATAAAGGACACCACAAATCAACTATTCCATACCAACTGTATCCAACAATATTTCCAATAATACATGCAATATTCAACTATTCACCCTTGTGCATTCCCTTAGTGACTGACTTGTGGATGTCTTTGCCTGTCCTAGTGCTCCTACACAGTGCTACCTCAGTGACTGCAGTATGGCTGGTGGAAGGTTGCTGACTTTCAGTGGGTTGAGACTGCAGATGATTTTGTAGGATACCCTTGAGCAGTTCTGGGCCATGAGGGCCCAGCTTCAGACTGTACCACCTTGGCACGGGCAACAGTGGTCTGGGCTGCCGTGTTGACAGGCAACGGCAAGGGCCCTAGTGGAGTGACAATGGTGAGAGCACAAACACTGTCATCCTGAGAGGGGACAGCAGGTTCATGCACCACAGATCCACTGCCACTCCCCCTCAGGCAGCACCTCAGCAATCCTAGTAATCTGCTGGAGCACAGATTGCTGGACTGCAGATCCTTTGAGCACTGGTATCTACAGCCATGATGGCAACACTCAGAGCCTGAATGCCACCAAGCTGGACTCACAAGGCAAATAACAGCAATCTCATGACCTAAATCTGAGCTTCCACTGCAGCTGGATGGCTTCTGCTTGTGCTGCAATGGAAGCTGTGACAGATTCTGCATCACGGCTGGGTCTCCAACTGCTGTCATGGAGTTGGCCACCATTTCCACTTTGGAAAGGATGGGCTCTAAGCTCCGTACGAAGCCCTGTTCCAAGATATTCTAGACTCCTTAATACTCTTTGACAGTGACAACAGGTTCTCTGACAGGCCTGACAATGCACCAAGCATTTCATTGTGCATTCCTGTAAGCTGCGTCCTCATCGGAATCCACTGCAGAACCCATTGATGACCTTGTGCTCCAGCGAGCTGGCACCCACACTATCCTGGCCTTTCTGCGGACCAGTCCTGCCCTGTGACTCACCAGATCCCGCCTCTATACTACCTTCTAATGTATGTGCAGTGCCAGTAACTGAGCTAGTGACTGTGAGTGCCAGATCAATGGTGCTTTTTCCTCTTCTTCTCTTCCTGCATCAAGTTGCACTGGCTAGCTAAGCAACAGGTCTTTGTTTCTAAAAGCATAAACGCAGAAGGGGAGGGCTGGTGTGGTGGAAGGAGGGTGGGGTGGAAAGCAAGAGCTCCATGGTCACACCATCTGCAGCTTGCGCATCATACCAGATAGCAGAAAGAGGGTGAAGTGGGATTTGTGAAGGAGCATATGGCAGGAACATACAGTCATCCTGGATGGTTTCAGTGACATTGGTTGCAAAAGTTTCAGTGATCACCATGCCAATAATTTGGAGCACCGACCCCTCCAAGGGGCTGAGGAGATGCAGCTGTACTTGTCCTTTGTCCTGCAAGAGAGAGGGAAGAGTGTCAGTGACTGTGTTGCAATGTGTTTGAGTGATGTGCCTGTTATCGCTGAATAGCTGGAAGTATGTGGAAGCTGTGAAATGTGGGTGTGAGGCTGGCAGTAATGGTATATGTGTGAGGGTGAGGTGGAGCATCTGAATGTTAGGCATGAGTCCTGATTGCTACAGATTGCTGATGGGATTGTGGTGTGTTGAGCAGTCTGTGCAGTTGGTGATGTGGTAAGGAGGAGATGTCATTTGAAGAGGCATTCACTGATCTTGACCACTCTTGTGAGGTCATTGAACTTTATCTGGCTCTGCAGCCAGATCACGGGTCCAGACTCTCTGCACTGTCCTCCATGGCTATCTGCTCCCATTCCCTTCGAAGTGCATGTCTGGAAAGCCTCCTGGCCCCTTGGTGAAATATGACCTCTCTCTTCCTTTCCATTTCCTGTACTAAGGCCTCCAAGGTATATGGGAGTCTTCTCTTTGGCCTGCTGGCCATCATTCCTCTTTCTTCCTTCTCAGAAAAACTTTCACAGCCAATTCCAGTCCTTGCTGAAGCCAAAAAGCACCTGCCCTTTAAGAGGCGCAGGCTGCTTTTAAGAAGTGCACGCTAGCTTTAATTGGTGTTAGCTTCGCCCAAAGCTAGGCCCCCTGATAAGCGTGAAACCACTCAGAAGCTCATTTAGTGCTGGCTGCATCCTGCGATCAGAGGAATGAGCAGGTAACATGAAGTTTGCTTTCTGCCTGTATCACTTACATTGGAAGTAATTCTGCTTTGCAGTATCCTCACCTGCTAATGGGCCTTATTCAATTTCTAGGCTGTGGCTTTGTACCTGAAGTAGTAGGTGTACAATTGTATTGGGGAATGAAAAGCACATGTACATGAAAAAATGAAGGCAAAATCCAGATGCTGAAAGTACAATTACCAAACCCAAGAATATTTCCAAGGCAGATTTAAAGTGCATTAGCAAAACAGAGCAAGAACAATACAAGAAAGCAGTTCAGTTTTCTATCAGTAAATATTCACTTTCATTCTAATTGCGTTTTAGGGCTGAAGATGCTTTCATACATTGACTATTCCTTAGAGGGAAGTAAGTGGGGTCTTTTTGAGATTGCTCCAATAATCTGTTGCCTGGTGATGAAAATTCGGAACTAAATTAAGGGGAGGCGGTGACGTAGTGGTAATGTCACTGGACGTGCAATCCAGAGGCCCAGGCTAATGCTCTGGGGCAGAGCAGCTGGTGGAATTTAAATTCAATTAATAAATCTGGAATTAAAAAAGCTAGTCTCAGTAACGGTGACCATGTAAACCTTGTCGAATATCATAAAAACCCATCTGGTTCGCTAATGTCCTTGAGGGAAGGAAAACTGCCGTCCTTACCTGGTCTGGCCGATATGTGACTCCAGTCCCACAGCAATGTGGTTGACTTTTAAATGCCCTCTGAAATGGTCTAGCAAAACACTCAGTTGTATCAAACTGCTAGAGAAAAGTCTAAAAGGAATGAAACCGGACAGCCCACCTGGCATTGACCTAGGCACCGGAAAGGGCAATGGCACACCCAGTCCTGTCGATGCTACAAAGTCCTCCTTACTAACATCTGGGGGCTTGTGCCAAAATTAGGAGAGCTGTCCCACAGACTAGTAAAGCAACAGCCTGACATAGTCATACTCACGGAATCATACCTTTCAATATTCCAGAAACCACCATCACCATCCCTGGGTATGTTCTGTCCCACCAACAGGACAGACCCACCAGAAGCGGTGGCACAGTGGTATAGTCGGGAGGTAGTTGCCCTGAGAGCCTTCAACATTGACTCCAGACCCCATGAAGTCTCATGGCATCAGGCCAAACATGGGAATGGAAACCTCTTGCTGATTGCCACCTACTGCCCTCCCTCAGCTGATGAATAAGTACTCCTCCATGTTGAATACCAATTGGAAGAAGCACTGAGGGTAGCAAGGGCACAGAATGTACTCTGGGTGGGGGACTTCAATGTCCATCACCAAGAGTGGCTCAGTAGCACCACTACTGACCGAGCTGGCTGAGTCCTAAAGGTCTGTGGCAGGTGGTAAGGGAGCCTACAAGAGGGAAAAACATACTTGGCCTCATCCTCATCAATCAACCTGTCACAGATGCATCTGTCCATGACAGTAATGGTAGAAGTGACCACCGCACACTCCTTGTGGAGATGAAGTCCCGTCTGCACATTAAGGATACCCTCCATCATGTTGTGTGGCACTACCACTGTTCTAAATGGGATAGATTTCAAACAGATCAAGCAACTCAGAACTGGGCATCCATGAGGTGCTGTGAGCCATCAACAGCAGCAGAACTGAATTCAACCACAATCTGTAACCTCATGGCCCGGCATATCCCCCACTCTACCACTACCATCAAGCTGGAGATCAACCCTGGTTCAATGAAGAGTGCAGGAGGGTATGACAGGAGCAGCACCAGGCATAGCTAAAAATGAGGTGTCAGCCTGGTGAAGCTACAACACAGGACTACATGCATGTCAAACAGCGGAAGCAACATGCAATAGACAAAGCTAAACAATCCCACAAACAACAGATCAGATCTAAGCTCTGCAGTCCTGCAACATCCAGTCGTGAATGGTTGTGGACAATTAAACAACTAACAGGAGGAGGAGGCTCCACAAATATCCCCAACCTCGATGATGGGGGAACCCAGCACTTCAGTGCAAAAGTCAAGACTGAAGCATTTGCAACCATCTTCATCCAGAAGTGCCGATTGGATGATCCATCTCGGCCTCCTCCTGAGGTCCCCAGCATCAGAGATGTCAGTCTCCAGCCAATACGATTCACTCCACGTCATATCAAGCTGAAGGCACTGGATATTGCAAAGGCTATGGGCCCTGACAACATTCTGGCAATAGTACTGCAGACTTGTGCTGCAGAATTGGCCGTGCCCCTAGCCAAGCTGTTCAAGTACAGCTACAACACTGGCAACTATCCGACAATGTGGAAAATTGCCCAGGTATGTCCTGTACACAAAAAGCAGGACAAATCCAACCCGGCCAATTACCGTCCCATCAGTCTACCTGTATGGCACCAATGTAACTTGCCACTTATCAGCCCAAGCCTAATCTAGCCAGTCTACTCTCGATCATCAGCAAAGTGATGGAAGGTATCGTTGACAGTGCTGTCAAGCGGCATTTGTTCAGCAAGAACCTGTTCACTGACGCTCAGTTTGGGTTCCAGCAAGACCATGCAGTTCCTGATCTCATAACAGCCTTGGTCCAAACATGGAAAAAAGAGCTGAACTCCAGAGGTGAGGTGAGAGTTACTACCCTTGACATCAAGGCAACATTTGACCAAGTGTGGTGGTATCAAGGAGCCCTAACAAAATTAAAGTAAATGGAAATCAGGGGGAAAACTGTCCACTGGTTGGAGTCATATCTATCACAAAGGAAGATGATTATGATCGATGGAGGTCAATCATCTCAGTCACAGGACATCACTGCAGGAGTTCCTCAGGGTCGTGTCTAGACCCAACCATCTTCAGCTGCTACATCAATGACCTTCCCTCCATCAGAAAGTCGGAAGTGGAGATGTTCACTGATGATTGCGCAATGTTCAGCATCATTCGCGACTCCTCAGATACTGAAACAGTCCATGTCCAGATGCAACAAAACCTGGACAACATTCAGGTTTGGGCTGATAAGTAGCAAGTTACATTTGTGCCACACAAGTGCCAGGCAATGACCATTTCCAGCAAGACAGAATCCAACCATCCCCCCTTGACATTCAATGGCATTGCCATTGCTGAAACCCCCACTATCAACATCCTGGGGCTGACCACTGACCAGAAATTGAACTGGACCAGCCATATAAATATTGTGGCTACAAGAGTTGGTCAGTGGCTGGGGATTCTACAACGAGAAACTTACCTCCTGACTCCCCAGTGCCTGTCCACCATCGACAAGGCATGAGTCAGGAGTGTGATGATGGAATACTCTCCACTTGCCTGGATGGGTGCAGCTCCAACAACACTCGAGAAGCTCGACACCATCCAATACAAAGCAGCCCGCTTGACTGGCACCTCATCCACCACATTCAACATTCACTTTCTCCACCACTGATGCACAGTGGCAGCAGTGTGTACCATCAAAAAGACGCACTGCAGCAACTCACCAAGGCTCCTTCGACAGCACTTTCCAAACCCGTGACCTCTACCACATGGAAGGACAAGGGCAGCAGATGCATGGGAACACCACCACCTGCAAATTCCCCTCCAAGCCACACACCATCCTGATTTGGAACTATATCACTGTTCCTTCACTGTCGCTGGGTCAAAATCCTGAAACTCCCTTCCTAACAGCACTCTTGGTGTATCTACACAACATGGACAGCAGCAGTTCAAGAAGGCAAATCACCACCACCTTCTCAAGGGCGTTTAGGGATGGGCAATAAATGCTGGCCTAGCCAGCAATGCCTACATCCTGTGAAAAAATAAATTAGAATCAACTAAATTAGGACTTCTGTAGCAGACCTGGTAATATGACACCTGAGCTCATAAAAGTCATTTATCTCTGCATTTGTACTAGGGTTGAGTCATAGTCTAGCATTATATCACAAACCGTCCAGGTACTGTTGGCCTCACTTACCTTGGCCAACCTATTGAGGCCTTTAAGGCATTTCCAAAACTTTATTACTCATCATGAGATGGTTGAGGCATCGACTGTCTGGTACATCTCCTTCCATATAGCCTGAAACAACATTTTCTGGAGCTTCCTGTTTTCAGTGCCAAGGAGGCTTTCTCTCCTTGCCCTTATTTCTATCTACATAACCTCCATGGAAGGTTCTAAAACTTTGAGACTCTGGTCACAACAGGCAGCCCCTGTGCTGCTGCTCCTCTTGCCATCCAAAGCCTCTTCTTATACTGTCACATACTCTCTCTCTCTTTCTCACGTACAATTTCCTGTGTTTCTAGATCTGTGAACTCCAGCAACCTTTTAACTGGTGCCGTTAACCTGCATTCCACCCAACCCCACCCCACCCATTCCTCACCTCTAGCAATGCAGCATCAGCGCAGAGTAGGAATCCTGCTAAAAACCTGCTCGGCATATAACATTAGTGCTCCCCCACCACCAGGGAAAATGCTGTTGGTTGCTGGTAAGCTAATGCAGGCAGGCAGAAGTGAGTCCAGAAAAATCAAGTCCAAATCCTGTTCAAACCAAGAACAAAAGTGGAACCAGGACTAACCCCTAGGTTAGACCACTTCCAACCTTTTCTAACAGAGGAACACCCATTTACCTTAAAGCTTTATTTCATGTCTATCATCCAATTATCTATCCATGGTTCTACATTTTTTATCATATCATTTATCTGATTTTCTGCAGTAATCCTCTCATATGACACCTTATTGAATAGCTTCTGAAAATCCATATACACTTTCTTTCTTTGGCCTCCTTGTCTCCAGAGACAATGGGTAAGCGCCTAGAGGTGGTCAGTGTTTTGTGAAGCAGTGCCTGGAGTGGCTATAAAGGCCAATTCTAGAGTGACAGACTCTTCACAGGCGCTGCAGATAAAATTGGTTGTCGGGACTGTTACACAGTTGGCTCTCTCCTTACACTTCCGTCTCTTTTCCTGCCAACTGCTAAGTCCCTTTGACTCGCCCCTCATTAGCCCCGCCTTTATAGTTGTCCACCAGCTCTGGCGATCGCTGGCAACTGATTTCCACGACTTGTGGTAAATGTCGCAGGATTTCATGTCGCGTTTGCAGACGTCGTTAAAGCGGAGACATGGACGGTCGGTGGGCCTGATACCAGTGACGAGCTCGCTGTACAACGCGTCCTTGGAGTCCCTGCCATCTTCCATGCGGCTCACATGGCCAAGCCATCTCAAGCGCCGCTGGCTCAGTAGGGTGTATATGCTGGGGATGTTGGCTGCCTCGAGGACTTCTGTGTTGGAGATACGGTCCTGCCACCTGTTGCCAAGGATTCTCCAGAGACAGCGAAGATGGAATGCGTTGAGACGTCGTTCTTAGCTGACATACGTTGTCCAGGCCTCGCTGCTATAGAGCAAGGTACTGAGGGCACAGGCTTGAATCACTAGGACTTTTGTGTTCTGTGTCACTGCGCCATTTTCCCACACCCTCTTAGCCAGTCTGGACATAGCAGCAGACACCTTTCCCATGCGCTTGTTGATTTCTGCATTGAGAGACAGGTTACTGGTGATAGTTGAGCCTAGGTAGGTGAACTCTTGAACCACTTCCAGAGCGTGGTCACCGATACTGATGGATGGAGCATTTCTGACGTCCTGTCCCATGATGTTCGTTGTCTTGAGGCTGATGGTTATGCCAAATTCGTTGCAGGCAGCCGCAATCCTGTCGATGATACTCTGCAGACACTCTTCCGTGTGGGATGTCAGCTAAGAGGAGTTCTCTGATGAGGACTTTTCATACTTTGGTCTTCGCTCTAAGATGGGCAAGATTGCCATCTGATCTTGTGTAGAGGAAAATTCCTTCTTCTGAAGACTTAAACGCATGTGAGAGCAGCAGTGAGAAGAAGATCCCTAACAGTGTAGGTGCGAGAACACAGCCCTGTTTCACACCACTCAGGATAGGAAAGGGGTCTGATGAGGCACCGCTATGCTGAATTGTGCCTTTCATATTGTCATGGAATGAGGTGATGATACTAAGTAGCTTTGGTGGACATCTGATCTTTGCTAGTAGTCTGAAGAGACCATGTCTGCTGACGAGGTCAAAGGCTTTGGTAAGATCTATGAAGGCAATGTAGAGGGGCATCCGTTGTTCACGGCATTTCTCCTGTAGCTGGCGAAGAGAGAACAGCATGTCAATGTTGGATCTCTCTGCTCGAAAGCCGCACTGTGCCCCAGGGTAGACACGTATAGCTAGCTTCTGGAGTCTGTTTAAAATGACTTGAGCGAAGGCTTTCCCCACTATGCTGAGCAGGGAGATTCCACGGGGTTGTTGCAGTCACCGCGGTTATCCTTGTTCTTACAGAGCATGATGATATTGGCATCGCGCACGCTGTATTCCCATTATCTATTCAATTGGCCACTTCTTCAAAACAGTTGGTTAAATTTGTCCAACATAACTTTCCATACTAGCTGCCCTTGATTAACCCGTGCATTTCTAACTGCTCACTAATTTTATCTTGAGTTATTGAGTCTAAGAGCCTGAGCACAGCTAATACAAAAGTAAAATACTGCAGATGCTGGAAATCTGAAAATAAAATAGAAAAAGCTGGAAATACTCAGCAGGTCAGGCAACATCTGCGGAGAGAGAAACAGTTAGCAATGTGGGCAAGAAATAGCAAAGTGAAAATGCTTAGAAAAAGAGTTTCAGAATATATTTGATAATGGCTGAAGGCACAACCACTACTGTTAAAGAGGAGGAGTGAGGAATATGCAGTGGGCTACAGTCAGAATAATAATGTGCATGTGAGCTGGGATGTGGAGCAGCAGAATATTGTGGAGGTAGGGTGTAGCAAGGCCATGGTGGGATTTGTAAACAAGGACATGGATTTTGAAGATAATGTGTTGAGAGACAGGACACATTGATGGTCAATGAGGAGAGGGATAATTGTACATGGCACGTTGTACCAGAAAAGGCACATGCTTCAGCATTTTGATGAGCTGGGAGGAGCTGTGAGGAGATTGTAGGAAAATCAAGGCTTGATGTAGCAAAGGCAGCTCAGGGAGGGACTGAATGTTAGCTTTGAAACTCGGTTCAGGGTCAAACAGGACATCATCTTTGTGCAGCCGCGAGTTCAAGCTGAGTAATCAGCTGGTTGGAGAGGTAGAAGAGTTACCTGAGGTACAATGATTCTTTTAGGAGATATTGATATATTGATGATGAGTAAATTGGACCTATATTCTCTGGAGTTCAGAAGAATGAAACGCGATCTAATTGAGATATACAAGATTCTGAAAGGGCTTGATAGGATAGAAACTGAGAGATTGTTTCCATTGGTCAGGGAATCTAGAATGTGAGGGCACAGTCTCGTGATAAGGAGCCAATGATTTGGGACTGAGATGAGAAGAAATTACTATACTCAAAGGGTTGCAAATCTTTGGAATTCTCTACCCCAGAGGGTTGTGGATGCTCCATCGTTGAAAACATATAAGGCTGGGATAGATAGATTTTTGGTCTCGCAGGGAATCAGGGGATAAGGGAAGCAGGCAGGAAAGTGGAATTGAAGCCCGAGATCAGCCATGATCGTATTGAATGGCGGAGCAGGTTCAATGGGCCATATGGTCTACTTATGCTCCTATTTCTTGTGTTCTTGTGTTGCGATCGACCCTAGTCAGTCCTGAGCAGCTCCAATCCAAATTACACTTTGGAACAATGACATTGGAAAACAACATATGTCAATGAAGGGGGCAATACTAATGACTTCCATTTTGAGTGTCAGCCATGGCTCAGTTGGTAGCACTCTCACCTCTGAGTCACAAGGTTTCAGGCTGAAGTCATACTCCAGGTCTTGAGCACAAAATCAAGGCTAACACTCCAGTGTTGTACTGAGAGAGTGCTGCACTGTTGGAAGTGCCATTTTTTAGATCACAGAATTGTTACAGCACAGAAGGAGGCCATTTGGCTTATCATGTCTGCACTGGATCTCTGAATGAGCAATTCACCTAGTACCATTCCCCCTTTCTCCCCATAACCCTGCACATTCGTCCTTTTCAGATAACAGTCTAATTCCCTTTTGAATGCCTCAATTGAACCGGCCTGCACCACACTCTCAGGCAGTGCATTCCAGACCTTAAACACTCACTGCATGAAAATGTTTTTCGTCATGTCACTTTTGCTTCTTTTACCAATTACTTTAAATCTGTGCCCTCTCATTCTCAATCCTTTCACGAGTGGAGTGGGAACACTTTTTCCCTATCTACTCTGTCCAGAACCCTCATGATTTTGAATGTCTCTATCAAATCACCTCTCAGCCTTCTCCAAGGAAAATAGTCCCAGCTTCTCCAACCTATCTTCATAACTGAAGTTCCTCATCCCTGGAACCATTCTTGTGAATCTTTTATGCATTCTCGCCAATGCTTTCACATTTTTCCTAAAGTACGGCGCCCAGAACTGAATGCAATGCTCCATCTGAGGCCAATGAGATGTTAAACCTAGGCCTGCTTGGGTCGATGGAAAAGATCCTATGGTACTATGTTGAAGAGGAGCAGGGGTGTTATCCCCAGTGTTCTGGACAATATTTGTCCCTCAATCAACATCACAATAACAGATCATCTGTTCATTATCATATTGCTGTTTGTGGGAGCTGCTTGCGTGCAAATTGGCTGCCACGTTTCCTGCTTACAACAGGGACTACACTTCAAAAGTACGTTATTGGCTGTAAAGCACTTTGGTCACGAAAGGCACTATATAAATGCAAGTCTTTCTCTTATTTTTGGCCTTCAGGACTATATAAGGTCTGTTAGATAAAATCTCTCTTTCACATCCAGAGATATGAAACTGAGGCAACAAAGTGGGATCGGGTCAAATTAGTGAATGAAACAAGTTGAATTTTTACTTCACTTTTATCTTCCATTGGCATTAAGCAATTAAACATCTTCAATTTTTAGACACACAATTAAAAATAAATTCTACCTAATCAGACTTGCAAGCATGAGAAATTATCGTTCTCACGTTAGAAATCTTCATGCAGACTGGTATGACCAAAATTAGAAAAGTGATTACAATGAATCTCATCTCTCAGATGGGCTAAATGATTAAACACCAGTGAATGGAATACTCATTCAGAAGATGAAGGTCACAGCTTTAGGAAAATCTTAAAAGGACAGCAGTACTTGTGCTATTGCCCTCAACTGATATGTAGACAGCAGAAATGGGATGCTACTCACAAAGTTATTATTCTAATACATAACAAAATAAACTGCACAGGATCTTGTTACAGTGTGCATTGGTAGGCTTTTACCTTCATCATCTGGATGGCAGTCTGGTGAAGTGGGTTGTTTAACAAATATGACTGTAAAGTGGGCAGAAGCAATTATAAATGTTTGAAAATACATTACAGTAGATTTCCACCCACACAGCACCCCATCCAATTTTGCAGTTGCATTTTCTACGGACATTGTAAGTGTCTGCCAATTTGCAGTTTATTATGTCAAAGAGCTGGCACAGCATGACAGGTTGAATGGCCTCCTGTGCTGCAAGATTCTATGAGATCTCCATTTAGAAAGCTATATAATTTCCTGGCCTTTCGAAATTGTGCTCAGTTATCAATGTGCCCATATAAAATAGGTTAAAACAGGTGCCTGGGACTGCCAGAGTGTGACATTAAGGGAGTGCATTTCAAGAGCCCTACACAAAGTTTTGCAGCAGCATTTTGAAAGTATTTTTGACTTTTTTCTTGCCTTTTTCTGTTTCTTCCTATTTCTACTTACTTGTGTCAAATACTCTGGTACATGCATTTTTTTTTGTGGCTTGCCCACAATATTAAGACAATGGGTTTCCCAATGACAATATCCTTACTTGTTGTTTTTTTATTCAGTCGGGGGATGTGGGCTTCGCTGGCTAGGCCAGCATTTATTGCCCATCCTTAATTGCCCATGAGAAGGGGGTGGCGAGCTGCCTTCTTGAACTGCTGCAGCCCTTGGGGTGGTGGTACACCCATAGTGCTTTTAGGAAGGGAGTTCCAGGATTTTGACCCAGTGACAGTGAGGGAACAGCGATATAGTTCCAAGTCAAGATGGTGTGTGGCATGAAGGGGAACATGCAGGTGGCAGCATTCCCATGCGGCTGCTGCCCTTGTCCTTCCACGTGGTAGAGTTCGCGGGTTTGGAAAGTGCTGGTGAAGGAGCCTAGCTGAGTTGCTGCAGTGCGTCTTGTAGATGGAGGAAGTGAATGTTGAATGTGGTAAATGGGGGAACAATCAAGTGGGCTGCTTTGTCCTGGATGGTGTCAAGCTTCTTGAGTGTTGTTGGAGCTGCACCCATCCAGGCAAGTGAAGTGTATTCCATCACACTCCTTACTTGTGCCTTGCAGATGGTGGACAGGCTTTGGGGAGTCAGGAAGTGAGTTACTCGCCGCAGAGTTACCAGCCACTGACCTGCTCTTGTAGCCACAGCATTTATCTGGCTGGTCCAGTTCAGTTTCTGGTCAATGGTGACCTCCAGGATGTTGATAGTGGGAGATTCAGCGATGGTAATGTCATTAAACGCCAAGGGAAGATGGTTAAATTCTCTCTTGTATGAGATGGTCATTACCTGGCACTTGTGTGGTGCGAATATTACCTGCCACTTA
This sequence comes from Heterodontus francisci, assembly GCF_036365525.1. NCBI lineage: Eukaryota > Metazoa > Chordata > Chondrichthyes > Heterodontiformes > Heterodontidae > Heterodontus > Heterodontus francisci. The sequence goes on from NC_090377.1 coordinate 83,671,543, forward strand.
TCAGCCCAAGCCTGGGTGTTGTCCAGGTCTTGCTACATATGGACACGGGCTGCTTCAGTATCTGAGGAGTCGCAAATGGTGCTGAACATTGTGCAATCATCAGTGAATATACGTACTTCTAACCTTATGATGGAGGGAAGGTCATTGATGAAGCAGCTGAAGATGGTTGGGCGTAGGACATTACCCTGAGGAACACTTGTAGTGATGTCCTGGGGCTGAGATGATTGATTTCCAACAACCACAACCATCTTCCTTTGTGCTAGGTATGACAGTGATGTTGACCTTGAATCTCAGCTCTGGCTCAACCGGGCCACCAGTATTGTACACCTGTGATTTTTCTCCTGGGCTGCTTGTAGCATATGAACATACAAAGGAACATATGAATTAGGAGCAGGAGTAGGCCACTTGGCCCATCGAGCCTGCTCCGCCATTCAATAAGTTCATGGGTGAACTGATTACTCCACATTTCCACCTACCCCAGATAACCTTTCACCCCCTTGCTTATCAAGAATCTATCTACCTCTGCCTTAAAAATATTCAAAGTCTCTGCTTCCCCCGCCTTTTGAGGAAGAGAATTCCAAAGACTCACGACCCTCTGAGAGAAAAAATTTCTCCTCATCTAGGTCTTAAATGGACGACCCCTTATTTTTAAACAGCATCCAGGCGATTAATCTTTTATCCGCGGAGACTTTGGGACAATCCTGGAAATTGGCAGCCCTAGATGCACCCCAGGTTGTTTCCACTTCTGCTAGCTAACAGGCTAAAGTCAAGAAAACTCCCAGCCTGTGAGTGCCCTCTCCTGGCCACACTACCGTTTGGTTAAGGGAGTGTGTAATAATAGAACGGTTGCAGCACCGAAGGAGGCCATTCAGCTCAAATTCATGCCAGCTCTCTGGCAAGGGGAGGTGGCAGCACAGTGGTAATGTCATTGGACTAGCAATCCAGAGGCCCAGGCTAATGCTCTGTGGACATGGATTCAAATCCCACAATGGCAGCTAGTGGAATTTAAATTCAATTAATAAATCTGGAATTTAAACAAAAAAGCTAATCATTACCATCAGTGATGGTGACCATGAAACCATTGCCGATTGTCATAAAATCCCACCTGGTTCACTAATGTCCTTTAGGGAAGGAAACCTGCTGTCCTTACCTGTTCTGATCTACATGTGACTCACAGCATTGTGGTTGACTCTTAAATACCCTCTGAAATGTCCTAGCAAACCACTCAGTTTTACCAAACTACGAGAGAAAGGTCTATCACTGTGGATGTAGCTACACCACATGGACTGCAGAGGTTCAAGGCGACGGCACACCACCACCTTCTCAAGGGCAATTAGGGATGGGCAATAAAGGCTGGCCGAGCCAACGATGCCCACATCCTGTGAAAGAATTAAAAAAATGCCCTGAAACAGCTAGCAGGAAAGGTACACCCAGATTGTGGCCTAATTTCAGGCCCTTCTGCTGCATACCTACTGAATTCGTAGTGGGAATGCACTGGGAGAAGTTGTGGATTTTCCATCCGTTAGTCCAGAAATTGCTAAAGTGGCGCAACTCGCTGCCAGCATTGTGAATTGGATGATTTACTTCACCTTCAGACCGCCTTATTTTTGCACAGCAAATTGCTGGAATTGCGAATTGATAACTGGGCAGCAAATTCATCTGGGACCTCCTGAACACCAGGTCCAATAATTTAGCTCTTTAACCAATGCAATTTAAGAAAAAAGAAACAGCGAATGATATAGAGGGAAATAGGTTGAAAGGAAAAGTTAAGGAAAAAAAATTTAAATTTAAAAATCTCTAGAAACAATTTACTACCTTTTGGAGAGAGATACTTCACAGTTTCTGTTGTTCCCTTTCTCAGCCTCCAATGTTGAGTTGTATGCCAGTACCATAAATCATATCATTAATAGGGTTCTTATGACATGAATTACCAGTCCTAAATGGCTGCGGTGAGATTAATTCATATCCACAGCACAAATCCAGCAATGTCATGACACATATCAGGGAGGCTCATAGTGAGATAGTATTTTTTTGTAAATTTAGTGAGGTGAATGGCATAATGCATCCAGCAATTTGTGGCGAACCTCTTCCCTGTCATAATTAGTTGTATCTTTTATGCACTATTAATGGCAGATGCGGTGAGCTTGCCACTGTTTTATCAGCAATTTTTAATTCATTATGTGTAAGAACAATTTAAATAATATTGTTTTAACAGTAAGCACAAAACATCTGGTGCTGTTTCTCACAACAGTATTGCTATTATGCTTAGGACAGATACAGCCAGAATGATAGAGCCAGGCTCAGCAAACAATGGAAGATAGGTGACCTTTTTACTTACCATACCTGACGTAGTTTGTCTGCGACATGTTCGTGAAAGATTCTTACATTTAAAAAGGATCAACAGCTTAAAAGTATGATGTGTTAGTCACAGAGTCATAGATTTATATAGCACAGAAACAGGCCCTTCGGCCCATCGTGTGTGTCGGCCATCAAGCACCAAACTGTTCTATTTTCCAGCACTTGGCCCGTAGCCTTGTATGCTCTGGTGTTTCAAGCGCTCATCTAAATACTTCTTAAATGTTGTGAGGGTTCCTGCCTCTACTACCCCTTCAGGCTGTGTATTCCAGATTTCAACCACCCTCTGGGTGAAAACATTTTTCCTTACATCCCCTCTAAACCTCCTGCTCCTTACCCAAAATCTATGCCCCTTGGTTATTGACCCATCAGCTAAGGGAAAACGTCTCTTTCTATCTATCCTATCAATGCCCCTATCAATGCTATGAAAATAAAATAAATTACAGGTTCTGTGGACTGGAAGTGACAGAAAACAGGGTGAAATTTGTTTGATGTTGGCAAAGGGTGCGAGAGACCATTGTGAACTGGAAAGTCCCACACATGCTTTAATATGCAGCAGACTGTTTTTTTCCCCTTTTAGGTATGATATATTAGGTATTACAAAGCTTTTGACACAAAAACAAGACAACACTTAATACTCACGCATGATAAAGGGGGAGGGGAATGATTTCCAGTAAATGTTTCGTGCCTGATTAACAACAGTATAATAAAAGCAAAATTATGCAGATGCTGGAAATCTGAAATAAAACCAAAAAGTGCTCGAAATAGTCAGCAGGTCTGGCAGCATCTGTGGAGAGAGAAGCAAAGTTAACATTTCAGGTTAGTGACCTTTCATCAGAACTGGCAAAGGTTAGAAATGTAATAGGTTTTAAGCAAGTAAAGTGGGGGTAGGGCAAAAGAGAACAAATGGAAAGGTGTTGATAAGACAGAGGGTCACAGAGAATAACTGACAAGGAAGTCATAGGGCAAAGACAAAGAGTGTGTTAATGGTGTGGTGAAATACAAAGCATTAGTGCAGAGAGGGTGTTAAATGACAGAATAATGAAAGCCCTAGCCAAAAGCAAAAACATGAAAAAAAGTGGGCAGGCACATGGTAAAAAAAAAGTGTAATGATGAAACAAAGTAAATGAAATAAAAATAAAAATAAAAAATACAAAGTAAACCAAAAAAATGGGGCTGCCAGTCATGCTCTGAAATTATTGAACTCAATGTTCAGTCCGGTAGCCTGACTAATCGGTAAATGAGGTGCTGTTCCTCGAGCTTGCGTTGATGTTCACTGGAACGCTGCAGCAATCCCAGGACAGAGATGTGGGTATCAGAGTGGGAGGGGTGGTGGTGGTGGTGGGGTGTTGAAATGGCAAGCGACAAGAAGCTCGGGGTTATGTTTTCAGACTGAGCTGAGGTGTTTGGCAAAGCGGTCACCCAGTCTGCGTTTGGTCTCCCCATTGTAAAGGAGACTGCATTGTGAGCAGCAAATACAGTATACTAAATTGAAAGAAGTACAAGTAAATCGCTGCTTCACCTGAAAGGAGTGTTTGGGGCCTTGGATAGTGAGGAGAGAGGAGGTCAATTTCAGTGGAAGATTAAAAGTTAATTCCCTTTTGTTTTCGGAGGACCAGGGGGCTGCTGGGTAAGTAAAAACTATATATTTGGGTGGTGGCTGTACCCGAGACACTACACGTGTAGTGTCTCCCACCTACCCTCCTCCTCTAACCAAAAAAAAGGACTCTGTTGTGTTGATAAGGTAAGCTTTTTATTTAAGAAGTTCTGTCCGTTGGATTGCTAACCTAACAAGTTTTGACATTTTTTTTTTGGTTTTTCAGTAGATTTGTTGGGAATTTAGAATAGAGGGAATGGAGGTTAAGGCAGTTGTATGTTCCTCCTGCAGAATGTGGGAGGTAAGGGTCGCCAAGAGTGTCCCTGCTGACTGCATCTGCGGGAAGTGCACCCAACTCCAGCTCCTCGAGAACCGCGTTAGGGAACTGGAGCTGGAGCTGGATGAACTTCGGATCATTCGGGAGGCGGAGGGGGTTATTGAGAGGAGTTATGGGGAGGTAGTCACACCTCAGGTAAAAGAAGTAGGTAGATGGGTTAACGTCAGGGGAAGGAGAGGGAACCAGCAGGCAGTCCAGGGATCCCCTGTGGCCGTTTCCCTCAACAACAGGTATACCGTTTTGGATACTATTGCGGGGGACGACTTACCAGGGGTAAGCAATGGGGTACAGGTCTCTGGCACAGAGTCTGTCCCTGTTGCTCAGAAGGGAAGGGGGAAGAGGAGCAGAGCATTAGTCATTGGGGACTCCATAGTTAGGGGAACAGATAGGAGGTTCTGTGGGAACGAGAGAGACTCACAGTTGGTATGTTGCCTCCCAGGTGCCAGGGTTCGTGATGTCTCGGATCGTGTTCTTGAGATCCTTAAGGGTGAGGGGGAGCAGCCCCAAGTCGTGGTCCACATAGGCACCAACGACATAGGTAGGAAGAGAGATGGGGATTTAAGACAGAAATTCAGGGAGCTAGGGTGGAAGCTTAGAGCGAGAACAAACAGAGTTGTTATCTCTGGGTTGTTGCCCGTGCCACGTGATAGCGAAGCGAGGAATAGGGAGAGAGAGGAGTTGAACACGTGGCTGCAGGGATGGTGCAGGAGGGAAGGTTTTGGTTTCCTGGATAATTGGGGCTCTTTCTGGGGTAGGTGGGACCTCGACAAACAGGATGGTCTTCACCTGAACCAGAGGGGTACCAATATCCTGGGGGGGAGATTTGCTAGTGCTCTTCGGGGGGGTTTAAACTAATTCAGCAGGGGAATGGGAACCTAAAATGTAATGCCAGTGTACAGGATGGTGAGAGTAGTGAGGTCAGGGATAAGGTTACAAGGACGCAAGAGGGCACTGGCAAGCAAGAACCTGGTTTAAAGTGTGTCTACTTCAACGCCAGGAGCATCCGGAATAAGGTGGGTGAGCTTGCAGCATGGGTTGGTACCTGGGATCTCGATGTAGTGGCCATTTCGGAGACATGGGTAGAGCAGGGGCAGGAATGGATGTTGCAGGTTCCGGGATTTAGATGTTTCAGTAAGAACAGAGAAGATGGTAAAAGGGGGGGGGGGGGTGGCATTATAAATCAAGGAGAGTATTACAGCGACAGAAAGGACGTTTGAGGACTCGTCTACTGAGGTAGTATGGGCCGAGGTTAGAAACAGGAGAGGTGAGGTCACCCTGTTGGGAGTCTTTTATGGACCTCCAAATAGTTCCAGAGATGTAGAGGAAAGGATAGCGAAGATGATTCTCGACAGGGGCGAGAGTAACAGGGTAGTTGTTATGGGGGACTTTAACTTTCCAAATATCGACTGGAAATACTATAGTTCGAGTACTTTAGATGGGTCAGTTTTTGTCCAGTGTGTGCAGGAGGGTTTTCTGACACAGTATGTAGACAGGCCAACCAGGGGCGATGCCACATTGGATTTGGTACTGGGTAATGAACCCGGCCAGGTGTTAGATTTAGATGTAGGTGAGCAGTTTGGTGATAGTGATCACAATTCGGTTAGGTTTACCTTAGTGATGGGCAGGGACAGGTATATACCGCAGGGCAAAAATTATAGCTGAGGGAAAGGACATTATGATACGATTAGGCAAGATTTAGGATGCGTAGGATGGGGAAGGAAACTGCAGGGGATGGGAACAATCGAAATGTGGAGCTTATTCAAGGAGCAGCTACTGCGTGTCCTTGATAAGTATGTACCTGTGAGGCAGGCAGGAAGTTGTCGAGCGAGGGAGCCGTGGTTTACTAAAGAAGTTGAAGCGCTTGTCAAGAGGAAGAAGAAGGCTTATGTTAGGATGAGACGTGAAGGCTCAGTTAGGGCGCTTGAGAGTTACAAGCTAGCCAGGAAGGATCTAAAGGGAGAGCTAAGAAAAGCAAGGAGAGGACACGAGAAGCCATTGGCGGATAGGATCAGGGAAAACCCTAAGGCTTTCTATAGGTATATCAGGAATAAAAGAATGACTAGAGTTAGATTAGGGCCAATCAAGGATAGTAGTGGGAAGTTGTGTGTGGAATCAGAGGAGGTAGGGGAAGTGTTAAATGAATATTTTGCTTCAGTATTTACAGTAGAGAAAGAAAATGTTGTCGAGGAGAATACTGAGATTCAGGCTACTAGGCTAGATGGGATTGAGGTTCACAAGGAGGAGGTGTTAGCAATTTTGGAAAGTGTGAAAATAGATAAGTCCCCTGGGCCAGATGGGATTTATCCTAGGATTCTCAGGGAAGCTAGGGAGGAGATTGCAGAGCCTTTGTCCTTGATCTTTATGTCGTCATTGTCGACAGGAATAGTGCCGGAAGACTGGAGGATAGCAAACGTTGTCCCCTTGTTCAAGAAGGGGAGTAGAGACAGCCCTGGTAATTATAGACCTGTGAGCCTTACTTCGGTTGTGGATAAAATGTTGGAAAAGGTTATAAGAGACAGGATTTATAATCATCTTGAAAAGAATAAGTTCATTAGCGATAGTCAGCACGGTTTTGTGACGGGTAGGTCGTGCCTCAAGAACCTTACTGAGTTTTTCGAGAAGGTGACCAAACAGGTGGATGAGGGTAAAGCAGTGGATGTGGTGTATACGGATTTCAGTAAGGCGTTTGATAAGGTTCCCCATGGTAGGCTATTGCAGAAAATACGGAAGTATGGGGTTGAAGGTGATTTAGAGCTTTGGATCAGAAATTGGCTAGCTGAAAGAAGACAGAGGGTGGTGGTTGATGGCAAATGTTCATCCTGGAATTTAGTTACTAGTGGTGTACCGCAAGGATCTGTTTTGGGGCCACTGCTGTTTGTCATTTTTATAAATGACCTGGAAGAGGGTGTAGAAGGGTGGGTTAGTAAATTTGCGGATGACACTAAGGTCGGTGGAGTTGAGGATAGTGCCGAAGGATGTTGTAGGGTACAGAGGGACATAGATAGGCTGCAGAGCTGGGCTGAGAGATGGCAAATCGAGTTTAATGTGGAAACGTGCGAGGTGATTCACTTTGGAAGGAGTAACAGGAATGCAGAGTACTGGGCTAATGGGAAGATTCTTGGTAGTGTAGATGAACAGAGAGATCTTGGTGTCCAGGTGCATAAATCCCTGAAGGTTGCTACCCAGGTTAATAGGGCTGTTAAGAAGGCATATGGTGTGTTAGCTTTTATTAGTCGGGGGGTCGAGTTTCGGAGCCACGAGGTCATGCTGCAGCTGTACAAAACTTGGTGAGACCGCACCTGGAGTATTGCGTGCAGTTCTGGGCACCGCATTATAGGAAGGATGTGGAAGCTATGGAAAGGGTGCAGAGGAGATTTACTAGGATGTTGCCTGGTATGGAGGGAAAGTCTTACGAGGAAAGGCTGAGGGACTTGAGGTTGTTTTCGTTGGAGAGAAGGAGGAGGAGAGGTGACTTAATAGAGACATATAAGATAATCAGAGGGTTAGATAGGGTGGATAATGAGAGTCTTTTTCCTCGGATGGTGATGGCAAACACGAGGGGACATAGCTTTAAGTTGAGGGGTGATAGATATAGGACATATGTCAGAGGTAGTTTCTTTACTCAGAGAGTAGTAGGGGCGTGGAACGCCCTGCCTGCAACAGTAGTAGACTCGCCAACTTTAAGGGCATTTAAGTGGTCATTGGATAGACATATGGATGAAAATGGAATAGTGTAGGTCAGATGGTTTCACAGGTCGGCGCAACATCGAGGGCCGAAGGGCCTGTACTGCGCTGTAATGTTCTAATTCTAATTCTAATTCTAAAAGGGCAGGTATTAGGCCTCCTGCGTTTGCATAGGAAGGTGCTATGGGAAGGTGTCGAGGGTAATGGAGGAGTGGACAGGGTGTCATGGAGGGAACGATCCCTTCGGAATGCTGACAGGGGGAGGGGAAGTTGCATTTGGTTGTGGCATCACACTGAACGTGGCAGAAATGGCGGAGGATGATCCTTTGGATGTGGAGGCTGGTGGGTGAAAAGTGAGAACAAGGGGAACCCTGTCGTGGTTCTGGGAGGGAGGGGAAGGGGTTCTCTTTTTCCCCACCCCCACTTTATTTGACTAAAACCTATTACATTTCTCACCATTGCCAGTTCTGATGAAAGGTCACTGACCTGAAACGTTAACTTTGCTTCTCTCTCCACAGATGCTGCCAGACCTGCTGAGTATTTTCAGCACTTTCTGATTAACAACAAAACTGCTAAATGAGCAAGTTCGGGAGCTGCAGGACTTGAATTTCAAATAGCTTAACGCGAATCAGTTTGACAACAGCTGGACATTTGGAAAGCAGAATTTTCATTTCCTTTAACACACTTATCTAACAGTAAGGTCAGTGGAGTGAAAAACAATGATAGTATCTTCCCTAGTTGGAGAAAGAAAGGGGGCAGGGCCAGGTGAAGCTGAAGTAGCCAGTCTATATATTGTCCTGATGACAAAATGAAAGATTTGTTGCATTGTCTCCCCAAGTTATGGCGGAAGTGCACCAAAAGGGCTGCCATTTTGCGACACCCATTTCATTACACCTTATATTGCAAACCATCTTCCCTTTTGTTTTTCCTCAAATATTTGGGGCGGCACAGTGGCGCAGTGGTTAGCACCGCAGCCTCACAGCTCCAGGGACCCGGGTTCGATTCCGGGTACTGCCTGTGTGGAGTTTGCAAGTTCTCCCTGTGTCTGCGTGGGTTTTCTCCGGGTGCTCCGGTTTCCTCCCACATGCCAAAGACTTGCAGGTTGATAGGTAAATTGGCCATTATAAATTGTCACTAGTATAGGTAGGTGGTAGGGAAATATAGGGACAGGTGGGGATGTTTGGTAGGAATATGGGATTAGTGTAGGATTAGTATAAATGGGTGGTTGATGTTCGGCACAGACTCGGTGGGCCGAAGGGCCTGTTTCAGTGCTGTATCTCTAATCTAATTATCCCCTTGTGTCCACATTTGCATTGAAAAGGAGTGATTCATGCAGAGGGGCAGTCGTATGAAAAGTGCAGCCTTTCGGTCAGTCAATATTCCTTTTTTCAAATGTGCATAAAATATTCAACTGCGCAATAATCACAGTAAAGCCAGACCAAGCCTTTACTTCATGTCCACATGTACACACAGATAAACATAGGTCACCAGGTAGTGTTCCTTAATAATGGCTTTTCCATTTGAGATACTGAGGCCAACAACTGCCACCGTCCCAGCTTATATCAGAAAAGACAGTACTTCTCAGTGACATTCTGGATCTGTATAGTCCAGTACCACAGAATACAGTGCAATTACCCATTGTGTCATTGATTTCATTCTGTCTCAAATTGATCAGAAGTCAGCAGTCCTAAACTTCTTCACTGATCTCTGCGGCCAGGATTAATTGGTCATTTTAGAAGTTTCCATTTGCACAAACATAAACACAGCTGTCAGCAACTTTTCAAAATGTTTTCCATCCACATTTTGGAACATGCCATGAGTAGTTTTAGTAAACAGAATCTCTCAATGTTTAAGAGAGATTTCACTAAAAGCACTACAACAGGGAAATCAGAAGCCATGCTGGATTAAACGCAAAATATGAGTTTGCTTCAAAGACAAGATGTCGCGGAGTTTCTGCCGCTGTGTTGCCGGAGCTTCGACAAAGCACGGCGTAAGCAGGATGTTCACTATGTTCCAATAATGTTATGGTGGCGCAATGGCAAAGAGAATTTCAGGGTTAATTTGCATTCATGCTTTCAATACATTGCAATATATCGTACCACTACAACAAAACATTATTCATTGCTGTGAAGCAGAGGACAATGATGCAGAATAGACATTTATCAATTGTTTTGGATGCATTTCTGCCAAGTCTCCAAGCCACAAAATGAAAAGTTTGATCCCCAAACAGCACCAGGAATTAACAGATGCACTGTTACTTCTTCAAACAAAACTTTTAAAAAAAACAGATTTGATGAAAAGTGGGTCAGAAGTAGTCTTGAATCCATCTGACATCGGGTCTTAGTTTTCTATTTACTTTTCAGCACATCTTCAGTTTAGCACCAAACCACTATGCCTCTCCAATTCAGCAATAACGGCCAGAGCTCTCAGAAGATCAGAAAAATGATAAAATTATTGTGTCCAGTTTTGTTAATATTAATGGGGGTAGAATTGCCATGGACTTTTCCCAATCTCCCACTGTAACTTCAGCAGAAGATCGCAGTGATAGTACAGAAATAGTGTATTTGGATTTGAGTTGCTCACCTAGATCACTGTTGGTATCATCTATCCATCAATTTTCTTTAAAACACAAATCACAGAACCCTTTATCTAGCTCACAGCTACCACACGATACTTTCCTCATCATACAAAGCCACTTAAACCTTAAGCAGAGCATGTTGGACTGAGGGAGTACTACACTGTCAGAGGTGTTTTTCAGATGAGTCTGAGCCCCATCTGCCTGGAGGTGGAATAAACGATCTCAGAGAACACATTGAAAAAGATCAGAAATTTACAAATGCAAATAACTAAATAGAATCTTGGAACATCACGGTACAGAAATATTTTGTGTATTAAATCTGAATTGGTAATTCTCGCTGGATGAGCCACCTACTCCAATTATAGTCTTCTGTTCACCCTCCATATCCTTTAATAATGTTCATTCTACAGTCCATTATCAAAGATTTTATAGTGGAGCACTTGGAGAACAGTGGTAGAATCGGACAGTCAGCATGGACTTACAAAAGGGAAATCATGCTTGACAAATCTACTAGAATTCTTCGAGGATGTAACCAGTAGAGTTGATGAGGGGGAGCCAGTGGATGTGGTTTATTTGGACTTTCAGAAGGCTTTCAACAAAGTCTGACATAAGAGGTTAGTGTGTAAAATTAAAGCGCATGGAATTGGGAGTAGTGTATTGCGATGGATAGAAAATTGGTTGGCAGACAGGAAACAAAGAGTAGGAATAAACGGCTCTTTTTCCGAATGGCAGGCAGTGACTTGTGGGGTTCCACAGGGACCGGTGCTAGGACCCCAGCAATTCACAATATAGATTAATGATTTAGATGAGGGAACTAAATGTAATATCTCCAAAGTTGCACATGACACAAAACTGGGTGGGAGGGTGAGTTGTGAGGAGGATGCAGAGAGGCTTCAGGGTGATTTGGACAAATTAAGTGAGTGGGCTAATGCATGGCAGATGCAGTATAATGTGGATAAATGCGAGGTTATCCACTTTGGTAGCAAAAACAGGAAGGCAGATTATCATCTGAACGGCTATAAACTGAGAGAGGGGAATATGCAGCAAGACCTGGGTGTTCTCGTACACCAGTCGCTGAAGGTAAGCATGCAGGTCCAACAGGTGGTAAAAAAGGCAAATGGTATGTTGGCCTTCATAGCGAGAGGATTCGAGTACAGGAGCAGGGATGTCTTGCTGCAATTATACAGGGCCTTGGTGAGGCCACACCTGGAATATTGTGTGCAGTTTTGGTCTCCTTATCTGAGGAAGGATGTTCTTGCTATAGAGGGAGTGCAGCGAAGGTTTACCAGACTGATTCCTGGGATGGCGGGACTGATGTATGAGGAGAGATTGAGTCAGTTAGGATTATGTTCGCTGGAGTTCAGAAGAGTGAGGGGGGATTTCATAGAAACCTATACAATTCTAACAGGACTTGACAGGGTAGGTGCAGGAAGGATGTTCCTGATGGTGGGGGAGTCCAGAACCAGGGGTCATAGTCGAAGGATATGGGGTAAACTTTTCAGGACTGAGATGAGGAGAAATTTCTTCACCCAGAGAGTGGTGAGCCTGTGGAATTTGCTACCACAGAAAGTAGTTGAGGCCAAAACATTGTATGTTTTCAAGAAGGAGTTAGATATCGTTCTTGGGGTGAAAGGGAGCAAAGGGTATGGGGGGAAAGTGGGAACAGGTTACTGAGTTGGATGATCAGCCATGATCATAATGAATGGTGGAGCAGGCTCGAAGGGCTGAATGGCCTATTCCTGCTCCTATTTTCTATGTTTCTATGTTTATGGACTTTGAACAATGCTTTGTAGCAGAGAGTTTCAATTTCTACGCATCCTCTGTGAAAAGGATTCCCCCCCCCCTGCCCACCAATCTTCCTGTTAATTATTTTTGTGACTATCTTAAATGTGTTTCCTCCTGTCTTGGTAATCTATGGAAATATGGTGTCACTCTTTCGCTTATCATAATCATTCCTAATCCTGAAGACTTCTATCAGGTTATCATTTAGCTATCTCAGCTCTAATGCAAAAAGCTCCAATTTGTGACATTTCTCTTCACACTTATAACTCTTCATTTTGTTAACATTCTAGTGAACGTATTGTTTCCATTGATTTTACAAACAAAACTTTCATACAGTCAAAACAAAAATTGCTGTATTGGATGCTTTGGGATTGTTATTAATTTGGTTTACAAGATTCCCAGGAGTGAGTCTCTGGTTGTCCCATTTCAAAAATTCCCATCTCTACCTGCACCCTGATAAAGCAAATATGAGCAACATTGCATTCAAGACATTTTATGCTTTAAATACTTTTATCCGAGCCTGGAGCTTTTTTAAAACTGGGAGGGCAGGCCAACAACTTACAGACCCTTAGTGCTCTGTGTTTGGCTGATAGGAAACACTAATTAACATGCAGAAGGGAAGAAATGACAGCTACACTTGTTGGTAAATTGCTTCCTTTTTGCAAGACATCCTAACAGATAGGTTGAAAACTAATAACATTTTTCATACAATTGGCTAGCACAGCCTTGTGTAACGACTAATACATGCTTCCTGGCTGATTGTCTGTTGGATGCATCAGGAAACTGCCGAAATTGTAGCCATAATGTAATTTGGATCTCAAAATTACTTTGTGGAATAAGTTATTATTTAACATCATGCAACAATTTGCAGCAAAAAAGCACCTTTCTAATGAGAAAACATGCCAAGGCACTTCACAGGAATATAATCAGACAACAATTGGGACCAAGCAAGAGGGGACATTAGGACAGGTAAAGAAAAAATAAATACTTGCATTTATATAGCACTTTTTACTGGATGTCTCAAACGCTTTACAGCCAATGAAGTACTTTTGAAATGTAGCCACTGTTGTCATGTAGGTGATTGAAAGGTTTTTTTGACAAAAAGGTGGAACATAGTGTCATGTCTTCGGATGGGAAGCATGCAGCTGAGGAAGGGGCTGAGGATAAATCCTTACTGGACTCCAGAGGAAACAATGTGGGAAGTGAAACCATTGTAAGAGATTCTCTGGCTATGACTGGATAGATAAGGGTTGAATCTGGCAAGGGTAGTCCCACTTAGCTGGAAAAGCTGGAAGCACTGGGAGAGAATGAAAAGGTCAATTGTGCCAAAGGCTGCAGAGATGTAGAGAAGGATGAGGAAGGATAGTGCACCATGATCACAGTCACACAGAACGTCATTAGTTACCTTGATTAGGGCAATTTCAGTGCTGTGGCAGGGGTGGAAATCTTATATGAGACGTTCAAACATGGAGTTGTGAAAAAGATGTAGCACAAATTTGGGAGGCAGCAACACATTCAATGTCTTGAGATGACAGGGAAGTTAGAGATTGGGCAGTAGTTTGCAAGGACATAGGGGCCAAGGACGAGTTTTATTTTCGAGGAGAGGTGATGATGGCACATTTGAAAGAGAAATAGTGATTGTGTAAATGATCTCTACCATCACAGTTTTCCTTTTACTCTATTGCAATACTTAGTAAATTAAATTAGTCATATATATATATATAAACATCAAATTATATTTACAGTAAAAATTGTCTCTTTGGTCTGCTAGATATATCTATCATTGGCTGTCTGGTGTGTACTGCAGTTGCTTTTGGCAAGTTTACAGCCCTTCACAACTTCCATTTCCCTTCTTAGTACGTTTGAGAAAAGCTGCCGTAAGTATAAGGCAGGAATTCTTCAGTAACTGAAATCCAACTGTAAGTGATCGGCAGAAAACCGACAGCACAACCCTAACTTAGCAAAAGCAATCTAGCAATGTGCAAGGTGCCCCTTGAATTCAAAACTTGCAGATGTTGATCTCTCAGTATCTCACAGTACAACCAGTTACAATACCTAAAATGGAATGTTAGCCTTTTCAAACTGTTATGAGTTATTGAGCTTGGCTCATTATATGTCTGTTCACGTCAGACAAGATGAAGAAAGTAATGCACAGGGACCAGACTTTCTTTGACAAAAAGCATAGAAGTCAGGTTGGACTGTGCCAGGTTTCTGTAAACTCTCTAAACATTAAACCTCTTAAGACTTTGATCTTTTATTGCATTTTATACTTTCTCAAAGGTCATAGATTAACCACATGTTCTATCTGAATACAACTATTTCCATGTTGCAGATGATGGCAGCTAAATGTTTAAGATTCATTAAAAAATGCATAATTTATTCCCACTAGGCTATAAATTAATACTAGATGGCGTAAAATTCTTTAAGTTGTTAGTCATCTTTTTATGGATTTTCACTATGACTCTCATAGAAGTTCACTAATGACATTTTAAAAATAGTTCTTCCTCATTGTAATGTCTATTATAATTATATTACTGTACTTACCAACACAAGAATTGCCACTCTCATTGCCCACAATGGAGTGCCACGTTGCTAATTAGTCATTCCTCCAAAATAACTGTTTCTCTGTACTGTCATTGGCATACATTATAATTTAATTAAAATACGAACAGACGAATTAGGAGCAGGAGTTGGCCACTCAGCCTCTTGAGCCTGCACCACCATTCAACAAGATCATGGCTGATCTGATTGTCACCTCAACTCCACATTCCCGCCTACCCCCGATAACCTTTCATTACCTTGCTTATCAAGAATCTATCTACCTCTGCCTTAAAAACATTCAAAGACTCTGCTTCCACCACCTTTTGAGGAAGAGAATTCCAAAGACTCACAACCCTCAGAGAAATAATTTCTCCTCATCTCTGTCTTAAATGGGCGACCCCTTATTTTTAAACAGTGACCCCTAGTTCTAGATTCTCGTACAAGTGGGAACATCTGTTCCACATCCACCCTGTCAAGATCCCTCAGGATCTGTTTCAATCAAGTCGCCTCTTACTCTTCTAAACTTCAGCGGATACAAGCTTAGCCTGTCCAACCTTTCCTCATAAGATAACCCACCCATTCCAGGTATTAGTCTAGTAAACCTTCTCTGAACAGCTTCCAATGCATTTACATCCTTCCTTAAATAAGGAAACCAATACTGTACACAGTACTCCAGATGTGGTTTCACCAATGCCCTGTATAACTGAAGCATACCCTCCCTACTTTTGTATTCAATTCCTCTTTGTGATAAACTATAACATTCTATTAGCTTTCCTAATTGCATGCTGTACCTGCATATTAACCTTTTGCGATTCCTGCATGAGGACACCCAGATCCCTCTGCATCTCAGAGCTCTGCAATCTCTCACCATTTAGATAATATACTTTTTTATTCTTCCTGCCAAAATGGACAATTTCAGTTTCCCACATTATACTCCATTTGCCAGGTCTTTGCCAATTCACTTAGCCTATCTATATCCCTTTGTAGCCTCCTTATGTCATTTTGACAACTTATTTTCCTACCTATCTTTGTATCATCAGCAAATTTAGCAATCATACCTTCAGTCTCTTCATCAAGTCATTTATATAAATTGTAAATAGTTGAGGCCCCAGCACTGAACCCTGCGGCACACCACTCGTTACATCTTGCCAACCAGAAAATGACCCATTTATGCCTCCTTTCTGTTTCCTGTTAGCTAGCCAATCTTCTATCTATACCAATATGTTATCCACTATACCATGAGCTTTTATTTTCCGCAATAGCCTTTGATGAGACACCTTATCAAATGCCTTCTGGAAATCTAAGTACAGTACATCCACTGGTTCCCCTCTATCCACAGCACTACTTCTTCAAAGAACTCCCATAAATTGGTTAAACATGATTTCCCTTTCATAAAACCTTGTTGACTCTGCCTGATTACCTCGAAATTTTTTGTGCCCTGCTATAATGTCTTTAATAATAGCTTCTAATATTTTCCCTATGACAGATGTTATGCTAAGTGGCCCTTAGTTTCTTGCTTTCAGTTCCCTCCCTTTTTGAATAAAGGAGTTACATTCACTATTTTCCAATTTATTGGAAAATTTATTCCCCAAATCTGGGGAACTTTGGAAAATTAATACCAACGCATCAATTATCTCACTAGCCACTCTTTAAAGACCCTCGGATGAAGTCCATCAGGACTCTAGCTACCCTTCTCTCATACTCTAATTTTTCCCTCCTTATTAATTTGTTAGTCATTCTTTGCTTTTTTGCTTATATTCTGTCCAAACGTCTGACCTGCCACCCATCTTTGCACAATTATATGCTTTTTCTTTAATTTTGATACTATCTTTAACTTTTTTAGTTAACCATGGATGGTAGGTCCTCCCCTTGGAATGTTTCTTTTGCGTTGGAATGTATCAATTCTGTGTATTCTGAAATATCCCCTTAAATGTCTGCCACTGCATCTCTATTGACCTATCCCTTAACCTTCTTTGCCAGTTCACTTTATCCAGCTCAGCTTTCATGCCCTCATGATTGCCCTTATTTAAGTTTAAAATACTAGTCTCAGACCCTCTCTTCTCTCCCTCAAATTGAATGTAAAATTCAATCATATTATGATTGTTGCTGCCTAGGGGCACCTTCACTATGAGGGCATTAATTAATCCTATCTTATTGCACAGTACCAGGTCTAGTATAGCCTGCTCTCTGGTTGGCTCCAGAACCTGATGTTATAAGAAACTATCCCGAAAACATTCTATGAACTCCTCACCTAGGCCATCTTTTCCCATATGATTTTTCCAGTCTATATGTAAATTAAAATCCCTCATGATTATCTTGTACCTTTCTGATAAACTGCCATTATTTCTTCCTTTATATCATGGCATACCATGTGGTTACTGTTAGGGGGCCTGTACACCACTCCCACAAGTGACTTCTTGCCTTTATCATTTGTCATTTCTACCCAAACCACTTGTACATCCTGGTCCAGAACTTAGATCATCCCTCTCGACAGCACTAAAGCATCATTAATTAACAGAGCTACCCCTCCCCTTTTCCGAGCTGCCTGTCCTTCCTAATGCCATGTACCCTTCAGTATTCAGGTCCCAATCTATCTCATCCTGCAGCCATGTCTCTGTAATAGCTATCAGATCATATTGATTTATTTCTATTTGCGCTATCAGTTCATCTGTTTTGTTTCAAATGCTATGTGCATTCAGGTACAGAGTCTTTAGTTTCATCCTTTTATTATTTTTGGAACCTCTAGCTTATTTGCTGATTTACTCTTAGATTTGTACTCTCTGTCCCTTCCTGTTATGGTCTGTTTATAATTTTTCATATTAATACCTTTCTCTCTTGCCTTGTTTGTACTCTTTGATTAACGACATCTTCCCAAATTTGATCCCTTGCCCCACTATTTAGTTTAAAACCTTCACTACTTTCCTAGTTATGCAGCTCGCTAGAACACTAGTACAGCCACCACTTTCTCCAGTACTGGTGCCAGTGCCCCACAAATCGGAAACCACTTCTACCACACCAGTCTTTGAGCCACGCATTCATTTCTCTAATCTTATTTGCCTTATTCCAATTGCACATGGCTCTGGTAATAATTCAGAAATTATTACCTTTGAGGTTCTGCTTCTTAATTTGGTGCCTAGTTCCTCATACTGACTATGCAGAACCTCTTTCCTTGCCCTGCCTATGTCATTGGTATCTACATGGACCACAATGACTGGATCTTCCTCCTCCCACTGTAAGTTCCTCTCCAGTCCTGAGCAGATGTCCTGAACCCTGACACCGGGAGGGCAATGCAGCCTCCTAGACTCTTACTCTTTGCTGCAGAGAACAGTGTCAATCCCCCTCACTATACTGTCCCCAACTACCACTACTTTCCTTTTTGCTCCACCCACTTGAATGGCTTCCTGTACCATGGTGCCATGGCCAGTCTGCTCATCCACCCTGCAGACCTCGCTTTTGTCCACAAAGTTTGCAAGCACTTCAAACCTGTTTGACAATTACAAAGGCTGATGCTCCTCCACTACTGTCTGCTCGGTCCCTTTACCTGCCTCACTCATGGTCACACCCTCCTGTCCCTCGCTGCGGCCAAAACAGACAACCCCATTCTAAGGGGTGTGACCCTTTTGGTTCAAAGTGTCCAGGTATCTCTCCCCCTCCCTGATGTTGCGCATGTTGTGTGTGCACTCAAGAATTTCTTAACCTCTTTTTACCTGCCCACTAGGCCCAGTGACTCCTTGCCTACCTGCTCATTCACTTGCCAGCCCAAATGGTTCCTACTCTGCCTGCACGCTGACTCAACCCAAGTGCTTCCTGGCACACCTGCTCCTAGTGCTTCCCCGCCTACCTATCTGCCTTGATTTTTTGGTGGGCTGATCCAGAAAATCTTGAGGATTACTAAGCCTAATAGTGTAACATTTTGAGATTTTTACCTTTTGGCCTGGGAGGAAAACTGGTTTAACTTATCATGTGATGTTGCTATGATGTCAGCTTTAGTTCACAACACGCTAATTTCCAGAGGCACAAAAGATATCTAGGATGTTGTCTGGGACAAATTAACTGCAATATCAGATGGAATCAGCCATCAATGCCGCAAATGCGAACCTACTACATCAGTTTTTACAGAATAGAGGCTATTTAGCACATTCCAGAGTTGTCCCAGAATAAGATAGAGAGGCTTTGGGCTGGATTTCATTACGGAGACGGGAAACAGAAATTAGAACCATAGAAAAATTACAGCACAGAAGGAGGCCATTCAGCCCATCGTGTCAGTGCCAGCTGAAAAACAAAAAACTATCCACCCAATCTAATCCCAGCTTCCAGCACCTGGTCCATAGCCTTGCAGGTTACAACACTTCAGGTGCATATCCAGGTACCTTTTAAAAGAATGGCGGGTTTCTGCCTCCACCTCCATTCCTGGCAGCGAGTTCCAGACACCCACCATCCTCTGGGTAAAAAAGTTTCTCCTCATGTCCCCTCTAATCTTTCTACCAATCACTTTAAATCTGCCCCCTGGTAATTGACCTCCCCACCAGGGGAAACAGGTCCTTCCTGTCCACTCTATCTGGACCCCTCATACTTTTGTACCTCTATTAAGTCACCCCTCAGTCTCCTCTGTTCTAAGGAAAACAACCCTAGCCATTCCAATCTGTCCTCATAGCTGCAACTTTCGAGCCCTGGCAACATTCTTGTAAATCTCTGACTTCTCTCCAGAACAATACAGAGCAACCTGTAATGTGGTGACCAGAACTGTAAACAATACTCCAACTGTGGCCTATCCAGCTTTTTATACAGTTCCAGCATTACATTCCTGTTTTTGTATTCGCTACCTCGGTCAATAAAAGGAAAGCATTCAATATGCCTTCTTCACCACTCTATCTACCTATCCTGCCACCTTCAGGGACCTGTGGACATACACTTCAAGGTCTCTCACTTCTTCTGCCCCTCTCAATATCCTCCTGTTTATTGTGTATTCCCTCACTTTATTTTCCCTTCCCAAATGCATTACCTCACACTTTGTTTGGGTCTGGTTTTGGGTCAGAAACCTGCCTCCTGTGGGAAACTGATTCAGTTTGCAATTTTCGAATGGGTGAGCCCTTAACTGGCATGGAGACAGATTTCCTGTTCACACAGCCAGTTGGACCGGGAGTGGAGGTGGGTCAGATCACGTGTGGGGCTCATGTAGACACCCCATGGCAGCCATCACTGAGGCTGCTGGTTGTCCTAAGGTAAAGATCCACTGCATAAGAGGAAGTGAGATGTCACAGGGCAGCTGGAGACCTGACACTAGGGGCAGGGCAGACTCTTGCCTTGTTGATGCCCACCTGGATCTAATTTTGCAGGCCGTGAGGGAGAGGTGGGAGATCCTCTTCCTGCAGGGTGGCAGGAGGAGGACACCTCGTTGTACAGCAGGGACACCTCTCTGTTAAATGTTATCATCCTCTGCTCCCTTTTCCTCTCTTACCTCCTGCTCCTCACTGATGAGCTGTCTTCTTTCACGGCCTCACTGTCCTCAAGGTCCACACCTCTCTAGAGACCCATGTTATGGAGAGTGCAGAAAAGCACCACAGTGACGGAGACCCTTGCAGGAGAGTATTGGCAAATGCCACCTGACCAATCTAGACACCAAAATCGCATCTTCAGAAACTCGATGGACTGCTCATTGTTGCTCTGCTGAGCAGGTGGAATTGGTTGTTCATCTTTGTGCCTCTGCCTGGGCTTCCTGTAGAGGGGTCAGTAGTCATCTCTTCAAGGGATTTCCCTTGTCCCCTTGGATCCATCCACATATTTTGGGGAATGGAATGACAGACCGGCAGCCTGGCCTGACGGAGGATGAAGGAGCCATGGCAGCTGTCAGGAAAGTGAGTGCTTATATGGTGGAAGCTCTTGTTGTGGTCGTGGACCAGGTGGATGTTGAGAGAGTGGAAGCTCTTCCTGTTGCTGGATCTCACTGGCCAGTCGCTGGATGCCTTGATAGACACATGGGCGCAAGAGATGATGACCTGCACCTGGGGTAATTCAGTGATGGAGGCTGAACCCAATGCCCTTTGTGCCTGCACAGGCCCATCTGTGTCAAAGTGGATGTAGTCCCCTGGCCTCCTCGAAATGGCATCCATGACATGCTTGATGGCCTGATGAGCTGCCAACTGCGAGATGCTACCAAGGTCCATAGCTGATCCCTGGAACAGCCCAGTAGTATAGAGGTTTAGGGCAATGGAGACCTTGACGGCAGGTAGGGGACTGTTATGGGGGCCATGAGGCCTCAGATCATGGTGGATCAGAGCACACAGGCCTGAGACCACCTACCTGGACAGGCGCAGGCTCCCATGGCAATGGTGCTCTGCCATTTACAGGTAGCTGATTCTTGGGTTGTGCACCCGTTATCTTGGGTAGCACTTTCCTCTCCTTACAGCCCCCTCACCCCCCAGCTGTGCTCCTCTGGCCTCCTGCTGTCCAGAATGTTGCATTTTAAAAAAATTCATTCATGGGATGTGGGCGTCACTGGCCAGGCCAGCATTTATTGCCCATCCCTAATTGCCCTTGCCTTCTTGAACCGCTGCAGTCCATTTGGGGTAGGTATACCCACAGTGCTGTTAGGAAGGGAGTTCCAGGATTTTGACCCAGCGACAGTGAAGGAACGGCAATATAGTTCCAAATCAGGATGGTGTGTGACTTGGAGGGGAACTTGCAGGTGGTGGTGTTCCCATGTATTCGCTGCCCTTGTCCTTCTTGTTGGTAGAGGTCACGGGTTTGGAAGGTGCTGTCTAAGGAGCCTTTGTGCATTGCTGCAGTGCATCTGCCGCACTTCATCCTGGTTGCTCTGTCCAATGTCAGAGTAACCTGTTCCCATTGATCTCCCTCAGCTGGGCTTTGTACATTCACCAGACCTTCCCCTGCTGGCCCCAGGTGCCCAAGTGATGCCAGCGGGCTCATGTCCCTCTCCAGATTCCTGCCATTCACCACTGAGAAAAGCAAGTCATACAGCTGCAACAATGGCCACTCTGCTGTGCTTTATTTTGTGCCTCTGCAGTAATTAGATCTTCCCAAAGCCCTCATGCAGCCCACTGTGTTCATGACCTGAACACCCTGCCGTGTTCCAGTCATGGTGTCCTTACGCCCCCAGCTTTTGAAAATTAAAAACTGCTGCTGACAAGCCTGTTAATGAGCTCTTCAATGATCTCAACAGGCACTTAATCGGAGGCATACAGGTCTCAGTGCTGACCTCCGAGAACACGATCTTCAAACTGCGCTCGCCTCCACACCCTACCCAGTGGGCTTTAAAAATTCGGCCTTTTATGTTTCAAGGTGAGTTCCAATTAATATTGGACTGCTAACCTGGAGTGAACTGGTGAAGTCACTTATTTTATTATTTATGTATTAGAAACAGTGGTAGGACAAATTTTGCTAAAAATAGTCCATTTATTCACTCATATTTCAAGTAAAATAAACTAGTTTATTTTACAATTGACCTTGTCTCACTGGAGTGTTTGACAATTTGCCTTCCAAAAAGATAAAGGAATACACATGGCAATTCACACAAAATCATGGACACCAATACATGTAAAAGGAATCTTATTGTTACAATCCATAGGTCACATGATCAGTTAACTAGATCTTGAGCAGCAAAAGTGCTCACCCAATCATAGGGAGGCGCAGTTCCATTCTCGTGATGACCAGTGATACTGAGCCTGAAAGACTATCTAATACAAACCTGTAAATTTGTAAAAGATTTATTGTCAAGAATAAACTTACTGCTTGAATGAGCTGTCAGAAAGTGTAGGTTTAAAATTTAAAAACAAAATAGCTTTTTTCTTCTTTAACAAAATTAAAAATGTCCACCTTTGACCACTTCAAATTGATGCAATAAATGATAGATTGTACATAGTCTGTGGAAAGAATAGGTATTATGACTTTGACTTCTTCCAAATTTTCTTATATTCTCCGACTTGCAAGCAGAAAATGTTAATTGAGAAGCTTAACCATGAACATCTGTTCTCCCATTCTGTTACCAGTTAATTACCGAGATATCTTTAGACTTCGATTTTCCCCGGTTTGCATCAGAGGATAATTAATGCTGCCTTTTTCTTGGGTGGTGTTCTTTACTGCATATCAATTGTATCAATAAGGTTATACCGTCCTTGTTTGGTTTAGCTCCTATTTAAGTGAATGCATCCGGCAATTCTTCATTAATAGTTTCTCAACCAGCTCCTGCTGTAATCATTGGATATCCCAAAAATATCTATATTTCTGCCCTCCTCTTCCTCATGTATGCGCTCTCCCTCAGTAGCATCAACTGTAGACATGGGGTCAGCATCCACTTGTTTGCTGATGACACCCAGCTCCACCAGTTCTCTTGATCCCACAAAAACCTTTGTGCTGTCAGACTACCTGTCCAACATCAAGTCTTGGATGAGTCGCAACTAACCTCATATGAATACTGGGAAGATCAAAACTATCCTTTCAGCTTCTACAATCATTTGCATTCCCTTGCCACTGCCTTCATTCTTCTCCACAGACATTAACTGAGACTGTGCAAAACCTGCTTGACCCAGAATGGAGCTTCAAACACCAAATCTACTTTTTTTCACCATTAGAATCAATTTCTTCAGTGCTCTCTTTACAGGTCTCTCATCCTGCAACCTCCAGAATCTCCAACTGCCCCTGAACAGTGTCATGTTTTGCACTAAATCTAATTCACCCATTCTTTCTGATCTACCCTGGCTCCTAGTTCATCACCCGGTTAGCTCTAAAATTCTCATCCTTGTCTTTAAATTCCTTCATAGCTTTGCCCCAGAAACTCTAGTTTTACATTCCCATTCACTTCCTTTTATCCAACCCTGACCTTTTTCACATCTGCTACACCTTCTTTCCATCATTGGTGGCAGAATCTAGGTCTGACACTCTAACTTTTTCTCTAACCATGCCACTTCTCACTCCCCTATTCTCTCCACTTTCAAAACTACCTCAAATCCTATTTTGGTCCTGTCTCTCCTCCACTCCCTTATCCAATCTTATTTATTCCTGCTCAAAAACCTTGAGATAATTTTGATATTAAAGCCATTATGTAAAAGCAAATTGTATTTACAGCAAAAAGGTAGTTTCTCATAAACAGACTGAACTTATTACCTGAAACTGCTCTCTCATACATAAAATGTAGGGGGTTGGTATGTCCAGGATCAAAAATTAGCTATTATAGAACAAGGTTCATAAACACCAAAGCGAAATCATATGTTTGCTGCTATTATAGAACAAGGTTCATAAACACCAAAGCGAAATCATATGTTTGCTGCTAATCTTAACAATGCAATGGTCATTGCTTCAGATGGTCACAACACTTATCTTTCTCTATGAGAATTGATCAAATGATGACCAACTAGTTTACAAAGTAATAAATTCTCTTTTAGCTAACAATTTTTTCTGTCTGCTTTGATAGATTTAAATGTGCTACAAAATGAGCTATTAACATAATTTGAAAAGACTTTCAATGGATGAAATTCTTCTCATTGAAAATTTCATGGTGAAAGTTAGCATGATTTTCCTTTTTGTTTTCACTCCAACATTTTTGCTGAAATTATCAACAGGAGGAATTTACTTTTCTTAAAGCTAAATGATGGACCATTTACTTATGTTCAGAAACCAAGATATTTTCTAAAGCATAGACACACTAGAGAGACTGGAAATAAAAAATAGGCAAAGTGAGAAAGCTCGCTCCACTTTTTGTCAAACAAATAGAGAGAACATAGGAATCCAAGGATGGCCTCTGTAGACATGAATTTATATACATAAAAAATTAGGAGATTTAGGAGTAATAATTTTCTGTGAAAGTTGTTAGCCCCGTGCTATATTTTCATTACTTTGTTTGAAGATTGCAGCTTTCTTTTTAAAACAAAGTAATTGTTTTGTCTTGAGACTTTCACATCGGAACATTGCTGCACAGTAAAAATACAAATGATTTCCATGATGTTGAGTGACGCACATCAGGGAATAACTCAATTTTTTTTTCCTGCACAACTATGTTGTTTTTCCAGTTTAGATTTTATCCTACCACTGTTGCTTCGCTATAGATTCTATCTCATAATAGTTTAAATGATGAAAATTAAATCATTTGAATAATATGAGGAAGTAGGATCATTTCTAGCCCCAAAACTGTTGCATAAATTTCCATCTTTATTGCTTGGGTGTTATATATCACCCAGGTGGAGCACAGAAAGGGAATTATGGAGGTGAGGACCACATGCCTATTCCTGAACACACTCCACATTCCTTCCATTAATCTAAAGGCAAAAAAAGTATGTGGGTTCTGTTACTGGCATGTAATCCTCACTGCCCAATTTTCCTCTCTAAGTTCCAACCAGGTGATGCTGAATGGAAATTTACCCATATGAATAATGTCTAAACCTTAGGCTTTCAGTAACAGATGAGTAGCTCTTATCTAAAATGTAGCTTGACCCATTAAAGGTACTACTATTACCATTTACTATCATACAAACTAAAGTCAAAAGAATTAGCACATAAAAACAGAACACATTTGCAAACTTCTCTAGATTTGGCATAAATCTGAAACTTTAGGTCAAAAATCAAGACCCCTCAATAAATGGTTGCAAGAATGGAAAAGCCTTTGTAACTTTTTTGTTGGTTTCTTTGTGAAAATATCAATGCAAATTACTCCAGTTTTGTAAGGAAAATGCATAAAAGGAGGCACGCATGAAGGGGAGTATATACTTTTCTATTAGATAATGAGTACACAAATAAATGTAAGTTTTTGATGAATTGTCAGTGAAGGATTGCACCGAATAGTGCAAATGTTTCTGGACATACTTAGCAAATCCAGAAAGAGAAGAGAAAAGTAAAGTAGAGAGGGGAAAATATTCCGGTAACTTTGGCCAAAGGGAACATATATACAGGGACATATCTTGCAAAGTCAAGATTGAATCTTGTGTCCAATGAAAGTTCAAAGCCAAAGGAATAGGGGCAAAGACAGAAATAATGATGAGGAATAAGTATGTTTACCACATCATCATTCCTTATAAATAGATTATAAAATAAACATTAAATGGACTGTATGCTTGTTCCATAGGGTCCTTAATTTTGCTATCTTGAGTGTACTTGTTATTGTATTTGCATAGATTTCTCCCTATACTATTATAATGCAGCAGTTGATCTGTTTGAAATTGTAAATATGTGTCAAAATAGTGCCACAGAAGCTCTTCTGAATTTTCATCCTCATGAACTTTCTTATATGCTACCAATAAACCAGAATATGGCACAAAGAAGGGATAATTTTGACTTTGCATTGTTACGACCAGGTGAGCAATGTCCAGCTGTCTTCACCTGGTCTTATTGTAACAGGGTTTAATTTTAAAAACACTGTGTTTTGAGTTCCCCCTTTGTGAATCCTTGTTCACAACTTTCCAATTATAAGGCAAAGAAATGAACACAAACAGACTTTCTTTGGTATAAAGCAGAAAGAGGAAATTTATTAAACCTTAAATTTAAATTCTAATACGGTTCACGCCTATGGATATACGATGCGCCCACGTTAGCATGCACACGTGATATAAACATGCAAAAATAGGGACAGAAAAGAGCAGAAGATAAGTAGAACAATTTGAGGCAATATCTTGTTACTGTTTCTCGAGCTTGCTGTAGTCGTTGATTGATGATATGGTCTTGCGTTACATAGAGGCCCAGTATTAGTCTTAAACCTTGTTCACGTAGGACACCTTTTCTCTCTCTGAGTTTACGTGTCTTCAATGGTTTCAATTCCCTGAGAGATCAGCAGGCAGACAGGAGAGATGTTCTTAGTCCCAGGAGAGGTCTTTACTCCTTGAGCACACGGCTTTGTCTGCCCTCAAATCCCTTTGTTGGGAGTTCAAATTTAAAAAAAACTCCCAAGTTGCCAAGCAGGTTAGTCATGTGACTAGTTCCTTATATGGAACAGTCTCTTCACATCCTTTGTTGGAAGTTCAAATTTCTGTGCAACAGTTAGCCATGTGACTAAAACTGGTCTGACCACTTCTGTGTCTTGAAGAAGCAACTGCTGAGTCCCCATTGTTTCAACATTGTCTGATACTATGTAAATGTCCTCCCAGTCAGGGTTTGCAATTTTTAAGTTTTAATGTTCATGTGGCAAAATAATGTGTGCCTCAGCCTTGGCAGGTGGGGTTTGCCTGATAGCACGATAGTGTAAAACTGGCAATAGCAAATCAGCAGCCTGTTTTACAGCTCTCGCAGTTTTTATTTCTACTGACTTCAGTGGCAAAACTTGGCTGTCACCAGCACACATTGGAAAACAATGGATGTGTTGTCTGCGACTTTTCGATGTGTGTTGGAGACAGGCTGATTCCCTGTCGACAGCACATATTCATAAGATTTCCACCAATGAACTAGCATAAGAGATCTAGTCAGAGTTGCATATCTATTAAAGAGAATACTTTTTCTATTTCATTGCCCCATACCCCCTAAACGTCAAAAGGTAAGATCAATACAGAGGTGGTGTGGAAACTCCTGCTGTCATATAGATCTGTGGGTGGTGGTTACCACATCTATGTACATGCATTTTCCAGCAAGAGGTTATTAGACAGCAGTCCAAGATCGGGAACACGTGCCAAATTTTTTCTTCCTTTAACCCAACGATCTCGAGGTTAATTTCTGTGTCACCCACCACTTACAAGATCAGTAAATTAATGACATACGATAGAGGCTTACTCTGACACCTTTTTGGTCTGTCAGATTCAGTACTACCTCACAGGTATACTGATCCATTTTAAATAGGTTTAAAAATACAACAAATTTTCCACAACTTGCAAGAGTAAATAAATAATTGGAAGATATTACAGCATTATCAGACACCTTCTTTGACTAATAATTTGCATAAGGTGGTCCTAAAAATGGAAACTTCCATAAATTCAATCCACGTACAATATATATTCCAAACAAATGTTTTTGCGGGTAATGGGAGGGGAAATGTTTGAGGTACTTTGCAAACTCATTTTAATTAATGATAATTTTTCTCGAGTATTTCTTCGAGTCTTTGATTATTCTCAGAAATAAAAGTTCAGCCTACTAACTAACAAAGCATTATTATAGCCATTTATTTAATACATTCGACAATCTTCCACTAAATATAACTGAAATTCTAAATATTTACTATCTAAGGAACATTCCTGTAACTGAATGAATTTCTAGAATATTTATCTGTCTCAGTCAATCATGCAATTACACTTTGTACCAGCTATCAAAGAGTGCGGCTATCTTTCTTATAGCATCATTTGTTTGGGTTTGATTCTAGACTCATTAACTTGTTAATAGATACATTTTGTCAGCAAAAATCACTCTCATCATACTGCAGTAAAAATAAAAAAACTTTATTGTAGCTCCCAAACCCATCATTAAAATGACGTCTGCAGGCCCAAAACCAGTAGGAATGGTCTTTTCAATGCTTTCAGCACTTCTGTGAGAACAATGGCCCCAGGATTTTCTTTTGAGTTTGTTTGACAGTTGGTATCATAATGATTTGGCATCAGCACTGGGAGATAAAACCACCAACTCTGAATGTGATTGCTGGACCATTATACTGGCTGAATAGAACAAAGTGCACATTACACTGCTGCTGTTCAGATTTGAAGTAAAAGCAATGAGAAACCTTTCGTCAATGAACAACAGCCTCTTGGAGAACCATAATTACAACTACTTTTCTCATCAGAGTGTACTTATCTCCAGGGGAGTCCAGTTTGCATTGTCAAGTGCATACAAAAGTGGTGAGAGTAAATCTGACATCTTACAAGTTTGCTTACACTATTTTTAAACCCTTCGGAGGATTATGATTTCATCACCAATGTAAAATATTTAACAGCACTGCAGATGTATTTTTAAGTTTATTCAAATCACTGTTGATTGAGAAATATTCTATAATAATCAACATCTGGAATTTCCAGGAAAGGTAATTTTTCAGAATGTAATTTGTTGGGAACCATGTTTCCTTTATAAAGTTACACAAATATTCATTGTACCATTTGCTTACAAGACATCAGTAGATACCAATATCCAAGTTAATGTATTAGAAAATTCAATATTTCAGGTTATTTAACTTTTTCTTTCATTTATACGTGTATTTTATAAATTCCAATCAGCATAGGGTGATTAATAATATCCCGTTATTCAATTTTTACTCGAACACTGGTGTTTTTTTTAATTTGCTCATGGGATATGGGTGTTGCTGGCAAGCCTAGCACTTATTGGCCAACCCTACTTGCCCTGGAGAAGGTGGTATTGAGTTGCCTTCTTGAACCGCTGCAGTCCATATGGTGTAAGTACACCGACAGTGTTGTTGGGAGGAGTTCCAGGATTTTGACCCAGCAACTGTGAAGGAACAGCGATATAGTTCCAAATCAGGATGATGTGTGACTTGGGAACTTGCAGGTGGTGGTGTTCCCATGTGTCTGCTGTCCTTGTTCTTCTAAGAGGTAACGGTTGCAGGTTTGGAAGGTGCATTCGAGGAGCCTTGGCAAATTGCTGCCATGCATCTTGTAGATGGTACACACTGCAGCCACGTGCAGCGGTAATGGAGGGAGTGACTGTTTAAGGTGTTAGATGGAGTGTTGATCAAGCGAGCAGCTTTGCCCTGAATGGTGTTGAGCTTCTTGAGTATTGTAGCTGCACTCATCCAGACAAGTGGGGAGTATGCCATCACACTCTGGACTTGTGCCTTGTAGAAGGTGGACAGGCCCTGGGGAGTCAGGAGGTAAGTTACTCACATTGTCAGGTCAATGCCAGTTTTGTAGTTGTACCTGAACAGCTTGGTTTGAGCGCAGCTGATTCTGGAACACAAGCCTTCAATACTACAGACAGCATGTTGTCCCGGCCCAAAGCCTTTGCTGTATCCAGTGCTTTCAGTCATTTCTTGATATCGTTTCTAGATGGCTTTTTGGTAAGCACGCAACTTGGTGAATCTGGTTGTGACCTTCACAATGTCACAAGCTTATTGCTATCATCTATAGGTGACGAGATCCAAAATTGCAGGTCTCACCTACGAGCAACTGTGTATATTTGCTGCCTATGGGCATCTAGTGACCCTAAGAAACTCAAATTAAAACAGAAACCCTAGTAATGTACAGCAGATCAGTCAGCATCTTTAAAGAGGAAAGACAAGTTACGCCATTTCAGATTATATCTTGCATCAGACCCTCCTTTCTAGGAAGCCTCTTCCAAGCTGGGCTTTGATCTCCTAATGGCACTAACATTGCTTTGTATATTTTAGATGTGTGTCTTAAAGGATGGTGGAAACACATTCAGTAATAACTTTCAAAAGGGAATTTGATAAATTCTTGAAGGGGAAAAATTTGCAGGGCTATGTTGAAATAGCAGGGGAGTGGAATTAATTGGACAGCTCTTTCGTAGAGATGGCACAGGCATGGTGGGCTGAATGGCCTCCTTCTGCAATTTATCATTCTACGATTTTAATAAAAAGTTGAACAATTTCTACATTATCAATAAAAACACAGAAAGTAAACACAATTGGAATTGACAAATAAGCACAGAGAGATAAAAGGAAAAAAAGTTATTTAAAAGAGAGGCTTATAACAAAGATAGTCAATATCCAAGCATCTTATGAAAATACAACAGTAAGAATTCTCTTTCTCTTCTTGCTCCCATGGAAACGGCATCACCAGAGAAAGCACTGATCTTTAACACCAGCAAAGATACAAACTGTCTTTAGACTGGGAAATAGATAATGTACTACTGCAATTTTCACAGGTAAGGCAGGATTACTCAGGATAAAACTATTGAGATCGCTATACATTTCAACTAGTACTGTACCTCCAAATTACTTGCATGGTATACAATTCTAACAAGATTCACACAGGAGGATATTGCTACCTTCTTCATTGCCTTTTTAAAATAGATTGGCATACAAAATGCCACAATTGAGTTTAAAAGTCAATTGAAAGTCACTTCTCTCACGATTGGTTTAAGTGAGTTTATTCAGTGAGTAGCTGAGTCATACAGATTGAGAAGGTTCAAGATTGCATGCCCAGTCTGTCCTTGCTGCAAGTGCTTGTGGCTGTGACCTGGAGTAGGCTGAGCTGTGATGTTCCCTACAGGTAAATAGCTGACTGGGAATTCCTGTCAAGGCTCACAGAGCGAGGTTGGGGACAGTGCCTGATGCCTGTGCAACTGTGGCCCAGCAAAGAGGCAATGCCTTTGGTGCAGAGATGACATTAGCATGAAAACAGCTTGCAAAGCGAAAGTAATTTAGTAAACAAAGGAGTCTCCAGCCATAGTTGCGTAAGGAGTATTAGTTGTGGACTACGCCATCAATTGCTAGATTTCAAAGATCATTCACAATACTGTCTGGACCATTGCCCTGCATAAATCACTGTGCCGTGAAAGCTGTGTATAGACTGGATCATTTTACAAATTTGGGCTCCAAGGGCTGGATTCTGTAGTCCTGCTGCCGGGAGTCGTGGCAGGCATGGAACATGGCGGCCGTCCCCCATGGGACCCAGGCTACCGTGCCACCATGATTACACGGCGGGCAGCCACTTTACATATTGATGGCAGCTGCCCACCCCCCCCCCTCCCCCCACCCCAATCACATGGCAGGGATGGCCTGGGCGATGCCATGAACAGCGTCACCTTATTTGTGAGCAAGTACTGATGCCATTTTTAAAAGGCTGTCAGACCTGTAAACGAAATGCAGAGTTACCCCTGTCCCCCCATCCATAAAATAATGCAGAGTTGATCCCTTCCCCCACCTCATGTATACAATGAATGCAGTGTTGACCCCTTTCCCCCTCTTGCCCATCTATCCTCAAAATGCAGTGGTGACCCCTTCCCCTTCTCCATGGCGCCAGCTTCTTCTGGATGGGAAAGCGAAGATGAGTGAGTGACGCACATCATTCTGAAGATCGGAAACAGATGAGAAAATCACCATGGTAATGTATGCAGAGAGGTATTTTAAATATTCTAACTAGGGACCTGTGGCAGAGTGGAGGAGGGGCAGCCAAGGACCTTCCCCATCATGGGAAGATCGAGCCTGGCTATCCAGTGTTGGGTTCCATGGTGGCCCCTGCCGCTCCAATTTTCCGGCCCCCCACGCCCCCCCATCACAAACCTGACATCGGGCTGAGAACAAAATCCAGCCCCTAGTTCCACTTATCAAGAGTGTATATTAGGAACTTGGCTTTGCATTCACCCTGTTCATAATTTTCCACCCACAGTGGACAGAAAATAACAAGGATACCCAAATACCTGATATGCACTGCCTGCGATTGAAGCTCCAAGCTGAGGCACAACCCCCTACAGGCAGGTTCACCTGTGTAACAAATGTAAACAAATTGTGTGCTGGCTGAACATTCCTGCTCCTCCTGGCCATAAAAGTTTTCGGATCAACTGCCAGCTTTTTCTCACCCCAAGATCTATTTCTCCCCAACAGGCCTCTCTTGCCACCTCCTTGCTACAGATGCCAGCCAATTTTCCAATACACCAATACAGCAATCTGCAGCCAAGCTAGATGTTTGATGTCTGCAACTTGCTAATTACATTTAAGTGAGGCCTGAATCTGAACAAGGTTCAGGCTTGCCAACTGTGTCTTTGGGCAGGTTTGCAGGCCAATATCTTGCCTGTTTTGGGCCCAACTTGAAAAGCTTCCATCAGGAATCCTACCCAGGGATAGGCACCAATTTGTTGCACCATAGGCATTTGACAAAATTATTGATTCAGCCACAGACATGTGGGTAATTAATCTGTATATAATGTCATGAAGACCGCTACCTGCCAAGAATGAGGCATATTAATTTTGTCATATGAACATTAATTTTAAATTGTTGCTGGAGTGAAGAAATAACTTGTTTAAAAAGAGATCACCAGACGCTTGGCTGGAGGATATTTGCATACTAAGAGACAGTGCTTGGAGAGACAAAAGAATTGTTCATTGATTCAATTAACAGAAATTGGGCTGGGCAATGGTGATCCACATCTTGTTGGGGTGGGAGACAGCATTACAACCCCACCCCACCCCCGAACCGAGAGCTTTGGAATCCACAAACGTGGAAGTGGTTAAACCAGCTGGTCATATGACTAACCAGCTGGTCCAGGTTTTTTTGAACTAGATATAGGGCAGTTTGGCCTCTGGACCCACTGAAGACACGTAAACCTCAAGAGAGAAAAGACTCCAACATCGAAACAAGTTAAAGTATACACTGGGCCCCAACAAACAGCAAGACTTACCGGCAACCAAAGACTCAACATCAAACTCAAAGGACTGTAACTACAATCCATCTATTGCCTCAAACTTTTCCTCATTATTCTTTTCTACTTTTTCTGTCTATATCTGCGTGTGTGTTTATCACAGTATGCATGCTAGTATGGTTGCGTCACCTCCACACGGATTTTACGCATGGCAAGCGGGCATCATGGAGCCGGGAAAAGCCACCTGTGAAAACCAGGTGGCTGCGATCGTCCCGGGGGTGGCGGGGGGAGCGGGGGCCTGCTCATCGGGCACAGGGTGCCCGATGGAGGGCTGCCCCCGCTCCCCCAGCCACCCCCAACACGCACCCCCCCTTCCCCCCCAACCGACCACCCTTGGTAATTGGTCGGGCCCTAGCGAGGCAACCAAAACCTATCTGTCTTCTCGGCTTCATGTCTTCGGCTGGACTGCAGTCCCAGCAGTGGCCACCACTCCCGGTGGCAGCTCAATGAGGCAGGACTTCCTCCTTCAAGCGGGTGGAAGTCCTGCCTTGGAACAATTAAAGCCTGGGGACCCGTAAAATGCGGGTCGGATCCCCAGGCGACGCGGAAGCAGGTTTGCCACCGATTCTTCAGTCAGTGGCCAGCTCCTGTCCGCCTAATGTGAAATCCCGGCCATGGTCTCTGCTCTAAGCACCTGTCAGCTGTGAAACTGACAGCTGCGATTTTTTTTTTAAAGCCGCTCTGGTCTGGATGAAGAAGCCAATTGGAAATTTCTCATCCCTGAAATTACTAGTCACAGACCTCAAATTTTTTTACCACGGACACTGGTGTCCGTGGACAGGCACATTGCCAACCACTGATCCTACAGTTTATCCCAGCATTTGTAAAATGGTTGTGATCTTGGTAGTTCCACTGAGCAAATTTCTCATGGGATGTTCGTTATCCAACACTGAATTTATACTGTTTGGCATTATTACAACAGATTGCAGTTGTCGTGTTTTGAAATATTCATGTTACTCATATTAATAGCCCCCTTGAAGCATTAAGCCTCCATCTATTAATCATATATAATATTAATAGTACGTGTTAGCTTGCTTCTTGTAAATCCTTTATCACTTGGAAAATAAATATTCTGACAGCTGAGAATGTATAAATACTCCCGTTTAATACCAGGAGTCATCTTCTCTTACCTTAATTGTTTCAGATAGACAGATCCCTGAACTTTATTTCTGCCCTTCAAATGCAGGAAATTGCTATTAGACCTAAAAATGAGTAGCAATGCTGAGACTGAGCACAGACTGGAAAAACATCAAGAAAAATCATGCCTCACTTAATTTATATGATTGTCACTTGTGACAAGTGCACCTTTGAAAACAAATCTCTACAGCAGCAGGATTGCCATTGGAAATAACATGACTCCCCCTAAAAGGGCGTGTCCTGGAGTATCACCAATGGCATGGCATTGGCAATAGGAAAGTTGGGTGCACCACTTTATATCTGGCTGCAGGTAGTCAGACAGGTCAATTTTGTTTTATTTATATGTCCCTGGGATGTGGGCATCGCTGGCTAAGCCAGCATTTATTGCCCATACCTAACTGCCCTTGAGAAGGTGATGGTGAACTGCCTTCTTGAAATGCTACAGTCCTTGGGGTGTAAGTACACCAACAGTGCTGTTAGGGAGTTCCAGGATTTTGACCAAGCGATAGTGAAGGAACGGTGACATCCAGGCCTTGCTGCAGGCAGGCACAGAATGCTTCATATCTGAGGAATTACAATTGGAACTGAACACCGTACAATGATCAGCGAACAGCCCCACTTCTGATCTTATGATGGAGCAAAGGTCATTGATGAAACAGTTGAAGATATTTGGACTGAGGACACTGCCCAGATGAACTCCTGCAGTGATGTAGCACCTTTCATGTCCTCAGGACATCTCAAAGTGCTTTACAGCCATGAAGTACTTTTGAACTATAGACTGTTGTTTTGGAGACAAACAGCAATAAAATATGTGACCAGTTAATCTGTTTTTGGTAGAGTGGGGTCCTTCAAAAAGCTGGAAATAATTTTTATTCCAAATAGATGATAAACCATTCTAAAGTTGAATTTTTCAGATATGTGGCAATTTTCCAATATTAATGAAGCAAATATGAAATTGTTCCTAATACAGGATCCATTCACCAGAAACATACTGCAAGATAACTGGCTCTTCTACAATACACTACCTTTCACTTACTGTTGGTGCTCTACACAACTCAACCCTGTCACTATCCAATGGTAACCTCTGACCACCTTCCTGACCCTGATGAGCTGTAGAATTTATTCCCATGTGAATGTTGCTTCCATCACTGGGAGAAATTTCTTTTTTGGAAGAATTTGTAATAGTGACAAGAATAACACAAGATATCAAATACACTCTTCTGCATCAGTACTTCTAATTCCACCCTGATGTATCTTCAAATTGAATTGTAAATAATAAAACCAACAGAATCGACAATAATGTAATGCAAATAGTGAAGCGTATTGTTTTATATTTTTTGATAGCAATGACCTTTTACAATTCAAAGTTAGGGATCAGGAAAGACATAGCTGAACATATAGAATGCAATTCTTCTCACATCGGGAAAACTAAATGCATATTGGGTGACTGCTTTGCTGAACACCTTTGTTCAGTTCGCAAGCGTGATCCTGAGCTTCCAGTTGCCTGTCATTTTAATTGTGTGCTCCACTCCCACTCTGACCTCTCTGTCCTCTACCTCCTACACTGATCCAAGAAAGCTCAATGTAATCTAGAGGAACAGCACCTCATCTTTCGATTAGGCATGTTACAGCCTTCCAGACACAACACTGAGTTCAACAATTTCAGATCATAACCTCTGCTCCCATTTTTGTTGTTTGTTTTTGGATGGAAGCTGTTGGTAATGATTCTGCATTTTCCCATTTACACTTCATCTATGCATACCTTCTGTTTTTTTATTTGTCCCATTACCACCCACATTTTGCCTTGCAGCATCATCTCTTTTGTCATTTAATCTCTCCGGTCTTCCACCCTATCACAGATTCCCTTCTATTCTTTCCTCGCCTAACCCTCACCCTTTCCCTGCCTCTGTACTTGCTTTAATCCTGTTACATCGCTCAATTTTTCCAGTTCTGATGAAAGGTCATTGACCCGAAACATTAACGCTGTTTCTCTCGCCGCAGATGCTGAGTATTTCCAACGCTTTCTGTTTTTATTTCAGATTTTCAGCATCCACAATATTTTGTTTTTGCAGTCGGATGCAATTCCATTCATTTTGCAGCATAGTTCAAATTCCATCTACACAAACTCAATTAATAATATTTGTTGCTGTTCCAACCATCCTTGTCGTATTATTTCATCATGTGATTTTAAACTTAACTTTGTCTATATTTGAAGTGACTGAGAACCACACGATTCAATACTAGCTCTTGAGGTTGCTGGAGAAAATAATGTGAATTCATGTTGTCTGTTATTATTAGTTGGTAAAAAAATCCAGAAATTTGTTGCCGGGGACAGATGTGCCATGAGTTACAATTCTCTACAAATTGCTGGACCATTTTTGCTGCCTTGCTGTTAGCTTCAACAAAACCAAAAAAGTTGCAACCTCACTGTGAGCCTCCCCATTGAAGCTCATTGTGTGTCATGGAATTGCTGGATTTATGGCATTAATGTGAATTAATCTCTGCCACTGCCATTTAGGGCTAGTAATTCATGTCATAAAGATCCTGTTCATGATGTGCTTTATAGCAGTAACATACCACTCAGACTTGGAGCACGGAAAAGGAAACAATGAGGCTATGGAGTCTAACTCCCGTAGGTAGCAAATTGTTCCTAGAGACTTTTTAAAACTTTTCATTTGCCTTGACAGTATTTTTGTGCTAGTCTTGCCATCCACACTCCGGTTAGTGTCAGAAGGAAATCATTTTCTGCTTGCATGTAGTTTTGACACTCAGAAATGAAAACTAAATAGATTTCTTTCAGAAAATAACCTTTCGGGATGTAGAATGAGAGTAATCTGAGACATAGGGCTGAATTTTACTCGCCCTCCGATGTCAGGGGTCATGGCGGGGGAGCCCAAAAAAGTCTTCCGGGAGAAGCCCGCCACGACCCCCAACTCCGGGAAGGGCCTGCTGCATTTTGCTGGCAGAGGCGAGGCCTCGGTACGGACCCCCAGCCACTAGGCGGCGAAGCCTTCATCTACATATGTTAATCATATTAAAAGTCATGAATAAAAACTTACCTGGTAGGGATGGCCATCCCACGCCGAACTCCCGCACCTTCGGATTTCTGTTCGGAGGTCCGAGGCATGACACTGGTGGGGAGGGAGGAAAGAGTCAGACTTGCAGGGTGGGAGGAGGGGGTTGCGGGGAAAACTGTTCCGATTGGTTGTGGGGATGGTGGGAAGGGACTGAGGGTCAAAGGTGCTAAAGTTGGTGGGTGTAAGTTCAGCATATTAAAAAGTGGTTTTCCGGGGGATAGGTGATTTTATTTATTGAGAATTCAGTGAGATGGGGGGGTGGCGTGGTGGGAGAGGGGATTCAAAGTTAAATAACATTTTATTTATAATTTTAGTTTGGCGGGACCTTTAAAATTTTAAATTTACCTGAAGGGCTTGAAGCCCTTTAAAAATGGCCCTGACGCCTGCTCGGTGGCGCCTACGTCATCGGAGCCGGCCATTCCGTCCCCTCCATTGAAATAAGCCCCCGCATGAAATGTTGCGGGGGCTCAGCGGTGGACAAGTCACACGTGTGCTGCTCCTTCTTTCAAGCTCGCCGCGTAAAATGCAAGCCATAAAGTGGTAACTAGCAGACTAGGGAAGAAAACAAGGACTTTGGACCCATGACTCCAAAAGCCCTTCACCACTGGGGATTTCCTCACCTCATGTCTAGGTCTGTTGAAGACTAATTGATAGATATTGATTGCTATGATTAGTCAACAACTCAATTATTGTTACACTATGTGACTACCTGGATGGTAGAAGGTGAGCTAGATGGATCTAGGTCTTTCTTTGTCTAGTAATTCTTATGTCCTATTTTTCCACTGTTCCTGATCAAGCTAGTTCAATACTTCATGGCTCAAGAATGTTTGTATATTTTGCACATCTTCTCTGCCATTCACTCATAACATCTCATGGACCAATGCAACAATTGCCAAACACAACTGGGTTACAATATCCTCTTCTTCTGCTTCTTTTTAATTTTTTTCTTACTTTTCCTTTTGGCTCTCTCTTTCCGTCTTTAATTTGATACTAATTTACCCTATTTCCTTCTCTGTCATTCACCCTGTTTCTTTCTCTATTCTTTAGTTGTATTGGTTAAGGAGATAGACAATTGGATTTGACATTCATGAGGTCACAGGTGTGACATTGACTTCGCTGTGTCATTATTAATTCGCATTTCCAGAAATTTGCGGCACAAATATAGTGCACTCTGAAGAGCGAGGAAAAATGTCAATTACACGTCATTTGCCATGAAATACACCATTCCTGCAACTCCTAGGCCAATATATTTTCGATTGTAAGCTGCTGCACTTCAGAAAACTGTAAGCGTAATGTGTGTATAACATCAGCATGAATGGGACTTCTACGGTGCAGAAGTCCCAAAGGAACTATTCCATTATAGTTAAAATAAGGGAAGATCATTTATGCTTTGTGGAAATATTTTAAAAATAAACTAAATGAGATTTATAACTGGTCTGGGTACTAGATAAACTGAAGATCTTACTTTATTAAACACATAATTCAAAGGTATTGTAGAAAATATATATGCACTCAGTTCCACCTAATTCTTTGAAGAAGACTGCAGATTATAAGGTAGATTTCTTTGAAGCTGCAAAACTGTAAAGCGACCTTTTCCCTCACACGTCCTACACAGGGCCGACCCTGCCAATTCTTGTTAAGTCAGCTCAAGTTAATAATATTCATGGTGAGAAGCTCGGATTGGGCCCACACTGGCAACACATTCAATGGGAGAGTGTAGCTCTTGAAGCAGCTTATTTTTGACAGCCAGAACTTGTACAGAGCCTAAAAATATTGTGAAATTATGGAGAATGATCGGCAAGAATCCCACATATACTGGGCACAGCTGTGAGATAATTTTCAAGAAATGAGTGAAAGCAGAGTTGCTCTTTTCTGCACTCTAGGTCATAATGCCAATAGGGGAGCAGAACTGGCTATATAGAAGGGTGTGGCAGAAAGTGTGAATGCTTTGCCAGACATGAGAAGACCTGGTTGTGGACAAGAAGAAAACTTTTCCACTGTTTCCCAGTACCGAGGAGTAACATTTGTTTGCCACATAGGTTTTCCTCTCAACAACTTCAACTCAATAACTGGGTGGCACAGTGGTGAGCACTGCAGCCTCACAGCTCTAGCGACCCGAGTTCAGTTCTGGGTATTGCCTATGTGGAGTTTGCAAGTTCTCCCTGTGACTGCGTGGGTTTCTGTAGGGTGCTCTGGTTTCCTCTCACAGCCAAAGACTTGTAGGTTGATAGGTAAATTGGCCATTGTAAATTGCCCCTAGTGTAGGTAGGTGGTAGGGAATATGGGGATTAATGTAGGATTAGTATAAATGGGTGGTTGTTGGTCAGTACAGACGGTGGGCCAAAGGGCCTGTTTCAGGGCTGTGACTCTATAACTTGCATTTATATAGCACCTTTAATGTAGT
This sequence comes from Heterodontus francisci, assembly GCF_036365525.1. Classification (NCBI taxonomy): domain Eukaryota; kingdom Metazoa; phylum Chordata; class Chondrichthyes; order Heterodontiformes; family Heterodontidae; genus Heterodontus; species Heterodontus francisci. The sequence goes on from NC_090377.1 coordinate 83,711,281, forward strand.
TAAATCTCCCAAGGCATCTCATAGGAGGGTTATCAAACAAGCCACATAAGAAGATATTAGGACAGATAGCCAAAAGCTAGGTCAAGAAGGTGGGTTTTGAGCAGCATCTTAAAGGAGGAGATTCTAGAGTTTAGGGCCTAGGCAGCTGAAGGCAAAGTCGCCAATTGTGGAGTGACTAAACTCAAGGCTGTGCAAGATGCCACAATTAGAGGAGTGTAGAGATCTCAGAAGATTTTAAGGTTATGAAAGGTTACAGAGATAGGAAGAGCTGAGGACATGGAGGGATTTGAAAAGAAGGATGAGAATTTTAAATTTGAGGTATTGCCGAAATGGGAGCCAATAGGCGATGGATGAACAAGACTTGGTGTGAGTTAAGATACGGGTTGCAGAGTTTTGAATAAGTTTAAGTTAATGGCGTGTGGAAGATGGGAGGCAATCCAAGAGAGCATTGGAATAGTCAAGTCTAGAGGTAACAAGGCATGGATGAAGGTTTCAGCAACAGATAAGTTGAGGCAGGGTTGGAGATGAGCAATGTTATGGAGGTGGAAGTAGGCATTCTTGGTGATGGATATGGGTTGGAAGCTCATCTCAGGGTCAAATAGGTCACCAAGGTTACGAACAGGCTGGTTCAGCCTCAGACAGTTGCCAGGGAGAGGGATGGAGACAGTGTCTTGGGAACGTATTTTGTGGTGCAGACTGAAGAAAATGATGTTGGTCTTTCCAATTTTAGTTGGAATAAATTGTTGCCCATCCAGTAATGGATGTTGGACAAGCAGCTTGTTAAACCTGTTAGGCAGCTTGTCTTATGCCTGTTAGACTAAGGCTACATGCAAAGCAGTTAGACAACTTCATAGTTCATTCATAGCTTTAACATTCCTGCCCAAAGTGTTGCAGGATAAACTTTATAGCTGCAACTCAAAAAATAGAATTATTGCAGCACTTACATCAGTAGAGAGGCATTCATAAAGTAATCTTCCAAATATACCCAGGTAATGTAGTACATTCATTTCTTTACACACACTGGGATGCAGGATGGATACCAAGTGTCACTGCATGTGCTCTTCAAACTTCCAATTTCTCAACACTACTGTTTGCTTGAAGGAGGAAGAGGCATGAAGGGATTAATGTAGGATTAGTATGAATGGGTAGTTGTTGGTCGGCACAGACTCGGTGGGCTGAAGGGCCTGTTTCAGTGCTGTATCTCTCTATGACTCTATGTAGCAGGAGTGGACAAACTCATAGGGGAGAAGGGCCTTGTAATTTCAAGGCCTTGTGCTTTCCAGAAACACAACACTAAAAGTGATAGGCATGAAGAATGTAAAGGGAGTGAGGACAAATGAAACTCAAACCTATCCCCAAACATAGGGTGGAATTTTATGCTCTCCCCCGTGGTGGGTTTGGAGGTGGAGAGAACATAAAATCAGGTGGGATGGTGGTGGGGGGGGGGACACCACCCACCACCCCGGCTCTACCGAAATTTAGTCCTGGGCGGGAAGGCCCGTGAACGGCCTTCCCACCCCGCCACTAATTGAGGCCCTTAAACTGGGTAATTAATCCCTAATTAAAATCCTCTTCCTGCCGCAGCCACAATTACCCATACAGCGGGCGGCCCTGTCACTGCACGGGAAGTATGGCACCAAAAACCATGTGGGCTGCTTCCCTGCTCCAGGTACGGGCGGTGGTGGGGTGGCGGGGGGTGGGGGGGGGGCGGTCCTTCATTCAAAAGCCCAGTGCTTGAACGAGGGACCCAGCATCAGGAAAGGGGGGGGGGGGGGCTCCTGCTGAGGGCCATCCCCCTGCCCTTGCTGCCAACCCCCTTCCCCTAGAACCCCCACCCTGTGAGATCCCTCTCGCCCTGACCTACCTTAAGCCTGGTTCCAGCTCCGCTTCTCGGTGTCTGGTCACTGCAGCTACAGCAGCAGTCACTGCCGTCGCGGTGGTACTGCAGCTGCATCTTCCAGCCTCTGATTGGCTGGCAGCTCTGCAAAGCTGGGATTTCCAGCGACAGAGTCCTAAATCCTATGGAAGGCCCACCACTGTCCAGTTAAGTGTCTGATTGGCACTAAATTTGGCGGGCTTTCATTAGAAGAGGCAACGTGGGGATCTCGGCATGGTTTCCCCCAACATTGAGACCCCCGTGCCAGCATAAAATTCCCCCCATTGGGTTAGTAGCATTCATTATCTGGTATTCTTTCTCCATGCATTGATGGACTCTCCAATAGGCATATATGCAGCACAGCATGATTCACAGCATGCCTAGGTTCTGATTGTAACCCTAAAGATAAACTATTCAAAATGAATATGTCACTATTGGCCTTGCAAGTGGAAAACCTCAGCCTAGATTGCATTTAAGCACTATTTGAAGTATTCTAAAATATGCTTATCCATGGGTGAGCCATGGTGGCCAGTTCGCAGCCTGAGCTCCTATTGAAAAGGAAGAAGCTGGAACCTCACAGCTTCCTTGCAGGACTTATTCCACCTGTGCTGCAAGCACCAGCACAAGTGCATCCACCTCAGAGATTTAGTCAATCAGTTCAAAGAGGGAGCCAGAGTAAGAGAGAAGAATGAACAGATATACTAATGAAATGATTCAATTGCATGAAGCCTACAAAATAAATGAACTACATTAACCACAAAGTATTAGAAGGAAGTTAAATTGACCATGGTAAGGTAAGTGGGTTGTGTCGAATGGATGTTATTTATAAGCAAATTAAATTTCATCACAGTTCACTTATTACAATCAACTTCATCTCTCCCAACACCTTCTACATTAATCACTCTTTCAGCAAAGCCGTGTGGTTTTCATTCACTGAATGCCATGATGGTTGAATGTAACTGGTGCACTTGCACTGTTATCCATCCATATTTTTTGTTGCAATTGTCAGTGTGGCAGGATTGGGTATATAGCATTTGTGTCAATGATTCTGCTGCCTTTGACCTCCAGGACAAAGCATGGGCTCTCAGTTCAGGGAACAAGCATAACAGTAATCCTAGAGGCGTACTTGCAGTTCCACGGACCCACTGTTGGCACCGAGAAGATAACTCAAGGGGCCTTGGATTAAATGATTAATCTCAAAATCCCTAGCATCTCCCATAAAGACAACAGAACCCTTTCTCAACAGAAGTCAAGACATGGACATTCATTTTGCTAAGTTTTGCACTCAAGGTGTTAACATGTCCATGCTACAAGATGGAACACCTTTCAAAGTTTGACGCACAATGCTTCCAGCAAATATACATATCTGAATGCAGAGCTGGGAAGAGGACCTCCTGACTGCACATTTAAAGTACACGGTCTGCTGCCACTTCCCAGTTCCCAATTGCCACTGCTCCCCAATCCCCTCGGCCTACGATTCCCCTCACCAGTCTCCATTTCACTACAATTTGGCTTCTGGACTCCCTCACCCCACTTGGCCTCCAATTCTGCCCCATTGACTTCATTTACATGAGGGTTGCTGAAGTGCTACATCATTGTTAACCCGTGGCCAGCTGGTTCTTCATTGCATACCATGATGAGTGGCGTAGTGGTTAGCACCGCAGCCTCACAGCTCCAGCGACCCGGGTTCAATTCTGGGTACTGCCTGTGCGGAGTTTGCAAGTTCCCCCTGTGACCGTGTGGGTTTTCGCCGGGTGCTCTGGTTTCCTCCCACAGCCAAAGACTTGCAGGTTGATAGGTAAATTGGCCATTATAAATTGCCCATAGTATAGGTAGGTGGTAGGGGAATAAAGGGAAGGTGGGGGTGTGGTAGGAATATGAGATTAGTGTAGGATTAGTATAAATGGGTGGTTGATGGTCGGCACAGACTCGGTGGGCCGAAGGGCCTGTTTCAGTGCTGTATCACTAAATAAAATAAAATAAATAAAAAAGCAATAACATTTGGCTAGTGTTCAGTAGCTAAGCTTTTGGACAACTCCAAAAATCTGAGTGACTTTGGGGTTTCATTTTTGTTTCGATTCTTACTCATACAACGTGTATTGAGACTGTTTTCAGTATGGATTCTGTGTTCAAGGCTACATGAGTTGGTTGAGTGCACTGTTTAACTTTCCCAGTGTTTTCCCCACTTCTCCTGAAAACAGTCCCTCTGACTGGATTACAGTTCACCAATCTCAATTTATGTCCCAGACCAGGGGTGTTCAACCCTTTGACCTACAGGATGAAACTGGCCCACCTCGTAATTCTATCTAGTTTGTGAAGTTCCACCTATTAATTAGTCCTTGCCGCTGTCATTTACAATTGATCTGACAGCAGAATTGGGGAAATTTGAAAAATAGACATAGGTAGTATTGCCAGCAGGCAGCAGGCATGAATAAGCAGCACTGGCATCGTCCAGCTGTTCGAACAGCTCTCAGATATCCGCAGCATTGCAAGTCCTGACTGACTGAACTGTGGCTCTGTGCTGAGGCTGAAAGCAGTCAATCTTAACCCAGCTCACGTCAGAGTAATGGATTGACTCAAGCTATCAAAGGCTGTGCCAGTGGATGCCAGCACCACTCCCCCTTCACGATCAAGTGCTCCTCCTACCAAAGGCTACCAACCAGAAGATTCTCCAGACAGCACTACCTGGTGTCTCCAACATTCCTTCATTTACAAGGAAAGGATCTTGTCTGAGGAATTTACATGTCAAGTGGACAGTGAAAAACCACAGCGCTAATCCAGCAAGGCTAGGTTCCTAGAAAAGAGAATAGAACCGTACAGGAATGCAGGCCAGAGAAGTAGGCCTACAGTTCTATAGCCTTACATCCAGCTCACTCCCCCATATGGTGAAACTTGATACAACACTAGTTTGGCCTCAACTGGTGTATTGTGTCCAATTCTGGGCACCACACTTTAGGAAGGATGTGAAGGCATTGGAGAGGATGCAGAAAGGATTTACTAGAATGCTTGCGGGATGAAAGACCTCAGTTACGATGAAAGATTGGCAAAGCTGGGGTTGTTCTCCTTAAAGAGAAGGTTGAGATGAGATTTGATAGAAACGGTTTCCATTGGCAGAAGGGTCAAGAACCAGAGGACACTGATTTAAGATGATTGGCAAAAGAACCAGAGGCAACATGAGGAAAAACCTCTTTACACAGTGAGTGCTTAAGATCTGGAATGCACTGCCTGAGAATGTGGAGGCAGATTCAGTCGTGGCTTTCAAAAGAGAATTGGATAATTATCTGAAGAGAGAAAATTTGCAGGGCCACGAGGAAAGGGCTGGGGAGTGAGACTAGCTGAGGTAGCTCTTACAGAAAGGCAGCACAGACACGACTGGCCAAATGGCCTCCTTCTGTGCTGTAACCATTCTATGATTCTATGTAGTAAGGCTCTGCTCTGGAGTACAACCTTTCTAAATTTGCCTCCATATGATATGTTGTACTTAGATTTCCAAAAATACTTTCAATACAGCTCCCCATGTAAGCCAACTACTCAACCCTAAAGCAATGGGTAAACAAGATAAAACCTGGCTGTGAATTCAGATTTGGCTGAAGGGAAGAAAGCATTGAGTACTTCTTCAGAAGCCCCTACTATTCCTAAGCTAAGTTAATAATTGAGCTTGGTTCATTGGTAGCACTTTCAACTGTAAGTCAGAAGGCTGAGAGTTCAAGCATGTGGGTGACAGAAACACAGAGCAAAGTAAATATAGTGGTTGGCTGGTGTGTGTTACATGGAGAATAAACAATGGCTGGATAGCTTCCCAGAGAGGAGAAAGGTTTACTGAGAAGCACATTCAATTTATCAACAGTTTGAACTCCATTATATATACATTATAAAATTGGAATGCAATTGAAGTGTTAGTTGACTTTATTAAGTTACAAAACATGATGTTCAGTGAAAGAAGTTCAAATCTCTCAAGACATAGCTCAATTTTTAACTCAAAATAGTTACCAGGCAGATGGGGAATTGAACTGAGTGGCAACTCTCCTCAGAGCTCATCAGCCTGAGGACTGGGAGATTTTAACACCTGGACCTATTCTGCAGCCCCAGTCAGTTGCTGGAAACCAACAGGAGCAGCAGGTGGTCTGTGGACTGGAGTGGAGTGTCAGATAGCAGAGTAAAACGGATTCGGGGAAGTTACAAGGAGGCGATTTCGGGAGTGCATTACAATCAGAAAGGGGAAAAGCGGGGGTAAAAAAGTGCCTAAACCTTCCTTGTGGAGCTCTGAACAGCATTCATACGCCTTCTGAACATACAAGGAAAGTTTTTAAAAAAAAACTTAGTTGTTTGGGTCTCTTTTGACCCAAGCTCTTTTGCTGCAAGCTTCACCAGGTAGGGGAGCCACAACAGTTTCTCCACTCAAACCCCAATTAAAATTGCAGTCAGAGTCCAATGACATCATTAGAATCCAATAGGCATATTTAACAAACACTGCCAGTTTGACGGCTACAGGAGAGCAGGTTAAAATAGAAAACAGTGAAAATAGAGTGTATGAAAGAAGAGAGGATTGTGTATTCAAGTTTGCAAGTGACCTAAGTTAAGATGGGAGCAGCAAGTTTCAAAGGGACATAGGCAGGCTAAATGAGTGGCAAAGCTGTGACAGATTGAGTTTAATGTGCGGAAGTGTGAGGTCACTCACTTTGGATTCAAGAAAAAGTGTAAAATTTCCTTAATGGTGAGAGATAAGGAGCTGTTGAGAAGCAAACAGATTTAGATATCCAGGTAAAGAAATCACTAAAAGCAGGTACAGAAATCAATCTAAATGGCAAATGAAATGTTTGCCTTTACTGCAAGGCAGTTGGAATACAAAAGTGAGGAAGTGATACTTCAGTTATATAGAACCTTGGTCAGCCCCTTTCTGGAGTAGTGTTCAGTTTTGGGTAACACACCTCAGGAAGGGGTCACTGACCTGAAATGTTAACTCTGCTTCTCTCTCCACAGATGCTGCCAGACCTGCTGAGTATTTCCAGCATTTCTTGTTTTTACATTAGGAAGGATTTAATGGTGTTGGACAGGGTGCAGTGCAGATTCACTAGAAACACTGGGGTTTAAAGGATTAAATTATGAAGCCAGTTTCTGTTTAGAAGGTCAAGGGGTGATCGAATCAACCCTATTTCCACAGATGAATCTATAACAAGGGGGTGTAATCTTCAAATTAGAGCTAGCCCAGTTAGGAGAGAAATCAGGAAGTATCTTTTCACGCAAAAGCTATTAGATATCTGGAATTTTCCTCTCAAATTGCTGTGATTGCTGGGTCAATTGAAATTTTCAAGAATACGATTGCTAGATTTTTGGTAAGCAAGGATATCAAGCGATATGGAACAAAGCCGGGTAAATGGAGTTGAAGTATAGATCATCCATGATCTTATAGATGGAAGACCAGGCTTGAGGGACTGAATAGACTACTCCTGTTCCTACGGCATAAGAACATAAGATTCTCTTCCTGTTAGTGGGTTTGGGTGGTGTGATCCTAATCTCTAACACTGTGAAATCTTGATTAATCCTGCCACAATTTCCTTCCAGGACACTGATTACCATGTAGTGTGATTTGGAAGCAAGAAAATTACCCTTCACAGGCTTGCCTCCACTACAAAGGAGCAGAATACAGTTCAAGTGCAGGATTTAAAAGGCTGCAGCCAGTTAAAGAGAGACCACACTTTTTGGCAACATGGCAGAAGGAGCAGCAGCCCTGGCGACGGGTGGGGTTGGTAATGGAGAGGTGGGGAGGTGAAGTGAATGTCAGCAGCTGGTAGGTTCTCCCTAATCTTCTAATGTATCCATGGAGGTACTGCTATCAGAATTGAGAGCATGACATGACAGGCTTGTAACAGTGCCTTACCTCCCTCCAAAAGAGAAAAACTGAAGACAACCAGATCCGCAGAAAGACAAGACCATCATCACTGAAAAACCTGGAGTGAAGTTGGTCTTTGACAATAACAGAGATGGCCAATATTGAATCAGTAGCCCCCTTTACACACAGCAATTTTTTTCTCCATTGATTTCCTGCTGTAGGGTTCGACTGAAGATTTCACTACCTTCATCTGTAATACACTGCAGCAAGTTTTTCATGATCTGCAGTTACATAGAGGCTCAGATTGCCAAATACTCCAAACAGCAATTTCTCAGGCTATGACACTGACCAGTAGCACTTCAAAAACTGCCCAGCACCAGTACAGATAAACCACTTCCTTAAAGCCCCTCCTCTGTCTGCATGATGAGTGAGCTTCAGACATGTCCCCAATGCCACTTGCTGGTGCAAACACCAGGTTTTGGGAGGTTGGTCCCCCTGGAACAGCAGCTACCCTGGGATAAGAGTTATCTCAGGTCTATAATGCTCCAAGAGAATTATCTGATCCATATACTGCTCAACCTCATCTCACTATGGGATCACTTTGTAGGAGGTGTAGCTTAGATTTACATAGGACTTTACAGCACAGAAATAGACCAAATGGTCGAACAGATCTATGCCAGTGTTAATGCTCCACACGAGCCTCTGCCCAGATGAGAGTAGGTTAGTTAGCAGAAAGGGTAGTGAAGGATAGTTCTCCCCCCTCCTGTTCTCTCCCCCAACAGATCCTTCTGCACCCCCACCCCCTCTCCTCTCCTGAAGAGTGCCCTTGATCTTGAGTTCCATGTGTAACACCACAGGAGATCAATTATTCATATATTGATATTGGTACATGTGACTTATGCTCTATTCCATCTCCTATGGTGTAATCCAATGTTTAAATGGCAACAGCTGTCACCATTCCTCATCATGCTTGTGGGTGTCTCCTCAGTAGGATTTCCCATTGTTCAGTGAGTAGCAATTAGCTATCAGGTTGCCTGCCATGTCAGCGCTTCCCATTGTACATTAAATGGAGCTGCAGAGCCTCCACATCACAGTATACAGCTACCAGAATGCACACAACTCAGCCTCTCTATTCACACAAGTTCAGGGAAGATGCAAAATGCTATCTGTTCTCTCAAGCCTGTGGCCTCTTTCTTAAACTTGCTGCAAGCTCCCTAAGCTATTGCCTTTCTCTTTAGCATAACCACACATGAGTCATTACCCCTGCAACACTTAAGGACCGGCTGCTGCCTGTTCAATTGGAAGTTAAACATTCCATGGCACTCTGAGAAAGAGCAGGGGGTTCCTCCAACCTTTCTGACCACAGAGTTCCGCCCTCAAACAACACCACCAAAAACAATCGACTTCTCATTAATCTCAAATACTCCATCTGGAACTTACTTGTGCACATATTGGCTGCTGTACTTGCCCACTTAACAACAGGGATTGTGCTTCAAAAGTAAATTGTGGGATACAAAACACTTTGAGACATCCTGAAGACTTGGTAAGGTGCTATGGAAAGAGAAACTTATTTATTGCTGAAAAATAGAGACATGTTGAAGCTTTTCGTCTTGCACTCATCAGGACAATAGCAAGAATAACTAATGTAAGGGAAACAACAACTTATGCTGCATGAGAAGAGAGTGCTGATTGGTTGGCAAGTGAAATCTGATTGGTAGAGGTGTTGACATGGGAAATGCATCAGTTTACAGTGACAGTTAGCTGCCAAGCTTTGTTAGAAATTTAAACCAGACAGCTTGACTCTGATTGGTCAAGGCATTGCCCTGAGGAATGAACCAACGAATGGCTGTCACTTATTTTGTTCAGCTGAAACAAGCACAATGTTTGTACATGTTCTTTCCGATTGCAAAGAACAGGGCCCTGTGTATTCATATATGTAGCTTCCAGTACGCGCAAATGCGCCACACTGCGAGCCCTCCTGACAATCTTAAGTTGCTTGTCAGCATAATTCTTAGCACAGAGGATTATTTAGCAAATGTTGTCCAATCGCGGAATCACATCTAATGTTGGACACTGTGTTTTGAGGTTTGCAAGCACAGGCTGGTTGGGTACAGCCCATAACTTGCCTGTTGCGAACAGCAGAAGGGATGTGTTGTTTGATACGATCTGCCAGTCTTTGGGACGTACTGCCTATATACCTAGCATCACACATAATCCACAGTGTGCTAAGAATTATGCTGACAAACAATTTAAGATTGTCAATAGGGCTCACATTGTGGCGCATTTGCATGTACTGGAAACTACATATATGAATACACAGGTCCCTGTTCTTTGCAGACAGAAAGAATATGTACAAACATTGCGCTTGTTTCAGCTGAACAAAATAAGTGACAGCCATTCGCTGGTTCATTCCTCAGGGTAATGCCTTGACCAGAGTCAAGCTACCTGGTTTAAATTTTAAACACAGCTTGGCAGTTAACTGTCAGTCACTGGTGCATTCGCCATGGCAACGCCTCTACTAGAGTTCACTTGCCAACCAATCAGCATTTTCTTCTCATGCAGTATAAGTTGTTGTTTTCCCTTACATTGGTTATTCTTGCGATTGTCCTGATGAGTGCAAGACAAAAAGCTTCGACATGTCTCTATTTTCAGAAACTTATTTGTTATTTCTTTCAGTCCTTGATAAACCTCCTATTGCTGGTAATTTAGCTACTTTCCTTGGCTTTGATTTTTATATTCTCCACCCTGCCCCTCACCCCCTCAGTTCTCATGATGAATAAAAAATTTAAGCCAATGGATAAAGTGTGAACCTAGAATGCAACACAAAAATGTAACACTACAAGTATAATACCTGAGGTGTAATGGAAGTAAACACAGATGCACAGTTTTTAACATCAATAAAAACAAGAAATACTGGAAATACTCAGCAGGTCTGGCAGCATCTGTGGAGAGAGAAGCAGAGTTAACGTTTCAGGTCAGTGACCCTTCTTCAGAAACAGTTTTTAACATATTTGCCCGGATTTTGTAGTCACTGGCAAAGTGGCAGCATTCACCGGTGACTGCACAGAGAAATACAAACTTACCTGGTTCGTTGGCTGGCATCAAGAACTTCTATTTCTTGCTGCAGCACGGCCCACCGACAAAACAAGCTGCGAGGCCTAGCAGCATGGTGCATTGCAGGTGAAGCTATGGGCCCATGATGTTACAAGCTGAAGACAGGCCCCTTGAGGTCAGTCTTCAGCTCAAAGGCAGGTGAGTGTGATGTTATGATTTAAAATACTTTTAAACACTTTATGAAACTGATATAAACTTTTAAATAATTTTAATACTTTTGATAAACTTTTAAAAACTTATAAAGTTTTGAATACTGACACAGAGGGCAAAGGGGTTAGAAACAGAAAGGGAGAGATAGAAAGAGAGATACAGAGACTGAGAGAGAGAGAGACGAGAGACACTGAAACAGACACAGAGGGGAAGAGAAACTGGGCCAGAGACCCTAGACACTGAGAGAAGGAGACAGAGAAAAACAGAGACAGAAACCAGACCTAGAGAGAGAAACACAATGAGGGAGTAGATTGAGACAGAGAGAGAGAGACAGTCACACAGACTGAGGGAGAGACTTAAACACCAGGCAGATGGAGAGATAGAAACTGAAAACCTAGACACTCAGTGAGACAGAAAGACTCAGACCCAGAGAGACTGAGACAGAGGGGCACACTGAAACACCAGATCCAGAGAGGGAGAGACTCAAAGTCAGAGAGGGAGACATTGAAACAGGAGACCTAGAGAAACCCCAGACACTGTGAGGGAGAGACCCAGAGATATAAGAGAGACAAGAGAGAAGGAGATACTTTTTGTTAGGAGTCCTTTCTGTGGAGGAGAGAAAGGAGAGCAATTCATTTCTTCAGTCCCTTCCTCTTCTCCCCCACGCTCACCATTGTAAAGACTTTTAAGATTCAAACTGTGATAGGTTTCCACTATTCAGCGGATGTCCGTCCAGATGTAACCAATTTACGCAGCGTTTTTTTTTTACATTTATTTATCCTTTACTGACAGTTGCTGTATTTGAATACATTCCAGTTCTTGATTGACACTGGGTCGTTCCAGGGGCGGCTGGAACGAGTTTATTTAACCTAGACACCACTTCTAAACTCTGAGAACCAGCTCGCCACGAGAATATTTGACTCAAAATGCGACTATCAGCGAGAGACAAACCATTCGGAAATACTTTCGCTTTTCTCCTCGGACTCCTGTAAATGTGGAGCCGGGAAAGGCAGAAATAATTAAAAGCAGCGAGTATCTCCCACACACACAGCATCAGCTCTGAGTCCTGTACACTTACAGCATCTACAACCACTGGAGTATTGGGAAAATACTTCAGAAAAAATCAGATGAAGATTCCAATCTTTCCGGTTCAGTCTCCCGGTATAACACAGGAGGTGGAATCAGCATTATTCGTGTACAGGTGGTCAGGCGGCAGTTGTGCAAAACTGTATGAGTGTATCCAGAATATTTAATTCATTTTAAAGATAATTTGAAATCCCCATTTGATTCCCACAGCTATCATCGAATAATGTGTCAGCGTTTTACAGTGAGAGTTTGCTACACTGCAGAATCTCCTTTCAATGCATTTTTTAAGATGAGTATTAAACTTCAAAAAAATGTCCTACGAATTGGAAGGTTGCCGTTGAAAAATATCCCACCGTTTGGAAGTATTTTGCACATTTAGATGTATTTGTGGAGAGGTGCTTTAGGTTATGGGGCTCGTTAATTTATAGTGCAGATTTCCCGAGCATCTGTTAATATCAGCTTTAAAAAGTACATGTGAAAATGAACGTAACTCGTGGGCAATCAACCCAAATTGTCGCATTACAGGTCCCTGCCACTTTACAGAGCGGTTTGGCAGGACCATCATTGTCCGCCGCTCTGGGGTCCAGTGAGGTGCACCCCAGCTTCTGGTTTCCAGTGGGAAGTTGCCGACTCAGTGTTTGCCACTATTAGGACCGCAAAATCCGGGCCTATAAAACTTAATCTCCTACAGTGCTGCTCATACTAAGTCAAAGGTTAGGCTGTTGCAAAGGACAGGTTCCTGTGATGTGGAAGTGATCATGTGGAAGCAGCTCTGGAGATCCTGGGGCGTCATGCTGATCAAATTGGAGATAGAGATGTCGGCGGTGGGGGGGGGGGGGGTTGCAGTGGGAACTGAGAGTTTGTCTGGACCATCTTCTTGTTGCCTCTACAAATAGTTTGGGATTGCAAACACAGGAGGAAGAAACATGATCAAGCCTCGTCAAAAAAAACTGCAGGGCAACGGCACACTTGCAATATAACTTTATAACTTCTCTTTATTTTCTTTCCCTCCAAAAAGCCCAGAGTAAGATGCCACAGAAGAGGAAAAGAAAGCACCAAGTGGCCTTCTACATCGGCTCAATCAGCCATAATCCTCATCCACATCACCATTCACCAGAGGAATCCACCCGAGGGCATGTAGATCATTCTGATCAAATATTTTTGACTGGAACAAACACAATCCATGAAAATTCTGGAGGAGTTAAAGGTGAAAGTGGGACTGGACAGTGTGGGGAGGAACCAAAGTCTATGCAAATGTCAGCCCCTGGCTGTAAAACCAGCAGATTCAATTTTCTGGGTTTCCTTTTTAGAAATAAGGACCTTGGGTGAGAATTACACTTACATGGAGGCACTGAAGACAATTTTGGTGTATCTGAGACCAACAGCAGGCATTGCCTGGGAGTAAGTCATTCCACATGCCAAAGCCCAAGAACGATTCAACGTAATGTAGCCCTACCTGTTGCAGGTGGAAAGGCCAGGAACATCCGTATTTTCTCTGACAGGCCTCCAAGGCTGTCAGTATGGATGCCATGACCACTGGCCTTCAACTATGACAGCTGTCTTTGAGAAATCTGAGGGCCATCTCTCAAAATCTTCAGGACCCAGTTGATACCATCAGGTCAGCTGATCAATCAGCATGCAGATCCAGGATTGACCACAAGTGTATGGCTAGAATCTGCCTTCATGATGTTGCCATCTCTCCTGGTGACAGCTTATGTGACTTTTCTAGCTAGCCTCCTCAGATGCCTACTGATGTTAGCGGCAAGGTGCAGGACCAGGCAGTCCACATACCTGCAGTGACAGCACAGCCCGCTGTAGAGTCATTCTGGGACTCGGAAGGCATAAGAAAAGGGTCACCTCAGTCTCAAGAGGCTCATGACACCACAGTATAGCCAAGCAACACAGACGTCATTGGTCCTCAGGCAGCATTTTGGCACAGCTTCAGTATTGTTTTAAGAACTGCACTGAGAGCCATCAAGAATACATACAATGGTGAATGTCACGATTATTAGGAGATCAGAATTTGCCCTCGTATCCACTCATTTGCTTTTGCACCACTTTGCAGGTTAGCACATCTTTGGCCAGTAGTCATCTGACCAGAACTTAGCTGCATCTTAAAACAGGTGTAACTTTGGTGTATCTAATACTGCAAATTTCAGACACGTAAGTCCAAACTGCATCAATTTCCAGCTCTCTACCCCACAAAAATCTTTGAATTTCAGATCCTTGTTCTCCATGTTAGTGGCCATGACATAGCCATAACAATTGTTACTCAGGCTGGTGATTTTCACTGTTTAAGAGCCTTTCTGCATAATCCTAAATTAACATAGGTAAAATGATTCTCCAACTCTAATGTTGTGTTCAAAATTGAATATTCAAAAGTCTAAGAGACTAACAATTCTTGTCCATGTTAAAAATAGTTGCGATTTCACTGGTTTTTAAAATCCATAAACTATATACCAGGATGTTGCCTGGTCTGGAGGGCATTAGCTATGAGGAGAAGTTGGAAAAACTCGGATTGTTTTCACTGGAACGACGGAGGTGGAGGGGCGACATGATAGAGGTTTACAAAGTTATGAGCGGTATGGACAGAGTGGATAGTCAGAAGCTTTTTCCCAGGGTGGAAGAGTCAGTTACTAGGGGACATAGGTTTAAGGTACGAGGGGCAAAGTTTAGAGGGGATGTGCGAGGCAAGTTTTTTTTTTACACAGAGGGTGGTGAGTGCCTGGAACTTTCTGCCAGGGGAGGTGGTGGAAGCAGATACGATAGCGACGTTTAAGAGACATCTTGACAAATATATGCATAGGAAGGGAATAGAGGGATATGGGCCCCAGAAGTGCAAAAGGTGTTAGTTTAGGCAGGCATCAAGATCGGCGCAGGCTTGCAGGGCCGAATGGCCTGTTCCTGTGCTGTACTGTTCTTTGTTCTTTATACTATTATTTGCATCACTGTATTAACTAGTGTTACAACTTTGTCTTTTAAAGTTTTCATTCCAAAAATTTTGCAATAAAGCAAGTTTGGAATTATTTTAATGGGGAGAATCGACACAAAAATGATATTTGCCAAACTTTTTTCATTGTTTAGAAGCAAACAATCATGCTTATGTCACTTGGTGATCATGTCATTGTGTCAAACTAATTTATTTAAAGTATTTGGGGTTTTCTCCCTAAACAGAAAAATTCTTGTTAAACATTCTTTTCATGCAGATGATGGGATTGAATGTCTGCAGCTCTACCATTGCAAGTCCAGGAGGGGCCAGGAAATAGGTCTGGGTGTGAGATAGGCACACACACTTTCCCATGAGTTTCCAAGGGGCCTTGATTGGGTCAGAACTTCCAAGCAACACAAACAAGGTCACCTGCATTTTTATGGTTATGACCCTTTAACATCCATCACTGAAACATTTTTGTTGGGTGAAGAATTGGTGGAGTTTGGACAATACTCATTAAAACTGATTTCTAGAATTCGGTAACTGTGCAATAACTGCCAATAAGGTAGTGCATTTGGGGAAGGTTAACAAGGCAAGGGAATACACAGTAAATGGTAGGATACTGAGAAGTGTAGAGAAACAGAGGGACCTTGGAGCGCATGTCCACAGATCCCTGAAGGTGGCTGGACAGGTAGATAAGGTGGCCAAGAAAGCTAATGGGATACTTGCCTTTATGAGCTGAGGTATACAATATAAGAGCTGGGAGATAATGCTGGAACTGTATAAAACACTAGTAGGTCACAGCTGGATAACTGCACGCAATTCTGGTTACCACACTAGAGGAAAAGATGTGATTGCACCAGAGATGGTACAGAGGAGATTTACGAAGATGTTGCCTGAACTGCAAAATTTTAGTTATGAGGAAAGATTTGATAGGCTAGAGTTGTTTTCTTTGGAACAGGGCAGGCTGAGGGGAGACTTAATTGAAGTGTATAAAATTAAGAGGGGTCCAGATGGAGTGGTTAGAAAGGCCCTATTCCCCTTGGTTGAGGGGTCCATAACCAGGGGGCATAGATTTAGGGTAAGAGGTAGGAGGTTTAAAGGGGATTTGAGGGGAAATATTTTCACCCAAAGGGTGGTGGGAATCTGGAACTCACTGCCTGAAAGGGTGGCAGAGAAAGAAACCCTCATAATGTTTAAAAAGCACTTGTAGTGCCGTAACCTACAAGGATACAGACCTAGAGCTGGAAAGTGGGATTAGACTAGATGGCTACATGTCGGCTGAGTGGACACAGTGGGCTGAACAGCCTTCTTCCGTACTGTAAATTTCTGTGATAGAGAGCTGGCATGGACTTGATGGGTGGAATGGCCTCCTTCTGTGCTGTTATAACTCTATATTTTAGTGGTGTTCAACATTTTAACCTCTCCTGTAAGTCATTACTCCTTAGAATCAAAATCTCTATTGAAATATCGATTCCTTGTCAGTATGGTTCCTCCAATATCTATCATTTGATCATGGAACTACATTTGATTATTGTGAACCAATACCACAACATACAATCTAGTTTAAAATTAGAATGAGCATTTTACTCAAACTATCAAGGTACACATTCAAATTTCCTTAGAAAACAAAAAAATCTAAACAAAAGTGCAACTATCCCATCACAGAGTTCACAATTTTAAATATGCAAAAAACATTCCACTGTAGATACACCCAAAACCACAACCCATAATCATGGAATCATAGAAAGATTAAAGCACAAAAGGAGGCCATTCTGCCCCTCAAGTCCATGCCATCCCTCTAAGAGCAGCTCAGTTGGTCCTGTTCCCCCGCCCTTTCCCCGTAGCACTGCAAATTTTTTCCCTTTAATTACTCATCTAATTCCCTTTTGAAAGCGATGATTGAATCTGCCTCCACCAAAGTCTCAGGCAGTGCATTCCAGATCATATTACTCACTGCGGAAAAAGCTTTTCCTCATGTCATCATTGATTCTTTTGCCAATTATCTTAAATCTGTGTCCTCTGGTTCTCGACTCTTCAACCAACAGCAACAGTTTCTCTCTATCTACTCTGTTTAGATTCCTCATGACTTTAAACACCTTTATCAAATCTTATCTCAACCTTCTCCGCTCCAAGGAGAACAACCCCAGCTTCTCCATTCTATCCCCGTTGCTGAAGTTCCTCATCCCTGTAACTATTCTACTGAATCTTTTCTGCACCCTCACATCCTTCCTCAAGTGCAGTGCCCAGAACTGGACATAATACTCCAATTCTGGCTAAACCAGTGTTTTACAAAGGTTCATCATCACTTATAGAGTCATTTACAGCACAGAAGGAGGCCATTTGGCCCATTGAGTCCATGCCGTCTCTCCATGGAGCAATCAAGTCTTTCCCACTCCCCACGCTCGATCCCATAGCCCTGTAAGTTTATTTTCTTCAAATTCCAATCCAATTTCTTCTCAAAATCATTGATTGCTTCTGTTTCCACCATTCCTGTGAGCAGTGAGTTCCAGATAATTACCACTTGCTGTGTAAAAAAAGTTCTTCCTCACATTCTCACTGCATCTCTTGCCCAAAACCTTCAACTGTGTTCCCTAGTCCTTGTACAATCAGTTAATGGGAACAGTTTTTCATTGTGTACCTTATCTAAGCCTGTCATAATCTTGCATGTCTCTATCAAATCTCCCTTCAATCTCCTTTGCTCCAGGGAGAACAACCCCAGCTTTTCCAACCTAACCTTGTAACTAAAATCCCACATCCCTGGAACCATTCTGGTAAATCTCCTCTGCATCCTCTCAAGGACCCTCACTTCGTTCCTAAAGTGTGGTGACCAGAACTGGACTCAATACTCTAGTTGGGGCCTAACCACAGCTTTATAACAGTTCCCTGCTTTTGTGCTCAATGTCTCTATTTATGAAGCCCAAGTTTCCATATGCTTTGCTAACCACTCTCTCAATATGTTCTGCCACCTTCAAAGATCAATGCACATACACCCCCAGGTCCCCATGTTCCTGTACACTCTTTAGAACTGCGCCATTAAGTCCATATTTCCTCACCCTATCCCTTCTGCCAAAATGCATCACCTCACACTTGTCTGTATTATATTCCATCTGCCAGTTGCCTGCCCATTCTGCTAGTCCATCTATGTCCTGTTGTAGGTGGTTTGTATTATCCTCACTGTTTGCCACTCCTCCAGGTTTGGTATCATTGGCAAATTTTGGAATTCTACTCTGTAATCCAAGATCCAGGTCATTTATGTATAGCAAAAAAAGCAGTGGTCCCAGCATTGACCCTTGGGGAACACCACTTCCTACCATCCTTCAGTCTGAAGACCAACCATTTATCACCACTCGTTTTCTGTCCTTTAGCCAATTTTCTTTATCCTAATTGGACACTGACCCTCCTATTCCATGAGCCTCAATTTTGTTAGCCAGCCTTTCACATGGTATTTTATCAAACACTTTTTAAAAATCCATATAGGCAACATCCACTACATTCCCTTCATCAACCTTCTCTGTTAATTCATCAAAAAATTCAATTAGATTAGTCAAGCATGATCTGCCTTTTACAAATCCGTGCTGGCTCTCCTTAATTAACTCAAACCTCTCCAAATGCCTGTTGATTTTTTCCCCCTGATTATTGTTTCGAGACCCATACCACCACTGACGTTAAACTAACTAGCCTGTAGTTACTAGGACTGTCCTTACACAGTTTCTTGAATAAGGGTGTCAGGGTGTCACATTTGCCACTCTCCAATCCTCTGGCACCTCTCCCGTATCGAGGGAAGATTGGAAGATTATGGCAAACCCATCCACTATCTCCAACACCACTTTCTTCAGCAACCTGGGATGCAAGCCATCCACACCAGGTGACTTATCTACCCTAAGCATAGCCAGCCTTTTCAGTAGCTCCCCTCTCAATTTTTACCGTATCCATTGCCTGTACTCCCTCCATTTCTACCAATATTTTGTCAGCTTCCTCTTAGTAAACACCAATACAAAATATATATTTTTTTATTTAGAGATACAGCACTGAAACAGGCCCTTTGGCCCATCAAGTCTGTGCTGACCAACAACCACCCATTTATACTAATCCTACATTGATCCCATATTCCCTACCACATCCCCACCATTATCCTACCACCTACCTACACTAGGGGCAATTTACAATGGCCAATTTACCTATCAACCTGCAAGTCTTTGGCTGTGGGAGGAAACTAGAGCACCCGGCGGAAACCCACGCGGTCACAGGGAGAGCTTGCAAACTCCACATAGGCAGTACCCAGAACTGGACAAGGTCACCAGAGCTGTGAGGCTGTGGTGCTAACCACTGCGCCACTGTGCCGCCCCTGTGAATCCCCTAAGGATTCCAGTTTTGCCCCATGCCTCTAAGCTTATATTATCCTTTTTGTTCCTAATAAGCCCCACTCCACCTCTTACTACTTGCTTACTATTTACATGCAAGTAGAATATTTTTGGATTCCCATTTTGTGCATGTCATTCTATTCTCATATTCTCTCTTTGCCAATCTTATCTTCACCTGACATGCATCATACACCCTCTTTTTTTGTTTCATCATAATCTCTATCTCCCTCGTCATCCAAGGAGTCCTGTTTTTGGTTCCACTACTTTTCGCCCTTGTTGGAATGTTCCTAGCCTGTACCCAAAGCATCTCTTCCTTAAAAATAACCCATTGCTCCGTTACAGTTTTTCCTGTCAGTTTTTGGTTCCATTTTAATCTGGCTAGATCCCTTCTTATTGCATTAAAATTAGCCCTCTTCAAATCCAGCTGTTCTACCTTGTATCAGTTATTGCTTTTCTGTATTACGAGTCTAAACCTTGTTACATGCGGATCACTCTTCAAGTGCTCCCCCACAGATACTTGGTCCACTTGGTTCAACGCATTTCCCAGCACCTGATCCAGCAATGCCTCCTTTCTAGTTAGGCCAAGAATACACTGATCAAGGAAGTGCTCCTGAAAAAATCCAGAAATTCCTCCCCCTCTGTTCCCTTTACTCTGAAAATATCCCAATCGATATTTGGGTAATTAAAGTCCCCCAGTATCACCACTCTATAGTTCTTGCACATCTCTGTGATTTCCCTGCAGATTTGCTCCTCTATCTCTCTCTCACTATATGGAGGCCTATAGAAGACCCCTAGTAGTGTGATCATACCCTTTTTGCTTCTCCATTCTAACCAAATGGATTCTGTCCTTGCCCCATCAAGGACATTCCCTCTTTCCAACACTACAATGTCCTCCCTAATCATTACTATCCCACCTCCCTTTTTTCTTTCTCTATCTTTTCTGAACACCTTACATCCTTGTATATTAAGTGCCCACTCCCCACAATTTTTAAGCCACGTTTCATATTACCACTACATCATATTCCCATACTATTTGCGCTTGTAGCTCACCGACCTTATTCACCACACTTTGTGTATTTACACACATGCATTCTAAATCGTGTCTTTGCATTCCTTGTAGTCTTTCTCAGTCTGCTTCTATCTAATATGGACGTACTCTTTTCAATACTGTCCAACACACTCACATTATGCACCTTATTCCTCTTTTCTACTTCTAAGTGCTGATGTCCACCCCCCTGTCAATTTAGTTTGCCCACCCTCCCCAACTACATTAGCGAGCCTCCCCGCGAGGACATTGGTCCCAATCCTGTTGACATGCAACCCATCTCTTTTGAATATGTACCTCCTGCCCCAAAACTGGTCCCAAGGCCTCAAGAATCTGAAGCCCTCCCTCCTGCACCATGCTCAAAGCCACTGATCCTACCTACCTTCCTATTTCTATTCTCGGTAGCACTGTTTTCAGATACTGACAAAAGAGATATACCCAGAACATCACCCATTTTTCAGGGTCTGTGGGGTGCATGGTAAATAATGAATGGAAAATCGGGCAAGATATATAATGGGCAGCCAATCCAAAATTGCCCATTTTACATATTGACAGTTTCAGATGTAGCCGGGGCCTTCAGTGGGACATGTGCTTACGTCTGGGGTTCTTCTGTCCCATTAATCTGGCTCCCGCTGCCGTATCACTTTGATATTTCTGTTGGCTGCTTGCAGGTTCCCACTTGATGGCAGGAATCTGGTTGGAAGCCCTGATTGAAATGTACAAAATTTTGAGGGGCCTGGATAGAGTGGAGGTGAAGGGCCTATTTACCTTAGCAGAGAGGTCAGTGACTAGGGGGCATAGATTTAAAGTGATTGGTAGAAAGATGAAAGGGGAGATGAGGAAACATTTTTTCACCCAGAGGGTTGTGGGGGCCTGAAAGGGTAGTTGAGCCAGAGACCCTCAATTCATTCAAAAGAAGTCTAGATATGCACCTCAAGTGCCATAATCTGCAGGGCTACGCACCAAATGCTGGAAGGTGGGATTAGAATGTGTGGATCGTTTTTCAGCTGGCACAGACATGATGGGCCAAGTGGCTGCTTCCTGTGCCGTAAACATTCTATGATTCTATAGGTGCCTAATGATCCCCCATCCCAGGAATCTAGAGCAATATCATAGAAGGGAGAGGTACTTGTAGGTGGGGTCAGGACAATCCAGCGCCTTGTCTCTCCATGCATATGAAGAAGGGAATGGGAATTTGAGGGCCAAGAGCTGGAGCCAGGGGAATGATGGACTGAGCTTAGGGCACAGGAGGCTATGGTGGGAGATGCATGGAGAGCCAGGTTAGGGTCTTGAGTTTGGAGAGAGTTGAAGACTTGGTCCTAAAAGTGAAACAGCTGGGGAGAGACTGGAGTCTGGAATCTCAGAATGGGGGTGGGGTGGGGGGGTTTTTGGCAGTTAGGAGCAAAGAATTTTTGCTAATATCATGCAGACGGAAACATCATTAATTGTTTGGCAGCAATCAGCCACAGGATACTGCTTAGTGACATTACAACAGAGTGCCTGTACAGTGCATCATTTGGAACTTCAAGGATAAATGAAACTGTTCGGTCACGGAGGGATAAGAATGAAGATGGTATGGGGTGGATTTCAGAAATCTCATATTGCAATAACTATGTTTTATTTACAAAGAAAACTAATCTTCATGGCCTCCAAAAATCATATCTTGAAAGACAACAGAATGCATTACATCAGAGCAAGGCAAGGAAAGAAAACTGCTGGAATATTTTGTTTCCATGGTTACTGGGTTCAGTGGGACCACGTGAAAAAAGCATAGGCAAGCCAGGGAGAGAACTAGCAGTGCAGGCAGTCCACGATCCTACCCCACTGCAGCTGACACAGGACATTAAATAGTTGTTTTTAGCAGACATGGAGAGCTTGTGCTGTGACCTTAAAATAATTATTGAATAAATTACCTAATAATCACCTCTTTAAATTCAATTATTAAAACAGATTATCTGGTCATTATCACATTACTGCTTATGGGAGCTTGCTGTACACAAATGAACTGCTGTATTTTCTACATTGCAACAGTGACTACAATTCAAAAGTACTTTATTGGCTCTAAAGCATTTTGGGAAGTCCTAAGATCATGAAAGATGCTATATAAATGCAAATCTTTCTTTCTGGGGAGGAGATATATACTTGGACTAGGACATCAGAGTGGCATGAAGTAAGAAGCAGGCCCGAGGAACAGGGCGAGTTTAGAAGCAGACCCTCATTCATAAAGTGAAGCAGAGACATTGGGCTGGATTTTATGCAGGAGGCGGAGCACCTGACACCAGGCTGAAAAGGCAGGGAGAACCCCGCCTCTGCATTTTTTTCTGACTCCCGTAGAGATCAACCGGTCTTTTGGGGTCAAAGTTTATGGAGGTAGCATCCCCGTCCCTTTAAACACTTAATAGGGACGGGAATCCCACCCCCAAGAGTTGCCAGCCAATCAGAGGGCCGGCAGCTCAACAGTATCCGCAGTGCCACCGGGAGTGGTGGCCACTGCCGTTACTGCAGAGGCCTCAGACCCAGGCCCAGCATTGGAACCTTGGACCCATGGTAGGTGAAGTGGGGTGACCGAGGCCGGTCCAGAAGGCCCCGGCTGGGGGGGGGTTTGGTCGTTGGTCCAGGGGGAGGAGGGGGATTCCACTGTGGGCCATGAATTGCCCACAAATGAGGACACCCCCCAAGCCCGCAGGAAGAGCGCCTCGTTTTCCAAGGCGGCCCCCCCGTTGTTGGTAAGATTCCATCGATGGCAAGAAGAAGCCCTTAATTGGCTGTCAATAGGTCACTTAAGGGCCTCAATTGGCCTCTGGGTGGGAAGGCCAACGTCAGCCTATCCCGCTCCCTGGAATATCAGGCCCAGCAATCCCAGCGCGGGTTCCATGGTGGCTGGTGCCACGCCGATTCTCCAGCCCACCCCGCCATGGAACCCGATGTCAGGCTGGGAAGAAAATCCAGCCCAATGGGTTCAAAAGAGCGGAAAGGTCATGGCCCGATAGCAGGGAGACAAAGGTACTTGGAGCAAGTGGCAAAAGGCGAGAAAGAGTGATTTGGAAAAGGTGAAAGCTGCCATTACTGGGGAAAAACATAAACTGTCAAGTTATGTGATTCCCATGGACCAAACACATCACTCTATATTAACATAAATTGAGAAGGCCAGTCAGATAGGCAAAACAGAATATGAACTTTCTGGTGTAAAATTTGGTTCATGCCAACTGGGCATAGAGAATGATCCTATGGCACACCCAATATTGGGTCTTGGACTTCATTTACAGAAGAGCGTTGAGCTGCAGATGCCTGCTGGGTCCCCAGGCAATTCGCCAACAAAGAGGGTTACAAATTTCAAGCTGCTGCATTACCTGAAGCAGCCCTCAGGTAGATCCTGGGAGGCAATCGGGAGAGAGAGAAGTGATCAGGAAATGGGGGGAAAGCGAGCGGGAAGGAGCTGACAGGAGTGTTGGGGAAACAGGAGCAGCATTCCTGCTATTCCTGGCTCCACATGAATTAAAAAACAATTACCTTTTTGGTGGCAACCGGTTCCTAGGCCATGTCTGTGGCAGGAAAATGGGAAAAGAACCAGCGCCTGCTGAGCTCAGGGTAGCCCAATGTCTCAAAGGGGCATTAGTATACTGCAGTCCTTAGGGGCTTGGAGCATAGACTTGTATTTTCGATTGCGACACTTGCAGGGGCTGGGAGGACAAAACTGGCCCATTTTGCACCTCTGTTTCAGGCACGTAATGAGCATTGGGGCATTAACTTCCGGATATTATCTTCCATGCCACTTGCTGATGTTAAAGAGATGCAGTTCAAGGCCCAATACTTACCTCCTTCCTCCTACTGAACTCCTGTCCAAGTTTTAGAGGTGCAGAGATGCTCACTGTCGGCATATGCAGCCTCAAACATGCAGAAGTCTGCATTCTATGATGCAAATAGGATTTCATAGCATTTTAAACTTGCAGTTACATGACTCACAACTCACAGCCAGTGCCAGAGCCAGCAGAGACTCTGGTAGAGCCAGTTCCCCAGCAAGACTAGAGACCTGGGGGTAGAGAGGGGAGAAGGGACTGGAGGGTGAGGTTGGGGAGAAACTTGTATGATTGGGGCAAGAACAGGCCCAGGAAGATAAGTTTTGTTATTGTTTATAGTTTCCTTGTGAGTAGGGGTGCTCTCTTGGGACTTCTTTGCCCCCAATCATGATGACCTCCTGACCCCCAGCCATCTAGCTTAGTGCTGGGGATCTTTACCATTTGTCTGTGGGCATGTTATGCTGCTGCTCCAAATCACACTCCCACGATTGGCCATTTCTGCTGGGTACAAGTGGGTGAGTCACCTCCAACATTGAAATGAGGCCGAAGTTAACATTACCCAAGGTCACTTCGACACCAGAATGCGAGCTTGCTACTCATCTCCGCTCTGGCGGGCCACAATCGTGTTCCGAGTTACAATCCAGAATCTAATATCACACAGTGCAATGACTAGCCACAGACATATTAGAATTGTATCAAAATCATCAGCATGCAAACTTCATACTGTGCAGCCCATTTAACTGCTGCACTTTCTGTGAACACAGCTTCGAAACCTCTAAATATGGAGTAAAACAAACAATTTGGTAGCCATCAAAAATCATGGTTTAAAATCTTTTAACAGTATCAGCCATAGAAATTTATTGAGAGAGGTGCTTGAATCGCCAATAAGACACATTTTAGAAATCCATTCAGAAATTACTTTAATTATGACGAACTCCAAAAGGTACAGGAAAGGACTGTTAATAAAGACTCAACTCAGTTCGAAACCCCTGTAACTCAGGCAAGGTTACTATCAAATATAAAATAAAATCAGGAAGTGTTGGAAATACTTAGCAGGTCTGGCAGCATCTGTGGAGAGAGAAACAGAGTTAATGTTTCAGCTCTGTGACCTTTCATCAGAACTGGCAAAGGTTAGAAATGTAATAGGTTTTGTGCAAGTGATAAGAGGGAGGAGGAAGAAGAACGTGTAATATGGTGAGGGCAGAAGCGATTAAATAACAGAGATGGCATAGAGAAAAGGTAAAGGGAGTGCTAATAGTTGTAATAAAAGACAAAGAATATGTCCAGAGAGAGCGTTATAATGAACAGCTCTGTCCGAAAGCAAAAACATGAAAAACAAGTTTAAGACAGGCACATGGTTAAAAAATAAAATTAAAAAATAAAAACATAAAAATAAAAAATGGCAGTCATACCCTGAAATTGTTGAACTCAACATAGAGTCCAGAAGGCTGTAGAGTGCCTAATCGGAAAATGAGGCGCTATTCCTCGAGCTTGTGTTTAGCTTCACTGGAACATTGCAGCAGGCCAAGGACAGAAATGTGGGTGTGAGAGTAGGGTGGTGAATTAAAATGGCAAGCAACTGGAGGCTCAGGGTCATGCTTGCAGATTGAGTGGTAGTGTTGCGCAAAAAGGTCACCCAATCTGTCTTTGGCCTGTAGAGGCAACCACATTGTGAGCAGCGAATGCAGTATACTAAATTGAAAGAAGTACAAGTAGATCACTGCTTTAGCTAAGCTACTTTCAATGTATGTTTTCTATGACATTATTCAGGTTATTTCTGATTCACTTTAGTCTAAAGCATCTCAAGTCTCTGTCTGTTTTAAAGCAGGGGACAATGTGTTTCCCTACTAGTAAGTCATGATGCGAATATTTTACTCATTGATTTAGAGTCATAGAGTTATAACAGCACAGAAACAGGTCCTTCGGCCCATCGTGTCTGTGCTGGCCATCAAGCACCTAACTAATCCCATTTTCCAGCATTTGGCCTGTAGCCTTGTATGCTATGGCGTTTCAAGTGCTCATCTAAATACTTCTTAAATGCTGTGAGGGTTCCTGCCGATTTGGTTGGATCACCAGCATTTCAGACTATAAATCATGACTTTGTCAGTCGAACCCATTACCAAAAACTTCAAAGCCTTAATTCTAATCAGAAATCTATGAAACATATCAACAGAAAAGGCAAAAAATGTTGAAACTTCTAGAATACAGACAGAGAAACTTGCATTTATATAAAACCTTTCATGATATCAGGACATCCCAAAGTGTTTTACAATTAATTAAGTATTTTTGAACTGTAATCATTCTTGTAATGTTTGGCCAAAAATACATGTTTGATTAGAGTTACTATTACTCCTACTAAATGTACTTCACAATGTTCAGCTTTTAATTTCTATTGCATTGTACTGTAGAGGTACTGTGTTGAATGTCCTTTAATGAAACTTAATTTCGGTTATTTTTACATTTCTACTAATAAAAGACCCTTATTGGGCACCGAATAGATATAATTACATCGAATTTGAAGACAGAAAGATTCCATTCAGCCCACCTGCTCTATGACAGTGTTTATGCTCCATTCAGGCCTCCCCCCACTTTACTTCATCTAACCCCATTAGCATGTCCTTCTGTTCCATTCTCCCTCATGTGCTTATCTATCTTCCCCTTAAGAACATCTGTGCTATTTGCCTAAACTATTCCATGTTGTAGCAAGCTCCACATTCTAACCATCATGCAGGCCCCCATCTGCCAAGAATGAGGCACATTAATTTTGCCACATGGACATTAATTTTCAGATTGTTGCTGGGAAGAAGAGAAGGCCTATTTCAAGGGGTTGCAGGAACGTGGCTGGAAGGACATTTTTGCTTATTACCAGACAGTGTTGGAACAAGGAGCTATCCCCTGCTCCCATACAATACACAGAAGAGACCTGATCAAATCAGTCAGTCACGTGACCACCCTACTGGCCAACTTGGGGAGTTTTAAATTGTAGAGACAGTTTTTGAACTGGGAGCAAGCTCTGTGCTCCTGGATGGAAAAGACCTTTTCCTCTCCTATCTGCTCCCATCTTTGTCCCATGGAACTGAAGCCCACTGAAGACATATGAACCCCAAGAGAGAAAAATTTCAGCGAACAAGGTTTAAGAATAATACTGGGCCCCAACGAAAAGCAAGATCAACCTACAAAAGGACTCTACTGTGAGCTCGAAGAACCGTAACAAACTCTTCAGATATTGGCTCAAACCTTTCCATTTTAATTTTCTTCTGCTCTTTTCTGTCTCTATTTGTATGTGCATATCAAGTATGCATGCTAGTGTGGGGCGCGGCGTGTATCCGCAGACGTTGACCAAATTAGAGTTTTAGTTTAAGTTTTAATAAATTTCACCTTTCTTCTTTAAACCCAAGAAAGCCTGCCTGTGCTCATTTCTGTGCCTTATATTTGGAAAGCGGTGAACAAGGATTCACTAAGGGGGAGCTCAAACCATGGTGTGTTTAAAATTAAACCCTGTTATTGTTAGACCAGGTGAAGGCTGAGAAGGACCCCTAGCCACCTTTCTCACCTAGTCATAACACAACTCTCTGGGTAAAGAATTTGCTTTTGATTTCTTTATTTGAATTGTTAGTGACCATTTTATATTCATAGCCAGTAGTTTTGGGCTCATACATAAGTAAAAACATCTTCTCTACATCTACCCTATCATACCCCTTCATAACGTTAAAGACAACTGTTAAGTTACCCCCTCAATGTCTATTAGGCCACCCCTCACCCTTCTCTTTCCAAAGAAAAGAGCCCCAGACTCTTTAGTCTTTCCTGATAGCCACGACCTCGCAGATCGAGTATTATACATATTTATGGGCTGGACTACAGTTACTGAAGTGTGATCTGGCCTACTTCATGATCTAATGGGATTTACTGAATCCACATGCAACCCATTCTGTATGGCTCAACAATAGGGCTTTGATCTGGCTCAATAATAACTTCATTTC
Source organism: Heterodontus francisci (assembly GCF_036365525.1). Lineage (NCBI taxonomy): Eukaryota > Metazoa > Chordata > Chondrichthyes > Heterodontiformes > Heterodontidae > Heterodontus > Heterodontus francisci. The sequence goes on from NC_090377.1 coordinate 83,739,452, forward strand.
CAATGCTCCATGTAGGATAGCATTTTTGGTCAGTTCATAAATTGATGAACTCTCATCTGGCAACAAGGAATAAACCTCATGGGCTTTTCCAGTTAGATTGCTTTTAGTAAAAGAGGCCAGGTCTCAGCTGGTCATTTTAGCTGCCTTGCCAGTTTCTCAAAAGACACAAAAAACCCTTCCACATCTTCCTCATTGAATTTTGGAATTAGTTGAGCGAGTTTTAGCAATTTTGCACCCAGTCCTGAATTATGCTCCTCCATATTGGCCATGCTTTCACTGGGGTACTCTGTCACCCCCTAGTTAACTCAAGCCGCTTCAGGGCTCTTTCTTCGGATTCTTTCTGGAATATTCGTTTTCTTTCTCTCTCCTGCCTTTTATTTTCTTCACGTTCCTTCTGGAATGCTCTCTCTTTCTCCCTCTCTTGCCTCTCTCTCTCGCTTTTTCCAGTCTCTCCCTTTCTTTTTCCTGTCTCTCCCTTTCTCTTTCTTCTAATTCAAGTTTCTTTTGTTCCAGTTGTATCTTTGCTAGCAGTACCCTGTCTGGGTCTACTGCTAACACTGCTTCTGCTTCTTCCGATTCAAGGGAAAAATGGTTGGCAACTAGCCTTAGGAGTTCAGACTTCCTAGCCTTGCCCCGTACAGTGATCCTACACTGCTCAGCCATTTTTCTCAACTCCTCCATAGACAGTGCTTTTAACTTATCCCAAGTTACTTCACCCTGGCTTTGAGAGCTACTAGCTTCAGTTGCAGACGTGTTATTATTCAATCACACACAAACACAAGAAAATCTGTATTAATCTTGCTGTTTTTTGATTGGGAACAATTTGGCTTCCCACTTCCAATTTCTCTCGTTTGTCTGTGGGTAAACTCTCGGACGCTGGCACCAAATTTCTGTTATGACCAGGTGAGAAAGGTGGCTAGGATTCCCTTTCAGCCTTCACCTGGCCTTACTGTAACAGGATTTAATTTTAAACACATCGTGTTTTGAGCTCCCACATGGTGAATCCTTGTTCACCACTTTCCAATTATAAGGCAAAGAAATGAGCATAAACAAGCTTTCTTAGGTTTAAAGAAGAAAAGTGAAATTTATTAAAACTTAAAGTTAAACTCTAATTTGGTTAACGCCTACGGATACATGCCGTGTCCCACGCTGGCATGCATACGTGATGCGCACATGCAAACGTGATGCGCACATGCAAATAGAGAGAGAAACGAGCAGAAGAAAAGATAAAGTGGAACAGTTTGAGGCAATCTCTGAGGAGGGTTTTTTTGTTACTGTGCTTCGAGGTCGCTGTGGAGTCCTTGCTTGTAGGTAATTCACGCTTTTTGTTGGGGCCCAGTATTCTTCTTAAATCCTTGTTCACTGTAGGAGACTTTTCCCTCTTGGGGTTCATATGTCTTCAATGGATTCCAAAGCTGGTGAGAAATAGATGAGAGCAGACAGGAGAGGCTGCAGTGAGCCAGCCACGAGAGGTCTTTTCAGTCCAGCAGCAAACAGTTTTCTGGCAGTTTAAAACTCTGTGGCAAGTTCAAATTCCTGCAACAGCCAGTTAGTCATGTGACTAAACTGGTCTGACCACGTCTTCTGTGTATTCGGCCATCTTAGCAGTTAGCCTGGAATGCGAGCTCCTCCACCATCAATGTCTGGTAATCAAAAGTCCATTGTGGATTCAATTGGAGCAGGGAGTAACCCTTTGTCCTTCCAAGTACTGTCTGTTAATATGCAAAAATTTCTCTGCAGCCAAGGATCCATTGTGTTTTTTTTAACCAGTTCTTTCTTCACTCTAGTAACAGTTTAAAAATTAATGTTTATGTGGAAAAATTAATATTCCTCATTCTTGGCAGGTGGGGGCCTGCCTGACACTGAAATAAAAATAGAGTATATAATTGGCTGTATCGGTAACTGGGTAAACAGTTAAACATATGTTGTGACCTGTGGAGAAGTGGAACTAGAAAAAGACAGTGCACTCCTCCTGGCTCGGTTGCAACAACAGAATTGTAGGAAATAGATATTTAACTGCATAGAATGCAGAAGAGGAAATATGTTTTAAATTTATCATGGGCTGAATTTTATGCCACTCCCCAAAGAGCGGAAAGGTGGCAGGAGGAGCATAAAATGGAACGGAGGCTTGGGGGCCCCTTCCTGACACGCTCCCACCACCACTTCACAGGGCAACGGCGGCGGAAAACAGCCCGCCCGCCCGCCCCAGGCTAATCAAGGCCCTGAAGTGGCCTGTTAACGGCCACTTAATGGCCTCCGCCCACCGCCACGGGGATTTTATCCTTTGCCAGTCGGGCGGCCCAGGCCCAAGAAAAGCCGCCTGCTGGGTCGGGGTGGGGGGGGGGGAGGTGTGGCGCCTTCATGAGCAGTCACCCTGTGCCCGACGGAGGGCTGCCCCCAATGCCCCAATCACCACCAACACCCAACACGACCCCCATCCCCCCAATCGACCACCCTTGCCTCCCCGAGGCCCTACTGGTTGGCCCAGGCGAGGCCCCAAAAACTTAACGTTTCTCCGGGGCTCCCCTATATCTTCGGTCTTCAGCTGGGTTGCAGTTCCAGCAGTGGTCACCGTTACTGGTGGCGCTGCTGGGACCGTGAACTGCTGGCCTGCTCACTGGCCGGCAGCTCCATTAGGCGGGACTTCCTGCCTCAATGAGGTGGAAGTCCTGCCTCAGAACAATTAAAGGCCTGGCGACTGCAAAATGCAGTCCGGATCCTCAGGCCAGGCGGAGGCGGATTCGCCCCATGTCTCACTTGTCAGTGACTTAAAATATCTTTTATAAATTCATTTCTACACATTGATGGTTTTGATATACTGTATCAATAAGTGAATTTGAGATCACACCATAGTCTATAAAAAGCATAGATTCTCAGTCTGGTCCATCATAGTCAACAGGGTCCTATTGTCAAAGTAGCCCATTACAAGCCTCTAACTCGTGTTATGAAATGGTATGTCTAGTAGGCATAAAATATATTAATGTAGTCTAGAGCCGAGTACTCCTGGCAGAAACCAAACTGGTGAGCAGGTAATTGGTGAGTAAATGATGCTTGATAACACTGTGAATGACCCTTTTCATCACTTAGTTGATTATTGATTGTTGGCTAATAGGACAGTAACTGGCCAGGTTGAATTTGTCCTTGCTGGGCAATTTTCCACATTGTCAAATAGAAGCCAGTGTTGTAGCTGTACTGGAACAGCTTGGATAAAGGCATGGTTAGTCATAGAGCACAGGTCTTCAGCTCTGCTGTCAGGATGTTTCTGGGACCTGTAGCCTTTTCTGTATCCAGTCTGCTCAATCATATCACATGGAGTGAATCAAATTGGCTGAAGATTGGCATCTGTGATGGTGAGGGCCTAAGGAGGGGGCAGGGAAGAATAATTGACTCAACACTTTGGCTGAAGATGGTTGTGAACAATTCAGCCTTGTTTTTTGCACATAAATGCTGGGCTCCACCATCATTGAGGATGGGATGTTCATGGGGCCTCCTCTTCATGTTAGTTTCTTAATTGTTCAGCACCATTTACAACTGGATGCGATAGGACTGCAGGGCCTTGACATCTTTTGGTTGTGTGATCACTTAGCTCTGTCTAGAACATACTGCTTCCACAGTTTAGTGTGCATTTAGTACTGTGTTGTCGCTTCACCAGGTTGGTGCCTCATTTTTAGTTACACTTGGAGATTGTCCTGGCATGCTCTTCTGCATTCCTCATTGGTCGTCTGATTTAATGAAGATTGAGGAGTAGGATATGCCAGATCATGAGGTTACAAATTGCATTGCAATATAATTCTACTTTTGATGATGGCCATAGCATTTCATGGATGCCGAGTTTTGAGCTACTACATCCGTTAATTTATCCCATTTAGCACAATGGTAGCGCCGCATGTAATGATGGAAGGTGTCCTCAGAGTGAAAATGGGAATTGGCCTCCACAAAGACTGTGCAGTGGTCATTCCTGCCAATACTGTCATGGACTGATGCATCTGTGACAGGTAGATTGGAAAGGACAAGGTCAGATAGGCTTTATTCTCATGTTCTCTCACCACTCACCACATGCCCAGTCTGGCAGCTATGTCCCTCAGGATTCATCTAGCTCAGTTCATGATAGTACTGCTGAGATGAACACTGAGGTCCCCCATCTGGAGTATATTTTGTGCCTTTGCTATCTTCAGTGCTTCCTCCAAGTGGTGTTTAAACATGGAGGAGTATTGATTCATCAGCTGAGGCAGGTGGTAATCAACAGATGGTTTCATTGTCCATGTTTGGCCTGAAGCTATGAGATGACGTGGGGGTCAGAATCAAGGTTTGAGGACACCCAGGGTCACTATCATGTGACTGTATGCCATTGTATCCCACCTCTAATGGATCAGTCCTGTCAGTGGACAGGGTCTACCCAGGGATGGTGATGAAGGGGTCTGGGATGTTGAGTAATAGGTATAAGCATGCCAACCTATTGCTTGACTAGTCTGCGAGACAGCTCCCCAACTTTGGCACAGTCCCCAGATATTAATGAGGAAGACTTTGCAGGGTCGATAGTGCTGAGTGTGCCTTCCTCAGCTCCAAATTCAACACCTAAATCACAGCTGAATGGTCCGTCTAGTTCTATTCTTCTTATTCTTTGTAGAGATTTGATACAACTGAATGACTTGCTAGACTATTTCTGAGGGCAGTTAGAGTCAAATATGTTTCATTCCCCAAACGATATTAGTGAACCAGTTAAGTTTTTATGACAATCCGACAGCTTCCTGGCCACCTTTACCAGATTTTTTTCAAGGTTTATTTCAAGTGGGTCCAAATTCACAAACTACCATTGTGGAATTTGGACTCAGATTCTCTGGATTTCTAGACCAATAACATTACCATGACACTACTGTACCCTCACTCATCCATCACCATCAAGCTAAAGGACTAATTTAGTTCGTATAATTGCATTGAAAATTAAATAAGAAGTGCACACTCTCCAATTTAACAGAATATTCCTGAGCAGTGAGCACCAACACTATAATTGTACACTTTAGAGAGTACAATTTTGGAAAGCTTCTAATTGGGTAAATTATTTATAATAAAAGACTAGTAAATCACTTGTAAATTATGATAATTACATTTTCAGACTAGCTTAATTTGAGTAGAATGCACCAGATTTCACAGTTGCATTTAAAATTTAAAAAATATTGCCTGGCAAACATGCTGAAAAATAAATATTTAGCAGGATGTCAGCATATTCACATTGTACAGATTGACAGGAAACTTTGTTTTTATTTATTCATTCCCATGATGTGGGCACTACTGGAAAAGTTGGCACTTATTGCCCACCTCTATTTGACAACTGAGTGACTTGCTCGGCCATTTCAGAGGGCAGTTAAGAGTCAACCATAATAATATAATAAAAGCAAAATACTGCGGATGCTGGAAATCTGAAACAAAAACAAGAAATGCTGGAATCACTCAGCAGGTCTGGCAGCATCTGTGGAAAGAGAAGCAGAGTTAACGTTTCGGGTCAGTGACCTTTCTTCGGAGTCAACCATGTTGGTGTGGGATTGGAATCACATATAGGCCAGACTGCCTGAGGACAGCAGGTTTCTGGCCATACTGAAGATGTACTATTTCATATACAGCAATAGGCTAGGCCATTAATGAAATAACCTCATTACCAAATCTGCACCTGTCAATTGAAGGCAGCCTCTAAACTTGCCATCCTCCTGCCAAATATTAAATAATGGATTTCAACCCTCTTATGCTTTACAAAATCTTAGAAACATTTCAGTTGATCAACTTGATCAAGTTAACCTGATCTAATACAATTATTTAATCTTTGCTATGGAATGCAATTCTTCAAGTTTAGATTTATACTAAAACAACTAACTCTTCAATGATAGTTTGATTCTTTTCCACACAAGGTACACATCAATCAGCACATCCCAATATTGCACTTATGAACTGCTACATATTCCACCCAATATATAGTCCAATTTAAAAAAAAAATCTTAATAAAATTAGGTAGTTTGCTAAAACTATGATGAAAATTGAAATGTCCTGTTGTGCTTGGGTATATTTTAAAAATCTGAAGTATCTAATATCTCATAAGTCACATTTTCTGGCATGTCAAGTCATGCTGGATGTCTCAAATTTATCTGCAAAGGCAGCAAGCTCATTTTTAGGTTTGCTGTTCAGTTAAAAAAATACAGTAATATTTGAATTTATGCAGAATTTGAGACAATGGCTGAGCACGTTTGTAATAGCTGAGGAAACAACTGGGATCTCCGTTGAAGTTTCACAGAGTTCTGTAGTGAACATTTCCACCTCACTGCATTTTGAGTGTTAGGCGGAATTGGTTCATGTAAAATTGTCTGTTTCTTTGAAGTGAACCTATGACATGAATGAGAAACTAAAATTTGCGACAGATTAGTGAAATATTTATGTCCTCTTTTACATTCTGTATAATGATAGATACTCTTTTGTACTGAACAGAAAAGTAGCCTGCAAGATGACCAGTAAACAGATTTTGCCGTCTTCAGATCTCTGTTTTCTAAAGCCAGCATTCTGTATATTGATAAAACAAAAACAATGTTAATCCCTCAACATAAGGCTCCCATGTTGCATATTAAATCTTGTACACTACAGCCCTAAAAGCTCAAATTCAGTGGTTATTAGTAATAATTAATGAAGTTTTTGCCACAATCTGTTAAGCAGTGAGGATTTGCTCTATATAATTCTTGATGTACAGTTCTGAATTCCACACCATCGAAATGTACATAAGTAAGATATCATAGTTATATCATAATATGACTTGCATATTCTACAAATTTTATTAAAGCAAAATGTTTTTAAAAACATTCTGAAAGCACTTCATGTATTATGTGATCAATGCTTAAATTATTAGAAGAATTTTGCTGTGTGTGTGTATTGTTTTTGTTAACTTTCTGTACATTGTGCATAACAGGGTAACTGCAGACAAGATTGTTTCATAGTAAACTTGCGTTGCAGCTACGACTGATATAGGTCCATTAAATTTACAACTTGTAGACCTCTCGCTGAACCCATCAGATCAGCTAACTTCAATCTCTTTTAACTTTGCTGAGCCATCGTTAACACCAGTGTTTAAAGTACATAGCAGCTGGGAAGCATACCCGACACAAACTGGATTCTAGTGGAAATAAACAGATGGAGGATTCAATGTCTTTTTGCTGAGGATTTCCAAAATCCCAGAGGTCCTAAAATTCTATCCAAGTAAAGAATAGCAATAAGGTGAAATAAAACAAGGCAACAAGACCAATTTACCTCAGTCAATGGTCATATATGGGTTCCACAAGCCTTACGTTAAGCTAACTGTGATTACTGAGTCAGCCATCTTGGCAATGTCTTGTAAATATTTTCAAGTAGTTAAGATATTATTATAATATGCTCCACAGTTCTTTAAAACACGCTACCCAAAGGCAAACCATCTTGTAATTACAGAATCATTGCACACCACCTAGGCTGTGCACCCACTGTGAAGCCAAGTGAAGGCCAAACATTATGTATCATGGTGCAAGGTTTCTTTCAGTTTAATGAAAATCTAGAGTGGGCATAGTTAGTACATTTGAAGATAATACTAAATTACCTGGCCTGTTCAGTGCAAACCAAGGACCATGATGATAGCGCTATATAAAAAGTTTCCAATGGCTGATGGGTCGATAATAAGTGGGCACAGATTTAAAATGAGGCAACAGGAGGAAAAACTTTTTTACGCAACAAGTGGTTCGGATTTGGAATGCAGTGCCTGATAGGGTGATGGATACAGATTCAATAGCCTTCAGTAGCCTTCGAAAGGGAATTAGATAAACACTGGAAGGATAAAAATTGCAGGGATATGAGGAAAAAGCAGTAGAGTGGAACTAACTAGATTGTTCTTCAAAAGAGCTGCACAGACTCAATGGGCTAAATAGCCTCTTTGGGTGCTGCATTACTCTGTGATTCTATGAGAGAAATTTTAACCGAAAAGGTCGGTTTGAGTTGGGTGGCGGTTAGGTTAAAATCTTAAAAATTAGATTCCCGACCCAAACCCAAATCCAACCTGCGTGACCATCGCACTCCAAGGACGCAAGTTGGTAATTTATATATAATGAGGCTGCAAGCCTCGTTGTCCTTCAGCTTTTTGAATTTAACTGTTTTTGGCTGTGTTTCCCAAACCTTAGGGAACCTGGCAGATGTATCCAGGCAGGGACTTGGTGGATCCAGGAGGTGAGTGCCTTCACGCCTACCTACTGGATCCAGCATACCAACTTTAGGAACCCTGATCAGACACCACCCACCCCCACCTTCACCATGAGGCCTCCGAATCCCCCCTGTCCTCCGAGGCCTCAGAACACTCTGACCCGATGACCCTGGATCAACAATCTCTCTCAGATTGACCCCAGCCTCAACCCCCTCTGAGATTGACCCCCCTCACCCCTCCAGGATTGACCCTCCCCTCCAAGTTTGACTTTTCCATGACATGTAAGACATGTATCCACAAAGATAAAGGGTGGTACTGCCAAATCTAGAGCCCCCAGGTTATCTAGAAGCATACAGGGTAAGATAAAATAGAAAAAGAAAGTTTATGACGGTCACAAAAAAACTTAATAATTTAGAAAGCCTAGAGGAGTATCGAAAGTGCAGGGGTGAAGTAAAAAAGAGAAAATTAGGAAAGCAAAGAGAGTACATGAAAAATTATTGGCAGATAAAATCAAGGAAAACCCAAAGATGTTTTATCAGTACATTAAGAGCAAGAGGATAACTAAGGAAAGGGTAGGGTCTATCAGAGATGAACAAGGGAACTTATGTGTGGATGCAGATGATGTGGGCAGGGTTCTTAATGAGTTCTTTGTCTCTGTCTTCACAAAGGAGAGGGATGATGCAGACAAAGAGGAGTGTGAAATATTAGATGCGATAAGCATAATATGAGAGAAAGTACTAGAGAGTCTGACATCCTTGAAAGTGGATAAATCACCAGGGCCGGATGGATTGTATCCCAGGTTGTTAAAGGAAACCAGGGAGGAAATAGCAGATGCTCTTACCTTCAAATCCTCACTAGATACAGGTGAGGTACCAGAGAATTGGAGGTCTGCGTTGTACCAGTGTTTAAAAAGGGTGCGAGGGACAGGCCAAATAATTACAGGCTGGTCAGTCTGACCTCAGTGCTGGGCAAATTATTAGAATTAATTCTGAAAGATAGGATAAACTGCCACTTAGAAAGGAACGGATTAATCAGGGATAGTCAGCATGGATTTGTTAAGGGAAGGTCATGTCTTAATAACTTAATTGTTTTTTTGAGGAAGTACCCGATTGATGAGGGTAGTGCAGTGAATGTGGTCTACATGGATTTTAGTAAGGCATTTGAAAAGGTCCCACATGGCAGACTGGTCAGAAAAATAAAATCCCATGGGATACAGGGGAATGTGGCAAGTTGGATCCAAAATTGACTCAGGTGACAGGAAACAAAGGGTAGTGGTCGACGGATGTTTTTGCGAATGGAAAGCGATTTCCAGTGGCGTTTCACAGGGCTCAGTGTTGGGTCCCTTGCTGTTTATGGTATATATTAATGATTTGGACTTAGATGTGGGAGGCATGATTGGGAAATTTGCATTACAGGAAGGACATAATTGCTCTGGAGAGAGTACAGAGGAGATTTATAAGAATGTTGCCAGGGTTGAAAGTTGCAGCTATGAGGAAAGATTGGATTGGCTAGGGTTGTTTTCCTTAGAACAGAGGAGGCTGAGGGGTGACTTAATTGAGATTCAGAAAATTATGAGGGACCTAGATAGAATAAACAGGAAGGACCCTAGCGGAGAGGTCAATTATCGGGGACACAGATTTAAGGTGATTGGTAGAAGGATTAGAGGGAACATGAGGAAAAACTTTTTCACCCAGAGGGTGGTGGGTGTCTGGAATTCACTGCCTGGATCAGTGGTGGAGGCAGAAACCTTCAACTCATTTCAAAGGTACCTGGACATGCACCTGAAGTTCTGTAACCTGCAAGGCTACGGACCAGGTGCTGGAAGGTGGAATTAGATTGGGCGGCTAGTTTTTCAGCCGGCGCAGACACAATGGGCTGAATGGCCTCCTTCTGTGCCATAGCTTTTATATGGTTCTGTTTTTCTCCCTTTCATCCCCTCCGATTGATCTACCCACCCCCAAGATCAATTCCTCCCCTCCAGGTGCAACCTCCATTCTGAGATCGAACCCATCACCCACTTCGAGATCGAGTCCTCTCCCCCCCACCCCCACAGCCCTTTCCCCAAGGCATGGACTTACCTGGTCCTGTGGCCTTCACCAACCAGTTCCCTGTCTGATTGGATGCCAGCCTGTCTGGGAGGGAACCGATCGGTGATGTCACGTGCATGGCACGGGGGAATTTTGACTTCCGAGGTTTTTTTTATTCGTTCATGGGTTGTGGGCGTCGCTGGCCAGGTCAGCATTTATTGCCCATCCCTAATTGCCTTTGAGAAGGCGGTCGTGCTGCTTTCTTGAACTGCTGCAGTCCATGTGAGGTAGGTACATCCACAGTGCTGTTAGGAAGGGAGTTCCAGGATTTTGACCCAGCAATAGTGAAAGAACGGCGATATAGTTCCAAGTCAGGATGGTGTGTGGCTTGGAGGGGAACTTGCAGGTGGTGGTGTTCCCATGCATCTGCTGCCCTTGTCCTTCTAGGTAGTACAGGTCACAGATTTGGAAGGTGCTGTCGAAGGAGCCTTGGTGAGTTGCTGCAATGTATCTTGCAGATGGTACACACTGCTGTCACTGTGTGTCGGTGGTGAATGGAGTGAATTTTAAAGGTTGTGGATGGTGTGCCAATCAAGCGGGCTGCTTTGTCCTTGTTGGTGTAGAGCTTCTTGAGTGTTGTTGGAGCTGCACCCATCCAGGCAAGTGCAGAATATTCCATCACACTCCTGACTTGTACCTTGTAGATGGTCACCAGGTATTGGGGAGTCAGGAGGTGAGTTACTCGCCTCAGAATTCCCAGCCTCTGACCTGCTCTTGTAGCCACAGTATTTATCTGGCTGGTCCAGTTCAGTTTCTGGTCACTGGTGACCCCCAGGATGTTGATAGTGGCGGATTCAGTGATGGTAATGCCACTGAACATCAAGGGGAGATGTTTAGATTCTCTATTGTTTGAGACAATCATTGCCTGGCCCTTGTGTAGCATGAATGTTACTTGCCACTTATCAGCCCAAACCTGGATGTTGTCCAGGTCCTGTTGAATCTGGACATGGGCTGCTTCAGTATCTGAATGTCCTTGTGAATGATGCTGAAATTGTGCAATCATCAGCAAACATCCCCACTTCTGGCCTTATGATGGAGGGAAGGTCATTGATGAAGCAGCTGAAGATGGTTGGGCCTAGGACACTACCCTGAGGAACTCTTGCAGTGATGTCCTGGAACTGAGATGATTGACCTCCAACAACCACAACCATCTTCCTTTGTGCTAGTTATGTCTCCAACCAGCAAAGAGTTTTCAGCCTGTTTCCCATTGACTTCAGTTTTGCTTGGGCTGCTTGATGCCATACTCAGTCAAATACTTCCTTAATGTCAAGGGCAATCACTGTCACCTCCCCTCTGGATTTCAGCTCCTTTGTCCATGTTAGGACCAAGGCTGTAATGAGGTCAGGAGCTGAGTTCCTCATGCCTTTCTGACCTCCACTTCCCACCACACTCACCCCACTCCTAGTGTGTCATGTAAGTAAAATTTCAGGCCTATGATTCTATTGTATAGCATTTTGAAATCTTCACTCAGACGAGCTGCCTATGGAAGCATGACCAGTGCCATTTGCTTGTGCGAAATTTGCTGGTGAAGCTCAGGGATCAATTTCCAACTATCCTCAGGCCTCCTGCATCGGACATCACTGGGTGTGCTAATATGGGCCCAAACTAAATTCTATCCCTGTGTGGTTTCAGCAGAAGGAAGATAAAGTTCCAGATAATAACCAGCAGGTTTAGGGCCTCCTGCGGTTTGCCTGATTGCAGACACTCTGTGGGTGATGGAGGAATTTTTGGCAAAGGATTCTTGAATTGTCTATGGGTCTTGGATTTTTTTTGCTTCTCACAGGAAGTTGACAGGACAGAGGAAAAGTCGACACATGCAGATGAGTCCAGCAAAAAAAGGAGCATACATATTGGCCCAGTTGTCTTTCTCATCCTAACACAACGCATACCAAACACCTCTTGTATCAGTTTCAATGAACTATTTTTCTTCACATTGTGTTTTTTGCTCTTAGTGTCCATAGCTTACATATCAAATCTGCCTACATTTACAAGAAATACTCCACTATAACTCATCCCAGCAGTTGTAGAAGATAAGATTCTACTCTACTCTTTCTTCAGTTATTGAGCAAATTTCTTCGAAAACTTTAGTTCAAAAAAGTAGCATACTGGGACAATTTTAAAACATAAGATAAGAAAGGCATTGTTCCACATTTTCTCTTACAGATGATGTCATGTACATGATATTGCCAAGGTATGAAAGCAATGGGTTTGAATTTGCCTTTTCATACCTTTGGTTTTAATTCATCTTGAGGCGAGCTGAACTAAAGTCCATATTTCTTTCCACTTGTTATCAGATATTTGTTCCTGTATATCCTGCACCCATCTGGACTATTAAATTGTTGTTCTTTCAGCATCTGTCAACATTGAATACATATAATACACATAATGTGGCACTATTTTGTAACTGAAATAATTCTTTAGGGGTTGTGAAGTGCTTGTATGCATTGGAGCGACAAAGCAGTAAATAATCAGCTTGTAGGCATTTTAATCAATAGGACGTAGGAACATAAGAACATCGGAGCTGGACTAGGCCATTCAGCCTGTCGAGCCTGCTCCGCCATTCAATTAAATCATGGCTGATCACCTACCTCACCATCACTTTCCCGCGCTATCCTCATATCCCTTGATGCTATTCGTATCCAATATCAGAATTCAACAAGTAAATTTTTAAGCTGGTCAAATAATAACAAGGGGCTGATTGGAACTCCCTCCACTCGGTGAAAATCCAATGGTAGAATTAAAATCAAAGATGTCCACTGACCTCTTTTTCCATCCAAAGATATCTGTAATACTGATGTGCTCACCTAACTCAGGTGAACCTAGTGAGTCACCCGTGGATGCTTATTGGAAAGGAAACACGGGCAGAGTGTATAATGGGTAAGTGATCTGCTACTGCTAGTTTTCACCACTGGCAAAAATTAAAATTAGTCCTAAAAGCTTGTTATGACTGTATTTGCTTTCTTTGCTACCTTTAATGAAATGCATATTTGCACTTTATAATCACCTTTCCCTCATCTCCCTTTAAAATCTTACTATTTAAGATGTATTTACTTCTGCTCTTACTGCATATTCTTCCAAATTAAACTATATCTATTACCTATTTACAGGGGTCAGTTAGCTCAGTTGGTTAGACAGCTGGAGTATAATACAAAAAGACACCAAGAGCATGGGCTCAATCCCCATACCAGCTGTGGTAGCTCATGGAGGCCTGCCTCCTCACCTTACCCTAAGTATCACCAACTATCTGTCTCTCTTTCTAATGGAGAGAGATGTCTATGGTCATCTGGGACTATGGCTGCAACAACAACTACCTATTTGCATATCACACAAATCTATCTTTCACATTCCTATCGAAATTTTCCATGCAGCTAATGTTGTGTCATTAACATATGTCAGTGTTGTTCCTTTCATTCCAGTGCCCAGATCGTTTATGCATATAGTACATGAGAACAGCTCCAACACAGCCACTTTATTTATGTATATTGTTATACAGGTGAGAAAGAGGTCGAGGGTTCCCTTTCAGCTTTCACCTAGTCTTACTGTAACAGGGTTTAATTTTAAACACTGTTTTTAGCTCCCCCTTGGTGAATCCTTGTTCACAGCTTTCCAATTATAAGGCCAAGAAAGCAGCACAAACAGGCTTTCTCAGGTTTAAAGAAGAAAAGTGAAATTTTATTAAACTAAAACTCTAATTCTGTTAACGTCTACGGATACACAACGCGCCCACTCTAGCTTGCATACGCAATACACACATGCAGACAGGGACAGAAAAGAGAAGAAATAAAGTGGAAAAGTTTGAGGCCATATCTGAAGAGTTTTTGCTACGGTCTTCGAGCTCACTGTAGAATCCTTGCTTGTAGGTGGATCTTGCTTTTCATTGGGGCCCAGTATTCTTCTTAAACCTTGTTCACTATAGGAGACGTTTCTCTCTTGGGGTGCATGTGTATTCAACGGATTTAGAAGCAGATGAGAAAGAGATGGGAACAGGCAGAGAGACAGGAGGTCTTGTTCAGTCCAGGAGCATTCTGCTTTCTGCCAGTTCAAACACTGTCTCTCCAATTTAAAACTCTCAGTTCAAACTCTGCAACAGCCAGTCATGTGACTAACTGGTCTGACCACGTCTGTTTGTGGATTGAATTGGAGCAGGGAGTAGCTCCTTTGTCTACAAGCACTGTCTGTTAATATGTAAATGTGTCTTTCTAGCCAGGGGCCTGGCAACTCCTTGTAACAGACCTTCTCTTCTTCCCAGCAACAAGTTGAAATTTAATGTCCATGTGGCGAAATTAGTATGCCTCATTCTAGGCAGGTGGGGGCCTGCATGACAATATAGTAAGACCTCTTACATGTCCCATTTCTTTGAATGCATTCACATAGCAAAAGGCAATGCCATGAGTACAAACAGTGAATGGAAAATATTCCAATTGTTGCATCTTTCAACTTCAGGAAGCTTCGCTTACCTCCAAACATTTCCTTTCTGGTCTTTCTGCCACTTTCTGAGGCAAAGTTTCAGTGGAAGGCTGCTTTGCCTCATTTTATTTGCCAGACTGTCTCTATGCTGCCCAAAAATGGGTAGTTTCAACAGGAAAAATCTACATCAGAGATTTTGCCTGCCATGGTCAATGTCAATAACATGGGAAAAGAACAGAGGGAAAGAGTTCACTCTTGTCTTGTACTTCTGTTGTAATTCATAGACTGAGAGTCAAAGTTATTTGGGATGACGTCTTTTAAAATGTGATTAATAGTCATAATATTCTACTTTTAATCCATTGCATGTTTATCTTACTTAGACAATTATTTTGGCAATAGGACAAGGAACTTTTCACAATGAAACATTTGGAAATAGTTAAAATTACAATCAGTCAAATACAGGATTTCTCCGAACAAATTTCCAGTGTGGTCTCAGGAGTGTGACAGATTCGCAAGGTCTTTATGACTTCTCAAGCTCTAAAGCTTGTTGTATGAGTGAGAGAATGCCTGGAACACACCACCATTGACATTGAAGTAGCAACAAACTTTGACATGCTGGATTGCTGTGCATAGATCTTGATCTTGAAAAAATAATATTGACATTTGAAATAATAGTTATTGTCCACAAATAAAGATGGTAATATTAATATACATTATAGATACGGGGTTTTAAACTGATTCTTTAATACCTTGCTTATTCAAGAACCAAAAGGTACTCCTATACATTCAGAATCGGCCCATTTATATTGCAGGATAGTGTCACCAACAGGAGGGGTAGCAGAAAAAAAAAAACTTGACTTGTGAACTTTTAAGTATTAATTGTCATGTTGCTTTAAAACAGAACTGAAAATGTAGCAAAAATATGTTTAAGAAAATATCACATCCAGCATACATGTACCATGCAAAGCAGAGCCAGACTGAAAGAAAATCCTAAAACTGAGAACTGAGCAGGGACTGAAGCAAGCGAGTAAAGGACAGGGTATGGGGTAAGAGCTATATTTTATGCTGTGAAAACCAACAATCGGACTTTGCAGAGTTTATAGTAGAGGAAGTTTTACATCAGATAACTTGGAATGCTTGCAGTTGCAAACAGAGCTAAATCACCCATTTGTCGGTGATTAGGTTCTCATTTCCAGTTGTAAATAAAGTATTAGATTTCTTCACAAATTTTGTATTTTTTATCTCTTCATACATTTTATCTAATTTGAATCTCTGCTTTTCTTAAAAATAGGTCATGAAACTGGAGAAAATCAGACATCACCTTCCTGCTTTTTCCTTGATTTTCCTCCCCCTGCACCTGGAACTGCTGTTCACTGCCCTTTGGCTGCCCACTACATGCAAAGGCAGGCACGAGGTGAGCCTGAATTGCTGGTCCACTTTCCTTTCAAGTCCCCCTCCTATGGCCACTCCCTGGAATCTCCAGGTGAAGCGTATCAGTAATCCCTGAGGTACTGACAGGAAGGTCCATAATACAAAATTGGAGCTGGGGGTTTGTCGTGGCCTCCACTGTCTCCAATTCATCCCTTGGAACTTATCTTTTTAGGGTTCATTCTTACACAAGGCATTCTGATTTATTCAGGACCCCTTGACCTTTTAAAGAGGCCTCTTGTCTATTCCAGTGCTGTCTTAGCCAGCCTCCTACTTTGCACCATTGGTGCATGGCTATCTATATCCTAACTTTCTCTAAGTCCCATTCACCCATCACCCCAGTGCTCACTGACCTACATTGGCTCCCAGTCTGACAATGCTTCAATCTTAAAATTTCATTCTTGTTTTCAAATCCCACCATAGCCTTGTTCTCTAACATCTCCGTAACCTCATCCAGCCCTACAATCCTCCGCGATATCTGTGCTCTTCCAACTCTGGTCTCGTGCTCGTCCCTAGTTTTAATCGTTTCACCATTGGCAGCAATGCCTTCAGCTGCCAAGGTCCTAAACTCTGGAATTTCCTCCATAAACCTCTTTGCCTCTCTACCTCTCTCTCTCCTCTAAGATGCTTCTTATAAGCTACCACTAAGCTTTTGGCCACATGTCCTAAGATCTTTTTACCCAGTTCAGCGCAAACCTTTTGTTTGATAATTCTCCTGTGAAGCACCTTGGGATGCTTGACTACGTTAAAGGCAGTATATAAATGCAAGTGGTTGTTTATGTAGGGTTGCTGCAGTTCTGATTCTGCAACGGCACCACTTAAATTTTCCTGGGGACCACTTGGTGGCAGGGATCCTGCCGGTAACCTGTAATAAATACTCAATGATCCCCGACCCAAGAAAACAGACTGGGAAAAAGGTGGTATGCCTAACCCCACATTGAACATGTCGGGGCAGAAAAGGAAAATCCAGCCCCTATAAACTACATTATAACATGGATCTCATTTTGCTAATGTGTATTCAATTTAAACCATGTGCAGTCAGGCAATTGAACTTTTTATAACAGCCTTAAAAGATATCAAGCAAAAGGTTATGAGAAGTATTTTCCCGTGGGTTTCTGGTGCCCTTTACACTGACATGACGAGCTGCTTTCTCAGCTCAAAAATCTAATGCAGCCACATCATACCAAGAATTTAGCAGCTATTTCTAATGTTATGCAGCTCTGCCAAGGAACAAAATATTGCTAAACATGTTTGGACATGTCTAGTAAAGATGATACCTTGGATAGATGGTTCATGTAGAACTTTACAAATGTATAATTGAATAGTTGGGCAGTTAGCAAAACTGCTTTGCAGCTGATTTGAAATTGTAAGTTCTAAGGAGTTGCATGTTAGTTTTACATTTGTTTAATAAATTTACCCACTAAACAGTCAGTTGCCACAAGTATTCTCACAGCGATTTTGAATTGCAACTATATATAAACAGATTGCCACCAGGTAATTCGGCTTTAAAACTATAGTGCACCATAGTTGCCACAAATTTTCCTGATATGCTAATAGAATCCATGGAAGTCCTGGATTGTAAATATGTTCCTAGACCTATTTGCAAGGCAATGGTCATGGTTTTTGCAAATGAGTTCAAGTGATAAAGAGTAGGGGTTAATGCTGTACATCTACAGACTACAGACTGTAGGCTAAAAGTTCATCTGTACTTTTAGGGCACAGGGATCGCGATTTGCAATCTGCCTGCAATGATTCCATTGGAGGGGAAGTGGGCAGCATGCAAATTTAGAGCTCAAACTCCATTACCACAATTGTAGCATGGGGCCAAGCTTTTCCTCACTAATAGCATATGGTGCAGCCAGCCTGCTCTTCTTAAAGGCAATCTGTCCCTCAAACTGCACTGAATAATTTTGCTGGAATTTAAAACACGAAAACAAGGCAGAGAGAGGGTTCCAGAGTGACGGATGTGTTGCTGAAGGCATTAGTGGTGGAAATGGGCAGGGGGCCCTCAAGGACCACCCTCAGAAGGGAGTGAGAGCAGGTGGAGTGGGAGCAGGTGGCCTGGGAGGTCAACTCCCAGGGTCTGGACCTGAGGTAAAAACAGAAAGTGCTGGAAATACTCAGCAGGTCAGGCAGCATCTGTGGAGAGAGAAGCAGAGTTAACGTTTCAGGCCTGTGACCTTTCATCAGAACTGGTCATCTGGACCCGAGGACCTGGAATGTACCACAAGAAGTCTAATGATCTCACACAGGTGGTCAAGGCCAGTAAATGCAGCTTCACATCTTCAGATGACATCTCCTTCCACCACAACACCAGCCTCTCTCACTGCTCAATGCACCACACCCCCATCAGTCACCTAGCAACACTCCCTGGCACTCAGGACTCACACCTAACATCCAGATACTCCACTTCAGCCTGACACCTAACTCTGCTGCCTCCACATACCTCCAGCTATGGCATACATATCACCCAAACAGCACTCCACAATCACTGACTTTCTACCCTCTCTCTTGCAGGGCAAGGTGACACACAGTAGAGGGGAGGAGAGCAGAACCAGTAGGGAACAAAGATGCCTGCATCCCCTGAGTCCTATGGAGGAGATAGCTTTCATTATCATGGGGCCAGCTGCAACCAGCCCGTGGCATCTGGCATCACTGAGAACATTGAGGATGATGGTAGGTCCTTGCCTTATGCCCCTTCTCAACTCCCAGCTTTATCCTTATCTTGCTATCTGGTATGATGAACAAGCTGCTGATGCTGTGACCGTGAACCTCTTGCTTCCCACCCAACCCCCATTTCCCTCACCCTAACCGTCTCCCTCTGAGTTCCTGTTTTCAGATACTCAATAACTGCCATCGGCCCAGCCATAGCAGCCCAAGGAGGAAGAGAGAGAGCAACAGCACAGCACTGATGAAGAAGCCCGATTATTTGATCTCAAAGCCACCAGCCCAGGTACTGGAATTACACAGACCTTGGAGGCAAGTATAGGTTTGGGACCAGCATGTGGTGAGTCATCTGAGCACGAGAGGCCTCCAGTCAGGTCCAAGGTAAAAGATGGTTTGTCAGCTCACTGGATGATGAGGTCACAGATGAGTTCTGCAGAGGACTCAGATGAGGAGTTCAACGGGGCAATGTACAGGAGAGCGTTGATGGACGTGCACACTGAGACTGTGGGTGCATTGGCTGGCCTGCCAGACAGCCTCCAGTCACTGTCAAGGAGCAGGGAAGAGTCCGGTTCTAAGTTGGCAGAGGGCATCGCACAGAGATTGCTCTCTGCAGCTTCTGCTCATTCTCCCTGCCATGCTACAGACCCAGAAGTACTGTGACTGCTGCCCCAATAGCTGTTGCAGCTTTTGTGTGGGCAGGTGATTTACTCCTCTGGTTTCCCTGCAAAGATGTAGCAACACTCAATGGCAAATCCAGGAACTCACCACAACACCTCCAAAAGCACTCCAGAGTATTCCCAGACACTTTGCAATAGCTGAAGTACTTTGTAATTTCCTTACCTCCAATTTGGGCGCCTGGCACTTCAAATAGCGCTTATTGTTTGCAGAATGATGTACGAATGTGTGGCCTGGACCTGTGTGGTCCAAGGTAGTTATCCTGGCATTGCATTAGCCAGTTGGGATGTGTGACGTCAGGATAGTGCTCCATCATAGGCTTCCACCATACACTGGGAACACCTGCACGGGTACCGTTTTCAAGAGGGCGTGCCGCTTGCACTGCACCAGACTTGGCTGGTGGTGCAGCAAGCACCAGAAAAACGGCATTCCAGAGATGAAATTTGTGCCCTGTATCTTTCTGTATTTGTCAGAAAAAATCATTTCCCAATAATTTGGACGCCTTACAAATTAAAAAAAAAAGCTAGCATTATAAATATTCAAAAGGGATTGCCTTTTATTCAAATACAAGCTTCTGAAAAGATGTTGGAGAACTAATAAAACTTGTTTACGGCCTTCCCGCCCCACTGCCAATTGAAGTACTTAACTGGGCAATTAAGCCCCAATTAAGGGCCTCTTCCCACCACAGCCACAATTAACCTCGCGGCAGGTGACTCTGTTACCACACGGGAAGCATGGTAGGAAAAAACCATGCAGGCTACTTCCTGGCTCCAGGGGTCGGGGTGTCCCTCATTCAAAAGCACTTAGTGCCTAAATGAGAGACCTGGCTTTGGGAAGGGAGGTGGTCTGCTGAGGTCCATCCCCCTGCCTTGCTGCCAAATCCCCTCCCTTGCAACCCCCACCCCACGGGATCCCTCCCATCCTGACCTACCTTGGCTCCGGCGATGCTCCTTGACCTCCAGGACGGTCACCTCCAGCAGCAGCCACCGCCTCTGCGGTAGCGCTGCAGCTGCCAGCCGCTGATTGGCCGACAGCTCTCCAGTGGTGGAACTTCTGGCAACGGGATCCTAATTCCTATTGAAGGCCCGCTGCTGTCCATTTAAGTGCCTGACTGGCACTAAATTCAGCCGGCCTTGCAGAAAAGAGGAAACGTGGGAATTTGGGCATCGAGATCCTCGCCACCAACATAAAATTTCCCCCTATGACTCGAAGCTGCCTCTTTATTCTTAAAAGGTAACATCTACAGTGTCGGAGGAAGCAAAGCAGAGAAAATTGATGAGAAAAAAAAGGAGAAAGTAAATTCCAACAGCTGTGCAATTGGATTCTCTGCTTGCAGAGTTCTGGATAGACAGAATTCCAAACATCACTCCAGGAATGTTTTACCATCTACAACTGGATATTAATGGGGTGCAACCAAGTAAAGATCTGCTTGGGTGTGCAATTGAAACCCAACCCGAGCCCGACAGAACCACATCCAACCCGAATCCAACCCGGCCCGCGTCCTTTGGTTTTTTCCCGCACCCGATCCGACTACTGGAATTAAGTTGATTATATCAAAGAGGTTGTGCTCTACCTTGGATGGAATTGCTCACTGCAGACTAGTACGGAGTCCGGATGCAGGTTTCCCGCCTTGATTTCCTGGCTGTTCAAATTTTGAAGCTTTTCCCTCCCTGAACCAAAGGCAGCACTGTGTCCGACCCGGCCCGACCCGACCTGACCCGAGCCCGAATGCCGGACCCAGAAGAGACACCTGACCCGACCCCGACACATGTCGGGTCTGGTCGGGTTTGGGTCAGATAGCCATGCTCTACAACCAAGGGCCAAAAGATAGACAAACCTGACTGAATTATTGACAAAAATGACTGAGCATAAAGGGTTAATTTTCTGATTTTGCACTCTTACTGAGCATGCATATTGGAGATTCAGATGTGCATTGATCAAAGTTTTCTGATCACTTAAAATAATGATTGAAAAATCGTGAGCAGTGGATGCATGAATTTTTAATGCGTTCTTAATGGGTGAAGCTCCTCATTAGGAGGCCAAAGTCAGTAAATTTTCCCTAAAATGTTAAAATCATAGCGCAGTTAGCCATATAAAGAAAAGACTTGCATTTATATAGTGCTTTTCATGACCACCAGATGTCTCAAAGCACTTTACAGCCAATTAAGTACTTTTGAAGTGTAATCACAGTTATAATGTGCACAGCCAAATTGCACACAGCAAACTCCCTTAAACAGCAATGTGATAATGAGCAGATAATCGTTTTTGTGATGTTGCTTGGGGGATAAATATTGGCCAGGACACCAGGGATAACTCATCTGCTCTTCTTCAAAATAGTGCCACGGGATCGTCACATCAATCTGAGCAGGCAAATGGGGCCTTAATTTAACATCTCATCCAAAAGATGACACCTCTGACAGTGCAGTACTCCATCAGCACTGCACAGGAATGTCAGCCTTTATTTTGGTTCTGAAGTGATAGTTGAACCAAGAATCTTGTGACTCAAAGGCGAGAGTGCTCCCAGCTGAACCACGGCTAACACATATATAATCCATGTAAAAATATTTGATTAATAAACTAGTTATGTTTTAAATGATAAATATGCAACTGTTGCAGTTTAGTTCAAAAATTTCAAATAGACCCAGAATTTCATAAAACAGCATAACTGGGAAGTTCTGCCAAATTTACTGCTATCTTCTCATTGGTGAGTATTGACAAAATTTCCTGAGAATCTCATATGCAATAATGTAAAAACTGGGATAAAACAAGTAGAAATTGTTGAGCTTTCTTTGTTTCTTAACATAAACAATACCAAACAAGTTGGTAAATAACAAATGTGGTTCTTTCTTCAGGAGAGCTTTTCCCATGTGCTGTGGATTGACTAACACCAACCCGACAACAACTGAATCACCTGATAGGTTACATCACTTCCTTTGATGATGTCTGTCTAACCTATATACATATGCAACAGTATGCTCATTTACATTCAGCACAAAGTCATATCACAACATCCCCCTTTCCTTAAATAAAAAAAATTTAACAGTTTTCACTTTATGTGCATTAACAGTTACACCAGAAAAGAATGAAACATAGCAATTACAAACATTATTTACATATATATTTAGCTCTGACAACTAGTCTTCCAGATGTCCGAAATATTGCAATCTCGGAAACGCACCAGTGGTCTGCTGACAGGACTGGACCTGGTAACAGTTGCATTCGGTTGTGACCTTGAGTGGTCAGATCTCTCTTCTTGACTGCCTGGTGTGGAACAATAGTCGTCCTGCCATTGGAGTGTTGGACTCATTTCCTTTTGTTGCTTCGTCATGAAGACGTGTGTGTGCTTGTGTATGTGGCACTATAGGTGTATCTTTTGTATTGCCATTGGATAGCTGTCTTAGATGAGATCTGTTCCTTCTCAACATAGCACCATTCGGTGTTATCACCTTGTACGATCATGGCTCTTCAGAAATCTTTGACACTTGCTGGAAACTGCATTTTCTCCTGTGGGTGTATAACTCTTAATTTTTGACCAACATATAATGATGACAACTCTGCACCTGCATGTCTATCATGAATGATCTTCCTCTTGTCCTGTCTTACCAACAACTTGTCCTGCATCGACGATGTCCTTGTGAAGTGATGCCTCGGGAGGGTAGCCCAGAATCCAATGGTGTTGCACGGAGATGTAACATTGCTACCTGGATATTTTGACCCGTTTCTATGCATTTCTGTATTAACAATTTCACAGTTCTTATCATTTGTTCTGCTAATCCATTTGAATGTGGATAATGTGGAGATATGGTGATAGGATTCACGACCCATTACAATCACATGTCCTGGAATAGCTTTCCACTACACTGTGGACAATTATCCAACACTACCTTCTCCTGGGCACCAAACAAGCTAAAAATGGCACTTAGGGAGTTGGCCACTATGGTGCTCGATGTGTCCCTGAATCTTTGGATAATTGGAAACTTTGAGAAGTAATCAGTGACAAGCAAGTAGTCTGCACCCTTGACACTGAAAAGATCGGTCGCTATCTTTGACCACAGACATGATGAGATATCGTGCAGCTGAAGTGGCTCCTTCTGCTGATTAGGCTGATGTTCTTGGCTTGCACGTTTTTACAAACTTATCCATATCCTTACTAATTCTTGGCCAGGATACCGACTCTCTTGCTAGACATCTGGTCCTCAATGCCCATATGGCCCTAGTGCAATTGGCCAAGGATATCTGAACAAGGTGTTCTGGGAATCAATACAAGGCGGCCCTTGAAAAGTGCACCGCTCGATATGCCAATCTCATCAAGATATGGCCAAAGCGTTCTGAAGTCTGCGGGAACCTCTTTTATGGTACCCAATCACCCGGTGACAATGATCTGCCATAGTGCCGTAAGGACAGGGTCTCTGGAAGTCTCTCTCCAGAGCTCCTCACGTTTGTTGTGTCCAAAACACATCAGATCAATGTCTTCCAAGTCAGCATCTATCTCGTCCACCTGTATATCTAGTGGAACATCCCGTGTTTTCCCAGGGTTGGGTAGGCTGCTCAATGCGTCAGACATGACCATGAGGTTGGCCAGTCTGTACTTGACTTCACAATTGTACCCCTGTAACTTTATCAGCAATTTTTGGAGTCGAGGTGGTGCACTGGTAAGTGGTTTCCTCCAAATCATCTCAAGTGGTTTGTGATCAGTCATGACAAAAAACTCTGCCATACAGATACATGTGGAATCTGGTGATCCTGAACACCAGTGCCAATGTTTCACACTCAATATTTGAGTAGTTTGCCTGGGCACACGATAAGCTCTTGGAACTGAATGCTACTGGCTTACCACCCTGTAGTAGACATGCCCCTAGACTCCAACATCGCCTCTTTTCATGGGTCATAGTATCGCAAGCGCAATTCAGCCTGTTTTAATGAGTCAAATACATATTGATATAAAAGCAAAATACTGCAGATGCTGGAAATCTGAAATAAAAACAAGAAATGCTGGAAATACTCAGCAGGTCTGGCAGCATCTGTGGAGAGAGAAGCAGAGTTAACGTTTCAGGTCAGTGACCCTTCATCAGAATGCTTACTGATGATCCTCATGCTGCAGAAATGGCGTATCCTTCTTCAAAAGTTCAAGTAATGATGATGCCCTCTCTGAGAAGTTTAGATTGCATGCTGCCAGAAAATTAAATAAGCCTAAGCATCTCTGCAGGCCTTCTTTGTCCTGTGGCGTTGGCTTAGATCCAGGCAGATACCCGTATCAGAGTAAATAGACCCAAAAAATTTGATGTGGTTCACATTGATAGCACACCTTTTGCTGTTAAACACTAGCCTCTCTCATCTGGCAGTATGGAGGTTCCTGTTGGACGTACTAAAGCGAAACACAATAACAGCAATATCATCTACAACGCAGACAGAACCAGGAATGTGCTCAGTGTTGTGGTCCATGTGCTGCTGGAAGATGTCCTGGCTTACTAACAGCAGGCATAGAAAACAATATCTTCCAACCAGGGTTCTGAAAGTTGTCAACTCCTGTGATTCTGCAGACAGGTGAACTGACCAGTACCCAAGTTTAGAGGAATATTTGGCTCTGGCAATGTCACGTTGAGTTCTTCAAGTGCAGGCATTTTGTGTGGACGCCTCAAGTACCTTGTTCAGTCTTCTCAGATCCAGATACAGTCTGATCGCACCATCTTTCTTGATTATGGTGATCAAATTGCACCAATCCATGTGATGTTATACGCGACAGATTATTCCTTGACTCTCCATGGTATAAAGCTCTGCTTTCAGCTTGTCACGTATGTGGACAATGCACTTTCGTGGTGGATCAATGGATGGTGTCGTGTCTTCTTTAAAGGTGAAGAATTGCATCTCCAACAAAATTGCCCACGGTGTCGAATCTGATGGGATAGCTCCTTTTTAGGTCTTTGATGGACTCAGTAGGAGTGACTTACTTTGACCCTCGTGTGTCTTTAACTGGTTTATCTCATGAATTGTAACTATGCGAAGCTCACTGCTTGCTGGCAGACCGACTACTGCTGGACCTGCAATGTCTACAACATAAAAAATTTATGACCAGGCAGTGTCTCCATACCTGCAATTTAGGGTTAAAGCTCCTAAACTTCTACGCAGTGAGTCTCACACTGGTTGGTTGGATCACTGACTTCCATCTTTACTGGTACATATCCTTCAATGTATGTAGTGGAAGAATGTTAGCCCCAGGGTCAACTTTCAGATGTAGTCTGTGTTTACCATTCCTGCTTGGGCAGATGATTTCTATCATTGTGAAGGCTTCAGCCTTCGTTATGGCATCGATTTGATGTGTGACTGTAACTGTGTAAAATGACTGCTCATCCTCTGATATGTCTTCATCTTTGTCCACACCATCTCTTTTGCTCAGGTTCCCACCCAACTCATGAACTGACCCATGTTTCTGGCGATGCTTTGGGAACCCTTTTCTGTCCTTTCCACCAGGTGGCACCTGTCTGCAGCTAAAATGCAGTTTGCTCTGTGGCTTCTTCCTTCATCTTCACTTCCAGACCCCCTGCACAGCCTTGCCCAGTGCCCTTGAGGCCACACACATTGCATGTATCTCTGTAAGCCAGGCACTTGCTTGGTTGGTGGAAGAGCCTATACTTGTAACACCCCTTACCTTGCTTGGGTGTCTTGGCTATTTCATCTACAGTTGACCCTGATCCTAGGGCTTGCAAGCATTGCTGGCCTGCTACGATGGCTTCATACTTGCGCCCATCTTGCAGTATGCTTTCAATATCATACCCTTTTGTTTGTCGAGCACGTCTTTTTGAAAGGCTTCTACAGCCGCTCCTTGACCTTCACCATATTGTGTTTCCTTTGTTTCTTAACACATCCCTACCCAACAAGTTGGTAAATAATAAATGGTGTTCTTTATTCAGGAGCGCTCTTCCCATGTGCTGCCGATTGACTAACACCAATACTACAACAACTGAATCACCTGATGGACTACATCATTTCCTGTGATGATGTCTGTTTAGCCTATTTACATATTCAACAGTATGCTCATTTACATTCAATACAAAGTCATATCAAAACAGAAATCAGTAGAAAATCAGGGCCCAAAGAAACTGCTATACTTACATTATATTCCTTCTTTAAGTTTCTCTTTATGTATAAAAATTAAACTCATCAAACCATCATTTATGCACAACCAGCATAGCATATATAAAAAAAATGTAATCATGGAAGTTTTTCCATTTTTAATGCAAATCATTCCAATGTTGTAAAGATGCTTTCAAATATACAGAAAATACATTTTAGGTCTCAGTAAGATTAGATTGTCAAAACAAATCAGAAAAATATACCAGAAATATGACATTGGGCTGTTTTGTGCTCTTAGACATAAATTTACAGCCTATTCAGAACTGACATGAAATTCAGAAATTCGTGTGAACCACATTTTTGCCTGGGGCTCGAGCTGCATTAATGAGTGGCAGACAGTATCGATGGATGTTTTGCAGAATCAGCATTAAAAAAAAAGGAAATTTTGGAATTAAAATGGGCAGAATTTCCTCCATGTTGTGCACTGGTGGTATTTGGCTGCGATTACATTTTTTTGGTGCAAATTTTCAGGAAATATCAGGCCATCATGTATACTGTATTTCATGCTGCTGTACTTTAATGCATTGCACATACTGCACTTCAAATGTGTGTAGAAGACTATAAGCATTAATCAGGAGACAGTGTTGATAATAGAATAGTTTGATGAAGGGAATCAAAACGACCTGAACAAAAATGATTCCCTTAAGTTAATGTGTTCTCGTGGCTGTTAGCGATCTCGACATCATAAACCGGTAGTAAAGGAGGCAAAATGGAAAACATGAAACCTGCTTTACTGAATCACAATGAATTATATTGGTAACACAATTTATGAAATTCTAATACAAAAGCAAAACACTGGGGATGCTGGAAATCTGAAATAAAAACGATGAAAAATCAGTGACTTGAAACATTAACTCTGTTTTTCTCTCCACAGATGCTGCCTGACTTGGAGTATTTCCAGCATTTTCTGCTTTTGCTATTAAATTCTACTTTGCCGACTATAGTGCAATATGATAGCAACAACCATAAAATAGTAAGCACATGCATAGACTACATCACATCATGTAAACTGAGCAGGTCCTGCAAAATTCCAAAAGGCACAGAAATTTCATAAATGTATCAATAAGGTAGACGAAGAGAAAATGTTTCCATTTGTGGGGGAGTCCAAACATAAAGATCATAATTAGAAGATAATCACTAACAAATCCAAGCGAATAAAGAGAACCTTCTTTATCCAAAGAGTGGTAAGAATGTGAAAAATGCTACACGAGCAAGAGTTGAGGCAAATAACAGACAGACGCATTTCAGAGGAAGCTAGATAAGCATGAGGGAGAAAGGAACAGAAGGATGTTTTGATAAGGTTGGATGAAGAGGGGTGGGAGAAGGCTCAATTGGCATAGACAAAAGGGCCAAATGGTTTGTTTCTGTGCTGTAGATATGTAGCAATAGGCAATATGCAACAAAAGGAAAATGCAAAGCACATCACAACAGTCCTGAGGCACTGATAAACATTTAGGACTGAATTTTACCGGCCCGGGGGTAACAGGATTGGAGGCGGGGGTTGGGAGGGGTGGGGAGGTGTGATGGTGCTAGTAAAATTGCGGGGGTATGTGTCGGAATGGAACCCTGTCATGTTCCCGCCACCGGCTAATTTTTCCAAAGGCAATTGGCTGGCGGGGTCAGGATTGTGTGTCGTGGCAGCAAGCAGGCAATTAAGCCTGTTCACAAGCCAATTCACTGCTATTTTGAGCTGCTTATTAAATTTTACTGGAGACACATGGGATCCATGGAGCTTTAGCGGCTTGATGGCGATAAGGAGGCGAGACCTCATTGGGAGGTGGCTGGAGGTAGAAGCCATTGAGAGCAAAAGCATTTCAAAACAGGAAGGGTGAGAGGCAGTAAAGTACAGGAGGGAGAAGTTGGGGGCACTGCCAAATGGGTGAACACATCAGGCAGAATATGGGAAGAGTCTGAGGTCCAAATCATACCAGCAGAGTTAGGGGATTAAGAGGCTTCAGACCAGAGTGCAGTAATTAGCAATGGGTCTCATGCATTAGATTTTGACTCTTAGATTGCAAGAGAGAGAGAAACAGGTGCAGGCACAAGGAGCTAATGAGGTTGAGAGGGGACACAGAAATGGAGGGCAGAGACAGCCACAATTGGAAGCGCATGGTGCAAGAGGCGCTATCCTGCCGAAAGGATCTACCAGCAAAGACTCAGCTACATGAATATGTCAGAGAATCAGTGTCCATGAAGACAGAGGCTGTGCAGGCTGTTGGTGTCATAGTTGTGCCAAATTCTGGATGAGGATTTGAGGTCATTGGGATGTGGTGGTCACCCATTGCCTGTGGCGGTGAGTGTCACCATGACCCTCAACTTTTATGCCTGAGGATCATTCCAGGGATCCTCTGCAAACATCAGTGGGATCTCCTAGTCAGCGGCCCACAACTGCATCAAGCTGATCACGGATGCCTTGTACCAGAGAGCAGGCCAATATATACATTTGCACACAGATCAAGCCAGTCAACCAAAGAGGTTGGATTTGGGGCTATCGCTGGATTCCCCCAGGTGCAGTGGCCACAAAGGCTCCCACAGAGCAGCCAGGATCCTTCATCACAGGAAGTGTTTCCACTCACTGAATGTACAGCTAGTATATAACTACTGCAAACGGATCCTGCAGGTGTGTGCAAGGTTCCCAGAAAGCTGTCACAACTCTTACGTCCTGAGACAATCCCAGGCAGTTTTTCAGGCCACCCAAATGACTCTGTGGATGGATACTGGGTGAGCAGGGCTACACTCTGAAGACATGGCTCCTTACAGCTGTGTGGCACTCCAACGCAGAGGCAGGAACACCTACAACCAGATGCCACGTAACTACAAGGGCAACCGTTGAGAAGAGCATAGGCTGGGCTGTTTCTCAGTCCTCCACTGGGGAGTGGCTGCAGCTATCACTGCTTCCTAGTTGCTCGTGCACTTCTGTGCTATGCTCATCAGCTGCTGCTATCCTTTCTGTGTGCTAATACCCTCCAACATGCGAGTATCTGCACTGGTGGAGGGTGCACTAGATTGATATGATGATGTCTCCTCAGATGGTTGCTCATCCTCTGAGGTTTCAAGCTGTTGCTGTGTCCTTGTTGTCTCATCGTCTATGTGACCTGCAAACGAGACAAGAGTGATGTTAAGGCGTGGTGCTTTCCACCAACCCCTTCTGCATATCACGTGTCTGGATCTCTCTGTGCTCATCACTGGCCAAAGTGTGCCAAAGGTAGCATGCGCCATAAGATTCAATGGACACTTCCATGAAGCAGCTCAATCTCCGTGGTTCCACACCCTCCTCACCCTCAGCAACAGGGCTGCCCTGCTAAAACCCCTCCCAGTTTCAATCCCTCCTCCTCCATCAGTGTCAATACAGCGAACAGTGGCAATGCACCTCCAATTCACTTCTAGTCCCTGGCATTGTGAGCTCGCTTCTCCTGCAAACATATGCACACACTGTCTCACTCATCTTTCATAGCCCAGCTGCACTCATCATCCTGTGTCAGTTTCCAGGATCAGCATTGCACCACTTGGAAGCCAGCTGCGAAGGGCCATTTAATATTGGCATTGCGGTGATCAACGCAGTCTGACCAGGGGCCTCTGCTGTGAGGCTACTGTGTGCCTCACTGAACACTAATACCTGGTCATGCCCAATGCCAGCGTCCTCAAACTCATATCATATTGCATTGGTGTCTTTTGCAACATCCAGGGATGCCAGCTTGGTATAATGAGGTTCACTCACCTTGCCAGATTTCAGCATGTCATTGACTCGCTTACAGCACTGCAACCAAGTCTGTGCGATTAGCTCGCACATGCTGACCTCATCTATGACCTCAAGCCACGCCTTCTTAGTGAGGCTTGCTGGCCTCTTCCTCCCGTCCTGTGGGAAAAGCACCTCCCGCTGTGCACTTGACACCTGGAGGTGCATCTCCAGGGAGGCATCATTAAATTTGCCTCTAACTGCAACCATTGTTTACATTTAACCCTTGCTTCTTCTTCCTTCCATGTGTCTCTTTTGGTGATGCCTTCAACCTGAGTGCTGCCGTCTCTTTAAATATGGCGGTTGTATTTCAGCTGCCAGGACTTCTGCCTGCCACCCGCTATTGGCTGGCTCCCATGCCTGCTAGCCGTTAATTGGACGTGAGTGGCAAAATCTGCTTCCCTGTCTTGCCTCCTGCACACGCGATCCAATTTGGGCCCCAATGTCAGGACTTCCTCTGAAATTCTTTGATTGAGGGAGGGTGAACATCAGCATTGATGCTTGCGTGGAGACAGAGATTGGGGTGGGCCCTGGATTTGCTAGGTTTCCACCCAAGAAGTAGCAAACATAAAATTCTAGCAGGATCTGATGAAAGGAGTTGAAGAAGTACCCACACTCGCAGTGGCAGAAATATGTAAATCATGGAATGGCATCACCTGTCTTACATTCTGTGACTTTTATATTCGCATACACCCTTCCGATTATATATCACTGTATAGAAGGCAGAGCTATCAGCACCTACATCAAGGCAGAAGTGACTATTTAAAGGAAACCTGCTGAGGTTGCTTTTCCAGAGTTTTGGCAATTCTTTGGTATCTGCAAATTTTTGGACCATGTTTTTCAGCAAACCTAACCACATTCACTGTTAATCACCTGCTGAGGAGAAATTACAGAGTAAGAAATTGAAGGCTACAAAATGGGCCTCCAATGGGAATCCCAACATTATATGATATACATGTTGGAAGTCGAGGAGGAAAAGGATCATCAGGAGGTTGCAGCGGAAGCATTTTAATCTGGCTGGACTGAGAGAACTCTACCATCCTGCTGGTACATGTCCAGTAGGGTGTATCATTCATGGGCACTTTTCAAGATCTTTCTCCTTAGCGGTGTCTCAGGAGGCTATGTTTCGGTCATGCTGCCTTGAAAGAGATCTGTTCATTGCTGATCTGCAAACAAAGTTCACAGCATGGACAGCTCGGATTGTGATACAGAAAGTGACTATAGTTCTGGACTTTTACATTGCAGGATCATTCCACGGACCCACATGAGACTCTTGCCAGCTAAGCTATTTCATTGTACATTCATGTACAAGGCAAGTCATCAAAGACTTGTCACTTAGCAGCTTAAGTTATACGCTTTGACAGGCAACCTAAAATGATGACTAAGAAGTAGTAAACTTATTTGAAACTGCTGCATTTCCCAGTGTTGAGAGATATTTATATGCATCCATGTGACACTGCCACAAATACCTCCATGGCCTCACTTCTCCCTACATCTGTAAATTCCTCCAGCTCTACAATTTCCTTCTCCATGGCCCCGCCTTCCCAACCGGAGACCTCTGCACTCCTCCCATTCCAGCCTCTTGTGCATCCCCATTTTTAAATCGCTACACCATTTCCGGCCATTCCTTCAGCTGCCTGTACTCTAAGGTATGGAATTCCTTTCCTAAACTTCTCTGCCTCTCTACCACTCTCTCCTCCTTTAAGGTGATCCTAAAAACCTACCTCTTTGACCAAGACTTTGGTCACCAGTCCTAATATCTGCTTATGTGCCTTGGTGTAAATTTTTATTTGATAACACTCCTGTGAAGCGCCTCGTGTTTTATGTAAAAGGTGCTAAATGGAATGCAATTTGTTGTAGTTGCTGCATGCCTTTAATATAAACTGCAATATCTACATCAACCACAAAGCCTTTAATTCTCTAAATGTGTCCTCAAAACCTGCAATTCGCGATAAAGGAATTTCAGAGCCTTGCAACACCTGGGCACATAATTGCCAAGTAATTCCATCTACTCAAACAGGGAAGGCATGCTGCATCAAAGATGCCACAATCTGATAAGTCTAACATATAGTGATTTTAAAAATGCTCAGCCCACACTATGCAAATAGTTCAACACCACTGTTCAAAAAATATACCTTAATCAGCTGGCTGAGCATGTTGTGGGGAAGTTATTAATTCACAAGAATAAAGCCCTGTCTGCATATTCCTTAGATGTTCTTAACTCCATAAAATATTCGGTGTTTCTCATCTACAGCAGTCCTTCCACATTTTCAAGCATGCTTAGCCTAAATTGAACAATTTTGGAACAATATATTATGAGCCTAAATTGATTGTAATGAAGATTACTACACTAATATTGGTTTAATATTACAAGTTGATATTTTAATTATGCGTAGTATTTTCTGTTTGATGAAGTAAAAGTTGTGTATTTATGCTATCCCCTGTATCTTTTTGATCGTATTTTCAGTTTCCCCAGTCCATTATATATAGATGGTAAACTTTCAGGAAGTTACTTGGGCATATCTTTAGCAGCTTCTGCAATATTTAATCAAATGTGGAATTCTCTAATACAGTACCACCTTTAATATTTTCATGTAGAAACTGCTTGGCTTGTTTTACTTGCAACAGAGAAATTACGTCCTCCATATAAATGTCACAATTGCATCCAGATCCAATGGCCTAGAATTTCCAGGGTGCCTGCTCTACCAGAAAAGTGTGGTAGAGTGGAACCCCCACCCTCCCTAGCTCAAGGCTGGAAACCCCATTCCAAATTTCAGGAACGGAGTCATATGCATTTCCAGGGCAGACTGCTGACACCTGGAAGAGCGTATCAACAGCTGCCAACCTGGTCTACCTGATCTATCTTTCTAAGATGGTGCAGGGCAATTGTCAGTCTGCCTGAAATTCCAGAGGCTCAAGTAGGCAGAATAAAAGATTAAGTCTTTGGGTCCCATTGTAGCCACTCTGATTCTAAAGGAGGTCACCGATTCCCATCCAAGATTTGCTTAGCAGTCACTGAACTAGAATTGAAAGATCTTGTCTAAACAGCACAGAATCCTAGTGGAGCCAGGTTCCAGCTCATATTCCGGATACCCCTCCAAAAAAGTGGGAATTATGCCTGCTCCCAAACCAGGGATTTTGGGGCCAATATGTCCATTGAAAGTAATGGAACAATTGGGCGTGGACTAATATGGTTTGAATTAACCATCGTAAATGCTTGATTCCTCATCATATATTGATATGCTGCAACTTGCACAATCATTTTACCTCCAAGAAAATCTTTTTTTAAATGACTCCAATTTTCTTTAATAACATCTGCAAGTGTTGATTAAGACCTGGCTTTTAGTGTGATTTATAAATAGTGCAGGCCATGGAACAAATCAGAATTTACAGCTTCACTAAAGGTAATTGGATCTATCTCCTCGTAAAAGACTAAATTAATGTATTTTGGTCTACAGTCATAAAACCATATGAAATCTATGTCAAAATTTGTAAACTAGCATTATGTCTAAAGTAGCCTGGGTAGATATTTTACACCTGTTGACAAATTGGTGTACTGATGATACTGATTTTATGAGGTTTGAAATGTTTCAGTTCACAGAAACGGATATGAAGAATTCATACAGCATAACTGCCATTTCCTGACTCCACGTAATATTTTTGTTCAATTTAACAATCCCTTAAAGGAGTTTTCTAAACCTTAGCACTCAATTTTGCACAAAGAATTCCCTTCTTGCTGCAGTTTGCAGTCTACTTTTATATGAAGCTTTTAACCCTGCTAACTCTATATTTATCCTCAACTGACTGTTGTATCATTCCCAGACATCACTACTCTTGCATTTTCAATATCTCCTCATGTCAAAAGAATTAGATAACAGGGCTCAAAACTCTGGGAACAAGGGAATACGAACATACGAATGTACGAAATGAACAGCTGTGTTATTTGATATAGTAACTTTCAACAACAACTTATATTTATGTAGTGCCTTTAACACAATAAAACATCTCAAGTTTCTTCACAGATGCACTATAAAACAAAATATATTGAGCCATATAAGGAGATATTGGACTGGATTTTACG
Organism: Heterodontus francisci; assembly: GCF_036365525.1. Taxonomy (NCBI): domain Eukaryota; kingdom Metazoa; phylum Chordata; class Chondrichthyes; order Heterodontiformes; family Heterodontidae; genus Heterodontus; species Heterodontus francisci. Next base: position 83,773,861 of record NC_090377.1, read on the forward strand.
TCGGGCGGATGGAGCAGGCCCCCCAACGTAAAATTCGGTAACGAACCCGCTTCCATCTAGCCTGGGGATCCATCCCGTATTTTACGGTCCCCAGGCTTTAATTGTTCCGAGGCGGGACTTCCACCTGCTTGAGGGAGAAAGTCTTGCCTCATTGAGCTGCCAGCCTATCATCGGGCCGGCAGCTATTAGTCCCAGCAGCGCGACTGGGAGTGGTGGCCACTGCGGAGACTGCAGCCCAGCCGAGGACATGGAGCCAGGACTGCAGGTAAGTTTGGGCTGCCTCGTTGGGAGTAGTCGGTCGTGCCCTGGCAAGGCAAGGGTGGGGCGTTTGGGGGGTTCTGGGGGTGGTTGGGGAAGTGGGGGCAGCCCTCAATTGGGCACCCTGTTCCCGATTGTCAGGGCACCCCCCCCCCCCCACCAGGGCGCGGAGAGGCCAACAGCTTTCACCAGGTGGCCTTTTCCGCTGTTCCGGGATGCCCCCTTGCCATGGGTAGAATCCCCGTGGAGGCGGGCGAAGGCCCTTAAGTAGTCGTTAATTGGCAACTTAAGGGTCTCGATAGGCCTGGGGCGGGCAGCCTGTTTTCAGCCCCCCCCGCCCTACGTAAAGTGGGGCGGAGGCGGGTGTGGGGCGGGAAGGCCTCCCAGAGCCTCCCGCTCCATTTTACGCCACCCCTCCAACCGCCATCCAGTTTGCTGGGATGGCGTAAAATTACGGCCATTAGGTCAGATGATCAAAAGCTTGTTCAAAGAGGTAGGTAGGTTTTAAGGGGAGTCTTAAAAGAGGAAAGTGAGGCAGAAAGGCAAAAAGGGGTAGGGAGGGAATTCCAGAGCTTAAGGCCTACGCAACTGAAGGCATGGCCACCAATGGCGCAACGATTAAAATCCGGGATGCTCCAGAGACCAGAATTAGATGAGCACAGATATCTTGGAGGGTTGTGGGGCTGGAGGAGATTACAGAGATAGCGAGAGGCGAGGCCATGGAGGAATCTGCAAACAAGGATGAGAATTTTAAAATCAAGATCTTGTTTCACCGGGAGCCAATGTAGGTCAGCGAGCATAGGGGTGATAGGTGAAAGGGACTTGGTGTGAGTTAGGATGCGATAGCAGAATTTTGGATGACCTCATTTTTACAAAGGGTAAAATGTGGGAGACCACCTAGGAGTGCATTGGAATAGTCACCCTAGAGGCATGAATGAGGGTTTCAGCAGCAGAATAACTGACATGGGGCAAAGTTGGGCGATGTTACAAAAGTGGACATAGGCAGACTCAGTAATAGCAGATGAATTGAACAGGTATTTTGCATCGGTCTTCACTACTGAGGATAAAAGAAGCAGCCCAGAAATAGCTGTAAATCAGGAAATGGAAGGAAGGGAGGAACTCAAGAAAATTACAATGACCAGGGAAGTGGTACTAATGAAATTGTTGGAGCTGCGGGCTGACAAGTCCCCAGGTCCTTATGGACTTCATCCGAATGTCTTAAAAGAAGTGGCTAGTGAGATAGTTGATGTGCTGGTTTTAATTTTGCAAACTTCCCTAGATTCTGGGAAGGTTCCATTAGATTAGAAAATAGCGAATGTAACTCCTTTATTCAAAAAGGGAGGGCGACAGAAGCAGGAAACTACAGGCCAGTTAATCTAACAGGTCATTAGGTAAATGTTAGAAGCGATTATTAAAGACATTATAGCAGAGCACTTCGAAACATTCATGGTAATCAGTAAGAGTCAACATAGTTTTTTGAAAGGGAAATCATATTTAGCCAATATATTGAGTTCTTTGAAGAAGTAACATGTGCTGTGGATAAAGGGGAACCTGTGGATGTACTGTACTCAGATTTCCAGAAGGTATTTGATAAGCTGCCACATCAAAGGAAAATAAAAGCTCATGGTGTAGGGGTTAACATATTGGCATGGATAGAAGATTGGCTAGCTAACAGAAAACAGAGTAGGCATAAATGGGTCATTTTCTGGTTGGCAAGATGTAACGAGTGGTGTGCCGCAGGGTTCAGTGCTGGGGTCTCAACTATTTACAATTTATATAAATGACTTGGATGAAGGGACCGAAGGTATGGTTGCTAAATTTGCTGATGACACAAAGATAGGAAGGAAAGTAAGTTCTGAAGAGGATATAAGGAGGCTACAAATGGATACATATAGGTTAAGTGAGTGGGCAAAGATATGGCAAATGGAGTATAATGTGGGAAAATGTGAAATTGTCCATTTTGGCAGGAAGAATAAAAAAAGCATATTATCTAAATGGTGAGAGAGTGCAGAGCTCTGAGATTCAGAGGGATTTGGGTGCCCTGGTGCATGAATCGCAAAAGGTTAGTTTGCAGGTGCAGCAAGTAATTAGGAAAGCTAATAGAATATTATTGTTTATTGTGAGATGAATGGAATACAAAAGTAGGGAGGGTATGCTTCAGCTATACAGGGCTTTGGTGAGACCACATCTGGAGTACTGTGTACAGTATTGTTCTCCTTATTTATAGAAGGATGTTAATGCATGGGAAACAGTTCAGAGAAGGTTTACTAGACTAATACCTGGAATGGGCGGGTTGACTTATGAGGAAAGGTTGGACAGGCTGGGCTTGTATCGGCTGGAGTTTAGAAGAGTAAGAGGCGACTTGATTGAAACATATAAGATTCTGAGGGGTCTTGACAGGGTGGATGTGGAAAGGATGTTTCCCCTTGTGGGAGAATCTAGAACTAGGGTCACTGTTTAAAAATCAGGGGTCGCCCATTTAAGACAGAGATGAGAAATTATTTCTCTCAAAGGGTTGAGAGTCTTTTGAACTGTCTTCCTCAAAAGGCGGTGGAAGCAGAGTCTTTGAATATTTTTAAGGCAGAGGTAGATAGATTCTTGATAAGCAAAGGGGTGAAAGGTTATCAGGTGTAGGCGGGAATGTAGAGTTGAGGTTACAATCAGATCAGCCATGATCTTGTTGAATGGCGGAGCAGGCTCGAGAGGCTGAGTGGCCAACTCCTGCTCCTAATTCGTATGTTTGTAGTGATGGTGCGAATATGTGATTGGAAGCTCATCTCAGGGTCAAATATGACACCAAGGTTGCAAACAGTCTGGTTTAGTCTCAGAATGTTGCCAGGGAGAGGGATGTAGTCGGTAGCTAGGGAGTGGAGTTTGTAGTGGGACCCAAAAACAATGGCTTCAGTCTTCCCAATATTTAATTGGAAGAAATTTCTGCACATCCAGTACTGGATATTGAATATGTAGTCTGATGATTTAGCAACAGTGGAGGAGTCGAGAGAGGTGCTGGTGAGGTACAGCTGGGTGTAGTCAGTGTACATGTGAAAACTAATGCTGTGCTTTCTGATGATGTTGCCATGGGGCAGCATGTAGATGAGAAATAGGAGGGGGTCAAGGATAGATCCTTGGGGGATACCAGAGGTAATGGTGCAGGAGCAGAAGCAAAGCCATTGCAAGTGATACTCTGGCTGCAATTAGATAGATAAGAATGAAATGAGGCAAGAGCAGTCCCACCCAGTTGTACAACAGCGGAAAGGCATTGGAGGAGGATGGTGTGGTCAACCATGTCAAATGCTGCAGACAGGTCAAGAAAGACAAGGAGGAACAGTTTATCTTTGTCACAGTCACTGTTCCCCCAAGTACACTATCAAAATTTGTAAAATGTTTTTTGAGTTTCTGATGGTTGGTAGTGCAAACTCAGAAAACTGGCCCTCTGGTTTATATTGTGTATGTAACTGTATGCTGTAGTAAATTGCATTGTGATGTAAAGTGCTATCAATGGCTCCATTGTTGCAAGTTTATCTCTTTTATCTTCTTTTCTCCCTTGAAGGCAGTTACTCATATTATGGAATAATTTAACAGGTGTCGACTGTCTTCCAGTCCCTTGTTCATGTGGCTGCTTATCATGTGGCAACAAGATACTTGACCACTGAGAGGCATCAGCGCAAAACCTGCCCTCACTGGATGCCCATACACCTATATGCTTCCTAAGAGGGATTGCTGGATCGTGATCAGGAGCACAATGCAGGAATGCTAGCCGATTTCCCTCTTAACCCAAGCGCACATAGGCCCATGGTGGTGTTCATCGGTTACTGAGATTTGCTAATGGAACATATAATCAAGGATCAGACCTGAAATCTTCCTGGTCTATATAGCTCATTACTACATTGAGCTCTATTCACCCACTGAACTATTAATGGAGTAGGGACATATTTCGACATACACAGGCATGCATAATCTCACTGTTATTACAGCGAACTGCATTAACAAAGTATTTTAAGAAAATCTCACTTCGTTTTCCATAAATCTTAAGCAGTCACATTCTTTCTCAGACCCAAGTTTTGTTTTCACATGTGGTTATAATAGTACTATAATGACCCAATTTGGCATGCATGCATGCCAGCCAGTGCTGTTTAACTCACAAATTACTTTATGGAAACAAATTGTATTACTCAGTATTTTTGCAAAATTCATTTGCTTGTTATGAGAACAGTCCATTGCAAACCTACTACACAGCTACTATGCATCCTCAATACAGAAATGTCATGGAAATTCAGAATATTACAGTGGAGTTTCCCTACAATATCTAAAAGGCAATATTAAAAAATAAGCAAGCATCCCATAAGATTGAAATGCGCTACTCTTTAATCAAAGCATCATGACATTAAGCAACCTAATCACTCAGTGCTATTGTTTGAGAGTATGAAAGCTCATTCTCCTCTAACATACTGGTGATCGAGTGCCTCATTAAGTTGTAAAATTGAAAATGAATGGGCCACAATTTCTGGGAACTGTCAGAAAATTTGCAGGCATTGTTTTAGGTGACAAACTAATGGTGACAGGACCTGTGGCTGGTTGACCATAAGAATGTATTTTTTCCTTTTTTGTTTGTATATTTACCATATCTTAGCATTTCAGGGAGCTTACAAATGTGATTAAGCACCCTATTCTGTTGGGATGCACATTTGTCTGGGAATATGGCTTGCCCTAATGGGACTAGAGGACCAAGAAGAGGGAAATGAGAACACGTTTAGTTGCTTTGGCAGCAGTGCAGCCAGGGAAAGTTCTATGGCCAAGTCCAATGAACAACACTTCCATTAAACATTATAACATGCCCACACACATATGAGCAATGCTCCCTCTAATTTTTATTTAGTGTACATGACCTGTTTCCTGCACTGTGCAGTACATTTCAGATTCCGGTGTGGTCATGCAGCTTAGAAGCAACACTACAACCAAGTAGTTCTGACCATATATACACAATGAACTACCTCATTAAACACAATACACATCACTATCCTCCACTTAATATTATCTATCATGCAGACACTTACACTTGGCTGCTGCAACCTAAATCTGCCCCAATACAGATCAACTTTCTGGCCAAACTAGAATTCTATTGAAATAATTTTGTTGCATAAAAGTGCTTTGTGCGTGTGTGCATTCAGCATTTCTTTTATCATGGTGATTCTTATTGGAAATGGGAGTGATTTAATCCTCTGTTTAGGTGTACCTCAGTGGAAAAAAGTAGTAAGGTGGCTGGCTGCTAGATGGTAGGCTGTTGAATGGAGGTGACCCTGTTGTGCTGGGTAATAAGACAGCCCTGGAAAAAGAAAGAACTTTTATTTTTATAGCATCTTTCATGTTCCTGGGATGTCCCAAAATGAAGGTAGTAGTGTCGCTGTTGTTTTGTAGGCAAAGAAAATAACTAAATTGTACACAGCAAAGTCCCACAAACAACAAATGGTAAATGATCAGTTAGTCTGTTTTTTGGTAAAGAGATTCATATTAGTACCAGGAAAAATCCCTGTTCTGCCTTGCATAGTGCAATGCAACACTTTTCAGACAAGACCTTGGTTTAATGCCTCATCTGAAAGGCAGAACCTCCAATAATGCAGAACCCGCTCAGTACAGTACTGAAGTGTCAACTCTTCTAGACGTTGCACTCAGGTCCTGGAACCCATAACCTTCTAATTCAGAGGTGAGAGTGCGAATACTGAGCTAAGCTTACACCGCCTTCAATGCTGTGGTGACTTCTCAGGCCCACCCTGTCTTAAATGAGTGGGGCAGCAGGGTAGCAAAATGTTGTATCATCCTGAGAGACAGCTCCCTCATCTATGCCCATTTATACCAAGGTCCTACCACTGGGCACTTGCTCAGCATGTCCTTTGATCTGCTTGGGAGCAAACTGCAAAGCTGAAATGAGGTTGTTGAAGTCATGTTTCAAGGTACTGTCCAGATGATTGTCCATCATGGTAACCATCACCATTCTTAAAGAACCCACAGCTATGTTGAGAACTTGTGTTAAGGAGGCTTTAAGTTGCCATATACTCCAGGATCGACTGCAGTTCTGTGAATTAAAGTGGTCAAACATGGCTACACTGTAGACTCCTCCACCACAACCATCAAATCCTGCAGGCTGTGTCACATAATCTCAAAGGACTCCAGCAATCAATGGTGCTCAGAAGGCAGCATACTTTTGTATGCAGGCCCTCGACGTTACCAATCCTGCAGCTTAACTACTGAGGGTGATGTCTTATCAGAAGCTTTCAGCTTCACCTCTGCTTCCTTCTCCTTGTTCATTGAATACCCAGGACTCTCTCTTCAACCTAAACAGGACTATCTCTTAGGGTGGGTGGTTGTGACAGGTGAAGTGAGTGAAAGGATGCTGTGAGGTGGCTGAGCATGCTCAGCGGTTATGTTTGGCAACTTCTTATGAAAATGTAAGTAACATTTTCCTTCTGACAAGTTGACATGCTACGTTGTTATGGTACATGCTAAAGGGAAGTGCCAGAACTTTCAAATTCGGCAGAGATATAAAACATGTGGTAGTGAATCGGCCGTTGTTATACACCTTGGCCGATAATCCTTGCTGTTGAAGTCATTGGAAAGGAACATGAGGTGGGATGTATAATGGGTGGATGATCCGCTACTGCCTATTTTACACTCCGCCAAAGCTGAATGTTCCACCCAGAGAGTTTCAGTGCATGAATGTTTAGAGGGAGGAAGAATAAGCAGCAATGACGGTAACAGTCTAGTTTTGGATGGTACATAGCCCACCCACCCCAACCCACCCATTGCATGACACCTTCCAATTGACTCATATGATTTTGGGACCACTATCTGGATGGTTATTTCTTCAAGTTTGGGGATTGAGGTTGGGGGCACCAGTGCATGTCTGTTGCCTCCCCTTCCCAATTAGTCCTATTTCTTGTGAGCAGAGGCGAATTAGTGAAATTGCTCGAAGTTGGAAGAGCATATAAAATTGCAATGCAAGTGACACGCAGCCTCCCAAAATACGAAGGATCAATTAGCATGGATTATGCAAGTAATTGTTGGTGAAAGCTGCATTAATGAGCATAAGTGTTCAGATAATTGAGCCACATCAGTTGAAAACTTCCTTGTCAAACAGGTGGTGTGTCATGCATAGGTATGGACCAGCTTGTAATTGTGTAAATGAGGAAAAAGGGTTCCCAAATAACATTCATGTGTTCACAATTGAAGTAAAGCTGGTTTGGGTGTTACGCGATGACACTTGAAACAGCTACAGTTAGGGTACAGTGACCCCTTTAAGGCATGGCAACAGTTCTTCAAATCTGCTACTGTACTGAATAATATGCCTCCAAGGCCTGCATACTTCCTCCGCAGGACCCAATCCATACATGCAGTGATGACTGGACTTTGCAAGCTGTTGTGAGGTCTGATGACTATGATTGGGATGCAAGATGTGCTTCTGAGTTCCTGGTGTCGTCACCATTGTGCCAGCACAAGATAATGGGCCTATATGCTTTAGCTGCTGTGGAGTCCAATGAACCTAAACTGTAGCTGTCAAAACGAACACAGATTTGTTTTGAAGCAAATCTATAAACGTACTATAATTCTATTGCAATTTATTATATCTATGCTCACAAATGTTGGGTTTTGGTACAAATGCAAACTTGCTAAACAAATCTACTGTAATTCATATTGTACTTTGAATTGCCAGAAAACTGGTGAAAAATAAATTGAACATAAAGTCAATATTGCATTGAAGTGTAGACCTCTCATACCATATTACTAGAGAATCATTAAACTCTTGCACTTCAGTTTTACCCATGCCTATTTATAATAAAACATACTTCGTAATTTTTAAAAAATGGTTTCTTCCTTTCCAGAGCAGGAGACATGGGGATTGTGCCAGTGACCAGGTCATTAATCATGCTGAACAGTGGAAAATTCCTTCAGGTCCCCAATATCAGCAGACAGCTTCATGCTGCCTGGTGATGGTTACTTACCCAAAGAAACAAACCCCAACAAGTTTTCCAGCTCTGGAGTCAGATATAGATAAACATATGCTCTCCACTTAGCCTGCAAAGCAGCACAACGTTAAAAATGGCAAGGATATACTCATTGCCTTTGTCAAAGCACTGCTTATGAAATCATTTTTTAAATGGAGTTTTAATGACATTTATTATTTTTGTTCTTAAGGAGCTCAGTAAAAATATATATTATCCATGTTAAGAGTCACCAATAGAATTCAGCACCAACTACAAGGAATCAAAATGTCCTCACTTTAGTAAGGAAAATTGGGGTGAAACTGGTCTTGGGCAGAAGTGCAAAACAGGCAAGAGGGAATCAGCAGTCCTTTTTACAGCCCACCTGATACTGTTTTCCATTGAAATCAAGGGTATATAAGGAGCTGCTGATTCGCAATCGATTGTTTTACATTGCTGCCCAAGACCAATTTCACTCCCTATTATGTCTAATTTTTACTTTATTAGTTGTAAAATAACAATTTTGCAAGCATTAGTTTAATATTCTGTACATCATGATGCTCAAATGTGCAAGATAGCAGATGCATCTGGTATGTTTACTCTCCCTATTCTAAATCTGCAAGGTGAATTAAGAGAATGCTACACATTCAACTATTCTATAAAACAAGCTCTATAAAACTTTAAAAACTATGCAGGCAGTACATATTGGCATGTTCTAAATTATTTTGTTCAGTTTATTTAAGCTTCAAGCTAAGTGGTCAGCTTTACTCATTTGGTAGCACACTTGCCTTTGAGACCGAACACGGAGTTCTCTAAATCCCATTCTCAGCCATGAGCATATAATCTAGGCTGGAACTTCTGTGCAATATTGAAGAAATGCTGCACTGTCAGGTATTGTTTTTTAGATAAGATGTTAAACCAAGGCCCCATCTGTCAGTTCTGGTGGTTGCAATGGATGTTAAAGCCCCCATGACAGCATTCAAGGAAAAACCAGGAGTTCTCATGATATATTTTCAACAATCTTCCCTCAACCAAAAAGCATAATAACTGGTGATTCATCTCATTGCTTTTTGTGGAACCTTGCTGAGTACAAAATAACTGCTGTGTTTCCCTACCTAACAACTGCAAATGCACTTCACAATAATTCATCATGTATGAGGCATTTGGAGATGTGGTCAGATACATGCACATTTTGTTCTTTTCTCTCTTTCAACAGCTGGTTTGAAACCAAATTTTATCTAATACTATCCAGATGGTAAATGTTTGGAAAAAGTATCCAGAATACCTGCAAAATGTTTAACTTCACTTATAGTGAACACTGCTTACTGTGATCCTGACACTTGCTTACCAAGTCCATTTGTACCCGATCTGAAGTGCTGAACTCCTATATCACCCTGCACTTGAACAATTGATTACTCAGCTGCTCATCTCTCCTCTTAGCCTAACCTTTTATTTCCATTCCGTTAATTCCGAACTGGCTTTCTGAGTCAATTGCAGCTCAGCAGATGAGATGTTTAAATTGCCTAAGCATTCTGCTCAGATAGCCCGTTTGAGACTAAATAATTGGCATTAAATAGCAGAAAAGTCTAAACAGCTGATTAATATCCCATAAATGCCAGTAAGCACCAAGGCTGTAATGCTGAATTGATTATGGTGATTTTTAGGTCTTCTGGTCAAATTGATTACTATTAACCAGATACTACTGTGTCGACAAGCAGAGCAGAGCAAAGCAGGTGAATCTGAATAGCATAATAATAATAAAAGCAAAATACGGCATATGCTGGAAATCCGAAATAAAAACAGAAACTCCTTGAAATGCACAGTAGGCCTGGCAGCTTATGTGGAGAGAGAAACAGAGTTAACATTTCTGGTCTGTGACCTTGAAAAGTCATAACTCTGTTTCTCTCTCCACAGATGCTGCCAGACCTGTTGAGTACTTCCAGCATTTTCTGTGAACCTGAATAGCAATTTGGGCAATTTTAACCTGGAGTGGTTTCTGGTGGGCAGGGGAAGAGCAAGGGAAAATACATGTGCTGACTTATATTTCATCCCCAGGATATTTTATTAATTCTTTAGCCTCATTTAAATGCTGCCTGTCCACTTCCCTCCCGGAATAGGCACGATGAAGGTGGAGAGCAGATGCCAGCAGGCAGTGAACAGACAGCCGTTAGCTACCCTCAAGATTTTAAGCATGTGACAGGGAGAAGGTTACTGGAAGGTCTCACAGGAGGGAAGGGGGAGAAATCTGGGGCAGGGGAGTCTGCGACTTTCCTTCTCTGCCCAGTGGAGTGCTTCTGCTCTTTCTGATCCCACAACGATAGTTTTAAACTTACCAGAAGGACCTCTCTGTCATCAGGCCAAATCAAAAGCCACGGCGAATCTGGGATTCTAGTGCCGCATAAATTGGACCCTGATTTACATGTATTTATAAAGTTCCCGCCTCCTTAGCCTACAAAACACTGCAGGTTAAAACCAGAAATGGTGTGGTGCTGAACAGGTAAGTAGCTTGCTCATTTTTAATTGCCAACCTTCCAGGCCACAGGATTAAAACCAACCTGTCATCCTTTCTGAATTATCCCTGGTCACCATGCTTGAAATTTGGAAAGATGCTTAATGGGTGTTGTTATGCTTTATCTGCATATTTTGTAACAAAAATCTTTTGCAGCAAGATGTAGCCAATACTCATTCATCACTACATTGTACAAAAGTAACATTATTGGCTGATGTATTTTCACACATTATGGTTTAATTGTTTTTGTGTTGAAAAATCAAAAGGTTAGCACCAGAATAAATATGAAGTATTTAATATTTTATCAACTATCTTAAAATAGAAATGAAGGTCCTGAAACTGCTTGGTCTCCAGTGCAGTAGTGGATAGCACTGGACAGGACCTTCACCCATTGAAATCCCAAGGATACTGACCCCATCCAAAATCCTTTACTCAACAATTGCAAGCCCAGAAACAAGAGACGATTTGATGGCCAAGAAATTGCAGTCCCTGCTACCTCTGGCAACACCAGCGCCCACTCACCCACCCTATCATTCATCCTCTTCATTCAGCTATGCAGCCTGGAACGGTTACAGACAGTGCAGACAAGGAATTGACACAGAGCACAAGGAAGTAAGGGAATGCAAGGGCGCAAGTGCAGTCTGATGTAGCCGAGTGGAGGCTTAAGAAATGTCAGCATCTGTTTGCAGCGTTTACAGATGATGATCTCAGAAGCCCTGCCATAAAACAAAGGATGCTTGCACAGCCTCAAGCACACATGGAGGCTCTGCACAGCCTCTCTCAAGATGTGCAGCAGAGGGTTGGGACAGCAGTATGGGATGTTGCCAACAACCAAGAGGGTTTCACATCATTACAGTGTAGCTTAGAGAATGTGACAGCTGCTTGAAAACTGCAAACCAGCTCCTTCTTCATGAGAGTTCTAAGCAAGCAAGTCAATTAGTTCAATAGGGGGCCATTGAATGAAGGGCCACAGATCTTGGATGACCATTTGGATAAATCCATATCAAGCTGATTATGAAGTATATAGGGCAGTATCCCGGTGGGACTAGAGGATATTAGGTTGCTTCTCTCAGGAATTTACAGATCTTTCCGCTTTTGTGATGTCTGTTCTTCCACTGATCACTGCTAACCAGGAAAATATTCCCATTGTCAGTAGAGAAGCTAGTGTGCATTGTAATGAGGCTGCTTTCAGTCCCACAATATGATGGACATCTTCCAGTGGTCTCCTGATCTCCTACTGTAACTTCAACAAAACCCCAGGAGCAAGAGGGTGTACAGATGTTTTTAGCCATTTGTACCATCTCCCCACGGGTTCCACCAAACTGTTGTGATTGCAAAAGGTTGGGAGAAGCTCTAAGGAAATTCCATGCATATGTGTTGGAATCTTAATGCACTCAGGGAATTAAGGATGGGTAATAAATGCTGTCTTGCTGGTGTTTTCCATATTCCAAGAACAAATGAAATAGTTCCAAATTCTGTTTTAACGAATGCTTCACCATTGCTCTGTTCTCAGGAGAACTGCTTAGTAAAGGGAGAAGCTATCTTCATGTTTAATGGAATCACTTTGCCAGTTCACCTGAATGTTTGCAAATCTGGACTACCTGTTCAAACATGACCAGCGTACCTCCAGAAACAGCTTCTCTTCCTGCCCTGGTGCTGTCACCATTGGAAATTGCCTAAGATCCATCTTTGCACAGTTCTCTTGCTAATCAGCGTGCTGCTCCTCAGTGACATTGATGTCTTTTGTGATATTTGAGTATTTTTCTATGGAAAGAATTTGGGCATGTTGCATATTGATGTATTGATTTTAGTTAAAGCGAGTTAACAGAAGTTTAACATCCATTTTACAGCAACCTGGTGGACTTGGTGGGAGAATGAGGCATTTAAAACATTAATACATTAATCAGCTCACTTAAGAGGTAATGAGCTGCCATTGAAACTGTGGACCCATAAGAACATGGGGTAATAAAGGATTAATCTTGTTTTAGATGCTTCCAGTGCACATTCAGATTTAGAACTGAGAGAAACTAAAATTATGAAAACATGGCATGAGGTGGTCTGGCCAAGTCTCTACCTAAGAGTCACTCATCGGTCTGTTCTTTTCCCATTGCAGGAGAAGAGAACACAGAACAGGAGAGAGAGGGAGAGAACTGGAGGTGGGCCTCTGCACATTTCGCAACTAACAACTGCAGAGAAGGAACCTCTAGAGATTAGTGATGTTTTGGCATACCTGACCATCGGAGATAGGAAGATGGGAATCTCCCTACAAACCTTGTGACACAATTAAATATCAGCAACCCATATGTCATACAACACTCATTCATGTTGACTTGATTTCAACAGCAAATGGTAGAAGATCAACGTCATAATGTTAAGTTGCAACATTCTTACCTTTCCAGTACTAATTCATATCTTTTCTCTCTGCCAGTGCATTCACATGTGCAGCAGGAGTCTATGGCCATTGTAGACGATAATTCTTCAGAGGAGCTGACTCCTCCGATGATGCATCATCACAGGACTCATGCTTATCATGCACCAGCTCAGATACTCGCACTGTGGTGGAACACTGAAACAAGAGTTGGGTTTTCACCTGGTGACTCACACTTCACAAGTTAGCAACAACAGATGGTGGTGGCAGAAACAGCTGTGGAGAGTCCACGTCGAAGGGCGCATCCCTCTTCAAGTTTTGCTCAGCTGGACACAGATGCTGCACCCTGGGGGTCGTTGATGAAAATTATAATGATTGAGGAACAGCAAAGAATGTGTGACATATGAACAGGCTTTCCAAGCACACTGAACACAATTACAAAGAGAATGGAGCAGTCTGCTTCAAACATGAGTGGGATGATGTTATAGGGCATTGCGATGAAGTCTTCTTGCGTGGATAGAATGCCCAACTCTGTGGAGTGTGACAATCAAATGAATTAATGCATGCCTTGATCACAGCCAAGCACAATCTGGATACTAATAAGTCTGTCATCTTAAATTGGATGACAGATACCTTAGCCTTGTTCTTACAGCACTGCACTGATCTATACCAATATGATCTCCAGCAGAGTGGTAGCAGTGAAGCCTTTGAGAGGGATAATGGTAAAAGGAGATGTGGAAGCGGGATGCCGTGCTAAGTGTGGAGTTTGAAGTGGATATCCCTTGTCACCTAGCAGCCACCACTTAAATCTGATTACAGGTCCACTGAGATCAGGGAGCTTGGACTGTCACAGGTTGAAAGCATCATGGACACTGCCTGGGAATCCTGCACACACCTGCAGTCATTTCCTTTGGTGGTTGCACACCAGCTGCACATTTATGGAGTGGAAGCCCTTGCTGTTGACAAATATCCCTGGGTGATCTGGTGGTGCACAGATTGCCATGTGTGTGTAGCCCATGATGCCCTGTACCTGTGGGAAATCAACCAGAGACGCAAACCTGAAAGCCCACTCATTCTGACTGGGGTAATTGCAGGAAAAGTTGATATAATTGCCGGCTTTGGCAAACAAGCCATCAGTCACCTGTCTTATGCATTTGTGACCACCTACTGGGAGATTCTGGATATGCCTCTGGCAGAAGGATCTAGAAGGGTGCAAGTCTTCTCGGAGGCTAGGAATGTCTCCATCACCTCATGCGACGACCTGAGCTTCCAGAAGTACTGCTGTTTCAACATGCCAAGGAAACTCAGCCTCTGCCTATACCCACTGTGTCACGGGTAGTGCCACATGTGAGTTGCATTCCTCTGCTGCTCCCCTCTGTGCTGTCAAGTTGTAGGTCTTTGACCAGCAGGTTGCTGCTGCTGCTGCTGCTGGTCATATTGCACCTCATCCAGTTCCAATCTAAGGTAGCCAAGGGACCACCCATCCTGATGTGATTCAGAAAACTTTCAAACTGTAGAAAATAAACTGTCAACAAAAGATCTGTGAACAGGCCCTTTCTCATTAGTCGGTAAGAAAGCAGCTGAGTATTTTTTGTAGTATTTCCTGAGTTTTAATCAGTCCTCTCAAATACTGCTGTCTTCTTGCCTTTAATGATGGGTTTCAGGAAGGCCGGGAAACCCAGGAAGGTGTTGAAATATCACTTCAATTGAGTGATTAGCATATGTTAATAGGCAACCAGCCTCTGCCAAGTGGGTTGCGCATTACCAGCTTAGCATGCTTGAGTTATACATGGAAGTCAGTGTGTTAGAGCTGACTTCTAGATGCACTCACATTTTTACTGGATGTAACTCAACAACCCTCCCCCCCGCCACTGCCACACCAGCACCAAAGCCCACACACTCCTCTAGGTTAAAACGCCCCCCAATGTGTGTTTTCGATACAGTACAAATTGGTTCATCTGAGGTCACTTGAAATATTGCAGTAATGTTGATCTGTTCTCTGACTGGGTCTACCAGAAGTCTAAGTTTCAGCAGTACAGGCCGAGCTAAATAGCTGCAGGGGTTAAGATCACAGGTCAAGCTTGAGAAAGAGTGTCCAGCACTAGGCTGCATTTCCTTCAATACTTAAGTCTTTTCACTGAAAGAAATTAATATGGATACTTTGAAAAAAAAAGATGTTGGGGATAAGGTAAAAGTACAAAGCTAGCCAGCATTGGTGTTTGTGCATTTTCTACCAACAACCATATAAATACTGTGGCTACAAGAGTAGGTCAGAGGATGGGAATTCTACAGCAGGTAACTCACCTCCTGCCTGCTCAAATGTCCACTATATACAAGGCACAAGCCAGGAGTGTGATGGAATACTCTCCACTTGCCTGAATCAGTGCAGATCGAACAACACTCAGGAAGCTTGACGCCATCCAGGACAAAGCAGCCCACTTGATTGGCACCGCATCCACCACTTTCAACATTCAATCCCTCTACCACTGACACACAGTGGCAGCAGTGTGTACCATTTACAAGATGCACTGCAGCAACACACCAAGGCTCCTTCAACAGCACCTTCCAAACCCACGACCGCTACCATCTAGAAGGTCAAACGCAGCAGATGCAATGGGAACACCACCACCTGCAAGTTCCCCTCCAAGCCACACATCATCCTGACTTCGAAATATATCGCCGTTCCTTCACTGTCACTGGGTCAAAATCCTGGAACTCCCACTGTGGGTGTAGCTACATCACATGGACTGCAGCAGTTCAAGAAGGCAGCTCACCACCACCTTCTCAGGGGCAATTAGGGATGGGCAATAAATGCTGTCCTAGCCAGCGACGCCCACATCCCATGACGAATAAAAAACAGCTTTAAGCACAAAACACCTTCAAGCCATCAAGAAGTAGACCTGTTAGAAATCGGAAGGACCAAAAGGCAGGATTCTGGCTTCAGAAAAATTCACTTATTTTTGACAGTATCAAATTGTTTAAAATATAAATGAGGTGGCAATGAATAAATCAATAAAAATTTCAGGAGCATCTCTGTTAAAATTGTCAATTCTGGCAACTTACTGTGGAATAGCGATAGCTGTTTCCAAGAAAGCATTATCATTCAAAATATTTGTTCAAATACTAAGGGCACGTCATACAGCACCTGGTGACCCCGAATCAAAGGGCAGCTAGCACCTGGTGACCTTGCAACAAAGGGCATTCAGCACCTGGTGACCCCGAATCAAAGGGCATACAGCACCTGGTGACCATGTAACAAAGGGCATACCACACCTGGTGACCATGAAACAAAGGGCATACCACACCTGGTGACCATGAAACAAAGGGCATACCACACCTGGTGACCATGATTCATGGAACGAAACAACTGCTGGCAGACCAGTTTGACAGAGTTTACAGCAACTAGCAGTCACTGGGTGTAGAGCACCTGGTGCCTTTGTAATACAAGTAATAAAACATCAGCTGCCGAGTAGACACGGAAGATAACACACATGTTGCTTAGGCGGTGCTAAGGATAGAGCCAATGGTGCTTAGTTAATGCAAATAACTTGGCGCGTAGTTAGCATAGGGCTAGAGCAACTCATGCCTAACTGATGCAGGAGTTGAAGCACCGGATGCCTAGACAGTGCAAGGGATAACAACACACTTGGCCAATTGCCAGCACAGAAAGTACACCACTTGTCAGACTAATAGTACAAGAAATGTTCACTTGTTTGCTACTCACAGAACCCTGCTATGGATGGTCAGTAACCTCATTACCTCTTCCCCTAGCTGCTGGTAAAAGTGGAAAGAATTGGCAGATTTAACTTATAGTTGGAATTGTGTAACAAGTCCAAACCCTAGACTGTCCCAACCTATTAACAAGGAGATAGTGTGCTGGCAGCAGGAACCATGGGAAACATAAGATGAAGGCAATGAGGCTAAAGAAAATAAAAGGAAGTAATATTGCTATGGCACATGGAGACAAATGGAGACATGGGACTAACATTTACAGCACAGCAACAAATTTCTCTTCATTTAGAAATTCTAAGCATAAAATTTGAGCTTTTTTCCAATAACAAGTTTAACAAAAACAGTTTGCATTTGATATCAGCCAGGGGTCAGTTGGTAGCATTCTCACCTCTGAGGCAGAGTGCAAGTACCCCTCCAGAGACTTAGGACTGAATTATCATTATGGGTTAGGAACCTGATGCTGATGCGATGCTATTTTTAAATGCAAAGTCATTAATTGGCCTGGGCGCAAGTCCAGTGCCCAAATAGAAGTGCTGGAAGTGTCCTGGAGGTGGGAAAAGGTCACTGAGGGGAATTTTAAAAGACAAACAGCAGCCATGACTGGACTTGTGATTTCCTTCAGGGATACAGCACCAGGGAGATCAGAGGGCGTGTGTTGGCATGGGCTTGCATCCCCGGGTGGCACCTCATTTCTCTGATACCTCCCTGGAGGCACACATTGATGCAGTCTCAGAGAGGAGAGAACTGTTCTCCCGGGTCTCAGGAAAGAGAAATCCACCCAGTGAGACCCAGAGGGCCTGGATGGAAGTGGCCACGAGGTCAGCAGCATGAGAAGGACCAGAGTCCAGTGTAGAAAATGGTTCAATGACCTCTTGCGGTCTGGTAAGATGAGTGGCCAGCGGCACCCGGTTCATTGGGCATCAACTCTCTAAACACCAGAATGCAAACAAGCCGACCTCACAGAATGTCCATAGTTCTCTCTCACATTGTCAGAACAAATCAAAGGTCGCTACACTGAGACGCTGGCGCCCTCATTAATGGGTCTCTATTCAGATGGGATCATCATTGAGGAGAACATCAGCCCACCTCTATGTCATGCTGGAAGAGATGAGGGAGGACAGCCTAATCATGAACCTCTCATCCTACAGGAAAAGAGAGCCCATAATATGCGGGAGATGGCCAAAATGGGAGGTGGGGTGGCTCAGCTCCACAGCTGACTCAGTGAAGGAGGCAGCACTGGAAATCACCAGGATGCCACTGAGGCAGTCGGTAGGGGATGGTGAGACAGGACGCCATGAGCAACAGGATCACTGGATAGGTCTATCTTGAGGAGAAGGCAATAGAGGAGACTCCGGCCCAATGTGAGCTATGGATCTTAGACTGCTGTCAGCTGAGCGGTTGGTTGTACTGGGGCACCTGTTGAGTAGGACCAGTTCTCATCACCATTTTCTTGTGTCTCCCACAGGGCCAGTTGCAGAGTGGGAGAAAAGTGGACTGTCATCTCGACGCTGCCAGCCTTGCAGGGGGGTGTCCACAGAACCTGCACAGTCACATCATACCTCGGCACCTTCCACCAGTGCAGACACATTCAGCTCAGTTGGGCCACAGATTAGCGTAAAAAGGGGAGCACTGGGTGAACCTCACAGCACGCGTGAGCAGGAGGAGGAGAGTGAGGCAGTGTCACCTGTGGGCAGTCCCCCTCGGAAGATGGAGGACAGAGACAGCGATGCTTCGCTGGGTGAAGATGCTGGGCTTTGGCTGTCACAAACAAGGAGAGCCTTCCTTGTTTTATGTTGTTCTCCGAGTCCTTGTGGACCCACGGGCGGCCAATGCAGGAGTCCATGCAGCACGAGCACTATCATGACTCAGGGATTCGATCGCATGAGCTCCTCCATTGAGAGATTGGGCAACTTTTTGGAGAGCCAAATTCAGCAGCCATCTGAGTGGGTGCAGGAGCAATGCACTGACATACACAGAAGGAGTGAAACTTTCTGTAGCATTGACCACTCAGTGTTGCTGATGATACAAAGGTGCTTGGCGTGGATGCCAGCTGTGTCCCAGTCAGTGGTCGCTTCCAGCATCCAAGGGTGCCAGGAAAGGGCTGAGATCATCCTCGCGGCAGACGAAGGGACCACCCCTCAAGGGGGCACTGGCAATATCCTTGACCCCTTGCCCCCCACCCCCTCCAACTCAGGAGCCATCTGTGTGCCAGGGCCCTGTGACAGAGGCTGCCCCTGCCATGATGCAGGCACTGCAGCCTGTGGAAGAGCCCCCACAGGCACCTCCAAGATGAGGATGGAAGCCATGGGAATCTCAGCCAGTGGCAGAGAGTAGAGAGCAGGCTGCCTCCACCTTATCCTCTGCCACATGGGGAGAACCCCATAGAAGTGTTCGGGAAAGGAAGGCCCAGGGCATTGAATTGACTAACTGGGTCACCTGGATGCTATTGTCTACATGTATTTGTTATTTAGCCTGCCTCACAATATAACTTCTTTCTTTCACCACTCTGACAGGTGTATTATTAATCTCATCTCAAAAGGGGGACATAGCAATGTGAGGCAGGTGGCGGGGACATGAGGCCCAGAGAATGTGCTCATGCCTTATGATGTTGCACAATGGTGGATAGAGGAGCCCTCCATCTGCATGTTCATGGCTGCCAATGGGACCTCACAGTTAAGGGTCATTGTAGTCAAATAGCTATGTATTCTGGAAGGTGAGTAGTGGGGCTGTCAGCTGCAAAGGCTCAGGAAGATCAGGTGAAGCGCTGCTGAATCACCATGGCCCTTCCTGTCATGCCAGACTGAAGCACACTGAGGCCTGGGAAAGCTTGGCTGCGCGTCCTCCACTGCATGGGCACCGGCCACCTCTGAAGCGATCCCTTTCTCCGCCTCTTCCTCCTCCTCCCAGTCCCCATCCAAGGTGGAGTAGCGTTCCACCTCCTCCTCCTCATCCATTTCCAAGCCTCTTTCCAGTGTCCTGTTGTGCAGGGCAGATGACCATGATACGAGACACTCTGGCTGGCTAGTACTAGAGGACACCACCTGACCAGTCAAGGCAACGGAAGTGCATCTTAAAGAGGCCAATTGTCTGTTCAATGCAGGTCCTTATTAGGAGATAGCTCTGGTTGTAGCGCCTCTTCCTATCCTTGTCTGGGTTTCAAACGGGTGTCAGGAGCCACCTCATTAGGGGATAGCCCTTATATCCCCCAGCAGCCACCCAAGGAGTCTGAATGTGGGCTTGAAGAGGTGCAGCACCTAGGATTCTCGGAGGATAAAGGAGTCATGACAGCTGCCCGGGAACTTGGCGCGAACAAGCAACATTCACTTTCTGTGCTCATGGAAGAGCTAGACATTCAATAAGTGGTAGCCCTTCCTGTTCAGGAATCTGACTGGCTGGTCTGTCGGTGTCTTTATGGCTACGTGGGAGCAATTGATGATCCCCGGGACCTCCGCGAATCCATCGATGACAACAAAGTTCAATGCCCTCTGTGCCTTCACAGGCCCTTCTGTGTCAAAGTGGATGTAGTCCTCCACCCTCCTGAATATGGCCTGATGGCGTGATAAGCTGCTGACTGCGAGATGCCACCCAGCTCCGCAGCTAATCCCTGGAATGAATCAGTTGCAAACAGCTTTAGGGCAATGGTGACTTTGACTGCTGAGGGTAAGAGACTGCCATGGGGGCCGCGAGGCCTCAGGGCATTGTGGATCAGAGTGCACAGGTCCAAGACCATCTGCCTAGATTGATGGTAGACCCAATGTCTTGGGTAGTGCCTTCTTCCCCTTTCAGACTGCCGCTGTGCTCCTCTGACCTCCTGCTGTCAGGAGGTTTTTATTTTATTTGTTCGTAGGATGTGGGCATCGTTGGCTAGGCCAGCATGTATTGCCCATCCCTACTTGCCCTTGAAAAGGTGGTGGTGAGCTGCCTTCTTGAACCGCTGCAGTCCTTCGGATGTAGGTCCAATGTCAGAGTACCCTGTTCCCATCTGAACTCCCTCAGCTAGTGCTAGCTCATTCACCAGGACATCCCATGCCAATCCCAGCTGGCCCAGTGTTGCCAGTGGCCTCACATACCTCTCCAGATTCCTACCACTCCCCATTGAGAAAAGCACCAGCAATGGCTACTCTGTGGCACATAAGGAACAGCTGAGCTTTATTTTGTGCCTCTGCATTATTTTAATCAGCCTTTCCCATAGCCTTTATGTCTCCTCGCATTGTTCATGACCCTGCTGTGTTCCAGACATGGCATTTTCCATGTTCCCTTCCTTTAAAAATTGAAAGCTGCTGCTGACAAGCCTGTTAATGAGCTTCACAATGTGCTCAACAGGCAATTAATTGGAGGTGTGCGGGTTGCCGTTCCCTCCCGGCGTCCCTTTAAAAATGGCTTCGCGTTCTGGAGGCAAATGGCTTCGCGTTCCGGAGGTGGCGGGGGACCTAATGCTGACCTCCAAGAATTTACCTTCAAATTACTTGTGTAACCACCCCCCAGCGAGTTTTAAAAATCCAGCTCTTGATCACAAAATCTAGGCTGACACTCCAGTGCAGCACTGAGGGAGTGCTGGTCTGTAAGAGGTGCTTTCTTTTATGTAAAAGATTCCCATGGCACTATTTTGAAGAGGAGCAGGGAAGTTATCTCTGGTGTCCTGGCCAATATTTATCCCTCAATCAACATCAAAGAAGTTACAGGGGATACTTATGACGGCATTGCCAGGAAGGAGAATTTTCGCCCTGAGGCAAGATTGGATAGGCTGGGCTTGTTTTCTTTGGAATCAAGGAGGCTGAGAGAAGATTTAATTGAGGTGTCTAAAATTGTGAGAGGCCCAGATAGAGTGAATAGGAAGGACCCATTTCCCTTAACAGAGAAATCAATAACCATGGGGCATACCTCTGAGTAAAGAAATTCCTGCTCATCTCTGTCCTAAGTGGCTTCCCCCTTATTTTGAAATTGTGTCCCCTGGTTCTAGACTCCCAAATCAAGGGAAACATCTTACCTGCATCTACCCTGTCTATCTCTTTCAGTATTTTGTAGGTTTCAATGAGATCACCTCTCATTCTTCGAAACTCTAGAGAATACAGGCCCAGTTTCCCCAATCTTTCTTCATGGGATAGTTCCACCATCCCAGGAACAAGTCTGGTGAACCTTCGTCACACTCCCTCTATGGCAATAATATCCTTCCTAAGGTAAGGGGACTAAAACTGCACACAGTACTCCAGGTGCGGTCTAGCCAAGGTTCTATACAATTGAAGCAGGACTTCACTAATCCTGTACTCAAATCCTCTTCAATAAAGGCTAACATACCATTAGCCTTCCTAATTGCTTGCTGCACCTGCATATTAGCTTTCAGTGATTTATTGACGAGGACATGCAGGTCCCTTTGTACATCGACACTTTCTAATCTCTTACCATTTAAGAAATACTCTGCACATCTATTCCTCCTACCAAAGTGGATAACCTCATATTTTTCCACACAATATTCCATTTGCCATGTTCTTGCCCACTTACTAAGTCTGTCCCAATCCCCTTGAAGCCGCTTTGCATTTTCTTGACAACACACATTCCCACCTAGTTTTGTGTCGTCTGCGAACTTGGAAATATTATATTTGGTCCCCACATATTAGTAAGAAGGTTGTATTTGAGAAATTAATGGGGCTGAAGGTTGATAAGTCCCCAGGACCTGATATTCTACACCCCAGAGTGTTGAAAGAGGCAGCTGTGGAGGTAGTGGCTGCATTGGTGATCATCTTCCAAAATTGTATAGATTCCTGCAGATTGGAAGGGAGCAACTGTCACCCCACTATATATATTGTGAACAGCTGGGGCCCAAGCACTGATCCTTGTGGTATCCCACTAGTCACAGCGTGACATACTGATTTTCTTCAATTCCTCATTCTCCCTAGTCCCTTGGATCGCTAATTCTAGGAGATTTCTTGTATCTTCCTCAGTGAAGACAGACACAAAGTAATCATTTAGCTTCTCTGCCATTTCTCTATTCCCCATTATAAATTATCCTGACTCTGCCTGTAATGGACCCACATTTGTCTTAGCCAAACGTTTCTTTTTTATGTGCCTATAGAAGCTTTTACAGACCGTTTTTATATCTTTTGCTAGTTTACATTCATATTCTATTCTCCCTTTCTTTATCAGTTTCTTGGTCCTCTTTTGCTATATTTTACAATGCTACCAATCCTCAGGTTTACAACTATTTCTGGCAACTTTATAAGCCTTTTCTTTTAATCTTATACAATCCTTAACTTACTTTGTTAGTCACGGTTGACTGCCTTTACTTTTGGGGTTTTTGTGCCTTGAAAGAATGTATAGTTGCTGTAAACTATGCAATAGTTATTTGAAGACTATCCATTGTCCATGCACTATCATACCTTTTAATGAATTTTCCCAATCCATCTCAACCAATTTGCCCCTCATACCTTCATAATTTCCTTTGTTCAAATTTAACACCCTGGCTTCAGATTAAACTACCTCACTTTCAAACATAATGTAAAATTCTATCATATTATGGTCACACATCCCTAAAGGTTGTTTGACAACAAGATCATTAATTAGCCCTTTCTCATTACATAATACTAGATATAAAATAGCCTTTTGTCTAGTCAGTTCCTCAGCATACTGCTCTAGAAAACCATCCCTAACACACTCCAGAAACTCGTCCTCCACAGCATTAGTGCTCATTAGGTTTACCCAGATTGAAGTCACCCATAATTACTATATTGCCCATGCTACATGCATCTCTAATCTCCTGATTAATACTATGCCCCACACTACTACTACTGTTTGGGGGCATATAAACAACTCCTACCAATGTTTTCTGCCCCTTGCTGCTTCTTAGCTCCACCCAAACAGATTCCACATTTTGTTTTTCTGATCTGAGATCCTCCCTTACTAATGTACTGATTCCATCCCTTATGATCAGCGCAACACCATCTCCTTTTCCTTTTTTACCTGTCCTTCCTAAATGTCCAATATGCTTGAATATTCAGTTCCCAGTCTTGGTCACCCTGTAGCCACATTTTCATAATTAGATCAATACCATTTACCTTTATTTGTGCCTTTAAATCATCTAACATGTTGTGAATGCTGCGTACATTCAGGTAGAGTGTCCCTAACCTAGTCTTCTTGACCTTAGAACTAATTTAACCAAAGATCCTCCACTTACAATAGTTATAGTATCTGACAGTTGCTTTACTGTTAGGACAGTCCATTTGAGTGTCATATGGTCGGTCTCACAGAATATCTTAATGCAATATTATTATAAAATAATGGGGGCAATTTTAATGTAACCGGTCAGGCAGGAAACTGACAAGATTGGATCTGCCCCGTTTTACATCCTGCCAGATTTCACTTTCCACTGAAGTAAAATGATGGCCGATCTGATCCCATCAGTTCCCCACCAGGTGGTTTAGGTTACAATTGCCCCAGTATTCTACAAGATCTATGAAATCGTTATTGTATATCATTTTATTTCAGATCAGCTTCCACTTTACATACCATTTCAAAAACAACTTTATTACTGATACTGGGGGAGGGAGACATTTTTTACAATGGTCATAATGAAATTGTAAACATGTTCATAAAGTGCTGTATAATTTGGTACATCAAGTACACAGAGCAACTTTACTTGGGAAGTCCTATTGCAAAGTTAGAAGCAATGAAAATGGAAGTGAATGCAATAATGGCTTTTCTTGACATCAGCACTTCATCCTGCACTAAGTATCTAAATCATTAAATCCATAAACCTGGAAAGCCAGTTAACCACATATTTTTATAGATAACATGGCTATGCATCTGAAAATGACATAGTTAATTAATACAGGGTGAAACATTGATGTTTTGCTAATGCCATTCTGTTGCTGGTTCGAAGCACATGAAGGGAGGCACATTACACTAGTATACAGTTAATAAGGCCGTTAGTAGAGAAAATTACAACATAAATTTTATATCAAACCATTGCTTTATGGATACAATCAAAATAGCAGTTCAAGAGTGGTGTTACTCCTTTAACTAGGAGATTTGACCATCCACTAGAGGACATAAAAGTAACTTTACAAAACGCCAAATTCCTTGCCATGCCATGCAAACACTTGAACCCCGATTTTAACTCAGGGAGCCAGGGAAGCAAGCAGCAAGTTCACCCCAACTCACTAGGCCAATTAACCTCCAGGCCTCACTAACATAGTCTAGTCCTGACTCCCATCCAAATCCAGCAAAAATGTGAGAAGACTGATTGATGCTCAGGAGGAGGGCAAGTGCAGCATAAGACCACTGCCAAGGATCCTCAGGAACATTTCCCTGCAGTCAATCAGGTAAGTGAATCGTGGATGGGGTGGGAAGGAATTCTGGGTAGGAATGTGGTCAGGGAGAGGGGAGGCTCAGGGCAGGGGAGGGCTAAAGATTCCTTATGGGGCCCAGGGAGCACTTTTGTTTTAAAGGCTGACCATTTACCCTCTTCTGGGCCTACTGTTACTTGGTGCTCAGTATTAATGGTGAAGTTGGCACCGAGTGCAAACATGCAACAGGAAGTAAAACTATTATTGCAGTCTGAATTATATCAGGCCCCAACTCGAACTTGAATGAGTCTCTTAACCAGCCTACGGCTAGAGTCCCAGACACTGACCAAAATGCTCTTGTTAAAAGGGCAGGTGGCACAAGGTTGGTGAGAAGACAGTAAGTGCCACGCTTTTGCTAATTCAACTCCTCACATGCTCTCGTTGGACACAAAGTATTAAAATTGGGACTATAGTCTCCCTTCTAATGGAAAATTTAAATGATGTTTCCATGGATATTGGAAAATAAAAGCTAATTCTCATAAGCATTAGTTCCATAATGTAATAATGTTTTATCCCCAATTTTTCAACTCCTTGAATTCAGAACCGTACACTGTCTTCCTTTAGGCTATTTCATTATTCTGAGATGTATTTAATTTTCTCAGATTTTGAAAGGAAGTGCTACTGTATAACTAAAGTGACTCATGACATACCTCAAGAAAAATGCCTTCCAATTTTATCCTGGAACACACTGAGAATTTCAGCCTTCTGAGTTTCTTCAGGACAAGGTTTCCGAGAGAAAAGTTTCAAAGAAAATATACTACCAGAATTAAATAAGAATTTTATGTAGCTCTAGCCATAATCCTAAAGGCATCTCGCTGCATTAGAAAGAGATAGTTGGTAATGTATAGCTTGAGGGGCACCACTCCTCAAGTGCAGTGTAAGGTGAGGAGGTAGGTCTTTATGAACTACCACAGCTAGTACAGGGATTGAAACCATGCTGTTGGAGTCTTTCTATATCATACACTAGCTGTCTAGCCAACTGAGCTAACTGCACCACCAGCACCCCACCTACCCCGCCCCCCACCGCACCACGCACCCCCCCCCCCCCCCCACCCCCACCACCCCACAAATAAGGATGTGGGTGAAATCCAGATATCCATTGTTTCACAATAAATTACAGTCACTCAAGTTATGCAATCTCTGAACTTATTGATGAATCTTAAGCATGTCATTCAAAATAATCAGAGACCCAATCACTTTCAGGCAGAAAAGAATGGAAAGAGTTAAAGTAACAAAAGACTTTAAGCAGGAGCAAGGCAGAAATAGTAATTACCTTTTGTCCTCTTACATATTGAACCAGGACTAAACCTATTCTGAGACAAAAGTAAGAAACTCTCCACCACCTTTTGAATTACATTTTAAATTCTTTATTTACCTTTGCTAAGAATACAATCCTATTTTACAGCCTTTTCCCTGATCACCCTGGGCCTCACAACAACCATAGCCAAGCAAGTTGTGAAGGTCACAGGGGTGTTCTAAGAATGCTGCAATAGCAAGAAAGAAAATATGAAAAAGTTTGCAATTTACGATGCTAGGAGGTACATTAAATGTTGTCCTTGAGCATGGAGGCTCATTATGTTATATGGCTATCATAAATGTACCAGTATTTAGCACTCAACTTCTAGTAACCATAGTAATGCAAGTTAATTACCTTTGTTAGGAAATAGGACTAAGAGTCTTGTTGGTAGTGGAAGAAATTTGGCAGGCAAAATAGAAGGCTGTGGTCAGCCAAGCTCCAAATTTGCAGTTTACGTGATTAATGATGAAATGTCCTGCACTAAGAGGTAGTTCATCAGTGTGCGTTCATTTTGTTATTTTTAACATGTTAATAAAAGAACAGATTGCTATAAAGTCTTGTGTTTGCAGTTTTGACTGAGGATTTCCACACTAGTTAACTACTGTATTAAAGTAGGAATTTGACTGATAGCTCACATGGGATGCCAGCTCTGGTATTTTGCTTTTACTAAAAACATTGACATTAAGCTACTCGTGTATAAACAATGAATGAATTTCAGAATAAAAGCTCCTTCCATTTAATCTCGATGGGGGTATAGAAACATATAACTAACATGAAGGACTAATGCTACTCAGAAATGTAGAGTATGTATTACACTAGTAATGTAATCCATCGCAGAGCATTTACTAACAAGGAGCAGGACTCCATGTACCTGCTTGAATAATGCAACACTAGTGCAAGTATCTGTGCAACCTTTTCTGCAGTTCAAGCTGCTCTTGGAAATGCTTCATACCCCCATTTAGGGGTACTGCATTCATGCCCTAATTATAATGCTCTAAATGGCGTACTGCAGCACGTGCAGTATTTTTAAGAATGGCATGAATCTGTATCCCTGGTTACACTGTGCAATTGCACCAGTCTCAAGTCAGAGAATGCAGAACTCTGCACACATATAGTAAATTGCATGCAACTCTGCTCTCTGACCTCCAAGTAGTGCTGAAATATTCAATTGTAGAAAAGAGCAAATGGGAAAGTCAGTTCTTCTCTAAAAATAGACATTTAAAACCAGTGCAGGAGGGTCCCTGAATACTTTTAAAACTGTATATAGGCTCTAATTTTAACCCTGGGTGAGTTTGGGGGCAGGGCGATTGATGGTGTGAATTAGAAACTTACCTGCTGCAACAGAAAACAGGCCTGGGGTATTTTAATTCCCAGGCCTCATGTGCAGGTTTCCTGACTGATTGGCTGATACAAGGGAAAACCCGTTCACTTTGGCAGAGCAATCGCCACATGTCAGCCACGGGCCTATTTAAAGTGCCAAGTGCACTCCTTAAAGCGTGTTTGTTTTCTCAGCAGAGTTAATGTTTCAGGGCCTGTGATCTTTCTGAAGAGATGAGACCCCAGGTTTTCTAAGCCTCCCTCAAGGTCCTACATGTGGGGAGAGGAGGGAAGTCCTTTTGCACATGCATTGGAAGGAGCATGCTGAAGCATAAGGTTCACCAGGCTTGGAGGGAGGGGAAAAAGGTGGTCAGCACCAGAAGCACCATTCCCAGGACCTGGGTCCAATGTCAGAAAAAGTTCAACCTCGCTTGAGTAGCAAAGGTGAGTACAACTCTGCATTCTCTGTTTCTCTCTGTAATACCTGCCATTAGTCCTTTCCACCTCCTCCCCAGCACTCTGATCTATTCCCTCTCCTCCATCACTGTTATCATACCCAGCACAAGGGCGTACAATAATCACCCCCCATTCTTATTCCAAAAACATACTCACGCTCCTTTCACCAAAGCCACTAACAGCATTTTCTTCTCACTTGGTAGACATTGCAGAATGTGCAACTTCTCTCAGGACTCTTTCCTCACTTCATACTCCAGACACCTTCCCGACATTTAGCATCTCTCTATATTGATTGCCTTTTGCTTCTTCTCCCTCTGAACATATGCTCAACAAGCGGCTCCCCCATACATCTTCTCTGCTATAGAAGCTAATTCTTGCCCTCTCTCTCTGCAAGTCAGGACAGTACAAAATACCAAGGAGAGAAGCAGGACCAGGATTGGGGGGATGGGGAGAGGCAGCCAACATCATGGTGTTGTCGGAACTGAAACTCAACCCTGGAGCTTACTGATTCAAACAGAGCTGTGCACATTGCTCATTTCGAGGCGAGGGACTTTTCTGAACAGGGTCTCTGACAAGGATAAGTATCCCTTCATTAAGCACTGAATAAAACTCAATGGGCTGAATTTTCGATTCGGGTACAGGAAACAGCAGCTGAGACTGTCTCCGGGTCCTGAACTCACCCCAGGGGAAACAGTCACTGATCTGGAATTTTGACCAGGGCACCCCCTTAGTTGGCATGGACACAGGTTCCCTGTCCAATTAAGGGTGGCGGGGGTCTTCTTGAAGCTGGAGAGCCAATCAAAAGCCTTCCAGCTTCTGGGGAGCACCCGGCTGCAGTACAAGGTAACCAGGAGGGCATTTCAACAAGCAGGTGACTTTTTAAAAAACTTTCAAAAATTTAAAAAGCAGCTCGGCCACCATTGTGGCAGGCAGAGTCCCTCAACAGGGTGGCCTTTGGCTGCAACCCCAGCCAGGCAGGCAGGGATGGCCTGTAGACCTGTCTGGAATGCTAGCACCCTGGCCTGTTGCTGGGTGCCCGCCTCCAGGTGGCTGATCTGCCCCTTGTCGCGTCTGGAAATTTGAGGCCAACTGGAAAATCTCAGTTGGCCTCCTAAATTTATCTTTAGTAAGGTTCTTAATGAGCCTAATTGCCTGCCTACCTCATGGCAGCCTCGCTGGGCTCCAAACCCACAATGGCCGACATCGGGAATGGGGTCGGGATTCCAGCACGCTGGCTAGCCTTGTAATATTTCGGCTCTGTATGCCTCTGTTCAAAATGTTGGTGGGGCTCAAAGATTCAGGCGAATCCAATGTGATGTATTCTGAAACTGTGTAGCCTCTCAGTGCCATCCTAACCATTGCCCCTTTTGCCTTTGTCCTTCTCAACAGTTGAAGTCCTCTTCACAAAAAGAAACTCTCTTAGAGAGGGCAATCTTCCAGATGAGGCACCATTATGTGTTCCATCTTACTCAAGCACCAGCACAAAGATTGACACCCCAGGTGGGTTAAAGAGTGGACTCAAATGTATGAAGAAATAGATCCACTTAAATGAAACTGAGTCA
Organism: Heterodontus francisci; assembly: GCF_036365525.1. Taxonomy (NCBI): domain Eukaryota; kingdom Metazoa; phylum Chordata; class Chondrichthyes; order Heterodontiformes; family Heterodontidae; genus Heterodontus; species Heterodontus francisci. Next base: position 83,803,672 of record NC_090377.1, read on the forward strand.
GTGGTTATATGCAGTTTTTCTGTGTTGTTGTGTGTTTGGCCAGGGTTCCATATGTGACTGAAACCCCCAAGCCACAGGCTCTGTAGACCACTGCGTTAATCCATCTCTGTCCTCACATCAAGAATCTACATTTGCAGCTTTGCTGAAAGCTCAAACAATTCCAATGCAGATTCTAGACTCAAACTTATACTCTGCCTTCGAGAGGTAATTTTCAACCAGGAGAGATTGGTGGAGCAAATGGATAGGAGCTTCCAAGGCATTATTCATGTTCTGCAGTCTGCTCTCCCACAGTTCAGTGCACGTTCTGAACCCAACCCACAAAGGAGTGGCAGTGGCACAGTGACAGCAACACGCATTGCCCTCTCTCAGGGTGTCAGCATGTCTGTTTCCTCACCACATCTTCAACCAATATCAACCATGGTGCCAGAAAGGTGACTGGCTCAGACTGCTGCTGCATCAGTCTGATAAGCCTACAGCTTCCCTCTGTGCCTCTCACAGCGTCCTCTGAAGGACTCAATGAAGCACTCGGCACTATCGCATTACGAGCTGGAACCACAATTGCCCCATTTGTCTTTCTTGTCAACCTTCCCACCCAGTGTGCCCTCTGGAGGCTAATCTTGCCAATTTCTTTCCTGTCCAACTCATCCCTCCCACTGCTGACCGTGTGAACTCTGCTCTCACCATCCGTCTACGTGAATGTACTGGTGAAGCTGCAGTTGTTCTCCCAACAGCAGAGAAGGTTAAGAGGAGATTTGATAGAGGTGTTTAAAATTAGAGAGAAACTGCTTCCAACGGATGAAGAGTTGATATCCAAAGGACATAGTTTTATGGTAATTGGCCAAAAAACCAGAGGTAACATGAAGAAAAACTTTTTTTATGCAGCACATGTTTGGGATTTAGAATGCAGTACCTAATAGAGTGGTGGATACCAATTCTATAGTATCCTTCAAGAGGGAATTAAATAAATATTTGAAGGATAAAAGAAATTGCAAGAATATGGGGAAAGAGTATAGCAGTGGGCCTACCCGGATTGGCTTTGAACGAGTTGGCTCAAGCTCGATGGGTCAAATGGCTTCCTTCTGAGCTGTACTTCTATAGAATAATGTAAGCTAATAGCTACGAAGAAAAAAGGTTGTACAAGTTCAGTGTGCCTATGCAGCTGTAGTAATGATTTAACCACTGTACATCACTGCTAGTGCATTTTGTTGTCATAATAAACACAGAAACAACAGTTCCATGTTAGTTCCATAACAAAACTGACTCAATAGGTAGATGTGTGTAATCCATGTTCGGTAAAAAGAAAGAATTAGAAACAGCATAAAGGAAGGCAGGAAAGTGAAAGGAATCAGCTTGATTCTTTCCATACCTCCATGATTTGATCAGCTAAAGTGATGATAATTACCTGCCAAGAGATCTAGCACAGGATTCAAAAAATGTCAACAATGGCTACACAAGTTGTTGCTGGTTAATGCGGAGCAAATAAATGATTGCATTGTTACATAATCTATCACAGCCTTTAGATTCACATAGACTACTTTGATATGGTGGTCTGGCACCACAGAAATGGAATGCACTGCCATGAACATACCCAAGGGGATCTTTATTTTTAATCCCAAAATATAACGGCAAATCTTAGGGTTCACACTTTCTTTTCTTTTGGGCCTCCTTATCTCGAGAGACAATGGATACGCGCCTGGAGGTGGTCAGTGGTTTGTGAAGCAGCGCCTGGAGTGGCTATAAAGGCCAATTCTGGAGTGACAGGCTCTTCCACAGGTGCTGCAGAGAAATTTGTTTGTTGGGGCTGTTGCACAGTTGGCTCTCCCCTTGCGCCTCTGTCTTTTTTCCTGCCAACTACTAAGTCTCTTCGACTCGCCACAATTTAGCCCTGTCTTTATGGCTGCCCGCCAGCTCTGGCGAATGCTGGCAACTGACTCCCACGACTTGTGATCAATGTCACACGATTTCATGTCGCGTTTGCAGACGTCTTTATAATGGAGACATGGACGGCCGGTGGGTCTGATGCCACTTATCAATATGACCAATTTGAGTCAGTGGGCTGGTTTGGGATGTATATGAAAAAAACAGGATAGAGGCGCAATTGGGAACCAATGATAAAAGATGAGGTGAGAGTAAAGGAAGTGCTTTGAAGAAGGTCTAATTATCTTTCAGTGTGCCGATTACTCATGGCAACTGAATGTTATATAAATGTTCTCCGATTCAAATTCATCCTGTCTTCCTATCCCTCTTCTAAACACAATAGTAGTCAGATTAGGCTTGATTCCATGGGTTCATAGATAAAGGCATAAAGAGCTAAACTTAACCATGTAGCTTCTGGTTTTTAGGTGTTACATGGCGAACTAATGTTCGAAAATGAGGCAAGAGATGTGTACACTCTTACACCAGGAAGTGCATCAGATGCCATCTTGGCTAAGGGCTTTGTGGCGTTCACTTAATGACAGCTGGCAATATGCAGAGCAGGCAGATTATGACGTCAATCAGTGTGCAGCATTGATTTGGTTCAAGCGTCGCCATTTTTGAACTTGACACTCCAGCAAACATTCTGTCTTAACCTCGCATAGCTGAACACCGTGTTGAACAGCATGAAGGAAACACACAGAGCACTACTTAAAGGATCATGAATGACTTACAGGTTAGTTGCTGGATTATCCCTTCTGGTTGCCGGTACAGTTGTACATGCTTGTGGAACTTTCCTATACTTGGATGAAGTTTGAATAGTCTACGTCGAGTGGACTGGCAGGTGCTGAAGTACTTTTCTGTTCATTTAAAAGCTTGTGTTGAAACAAATTGCTTCGAGACATTTTCTGATTGCAGGAGAAGAAAGCCTGCAACTGCTGGGAGAGGCAGAGAAGCAGGGGTGAAGCTATTTTTTTATTCCTTCATAGGATGTGGGCGTCGCTGGCTAGGCTAGCATTTATTGCCCATCCTGAATTGCCCTTGAGAAGGTGGTGGTGAGCTGCCTTCCTGAACAGCTGCAGTCCATGTGGTGTAGGTACACCAACAGTGCTGTTAGGAAGGGAGTTCCAGGATTTTGACCCGGTGACAATGAAGAAACGGCGATACAGTTCCAAGTCAAGATGGTGTGTGACTTGCAGGGGAACTTGCATGTGGTGGTATTCCCATGTGTCCATTGTCCTTGTCCTTCTAGGTGGTAGAGTTCGCAGGTTTGGAAGGGGCTGTTGAAGGAAGCTTGCTTAGTTGCTGCAGTGCATCTTGTAGGTGGTACACACTGTTGCCACTGTGCACTGGTGGTGAAGGGAGTGAATGTTTAAGGTGGCATGGGGTGCCAAGCAAACAGGATGCTTTATCCTGGATGGTGTCGAGCTTCTTGGGTGTTGTTGGAGCTGCACTCATCTACAAGTGGAGAGTATTCCACCACATTCTTAACTTGTGCCTTGTAGATGGTGGACAGACTTTGGGGAGTCAGGAGGTGAGCTACTTACTGCAGAATTCCCAGCCTCTGACTTGGTCTTGTAGCCACGGTATTTATGTGGCTGCTCCACTTAAGTTTCTGGTCAATGGTAACCCCCAGCATGTTTATGGTGGGGGATTTAACGATGGTAATGCCATTGAATGTCAAGGGGAGATGGTTAGATTCTCTCTTGTTGGAGATGGTCATTGCCTGGCAATTGTGTGACGTGAATGTTACTTGCCACTTATCAGCCCAAGGTTGGATATTGTCCAGGTCTTGCTGCATTTCTACATGGGCTGCTTCAGTATCTGAGGAGTCGCAAATGGTGCTGAACATTATGCAATCATCAGCGAACATCCCCACTTCTGACTTTATGATTGAAGGAAGGTCATTGATGAAGCAGCTGAAGATGGTTGGGCCTAGGACATTGCCATGAGGATCTCCTGCAGTGATGTCCTGGAGCTCAGATGATTGACCTCCAACAACCACAACCATCTTCCTTTGCGTTAGGTATGACTCCAACCAATAGAGAGCTTTCCCTCTGATTCCCATTGACTTTAGTATGGTGCGAATGTTACTTGCCACTTGTTGTTCAGGTCTTGCTGCAAATGGACACTGACCGCTTTAGTATTTGAGGAACTGTAAATGGCACTGAACATCGTACAATCATCAGCAAACATCATCACTTCAGAACTAATGATGGAGGGAAGGTATTTGGTGAAGTAGCTGAAGATGGTTGGGCCTAGGACACCACCCTGAGGAACTTCTGCAGTGATGTTCTTGGGCTTAGATGTTTGGCTCCCAATAACCACAGCCATCTTCCTTTGTGTGAGGTCTGACTCCAACCAGCAGAGAGTTTTCCCCCGATTCCCATTGACTTTAATTTTGCTAGGGCTCCTTGTTGCCACACTCGGTCAAATGCTGCCTTGATGTCAAGGGCAGGCACTCTCACCGCACCTCTTAAATTCAGCTCTTTTATCCATGTTTGGCCCAAGACTATAATGTGGTCTGGAGCCAAGTGGCCCTGGAGGAACACAAACTGAGTATCAGTGAGCAGGTCATTGCTGTAAGCGCCGCTTGATAGCACTGTCAACAATACCTTCCATCACTTTGCCGATGATTGAGAGTAGACTGATGGGGCGGTAATTGGCTGGATTGGATTTGTCCTGCATTTTATGGAAATGTAGAAGTAAGAGAAAGAGGACGCTGAAATAGTCTTAGTGCCACAAAGGGATTCAGTTGGGTGTGACTTCTCATGTTATTGTTGGATGATAAACTTTTATTTCAAACAGCCATGTTTTGTTCCCTGGGAAGTGTCATGGTCTACCTCAATTCCAATCCCACATTGATGATGGGTAGGTTAAAGCATGGGAATGGCATGAGACTGTAGGTTCTCACTGCAGGATGGGGATGTCTTATAGGAGTGGAGAGCTTTGTTTGCGGGAACTGTTTGGTGTACATGGATGCTATATGAGTTCCAGGGCAAAGGCTGGCATGACGGCAATGATGGTCACACTGCCCTCAGTTGAAGTGGATGAGGGCATCGTGGGCTTCTCTAGCATGCAAGTCAATAACAGAATGCATCATCTGTGCCTCTGAATGTTCATGCTCTGCCAGCACATCCTCCTTCTCCTCTGAGGAAGTCTATCTGTCCCCAACATCCTCTGGTGTCAGCTCCAGTTCTCTTTGAAGTACCAAGTTGTGCAGGGCACAGTACACCACCACTTTCTGGGAGAGCCTTGCCAGCCTGTATTGAAGGGTATCCGAGATAAGTCAAGTCATCTGAACTGCATCTTGAGCAAGCCGATGGCTGTAAGAAGACTCCAATTGTACCTCTCTTGTGCCTGTGTGGTGGGCTTATGCACTGACTTCAACAGCCAGGTCTTCAGTGGGCACCCCTTGTCACCCAGGTGCTATCCACTGAGGCTATCTGGAGGTGGGAAGAGCTGAGGCACCCGAGACTGCCAGAGGATAAATGCATCAAGGCAGCTCCCTGGAATACAAAGAACAAAGAACAAAGAAAATTACAGCACAGGAACAGGCCCTTCGGCCCTCCAAGCCTACGCCGCTCCAGATCCTCTATCTAAACCTGTCGCCTATTTTCTAAGGGTCTGTATCTCTTTACTTCCTGCCCATTCATGTATCTGTCTAGATACATCTTAAAAGACGCTATCGTGCCCGCGTCTACCACCTCCGCTGGCAACTTATTCCAGGCACCCACCACCCTCTGCGTAAAGAACTTTCCACGCATATCCCCCCCTAAACTTTTCCCCTTTCACTTTGAACTCGTGTCCCCTAGTAATTGAATCCCCCACTCTGGGAAAAAGCTTCTTGCTATCCAACCTGTCTATACCTCTCATGATTTTGTACACCTCAATCAGGTCCCCCCTCAACCTCCATCTTTCTAATGAAAATAATCCTAATCTACTCAACCTCTCTTCATAGCTAGCGCCCTCCATACCAGGCAACATTCTGGTGAACCTCCTCTGCACCCTCTCCAAAGCATCCACATCCTTTTGGTAATGTGGCGACCAGAACTGCACGCAGTATTCCAAATGTGGCCGAACCAAAGTCCTATACAACTGTAACATGACCTGCCAACTCTTGTACTCAATACCCCGTCCGATGAAGGAAAGCATGCCGTATGCCTTCTTGACCACTCTATTGACCTGCATTGCCACCTTCAGGGAACAATGGACCTGAACACCCAAATCTCTCTGTACATCAATTTTCCCCAGGACTTTTCCATTTACTGTATAGTTCACTCTTGAATTGGATCTTCCAAAATGCATCACCTTGCATTTGCCCTGATTGAACTCCATCTGCCATTTCTCTGCCCAACTCTCCAATCTATCTATATTCTGCTGTATTCTCTGACAGTCCCCTTCACTATCTGCTACTCCACCAATCTTAGTGTCATCTGCAAACTTGCTAATCAGACCACCTATACTTTCCTCCAAATCATTTATGTATATCACAAACAACAGTGGTCCAGCACGGATCCCTGTGGAACACCACTGGTCACACGTCTCCATTTTGAGAAACTCCCTTCCACTGCTACTCTCTGTCTCCTGTTGCCCAGCCAGTTCTTTATCCATCTAGCTAGTACACCTTGGACCCCATGCGCCTTCACTTTCTCCATCAGCCTACCATGGGGAACCTTATCGAACGCCTTACTGAAGTCCATGTATATGACATCTACAGCCCTTCCCTCATCAATCAACTTTGTCACTTCCTCAAAGAATTCTATTAAGTTGGTAAGACATGACCTTCCCTGCACAAAACCATGTTGCCTATCACTGATGAGCCCATTTTCTTCCAAATGGGAATAGATCCTATCCCGCAGTATCTTCTCCAGCAGCTTCCCTACCACTGACGTCAGGCTCACCGGTCTATAATTACCTGGATTATCCCTGCTACCCTTCTTAAACAAGGGGACAACATTAGCAATTCTCCAGTCCTCCGGGACCTCACCCGTGTTTAAGGATGTTGCAAAGATATCTGTTAAGGCCCCAGCTATTTCCTCTCTCTCTTCCCTCAGTAACCTGGGATAGATCCCATCCGGACCTGGGGACTTGTCCACCTTAATGCCTTTTAGAATACCCAACACTTCCTCCCTCCTTATGCCGACTTGACCTAGAGTAATCAAACATCTGTTCCTAACCTCAACATCCGTCATGTCCCTCTCCTCGGTGAATACCGATGCAAAGTACTCGTTTAGAATCTCACCCATTTTCTCTGACTCCACGCATAACTTTCCTCCTTTGTCCTTGAGTGGGCCAATCCTTTCTCTAGTTACCCTCTTGCTCCAGTTATCTTCACACATAACTGCAGGATCCTCTTGCTGTGATCACATACCAGTTGCACACTGAAGGAGTGGAACTCCTTTCAATTCACAAACCGATGGTGCCTTGATTGCCACATGGCTGCAGTCAATTACGCCCTGGACTTGAGTAAATCCTGCGAGGGTGGCGAAGCCAACAGCCTTCTGGACTTATCTGGCCACATCCGTCTCCAACTTCATGTACTGTGGCGCCCTCCCAAACAAAGCATCCATCACTTGGCTGATGCAGTTGTGGGCTGCGGATTGTGAGATCCTGCAGATGTCAGTGGCTGAGCTTTGGAATGAGCCGGGCTCAAAAATATTGCGAGCCACGATCACCTTGACCGCCATGGGCAATGGGTGGCCACCTGCTCCTACCGGCCTTAAATCTTTCTTCAGGAGGGCGCAGAGGTCTGTGACCATCTGATGCGACAGCCGTAGCATTCGCAGGCACTGCTCTCTGAGAGGCCTAGAAAGCTGATCCTTGGCTTGTAGATCTGGTGCTGAGGGTATCGGTATCGCCTTCATTGAGGTGCTACCCTGTAGCCATCCACTCTGTTCTATCCACCTGCATGTGTCTGTGTAGGGTGCTGCAGTTGCTGACCCTGCTGTGGCTGCTGGTCTGAAGAATGCTGCACCTCGTCCTCAGTGGTCCACCCTATTTCAGAATATGTGGACCCCATGCCCTGTGTAAGTTCATAGGCGGAAAGGTCAATAGCCCCCTCAGAAGCCTCCAAGTCACTTCAAGCAAATGTTATCTCATTGCTTTCCCCACACACAATCACTGAGATTAGCCTCAAGGACATGCTCATGTCAGTGCAAGCCCTTGACTTGCCAGTTGCCCCTTTTATAGTGCTGATATGATGTCAGTTTCAGACCCCATGACTTCCCGCTGTGCAGTCGCCTTCTCTAACATGCCAAGTAGATGGCACAGCGTGTGACTCGTGCATTGTTGGGAAAGAGGCACTGCAAGCATAAAATGACTTTTAATTGCCATTTTATTTGCCTCAGTTGGCTTTCCAGCTCAGCCATTGGAGGCTTCCGACTTCATTCCCAACCCACCCCGGCAAAGACGGAAAGAGGCTGGAACAGGTCGGGAACCCGCCCAATGGCATTTTCTGCAATTTTCCCAACACACTCCATCCCTGAAACTGCCATCCCTAGCCTGGGAAAATTCCACCCAAAGGGACAGTTTAATTTCATTCCTTCTTGCCAGAGACATGCAGGAGGAGTTAGCACGAGGGTTTGCACAGATTGCAGGTTTTTCCATAGTGCAGGGTGCCATTGACTGCACACACATTGCCTTACATTCAACTCATGTGAACTAAGCCATTTTAATGAACTGAAAGAAATTCCACTCCTTCAATGTGCTGGCATGTGAACACAGACAATACTTCATGAAGCTGAATGCCCATTATCCTGGCAACAGTTATCAGTCCTCTGTGCTCGTCGTTTTAACCAACCAGGACACGTCAAAGGCTGGTTACTGGGCAACAAATGTTATCCACTCATGACATGGCTCATGACTCCTGTCCAGAATCCGTGCACACATTCACAGCAGGCTTACAATGAGAGCCATTCTGCCACAAGGAATTTTATAGAGCACACCATCAGCATCTTTAAGCAATGCTTCTGGTGCTAGGGCTGATCTGGAGAAGCCCTGCAGTTCTGAGCTAAGCTATTACCAAAATTTGTGGTAATATGCTTCATGCTGCACAACTTGGCCATTATGAGGGAACACCCATCAGGTGAGAAGACAAGGAACAAGAGCACGTGGAAGAAGAGAAGGAAATGCAACAGGAAGTGAAGGAACCTGAAGGGGAAAGGAAGCTGCAATGTAGACCACCCCTTTCTGCTCAGGCTGTACGTCATCAAGTAATTTATAAGTGATACCAGTAATCTCAAGCACATCTCCCCAGTCACCTACAGTTCCACACTCCTTCCCTTACTTCTATCACTGACCATCACATTGTCCTCTTTCCGACAAAGAAAAAACAATCATTTAAAGCAGCAGGCAGCATGAATTTAATGTGCTGCCTGCAACACAATGAACAGGCACAGGTTCGTGGTGTGCCGCAATCCCCACGCAAGTAATCAGAGGTTAGCCAATTTAATGCCTACGGTGTTAATAAAAGAAAGATGTATCATTTGGTATGTCAGTTTTGCATGAGAAAATATCTAGTGCCATTAAACATTTGGATGTCTTATCCAATGATATGAGCTCCGATAAAACTTCAAGTATTAAAAGAGGATATTACTTTCAAGATATAATTGAAGAATATGCAGATGAAACAGCTGCTTGAAACATTTATCCTATCGTGAGCAGAATTACATTTCCACTGTTAGAGACAGATGAGTGATTAAATGACAAATAGGCTCATTTAGAATATTGGAGTTGAAGAAAAAGTGTTTTTTTTTTAGGACTCCTGGAATCCACAGTTATAGGTTTTCATAATCACTTGAAAGCACATTGGGATAAATCTTTGTTTTTGTTGCCTACGCAATAAAGTGTTGCCCAGGCAAGCTGGGGAGAGGCAAAGTGGACAGCCAGGATCTCATGTACATAACAGAGGCGGTCCGATTTCCATTCCATTAATTTACATGGAAGGACCATTGCGCAGGCTCTGTGACCGGTCTATGGTCCACCTCACATGATTTTTTCTTTGTGGACCACAATACATTACGCCTCAGAGGTACATATGACTATCTGCTCCAATACGTCTGAATTACTTGCACATTTAAATTCATTGAATTAAAAACACACTAAATTACTCATGCATTTTAAGTGACTCATCTGAGGGCACATAAAAACAAATTGTTAGATTATCTCCAATTACAAAATTAAGCAATTAAAGCAACAATTTAATAAATTAAACAATAAAGCAGAAAAGCCATAAGCAAGCAATAAGAAACACAACTTAAAATTAATTTCTAGTCAAGTAAAAGAAGGACATGCATTTTAGATAGCATCTTACCATAATTGCAACAACAACAAAAGCAGCTTGCATTTATAAAGAATCTTTATGTGGAAAAATGTTCCAAGATGCTTCGAGGTGGTTGTAAACGGACAGAGATGGGTGCTGAGGCAAAGAAGGAGATATTAGGAGGGTTGACCTTAAAACTTGGTCAAAGGGGTGGATTTTAAGCAGGGCCTTAAATGAAGAGAAGTGGAGGTGTTGAAGGAGAAAAGCCAGACTGTGGAATCTAGATGGTTGAAGGCATGGCTGCCAATTGTGGGACAAAGAAAGAGCAGTTGCACAAAAGGTCAGAGAAACAGAGATTGGGTAGAGATGTAGGGCTGGAGGATGTTATAGAGATAAGGAGGGCAATGCAATGAAGGGATTTAAACATGAGAATGTGAATTTTAAATTGGAGGTTTTTGGAGACTGGGACCCAATGTTGTTCAGCAGGACTAGGGTGGTGGGTGAGCAAGACTAGTGCAGGATAAGGGTGACAGAATTTTGGCTGAGCTAAGTTTACAGGAAGTGATGAATGGGAGGCCAGCCAGCAGAACATTGGAATGGTCGAGTCTGGAGATGACAGAGGCATGGGTGAGGTTTTCAGCAGCAAATGGGCTGAGACAGGAGAAGAGCCAGGTAATGTTACACAGATGGAAGCTGTTGGTATTTATGATGGAGAGTATATGGCATCGGTAGCTCAGCTCAGATCAAATAAGATGTCAAGATCACAAACAATCTGGTTCAGTCTGAGACAATGGGCTGAATTTTACCAGCCCCCTGACATCGGGGGCCGTGACAGGGGAGCCTGGAAAATACCTCCAGGAGAGGCCCGCCACGCGCTTCGACACCGGGAAGGCCCCGCCCCATTTTACCGGCGGCAGTGAGACCTCAGGGCAGCCACCCGCTGCTCGGCAAAAAAAACTTAATTTAAATATGTTAATAAACTATAATGAAAGAATAATTATGAACCTTTCCACGACGGCCATCCCACGCCAATATTCCGGCCGGTTGCCGGAAGTGCCGTGCATTCAGATCTCAATTCGGAGATCCGAGGCGGAACACTAGTGGGGAGTGGGGAGGAGTGAATTTTTCAGGGTGGGGGAGGGGAGCATCAAAAATGAACGCGATTGGTTGAGGGGATGGTGAGAAGGGGTTGAAGGTAAAAGTAAAGAAAGTTCAGGGGAGAAAGGTCGTGATCGAAAATCTAGTTTTTTTTGTGGGGGAGAGGACAAGTATTAAACTAATTATTGATTGGGGAGCTGGGAGAGGGGATTGGAAGTGTGAATAAAATTTTATTTTAATTTTTTGGAAAACCTGTCACTTTAAACAGTAAAATGAAATGGAAGGGCCTGAAGCCCTTTAAAAATGGTGCCAGTGTCTGCTTAGTGGCGCCGGTCGCCATTGCCGGGGGCAGAGCGCCTGCCTCCTCTACGTCATTGGGGCCCGTCAGTCCGCCCCCTCCATGTTAATAAGCCACCACGCAAAATATCGCAGTGGCTCCACGGCGCACACCTCACACGTGCGGCGTGCACTTTTTGAAACTTGCCGCCAATTCAGCCCAATAGGTAGGAAAGGGGATGGAATCAGAGGCAAATATATGGAGTTTGTGTTGGGGTTGAAGTTGGTAGCTTCAATCTTCTAAATGGTTAACAGAAGGATATTGCAGCACATCCAAGACTGAATATTTGACAGCATAGGATAGCCCAAAGTGCATCACAAGCAATGAGTTACTTTTTAAGTGCAGTCACACTTGCTACATAAACAAAAATGGCAGCCAATTTTGCAGACAACAAGGTCCTACAAACAGCAAATGTGATGTTGATTGAGGAAGGAATGTCAAGATGCTGGGGGAACACATTGCCATTTGCCATTTCAACACTCCCCCCTGCTCTCATGCTCACATCTCTGTCCTGGGATTGCTACAGTGTTCCAGTGAACATCAACGTAAGCTCTAGGAACAGCATCTCATCTACCGATTAGGTACACTACAGCCTGCCGGACTGAACATTGAGTTCAATAATTTCAGAGCATGACAGCCCCCCATTTTACTTTCATTTTTAGTTCTTTTTTCTTTTTTACATTTTTTACAATTTTTTTTTGCATTTATTTCATTTCATCTTAGTTTGTTCAGTTTGCTTACCCATGGTTTTTTTTTCATGTTTGCACTTGCTGCTGTTCAATATTCAGTCCATTAACACCTTATCTGTACTAATGCTTCGTCTTTCAACACAACATTAACATATTGTTTGCCTTTGCTCCATGACCTTTTGGCCAGCTATGTGGCCTTGTCCAATCTACACCTTCTCCTTTGTTACCTCTTGCCCCACCCCCACCTCACTTGCTTATAACCTGTGACATTTCTAATATTTGTCAGTTCCGAAGAAGGGTCACTGACCCGAAACGTTAACTCTGCTTCTCTTTCCACAGATGCTGCCAGACTTGCTGAGTGGTTCCAGCATTTCTTGTTTTTATTGCTGGGAGAACACCTTCTGTTCTTCAAGAAATACCATGATATCTTTCACATCCATATGTATCCTTGGTTTAATCGATAGCTGAAAGAAGTCACTTCTGTCAGTGCAACAGCCCCTGAGATGTCATCCTAGATTAGGAGCTCAAGTCTTTGAGTTCGGCTGAAACTCATGATCTTCCGACTGAAAGGGAGAGCATTGCCAACGTAGTCAAGTTAACGCATTAAAAATTAGAGGCAGAAAAGTGATTGTTTTGAAATTAAAGCACTTAGTATTAGTATTGTTTTTGTTTTCTGAGCAAGAATATGCTAACTCAGAGAGACGTGCCATACTTGATGAAAGCTTTGGTATGTTATACAGTGGAACCACAATTATCCAACTTAATAATGGGGACCCAAAGCAAATCATGGAAATTAAAAGAGAATTGAAAAATCCCTACATTTAGTTTGTCACCGTTTTAAACTTCTGATAGATCTATTTAGATTGTCTCATCAAGTTCCCAACACATTATATTTGAAATATGTGTGTGTGTGGACGGGGGAGTGCGGGGGAGGGGGCTTCATTTTCATTTGGGTGCCAGTGAAAACTGTCGGTTGCAGATCATAGGAACATTGGAACATAGGAAGTAGGAGAAGGGGCAGGCCATTCAGCCCCTCGAGCCTGCTCCGGCATTCAACTAGATCATGGATGATCTACCTCAATGCCATTTTCCCACACTATCCCCTTATCCCTTGATATCTTTAATATCTAGAAATCTATCGATCTCTGTCTTGCATATAGTCAATGACTGAGCCTCCACAACCCTCTGGGGTAGAGAAATCCAAAGGTTCACTACCATCTGCGTGAAAAAAATTCCACCTCATCTCTGTGTCCCCTGGTTCAAGAACCCCCCACCCCCAGCTAGGGGAAACATCCTTCCTGCATCTACCCTGTCGAGCCCTGTAAGAATTTTGTATGCCTCAATGAGGTCTCAATGAGATGGCATCTCACTCCTTAGCGTCACGGAGAAGGCCTTTGCTAGGGTCATATTTAAAAGACTCCGTTTACTTGCAGACCTAGTGTACCCGGAAGCGCGATGTGATTTCCATGCCAGCAGATCTACTGTGGATATGATCTTCTCCATACGCCAGCTACAAGAGAAGTGCAGGGAACAGAGTATACCCCTGTACGTTACTTTTGTAAATCTTACTAAGGCATTCGACACCGTCAGCAGAGCAGCGCTCTACAAGATTTTGCAAAAAATTGGCTGTCCACCGAAGCTTGTCAGTTTCATCTGCTCCTTCTATGACAACATGCACTTCATTGTACAGTTTGATGGCTCCATTTCCGACAGTTTCAGAGTGAAGAATGGAGTGAAACAGGGTTGTGTCCTACCCCCGACTCTGTTTGGTATCTTCTTCTCCATGCTCCTGACCTTCGCCTTCCCTGCAGATATGGAAGGAGTCTACTTGCACACTAGGTCAGATGGCATGCTCCCCAATCTATCAAGGCTGAAAGCGAAGACAAAAACACATCGCATCCTGATCAGCGAACTCATTGGCTATCTTTCCCATGCCTGTAACTTGTTCTTCTTGACTATATGCATCAAGACAATCATGGTCATGGGACAAGGTGTTGCATCTCTACCCCTGATCACCCAAAATAACACCATCACTGGATGTGGTTAGCAAATTCTGCTACCTTGGGTCAGTGCTGACAGATAATCTGTCCCTGATGCAGAGCTTGATACACGCAGAGGGAAAACAGCTACCACCTTTGGCCGACTTGTGAAACATGCATGGGATAACACCAAGTTGACTCTTACGACCAAGCTCATGGTTTATTAGGCCTGTGTTTTCAGCACCTTGCTGTATGGCTGTGAAACATGGGCGACTTACAGCTACCAGGAAAAGAAACTCAATAATTTCCATCTTCACTGTTTGCAGCACATTATGGGTATATCCTGGCAGGACAAAATCACAAATGTAGCAGTCTTCTCAAAGGCACAGCTCTCATGTATTGGCACTAATCAAACAGAGGTGGCTTTGGTGGATCAGACACGTATGCAGGATGGAAGGCTGTCGCATAACCAAAGACCTTCTGTATGGTGAGGTAGCCGGGGCCAGACGAACAGTGGGGCACCCAAAGCTCCGCTTGCAAGCGTGACATGAAGGCCTTAAATGTTGACTATCGCACTTGGGAGTCACTAGCTGGTGAAAGAGGGAAATGGCGACATATCCTTTGGACTGGGGTGCACTACCACGATGACATGTTGCTACAGCAGCTTGGCAACAGGTGCCAATGTCAAAAACAACACCTGGAATTTTATGCCGCTGCTTCCACAGGAGCGGGCTGGTGGCGGGGGGTGGGGGGAGTGGGTGTAAAATTGAGTGGGAGGTCGGGGGGGCAGTTCCCGATGCCTTCCCATCCCCGCTGCAATTTTACCAGTGGCGAGAAACAGCCTACCCGCACCAGGCCAATCAAGGCCTTTAAGTGGCCAATTAACTGCCACTTAAGGGCCTCCTCCCACCGCTGCTGGTATTTTACTAGCGGCCAGCAGGTGCCTCAGGCCCCCAGAATGCTGCCTGGTAAAACCTAGCTGCCTCCTTGCAGGCTTGGGGGGGGAGCCCCTCCTGATCAGACACCCTGAAGCCCCAACTGCCCCCAATGAAATAAAGACCACCCCCTACCAATTGACCCCCCCGCCCCACCACTTACCTCACCAGGGCCCAGCCGATTGTCCCCAGTGAGGCCCCAAAATGTACCTGTCTTCCGGTGCTGACACCCACGATCCTGCCGTTGGCTGGGTACAGTCCCAGCAGTGGCCACCACCGGCCCGCTGATTGGCCAGTAGCTCTTGGTGGTGGGACTTCCTGCTCAAGGAGGTGGAAGTCCTGTCCAAGTCCAATTCAGGGCCTGGGGAACATAAAATCTTGGCATGGCTCCCAGACCCAGCGGAGGCAGGCTTGCCTCCGACATTTGGGCCGGTAAGTGGGGCCTCCCGCCCAAAGTAAAATTCCGGCCAACAACTCACAGCGTCACTTGCAGCTTCACATGCAGAACCTGCCTCTCAAGGATTGGCCTTCATAGCCATCAACAAGGATGCACCAAGACAAGATGCCCCACTTAAATGGATTGTTTGCTGCGTGTCCATCATCTTTCATAGATGGAAAGATGCCAACCAACCAATGAGATCGCCACTCATTCTTTTAAACTCTAAAGAATAAGGCCCAGTGTCCTCAATCTCTCCTCATAAGACAATCCTGTCATCCCAGGAATCCGTCTGGTGAACCTTTGTTGCACTCGCTCTATGGCAAGTATATACTTCCTTTGGTAAGGAGACCAAAACTGTACACAATACTACAGGTGCGATCTCATCAAGGCTCTATACAATTGCAGCAAGACTTCTATACTCCTTTATTCAAATACTCTTACAATAAGGCCAACATACCATTTGCCTTCCTAATTGCTTGCTGCACCTGCATGTTAGCTTTCAGTGACTTATGAACAAGGACACCCAGGTCCCTTTGGACATCAACACTGTGCAATCTCTCACCATTTAATAAATACTCTGCATTTCTGTTTTTACTACCTAAGTGGAGAACTTCACATTTTTCCACATTATATTCCATCTGCCTTGTTCTTTCCCACTCACTTAGCCTGTCTAAAGCCCCTTGAAGCCTCCTTGCATCCTCCTCACAACTCACATTTTCACATAGTTTTGTGTCATCAGCAAACTTGGAAATTGAGTATTGCTGAAAATAGAGACATTTTGTCAAAGCTTTTCATCCTGCACTCATCAGGAAAATTGCAAGAATACCAATGTAAGGGAAAGCAGCAAATTTATACTTTGCAGGGCGGCACAGTGGCGCAGTGGTTAGCACTGCAGCCTCACAGCTCCAGGAACCCGGGTTCGATTCCGGGTACTGCCTGTGTGGAGTTTGCAAGTTCTCCCTGTGTCTGCGTGGGTTTTTCTCCGGGTGCTCCGGTTTCCTCCCACAAGCCAAAAGACTTGCAGATTGACAGGTAAATTGGCCATTATAAATTGTCACTAGTATAGGTAGGTGGTAGGGAAATATAGGGACAGGTGGGGATGTTTGGTAGGAATATAGGATTAGTATAAATGGGTGGTTGATGTTCGGCACAGACTCGGTGGGCCGAAGGGCCTGTTTCAGTGCTGTATCTCTAATCTAATCTAAAAGTGCTGATTGGTTGGCAAGTGGACGCTGATTGGTAGAGGTGTTGCCATGACATTTCTTGCTGTATATTGCGCAAACTTATGAACAGGCCTAAGGCCGTTATTTTCGGCCGTGAAAAGTGCCCAGTCTACCTCAGATTACCCTGGAAGGGTAATGTATCCCAAAAATTTGAGCACCAGGTGAAGCTAGCTATTTCACGCTGCTACCATGCAGTAGCAACTGGTGTGCTGCTCGCCACTAACAGGATGCTGCTGTCAAGCCAAAAAGACATCCTGCCTATCACACAAATGGGTAATGTGATATATGAATGTCAATCCCAGTGTGATTATAGGTATATAGGCCGTATGTCCCAAAGACTGGCGGATCATATCAAACAACATGTCCCTTCCACTGTTTGCAACGGGCAAGGCACAGGCCGTACCTAACCAGCCTGTGCTTACAAAACTCAAAACACAGTTTCCAACATTGGATGTGATTCCACGATTGGACAATATTTGCTAAATAATCCTCAGTGTGCTCAGAATTACGCTGACAACCAATTTAAGATTGTCAGTCGGGCTCGCAGTGTGGCACATTTGCGCGTACTGGAAACTACATATATTAATACACAGGGCTCTGTTCTTTGCAGATAGAAAGAACATGTACACACATTGTGCCTGTTTCAGTGAAACAAAATAAGTGACAGCCATTCACTGGTTCATTCCTTAGGGCAGTGTCTTGACCAATCAGAGTCAAGCTACCTGGTTTAAATTTCAACAAAACTTGACAGTTAACTGTCAGTCACCATAAACTGGCACATTCTCCATGGCAACGCCTCTACCAATCAGAGTTCATTTGCCAACCAATCAGCACTCTCTTCTCATACAGCATAAATTTGTTGCTTTCCCTTACATTGGTATTCTTGCAAATTGTCCTGATGAGTGCAAGATGAAAACATACGAACTTATGACCATATGAATTAGGAGCAGGAGTAGGCCACTCAGCCCTTCGAGACTGCTCTGCCATTCAAAAAGTTCATGGCTGAACTGATAACTCCACATTTCCACACACCCTCGATAACCTTCCACCCCCTTGCTTATCAAGAATCTATCTATCTACCTCTGCCTTAAAAATATTCAAAGACTCTGCTTCCACCGCCTTTTGAGGAAGAGAATTCCATAGACTCACGACCCTCTGAGAGAAAACATTTCTCCTCATCTCTGTCTTAAATGGGCGACCCCTTATTTTTAAATAGTGACCCCTAGTTCTAGATTCTCCCACAAGGGGAAACATCCTTTCCACATCCACCCTGTCAAGACCCCTCAGGATCTTATATGTTTCAATCAAGTTGCCTTTTACTCTACTAAATTCCAGTGGATACAAGCCTAGCCTGTCCAATCTTCCCTCATAAGACAACCCGCCATTCCAGGTATTAGTCTAGTAAACGTTCTCTGTACTGCCTCCAATGCATTAACATCCTTCCTTAAATAAGGAGACCAATACAGTACACAGTACTCCAGATGTGGTCTCCCCAATGCCCTGTATAGCTGAAGCATAACCTCCCTACTTTTGTATTCAATTCCCCTCATAATAAACTATAACATTCTATTAGCTTTCCTAATTGTATGCTGTACCTGCATACTAACCTTTTGCGATTCATGCACTAGGACATCCAGATCCCTCTGCACCTCAGAGCTCTGCAATCTCTCACCATTTAGATAATATGCTTCTTTTTTATTCTTCCTGCCAAAATAGGCAATTTCACATTTTCCCACATTATACTCCATTTGCCAGGTCTTTGCCCACTCACTTAACCTATCTATATCCCTTTGTAGCCTCCTTATGTCCTCTTAACAAGTTAATTTCCTACCTATCTTTGTGTCATCAGCAAATTTAGCAACCATACCTTTGGTCCCTTCATCTAAGTCATTTACATAAATTGTAAAAAGTTGAGGCCCCAGCACAGATCCCTGTGGCACACCACTTATTACATCTTGCCAACCAGAAAAAGACCCATTTATGCCTACTCTCTGTTTCCTGTTAGCTAGCCAATCTTCTATCCATGCCAATATGTCACCCCCTACACCATGAGCTTTTATTTTCTGCAATAACCTTTGATGTGGCACCTTATCAAATGCCTTCTGGAAATCTAAGTACAATACATCCACCAGTTCCCCTTTATCCACAGCACATGTAACTCCCTCAAAGAACTCCAATAAATTGGTTAAACATGATTTCCCTTTCACAAAACCATGTTGACTCTGCTCGATTACTCTGAATTTTTCTAAATGCCCTGCTATAACGTTTTTAATAATAGTTTCTAATATTTTCCCTAAGACAGATGTTAAGCTAACTGGCCTGTAGTTTCCTGCTTTCTGTCTCCCTCCCTTTTTAAATAAAGGAGTTACATTCGCTATTTTTCAAGCTAACGGTACCTTCCCCAAATCTAGCAAATTTTGGAAAATTAAAACTAACGCATCAACTATCTCACTAGCCACTTCTTTTTCACCCTAGGATGAAGACCATCAGGACCTGGGGACTTGTCAGCCCGCAACTCCAACAATTTGTTCAGTACCACTTCCCTGGTGATTGTAATTTTCCTGAGTTCCTCCCTCCCTTCCATTTCCTGACTTACAGCTCATACTGGGATGTTACTTGTATCCTCAGTAGTGAAGACTGACAATATGTCTCTATTTTTAGCAATACTCAAGTTCTGTACTAGAAAACTTGGAAATATTACATTTGGTTCCCACATCCAAATTAATGATATAGATTGTGAATAGCTGAGGCCCAAGCACTGATCCTTACGGTACCCCACTAGTCACAGCCTACCAACCTGAGAATGACCCGTATATTCCTACTCTCTGTTTTCTGTCCATTAACCAACTCTCAATCCATTGCAGTATATTACCCCCAATTCCCATGCGCTCTAATTTTGCTTACTAACCTCCTGTGTGGGACCTTATCGAAAGCCTTCTGAAAATCCAAATACACCACATTCACTGGTTCCCCTTATCCATTTCGCTAGTTACATCCTCAAAAAACTCTTAACACATTTGGCAAACATGATTTCCCTTTTATAAATCCATGTTGACTCTGCCCAATCCTACCATTATTTTCTAAGTGTCCAGTTATCACATTCTTTATAATAGATTCTAGCATTTTCCCTATTACTGATGTCAGTACAGATCTGTAGTTCCTTGTTTTCTCTTTCCCTCCTTTCTTAAATAATGGGGTTACATTTGCTACCTTTCAATCTGCAAGAACTGTTCCAGAATCTATAGAATTTTGGAAGATGACCACCAATGCATCCACTATCTCTACATACACCTCTTTCAAAACTCTGGGATATAGATCATCAGGTCCAGGGGATTTATCAACTTTCAGTCCCATTAATTTCTCCAGTACTACTTTTTTACAAATAGTACTTTCTTTCAGTTCCTCATTCTTGCTAGTATTTTGGTTCTCTAGTATTCCTGGGCGATCAGCCATAGTTAGAGTCTGCACCCAACAGAAAAGAACATTGGGTGGGTTGTAAACAGGCTGCTGATGCTCAGCAGCCAGTACTTAGGTCCTCGCCCAAAGTGAAAATTACCCTTCCCCACACCCCCCATTTTCCAAAATATTGTCTGCAGCGCAGAATTTGCTGGTCTCCCGAACAGACAACTCCTGACTTGCTTTAATCTCTTGACCCAAAGCTATTTTTCGGTACTCCATGGATATTAAATTCTCAAAGGCAGTGCCATCACAGGGATTAGAGAAAAGCCAGTTGCTGCTGCATTCTGACAGACAGTCCCTTAAAAGAACAAGTAAGTTTGTACACAAAGTTACAAATACCGAGCAACTTATCCTGCTGGATTAAGAGCTCAGAGTTTGTAACAATTCAATTAAAAATGCCGTCTGTATTTTAATTCGGTTTGAGCAAAACTAAGGCCTAACACCTGTTAAAATGTTGCACATTATTTAGAGAGGATAAAGGGAGTACAAATAATCAAGATTCCACTATGTTTTATATAGAGCAAATATAATCAAATAAAAGACAACTGCAGCACAGGTAGGTCTGGACACATTTACAACAATATTTCTCTGGCTTATTTTTATGCCTTAATTGTATAGAGAAGGATAGGTGACAGATGGAAATTATTTCAAGATTTATACTCATATTATTCATATTTACAACATTCTTCTCAGTAATCAATAATATCACTTTGTAAAGTTGTAATCATTATGTCTATTCATTAATCAATGATAACACATTAATAATACAATTCATTTTAGCGGTTATTAACTACTAGAGTAGCCCAACATATATGTATTGCACCAGCCTGAGGATTATATATGCAGGATACTACAGCACTGTGCATATGTGAGGCTTTATTACCTAGCCTCTCTTTCTCCTGCCTCCGCACAGCTTGTACTGTAGAATGACAGCTCCTGGATTCCCTACTAGGATAATATGGCTGAAGTTGGTGTGGACATTTAGTTACAGGTGTTCTGTGTTCTTCCCTTCCCTTTTCAAATCAATAGAAAACTACCTGGGAAGATGAGTGCCAGTTAAATTAGGTCATAGTTCAACACAAAGGCTTTTTGTGGAGTTTGATATTTTTTATATAAACAAGAAAAGGTCCATGCAGGTGAGAACATGGGGACACTGATTTTAATTTCTCCATCTTTTGTTCTTTATACTAAGATGTCAGTGCATCCTTCACATAAGACAATATCGCACTGGTTAATTGTGTTAACACGATTATCAAACTTCTCTACCAATTAAAATGGTAATTGTCACTTTATCAGCTCTGCAAGTTTACTCAACCTTTTACTTTCTGTCCTACAAGATTATACTCATTTGAAATTATAAAAGCCAATGTAAACTACTTGTTCATGTTTTATATATAAAGTTGTTTATTTATCCTATAAATTTCACAGCTATGATATACCACAGATGTCATAAACTTTAGTCCAATGAGAGTGTAAGTGGGTCTTGAGATGCTACATGCTATAAACAAGATAGCATGAACACTATTTCCTTTTCCAACCACAGAAGTCTCATTATGAGTGCCAGAAATAAAGTCATTCCCATGCTAACTTACCAGTAGATTGCCTTCAAAGTCAATTAGAGTAGCTTGGGGAAAGCAAAAAATTAAGGTACACTAACAGATGGGAAAAAAATCCTTTTCCACACGAGAAAAGTTGGCCCCTTTTAAAAATACCTGCTTCCACTGCTTTTCTCTGGCAAACATCATATTTTGAACTATTATAAAACAACTCCACATTGGGACTTTATTCAAACAAAATCCTTCTCTGGTTTCATGAAGCCCTGAAAATCTATTTCCTATCAGTGCCACAGTTGCTCATACAATACACAGAATGCTTATTTTGCAAATAGGATCTTAAAATTAACACTTGTCACACATCAGTAAAAATGACTGTTCTGCTGGAGCTTTAAGAGACTAATGATTAAAAGCATAGCCTTTGCAGTGAACTCAGATGCAATGTTCTGTAACTAATAGGTTTTATACCACAGTACACAGCAAGCACATGCACAATGCTGTCCAAGAAGTTTGTAGGTCTCTTTTTAAAACTTGGTCAAAGTACAAAGACTTCACTTATTCAACAGCAATATGGAAGGATCTTAATAAGTAAAAAGCGATTTCAAACCTGGGTTAGTACATTATTTGTCAGATGTTGCCAGTTTACAAAATTAACCATTACACAAGTGCAATAAAACACTTCCACGATTTCTTTGCAACAACTCTTAACAGAAAGGAAAAGAAGAAAACTTGATCAACAAAATACTTTCTACAGCCAAGGTAAAATGTTAATACTATTACTTACCTAAATATGGGTTTTTTTAGGTGCTTTTTTTTGATGGTAATACATTCATCCATTTAAAGGAGAAAATTATACTCCTCAGAGGAAGTTGCTTCTGCAACAGCCCGAGAAGAATCGGGAGAGTTGTTCTCAACTAATCCACAGTGGAGAGCAGCGAGATTGGTCTTTTGTGCTGGGGAAGCCTCCCTCTCTGACAAGTGAGCAATAAGGCCATAGAGGCCACATCACACAGGCAAGTCTGTGCACTACCAAATAATGTACATTCTACAAAGCAGAGGGAGGCATGTTAAGGCAAGAGAAAAGCCTTTTATGCAAAGTGCAAGAAAAGTCTGACATTTTGCCAACTGTCATTCAGGTTACAGATTATTGTAACCATACAAACACTCCATGCTTGTCTCAGCTAAACTATCGCACAGAAAATAATCCGCCAAATCGTAAAAAGGACAAAGGCAGTAAGGCTTTGCAGAACTCGTCTGGATAATTTCTCTTCCTTAAATAACACTTAATGGGTGTGTTAATATTTCCCTGGGGGTGTCTGGAAGGAAGTTTATCTTGTAAAAAGCAAGTACTGTACACAGACTGATGAAGATGAAGAATTCTGTGCTGTAGTCTGGCTGGCATCCCAATAAGAACTAGTTTTGGAAATGCATTTATTTTATAATCTGGCTTCCATTCATCATAGATGATGTGTAGATGCAACTCTCCAAATTAAAAGCAGATCCAGGATAATTTGGCCAGTGAAAACTCTCCAGACAAATGATTTGAAATACACTAATGAAATATTACAGATGTGCTAATATGCTTATTCGATTTACTATATAGCTTTTTACTTTAGATTCTATTCAGTGCATTACAATAGGCAGAAAAGTTAAAAATATTCTGTTAAGTAAACTATGAAGTACATTGAATAAACACAATTGAAATTAAACTTGCATTTATATTGCGCCTTTAATGTAGTAAAATGTACCGAGCCACTTCACAGGAGAATTACTGAACAAAATTTGTCCAGTCACATAAGGAGGTATTAGAACAGATGACTAAAAGCTTGGTCGCAAAAGGCAGGTTTTAAGGAGCATTTCAAAAGAGGAGAGAGAGGTAGAGAGGCAGATATTAAGATACAATTCAGAGTCCTATAACCACATCCAACCAACTTGCTCCCATCACTGAATTATATCTCCTTGCAGTCACTATAAATTTTGTTTTACAGTTAGCACTAACAAGTGCATTGATAGTTGTGGGGAATTCAAGAGGTCACCTTTGCCACTTGATCACTGGTATCTCTAGAAACCTGTAACTTATATTTGGAAATTGCTAATTGCACTTGTTTGCAAGTCTTCATGGAGGCTTCAAAAATTAAGCCGGAACTTTTAGGCACAAGGTCATGAATAGGTACATTTTAAAAGGCTTTGAATTATTTTTTTTTTAAAACTTACTAAGGAACTGATTACTGTACCCCAATCTAACTAGAAAATAGTTTTGTATATTTTTTTCAGTAATTGTCAGTAATTTAAAGTCGATTTACTCACAAGTGATGACAATTGACAATTCAATTTAAAATGCTTGGTTTTTGTGAAAAATCAATTTTTCGCTGTATTATTCAAAGTTTATCAAGTTACCATTCAAATATATCAAGAAATATTCTAGAAAGGAAAATTTTCTTTAAAAGTATTATGTTTTAAAACGTTGCCCGGTTGCATTGGTCAGGGCAGATTTTGGTTGGGATTTTATGTGGCCCGCTGAGACGGGGGGCACAGAGTATCGAGATGAGTGGCGGGGGTGGGGTGGCTAGAGGGATCTTCGCCAAGCGATCTTCCCAGGGATAGGCTGATGATGGCCTTCCGCCCAGAGGCCAATTGAGGCCCTAAGTGGCCTATTAATGGCCAATTAAGGGACTCTACCCGCCGCTGATGGGATCTTACTAGCGGTGGGGGTGGGGGCCTCCTCCACATGGGGAGGTCACCTTGTAACATGAGGCATACTCCCTGCGGCTTGGGGAGGGGTACCTCCTTCATGGGCAATCTGTGGCCCATGGAGGTCTCCCACCGGAAACCAGTTTACTCCCAGGGACCCCTCTGCCCTTGGACTGCATGACCAACCCCCACCATCTCCCCTCGCTGAGGCCTTCAGGACTGGTCCTGGCGATCCCGCCTCACTCACCTTGGGTCTGGGGGTCCAGCACTGGGCCTGGGTCCAAGGCCTCTGCAGTACCGACAGTGGCCATTGCTCCCGGTGGCGCGGCCGATACTGATAAGCTGCTGGCCTCTGATTGGCTGTCAGCTCTTGGACACGGGATCCCTGGCCGGAATTTTATGCTACCCCAACGAGCAGGATGGTTGGGGGTAAGTGGTCACTTAATGGCCTTCGCCCACGTCCACGCAGATTTTATGCATGGCACGCAGGAGTCCTGAAGCCGGGAAAAGCCGCCTGGGAAAACCAGGTAGCTGCCAATCGTCCCGGGTGGGAGGGCGGGGCCCTGGTCATCGGGCACAGCTAACCACCCCCAGCACCCAACATGCCCCCCTTCCCCCCAACCAACCGCCCTTGCCTCGCTGGGGCCCGGCCGATTACCCCTGGCGAGGCAACCAAAACTTACCTTTCCTCCCGGCTCCACGTCTTCTTCTATCTTCAGCTGGGCTGCAGTACCAGCAGCGGCCACCGCTCCCGGTGGCGCAGCTTGGGCCTAAGAGCTGCCAGCCCGCTGATTCGCCGGCAGCTCAATGAGGCGGGACTCCCTACCTCAAGCGGGTGGAAGTCCCGACTCGGCACAATTAAAGCCTGGGGACCCGTAAAATACAGAACGGATCCCCAGGCGAGGCGGAAGCAGGTGTGCCACCAACTTTTATGTCGGAAGCTGACTCCCGTCCACCCACCATAAAATTCCGGCCCCAGTCTTTAAAGGGACGTCAATCCCGGCTCCTGAAACTTTGATTTAAAAAGAACGGAGCATCACTCCAAGGGCACATAAAGTCCACCTTTACGGCCCGGCGTTGGGAGCCCTGCCTCCAATACAAAATCCAGCCCTTTGTGTTCAGCGATATGCACATGGGTTTGAGTGGAAACCCGGGGGGAAGGGGAAGGAAACACTTTTCAAAACCAATGCAATTTTGGGTGCAATTGCACTCGACTCGTCAATTGCACTAAAAGCAAAACTGTACCATTATATGTACACACTGAAGTTCATAATATTAACTATATTCAAATTTTGTCTCCCTTTTCCTACTGTAGCTTCCACTACTTATGACTAATGCAAGATATCAATACAGAAATGTTATTAACAGTGATGCAATCACAATATGTTTATCTATTATTACTACAGGCAATTAACATTAAAGTAACAATAATGAAATGATAATTTATTGTTCTGAATTAGACTTATACTATCACTCAGCAAAATAGGGTTTGAAAACGTTGCAAGAGCATTTGCAAGGATTAAATAAAAGTCAAATTAGGCCATTGGGTGAGGGTGGGGGGGGTATTTTAACCTGCAAGGGGGTGTAGATGTAGGTGCATGCAGGGGTTAAAGAAGGAAAAAATGCCAGCATGTCAGGAACCTGAAATTTACCTGATGACTTCCACATTTAACCGGTGTGCTTTTCAAGGTATGCGAGGGGCCCTGTGGGAAAACGGGTCAGTGATTTAAATAGGTAAAAAGGAAATTGACTGAGGATTTAACCCTGCATTCTGACTTCCAGTGCATGCTTTTCCCAGGTTCTCTGAAACTTGCTAGGGTCAACAAGGCAAGAGCATAGCAGGGATTGACAGTGCTTTGAAATTGACAGGCTGGAAAGCCTTTACATACTGAACAAAGACAGCTGCTTCTTACCTAAGTGAAAGGCGTTTGCTCACAGGACTTGGTCTGAGAGTGTGCTTTCATTTTTTGGAGGTGATTTCCAAATCTTTGAAGGTCATTTCTGCTACCTTGGACTTCTTTGACTTTGATCTGCTCTTCGCAGCTGTCAGCCTTCACAGCAGCATGGGAGCAGCTTATGCATCTCTACCTTACCCCTCTGAACAATAGGAGCAGCACCAGCAACACCTGCAGAAGCAGCAACTCCCTTCTCTGCAACCACCTGCCCCTCCACAGGACAGAGGAGGTGGACACAGAGCTCCAGCTCACAGGAAACGATACCCCCAACACAGGGTATACAGGTAGAGGATCAGCTTTCTGGACATGACAGAGCAACAGAGCTTCAGGAAGCTCAGACTTCCTCAGCAGGTTGTTGCTGACATCTGCTGCTTCTTGGAACAAAACCTTCTGCCCAGTGGACTACGTGGGCACGCATTGCCAGTGGCAGTCATGATTATCACAGACCTGGATTTCTTTACCTAAAGCTCCTTCCAGGGATCTGCTGGTAATAACAGCAAAATTTCACAATCTCCCAGGTGACTGATGCCTGTTTGCCATGGCCACCATGTATGCCCACTTTGTAACTGATGAGGCCAGTCAGACACAGAGGGCTGTCACATTTGCTGCAATGGCTGGATTACCACAGGTACAGGGAGTCATATGCTGCACCCATATGGCAATCAATGCACCCTCAGATCAACCAACTCATCAACGAAAAAATTTCACTCTGTTGATGTGCAGCTGATATTTAATCACTGGAATATATTCGTGCATGTCTGTACAAGGTATCTTAGAAGCTATGGTGATGCCTTCATCCTGCACCAGTCAAGTCTCCCACAGATTGTCCAAGCTCCAGGCAGGCTAAGAGGATGACACCTCGGAGACACGGGTTACCCTCTAAGGATGTGGGTGATGACATCTGTGAGGATCCCTACCACTGGTGCACAAGAAAGGCTTGTTTTATTCTTTCATGGGATGTGGGCTTCACTGGTAAGGTTAGCATTTCTTACCCATCCCTAATTGCCCTTGAGAAGGTGGTGGTGAGCTGCCTTCTTGAAATGGTGCAGTCCATCTGCTGTGTGTATACACACAGTGCTGTTAGGGAGGGCGTTCCAGGATTTTGACCCAGCGACGGTGAAGGAATGCCGATATATTTCCAAGTCAGGATGGGGTGTGACTTGGAGGGAAACTTGCAGGTGGTAGTGTTCCCGTGCATCTGCTGTCCTTGTCCTTCTAGGTGGAAGAGGTCCTGGGTTTGGAAGGTGCTGTCGAAGGAGGCATGGTGAGTTGCTGCAGTGAATCTTGAGGATGTTACACAGTGCTGTCACTGTGCCTCAGTGGTGGAGGGAATGAATGTTTAAGGTGGTAGATGGGGTGCCAATCAAGTGGACTGCTTTGTCCTGGATGTTGTTGAGCTTCTTGAGTGTTGTTGGAGAAGAACTCATCCAGGCAAGTGGAGAGTATTCCATGACACTGCTGACTTGTGCCTTGTAGATGGTGGACAGGCCTTTAGGAGTCAGGAGGTGGGTTACTCGCAACAGAATTCCCAGCCTCTGACCTGTTCTTATAGCCACAGTATTTATGTGGCGCGTCCAGTTCAGTTTCTGGTCAATGGTAACCCCCAGGAGGTTGATAGTTGGGGATTCAGCAATGGTAATGCCATTGAATGTCAAGGGGAGATGGTTAGATTCTCTCTTATTGGAGATTGTCATTGCCTGGCACTTGTGTGGCATGAATGTTAATTGCCACTTATCAGTCTGAGCCTGAATGTTGTCGAGGTCTTGCTGCATATGGATATGGACTGCTTCAGTATCTGAGGAGTCGCGAATGGTGCTGAACATCGTACAGTCATCGGCGAACATCCCTGCTTCTGGCCTTAAGATGGAGGGAAGGTCATTGATGAAGCAGCTGAAGATGTTTGGGCCTAGGACACTACCCTGAGGAACTCCTGCAGCAATTCCTGGGGCTGAGATGATTGATCTCCAACAACCACAACAATCTTCCTTTGTGCTAGATATGACTCCAACTAGCGGAAAGTTTTCCCCTGATTTCCATTGACTCTAGTTTTGCTAGGACTCCTTGATGCCATACTCAGTCAAATGCTGCCATGATATCCAGGGCTATCACTCTCACCTCATCTCTTGAGTTCAGCTCTTTCGTGCATTTTTGGACCAAGGCTGTAATGAGATCAGAAGCCGAGTTGCCCTGGTGGAACCCAAACTGAGCATCGTTGAGCAGGTTATTGCTGTTTAGGTGGCGCTTGATAGCAGTATCAAGGGCATCTTCCATCACTTTGCTGATGATCGAGAGTAGATTGACAGGGCGGTAATTGGCCGGATTGGATTTGTCCTGCTTTTTTATGGATAGGACATACCTGGGCAATTTTCCACATTGCCGGGTAATGCCAATGTTGTAGAATCTACAAAGGTACATCATAAGCCACATGAGCATAACAATGGTCCTTGAGCAAGCAATCAGAATACAGAAGATACGATTCAGGTGCCTGAACAGATCAGAGGGTGCCCTTCAGTATGCAGCAGCAAGAGTGAACAGAATGATAGTTGTGTGCTGTGCCTTGGCAGAGAGGACTGGATCTGCATGAGGAGGAACTGAGGAGCGTGCTGCATCTTCAGAGGAAGAGGAGGAGAAAGGGGAGGAGGAGCAGGAGGAGGAGCCTGATGTGGCCAGAGTTCCTGCAGCTGATCACCTAGCTGCCAGAGATGCTCAGAATGGCCTCATACAGGCATGATTCAGCTAAACTGAGGCTCTACAGCCATGAGACTCACCAATGTTGAACCCACTGCCCCCAACACATAGCATTCCCAGAGTCAATAATCCTTTCATTTCACTGACACACACTGCTCATTTTCTATTCCTGTCACACCATTTATCTGAAGGCTGATCTCCACTTAGCAGGCGAGAGGCAACAATGGAGATAACTGGACAATGGAGACGAAATAAAATTTATGATGCATAACTATTCACAATGTATTTGACAAATTAACAGACTTTTAGACACCCAAGAGATTTCCCTTATGAAACTACAAACTCTTTTCCATTTCCGATTACATTTACATGGTGCTACCTATGTGACTTCAGCAGAGCTAGAGACAGGCTGCTCATTCCCCTGCTCTGACAACTGAGATGGTCATGGCCAACATCCTCTGGATTTTGGAGCAGATGAGGTCCCCACCAAAGACTGTCACATATGCACCAGTGCAGGGGCAGACTCAACCAACAGTACAAAAGGCAGCATATGGTGCTTTGACGGGGAGCGAGGACTAGGGGTAGATGTGGGACCACTTTGAGCGGAGTCTCCACTTCCATGTGCCGTTTCTCCATCCTCCCTCTCATGGTCCACCCGCACTTCCCTGCTGGCCAACAGCAGAAGAGCACTTTGCTGCACTTCAGTGATGGGCTGAACGGCCAAGAGGAAGCTTTCCTCCATCCTATTTAAGCTGTCAGGGCCAGCATGCACTCAATGGCATTTCACATCTGATTCTCCATGCAAGTGGCCACACTTTCCATGGAGGTGGACATCAGCATACATGCCTGAAACATCATGGCATCCATGCTAGAGACAGACTCTTCCAACCTCTCTCTAATGCTGTGCAGTGACTCTGGAAATGTTGACAGAAGCGCACACATTTTCTGTTGTGACTCCAATATAGTTCTCTTGTTGGATGGCCCCTGAGGCTCAGCATCTGTGTTCAACTGAGCAGAGCTTAGAGAGTCCTGTAACCTCTGACGGGGACTCTCCCACTGCTCTCTCCAACACCTGCTCCTCCTCACTTTTGTTGTGTGGATTGCCATCTGACAAACCAGTTACCAGCCTAAGAAGCCCCACTGAGATGTGCACATCTGAGGGGTGGAGGGTGCATAGGAGCCATGTGACGGTGCTTCCTCAAGGTGCACAACCTCTTCTGAGGATTTCTTGGCTTCCTCCTGCACAATCTCCAGCATCATGCTTGAAGGACATCTGGAAGATGAAAGACATGAATTGAAACTGGCAAAGGGAAAGGGTTCAAAGTCATCATTGTGTGCAGAGCATCATATTTCAGCTAAAGGCGATACCACATTAACATGAGTGATTGTTGTGTACCATTTATCTAATTGTGTCATATCTGGGAGACCCCCATCTTGCCATTTCCAATGGCCATGCACTCCACTGTCTGCTGAACTTTAGTACCTCACCCTCCATAGCGGTCAAGGTGGTGATTACCAGAGGGCCACTCTTGGTTCTCTGTCTCTCCCTGGAGTTGTGTGCGCTCTTCTCCTGCAAGGAGAGAAAGCAGGGCATTATGCATATGAGAAATGGATTGTGTGGAAAGGATCGAATGACAACATTTGTGGAGAGTGTCATGTGAGTGATGGGCATGAGATAGCAATAAACTGAGGGTGAGTGTAGTGGCTGTTCAGATGGGGATATGAGGAGGTGCCTCAAGAGAGAGAAATAACTGGAGCAACAGATTGTGTTGATGTGAGCAGTGTTGTGCAAGAGAAGGGAGGTGAAGTCAGAGTGAGGGGGTTGGCACTTGAATGTGGAATGCCACTCACTTTTCCCTCCCTTATGAGGTTATTGAACTTATTTCAGCACTGTAATCCATGAGTGAGGGACCACATTCCTGCACCTCTTTAGCCACTTCCAGCCTGACTGATTTGTTTCAAGGGGTTAGCCTCTTTCTGCCGTCTGCTGGAAAGAATATTTCTCTGAGGGTCTTTTTTAGCCTGCAGCATGACCTCCAGGGATGTCTCAGAGGACTGGGAGAGGTGGGGTGATGGGGGGCTGTGGGAGCAGCCTTCCCACTTTGAGACTCCATCATTGCAATTGCAGTCTGTGTCTGGGCAATTATAGTTTGCAACCATTCTGACCCCTCCCAGTGTCCCTTTAAATAGTGAGGCTTTAACAGGCAGGAGCGAATCACCATCGTACATCGGGGAGGTGATGGTGTAGTGGCAATGTCACTAGACTAGTAACCCAGAGCCCCAGTCTCATACTGTAAGGACATGGGTTTGAATCGCACCACGGCAGATGGTGGAATTTGAATTAAATTAACGAACCTGGAATTTTTTTTAAAAAGCTAGTCCAGTGGTGACTATGAAACTATTGTCCATTGTGTAAAAACCCATCTGGTTCACTAATGTCCTTCAGGGAAGGAAATCTGCCGTCCTTACCTGGTCTGGCCTACATGTGACTCCAGACCCACAGCAATGTGGTTGACATTTAAATGCCCTCTGAAATGGCCCAGCAAGCCATTCAGTTGTATCAAACTGCTACAAAGTCTAAGAAACTGAATGAAACCGGACGGACCACCCAGCATCAACCTGGGCCCTGGAAACGATAACGGCAAACCCAGCCCTGTCGACTCTGCAAAGTCCTCCTTACTAACAACTGGGGGCTTGCGCCAAAATTGGGAGAGCTGTCCCACAGACTAGTCAAGCAACAGCCTGGAAGGTGTCATCAACAGTGCTATCAAGCAGCACTTGCTCAGCAATAACTTGCTCACTGACGCTCAGTTTGGCTTCCACCAGGGCCATTTAGCTCCTGACCTCATTACAGCCTTGGTCCAAACACGGACAAAAGAGCTGAACTCCAGAGGTGAGGTGAAAGTGACTGCCCTTGACATCAAGGCAGCATTTGACTGAGTGTGGCATCAAGGAGACCTAGCAAGACTGGAGTCAATGGGAATCAGGGGAAAACCCACCGCTGGTTGGAGTCATACCTAGCACAATGGAAGATTGTTGTGGTTGGTGGAGGCTAATCATCTCAGTCCCAGCACATTGCTGCAGGAGTTCCTCAGGATAGTGTCGTAGGCCCAACCATCTTCAGCTACTTCATCAATGACCTTCCCTCCATCATAAAGTCACAAGTGGGGATGTTCGCACCATTCGCAACTCCTCAGATACTGAAGCAGCCCATGTCCATATACAGCAAGGCCTGGACCACATCCAGGCTTGGGCTGATAAGTGGCAAGTAACATTCGTGCCACACAAGCGCCAGGCAATGACCATCTCAAGCAAGAGAGAATCTAACCATCTCCCCTTAATATTCAATGACATTACGATCACTGAATCCCCCACTATCAACATCCTGGGGATCACCATTGACCAGATATTGAACTGGAGCAGCCACATAAAAGCTGCAGCTACAAGAGCAGGACAGAGGCTGGGAATTCTGTGGCGAGTAACTCACCTCCTGACTCCCCAATGCCCGTCCACCATCGGCAAGGCACAAGTCAGGAGTGTGATGGAATACTCTCCACTTGCCTGGATAGGTGCAGCTCCAACAACACTCAGGAAGCTCGGCACCATCCAGGACAAAGCAACCCGCTTGATTGGCACCCCATCCACCATCTTCAACATTCACTCCCTTCAGCACCGACACAGTGTGTACCATCTACAAGATGCGCTGCAGCAACACACCAAGGCTCCTTCGGCAGCACCTTCCAAACCCGCGACCTCTACCACCTCAAAGGACAAGGGCAGCAGTTGCATGAGAACCCCACCACCTGCAAGTTCCCCTCCAAGCCACACACCATCCTGACTTGGAACGATATTGCCGTTCCTTCACGGCCGCTGGGTCAAAATTCTGGAACTCCCTTCTGAACACCTACACCCCAAGGACTGCAGCGGTTCAAGAAGGCAGCTCACCACCACCTTCTCATGGGCAATTAGGGATGGGCAATAAATGCTGACCTAGCCAGCGACACCCACATCCCATGACCGAATAAAAAAAACACTTGTCCATTCCAATTGGCCAGGAAACCCAGGGGCAGGATGCAAATGTTATGGCTGAATTACAAAGGCATGGCAGTGCCTGCTCCACTAACTTTCAGGCTCCCGACCAGTTACCAGTTTCCCCCGCTGCAAGCAGGTCCATCTATTAAAATTCTGCCCTGAGTAAATTTGGTAGCTGTTGCAGTTATTGAATGATTGGCCTTAAACAGTTATTGCCCTGTAGTCATCCCACTAACTATAATATAAAGAGGGAAAATTCTTCTGTACAACCTAAGAATTACATGTTTTATTCACAGTCCTTTGTAAAGTGATAAACAGAAATTGTTACAAGTTAAATAACACACTGCTTAATACTTCATTTTATGTACAAGCTTGAATCATATTTTTGTGGTAAGTCATAGATGTGAAGTAAACATGAATTTTCAGTGATCACGAATAAGTAGCTGGCATGTTTACCTTTCATGCTTAGTTTCTACATCAAAGAGTGGAAAACTTACTATTTCACTTTAATGACTTCAGTCTAATTTCACCATGAAGCAGGGTAAAGCATGCATTATGGCAGTAAAAAAAGGGATGGGAAAACTGCAGCATTTCCAGGAACTGGCTGTAAACATGTATTTAAAGTCTGATATACTGTATCTAGTATAAAATAAACATACAGAAAAGGTCATTAAAAACAAGTAGCTTAAAATTGTGCAGCTTTTTACAAGATCTTGAGCTTCAAACACTGGAACTAAATGCCCAATTCTTCTGTTGGTGTGTAAAGAACTTTCTGCTTTCAGCTTGAGTGTACCCTGACATCTGTCACATCACTGGGACTGAAAATGGGGAGCTATCACACTTCAGTGGGCAGCGGGACTCCATGCCGCATTTTATTAAGTAGCTGCCAGTGGGGCTACTGACTAATTAAGGACAGTGGGCCACCCCCACAAGAGCTGCCTGCCCAATCAGAGGGCCAGCAGCTCAGCTGTCTCAGCAGCACCACGGGTAATGGTGGCCACTGCAGGGGCTGCACCTGGAGGAAGAAGGTGCATCATTGGACATGTGCCCTCAAAGTAAGATAAGTCGGGCGTGAGGGCACTGGGGCCTGTTATGAAGGGCCCAGCAGAGGTGGGGTTCGGGGGGGCGCGTGGTGTCACTGACGGAAGACGGCGTCGATGCTATGGGGGTGGCCATTGCCACTGGGGTGAGGGCGGAGCCCTTCATAGGCCAAAGAGTGCCCAAAAAGGAGGCCACTCCCCCCCCCCCCCGCCCCACCACAACCCGGAGCCCACTGTAAGGCTGCTAGGCTTTACCTGGCAGGCTCCTGACACAGCGGAAGGCTCCCCAGCTGCTGGAAAAAATGCCAGTGGAGGCAGGAAGAGGCCCTTAATTGGTTACTTAGGTGGCTCAATTGGGCTCTGGGATGACAGGCAGTGTGTCCCCTTTCCCACCCCTATCAAAATGGCATGGCGGCAGGAAGGTGTCAGGTCTGCCACCCAACACTTTTCCACACCATTTTATCAGCCTTTCCACTTCCAACCTTGTCCCCAAAGGCCCTGTACAATTCCGGCCAATGTTGCACAAACTGCCTGACATGACTAAATGCTGCATTTAAAGAGACACTCACGTGCAGGCACGCAGATTATTAGGATCAGTACGCTATTCTGTGTGGTGCCTTTCTAAGGCAGCTGTGAGATTCCAGTTTGCTTTTTACTGGTTTGTAGCCCCTTTTACCTGCTGGGGATGGATGTTCCTGAGGCAAAATGTCTGGAAAATTGGGTCCCAACATTGGATAACTTGAGAATTTCTCAAGTGCAGTTGTGTACTGGATTGAGATAATGGCCGGGATTTTACGTTGGGTGGACTGGAAATGGCCACCAACTAAAAGATCGGTAGCAAGCCCACTTCCGCCTCGCTTGGGGAGCCGTTCCATATTTTACTGGTCATAGAAACATAGAAAATAGGAGCAGGAGTAGGCCATTCGGCCTTTCTAGCCTGCTCCGCCATTCATTATAATCATGGCTGATCATCAAACTCAGTAACCTGTTCCCGCTTTCGCCCCATACCCTTTGATCCCTTTAGACCCAAGAGCTATATTTAATTCCTTCTTGAAAACATACAATGTTTTGACCTCAACTGCTTTCTCTGGTAGCGAATTCCACAGGCTCACCACCCTCTGGGTGAAGAAATTTCTCCTCATCTCAGTCCTGAAAGGTTTACCCCATATCCTTAGACTATGACCCCTGGTCTGGACTCCCCCACCATCGGGAACATCCTTCCTGCATCTATCCTGTCAAATCCTATTAGAATTTTATCGGTTTCTATGAGATCCCCCCTCACTCTTCTGAACTCCAGCGAATAACCGACTCAATCTCTCCTCATACGTCAGTCCCAATATCCCAGGAATCAGTCTGGTAAACCTTCGCTGCACTCCCTCCATAGCATGAACATCCTTCCTTAGACAAAGAGACTAAAACTGCACACAATATTCCAGGTGTGGCCTCACCAAGGCCCTGTATAATTGCAGCAAGACATCCCTGCTCTTGTACTCGAATCCTCTCATTATGAAGGCCAACATACCATTTGCCTTTTTTAACGCCTGTTGGACCTGCATGCTTACCTTCAGCGACTGGTGTATGAGAACACCCAAGTCTTGCTGCATATTCCCCTCTCTCAGTTTATAGCCATTCAGATAATAATTTGCCTTCCTGTTTTTGCGACCAAAGTGGATAACCTCACATTTATCCACATTATACTACATCTGCCATGCATTAGCCCACTCACTCAACTTGTCCAAATCACCCTGAAGCCTCTCTGCATCCTCCTCACAATTCACCCTCCCACCCAGTGTTGTGTCATCTGCAAATTTGGAGATATTACATTTAGTTTCTCATCTAAATCATGAATGTATATTGTGAATGGCTGGGGTCCTAGCACCGATCCCTGCGCCACCCCACTAGTCACTGCCTGCCATTCAGAAAAAGACCCATTTATCCTGACTCTTTGCTTCCTGTCCGCCAACCAATTTTCTATCCATTGCAATACATTACCCCCAATCCCATGCGCTTTAATTTTACACGCTAATCTCTTATGTGGGAATTTGTCGTAAGCCTTCTGAAAGTCCAAATACACCACATCCACTAGCTCCCCCTCATCAACTCTACTAGTTACATCCTCAAAGAATTCTAGTAGATTTGTCAAGCATGATTTCCCTTTTGTAAATCCATGCTTGATTCTACCACTGTTCTCTAAGTGCTCTGCTTTAAAATCTTTGATAATGGACTCTAGAATTTTCCCCACTACCGACGTCAGGCTGACTGGTCTATAATTCGCTGCTTTTCTCTACTTCCCTTTATAAATAGCGGGGTTACATTAGCCACCCTCCAATCTGTAGGAATTGTTCCAGAGTCCATAGAATCTTGGAAGATGACCACCAATGCAACCATTATTTCTAGGGCCACTTCCTTAAGTACTCTGGGATGCATACCATCAGGCCCTGGGGATTTATTGGCCTTCAATCCCATCAATTTCCCCAACACCATTTCTCTACTAATATTGATTTCCTTCAGTTCCTCTCTCTCACTAAGCCCCTGTGTTCCCCCAACATTTCTGGTATGATATTTGTGTCCTCCTTTGTGAAGACAGAACCAAAGTATGTATTTAGTTGGTCAGCCATTTCTTTGTTCCCCATAATAAATTCCCTGTTTCTGACTGTAAGGGACCTACATTTGTCTTCACCAATCTTTTTCTCTTCACATACCTATAGAAACTTTTACAGTCAGTTTTTATGTTCCCCATAAGCTTGCTCTCGTACTCTATTTTCCCCTTCTTAATCAATCCCTTTATCCTACTTTGCTGAATTCTAAACTGCTCCCAATCCTCAGGTCTGTTGTTTTTCCAGGCAAATTTATATGCCTCTTCCTTGGATCTAATGCTATCTCTAATTTCCCTTGTAAGCCATGGTTTGCCTACCTTGCCCGTTTTACTTTTGTGCCAGACAGGGATAAACAATTGTTGCAGTTCATCCATGTGCTCTTTAAATGTTTGCCATTGCCTATCCACCATCATCCCTTTAAGTAATGTTTCCCAATCCGTCATGGCCAACTCGCGCCTCATACTTTCGTAGTTTCCTTTACTAAGATTCAGGACCCTAGTCTCAGAATCAACTATGTCACTCTCCATCTTGATGAAGAATTCTATCATATTATGATCGCTCATCCCCAAAGAGTCTCACACAACTAGATTGTCAATTATTCCTCTCTCATTACACAATATCCAGCCTAAGATGGCCTGTTCTCTGGTTGGTTCCTCAACGTATTGGTCCAGAAAACCATCCCGTATACACTTCAAGAATTCCTCCTTTATGGTATTGTGACTAATTTGATTTGCCCAATCTATATGCAGATTAAGGTCACCCATGATTACAGGTGTTCCTTTATCACATGCATCTCTAATTTCCTGTTTAATGCCATTCCCAACATCACCACTACAGTTTGGGGGTCTATATACATCCCCCACTAACATTTTTTGCCCCTTCGTGTTTCTCAGTTCTACCCATACAGATTCTACATCGTCAGAGCTAATATCCTTCCTCATTATTGCATAATTTCCTCTTTAACCAGCAATGCAACTTCACTGCCTCTTGCTTTTTGCCTGTCCTTCCTAAATACTGAATATCCCTAGATATTCATTTCCCATCCCTGGTCACCTTGCAGCCATGTCTCCGTAATCCCGACTATATCATACCTGTTTACATCTATTTGCGCGATTAATTCATCCACTTTATTGTGAATGCTCCACGCCCGCTTGCTTGCTCCTGCCCGCCAACCCACTCGCTCCCTCTCTCCCACTTGCCAGCTCACTCACTCCCTCCATCTTCCTCCCTCTCACTCCCTTCTTCCCTCCCGCCCACTCCCTCCCTCCTGCTTGACTGCTCCTTTTTGGCTGGATATGGCACACATGATGGCATTACAGTCTGTGCAGACATCAATGTGCGCATGTGTGAATTGAACCTGTCCAGCTGGAAAATTTTCAGACACGCTCAGATGATGTGAGAGCTTGCGCATGCGTTGGCTGTGTTGTCAAGATACATTTTTTTGATGTATTTGATATATAAATTCCCTGAAAATAACAAATAACTGTGGGGAATACAAAGGATTAATTTCCCTTACAAATTGTAATACCTGTGTTCCAACATTTGGGTCTGTCTTGAATATTCTCTCAGGTTTCTGACTGTGAAAACTTAATTCTGACTGCTGAGAAGAATATTGTGCTGGTCCTGCATTGTTTTTGGCTGCCAGCTAAACAGTTTTGGGTGGTAAGCTAGGGCTGCTTCAGGGCTGGAAGAGGAGGGGAAACAGCAAGGTAGATAGGAGAGCAGGAGCAGGTCACAGAAGATGGAGGAGGAGGACACTACACAGGAGGCCATATCCACAGTGTGTCTCAGGAGACCATTTCCCTCACATGCACGTCACGGAACAGCAAGGTCTCAGGCACCTTTGCTTTATGAAGGAGGCTGTCTGCAAAATATATCACCTGCTGCCATAACTTCTTTTGTACCAGGACATGGACAGCACTGCCTGTGGCTGTCAAGGTCACTATGGCCCTTACCCTTTATGCCACAAGCTTCTTTCAGGCTGAAACAGGTGACATCAGTGGCATCTCCCACTTTATTGCATCAGGGAGGTCACTGACGTTCTCTACACCTGGAGGAACATTTACATCTCTTTCTCCATGGGCGCATCAAAGCAGGATGAGAGAATGCTTCACACACATTACAGGCATCCTCAGTGTCCAAGGTGCCATAGACTGCACATATATTGTCTTGCATGCTCCCCATCACCTGCCTGGCAATTTTGTCAATGCAACGGGATTCCACTCCCTCAGCATCTAAATGGCATTTGCCAGGGTCAAATCGACTGACCCTACGTCATCAGAATTCTGGCCTCCATTTCCTGAAGTAGCACAGAGGCCTTGACATTTTCTGTGCCTGAGATGCAGGAGGTATTAGCTTCTGGTTTGGAGTGAGAGCAAAGAAAGAAGCTATTGGTGGAAACACCTGCATTTTGTCATGCAAGTTATGTCAGGTGAGATAGAAGTAAGCAGGATAAAAGTGGATATGGTGTGAAGAAACCCTGCATGATGTCTCCTCCAGCATTTTCAGTTGCCACAGATGTGACTCTGCCCTTTCCCAAGATGACCAGCACATTTTCCTCTGGAGGAGAAAATGTGTAAAGGTGGGCTCTGCCTCCTCCAGTGGTGGCCTCTTGTCTCAGATTGTGGGCGATCTTCTGCTGAGGTGTTTAGATAGTGTGCCTGTCATGACCAAATAGCTTGTCTGCAGTGCCAGATGTGAGGTGTGGAGAAATGGTGAGAGTGTGTGAGTAGGAGGAGGCGAAGGTAGCATAAAGTCTGTTGCAGTAATTGCACAAGGGTGAATGAAAAGCGGGGATATAGAGTATCTCGAGTAGTGAGACTGGGGGTGGTATAGGCATGAGGATAGAGTAGTTGAGGTGAGACACAAGATTCTTACCTTGACAACCCTGGTGAGGTCATGAAACTCCTTTCAGTATTACAGCCATACTGCCTGTCCTATGGGCTAAACTGGCATTCAATAGCTCAGTCAACTCTTTCCATTGGTAATACAGATGTTGCTTGCAGGGCTTTATGCTCTCTGGGGTAGGGGTGTGGGGAAGAGGCTTTCCCTCTACTAGGACCTCCAAGGCAGCATTACAGAAGCTGAATAAACTGTCAGTGCTTCTTCCAGACACTGGTTTGTTGTGAAGTGTTCCTTCCTGTCTGCAGTCAGAGTGCACCTTCCCTTTAAGAGGTGCTACCTGCCTTTAAGTTGTGTTGGTCAAGCGCGATTTCCAGGATCCCCAAACAGGTGAATAGTGTGTAAGGTTTGTTATATGCCTACCATATTATTATGAGAGACCAGCACCAATTTCATGTGCTGGCTGGACCAGACCAACAGGCGTATGAATCACAAATCCCTTTGTGCCCATTTTAGGTTAAAGAGTGCAAGAGTAAAGAAGGAATGATTTATACAAGCATTGGTTCGTTCATAGTTAGAGCACTGTGTGTAGTTTTGGACAGCCTATTATGAAAAGGACGTTAAAACAAACCAGAATGTTCAATGTAGATTCACCAGGGATTGCAAACTATGAGGGGAGACAATGGAATTATTTCCATTGGAGCAGAGAAGACTAAGATATACTGGAGGTTTTTTAAAATTATGAAGGGCTTTAATATAGTGAATAAGGAAAGAATGTTTCCTCTGGCTTGGGAGCTGGTAATGAGGGGATCATCAGTTTAAAATTATCACCAAGAGAGTTAGGAAAGAGATTAGGAAAAATCTCTACACAGATGGAAATGCTTTGCTGTAGGAAGCAGCATCAGCAGACACTATTTCTGTTAAGGCAAAATTGGATAAATATTTGAAGCATAATAAGATACAAAGCAATGGGGAGAGAATGGTGCAGTGGGACTAGTTTTGTGTTGTTCTAAGAGAGCGCTGCTGACTCCTTCATATGCTTTAAACTTTACTTTGGGTCGACAGCACAGAAATTGGTCATTTAGCCCCTGACAGTCAAGGCCAGCATTAATGCTCCAAATGAGCCTCTTCCCATCCTACTTCATTTGGCCTACCAGCATACCTTTCTATTCCTTTCTCCCCATGTGTGTATCTAGTTTCCCCTTGAATGCATCTATGCTCGTCACCTCCCTGTGGTAGTGCATTCCACATTCTTACCATTCTTTGGGTGAAGGAGTTTCTCCTGAATTAACTGTTGGATTTATTAGTGACTATCTTATATTTATGACCTCTAGTTAGGGACTCCGCAGAAGTGAAAACATTTCGTCTCTGTCTACTCTATCAAACCTTTTTATTATCTTAAAGTCCTCTATCAGGTCCCCCTCAGCCTTCTCTTTTCTAGAGAGAAGAGCACCAGCCTGTATTTTATATTCTTCTTATGTCCCTCATTGTTTCTTTCATTCCCCCACCTCCGAAGAATCTATCCAACTACAGGTTCACTATAAGACT
The DNA here is from genome assembly GCF_036365525.1 of Heterodontus francisci. Classification (NCBI taxonomy): domain Eukaryota; kingdom Metazoa; phylum Chordata; class Chondrichthyes; order Heterodontiformes; family Heterodontidae; genus Heterodontus; species Heterodontus francisci. Next base: position 83,844,953 of record NC_090377.1, read on the forward strand.
CAGCAAAATGTTGTCAATAGCATTGTCATTGTGGGCTGGTGCCCATAAAGCACAAGAACATTTCTGTAGCCCTTTATGATGAAAGGTATTAATTTTAATATACATTTGTGGTAGATAGCTCACAATAAAGAGAAACATCCTCAGAGGTTATCAAAAACTTTTTTAAAATATTGGCATATTTGTACTTGTATCTTAGGTCCAAATGCGTAGAAACTGCTCTCATATATATTTGAATATAATAGGATTGCTATTAGTTTACCATATGTTTGTGTACATTGTCATGCAGGCCCCCACCTGCCAAGAATGAGGCACATTAATTTCACCACATGGACATTAAATTTCAAATTGTTGCTGGGAAGAAGAGGAGGCCTGATACAAGAGGTTACCAAGCCCCCGACTGGAAAGACATTTTTGCATATTAACAGACAGTATTTGTAGACAAAGGACCATTCCCTGATCCACCCCATACACAAAGCCAGAAATGGTTATACCAGTCACATGACTATCATGCTGACCAACTTGGAGAGTTTTAAATTGTAGAGACAGGGTTTGAACTGAGAGAAAACTCTGTGCTGCTAGATTGAAAAGACCTCCTCCCCTCCTGTCTGCTCCCATCTCTTTCTCACGGAACTGAAACCCACTGAAGACACATGAACCCTAAGAGAGAAAAGTCTCCGACAGTGAACAAGGTTTAAGAAGAATACTGGGCTCCAATGAAAAGCAAGATCAACCTACAAAAGGACTCTACAGTGAGCTCAAAGAACTGTAACAATCTCTTCAGATATTGCCTCAAATTTTTCCACTTATTTTTTTCTTTGGCTCTTTTCTGTCCCTATCTGCATGTCTGTATGCATGCTAGCGTGGGCGCGTCATGTATCTGTAGGCGTTAACCAAATTAGAGTTTAAGTTTAATAAATTTCAGTTTTCTTCTTTAAACCTAAGAAAGCCTGTTTGTGCTAATTTCTTTGCCTTATAATTGGAAAGCGGTGAACAAGGATTCACAAAGGGGGAGCTCAAAACATGGTGTGTTTAAAATTAAACACTGTTATAATAAGACAAAGTGAAGGCTGAGAGGGATCCCTAGACACCTTTCTCACCTGGTCGTAACAGCATGTTTTCAAACATTATAAATAAGACATGGATCAATGGCACATCTGCAATCATTTTGAAAAGCATCAGGATAATACTGTTATGTAACACTTTTGGATTGTGTTTTTACGATCCTTGTAAATTTGAACCTAGTAATGTAAGTAATAAATAAACATGACAGTCATATTGTCATATTTTATTGCCTTTGAAATTCAATTATTGCCCCATTTTGTATTTTTTTTAAATTATAAAAAGAAACTAATCATAAGTAGTGTATAACTTTTCAGTGTGCGTTTTACAACTATGAAAAATATAACTTAATTCACTTCATTTTCCCAGAGGCGGGATTGGCTGCCCGGCCACTTAGCATAATGACGGCGGCTGTTCAGCCCCAATCACAAGATGGGGGCGGCATTGGTGGCATATTGGATTGCAGAGTTCAACCACACCCCCCCAACCCCACAGAACCCATTTGCAGAGTTATCCCTTCCATTCTCCCCCCACCCCCACAGTACCCACTTGCAGAGATATCCCTTTCACCGCCCCCCCTCCACAGTCCCCACTTGCAGAGTTCACCCCCTTCCTGATGGACCAGTGGTCAAAGGTGTTTTCCCGCAGAAACTGCTCCACGAAGGATAGGTGGTATGGCACGGTCCAACTGCATGGAGCGTTCTGTGGCAATGTGACCAGGCCCATCCTTCGCAACACCGGGGACAGATAGAACCTCAGCACTTAGTGACACTTGGGGTTTGCGTACTGGAAGTCTACACACAGCTTGATGCAGCAGCACACGAGGGTGGTCATCAGGATGAGGGCCACGTTGGGTACATTTTTCCCGCCCTAATCCAGAGATTTGAACATCGTGTCCTTCCGGACCCGGTCCATTTTAGATCCCCAGACGAAGCGGAAAATGGCTCGGGTGACCGCCACAGCGCAGGAGTGGGGTATGGGCCAGACCTGCGCCACGTACAGCAACAACGTGAGCGCCTCGCACCTGGTGACCAGGTTCTTACCCACAATGGAGAGAGATTGCTGCCCCCACATGCTCAACTTTTGTTGTACCTTGGCTACTCGCTCCTCCCATGTTTTGGTGCACGCCCCGGCCCTTCCGAACCATATCCCCAGCACCTTCAGGTAGTCTGACCTGACAGTGAAGGGGACAAAGGATCGGTCAGTCCAGTTCCCAAAGAACATGGCCTCGCTCTTGCCGTGGTTAACTTTGGCTCCCGAGGCCAGTTCGAACTGGTCGCAGATGTTCATCAGTCTGCGCACAGACAGCGGATCCGAACAGAAGACAGCGACATCATCATGTACAGGGAGGTTTTAACCTGAGTGCCTCTGCTGCCTGGGATTGTCAGCCCTCTTATGCTCGCATCCTTCCTAATAGACTCAGCAAAGGGTCCAATACAGCAAACAAACAAGACAGGGGAGAGAGGACAGCCCTGTCTGACTCCAGATTGGATTGGGAAACTTTCCGATTCCCACCCATTGATTGAGACTGCGCTACTGATGTTTGTGTAGAGCAGTTTGATCCAATTGCAGATTCCCTCCCCAAACCCCATTTTGGAAAGCACGCCCATCATGTAGGTGTGCGATATCCACCATTGGTGGTCAGTCCTTCAGCTGCCTAGCTGGATTCTCTGGAATTCCCTCCCTAAACCTCTTTGCATCCCTACCTCTCTTTCCTCCTTTAAGGTGCTCCTTAAAACCCAACTTTTTGACCAAGCTGTTGGTCAGCTAACACCTCCTTACATTGCTCGGTGTCAAATTTTGCTTTATAATGCTCCTGTGAAGTGCCTTGGAATGTTTATCACATTAAAGGTGCTATATAAATACAAGTTGTTGTTGGTTTGCTGTATGTGGGAATACTTCAATGTGATTGGCTGCTTATCCTCTTTGATGACATCACTATTGCTGGACCCCTGCCTTGGCTTGACATGGTGCCAGATCCAAACTGACATTGAGAAAGGGGAAATCCACACAACAGGGATTGTTAAATCTTTGTGGACAGTTTTCTTTGAAGTCAATGGCAAACACTGTTACATTGTCACTGACTACAAAATCCAAGCCAATGACAAGAATTATGCATATATTTGCAACTAAGCTTCAAAGAAATATCACAGAATATCTTCAGGTACTTTGTATAAAAGATTAAAAAATAACAACTAAACAATCTTACAAAAAATGCTTACAAAAGAGAAAGAAACACAGTTATTACCTGCTGTCTTTCTGAACTTGTGATCGTTGGGTGAGGCAACAAGGAAAGGAACCAAGCTAGAGAAATATCTAGCATAACCTGATAATCTATTTAGACCACTCCTCTGTAGGAAATGTCTGAGCAGTGGCATTAAAGGGATAGGTCAGGTTTGTGGTAAACATTATTGTGATGCTCTAGATTCCAGACTATTCCTGAACTGTGCTACAGAAGATTTTCTAGTTTAAGTAAGAGGGTAAAACCAAGCTCTAAATTAGTTTACTCCAAAATCCACCATTGCTATGCCTGGGCAAACTAGCTATATGGAAGAAACCATCTTAGCAGCTTTTGTTCTGCTCGAGTTTGTTTTACAAGTTGCACAATAGTTTAATTAGCACAATTAAATTAAAACTTGCAAAGTCCTCTTCCCATCATAACTCTAAGCTGAGCCGTCAACCTAGAAAAGTCGTAAAAGTTGTTGGCTTCAAAAAAATTTGACACAGTGCTAAAAATCTGACCGCACAGAAAATAACTTGCAATTCAAAATCATAGGCTTATAACCTGGGCCACTGCTTTAAGGTAACTGAATAAGTTAAATTCCTTTATTATTACACAGAGTTTCACCAGGTTAGGGAATCACATTTGCAATTCAGTTTGCTATCCACATGGAAAAATCCCAATGGTTTTATGACATGTAAAAATAAGTTACAATAAAATCACAGTGAGACATGAGCTTGTTGTAACTTAAACTGCAGGCATATCCAATTTCCATCATTGTTTTATAGGGCAATTACTAACTTATACAAAATGTCAATTTTTGAACTGAAGCAACAAAATACATTTTCAAAAAGGGGAGGGGAACCTGGGACATGTGCCTCTACCATGATATTTTGATCTTTGGCACTTTTTGGTGTATATTCTAACATTTTGGAGTCCACTGTAATTTTGCCTTTGAAGCTAAAAACAAAAGAGCACAAAAAGTCCCAGTTAAATCTGGGAACAACACAGTATCATCTGTGAAAAGGAATACAGTTCCGAAATGGCCATAACATACCAGGAATGAAAATCAACATCCTTTTCAGCATACGTCTGCTATAACTTTGGTAGGAACATGCCAGGATGATCGGATACTAGAATACAAGGCCCAGGTGTGCGAGGTCCTAGCCTAGTGTTTAAGTATCTATGAAGGCTTGGTTGGGGTCAGAGTTTCTGTTCTCTTTTCCCCTCCCCCACCCCCACAACACAGCTATCAATGTTGGAGGAGAGTGTGGGGTGGCGCTGTATGTCAGGAAATCCCTTGACCTCAATGCGCAAAAAGGATCTAGCATAGGGTCAACACAGGTACATTTGGTAAGACCTGGTGCACCCATTGATCAATGGTGATAGTTTTTTTTAAATTCATTCATGGCATGTGGGCGTCAGTGGCTAGGCCATCATTTATTGCCCATCCCTAATTGCCCTTGAAAAGGTGGTGGTGAGCTGCCTTCTTGAACCGCTGCAGTCCATGTGAGGTAGGTATACCCACAGTGCTGTTAGGAAGGGGGTTCCAGGATTTGGACCCAGTGACAGTGAAGGAATGATGATATAGTTCCAAGTCAGGATGGTGTGTGACTTGGAGGGGATCTTGCAGGTGGTGGTGTTCCCATGCATTTGCTGACCTTGTCCTTCTAGTTGGTGGAGGTTGTGGGTTTGGAAGGTGCTGTCTAAGGAGCCTTGGTTCGTTGCTGCAGTGCATCTTGTAATTGTAGATAGTGAAGCCTACCTGAAAATCCAGGCCTCAATTTCCACTGTAGCCTCAAAGCGGGAATAAGTATTCCATTTAAAAAACTGTCAGAGCAGGCCCATTGCCAAGGTGCACTATCCAGAAATTTATGTGGGGCTTTTGACCCCTCCCTGCCCATTACCTCACCAATCCTCCCCTCCTCCCATCTTCCCTCCACCCCTACCCCACAAGCCCAGGCCACTACACTACAATTTGCAACTTGCTGTACAAGTTCAGCATCCTAGATGCAGCACTAGTGGCACAGGCACCCACTGGAGATATTCAAATTAGGTGACCTTCCCTAACTCAACATACTCCAGCAGAGTCACTGATGCGTGCAATACCCAACATACACACCAGGATTGCTGATTTTATAGTTACAGCCTGAGGCTGTCCCTTACAATGTTTATCCAAATCATCGTTGACAAAGACATCAATTATGTTGGGTAAAAGTAGACAATCCTTTTTGAAAGGTAGGTTCATTGAGTCTTCCTACTACTCTTAGATGGATTTTAGAGCTGGAATACACATCCTAAATAAAATCTAAGATTTGGTAACATATTGCTATAGTGGCCAACTTCTTCACAAGGGCTGCAGCAGGGCAAAATCTAGCCTGTTCTGTCTTGATTACTCTGTGGTCCTGGGAAGAATCCAATATGTGCATCATGGCAAGGCAAAGAACCACTTTGAAAGTCACTGATATTAATGGCATTCATTAGTAGCTTCTGTGCTCACTTGAATCTCTTTTCTTGTGTGTAGAAACCAATATTGGCCTCAGGAGGGTATGCATATCTGAAACCTGCATTCCTGTTCACCAGCTTCAGAAGAGACAGCTTTAAAGTGAATCCTTGGTTCCTGGCACTGTTCCTCAAGACAATTTCCATTCCTTGCACCACCCACTGCTCCCCCTTACCCAGAGCAGCAGCCAAACACCAGCAGATGGCATGCATGCATCACCTCCCTGATTACATCAGGCTCTGCTCCATATCCCCTTTTGATGTTTCCGATAGTGCTTTGCCTCTCATTTGCATGATGAATCTCTGAAGTACATGTCTCTCTGAAGGCTTGAAGTTGTGGGACATTTTAGGATCTATCTCATCATAAGCCAGCATGGAAGTGAACGAATTTCATAGCTACTTCCCCGGTCAAATTCTGCACCTTGTAAATGATATTCCTGTAGTATTCTGGACGACCTCAGGAGAGCAGCCAGATACTTTGCCTACACTGAATTCTGTCAGCAAATGCTGACACATGGACATGAGACGAGAAACACTGATGGTTAGTATGAATGAAGCTTCAGTATTTTTAGTTTTGACAATAACCATCTTGGAAATTTTAAAAAATGGATAGGAAATTATCCCGTCAACTGAGAGCAAAACTAAGCACATGAAGCAAATCTGTAGATAAGTACTTACTAATAATAGTGCTCATCTATTCAGTAACTGGTTTCACTTGAGCCATCAGAAATATTCTGCAATTTCATATAAAACTGCAATCTGTCCCATATGTTCCTCTTGAGAGCAATATCTGGCCTGTTGATGCTTTGAAAGATCTCCAAGATCTTAATCAGCACATTAAAAGGACAAAAGCAATGCATGATTAGATTTATATGGTGACAGTCCTTTATGCTCTTTCACACTAAAAACTTAAGACTTAATTTTCTTGCATGTTTTTCCAATTGTGCACTGTAACTATGGCAGAAATTTCACAGAACTGCCTGATAAACTGCATAACCAGAGTTTCTGTTGATCTTCAATGAAAGTTACGGCGGCCAATCGAGAGAACCTTTAAGGAAATTCCAAGCAATTGTGCCAAATGGATATCAATATGTGAAAATTTACCCATATAACAGAGGTCTGAAAATAAATTGCTCCCATTGCACGGGCTTTATTCCATTCAATTTAACTGGTGTACCTAGGATACATCTGCTGTGATTTATCAAAAATAACAATTTTATATGTTTTCCACTTACGCACTGTACTGCTGAAATAAATAGTGATATTAAAGTTATGGAGCTACTGAAATATGAGGACCCCCTATATTTTTATTTTTAAAATTTATTCATGGAATATGGGGACCTCTGGCAAGGCCGGCATTTATTGTCTATACCTAGTTACTCTTGAACAGGTGGTGGTGCGTTTTGCTCCTGAACCACTGCAGTCTGTGTAGTGAAGGTATGCCCAGTGCTGTTAGGTAGGGGGTTCCAGAATTTTACCCAATGACAGTGAAGGAACTCTCTAAGTCAGGATGGTGTGTGACTTGGAGAGGAACTTGCAAGTGGTGATGTTCCCATGCGTCTGCTGCCCTTGTCCTTCTAGGCAGTGCAGATTTCTGGTTTGGGAGGTGCTGTCAGAGAAAGTTTGGCAAGTTGCAGCAGTGCAGCTTGTAGATAGTATACACAGCAGCTACAGTACACTGGTGGTGGAGGGAATGGATGTTTAATGTGGTGAATGGATGGTGTCAATCTTCATCAGCTATTGCAGCTGCACCGATCGAGACAAGTGAAGAGTATTTCATTACTGTAAATGGCAGAATTGAGAGAGAAATGAAACCCCAGTTCTTTTCCCTTTACCCCTTTACAGGCGTCTCTTAACCCCTGAGTGTATAACCAATTGAATAACCAGCAGCATGCTTTTTATTGTGGGTTTAAATAAAGAGGATTATTTTTATTCACATGTTCAACCCAAAAGTCTAACGCCAAGCCACTCACACCACACACATTGTGGGCCAGTGAAGAAGGCCTTTTCACTTTTGACATGTAGTTAGGTGGATTCGATAGCTGGAGTTGTATATTGAAGTCATTGCAGGATTCTCTCGAACAGGTGGATTTTCAGCAGGTCACGAAGTTAGTTGCTTGTAGTCTCATCACTAAGAGGTTGGTTTTCTGTACTGGTGGACTTGAAAAGGAACAGGTTCAGAGACCTTAAGATGTTACAGCCTCCTTATGGCATGATGGTATTGCCTTGTCTGCTTGCTGCTTTTTTCTGCAGTCTGTATTTTAAAAGATTTTTAAAAGGAGACCAACATGACTGCACCACCATGTGAATTCTCGCAGTTCCTTTTCTAAATATGTTGGGGGTCTAGGTTGATTAGCCCCATCCTGGTTTATTGTTGTAAGATATTCATCCTGAGGAAGGTTAAGACAATCACCTTCTTTGTTTCAGGAGAAACACATTCAACTCAGAAATGTCTCCTGATGGTTTCAGGATGCGAATTGATGACACCTCTTAGCCTGGAAGGTATTCTTTTGACCTTTCAGACATCGAGTCAGTTTTTGAATACACAGGCTGAAGTTCAGTTGACCTTCAGTGGCCATCTTTGCAACCCATGTCCATTGTGGTTCATTTAAAACAAAAAGAAAATTCAGTTCCAGAAGATTCTGTACTGGATACAGTCCATGTCTAAAGTTATTAATGGGATGTGCCTTTACTGGGCATGACAATCACATACCTGACTTGTGCCTTGTTGGTTGAGGAAAGGCTTTCGGGAGTCAGAAAATTGACTAAGTCATTTATTAATGTAATATTAACTTTTTATTTTAATTGCCAATTGTTTTGAGTTAACACTTCAATTCTACTTGGGCTATTGTTCCTCCCCCCCCCCTCCATTTTTCTGTCCTTTCTAACTAATATATCTTGCCCAAATCTAAAATTTTTATTTACCTTCTCTGTTTCCCCAGTATTCACCAGCTATTATGTGGCAACAACTTCAAAATATTGTTCAGGATATCCACTGGCCAAAAACTGGCTTGAAAGATCATTTTTGTCTCATCAATAAAGTGTAATGATGATGTCAGCAAATCAGTATTTAATATATTTTTACACATCAAACACAAAATGACTTCTGCCTAAGAGTAAACATAGACTATTGTATTTTGAAGATCCCACCACTTAAATTTAGAAAATTTGAATTAATCCTCTCTCCATTCTGTAAATGACAAAGCTTGCCTCCTTTAATCAGGATAGGCTTGGTGCAGGAATCTGAGCTACAGTCTTTTTTTTAAACTGCTTATGCATCACAGCTAAATTTAAAAGAACAGCCACTAAATAAAAGCTAAACAGGTAAGTCTCCACAGAGGTTTCTCCTGCTCTCCTGCCATAATGCATCCAGAAGAAATGGTTGAACTTCTTCAGGGTTTCTGCTGATATCCATGAAACGTACAGCAAGGAGATTGGAAGAACACCGATGGAAATTCCTTTGGAACTGACGTTGTTAACTGATACAGCATTCACTGACCTCCATAGGATTCACCTGCAGTTAAAGAAAGAGTCTGATTTACCACTTAACTCAGTAGGCAGGAAATAATGACTCAGATTTTGTAGTCAGTAGTGAAGCAATGTCATTTGGTATTGCCAGTAGGTGTTGGTGTTTACTAATGACTACTGGCAACACCTGTGCAGTCGTATTCAGCTGGCCTCCGACACCGGAAACATCAGAGGAATGTATGATGGCATTAAGAAAGCTTTTGGGCCAACCATCAAGAAGATCGCCTCCCTCAAGTCTAAATCAGGGGACACAATCACTGACCAACGCAAGCAAATGGACCGCTGGGTGGAGCACTACCTAGAACTGTACTCCAGGGAAAATGTTGTCACTGAGACTGCCCTCAATGCAGCTGAGTCTCTGCCAGTCATGGATGAGCTGGACGAACAGCCAACAAAATCGGAACTCAGTGATGCCATTGATTCTCTAGCCAGTGGAAAAGCCCCTGGAAAGGACGGCATTGCCCCTGAAATAATCAAGAGTGTCAAGCCTGCTATACTCACAGCACTCCATGAACTGCTTTGCCTATGCTGGGACCAGGGAGCAGTACCACAGGACATGCGCAATGCCAATATCATCACCCTCTATAAGAACAGGGTGACCGCGGTGACTGCAACAACTACCGTGGAATTTCCCTGCTCAGCAGAGTCATTTTAAACAGACTCCAGAAGCTGGCTGAGTGTGTCTACCCTGAGGCACAGTGCAGCTTTCGAGCAGAAAGATCCACCATTGACATGCTGTTCTCCTTTCGCCAGCTACAGGAGAACTGCCGTGAACAACAGATGCCCCTCTACGTTGCTTTCATAGATCTCACCAAAGCCTTTGACCTCGTCAGCAGAAGTGGTCTCTTCAGACTACTAGCAAAGATCGGATGTCCACCAAAGCTACTAAGTATCATCACCTCATACAATATGAAAGGCACAATTCAGCATTGCGGTGCCTCATCAGACCCCTTCCTATCCTGAGTGGCGTGAAACAGGGCTGTGTTCTCGTACCTACACTGTTTGGGATCTTCTTCTCATTGCTGCTGTCACATGCGTTCAAGTCTTCAGAAGAAGGAATTTTCCTCCACACAAGATCAGATGGCAGGTTGTTCAATCTTGCCCATCTTAAAGCGAAGACCAAAGTACGGAAAGTCCTCATCAGGGAACTCCTCTTTACTGATGATGCTGCATTAACATCCCACACAGAAGAGCGGCTGCAGAGACTCATCGACAGGATTGCGGCTGCCTGCAACGAATTTGGCCTAACCATCAGCTTCAAGAAAACGAACATCATGGGACAGGACGTCAGAAATGCTCCATCCATCAATATCGTGACCACGCTCTGGAAGTGGTTCAAGAGTTCGCCTACCTAGGCTCAACTATCACCAGTAACCTGTCGCTCGATGCAGAAATCAACAAGCGCATGGGAAAGGCGTCCATTGCTATGTCCAGACTGGCCAAGAGGGTGTGGGAAAATGGTGCACTGACACGGAACACAAAAGTCTGAGTGTTTCAAGCCTGTGTCCTCAGTACGTTGCTCTACGGCAGCGAGGCCTGGACAACGTATGTCAGCCAAGAGCGACGTCTCAACTCATTACATCTTCACTGCCTCTGGAGAAGCATCAGGTGGCAGGACCGTATCTCCAACACAGAAGTCCTCGAGGCGGCCAACATCCCCAGTATATACACCCTACTGAGCCAGTGTCGCTTGAGATGGCTTGGCCATGTGAGCCACATGGAAGATGACAGGATCCTCAAGAATGCATTGTACAGCGAACTCGTCACTGGTATCAGACCCACCGGCCGTCCATATCTCCACTTTAAAGACATCTGCAAACGTGACATGAAGTCCTGTGACATTGACCACAAGTCGTGGGAGTCAGTTGCCAGTGACTGCTAGAGCTGGCGGACAGCAGAAGTGTGGCAAGTCGAAGAGGCTTAGCAGTTGGCAGGAAAAAAGACAGAAATGCAAGGAGAGCCAACTGTGTAACGGCCCCGATAATCAATTTTATCTGTGGAAGAGTCTGTCACTCTAGAATTGGCCTTTATAGCCACTCCAGGCGCTACTTCACAAACTACTGACCACCTCCAGGTGCTTACCCATTGTCTCTCGAGACAAGGAGGCCAAAGAAGAAGAAGTGTAGCAAGGACATTCATCACTGACCTCGAAGAAAGGTGCCCACAAAAATCTAGCAATCTATTTGAAGTGGATTTCCCCTTTCCTGACACTAGCATGATTTGGTGCCAAATCAAGGTAATCTTCAGGTGTCTAGCAACAGTGATATCATCAAGCAGGGTAAACAGCCAATCAAATACTGCCTGTGTGGAGTTTGCAAGTTCTCCCTGTGTCTGCGTGGGTTTTCTCCGGGTGCTCCGGTTTCCTCCCCCAAGCCAAAAGACTTGCAGGTTGATAGGTAAATTGGCCATTATAAATTGTCACTAGTATAGGTAGGTGGTAGGGAAATATAGGGACAGGTGGGGATGTTTGGTAGGAATATGGGATTAGTGTAGGATTAGTATAAATGGGTGGTTGATGTTCGGCACAGACTCGGTGGGCCGAAGGGCCTGTTTCAGTGCTGTATCTCTAATCTAAAAAAAAAATTGAAATATTCTCACAAACAGCAAACGAGGAAGTAAAATGCACTGATTATCCTTCACTTTTTAATATTGTTTTACAGACAGCAAAATAAATGATGGGGCCATACATATGGGATCATGGTAAGGAACATGCATCCTCATTGGCTTCAACAGGCTGAAGGAAAGATTCCAAATTAAAATCTCTAGAAATCGCCATTCAGCAAATAAAAAAAAGAATGTAGTAAGCTGGAAGCACAATTAAAGAAGGCTCATGATGTTAGAGAAACTTCCAAGCCTGTTTGTTAAGAAGATATTGCATCTAGGATGCTTTGGTGGAGACTGCTTATTGCTTGCCACAGAACTTATTACTTCACTCCTCACAATCTTCAGCCAGTGCTGGCTGGCTCTTTATATATATATCTGTGTACAATTAACTAATCAACACCCAACACCTGCTCACCCGATTAACTTCAACTACTAGGTATTTAACATCCATCAACAGAACTTATTAGACACCAATACATGATTCTGAACAGAAATTTGGGGGCTCGTCCAGGATCAAACCCAAAGACAAACAGGAGATTGGAAGTGGGAAACCAAATTAATCCCTAGCAATAATTTAAAAACTTCATTACAGTTTTTCTTGTGGTTTTCAGTGCTCAAGTACTAAAATGTCCACATTTAAGACCAATACCTTCCTAGAACAGAGTGAAGTAAATTGGACCTTGTTAAAAGTCCTATCTGTTGAAGAGTTGAGGAATGTGTCTGGGCAGTTAGAGATTGCTATCTGCCCAAATGCTAGGATGCCTGAAATCATAAAACTTGTGGCCAACCATTTTAAGATTGACACTGACGACCCGGAGACAGGCATAGAATCTGAAACAGACAAAGTAACATTAGCTAAGGTACTACTAGAATGGAGGAGACTATAATTAGAATTCCAGAAGGAGAAAGGGCAGAGAGAGCTTCAGGAAAGGGAGAAAGAAAGAGCTTTCCAGGAAAAGGAGAAAGAAAGAGCTTTCCAGAGAGGGAACAAGGAGAAAGAATAACAGGAAAGGGAAAAAGAAAGGGAGGAAAGGGAAAAATAAAGAGTTTCCCAAAGATAGTTAAGGCGGCTTGAACTGAATAGGGGAAGACCCAATGTACCCAGTGAAGGAACCATTAGTGAGGGAACTATGCCTAGCTCAGGACCAGTGCTGAACTCTTAAAGTTCTCTCAGTTGATACCAAAGTTCAATGAGGGGGCTGTGGAAGCATTTTTTCTCTCTTTTGATAAGCTTGCAAAACAGCTGAAGTGGCCAGCAGAGAGCTGGACACTGTAATTGCAAAGCAAACTAACAGGAAAAGCCCATGAGGTTTATTCACTATTGCCTGATGAGAGTTCATCAGATTGTGAGATGACTAAAAATGCTATCCTGAGTACATATGAGCTAGTACCGGAGGTGTACTGCCAAAAATTCTGAACCCTCTGAAAGCAGCCTGAACAAACTTACCTCAAGTTTGAAAGAGTTAAGCAGCTTGCTATTGACCAGTGGATTTGGGCACTTAAGAGATTGGGTCCACCTATGAAAACCTCAGAGTGGTGATGCTCCTCGAGGAGTTTGAAAACTCACTTCCCCTTTCCATAAGAAATCACATGGAGGAACAAAAGGTTCCAAGAGCCAGACAGGCAGCAATCCTGGCTGATGATTATACACTTACTCACAAGCTCTTGCCCCAAGGGAAACCCTTCCTTAGTCACCTCCAAAAACCTGAAAGGGAAAAAGGGTGGGAGGGTGATAGGAGGATGAATGGCCATGAGTGAGAAGGAAGAGCTAGAAACACAGGGGGCCCTCCCCAGGCGAAAATGGAAGGTGCTGAGAACAGGAGTGACACCCGAAAGCCTGTATATTTCCATTGTAACAAGGCAGGTCACCTTCGAGCTGACTGCTGGAAGTTACGGGGAAAACCCATAGGTTTGGTCAGGGTACACTAGACCAGTACAAGAAAAGGGACCCTGATGGAAAGCACAGCAGACCAGGCTGTGGCTTAAACTATGGCAGTAAAACCCAATAAACCTACCACTGAGAGGATTTTGTGTCCAAAGGAAAAGTGATCCCATACTCCTCGGGTGAGGAGCATAAGCCCATTGTTATGCTTAGGGATTCAAGGGCCACCTGATCCCTTCTGCTCAGAAAATGCATGACCATTCACCCAGAGAGTGCACTGACTGCTAGAGTGCTAGTAAACGGTATTGGTGGAAAGGATATGCCCATACCTTAATACCGGGTGCACCTGGAGTGCGACCTTGTTTCAGTACCGGTAACCATGGGGATTGTCCCTGGTTTACCTGTGGACAGGGTTGACCTGCTCCTGGGTAATGATCTGGTGGGGACAAATGTGGTCGCTTCCCCAGTGGTTTTAGAGAGACCTAAAAAAGTCAGGGAGACAGAGCAGTTACAGGAAAAGGCCTCCGGCCTTTTTCCTGACTGTGTGGTGACCCGGTCCATAGCCAAACAAACATCGTCAGAGGAGGCTGAACTGGCCCAGCAGATGGATGACCCTACTTTATGGTTATCTGGAACCTGCTTTGGGAAGTTAGAGGACTCAGAGGATGAGTTAAGCAGGTCTTCCTTGGTTGAAGCTCAACAAGCTGACCCAGGGTTAAAAAAGTAAACACAGACTGCCCAAACTGAAGCTGAAGCTGAGGGAGTTCCAGAGTGTTACTATTTAAAGGATGAAGTGCTGATGAGGAAGTGGAGACTGTCTCACAGATCTGGGGCTGGATTTTAAGAGCACGGCAGCCTGCCAACCCTCCCCCACCTCCCCCCTACCCCAATCACATGGAGAGGGCAGGCTGTCCGTCGCCGGCAATGTTGTCAGCTGCCTGTGTGCAGGTGCAGGCGCTGGCTCCATTTCTAAAGGGCAGTCAGCCCTGCCGGCACATTTAAATTTTTAAAGAAGTAACCCCCAAAAGTTAAATAAATAAACTTATAACACCCCTTTCCCAACCCCCAATAATAATTACAGTAATTATTTGCCCTACCCCCGCAAAACACTTACCTTTTACATCTGACCATCCCCCCCAAACTGCACAAAGTGTAAAGGTCAATCCTTCCCACCATCCCCTACACCCATTACATTTATTTGACCCCTGTCGCAACCCCTCCCCCCCCACACTGAAAATCTTACCTCCTCCCCCCTCCCCATTAGTGTGGCGCCGCATTTCCCCAGATGGGGATTTGACAGTGCGGGAGTGCTGGCCGCCAGGCCAATGATCAGGATGGGCGCTGAAGATCGCAGGTAAGTCTATTAAAATGTATTCATTCTATTGATTTGAATATTTTAATTGAAGTTCCGTCGCCCAGCGGCGGGGAGGCAGCAGGTCGCCACAGAACCTCGCCGCCGCCACCGGGAGAAACAGGCATTGAGGTCTGTGGCGGGCCTCATCTAGAGCCATCTTCAGGCCAGCCCCCCCGCCATGGAATCCGAGGAGAACAAAACCCAGCCCCTGCAGACCGTGGACAGTGGGTTCACCAGGTAGCGGTGCCGCCGAGGTACCTAGGGAAATATTGAGAATAGCCTATGAGCTTTCAATGGCTGGACATGACGGTATCAAAAAAACCCAAGCCCATATCAGACAGGCCACAACTCCACAAGGAACTGGTAGAGTTCTGTAAGACTTGCCACATGTGCCAGGTTGTGGGGAAGCCTCAACCTGCAATAAAACCTGAACCCTTAATTCCATACCGGCTTTTGGGGAACCGTTCAGCAGAGTGCTGATAGATTGTGTGGGGACCCTGTCGAAAACAACAGGGGGCTACCAGTATCTTCTCACCATTATAGATGTGGCTACTCGATTTCCAGAGGCTATCCCTCTAAGAACTATCTCTGCCAAGGTAGTGGTGGTGGGGCTAACCCAATTCTTTACCCGATATGGGCTGCCTGCTGAGATCCAGTCGTATCAGGGCACAAATTTTATGTCCAGTATTTTTCAAAAGGCCATAGGTAATCTGGGCATAACCCAGCTAAAGTCCTCAGGCTACCACCCACAGTCACAAGGCGCTTTGGAACGTACCACCAGCCCCTAAAGATAATGATCAGGGCATACTACTATGAATACCTCATGACCGGGACAAAGGGCTGGGATTTCTTCTGTTTGCTACCAGGGACTCACCCAATGAGTCCACTGGCTTTAGTCCCTTTGAATTAGTTTATGGACATGAGGTGAGAGGTCCTCTAAAACTAATCAAGGAGATGTTTTTGGGATCCAGGGACGAATCTTCCCTGTTAGGCTACCTCTCCATGTTCCCAGAATGGCTCACGGGAGCCTGTGCGGTGGCTAAGGAACACTAAAAATCTCCCAGACAACTCTGAAAAGGCAGGCAGATAAACATGCCAAGGCCTGAACATTTCAGCCCAGAGACCATGTGTTAGTGCTATTACCAATACAGGGAGGACCATTGAAAGTCTGGTTCAGTGGCCTGTACAGAGTAATAAAGAGAATTAGCAAAGTGAATTATATAATTGACACCCCTGATTATAGGAAAAAGCAAAGGCTGTGCCACATCAATATGTTAAAACGGTATCACAGCCGGGACGGGGACAAACAAGTACAGGTCTGTCAGGCAGTCAGGAAAAAGGAGGGCGAAAGGGACAGTGAGGACAAGTTAGAGGGAGGCCTGGAGGATTCTCAAATCGAACCCCCTACTGTCCAGTTAGCTAACACTGAAATGTTAGGGAAATTAGATGCCATACTCTCCTATTGAAACAGAGAACAGAGAGGAGACCTAACAAGGCTGCTCACAGCATTTAAAGGGACCTGCAGGGACAAGCCAGGGTGCACAACCCTAACCCTACACAATGTGGATGTAGGAGAGACCCCTCCCATAAAACAAAATCCCTATCACCTAGGTCCCAGGAAACTGACCCAGGTTCAGGAGGAAATTCAGACTGAAGACCTAGAAATTAAAGATTTAAATTCTGAAGGGAGATACCGAAAATCTCATAAGCCAAATGAAAACCCTAAGCCCAAAAGGATTTTTGTGTCAGATTTGGAGGGTGGTGATGGTGGTGGTGATTGCAAGTCAAGTATCCTAACTGAGGAGGAATTGTGGGCCAGGCTGGATGAGCTGGAACAAGAGGAAGAGATGCAGGATGAAATTGATAAGCGTGTCAAGCTGCAAGGAGAAAAATCCAGCACTGGGTTAAAGTACAAAATGACTCTGAAGCACTTCAAGGCAGGATTAAAACTGTGCCTGACAAAGTGTCTTATGATCTTATGGTGCCATTTGGCCCACTTACATTTATGCCAGGACAGCTAATCTACACAAATGAAGTCACTGTTTTACTAGGTGACAATTGGTTTGCAAAGCGCTCTGCAAAGCAAGATGTTGGCCTGGTGGACCACAGGAAAAACCATATACAAAAACCACTGGATGATCTTCACAAAGTTATGAACAACTTTGAATCCAGAGTTGTGTTCCCTGATATAGAAAAACTGGAAAAGCAAGCTATCGTAGAAATACATTAGGAAATTCAGTATATGCTGGAGCACAAGCTCATTGATCCCAATCAGAGCAGTTGGATTTCCCCAGTTGTGCTCGTGCACAATCCCGGATTTTTAAAAAAACAAACTAGAGCATGGCTATGACAGTGAAACTGATGAGTGTGTGTGTACAATTTCTTTTTAATTTGTGACCTCACAATGAAATGTTCCTGTCGTCACATTTCATTTTGTGTAGTGCGAGGCATCACAGCAACTTGCTTTGTTGAATGATAACTTTTTTTAATCCACTGACTGGATATGATTTTTTTTGAAGAAAATTTTAAAAAGAACAGATAAAAAGAGATGACTTTGCTAGCAGATTAGGATTGCAACACTGTATCCTGCATTGCAAGGTTTGTGAGGAGGGAGACAAAATGTCTGCTCATATCCCAGCAAGAACCAAGACCCAGGAAGTATAAGGGAACTACCTGTTCTTTTAGCAAGTGAGAAATACTGCTAACTGCTATGTTTGAATCACAAATTGACTGTCATGTGACAAACCCCTCCCTATCTGTGGTTTTAAGCTTGTGTCTTTCTGCAGCAGAGAGAGGAGAAGCTTCTGGACTCTGCCACGTCCAGGCCTAAGTGGGGGTCCCTCTCTCTCTCTCTCTCTATTTCAGCTTACAAGCTTCCTGCCTGTTAACTGACCACCTTTGCATACTCTGGCTACAATCAGAAACCCCATTGGAGCAAATAATCTGCATCTCTGTCTCCAAGAGACCCACAAAACCAGTCATCTACCTCTTCAAGCAGAATTCAGCTGGAAGCCAGCCGAATCATCAAACACCACAGACTGGATACCCCTTTTTCTATGGACTCTAAGTCAACTAATCTACCTTTCCCCACTCTGGAACCTATTTGTGTGTGTAAACCTCTAGTTTGTGTGTATGAATGAAAGTTGGTGCATAGTTTATTATTTTCATTTGTTCCATTCAGGTACAATAAAGTTAACCTCTTTCTTTGTTAAGCTCAAGAAAACCTGTCCTATTGGTTCTTGTTATGATCATAGCAAGTAAGTAATCAAACACCTACTGAGTTGGCCAGTACATCCACTTCAAGAAAGAATTAAACCTGTTGTGGTGACACAAGGAGAGGGAAAAGAGGGAAGCCCTTTGACCCCTCCTCACTTGACCGTAACACTATCATGAACAAACTTTAAAAAAATAACAAAATGTGAAATTTTTATCATAATGGAGAAATTTGACATTCCACAAAAATAAAATTCATTTTTCAGGGTCACAGAGGTTTTTCAGCAGTAATTATGAACTTCTTATGCTTCTGATAACCGAATTACACCTCATTCAACAAGCTGTAACTTTTTCAAGCATCTTACCTGCAAGACTAATAGTGTAAGAGGGCATGTTCTTGTCAGTTCAGTGATTTCTAATTAATTGTAGACCGGGGGGACTTCAACAGCGCAAACTGTACACTAGCATTGAATCACTGAGAGAACTTCTGGCTTTCAATGTTAAACTGCACATGTGCGGATGCCAGAAGTTATTGTCACTTCAGAGAAACAATCACGATCTGACCAACACTGACAGTTTCATCGTCATTACTACCACAAAATCCAAGCCTATATTTCAGCAGAGGGCATCCTCACTTAGCTATCTGGTGCTTGGCATGCACCATTTTATGTATTCAGCACTAATAAGGTACTGCAGCAATTTCAGAAGAAGTGCGGGGGAATATATTTATTGTAGAGGAGTCTCTTGTCCAAGGAAGCAAAAATAAAAATAAATCAAATCATTTTTAAAGACACTAACTTAGCAAGAAATACTATAAAGGTTATTTTTTTCTCCATGGATACCTGCAATTTCATGTCTTCAGACCCACGAGGGTGCTGCTCAGCTGAGTACAGTTATGTGACCTACCAACAATGTGGTTTTATATGTAGTATCGTATATCCACTCCTATCCAAGAATTGGATAATGTTTGGGAAACATACAAGCTTGGAAACCTCTGTACTGGCTTAGTTCATAACACTCAGGACTTGGAAGAATGCACAACTGCCTTGATCACTATAGTGCTACTTGAAGATGAGTCATGTATGCTGTGGAACCAACTAGGGATCAGGCTATTTTAGATCTAGTATTGTGCAATGAGGCAGTATTAATTAGTAATGTCATAGTGAAAGATCTGCTGGGAAAAAGTGATCATAATACAATTGAATTCCATATTAAGTTTGAAAGCGACATTCTCCAGTCCCAAACACAAATCTTCAACTTAAATAAAGCCAACTACTTAGGTATGAGGGGAGAGCATAAAGAAACAATTCAAACGTACGTTCCATTAAAAAACAAAAACTCAGCAAGAAAGACCCATCCGTGGCTTACTAAGGAGGTTAAGGATAATATTAGATTAAAAGCAGAGGCATATAGTGTTGCAAAGAATAGTAGTAAGACTGAGGATTGGGAGTGTTTTAGAAACCAGCAAAAGACTACCAAAAAGTTGATAAAAAGGGAAAAAAATAGAATGAGACTAAACTAGCTAGGAATATAAAAATGGATTGTAAGAGCTTTTACATATCTACAAAAAGGAGAATAGCTAAAATAAACACTGGTCCTATTAGAGGCAGAGACAGGAGAAATTATCATGTGAAATGAGGAAATGGCAGAGACATTGAACAAATATTTTGTGTCTGTCTTCACAGACACAAGTTACATACCAGAAATAGAGGGTAACCTAGGGGCTAAAAGAGTGAGGAAATTAAGGTAATCGATATCAGCAGAGAACAAGTACAGGAGAAACTTAAGGGACTAAAATCCAGCAAATCTCCAGGACCTGATGGCCTACATCCTAAAGTTCTAAAAGAGGTAGCTACAGAGATAGTGGATGCGCTGTTTATGATTTTTCAAAATTCCCTAGATTCTAGTACAGTCCCGGCAGATTGGAAGTTAGCAAATGTAAAATCGCTATTCAAGAAAGGAGGGAGAGAGAAAACAGGGAACTACAGGCCAGTTAGCCTGACATCAATCACTGGGAAGGTGCTGGAATCTATTATTAAGGAAGCCTTAACAATGCACTTAGAAAATCATCGTATGATCAGACAAAGTCAACATGGTTTTACAATAAATGAAATTGAGTTTGACAAATTTGTTAGAGTTTTTTGAGGATGTAACTAGTGGGGTCAATAAAGGGGAACCAGTAGATGTAGTATACTTGGATTTCCAAAAAGCATTCGATAAGGTGTCACACAAAAGGCTAATATGCAAAGATAAGAGCTCATGAAGTTGGCGGTAATATATTAGCATGGATAGAGGATTGGTTAATGAAGAGGAAGCAAAGAATAGGGCTAAACGGGGCATTTTCAAGTCAACAGGCTGTAGAGTGCTGCAAGGATCGGTGCTGGGGCCTCAGCTATTTACAATCTATATTAATGACTTAGAAGAGACAGAGAGTAATGTATCCATGTTTGCTAACGATACAATGCTAGGTGGGAATGCAAGCTGTGAAGTGGACACAAAGAGGCTGAAAAGAGATATAGATAGGTTAAGTGTGTGGGCAACAAGGTGGCAGATGGAGTGTAATGTGGAGAAGTGTGAGGTTATTCACTTTGGTCATATGGATAGAAAAGCAGAATATTTTTTAAAAGTTGTAAAACTTGTAAATGTAGATATTCAGAGGGACTTGGGTGTACTTGTACAAGGAACACAGAAAGTTAACATGCAGGTACAGCAAGCAGTTAGGAAGGCAAATGGCAGGTTGGCCTTTATTGCAAGGGGTTTGGAATATAAGAATAAAGAGGTCTTGGTACAATTGTACAGGGCTTTGGTGAGACCACACCTGGAGTACTGTACGTATTTCAGGTCTCCATATTTAAGGAAAGATATACTTACATTGGAGGCAGTACAGTGAAAGTTCACTAGATTCCTGGGTTAATAGGATTGTCCTATGATGAGAGGCTGAGTAAATTGTGTCTATACTCTCTGGAGTTTAGAAGAATAAGAAATGATCTCATTGAAACATAAAAGATTCTGAAGGGGCTTGACAGGGTAGATACTGAAAGGTTCTTTCCCCTGGCTGGGGAATCTAGGACACAAGGGCAGTTTCAGGATAAGGGGCCAATCATTTAGAACTCAGATGAGGAGAAATTTCTTCAATCAAAGGGTTGTGAATCTTTGGAATTCTCTCCACCAGAGGGTTATGGATGTGCCATCATTGAATATATTTAAAGCTGTGATAGATTTTTGATCTGGAATGGAATCAAGTGATATGGGCAGCAGCTGGGAATGTGGAGTTGAAGCCGAAGATCAGCCATGATTATATTAAATGGCGGAACATGCTCAATGGGCTGTATGGTCTACTCATGCTCCTATTTCTTATGTTCTGATGTAGCTAAAACATTATCAAATTATGCTGTGAAAATTTTCTGGGGGTTTCCATCAAAATTACAGCAACAGATTGAGAGGAATACCCTGTGAATTCCAGGCACAGAGTTTGTACATATTGGGACCTTTGTCCCATATTTCTGACAGCTAATGCTCTGCTGGAAATATTTGGATCTAACCCCTTAACTTCAAGTACAACACCCTGGAGCTTTTATAATTAGGCTATATCCTGACAAGACTGCACAGTTGTACTAGATAATTCTTTCAGTATTTTGTGGTTGCTAATGATTATTTAATTAGGACTTTGAGTGGTTTCAACAATTATTCATGAGATTCCCATCAGTACACGTATACATTTCTCACAAATGACAATGTCATCCGAGTGACATTTCAAATCATGTATCTTTGCAATACGAAAACATTATTTTAATAAACAATAAATGGATCAAAATGTATTAACAGCCAAAACTTTCATGTCTGTTGACCTTGTAAATTGGGATTATTTCTGTACATCACAAATATGTGTAAGATTAGACTGTTTTTTTCCACAAGTGCAGCTGAGTTTTCTCTGAGTGTGATATTTGTGTACAAATTGGGATGAATCTGATTCCTTTAATTGTTGGGATTGATTTCATAATGTTTTAATGTTGTGGAATAATCAGTAATGGCATTTTCACTGGTTTGTTATTAATCATCAGCCTTGTTAGTCTTCATGAATAGCATCCAACATAAACCTGCCCACCAATACTTAATTAATTTTACATCACTGGTAAAACAACCGGATTAAAACTGCATCTCTGATGACATAGCAGCCTTTTTTTGCAGCTGCTACTGGTGCTAAAAAAAAAAGGCTAAATGTTGGCCCAAGTGGGATGTGGAGACAGGAAAATATCTTTGTTGTAACACCTCCCTGAATGCAGTTTCAACATAAGGTTGAAGTTCTGCCTTATTAAGGCAGGAATTGTTTTTGATGAAACAGCTCATACCAGCGTACAGCAGGATCTAGAAGACATCAGATATGGCCTGACACATAAGAGTTAACATTTCTGCTGTGTAAGTGCAGGAAATGGCCATCTCAAAGAAGAGAAAATACAACTATCTTCCCTTCACCTTCAATGGCACCACTGTCGAAATCCTGCACCACCAACATCTTGGGAGTCACCATTAACTACAAGCTCAACTTGACCAAACATATCAACCCAGAGGCCACAACATCAGGGCAGAGGCTGGGTATTGTGTGATGTGTGGCGCCTCACAGCTACTCCACCATTTACAAGGCTCAACCCAGCAGTGTGATAGAATATGACCATGAGCCCGGATGGGTGCAGCTGCAGCAAAACTCCAGGAAGCTCCACACCATCCAGGATAATGAGGTTCACTTGATCAATGCACTGCCACTGGACTCAATAACCACCCACTTTACTAGCAGCACACTGTGGCTGCAGTTTGTGCAACCTGCAGAATGCACTGCAGCGACTCACTTAGATTATTTTGACAGAAACTCCCTCCCTTTCTGTCTCTAACACTGAAAAAGACAAGAGCAACAATGCCATGGGAACATCATCACCTCCATGTTCCTCTTCAAGACACACACTACCCTAATTTGATGTGGCTGAGTTGGGCTTGAGCACAAGATCAAGGCTGACATTCCAGTGCAGCATTGAGGGAGTGCTGCACTGTTGCGGGTGCTGTCTTTCAGATGAAATGGTAAACTGAGGCCCCATCTGCTTGGGTGGATGTAAATGATCCCATGGCACCATTTTGAAAAAAAAACAGGGGAATTATCTCTGGCCAATATTTATCCCTCAGTCAACATCACGAAAAAACAAATTGTCTGGTCATTATCACATTGCAGTTCATGAGAGTTTGCTGTGCGCATACTGGCTGCCCTGTTTCCTACATTACAACAGTGACTAAACTTACTTCATTGACTGTAAAGAACTTTGAGACGTCTGGTGGTCATGAAAGGCCCAATATAAATGCAAGTCTTTCCTTTTTTTTAATGTGGACATACATTGCTGTTCCTTCATCATTGCTGGATCAATATTCTGGAATTCCCTAACTAACAGCATTATAGGAGCAGCATCACCCCAAGGACAGCACTGGTTCAAGGGGAAGGTGCACGACCACATTCTCAGGATACCTGGAGATGGGTTATAAATGGTGACCTTGCTAATATCACCCATGTTCTGAGAAATTATAGAATAAAGTTGTTAGGATAACAACCACTGCAATGTTATTGTCTAATATAATCTATCACTTTAACTTAATATTTATGAAATGTATATGAAAAAAACCTTACCATTAAAAAACACCCAATTGCTCTTGTACTCCAACAGGGCTGCCTTTTTCTGTCAAGGCCACTGAGCAGGGTGCAGCAAAGCATTCCTGATCTCTGAGCCTTCACAATTTTTTATGTGCTGTTTAAAACTGTTCTATTTTTGTGACTGGTAATTTCACCACACACAGTAGTCTTATAACAAAAACATACAAATGCACGTGGACAGGATTTAGTGGAGCCATCGCACCAAGCCGAAAAGGCATGGGGAAACCCGCCTCAGCCTTTCGGAGCCCCTCCCGGCTTAATGTAACAGTGCCAGGCCAATTAACAGCCTGGCTCTGGGATTCCCGTCCCTTTAAGGACAGGGAAACCGCCTCGACTGCCACTGGGAGCGGTGGCCACTAGCGGTACTACAATAGGCCTTGGAACCAGGCCCAGTACTGGAGTCCCAGACACAAGGTAAGTGAGCGGGGTTGTCGGAGCCAGTTCGGCAGGCTCTGGCGATGGGGTGAGGAAGGCTGGGTGTTGAGTGCAGGCGGAGGGGTTGCAGGAAGGTTGGTGGTTTTCCGCCAGGGGTTGTCTGTGGGCCACAGATTGCCAACAGAGGAGGGCCCCGTCCCTCTAAGCCCACAAATCGCCTCGTTTTACTGGGTGACCTCCCCATGTGGCGGAGGCCCCCTCCCCAGCGTAATTCTAATGGTGGCGGGAAAAGGCCCTTAAGTCATTTATAATAGGCTTCTTAAGGGCCTCAATTGGCCTCTGGGCGGAAGACCATCTTCGGCCTGTCCCGCTTCTGACTAAATTCCGGTGGGATGGGAAAGCAACGGACCCTTCAACTCCACCTCTCGTCACAATTCTATATGAACCACCCCCATTCCCCCCTCTCCTAGCCCGTCTCTGGGGGGGGCCATTAAATCCAGCCCATGTTATTAAAAGCTAAAGAATACAGTGTTGTCAGCAGCTACACACAAGAGAATAAGTTGACAGTATGTTATAAATGTTTCCGCATGCATAGATAGGACCTGTGAATTATCTATCTCTTGAAATAATTGCTGCAACTCATCAGTACCAAAACCTATTACAACTCCACTGGATCCCATAGACTTAAAAATCAAAAACACATAGCGGGGAACTTCTACCTAGCAGATGTCTATTTTTTGTCTGAGAAATGAGTGACTGACAATTGAACATTTGGTGGGAAATTGTGCACCCTTTTGTCTGCCTGAATCAACTGCTCAGAAGCTTTTAAATGGGTGGGCAGCAGTCGCATCCAAAACAGGCAGGAGGCTAAGAGTCTATGTAAATATAAAAAGTGGGGTCATACGCTTGTTGCAGAACCCTGATTACATCTCTTAGGGAGAAATGTGCAACGAATGCAAGTACCTCTTTCTCCAGATGTTCAATGGTCTAACTGGCATCCTTAAACAGACTGCTGGAAGCCACTCCCAAAAGGTATGTTTGTTAAAAAATCTTTTCTCTGGGTTTAGGAAGAGCAAAAGTGCTGCTTTCCAGTTCACCTCAGTCGCACCATTTACATCACCCACCCCCCCCGGCCATCCCATTATTCATGCCCTTCTCCCAACCCCTCAAAAGGCTTATCTGCCAACTGGTAACATGCAGTCACGGCCGATTATCCTCCTCACCAGGCCAATGCATTCAGTACACCAAGGAAATGGTAATGACTCCAAACCCGACAGTGGTCTGGGCCCACCCAACTGCTGTGTTGAGAGGCGAGTAGGTACATCATCAATACTGAACCCATTCACTACCCAATCCAAATGTTTCTCCAATCAATGTTGTGACACATGTGACAAGCACACTATCACACTGGACTCTAACCCTGGATACTTTGTGACCAGTTAAAGGAAGGGTACTCTAATGAAATTACAAAGAAAGAACATCCAAAGTTGTTAAGATAAACATCATATTAACCGAGTACTGCTCCTTTCAAGATATTAGATTTAATGGCATTTTTGATAGAACAAAGGAGTACAAACTATATTGTTCGCTAGCTATCCAGATGTTAGCATTAACCCTATTGAAATAATAAAAAGAGGTCTCATGGAAGTTAGTTGAAGATTAAAAACACAATACAGAAAAATAACCCCCTAAACCATAAAAAGGTGCAAAAACATTCCTCATCAATGGGAAGTAAGTCAGCCAGGTTCTACAATGGGCAGGCAACCCAGGAGGAGACATTGAAAACTGCTCTCATTTTCTTTTGGATGAGCCCTTTACAACTCCAGCTTATCACATCACAGTGCCATCCTAGCATGTGTGCTCCATGTTACATCAGCTGTCTGCTGCAAGCTGGAAGAAATCCTTCATGTGCTAGCCCTCAGCAAATGGTGTTAATATTGTTCCAGGAGAAACTGCCACACAATACCCAAAAGAGAGGCAGGCCACTGTCTGGTGATTACTACTGTTAGAGTGTTGACTGAGTTCGAGAAGCAGGCTGTTGAGTTTACTGGGGAGGCACTCGTCTGCAATCGGCATTCGTGTAGTCAGTGAGCCAGTGCCAACTGCAGCTAAGTGGGTGCAAATTAGTACCTACATCTGAGGCATAGCACATTAAAGAACCAAGCTACCATTTAACTCTAGAACTATCTCCATCTCGAAACCCTCTCCACAGGAATAGCACAGCAAGGGGGGAGGCGGTTTGGGGTGGAAGAAGAGGAAGATGATGAGGTTCTGATGAAGGGGCACTGACCTGAAACGTTAACTCTGCTTCTCTCTCCACAAATGCTGCCAGACCTGCTGAGTATTTCCAGCATTTCTTGTTTTTATTTCAGATTTCCAGCATCTGCAGTATTTTGCTTTTATTTTATATATAGGAAGATGATGAGGGTGTTTTTGAAGGAACTGATTATTTCTTGGAAGACTGTGGGTTTCACTTGTCAATCACTAAATATT
This sequence comes from Heterodontus francisci, assembly GCF_036365525.1. Classification (NCBI taxonomy): domain Eukaryota; kingdom Metazoa; phylum Chordata; class Chondrichthyes; order Heterodontiformes; family Heterodontidae; genus Heterodontus; species Heterodontus francisci. The sequence goes on from NC_090377.1 coordinate 83,871,873, forward strand.
AAGTGCTCAGCTACAAGAGGGGGCCCTGCACAAGCACGATTAAAAGGACCAGTCAACAAGTTGCAGGTGAGGTGCTTTTGACTTCAGTTTAGTCTGAGCTTGTGGGGTGTCAGTTACTTCAGTTGGCTAGACAGCTAGAGTGTGAAAGTTACCAACAGCGTGGGTTCAATCCCCATATTGGCTGTGGTAGCTCAAGGAGGCCTGCCTTCTCACCTTACCCCATGCTTGAGGAGTGGTGACCCTCAAGCTGTACGTCACCAACTGTCTCTCTCTAATGGCGAGAGATGCCGATGGTCCTCTGGTACAATAGCTAGAGCAAGGCTGAGTTTGTGGAACTACTGTGCTGTGTTTTTGGAGTTAGTTTTTGAGAGTTGGTGTTTACAATCAGGGAGGACAGAGGAATAGCTGACAGGTATGGGGGCAGTGGTTACAGTGCCTCTTGGACTGCAACATGATCATGAAATGGAACAGAGGATGCAGAGGGGGGATGCCCTGTGATGAGATGAGAGGAAGCAGGCTCTCCACAGTAGGCCCTACCCACAAAGGGTTTCTCAGGAACACTTCTCATACCTACAGCTGACCCAGGAGCAGTCTCTGAGCTGACTCAGGTTCAACAAGGAGGAGGTCACTGAACTGTGTCACCCTTTCAACTCAACCTGGAGCATCACACCAGTGTAGGGGTGGCCCTGCTAGTGGACGTGAAGGTCACTGTCACCTTCAATTTTTAAGCTTCTGAGCCCTTCTGGGTGGGAATGGGAGACATTCCAATGTTTCCCAGTATTCACCAATGCAGCATCTGGAGGTCACAGAGCACAGAGACCACCAACTCAGGATGAGGACAGTACATCAGCACTTCGCTCAGGAAGGACAAGCAGGATAAAAGGGCATGTGGTGTCATGAGGCTATCTGGATACCCAATGGTGCAGGACACCAATGAATACATGCATGTAGCTCCATGGGAACCCCATGACAATGGAGAGAGGTTCAGGAAGCTCAAGAGCTACCACTCCATCAACATGCAGTTGGTGTGTGATCATGCCAAAGCCATCATTTTAGTGAATACCTGATAATCTGACAGCAGCCACAATGCATTCATCCTGCTCCAGGTGACCTTACTCACCATCGTTGGCCCTCCTAGAGGAACCAGGGGCTGGCTGCTTGGGAACAATGGCTACCCTCTCTGTGCAAGCCTGATGACCACCATCCCACCACACAGGCAGCAGACACATAGGAACACCAGCACCTGCAAGTTCCCATCGAAGCCACACACTATCCTGACTTGGAACTGTATCCTTCACTGTGGCTGGGTCAAAACCCTGGTACTCCCTCCCTACCAGCACTGTTGGTTTGCTTACACCATAAGGACTGCAGCAGTTCAAGAAGACAGCTCACCACCACCTTCTTAAGTGCAATTAGGGACGGGCTTACCAGTGATATCTAGATCCTGTGAATGAATGTTAAAAAAGAACCCCATAGAAATGAATGGCATATGACAATACCTGTCCCATCCAAACCACTATGGGGGTGGTGTCACTTTATCACCAGATCACATCTTGGTGTCCAGTACTCCTCCGGCAGCTTCACATCCTTAGAGACCCTCATCTTGTTTTACCCATCATGTTGCTCCACTATAATCCTTATTCTCTGCTATCCTTATCCACACCGGCATCCCCCATTTACCCACCACCACTGCCCCAAGCACCATGCTCAATTTCTCCCTGAAATATCTTTCTTCAGCCTCTGCACTGAGCAGCTTTCCATCCTCAGAAACTTCAATTGCCATCACAACCTACCTTGTATTCTCTCCTCTGACTTCCCTGCCCTCCTGGCCTCCCTAAACTTCTCCCTCCACATAAACTGTTCTCCCCATACTCACGACCACCCATCCCATTGGAAAACCTCTGCCACAAATCACTTAGAAACCCTCACTGTCTCGCCTTTTGCTATGATATTTCTGCAGCTGTCAAGCTGCTCAACAATTTCCTCACCTTAAATTGGGCTGAAAATACCCTAAATCCAATCCTGAAAATTGAGATGTACCTGCATTACGTTCCTACAACAACAACTACTTATAATTATATAGTGCCTTTAATGTACTTAAAATGTTCCAAAGTGCTTCACAGGAGCATTTTAAAACAAAATATGACACCAAGCCACATAAGGAGATATTAGGTCAGATGACCAAAAGCTTGGTCAACGAGGTAGGTTTTAAGGAATGTCTTAAAGGAGGAAAGTGAGGTAGAGAGGCAGAGTCATGGAGTCATAGAGATATTTATGGGACAGAAGAGGCCATTTAGTCCATTGAGTTCATGTTGGCTCTCCACAGACGTATGCAGTCAGTCCCACTCCCCGGCTCAATCCCTGTAGCCATGCAACTCTATTTCTCTCAGGTGGCCATCCAACTTTCCGTTGAAGTCATTGATTGTTTCCGCTACCACCACTCTTGTGGGTAACAAGTTCCAAGTCATTACCACCCGCTGCGTAATAAGGTTCTTCCTCACATTCCCCCTCCATCTTTTTCCCAAAACCTTCAATCTGTGTCCCCTAGTCCTTGTACCATTTGCTAATGGGAACAGTTTTTCCTTGCCTAACTTATCTAAGCCTGTCATAATCTTGTACTTCGTCTTCTTCTTCTTTGGCCTCCTTGTCTCGAGAGTCAATGGGTAAGTGACTGGAGGTGGTCAGTGGTGTGTGGAGCAGCGCCTGGAGTGGCTATAAAGGCCAATATTAGAGTGACAGACTCTTCCACAGGTGCTGCAGAAAAGATTGGTTGTCGGGGCTGTTACACAGTTGGCTCTCCCCTTGCGCTTCTGTCTTTTTTCCTGCCAACTGCTAAGTCTCTTCAACTCGCCACACTTTAGCCCCGCCTTTATGGCTGCCCGCCAGCTCTGGCGATCGCTGGCAACTGACTCCCACGACTTGTGATCAATGTCACAGGACTTCATGTCGCATTTGCAGACGTCTTTAAAGCGGAGACATGGACGGCCGGTGGGGCTGATACCAGTGGCGAGCTCGGTGTACAATGTGTCTTTGGGGATCCTGCCATCTTCCATGCGGCTCACATGGCCAAGCCATCTCAAGCGCCGCTGACTCAGTAGTGTGTATAAGCTGGGGATGTTGGCCGCCTTGAGGACTTCTGTGTTGGAGATACGGTCCTGCCACCTGATGCCAAGGGTTCTCCGGAGGCAGCGAAGATGGAATGAATTGAGACATTAAATTTCCCTTCAACCTCCTTTGCTCTAAGGAGAACAAACCCAACTTTTCCAACCTAACCTAATAACTAAAATCCTCCATCCCTGGAACCATTCTGGTAAATCTCCTCTGTACCCTCTCAGTCTCTCTTCCCCCTCTCTCCCTCTCTCTCTCACCTCCATCTCTGTTTCTCCCTCCCTCTGTCTCTCCTTTTCTGTCTCTCTCCCCCCCACTCTCGCTGTCTCTCCCTCTCCCTGCTTTCTTTCTGTGTGCCTCTTTCTCGCTCCCTGCTCATTGCTCCCCACATCCCACTCCCCACTCTCTGCTACTCGCTCCCCGCTCTCCAGTCCCCACACCCCTCTCCCCAGTCCCCACTTCAGTCTCCACTCCTCACTCTCTTCTCCCCCAACCCCACTTCCTCGCTCCCCGCACCCAACTTCCCACTCCTCACTCCTCATTCTCTGCTCTCCCACCCTCGCTCCCCACACCCCACTCTCCACCTGTGCACTCACCATAAATCTGGATAATAGAGGCAGACTGTGAACACCACCTCTCCACTAGGCGCAGCCAAATTGTGTCTGAGTGGGGACCTAACAAACCTATAGCTGTCCGCAGAGGTGCCTAACATTCTGGCAGCTTAGATCCGCGGGGGAGATGGAAACCTTTGGAGGGCCAGGTTCTGGCCCGTGGACAGTTCTGTACTAGCCTATCTATGTCCTGTTGCTGATGGTTCATATCATCCTAACTGTTTGCTGCACCTCCAAGTTTGGTGTCATCAGCAAATTTTGATATTCTACTCTGTATTCCAAGATATGACCTACGAGGAGAAATTGAGTCAGTTAACAAAACAAACAAAGAACAAAGAACAGTACAGCACAGGATCAGGCCATTCGGCCCTCCAAGCCTGCACCGATCTTGATGCCTGTGTAAACTAAAACCTTCTGCACTTCCGGGGACCGTATCCCTCTATTCCCAGCCTATTCATGTATTTGTCAAGATGCCTCTTAAACGTCGCTATCGTACCTGCTTCCACCACCTCCCCCGGCAGCAAGTTCCAGGCACTCACCACCCTCTGTGTAAAGAACTTGCCTCGCACATCCCCTCTAAACTTTGCCCCTCGCACCTTAAACCTATGTCCCCTAGTAACTGACTCTTCCACCCTGGGAAAAAGCTTCTGACTATCCACTCTGTCCATGCCACTCATAACGTTGTAAATCCCTCTATCATGTCGCCCCTCCACCTCTGTCGTTCCAGTGAAAACAATCCGAGTTTATCCAACCTCTCCTCATAGCTAATGCCCTCCAGACCAGGCAACATCCTGGTAAACCTCTTCTGTGCCCTCTCCAAAGCCTCCACGTCCTTCTGGTAGTGTGGCGACCAGAATTGCACGCAATATTCTAAGTGTGGCCTAACTAAAGTTCTGTACAGCTGCAGCATGACTTGCCAATTTTTATACTCTATGCCCCGACCGATGAAGGCAAGTATGCCGTATGCCTTCTTGACTACCTTATCCACCTGCGTTGCCACTTTCAGTGACCTGTGGACCTGTACGCCCAGATCTCTCTGCCTGTCAATACTCCTAAGGGTTCTGCCATTTACTGTATACTTCCCACCTGCATTAGACCTTCCAAAATGCATTACCTCACATTTGTCCGGATTAAACTCCATCTGCCATTTCTCTGCCCAAGTCTCCAACCAATCTATATCCTGCTGTATCCTCTGACAATCCTCATCACTGGTGTGATAATAGGAGAGCTTACAATTAATCTTGACCAAACGTAAAAGAAAAATAATTTTCATCACTTAATGAACTGCAATGATCAGTATCCTTGAACCATTCTCTGGAAATGATAGTTGCTCTGCTCCAGTGATATTAGACCAAGCATTCAGCACTGCCAGATGGGTTACTCCCACACACATCTCCAAGTACAATGTTTCAATACAGTGAACTGGTGTGCGAGCAGATAAAAGATTTCTAATTAAGGAATATGATATGTGCATTGACAGCTACTTTCACTAAGAATGTTCTGCAATTGCACAATAGAATTTTGTCATACACATTATTGAAGTAAGCACTTTTTAATTGAAATTGTAGCACAGACAATCACCACCTTTTCTTTAAACCTATCGTAACAGTACAAATTATTGGTAAGATTACTTGTGTGTTAGGCAGCTGATGTTCCAATAATGTTTAATTCACAAAACTTCATAAAATTGCTCATGCCATTAGTGGCTTTGTAACAGTAATGTCCTAATGCCTGCCGATGTGAAATAGTCGTTAACTCACTGCTAATTCCTTCCAACAGCCTCATTAGCCAGGAACTGGAGATGTTTTCCATGCATATGGGTGAAATGATTATAAAAAGTGGAAGGAGTCTATTATCCACAGCTGCGACACAGTGCACAATTTAGACTGTAGAGATTGTGACAGCCCAAGAGACTTCTGCAGTATCAAGTTGCCAAGAAGATCTTCTGAAGTTCCTGCTACCAATTCTTCAATAGGTTCCTTGAGACTTACCCTGAATGCCACACTTCCTAGATCACATTGGGAGTATCTTGTCTGTGGTGGCACCGATCAGTAACACCACTGATCCTGTGTCCAGCACAAAGAGTGAGCACAAATGTTACACCATTCAGCAACCTTTACTGAGAATTTGAACTGGCAATAGGCTCCCAGACCTTTGCCAATATCATTGTATTAGCAGCTGAAAACTATCAGTGATCTCCTCTTTTCTTTTTCTTTCCCTCACTGTAAGAAATAGTGTAGAATGGAGTCGCTCCTGGCTGCATCTCTATGGGCACTGCTAGACAGCATGATCTTGCCTCCCATCTTCCACTAGTGTGCTGATCTGAAGGCCACAGCTGGAGTCCGAGCATGTACTACTATGATACTATTTCCTCTTCCTGTACCACCCATTGCTGTGGTGGCTCTTCAGTAGAGTAGAAGGCAAGAATGGGGGAGCAGTACCCATTTTGGATTGATGGAACATTAAGGAGGCAGAGACAGCGGTGGAAAGATGAGGTTATATGGTGCTTCACAGGGCTATCAGGACGATAGCACAGGTGCCCAGTCAGTAACCTGATAATGGAAACATGCTGCTGACCTCAGCATCTTCCATGACAAGTGCTGAGTGACACTAAATGATATGCCTAGCCTTGTCTTCAAAGGGGTGTTTGTGGCCTGTCTTTGCTGAGCATTGCGCACCAATTCTTCCTGTAAAGTGATATGTAAATGAGAGTAAGGCTGGCAGCTAAGGAGTATGTGGCAGGCAGTCAGGAAGAGGTGAACTAACAGACATGGAGCTGTGAGATTGTTAAAGTTGGGGTATAGGTTTTAGGGTTATGCCAAGCATTTATTAAGTGTTAAGAGAGCTATGCAGCCAGAGGGAGTTGATGATGCCGTTAAGCAGAAAACATTGTGAAGAGTTAGTTGTAGAGGTGTTGCTTTAAGAGGATGAAGAGTGTGCTGGTGCAAGGGATGGGGTACAAAGAAGAAAAGGAAGAAGTGTAAAGTTCCTTGCTGAGACACTGTTCTCCAGTCCTGGGTGTGATGGGAGTTGGCAATGCCAGTGTCACCTCCCTCCAAGTGGCACAAGTGATAATTCTGGATTACTTGGTGGCAACCACATCCATCGGCGGGATTTTTATTTGTTCATGAGGGCGAGTGGTAGCAGGCAGTCACTTCAAACTGCCCCTCGAATCGGTGCACTAGTTTCCCGAAGCTAAACCGATACACTCCAAGTTTAAAAGGTAGCGGTGGGAACTGGAAGAGGCAACCTGCTGGCTCTGTATAAATGGTCACTTAACCCTTTTAACAAGCTTGTTGTCAGCTCGTTAAAGGGCCAGTTTAGGATTTTCTTTCTTAAGGTGTGGTTTCGATGCACTGTTAGAGCACGACAGGGTGAAGAAGGATGTGACACGGTGGGGAGTGAGCTGGAACGGTGGGACAGAAGCAAGACGCAGCATTGAAGAGGGTAGGCTCAGAGAAGGCCGCATTCACAGACTATCAGTTGTGCTCATTGAGAAGAATTATCTTTCATATCTCTGCACTCTTGACAAGGGAATTTTGGGGGGAGGGGGGCGAGGATTGGGGGAGGGGTTGGGGATGGCTCCTTCAGCTAACGGGGTCTCACAGTTCATGATAGGGGAGGGTGGGGTTCAAGAAGACTCCACATTCCATTGCCAACGAAGGAGAGGGACTAGAGGAAATGAGATTAAGCTTGTGCTAGCTGGCTCTGACCAGCGATGAGGAGCAGCATCTGCCAGAGCAGAGGCAGACCCCTGGTCAACGGGGGAAAGGGGTGAGGAAGGAGGGGCAGGAAGGCTCCAGACTCTCTAGCTTACACAATCTTCACCAGTTTACTGCATCAGTCTGCCAACTCATAATTCCAATTCTCCTGCGTCTCGCCAACATGAAATGGAAACACACAAGTCAGACTTAATGCAATAACTCTCCCAGTGCTTTATCGCTTAACGGTTAACTATTATTTACATCACAAACACCCAAATGACCTACAAAGTCATATTACTGATGTGGTGGCTCCTGCTGATAGCCATTCCTACGAGTGCCTCTCCCTGTGGTTGAGGATGACGTGGTGATAGGTTGCTTGCTCATGCCTCTCTGGGACTGAGATGCTCATGGTGGTTGGCCTCGGTCTGGAAGTATCAAGGCGGGGGTGGGACCATCAAAGGCTGCTGCACCAGCATCACTGTAGGGGCAGCATCTGTCAAGGGCATGTCTCCACAGATGCTTTGTCTGTCGGAGGGACCAGGAGGGCGGACAATGGTTGCGGAGCCTCTTCAGGGTGCCCCATCATCACCATTTGTCATCTCCTCACCCTCCCTTTCATGGTGCCCTTGATCACCTCACCCAGTTCCTTCTCACCACTCCTCTGCTGCCGACCTCATGTGCCACCTTCAGCCATGCTATCTTGGTGAGCCAAGCAGGTTTTCTGTTGGCACTGGTTGGCAACAGGATGCTTCGGTGCTCAGTCACTGCCTCCAGCAGCACCTCTATTTAGGAGTCAGAAAAATAAGGGCTGCCCTGGTGTGGGGGCCCTCCATTGCCCACTACCCTCTGCTCAGGTCTTCCTTCCATTTTTTGGATGAACGGTCGCCTCAGCAATGGCTGCTGCCCACCCTTTAAATTGGGCCTGGTGCTGCCTCAGTCACGCCTCCGTCCATCATGCACTGCTGCTAATTGGGCAGCGAACACAATTCTTGGCCAATTAAGTAATTTGCAAATCAAACTTACAATGTGTGTATGTTGCTGCAGTCATGTGGGATCATGATATTGGGGCTCAACACCCCCCCCCCCCACCCAATTGAAATCCTACTAATGTGTCTGCTCATCCAGTCTTCAATGTCTATCTAGGAGGGCCTGAAAATCTGAATGAGTGAAGTTGTACATTCTTTACCTCTGGCTTGCTGCCATGTCTGCTGCCCTCTGGGTACAGGCACTTGAATATTCATAATTCTGTCCACTTGTAACAAGAATATCCATAAGACATGCCGTGAAGCAGTTTTACAAAGAGATGAAAGAGCCAAGCACTGTTCCTGCCTCACCTTCTTGTCACCCAGTGTTCTGCTAAATAACTCAGCTGAACGGTTCATTTAAAAAGCAGTACAGAAGATTCCTGCTGCTTTACACCAATGCTTGCATCCATAGGGTATGCAAATGATCATATCCAGGAAATGTCCATGTATCTCCCTCCAGAAGCCATTGGCAGATGTTACTTTTTTTAAAGGTACAACAGCAGTGTAAATCACATTGAGGAAATTTTGGGCTTGGATTCAGAAACAAAAGGCAAAGGGGTTAAATTTGCTGATGGTATCAAATTGTATGGAGATTGAATCAAAGGAAGCAGCTCAGAACTGACAGAATGGGTTGGACAAAATGGGCTAGAGTTTCTGCTTTGGGGGCAATCCCTGATCCCAGTGCAAATAACCCTCAAAACTGCGCTGGTTTTCAGAAATGAATTTTTCCTCAAGTTTCCACTCAAGCTTATTTGCATATTGCCAAACATAAAATCTGCGAGGACCAGCACAAAAAATGCATTCACAATATTAGTTGATGTATTTAAGAGTGGTAATCTGGTGTGATTTTATTAATACAGTTGAAAATGAATTTGTCACAAAAATTAAAAACTTTTCATGATTGTCTGTTCCATCACTTGCGTGTAACCCGATTTTAAATAACTGAAAATGACTTTAAAAAATTATAAAGAACCGCTAGTTACATTAGTGTACACTAGTCAGTTTCTCAATACAATATAAAAGCTTTTAAAACATGCCTATTAATGTCCTTGCAACAAAAAACAGTTTAATTTTAAGAACCTCCTCGAAGGCCTGCAAATGGGCGCAATTAGGGAAATCGCACCAAGATTATTAATTCAACAGTTTTCTGGGCAGGCGCAGCATGATGATTTTTAAACCAGCATAAGAGATTGCAGTAAGTTGATTTGCACACAATGCACTTTGCGCTTAATATTCCTCAATCTTTTGCAATGGTTTGGTCGACATCAGGCGAATTGCTCTGAAAAATCAGTGTGACCTGGGGAAAACTCCAAGCTACTATGTATGGAGGCACAGCAATGGCAGATGACACTTAATTCAAACAAATATGAAGCACTGCATCTATGAATAAAAATAAGCAATATATGTACTACATGAATGGTTTTAGAGTAGGATGAAACTGAAAGAGACCTATGAATTTTAGAAGAATTGATGCTCAACCTGTCCACCAATATGGAGAAGTAATCTACAAAGCCAATAAATGGTGAACTACATAGCCAAAACAGTAAAATACAAGTCTGAGGAAGTTGTGAAAAAACTGTGTTGCACTCTGGTGAAACCACAGTCCCATATGGCAGGAACTTATGAATTGCAGTAGCTATAGCTGGATATTTTGCCTCAATTCAAAACATTTCACACACTGATCTTGCTGCATGTGGAATTCTTTGCCATTAGTTGGAACCCAGTCTCTCGAACAAAGTAGTCGAACTAAGTTTCAATTGCTGAACAATTATTGGAGCATGCATCGGGTTATAGGAAATCTCCAGCCCATCCCTATAGATAGTGCAGTTACTCTAACAGTCCTCAAGCCTTTTACATTACAGGAGTGCCACTGACCACATACACATGGTTCTCCATCCATCACCTGCACTCCTAAGTAAAACAATAGTACTTGGAGGGGATTGACAGTAAACATGGCTCTATAATTCTGCTGTAGGGTTAAGACTGCCTGTTGCATGATAGTAAACAAAGGGAGCGAGTCCTGCTTGTTTGATTTCAGGGTCTCTATATGACACAGTAGAGCCCAGCATGCCACAAGTACTGGCACCAACGTGAATGTATAAGAGGAGAGTGATGCTTGGAGGTCACATTCCTAGACGGAAATGAGAAAACCTTGCAGCATGAAAATGGCTTTTCTGCACTCCCAGAGGAATGGAGTTAAAATTTGTGAGATGGTTGTCTCCATCTCCATCCTGCCAAAATGCAATCTGATATATTTCTTTTATTGAAGTTTTATCAAAAGAATGCTTTTGTTTATGCTCTGCACAATGCAAGCAGCAAAGTTTCTGAAGGGAGCTGAAACATAAAGCTTCTGACTATCCTAAGCATGAAATAAATAATGTATTGGCATACTAATATGTCAATGTATATGCTAAAAAACAGTGAACAGTACTTTGTACTGTTGTTAAAACTCTTAACCTGAATGCATAAAATGAATGCCATTATGTTAACTAGCTTTCCTGTTCAGGCTAAGACATTGTAATGACATGGTGTTCCTTTACAGGAATCCTGCCAATTTCAAAAGTAAAAAATGCATAGAAGAGTTTATGAAAACACAGCATACATTTGCAAAAGATAATGATCAATAAACCCATGTCCATAAACCTGTCGCACTGATTTAAGTGGCCCCATTATGCACTTGCAGGATAAAACAGGAGAAGATTTAGGGCTAGAGTTTCCTCCCACTGGTAGGTTAGCAGTGAGGCAGGACTTATACTTGCCCATGAGATTCTAATCATAAGCTATTCAAGTTTCCTAAGAGCATTATTAAATACATGGGGTAGAATGGCAGGCATAAAACTGTTCGTACTTGGATTACTGCCACTGGGAGGGGGAGAAATTGGATTCTGCTGCAGCATTGAAAACAATGCAACTGATTAAGGGAGCATGTGTCTGTATGTCTGGAGAAGCTGAAAAGAGTGGCTGTGGGTAGGGGGGCAGTTCAGCCTCAGAAAGGATTGTCACATTTTTGGATTCATTTGTTGATATGTTACTAATAGATGTAAGGGGCAGAAGGGACAGATACCTAGATGAGAACAAGAAGCCTCATAATAGGGTTATGGAAAATATTATAGAGAGAGGTTGTTGAAGCAGGCAACCTCCAACACCCCAAGAGATTTAATAACCTCTCAACGTTGGTCAGGTAAGTGAAGTTCATGTTTCCCATAGGCAGCCTTTAGTAATGATAGCGGCATGACTCACCTCATTATCTCTCTTGTCCTTTCACTGACACTACCTAGGTGAAATGAAAATTGGCCCATTCACATGACACCTCTGGAAACAATAATACACAATAATAACTACAAACCACTGTGAGAACTCACACCGCCTGCCATAATAGGTTTTGCTAATCTTTAAGGAGAGTTTAAAGGAAGCCTGCATCTGCTAGTCCAATAACAATGGTATGACAGTAGACATGTAAGCGATAAGAGGTATCCTTGTGAGACATCTTCCCTTAACTTACAGTGTTTACTTGTTACAAGGTAAACATAGCACTTAATCACTGACAAAGCACTGCAAGTGGAGCTACAATACTAACTTTGATTGCTCACGATGAAGATGCTTTGCAGCTCATAGGCATAAATGAGAGGTTGCAGAAGTTGAGGAAGTAGGAGGTGAACTACTAAAACTAAGCTGGTAAAGGCAGGGCAAGGGTTTTGAGCTTCATACAAATTGACAATGTATAGCAATGGTGTGTTCTACCATTATTGCTTCAAGGAGTATTATTGTTTACACAGCTAAACAAGTTTTTGTGTTTTTGAAATTCTAGTGATGACTTGGAGGCAAAGGTGAACAGCTGACTCATCAAGATCAACAAATATTGCCCCATCTATACCGACTCCATTAAAGATGTGTGCCACCTAATAGGCTTGTCAGCAAAGTTAAAGCCAATGGAATAATAGGGACAGTGGCAGCATATGAAGTTGGCTGAGTGCCAGGAAACAGACAGTAGTAGTGAATGGTTGTTTCTCAGACTGGAGGAAAGTTTACAGTGCGTTTCCCAGGGGTTGGTACTAGGACCATTGCTTTTCTTGGTATTGTTACGACCAAGGCAGAAGGAGTACACTGCTAACTCACTCTCACTTCTCTACAGGTCACAACATATTTTAAAAAAATTTTCCCACTAACTGAAACAGTCAATCAGATACATTATTTTTCCCAGAATAGAACACACTAACCAGGTTTCTTTACTAAACAACAACATTAACAATATAATTAACAATAGAACAAGTCTTAACTAGTAATAAAGTAAAACAATATCACACAGATCAAATTTTTAAAAATCTAACATTACATTTTTTTAAAGTCCCCTTTCTACCTTAACCAAATTTTAAAGTCCCTTTTTACCTTAGTCCCTTCACACCCTCACAAACACACATATATATATACCGGTTAACCGTAAAAATAAAAAAGGATTTTTAGATCAGAGCTCTATTACAGACAAAAAAACAGACTTGGACAGATCATTTGCCCACCCTTGAAGAAAATAGCAAATGAGGCACGCTGCACCAAACAGGCACACAGTCCAACCTCTGAGCACACACAGACAGGTCACGAGAATCTTCCAGAATAGTTCTCTTCAGGTGGCGTTAAAAAGTAATTTAGCAGGCCTTTCTCAAATACAGGAAACAAAGATGAATTGACACAGTGGACTTCACAGAATCTTTTAGGAAAGGCAGAAAAGCGAGCTGGGTTGTAGTCTTCTATTCTTCCTTGGAATTCTCTCCTTCTGTCTTTTTTTGACACTTCAGCAGCACTTGACTTTTATCCCCTTCAGAAGGTAAAATCACACTGATTCACAACCAAAATGCTTGACAGCTTTTTTTTTCTGGTGCTCTCTGTTACTATTGAGCTTGTCCAATTAACAGAGCACTTGACACTTTTTTACCCCTGTTACCAGGGCTTCTGCTGTAAGCCTAACCCAAGCCATGTGACAAACAGCAACACTGTTGTCAATCCGGCTCCCTCAGTCCTCTTGATGGCTTCCTTTTTAAAACAAATAACTGGTCCAACATTTATTCCTTAACCATAAATTCCTTAAAAAATATTTTTTAACAAAACAGAATCACTTTCATAACAATATATACTAATGACCTAGACTTGGGTGTACAGGGCACAATTTCAAATTTTGCAGATGACACAAAAATGGAAGAATGAGGAGAGACAATATAAAATAAAGGATACAATTATAAAGGGGGTTCAGGAGGAGAGGGACCTGGAGGTATATGTGCATAAATCATTGAAGGTGGCAGGGCAGGTTGAGAAAGCTTTTAACAAAGCATACGGGGTTCTGGGCATCATAAATAGAGGAATAGAGTACAAAAGCAAGGACGTTATGGTAAACTTTTATAAAACACTGGTTCAACCTCAACTACTGTATTGTGCCCAATTCTGGGCACTTTAGGAAAGATGTGAAGGCATTAGAGAGGGTGCAGAAAAGATTTACGAAAATGGTTCTAGGGATGAGGGACTACGTTACATGGTTAGATTGGAAAAGCCTTAGAGAAGAGAAGGTTGAGAGGAGATTTGATAGAGGTGTTCAAGATCATGAGAGGTCTGGACAGAGTAGATAGGGAAAAACTGTTCCTATTGGCAGATGGGTCGAGAATCAAAAGATACCAATTTAAGGTGATTGGCAAAAGAACCAAAGGCGACATAAGGAAAAGCTTTTTTACACAGCAAGTGGTTAGGATCTGGAATGCACTGCCTGTGATTGTGATGGAGGCGGATACAATGATGCCTTTCAAAAGTGAATTGGATAGTGATTTGAAGAGAAAAAAAATTGCAGGGCTAAGGGGAAAGGCAGGGGAATGGGACTATTTGAATTGCTCTTAGAGAAAGCCAGCACATACTGTCCTATTCCGGAAATCCAGTTGGCAAAGGATGATACTGGAGCCAATTTTACTCAAGCTTACATTTATTTACAGAGTGAAATATTACAAGCATACAACTCCAAACTCAATCACCCCACAGATTCAGTAATTGTCACTTATGATGTGCTCAAGTAAAACCCCAGTTAATGCCCTCCGCCTGCATAGAATTAAACACAATTAATATACAATTACAAAGATTCTCTTCTTTCTCTTTGAAGAAAAATTAAGAGTTCATATACAAAAACAAATTTCAAAACAAATCAAAAAAATTCAATATTCTGTACAAAGTATTACATTGGGAGGTGCCCCTTCTCCAGAATCCCTAACAATTTCTTCGTATAAGCATTTTGTTTTGTAAAACAGTTTGGTGACTTGCATTTGCCCATGTAATTTTTGCAATTTCCTTTCTCTTCAGCATTTGTTTCAATCCATAACCTTTTCTCACTCACACTTTTTGTAGCGTGTATGTTATCCCACAAGGAACAATTAGCTACATAACATTCAATAGATGTACAATTTTTCACTCTGCCTCTTCTGTAGAATCTCACTTAAAATATTTGACAAATAGAATTCCATATCCACTGTTGCCACAGAGCCAGTGTTTTAGCAGCTAAAGTACTTTTAACAACACTTTTTTTTTGCTTTCCTAAGCTAAAGGACAACATTTCCCATTTTCACCCATCAGAAATATTATGAAACCTGCTGCACTCAAATACCCATCAGGAAGATTAGTATCACTAAAAATTACTAGTTTCATGTTCTTTGGGTCACCCAAGGACCTAAGTATGCATTTCTCCAGATTTAATTTTGTCAATGTTTTATTTGCCCTTAAAACATTCTCTACTTTAGGGTGTTTCATCATAGTACTTAACTTCAACACATCAAAACTAGCATCTGGTCAAGTCTGAGTGCACAACCATCTCAACTGACCAATCAAGCTTCACAAATTGCTCTGTCTATTCTTTGGACATAAGATAATTCTCTGTGATAACCTAGCATGATTAACTCTATAGGATTAACATTTTCTAAATAGGATTGTTGATTTAAATTTATTCCAGACCTACTCTGTTTTATAGCTAAACTAATGTATTTAAAAGCCCCTGAAGTCTCACTCCCAATCTTAAATTTTTTTTTATTATTTTATTTATTTTTTTTATTTAGAGATACAGCACTGAAACAGGCCCGTCAGCCCACCAAGTCTGTGCCGACCATCAACCACCCATTTATACTAATCCTACATTAATCCCATATTCTTACCACATCCCCACAATTCCCCTACCACCTACACTAGGGGCAATTTATAATGGCCAATTTACCTATCAACCCGCAAGTCTTTGGCTGTGGGAGGAAACCGGAGTACCCGGCGAAAACCCACGCGGTCACAGGGAGAACTTGCAAACTCCGCACAGGCAGTACCCAGAACAAACCCCGGTCGCTGGAGTTGTGAAGCTGCGGTGCTAACCACTGCGCCACTGGGTGACCCAGGTTCAATTCTGGGTACTGCCTGTGCGGAGTTTGCAAGTTCTCCCTTAGACTGCGTGGGTTTCCTCCGGGTGCTCCGGTTTCCTCCCACATGCCAAAGACTTGCGGGTCCGGCAATCCCAGCGTGGGGTTCCGTGGTGGCCGCTGCCGCTCTGATTCTCCAGCACCCCCCATCATGGAACCCAATGTCGGGAGGACAACAAGATCCTTTCTGAAGATCAGTTCTGAAGAAGGGTCTCTGACCTGAAACGTTAACTCTGTTTTTCTCTGCACAGATGCTGCCAGACCTGCTGAGTATTTCCAGCATTTCTTGTTTTTATTTCAGATTTCCAGCATCTGCAGTATTTTGCTTTTATTAAGATGCAGCCCCTTGTTTCCTCTTTGGTAGAGACAGAACCCATGTCCACATATCCATTTCATTCTTCCACTTATGATTCAGACTCCAAGAACACAGGAGGGTCATTATATCCCAACAATTTACATTTGCTTTCTGCCATTCTCACAATGGTTCCCAGCATTGCAGTCTTCTTCCTGAAAATTATTTTTTAGCTTCCAACCTTCACCTTGAGGCAATCTTTCTCTGCTGCTACGTTTGATTCCAGAAAGCCAGTTGGTGAAGGATGATACTGGAGTCAATCTTTATTCGGTCTTACATTTATTTACAGAGTGTAACATTACAAGCATACACCTCTTAAGTCAACCACCCACAGTTTCAGTAAGTGTCTCTTTACATGTTCTCAAGTGGAAACCCAATTAATGCCCACTACCTGCATATAATTAAACACAAATTATATACAATTAACACAGACACGAGGAGCCAAATGTCCTCCTTCTTTGTTGTAACCATTCTATGATTCTATGATAAGTTGTAACATGCTTTGGGACATTATGAGATCATGAAAGCTGTTATATAAATGCAACTCTTTCCTTCTTGGTAGACTTGGATAATAACATATGAGAATTTGACTTCAGCATTTTGGAGGCATGGTACAAAACCTTTTGAAATACTGGTCTTTGTGCAGCAGTTTGGCACAGGATAAGAAAGGGTAATGAGAGGAATCTGATTTGGTCTCTGAACTTTTATTCACTGAAAGCTCACAGTTAGAATTTGCTGCCCCCTTCCTCTATCTATAGGATGATGGTTCTCTTGTTTGAACTCCTCTATTTCCTTAACATCCTTCTCAAACTTGGGGATGGAGGTGTCTCTCAATCGTCTGCATCATCATCATCCCCTGGAGCTTCAGAAAGCAGCAGTCCTTTCTGTATAGTGATATCACTTGCATGCAGCAAACAATTGAGATTTTGTAGATTTTTGAGGGACTGTGCTGACAGGCTCCCAGTGTTCTGACAAAGCAAATCACTAGGGTTATAGAGAGGGCTTCAATTTAAACAGTTGTTGGGGAGACGGTTCAGGTGAAGGGAGATATAGTACGTTAAAGAGAAAGGACAAAAAAAAAGTGCAGTGTAGCATTATGGGTAATGATAACCAGTGTGTGGCAGGAACGGACGGAGTATACAAACATAAGAGTGCACCAGCAAATAGAGTCAGAGTAGAGAAAAATGGTAAAAAAGACAGAATTGAAGGCTCTTAATCTGAATTCATGCAGCATTCATAACAAAATATATGAATTGATGAAACAAATAGGAATAAATGGGTCTGATCTGATAGCCATTACAGAGACATGGTTGCAAGGTGACTAAGACTGGGAACTGAATTTTCAAGGATGTATGACATTTTAAAAGGATAAGAAGAAAGGCAAAGGAGGTGGGGTAGTTCTGTTCATAAAGGATGAGATCCTTACAGTAGTGAGAAATGATTTTGCCTCGGAAGATCAAGATGCAGAATCAGTTTGGGTGGAGATAATAAATAACAAGGGAAAGAAGTCACTGGTGGGAGTAGTTTATAGGCTCCCTAACAATAGCTACTCTGTAGGACAGAGTATAAATCAAGAAATAATGCAGATTTGTAAAAAATGTACTGCAACAATCATGGGCAATTTTAATCTTCATATAGATTGGACAAAGCAATTTGGCAAAGGTAGCTTTGGGGATGAGTTCATTAGGTGTATTCGGGCAGTTTCTTAGAACAATATGTTGTGAAACCAACTGGGGAACAGACTATTTTAAACCTGGTAATGTGTAATAAGACAGAATTCATTAATGGTCTCATAGTAAAGAATCTTCTAGGGAAGAGTGATAATAACATGATAGAATTATACATTCAGTTTGAGAAACTTGGGCCTGAAACTAGTGTCTTAAACTTAAATAAAGGCAATTTCAAAGGTATGAAGACAAAGTTGGCGAAAGTGGTCTGAGAAAATAGGTTAAAAGGTAAGACAGTAGATAAGCAGTCGCAAACATTTAAGGCGATATTTCATACCACTCAACAAAGATATATTCCATTAAGAAAGAAAGACTTTATAAGAAGGATGAACCATCCATGGCTAACCAAGGAAGTTAAGGATGGCATCAAATTGATAAAAAAAGGTGTATAATACTGCAAAGATTAGTGATAGGCCAGAAGATTGGGAAAATTTTAGAAACCAGCACAGAATGACTTAATAAAAAGACAAAAAGAGGGATGCATGAGAATATGGGAGTAAACTAGCAAGAAATATAAAGAAAGAAAGAGCTTTGACAAGTATATAAACAGGAAGCAAGTATCTAAAGTAAACATTGGTCCCTTAGAGGATGGGACTGGGGATTAATAATGGGAAACAAGGAAATGGCAGACTTTGAACAAATATTTTGTATCTGTCTTAACAGTAGAAGACAGAAAAAGCATCCCAAGAATAGTAGAAAATCATGGGGCAAAAGGGAGGAATTTGAATAATCACTATCACTAGAGAAAAGGAACTAGGAAAACTAATGGGACTAAAGGCTGACAAGTCCCCTGGACGTTATGGTCTGCATGCTAGGGTTTAAAAGAAGTGGCTGCAGAGATAATGGATGCATTGGTTGTAATCTTCCAAAATTCCTTAGATTCTGGAAAGGTCCCAGTGATTGGAAAACCGCAAATGTAATGTCCCTATTCAAGAAAGGAGGGAGACAGAAAGCTGGAAACTATAGGCCAGTTAGCCTAATGTCTGTCATTGGGAAAATGCTGGAATCCATTTTTAAGGAAGTAGTAGCAGGATATTTAGGAAATCATAATACAATCAAACAGAGTCAACATGGTTTATGAAAGAGAAATCGTGTTTGATCAATTTGTTGGAGTTCTTTGAGGATGTAACAAACAAGGTATATAAAGGGGAACCGTATTTGTAGTGGATCTGGATTTCCAAAAGGTATTCAATAAGATGCCACATAAAAGGTTACTTCACAAGATAACAGTTCATGGTGTTGGGGATAATATGTTAGCATGGATAGAGGATTGGCTAACTAACAGGAAAAAGAGAGTCGGGATAAATAGGTCATTTTCAGGTTGGCAAACTGGAACTAACGGGATGCCACAGATATCAGTCCTGGTGCCTCAACTATTCACTATCTATATTAATGACTTGGATGCAATGACATAGTGAATTGTAGCCAAATTTGCTGATGATACTAAGATAGCTGGAAAACCAAGTAATAAGGAGGACACAGAGAGTCTGCGATATAGATAGGTTAAATAAGTGAGCAAAAACTTGACAAATGGAATATAATGTAGGAAAATATGAGGTTATTCACTTTGGTTGGAAGAATAGAAAAGCAGAATATTATTTAAATGGAAAGAGACTACAAAATACTGTGTACAGAAGGATCTGGATGTTCTCTTACATGAATCACAAAAAGTCAGCATGCAGGTACAGCAAATAATTAGGAAGGCAAATGGAATGTCGGCCTTTATTGCATAGGGAATGGAGTATAAAAGTAGGGTAGGCTTGATACAACTGTACAGGATGTTGGTGAGACCACACCTAGAGTACTGCATACAGTTTTGGTCTACTGCAATCACAGGCGATGTGGCACCTACCTTTTTACCTTCTCTCTCCTCACCATCCATGGCCCAAACACTCCTTTCAGGTGAAACAGTGAATTACTTGTACTTCTTTCATTTTAGCATACTGTATTCGCTGCTCACAATGCGGTGTCCACTACACTGGGGAAACCAAATGCAGATTGTGTGATCACTTTGCGGAACACCTCCGCTCAGTCCGCAAGCATGACCCAAGCTTCCGGTTGCTTGTTATTTCAATTTACCACCCTGATCTCACATCCACATTTCGGCCGCTGGCCTGTGCTGCAGTGTTCCAGTGAAGCTCACGCAAGCTCAAGGAACAGCACATTATCTTCTGATTAAGCACTCTACAGCCCTCTGGAGTTAACATTAAGTTCAACTACTTCAGACCATGACCACCATTTTGATTGTTTTTTTACCATGTACCAGTTTTGAAATGTTTTTTCATGATTTTGCTTTTGGACAGAGCTTTTCATTATTCTGCCATGAACACTAGCGCTAGACAAATGCTTTGTCTTTTACTATGGCTATTATTAATCCTTTTACCTTTTGTTCAATGACATCTTTGTCATTTAATCTCTCCTGCCCTCTGCCCTCTCACAGACCTTCCCTTTTGTCTCCCCCAACTCCCCAACCTTTCACTTACTCAAAGCCTATTACATTTCTAACAGCACTGTGGGTGTACCCGCACCACATGGTGTGCAGCGATTCACGAAGGCGTCTCACAACATCCTTCTCAAGGGCAATTAGGGATGGGCAACAAATGCCAGCAGTGCCAAAATTGGGAACCTGCTACCATAGGAAATGACTGAGGCAAATGCTGTCAAAAGGAAACTAGACAGGTACATGAGAGAAAAGGGAATAGAAAGATATGCTGAAAGGCTGAGATGAGGGAAATTGAATGGGAGGACACTCATATGGAGTATAAACACCAGCACAGACTAGTTGGGTGGCCTGTTACTGTGCCATATATTTTATGTAATTCTATGTAATCTAAACAATCAAAGCAATATACCATAGAGGATGACAGAGCAGAAACTCACCAATTACAATGGTGCAGAAGTGGGACACAGAGGATCAAGTCAACAATCAGGTTGATAAAAGTTCTGGAGGGGCAGTGAAGTGTGGTCAGTAGCACAGGATTTAGGAACAGAATCTATTGCATATAATTCTAATAAAAGGGGCAGAGAAAGTAGAAGCAATATTTGCATTTATATTATGCCTTATTGCATCTCACAGAAGGTCCCAAAAGAATCCACATACCAATTATAATATGATACAAGACTTTGAAATATTATCACTTTTCTTATGTGCACTATGTTAAATTCTTCCTCAGCTTGGAAGATCAGAGTATTTGAAGTAAGAGTTACTGTTCGTCTGGAAATGGGGTAAAATCAGTTAATTTTTAAACATAAAATATTCTTCCATATCATAAATTCTAAATTATATTTTGCGCTATTATGTGGAGTCCTTTTGAGCAAAAACTTCAATGCCTTATAATTTCTTACAGCTATACACTTTAAGGGAAAGAAGGTTTGGGGAATAATGTCCTTTTAAAGTACTTCCTATTTTATAGCAGCAAACTTTAGTTTCAGAAAAAAGTGTATTGATTTTTTTTCATGTTTTCTTAACACCATGGAAACCATTGAGTCAGAACTTGCTTAGACCATTCTGATTACTTTTCTGATGGGGAACATCTTCAAGTGACTCCATAGTTAAACCACATTCCTGACCTATACCATGGTGTTTCTCTGTTGGGTGTCTCTGAAGGACCTCTCAGGCTGCTCAGGCATAGCTCCTGCTAATTGCTTTCCAGCTGCTGAGACACTCTTGTCAATCAAAATCTTCCTGAGGCGAATACTTTAGTTTAGAAAATGGCATAGTAGTCTGAACAAAAAGTGCTCCTCCTGGACTTCCATCTTTCGGAACATACGAACATAGGAGCAGGAGTAGGCCACTCGTCCCCTTGAGTCTGCTCCGCCATTCAATAAATTGATGGCTGAACTGATGTCTCCACATTACCGCCTACCCCCGATAACCTTTCACCCCCTTGCTTATGAAGAATCTATCTACCTCTGCCTTAAACATATTCAAAGACTCTGCTTTCACCGCCTTTTGTGGAAGAGAGTTCCAAAGACTCACAACCCTCTGCGAGAAACGATTTCTCCTCATCTCTGTCTTAAATGGGCGACCCCTTATTTTTAAACAGTGACCCCGGTACTAGATTCTCTCACAACAGGAAACATCCTTTCCACATCCACCCTGTCAAGACCCCTCAGGATCTTATATGTTTCAATCAAGTCACCTCTTACTCTTCTAATTGCCAGTCGATACAAGCCTACCTGTCCAATCTTTCCTCATAATATAGCCTGCCCGTTCCAGATATCAGTCTAGTAAACCTTCTTTCAACTGCTTCCAACGATTTACATCCTTCCTTAAATAAGGAGACCAATACTGTACACAGTACTCTAGGGGCTGAATTTTACGAGTGCGCCACAGTTCGTGGCAGCGCACTTTAAAAGCAGCGAGCATCCCATGCGGATGCGCCGCCCCTGGGCCCCCTCAATATTACGCGCGGGGGCTCATTTAAATCGAGGGGGTGGAGTGGCTGCCCCCGATGATGTCAGGGGCCGGCTTCCACGTCCCTGGCAACAGCGTCCGGCGCCATCACGCAGGCATCATTTTTAAAGGGCTTTAAGCCCTTCAGTAGCATTTTAAAATTTAAAGGTCCCGATCTCAGGATGCAACAATAAAATGTCAATTCAAACATAAATCACTTCTCCCAACCCCCAATACATTAATCGCACTCTTTTCCCATAATAAACCTTTAATAGTATTCTGAACTTCCCCCCCAAAATTTGTTCCCTTCGACCCTCAACCCCTTCCCACCATCCCATTAGCCAGTAAAGATTGTTTACCCCACTCTTCTTCCACCCCTCCCGCCCTGAAAACTCTATTCCTCCCCCCACCCCACCAGGTTCCCGCCTCAGAACTCTCTGTACGGAGTTCCAAAGGCACACAGAGTATGAACGGCGGCCATAAAATGGGCGTGGAACGGCCACCGCTTGCAGGTAAGTTCATTTACATCTCCTTATTATCAATTTGAATATTAAGATGAAGGGCCCGCCAACAGGCAACGGGGGGGGGGGGGGGGGCGGAGGGTGAGGGCGGTGCACCGAGGTCCACCCGCCGTCAGTAATAAGTGGCGGTCCCTTTTCGACATCACAGGTCGTGGCGGGCCTCTCCCCGCTGCATTTTACCGGCCCCCGCACCATGACCCGCGGCGTCGAGGGGCCGGTAAAATTCAGCCCCAGATGTGGTCTCACCAATGCCCTGTATAGCTGAAGCATAACCTCCCTACTTTTGTATTCAATTCCCCTCGTGATAAACGATAACATTCTATTAGCTTTCCTAATTATGTGCTGTACCTGCATACTAGCCTTTTGCGATTCATGCACTAGGACACCCACATCCCTCTGCATCTCAGAGCTCCGCAATCTCTCACCATTTAGACTCCCCAAAGCCTGTCCACCATCTACAAGGCACAAGTCAGGAGTGTGATGGAATACTCTCCACTTGCCTGGATGGGTGCAGCTCCAACAACACTCAAGAAGCTCGACACCATCCAGGACAAAGCAGCCCGCTTGATTGGCACACCATCGACAAACATTCACTTCCTCCACCACTGACGCACAGTAGCAGCAGTGTGTACCATCCACAAGATGCACTGCAGCAATGCACCAAGGCTCCTTAGACAGCACCTTCCAAACCCGCGACCTCTTCCAACAAGAAGGACAAGGGCAGCAAATACATGGGAACACCACCACCTGCAAGTTCCCCTCCAAGTCACACACCATCCTGACTTGGAACTATATCGCCGTTCCTTCACTGTCGCTGGGTCAAAATCATGGAACTCCCTTCCTAACAGCACTGTGGGTCCACCTACCTCACATAGACTGCAGCAGTTCAAGAAGGCAGCTCACCACCACCTTCTCAAGGGCAATTAGGGATGGGCAATAAATGCTGGCATAGCCAGTGATGCCCACATCCCATGAATGAATAAAAAAAAGATAAAATGCTTCTCTTTTATTCTTCCTGTCGCAATGAACAACTTCGCATTTTCCCACATTATACTCCATCTGCCAGATTTTTGCCCGCTCACTTAACCTATCTATATCTCTTTGTAGCCTCCTTATGTCCTCTTCACAACCTACTTTGCTACCTATCTTTGTGTCATCAGCAAATTTAGCAACCATACCTTCGGTCTCTTCATCTGAGTCATTTATATAAATTGTAAAAAGTTGAGGCCCCAGCACAGATCCCTGTGGCACACCACTCGTTACATCTTGGCAACCAGAAAATGACCCAGTTATGCCTCATCTCTGTTTCCTGTTAGCTAGACAATCTTCTATTCATGCCAATATGGTACCCCCTACGCTATGAGGAATGCAATCTGCAATTTTCTAAATTCACAGTGGGTTGCCATTGTGTTCTCAAGTATAATGCTATGTTTAGTTCTGTGTTAGTTACATGATCTGCTAAATTAATTTATTTTCCTAAATATAACAAGGAGTCTTGCTAAATTGGGTACTTAACCTAATAAGAACGAGGCCTATTTTAATAACTATTTCAAATGCTTACTATTACTTTGGAACAAGACACATCCCTTCTAGTGAACAATATACATTCTTTTAAAAGTGCAAAATCATTAGTGTTGACTATTCATTGTGCTAGACTGCAAATGAACACAACTTATATTCAATACTTGATAACCAGAGATCATGGATGCACCCTTCAAGTTGGACCGCCAGAAATCTACTGCACACATCACTCAAACTGTGTAGGCCATAAGGACTACCAGATGCCACATAACAACAATTAGCTCACCAAAGCACACTTAATCAGCTGGTGCACAAAGATTTGAACATATTCCCTCCTGTACATATCCTACGCCACTAAAATTTTAAAAAATACACCATTTTTAAAAACTGCTTTAAATGGTGAGATTGATACTTTGTGCCGAACAAGGCAAGAAATCAGATACTGCCACTTGACTGCTCGAGTTAAAATTTTTTTAGAGAATTTTCTTTCGCAAAATGTATTTTTTCAAAACATATTTTGTTTCCATGGCCTCAACTACAGATTATAGGTGATATTGAGAGGAGCAGTTGGCATCAATGCGAACCATGCAGGTGCAAGATGAAATTTTGGTCTTCTGCTTCCAAATTGCAACAGTGGAATAAGGAAAATGGCACCTCACATGTGCAGAGAGACGGTTTGCACATATACAGGAAAGCCATATTTGAACCCGAAGTGAGCCAAATTGTGCCAAATCAGGCATTCACAAATAAACCGATAATGACACAATTCAGATGACTTCAAGCTCTCAGTTCGGTTCTGCACTCACCTAGCTGTATTATCAGGGGTGAGCACACCTACTTTTGTTGGAGCAAAATCCTGAAACTCTGCAACAAAATCATTTACCATCAGATGTCTTAAGGCTGTTTTTATGCTCAACTTGCTTATGCACCATATCCATCCTGGACAGTAAATGACAAAAAATATTCTAATTGACTGTCATATTTTAACTTATTCTTTGCAGCACTTTCTGAATTGTGAATTTAGTAATAAAGGTAAACAAAATGCACTGTATCTTATTCTCAGTTTATAACATGATATCTAAACAATTGTCATTAGTATTCCAAAGATTAAGGTCATGTAAATTAATCCAATGTTTCACATCAAATTGGTATTTGCCACTTGCATGCACGATTCACAGTTCTCTTGAGGCAGAGAAATTAATACTTGGTACATCTCCATAAATTCCACTTCTTTATATATGTGCTAATTTTTTTGCTGGTCAGATGCCAGACGTGTTCCCAAAACATAAACATGCTGTTACCTTCCTTAAAATTTTAATTTATGAGCAGTGAGTTCCACTCTTCCATTGTATGCCTAGTGAAGAGCATAATTACAAAAACTAGTGTAATTTTAAGCTCAATTTGCATTCAGTTTGCTGATTGTGCCCAAAGTAGAAACTCTGGGCTGCATTTTATTGGGGCGCTGTGCTCCGCGGCGGTGCCCTTTGAACTCGGTGGCGCGCCCGCATTCGCCGACCACCGCTGAGCCCCTGCAATATTAATCGCGGGGGCTCATTTCCATAGAGGCCGCGTGCTGCCCCCTCCATATTATGTGGAGAGAGGCGGGACATTCAGCGCAGCGACAGTTTTTGACAGTTGTATAGCAGGTGCTGGGGCCCTATTTGAAGCGCCCCAACATCTGCTTCCTGACAGCTGTCATAGAATATTTACCTGACTGCTGAAGAGTGGGGCTGCTGTTAATCTGGCAGCAAAGCAGAAAGTGCTGCAGAAACCAACAGGTCAGGCAGCATTTGTGGAGAGAGAATCAGAGTTAACTTGTCCAAGTTCACAGACCTGAAAGTGACCTCCCTGATGCAGTGGTGCACTGCTGACTGTGTGACCCCACAAAGGCCTCTGGTGGGCCCCTAAAAGGCTTGAGAACTGCTGCCACAATGAGGAACAAAGGCATGGGATGTCTACCGGAGCCCATGGGCTGCAGGTCATCCTTGAGCAGGGCACAGAGACGTGTCACCACCCTCTCTACATGCGCAATTGCCTCTGACACTGGTGCTCTGACATCCGATGGCATGTCATGTGGGGCCTGTACATGCATGGCAAATGTAATGGTGAGCTCCCCTTGGAAGCTGCTGCTCACAACCGGGAGCCTCTACGTGGACCGCACCTGCC
This sequence comes from Heterodontus francisci, assembly GCF_036365525.1. NCBI lineage: Eukaryota > Metazoa > Chordata > Chondrichthyes > Heterodontiformes > Heterodontidae > Heterodontus > Heterodontus francisci. The sequence goes on from NC_090377.1 coordinate 83,898,422, forward strand.
TGTTGATATTGCCCCTGGTGCATACGGATCCTCACGTGCAAAGGATCACACTATGTAGGATGAGCCATACCTATTTCCATGTGATAAATAAAGTTGAACCCTTCATGTATTCGAAGGTTCCTAACAGGGCAGGGATTGGTGTTGACGGGTACATCAGCTGCTTTCCTGGATCAACTATGTGGTGTGCCATGACATTGCCCATCTTGGCCAACACTCAGAGTGGCACAGCATGACCTCATCAAGATCCTACCACTGAATCAATTGCCCCCACCATCCATACAACCTTAATGTTCCTGCTCTTTCAGGCACCCTCCCCACACACAGGGTGCATAGTGTGCCATTGCGCCCTCACAAACACAGAGCATACACTGTTTATGGAGGGATGGTACACAGTACCTCCCTTCATGCCAGCACAGCTTTCCCACCAGTAATCCCAGACCCCTTCCCTTTAAGAATGCAGAGTGAGATCCCTGTGTATCACCCCCTCCCTCCTCCCTTCCAGTATGCAGAGTGAGACCGCTGTGTATCTCCCCCTCCCTCCTCGCTTCAAGAATGCAGAGTTAAACCCTTGAATATCCCCCCCTCCCTTCCGTAATGCAGAGTGAGACCCCTGAATAACAAAACTTACCTTCGCTGGCGACAACTTCTGCCTCTGAGGACCCGCCAGTTTTTCAAATCGTGAATGAAACGGCACATGATGGCGACCATTCAGCGGAAAATCTGGAGGAGTCAGTGGAGAGGCGGCGGGCTGCATAATCAGCAACGGTAAGTACCGTTTACCATATGCTTATTGTGGTGCCACCGCCATGCGGCGGGTGGGGGGGCGCCGCAGCGAAGTCCACTGCGGCCAGTAATATGCGGTGGGCCCTTCTCCACGTCACGGGTTGAAGCGGGCCTCTCCCTGCAGCATTTAACCAGCCCCCGCACTGTGACTCGCGGCGTCGAGTGGCTGGTAAAATTCAGCCCTCTATCTTTTAATGTATATTCTTTTTGTCTAAAGGAGATCATCATTAATCGGCAAGACCTCATCACAGTATCACACACCTTCAAAAATGACTGCACTTCAAAAGTAGTTTATTGACTGTAAAGCACTTTAAGACGTCATGAGATTGTGAAAGGCACTATATAAATGTAAGACCTTTTTTCTATCTTTCATGTCTTTTCCTCTAATGACAATGGTCCACCTGGAGAAAACTACAAGTTTGGCCCATTGGCAGTGATAGTAGGGCCCCAAATTGCTTTGAAGTGAGGGAGAGAGCCGAGTGGAGGCCTCCTCCACCTTCATATGGACCCTAAAGCCATTCCTTTTTAGGCCTTAGCCATAATAAAAAATTCTTTGTTTTCCCATTTGGGATCTTCTGCCATGTTTAAATTGCTGGCTGCCTTTTCAGGTGGTGCTCCTGTGGCGGTACACTGCCTTTCCTATGGTGGTGGAATTCCTACCTGGAGTCTGAACTGCAAAGCAAATATGCTGGGTTCATGAAGTTGGAGGAACAGTGGGAATTTCCACTTCACCGTTACCCTACTGCAAATTAAGCACCAGGTTTCAAATGCATGCGACAGGTGAGATGGCCAGCAAAGGAGACGAAGTGAGAGAAATCTAACTCAGGGCAGAAATGTGAAGGTGGACATTGCTCCCTCTTCTGCCACTTTCAGGAAAATTGAGCTCCTGTTGTTACTGGAAACCACCAAACATCCCATACAGTGTGGAAAGGATTGAAGAAGTGAGGGTATTGGCACACATGTAGGAGAAAACATTCAGAGGAGTATGTCAGAGACAAAAACAATACTTGCTCAAAGGAAATGCACCAAAAAGTTAAAGGACCCATTCTATGTAGTATTACAAGTAGCAGTACAAAGGATGGTCGTAGAAACACATCACTAATGTAGACATGTATTCAATGGGCCTGACAGAGTGTTGGATGAGATGGGTCTGGGACTGATGGATATTTCTGGAAGTAATCTGGAGCTGAATATCAAAAACAAAGGCTTTATGATGAGGCTGTGTCTTTTTAAGCATAGTTTAACAATACTGCTTAAAAAATATAGGGCATAAAATTCAACTTTGATGCAAAGAGGGTGGTAACGGATTGGTTTCCATTATAAACCTCGTTCGATTTTCCCTTCTGTTGATTTCAGAACTGTACCATAGGCAGCAAAACTTGCTGATCTAGTCACTAACAAACAGTTAACTGGGGTCATGCACCAAGGCTCCTTAGACAGCACCTTTCAAACCCGCGACCTCTACCAACTAGAAGGACAAGGGCAGCAAATACATGGGAACACCACCACCTGCAAGTTCCCCTCCAAGTCACACACCATCCTGACTTGGAACTATATCGCTGTTCCTTCACTGTTGCTGGGTCAAAATCCTGGAACTCCCTTCCTAACAGCACTGTGGGTATACCTACCCCAAATGGACAGCAGCGGTTCAAGAAGGCAGCTCACCACCACCTTCTCAAGGGCAATTAGGGATGGGCAATAAATGCTAGCCTAGCCAGCGACGCCCACATCCCATGAATGAATAAAAAAAAGTTGTAAAGTTGGATCAAAGGTGCAAGTCTGCAAATCTTCATGAAGAGCTTGGCAGATATGCCCAGTGGTATCCTTGGTGAGGCATAGACACCAGATGCACAGTTCCTTATGAGGCCCTCAGAAGACGGGTATTGCCTGTAGACATCGGAAAGGTTACCACCTGGTATCTTGCGGTCCTGAGCCGGAATATCAGTGGGACAGCTGGCGCGATGAGGTAAGTATTTATTCATTTATTTACATACATTAAAATATTTTAATATTTTAATATTTTAATGAGGTTCCCATCACCAACTAGCCGGCGGGGAGGTGGTGAGGGGGTGTGCCACGAGGCCTTGCCACCACCGGTAATATGGGGCAGGTCCTTCCCGGTGTCAAGGCCCATAGCGGGCCTCTCCCTGGAGATATTTTCCAGGCGCCCACCCCTGTCACGACCTCCGACATCGGGGGCCCAGTAAAATTCAGTTCTCTGACTTTGTGAACCCCCGTGGCATGATGCGGCACCTCTGATGGAGGGAGGGCCAAGTGACAGCTATGCCTGCCCATGAAGCTCCGTGATGAGAATGGCAGCAGCTGGCCATGCCAAGAAGGGCCCACCTGTGCCACAGAGTGTACCGGACTTGACTATACATCTCCAGGGAGGCCATCACTGACTTACGCATCATGCTGCAGGATGAGTTGCAACCTATGGGATTTGGGGGTCACCCTATACTCATGGCCTTGAGGATCACTGTGGCACCTAACTTTTACGTATCTGGTGCGTTCCAGGAATTCACCGGAGACATATATGGGGTCTCCCAAGCAGCAGCGCACTTAAGGGACACTGGCAGCCCAATGAGGGAGCAGGGGTTAAGGCAGCATCTCAAAATTAAGGTATGAAAGAATAAGCATTTTACAACAATGAATGTGAGCTGTAATAATGACAGAACTTTATCAAACAATATAAATGGCAAATGTCAAACATCCATGAAACCCCAAATGCGTCTAGGTGGTTTTCTTTATACGTTTGTGATTGCTTCTATGAGGTACAAACCCGTTATCAGCAGCTGTGTTGGAGGTAGGTTGCTGATCAGGCTGTCCCTTGGCCTGGGATGACTTCAGCAGCCATCCTCTGGCTGCCTGAGGCCTGGAGGGCCCCAGCTGGCTGAGGGCTCCTGCACACGTGCAAGACTGTATTCAGGCATTGTGGCTACTGGAGCTGGGCTCACTGGCGGAGGGGCTGAGGAGCCGCTGTTCACACTTGGAGCACTCTGAGGGGAGCCCCAGCTGTGGAGGTCAGCCTCTCCTCCTCCCTTTCAAGGCTCACTTGAACCACCCTGCTGAGCACAGAAGGACAAGGAACTTGAGAAGACTCCAAGAGTCTGTCCTTTTCTCACCTTGCCACTGCTGCATGGAGCTCATGGCCAAGACGATGGTGTGCAGGTCTGTGCACATTTGTGGGATCTGGCTCTTCATGAGGGTCACCAACCTCTCGATAGAGGAAGCCATGCCTGAGACATGATAGCATTCATGGCATGGATGGACTCCATCGACCACGCATGACTGCGCATTGCCTCTGGTATTGATGCCAGATGTTGCCTTACCGCTCTCTGAACCTCCAGCATGCCTTGCGCTGTCAACACTAAAGGCTCACCATGAGCCTGAGGCTCAGCATGGGCCTGGCCACACACAGTTCTCTGACTGTCAGAGGCCTTGGCTGCCACAGCCTCTGCCAGCTGCTTGGGCATGTGCATGGTGCTCTCACCAGCTTGTGACCCTGATTCTAAGGCTGAGTGCATACGCACCAAGGAGAATGTCTCTGTGCTGGTGGAAGGTGCAGGAGAGTCATGTGATGGTGCAGCCTCTGATGGCTGCTCCTCCTCTGAGGTTGATGGCTGTTTCCCTTCAGCTGGAGCCTCCTGTGGACGACAACCTGCATGAGAGAACACAAACATCTGTGGGTTAAGCTGTGCAGATCTTGTCATGCCATCCATCCATGCATCTGCCAGGTTGTGATGATGCCTCACCCCCTTGCCATAGCCTTTGTAGTGACTCTCTTCCCATACTGTGCTCCCTCCCACATAGCCACATGCAAGCCCCCAAGAGGAGAGAGGTATGGAGCACTCACCTTGGCAGAACGAAGTAGGTCATTGACTCTATTCCTGAACTTGACCCAGTTGCGTTGGGTGACCCCACAGCTGCTAACCTCCTCTGTAATCTCTATCCAAGCTTGCTTAATCAGATGGGAGGATCTCTTCTTGCCATCCCTTGGAAAGAGGACCTCCTGCCTTTCCCTTGCAGCCTGGAGGAGAATCTCCAGGCAGGCATCTCTAAACTGTGGGGCCACCTGGTGTCTTGCCTCAGCCATAGTGCCCAGTCGCTTCCGCTGTGTGCCAACATTCATACGTCCTTCTGCGGAGTGGGGGGTGGGTTTCAGGAGTTCCAACAGCTGCTCACCGGGTCCACCAGCAATCCAGAATCATTGATTCAGTAAAAGTCAGAATTACAAGTAGAGCTGGCAGCACTTTAAATATGGCTCCTGCACTGTGTTGCAGTTATCTGATGCCGCATTCACCACCTTGGAGCCTGCCCCTGCTGCATGATTGGACGGGCCTTGCATCTCCATCATGTAAAGTGGCTGCATGATCGTGGTCGGCTGACCACACGTGTCACAGGTGGCGATGGCACTCGCTTCCACGTCTGCCACTGGGATCCCGCGATGGGCTCACTAAATTCAGCCCTCAGTCTGCAGGATTGCAGTTAATATTTGACTACTCTTCCACTTAATTCTAAGCACAACACTTAGAGTGTCACCTTGTGGCACAGTTTTATAACCCTTGAATAATATCTAGCAATGCAACATAATTTTTCAATATCATGCTGCTTTTGAATATTAGGTGTACAATTGTACTAGCAAATTGTCAGTCCTGTTCCTAAGTAAATAAAAAAATTATAATTGGTTTATAACATTGATATTTTCTTATCTAATTGTTCAGAGAGTAAACTTAATGCCTTGCCTATTGATTCATACAGACCAGAAATAGGCAGATTAGACTGCTAATACAAGTCAGTTGATTTCAACAGTGAGGGAGAGTTACAAATGCTTGAGTGTCCCCAGTCTTCAGAGGAAAACAAAAGAGACAGAATTCCTATTCTTTATCCCTATGTATTGATCCCTGCCAAGCAGTGGTTCCATTTCCCCACTCTTACGTAACTGAAGACTGTATAATATTCATTCAAAGAATAGCCATTTAGACGAGGTTCCAAAGAGCCATTGCTGTCCACTGAACCAACTGAATCATCACTTTTAGGACAGGAAGACAGAAAAGGGGGCGTGGAAGTCAGAAAAATGTCAATGCGCACCTTCTTCCTCTAAACTGAGTACTGGTACTTGGATACTGTGTGGATGGAACTACAATGTTGCACCATTCCACAATCCAGCATTTCATGGCACAACTTAATGTTAAGGGACAAAAAATATACACCAAAGTTATTGCTAAATAATCTCATTCCCTCTCCACCCCAAATAATTCTGGGCGGGTAGGACTGAAAGCAATATAATCACAGACAAAATGTTGTGAATGGCAAATACTTAGGAAGTAAAAAAGCATATTTCACATTTGCTAAATGTAGAGGCTCTGCAGAGTTCTGAGACATTAAGCTTTTTTCAAGAAGATATTTCATTAATGATTATTGCATACAGTAGGTTAGTTCAAATGCAATTGCATCAATCACTGCTTTTCTCAAATCTTTCCATGATGTCAGAAATGAAATGGTCTGCTAATTATGTTTCCTATAAATTAAATGATCAAATATTGGTCTACTTCCACATGATAAAATCCATTTATTTAAGCCCAACTATATGCATTTGTCAATATATTTCAATTGTAAATATGTCCTGTGTAATTTTCTTGCACAATAGTCAATCATTAAATGACTTTGTCGCCTTGCATCACTTTGTTAAAATGAATAAATTGCAAATGATTCACGCTACGAATTTAAATGAAGGGACCATATGGAGATGTGGACTTTTATACATGTACAGTATTCCATTGTGTAAAATAAAATTAGCAGTCATATGCTTTTTTATTATTTTAATTTTTATAGTAAAAATACTATCCTGTTTCTCAAAGGGTTAAACATGATTTGTTTTTTTAGGAAAATACTAAATTGGTAACCTGGCAACAACACAGCAGGATTTGAACTGGTGTCTACCAGAGATCAAATGATGCGGGGATAAAACATTACCTTAGGGTTAGGAATCAACTTCAGTAATTCCAAAATTGTATCATGGCTGTTTTAGTTTAATTAACAATGCATATGACAATTCCATGATAATTATTTTTATTAAGTATCACATTTAACTTTTAGGTACAGAATGCTAATAAACTTAGCTTTCTGAAACATGAATCTGTTTGCTATGGTTTGCAGTCAGGAATTATCAACAAAAATTTTAATCAGGTGATTTTGGATTTTAAATATATTGCACCTTTAATTATATAGCACTTTCCTCCTGTGATCTTAAACTGAGTTGAACTAACTGTGAACAAAAATCAATGGTTGGGGTTGCAAATTATTGAATTTACCTGCATGAAGAGGGGAGCAGTGGGGAATATACTATTCTGTGACTGTTGGTTGTGAGACATTTTTGAAAAATTGTGCGAAAATCATGTTCCTTTACTTCTGAATTGTTAACTCTCCATTTTTGATTTATTGAGTCTGAAAATGATTGCTGACATAGGTTAAGCCATCCAACAGAATGCAAATTGACAATAGTATTTCTTTCCAGATTACAAACATGGAAATGAAGTAGTTGGCCTATGCGAATGAACTGATGGCATATTACGCTGGTGGCAGTGAAGGGAACAAATTTGCACACCGAAAAGACGTAAAGCCGCCTACAATTTAAATCAAAACTTTGTAGGTGGCAGTGTTAAAGTGTCACCGATACGAAAAGCTCTAAGAATAAAACTGGATGAATCATCCAGCGTGGCCTTAGGCACAGATTTGACATGACAAAGGCACACCCAGCGTATCAACTTCACAAAATCCTCTGCATCAACTTCTGGGGACTTGTGCCAAAATTGGGAGAGCTGTCCCCAGACCAGTCAAAGCAACAGCCTGACATAGGCCCCCATCACCATCCCTGGGTTTGGCACAGTGGTATACAGTCAGGAGGGAATGACCTAGTGGTCCTCAGCTTTGAGTCTGGGCCCCATTGATATTTCAAAGTTCCCCTCCAAGTCACACACCATCTTGACTTGGAAATATGTCCCCATTCCTTCATCATCGCTGCGTAAATTCCTGGAACTCCCTACCTAACAGCATTGTGGGAGTACATTTACCACACAAACCGCAGCAGTTCAAGAAGGCAGCTCAACACAACCTTTTCAAGGGAAATTAGGGATTGACAATAAATGCTGGCTTGACCAGTGATGCCACATCTGGTGAACAAATAAAAAAAAATCCTTTTTAAGCTATTATCCATGAGCAACACTTTCTGGCATTGATTTCCGTGCTGATAATTTCATGTGCACCTGTTCATGGCATGCAATGGCACAAAACAAGTGTTGGAGGTTATAACACAAGTTTGTTGCCACTTTTATATATAGGCCTGAATTTTATTGGGGCACCGTGCTCTGTGGCGGCGCCCTTTGAACTTGGCGGCCTGCCCGCATTCTGCAGCCTCCGCCGAGCCCCTGCGATATTACACACGGGAGCTCATTTACATCACTGCGATGCACTGCTGCCCCTCCCATATTATCTGGGGAGAGACGCAGTGAGGGACATTTTGACAGCTGTGCAGCAGGTGCTGCGGCCCTATTTAAAGCACCCCAGCACCTGTTTCCTGACAGCTAGCAAAGAAATACTTACCTGACTGCTGAAGCGTGGAGCTGCTGTCAATCTGGCAGCAAAGCAGAAAGTGCTGGAGAAACTCAGCAGATCAGGCAGCATCTGTGGAGAGAGAAGCAGAGTTAACTTTCAGGTCTGTAGATCTGAAAGTTAACCCTGCTTCTCTCTCCACAGATGCTGCCTGACCTGCTGAGTTTCTCCAGCACTTTCTGCTTTGCTGCCACATAATCACCCTGCCAGGTCCCAGTGTCCTGTGAAGTTGTGATCCTCTTCTTCCACTCAAGTGTTACATTCCTTCTTGTAGGCGTGCCGCACCTGGGTGTATAATCTTAATTTTGCACATTCCAGGATATGAGACTTAAATGTACCATAAAAGGCAAATACACAACAGAAATAAAACCATAATTGAAGAATATTTACATACTATGGGCTTCTAATCATCTGACTGTGAAAAGCCATAGATTAATATGCATTTGGAATCTGTATTCATTTCTCTGCTGACTGTTGTGTGAAAATACATGAAACTGCCATTAAACGAACTTTGTTAAACAACAGGAAAATATGTTCATATTCTAGCTGCATTGCTAGCTAGAAACATTACACCAATAACTGTGATCAGCTGCTGCAGAAGCAAAGTGTTCGTGAGCATGCGTCGATGTGTAATAGTTGAAAAACCATGACAACAGCACAGATTTCCTCACTAGTCCTGCACTGGTTTTCAAAAATGTGCAAGACAAACCTTGTAGCCAGAAGTTTAGAGCAGTTACACGGTGGAGCCACTTTTGCATCTAAAGGACCACACCAAAAGCCGAGGACGGCAGAGGGGTCCTCTAGGGTGGCCCCATAGTGCAGTGAAGCCTCCCTGCTCACTCTCCTCCAGGCTGTGCGGGCAAGGCGGGAGGTCCTTTTCACCAGCGATAGTAAAAAGAGGCCCTCCTACCTGAACAGGTAGTCTGGCTGGAGATGGCAGAAGAGGTGAGTAGCCGTGGGGCCATCTGGCATCAAAGGGTCCAATGCCTGAAGGGGTTGAACGAGCACTCGCCCAGCCAGCCGGGGCCCTCTAGGCCTCATGTGGACAGGATACAAGTGCCAAAGTCATCCACAGCCAAATGGCAATCAGATCAGTAGCCTTCCTCTAGTCAGGGTGCTAGCACAAAGATTGCACTGAGAAGGGGCACTCGCAAGCGCTTACAGAGAGCACACTGACACAAATGGGGATGCACGGCTGTCACAGCAATGTAAATATGTCTTTCACTAAATGTTCCTCACCAAAAAACATGTATGTCCTTTTCTCTGTGTGAATGATATGTGCCAGCATGTAGCACCAATGTCACATCCCTTTGCACCCTTGGCCCTTCAGGAGAGCCAACATATGCAATAACATCATTGCCATGCCACCATTACTCATTAGCGTCTCCACAGATGTAGTGACCTGGACATTGGCTCAGGCAGCTGCTGCCTCTAACACAGGGATGCTGCAGATGTGGACTGGTGCACAGCAGGTGAGCGAGGGTGATGTGTGGCTTGCAGAGCTCATGTCGGTTCCGATGGAGCAGAGAGCCTTTGTCTGATAAGCCACTGCCATACATCCCTAGCTCACTGCTAGCCCTGCATGCAGAGCCTGGGTACGATCCACCCTCCCATGCACCTTTCCTGTTGTAGGTTCTCAGCATACTCAGAGTCTGAGGAGGAATCCTGTTGATGTTCCTCCTCATCATGCCAGGTCTGCCCCCTATTGGGTGCGTAGTTGTGCAGTGCACAGCAAGCAGCAAAGAAAGGAGCTGGCCTTTTCGGCCCATAACATAGGGCATCACCCTATCTATCCAGGCATTGGAAGCACTTTTTCAGCTTGCCAATCGCCTGCTCAATGGTGGCTCTTGTAACTCAGTGGCTGGTGTTGTATCTCTCCTCTGCAGCAGCGGTGGGGTCTCTCACTGGTTTATGGAGCCATGTCTGCAAAGGATAGTCCTTATCTCCAAGAAGCCACCCCTCCATCTGAGCCAGTTCAATGAACAGCAGTGGCAGCTGGAACAGGCGTAGGGCCCAGGTGTCATCGCAGTTGCCTGAGAAGCGGTCAAAAATTTGCATGAAGCATCTCCGTTGATGACATACTTCACCTAGATTGAGAAGATTGACCCCTTCGCTAAGGGAAAAAGTTTCTTCCTATCTAACCTCTCAATACCCCTCATAATTTTGTATACCTCAATCATGACCCACCTCAGCCTTCTCTGCTCTAAGGAAAACAACCCTAGCCTTTTCAGTCTCTCTTCATAACTGAAATGCTCCAGCCCAGGCAACATCTTGGTGAATCTCCTCTGCACCCTCTCCAGGGCAATCACATCCTTCCTATAGTGCGTTGACCAGAACTGTACACAGTATTCCAGCTGTGGCCTAACTAGCGTTTTATACAGCTCCATCATAACCTCCCTGCTCTTATATTCTATGCCTCGGCTATAAAGGCAAGTATCCCATATGCCTTCCTAACCACTTTATCTACCTGTGCTTCTGCCTTCAGTGATCTATGTACAAGTACACCAAGGTCCCTCTGACCCTCTGTACTTCCTAGGGTCCTACCATCCATTGTATATTCCCTTGCCTTGTTTAGATTTTAGATTTAGAGATACAGCACTGAAACAGGCCCTTCGGCCCACTGTGCTGACCATTAACCACCCATTTATACTAATCCTACACTAATCCCATATTCCTACCACCTCCTCACCTGTCCCTATAATCCCCTACCACCTACCTATACTAGGGGCAATTTATAACGGCCAATTTACCTATCAACCTGCAAGTCTTTTGGCTGTGGGAGGAAACCGGAGCACCCGGAGGAAACCCACGCAGACACAGGGAGGACTTGCAAACTCCACACAGGCAGTACCCAGAATTGAACCCAGGTCGCTGGAGCTGTGAGGCTGCGGTGCTAACCACTGCGCCACTGTGCTGCCCTCCCAAAATGCATCACCTCACACTTCTCAGGATTAAATTCCATTTGCCACTGCTCTGCCCATCTTACCAGCCCATCTATATCGTCCTGTAATTTAAGGCTTTACTTCTCACTATTTAGGACACCACCAATTTTCATGTCATCTGCAAACTTGCTGATCATACCTCCTATATTTACATCTAAATCATTAATGTAGACTACAAACCTCCAGGGTCCAAGGGTACTTGGATGTACACAAGTCGAGAATGAAGTCATGGATGCTCTGCCTCAATATGATAATAACTCCATCTAATTCAGCACTGGATACAGCAGAAGAGCCTGGCAGGTTTTTCAAAAAGATGTAGCATTTACCATCAATTGCACCCAAGTGGCCAATCAGGCATCTGTACGACAATCTGTGGCATTCATTAACAAATAAGGATATGACAACATATATTTATTATAGCATTAATCTTGTCTAGGAAGATATCTCAGAGTGATTTGAGGAAACATGGGACCCCTACTTATTCCAAGATGACAACAGATTGAATGTTCGACTTCACACAGATCTGAGTTACCCACTTGAAACGTGACCCATGGCACGGCTAGATAGACCGCTATTCTCCTTGTAGTGAAGCACATTCAAGAAGATGGAACCTCAATGAACAAATATTTGACATCCTAAACTAAAGTGATGGTTCCAATATCTGGACTGCATCAGGGATGCTCTATAATATGCCCTGAAGAGAGTTAGCAGAACGTTAGAGGTATTTTTATGCTACACCACATAGCCATGGAAGAAGAGCACTGAAAAGGTATGGAACAAAATGTACACCTGGTGGAATCAGAGCTGCTACTGTAGGAAGTGACATGGGTTCACCAGGCTCTGATTAAGAAGTTATTTCCTTAAGATCTGCCTTTATGTTTATTGGGAAGCCATTCCATATTACTGTAGATTATCTGGAAACAAAACTTTGAGCAACATTGATGGAAAAGCTTGGGGTATCTTTATTTCAGTAACAGTAAATGTGTTATGTGTGTTTAACATTACAAGCTGCTGTCCTTTCCTCATGATACCTGTACTAATGTACAGTCTTCTTTCTAATTACTACTCATACATCATATTTCTATTCCACAGAGTTGTGTGGGTGCTTCCTAAGAGGTATCTTGATTCTTCTGATACTATCTCATTTACTATCTCATTGTGTCACAGACTTATCTGTGTGAATGAATCGCCAGTCCCATCCAAAATTAGGGGCCTCCTTTCTCTGGAGAGATTGCCTTTTCACTTGTCCACAAGAAGGTGCTGTCAAGGACTGATTCAACTTGGAGATCCACTTACCTGTTGCAAGTCATGACAATGCTGACTGATCTGAAACCAGAGACAACTGCATGGCAACAAGGTCCAAGAACATATTCCATCAATTTCCCAATTTTATTTCCAAACATCTTCAAACCAACTTTTATCATATCTTGTACAGTAGACCTCAACACCAGAGCATCATCAGTGAGAGCATTCCTGAGAAATGCTCCAAATGTGCTCACCACCTGAATGTCTAAGGTCTCTCCTGCTGATGCCTCAGATGTTGTATGCAGCTCAATTACAGTTTGCTGAAGGGGTAATTGCACTCTTTTTGCAAGTGAGTAGGTGAATCCATCAGGTCTGTGAGGAGAATATCATAGGTACACCCATTCATATTCATTATGAATTTTCCATACCCTGCCTGGGTCCAAGAGATCAGAATCATAAAGTAATTCAACATGCTATGCCACTACTCAGCAGCAGCCAGCCCATCATCGACTGTTCCCTCTGCCCCTTCCACATCCATGAGGAATGTCTCACCCTCTGATTTCCCTTTTAAATCGCGAAAACTTGTGTAAAGTGTTTCGAGCGAAAAATCTGCAGTGGTAAATTGCGGTGTAAATGTTAAGGTGCATTGATTCAGGGCCTCCATCGCTGACACGACCAATGTTTGCAAGGTCCAGGGAGGTCCCCAGTTTCACAGGGAAATGACAAGAGCCCATGCTATTATCAGCATGTCTAGGGCACCTGGCAGAGTAGAGACGATGGAAAGTCAATTGGAGGGTATTTGTTGTGGAAAGATGTTGCCCCCGCACCCCCCCCCCCCCCACCTTTTGCTGCAAGGAGGGATGAATTTAAATATTTCCTTAAATTGCTGACCTTTTCTTTGAGGGCCATGAATCTTTAGATGCGATAAATTTCTGCTGTTCACTGCATGGCAGATGCAGTCTCACCATGGCAGATGCATACCAGTGCCAATCCTACCCTGGGTTACTCTGAAGGTTGGAACGGCTGAACCCCTGATGTCAGATGTCATCATTCCTGGCCCCAGCCCCTCTTAAGCTGAGGGACTTGTTAGCAGCAAGTGGATGCTCAATTAAAAACTCAAACATGCAACAAAATCCTAAGATATTGATAAGTTTGCATGAGATGATTTCCTTCCCGCTACCCACCTCATGGAAGCAGATCAAGGTCAAGTGTGAATTTAATAGATGGGATGATATATGATATGAATCTATTTACTATGCCTTTAACTGAATCATATACCAATATCGCTTTCCTGAGTTGCAGTAATTCTATGGCATATTTCAGTCTAAAGAATGTCATTGTGCTGTTGCCAAACTCTCACAGGTATATTTATAAAATTGCATTCTACATTGTGCTAAGTTTTGTAATGAAACCATACATCAAAGCCAATCGGACTTCTCCAAAGTCATCTTAGCCTGTAAATTTCTTGGAAAAATAAAATTCAGCAATGAAAATGTTAAATAAAGAACATAAGTCATACTCCACAGTGCTTTAAAATAAGTGTTAAGTAAATAGCCTTACCTTTGTGATGTATTTTTGTATTTCTGTCTGCAAGAAAAATGTTATATTAGCTGTTGTTTCCCCTTCAGCATAAAGACATATAAAATGATTAGAAACATATTAGGTAGAGATTATAGTCTCAAAGATCTATGAGCCAGGAAAAGCAATTTTGCAGTGCAATGTCTGTCGGGCTGGAGGCAGTTCGATTGAAATTTGGGATAGAACTTCCTCTGCTTTTCAAACCCATCAGAAATCCCATCACTTTCAAGTGCAAAACCATAACATTCACACCCAAAGATCAGGAGTTGGAAGGTTAAGGAGTTTCTTAACTCAAAGGCCAGTTTCAGGAATGCAAACCACCCTTATTCACATGAAACCAGCAGAAGAAGCTAAAAATCAAAATACTCCAGTTGCTGGAAATCTGAAATAAAAACAGAAAATGCTGGAAACACTCATTAGATCAGGCAGCATCTGTGGAGCGAGAAACAGAGTTAACATTTCAGATTGATGACATTTCATCAGAAGTTAACTCTGTTTCTCTCTCCACAGATGCTGCCTCACCTACTGAATATTTCCAGAAGAAGCAGCCAGCAATTTTTAAACAGCCTGACAAAGGCACACTGATGTTGTGGTCAGGTAGGCAGAGCAGATCTGCTCGGAAGCAGAATGGCTTCCCACCCAAAGTGTGTGAAGTAGCCTGACCCCAGGCTTTATGATGGTGTCAGAGATACTGAGAGTGGACAGATTGCAGTTTTGCCCCACCAATGTCCTGGAATTTCAGTGGCTATCTGTGCAAGAAAGGAATTGAAAACATTTTCTGAGAAAGAAAAAATCAGAAATGGAACATTTAAATGAATGGCATGCTAAGACATGTTGAAAACTTGTCTGTGTATCATAACTTTAAAGATGCATACGTCTTTGTATGTCTTAGACAAAATATCAGTTATTCATCATCCTATTTTCAGCCTGTAACATTTCAGAAATATTTACATGTCCAATTACCTTTTGAGGACATTATTATTGTACTTAATGTGATAAAAACAAATTTTAAGTATATAAGCCCAAAACATTGAATATTGATATGTCATTATAAGCAACAGTAAATGTTAACAAAAGTCTACATTGGCATTGAACCAAAATATGAAGCTTAGCTGCTTCTTCACTTATCTAAATGGTGGTTGTTGAACAGATTAATGTTGAAACCCACCATAGAAATTTGCAGATGTCTTTCTGGCTCTGAAAGGTGCATCACTATTAAGCTACCCATCTACTAGAAACTGCAGTGGAGTAATTATTTAGATTTTGTTTCAGTCACTACACCCAACATCATGTCAATTTGCAGTCAAGAATTATATCTTGCAGTATTATTGCTTGTCCTGAATCTTATTACCTCAGATAGAAAAGAAAATCTCATGTCTTAAATGTCTTTCACTAAACATGATTTAAAGAGACAGTTCAATCACCAGCTCCAATAAATAGGCAATTTATTTCATTAAGAGAGGCATGAGATTGCCTCGTCATTTTCAAGTGCACTGCACCAAGATCATTTTTCTCGCTAAAATAATTGAATCCAAAACACTTTCTCCAATGAAGTCAGTTATTGGAATCATGGGATGAATGAGGTAAAAAAAAGACATTGTATTTTGAAAAGATTTCGCTTTGATAGTACCACTCATCTACCAACAAATAAATTAAACTCATTTTCTAGACTTCTTATTTTACATTGTGAATGGAATAAGCAATAGAAATATTTTCAAGAGGCTCAAATACAACAAATTTGTATTTCAAAGCAATGGTAAAAAATATGGGCCAGGTTTTCCTGCAGTGGCAAGATTGGTGACATTCAGTTTAAATTTAGCCTTCAACAAATACCCAGCGAGCGCTGGGAGGGTGCATCGCAAGTATAGAAAGTAGACGGTTTGTGACGTCAGTCAGCATATAACACAGATTTGACTCAAGCAGTGCAATGTCTGACCTCAACGCTTTATCTAATGCACTCTCACAACTTCGCACAGCTGAACATGCATTAAGCAGCAGGAAGGCCCACTCCCTCCCCTCACACCCACAGTGCTATTTAAAGGGACCATCAACCACTTTCAGGTTAATTGCTGATTGATTTCTAGTTGCTCTTCTTCTTTGGCCTCCTTATCTCGAGACACAATGGGTAAGCGCCTGGAGCTGGTCAGTGGTGTGTGGAGCAGCGCCTGGAGTGGCTATAAATGCCAATTCTAGAGTGACAGGCTCTTCCACAAGTGCTGCAGAAAAATTTGTTTGTCGGAGCTGTTACACAGTTGGCTCTCCCCTTGCGCTTCTGTCTTTTTTCCTGCCAACTGCTAAGTCTCTTTGACTCGCCACACTTTAGCCCCGCCTTCATGGCTGCCCGCCAGCTCTGGCGAACGCTGGCAACTGACTCCCACGACTTGTGATCAATGTCACAGGACTTCATGTCGCGTATGCAGATGTCTTTAAAGCGGAGACATGGACGGCCGATGGGTCTGATACCAGTGGCGAGCTCGCTGTACAATGTGTCTTTGGGGATCCTGCCATCTTCCCTTCGGCTTACATGGCCAAGCCATCTCAAGCGCCGCTGACTCAGCAGTGTGTATAAGCTGTGGATGTTGGCCGCCTCGAGGACTTCTGTGTTGGAGATACGGTCCTGTCACCTGATGCCAAGTATTCTCCAGAGGCAGCGAAGATGGAATGAATTGAGACGTCGCTCTTGGCTGACATACGTTGTCCAGGCCTCGCTGCCATAGAGCAAGGTACTGAGGACACAGGCTTGATACACTCGGACTTTTGTGTTCCGTGTCAGTGCACCATTTTCCCACACTCTCTTGGCCAGTCTGGACATAGCAGTGGAAGCCTTTCCCATGCGCCTGTTGATTTCTGCATCTCGAGACAGGTTAATGGTGCCTGGTGGTTTGTCTTCTTCTTTGGCCTCCTTGTCTTGAGAGACAATGGGTAAGCGCCTGGAGGTGGTCAGTGGTTTGTGCAGCAGCGCCTGGAGTGGCTATAAAGGCCAATTCTAGAGTGACAGACTCTTCCACAGGTGCTGCAGATAAAATTGGTTGTCGGGGCTGTTACACAGTTGGCTCTCTGCTTGCACTTCTGTCTATTTTCCTGCCAACTGCTAAGTCTCTTCGACTTGCCACGCTTTAGCCCCGCCTTTATGGTTGCCCGCCAGCTCTGGCGATCGCTGGCAACTGACTCCCACGACTTGTGATATATGTCACAGGACTTCATGTCGCATTTGCAGACATCTTTAAAGCGGAGACATGGACGGCCGGTGGATCTGGTACCAGTGACGAGCTCGCTGTACAATGTGTACTTGGGGATCCTGCCATCTTCCATACGGCTCACATGGCCAAGCCATCTCAGCCGCAGCTGGCTTAGTAGGGTGTATATGCTGGGGATGTTGGCCGCCTCGAGGACTTCTGTGTTGGAGATACGATCCTGCCACCTGATGCCAAGGATTTTCCGGAGGCAGCGAAGATGGAATGAATTGAGACGTCGCTCTTGGCTGACGTACGTTGTCCAGACCTCGCTGCCGTAGAGCAAGGTACTGAGGACACAGGCTTGATACTAGTTTGTACTACTACATTAAGTTGGTGAAGTTTACAGGAGTGGTGTGGTATGTGGTGAAAGCCTTGGTTTTGACTTCAAGGCTTCTGTTCAGATCACATGCTCCCTTTCACGAGTGCTGTGGTTTCTACCCCCTTGGCCTGACAGAAGAATGAGCGAGTCAACACAGAGGAGGACAGCTGCTGGAAGAGGGAGGAGGAGCAGGGAGAGAAGAACTCTCAGCTGGAAGCCATATTCACCCAGGGTCTTCAGAGAGCGATTCTCCTAATGTCAACATCAACGAGGAACAGTGTGTGTGATGTCTCCATTTCACCCAGGAGATGCACACTGAAATCTGTCACCTGCTGCAAGCAAACCCACAGACTCACAGCAGGGCAAAGACAGCATTGCCAGTGGCTGTAAAGGTGACTATGGCCATGAATTTCTTTGCATTGGGCTCCTTCCAGGCTGCAGCACATGGCATCTCTAACATCTCATAGTTCGCCATCCACTGTTGTATAAGGGGCGCTCTGTATGCAGGAGAGGGGAATACATTGCATTCTTTCTTTCCAGAAAAGCAGGCTGTACATGCATACTGCTTCACCAGGATAGCAGGCTACCTTATGGTGCAGGGTGCCATTAACTCATGATACATTGCTTTACAGGCGCTGCACGTAAATTAAAGATGTACCACAAACACAAAGGGATCCATTCTCTCAGTGTCCAGTTGGTGTGCAACCACAGTCCGCTTGTCAATGCCCGGCAGAGTCATGGTGCCTTTATTCTGCACCAGTCCGCTTGTCCAACAGCATTTGAGCCACCATGAGACACCAGAGGATAGCTTCTGGGTGATAAGTGGTTTCTGCTGATCATTTAGCTTATGACTCCGATGCACAACCCACGCACATATGGCTAGCATTCATATAACAAGAGCCATGCTGCCACATGAAATGTCATTGACCAGACCATTGGGTGCTTAAGCAATATTTCCACTGCCTGGATGCTCTGGAGGAGCCCTGCAGTACTCACCAGAGTGCGTGTCATGAGTTGTCACGGTCTGTTGCACCCTATACAATCTCACTATCATGAGGGCACAGCCCTTCCCAACAGGTATATAGCAAGCTGCTGAGGAGGATGAAGAGTAGGAAGAAGAGAAGGAGGAGGAAGGCAGGAGGTAAACAACACATCCCCTTTCTGGCCGAGCTATCCGTGATCGGCTTATCTGACTGTGGTACCAGTGAATGCAACACCAATTCTACATTCGCCAACACCTTATCTTCCCTCTGTTACAGACCATCACAGTGTCCTGTTGGTCACAATGCTGAAATAAAAGCCAACACAAAATCAACATTCCAAAGCAACTTTATTAAACAAACCATCTATATTGCATGTAAAAGTCAACTAATCACAGTTTGTGCATTCTCTTAGTGCCTGTCTTCTGTGTGACTTTGCCTGTCCTAGTGCTCCTATGCAGTGCTACCCCAGTGGCTACAGCACAGCTGGCAGAAGACTGCTGACTTTCAGTGGGGGAGAAGGCTTTGGACTGGGCAACAGCAGTCTGGGCTGATTGGCTGCAGGCAACTGCCAGGGCATGCTCAGTGTGGCAGCAGTGGGAAGACAAATGCTGTCATTCTGAGAGAAGACAGCAGGTTCGTGCTCCTTGGAGCCACTGCCACTGCCCCAGGGTGGCACCTCAACAATCCTAGTAATCTGCTGGAGCACAGATTGCTGGACTTTGTGAGATCTTGCAAACCCCTCTGGGCACTGGAATCCACAAAAATGATGACAGCAGTCTGAGCCTGCTTCCATTTCAGCACTCAGACAATGGGTGGCTTCTGCTTGTGCTGCAATGGAAGATGCAACATCAGAAATCAGAGGCTGCATCATGGTTGGGTCTGCAAGTGTTCTCATGGAGTTGGCCATCACATCCAAGCTAGAAAGGATATATCCCAAGCTCTGCACAAAGCCCTGTACCAAGTTAATGCTGGACTTCTCCATGCTGCTTGACATTGGTTGCACCAATCATTTCAATGTACATACCCATCAGTGTTTTTCTGTAATAGAGTCATAGAGTCATAGAGCTATACAGCACAGAAACTGGCCATTTGGCCCATCATGTCTGTGCTGGCCATCAAGCACCTAACTATTCTAATCCCATTTTCCAGGCACTTGGCCTGTAGCCTTGTATGCTATGGCATTTCAAGTGCTCATCTAAATACTTCTTAAATGTTGTGAGGGTTCCTGCCTCTACCACCCCTTCAGGCTGTGTATTCCAGATTCCAACCACCCTCTGGGTGAAAAAAAGTTTCCTCAAATGCCCTCTAAACCTCCTGCCCCTTATCTGAAATCAATGCCTCCTGGTTATTGACCCCTCCGCTAAGGGAAAAAGTTTCTTCCTATCTAACCTATCAATGCCCCTCATAATTTGTATACCTCAATCATGACCCCCACTCATCCTTCTCTGCTCTAAGGAAAACAACCCTAGCCCTTTCAGTCTCTCTTCATAGCTGAAATGCTCCAGGCCAAGCAACATCCTGGTGAATCTCCTCTGCACCCTCTCCAGTGCAATCACATCCTTCCTATAGTGTGCTGCCCAGAACTGTACACAGTACTCCAGCTGTGGCCTATCTAACGTTTTATACAGCTCTATCATAACCTCCCTGCTCTTACATTCTATGCCTCAGCTATAAAGGCAAGTATCCCTTTTACCTTATCTACCTGTGCTGCTGCCTTCAGTGATCTATGGACAAGTACACCAAGATCCCTCTAACCTTCTGTACTTCCTCGGGTCCTACCATCCATTGTATATAATCTTGCCTTGTTAGTCCTCCCAAAATGCATCACCTCACACTTCTCAGGATTAAATTCCATTTGCCACAGCTCTCCGCCCATTTTACCAGTCCATCTATATTGTCCTGTAATCTAAGGCTTTCCACCTCACTATTTACGACACCACCAATTTTCATGTCATCTGCGAACTTACTTATCATACATCCTATATTCATGTCTAAATCATTAATGTACACTAGAAACAGCAAGGGTCTCAGCACTGATCCCTGTGGTACACCAAGGCTTCCACTTGCAAAAACAACCCTCGACCATTATCCTCTGCCTCCTGCCACTAGGCCAATTTTGGATCCAATTTGCCAAATTACCTTGGATCCCAAGGGCTCTTACCTTCTTATCCAATCTTCCATGCGGGACATTATTAAAAGCCTTACTGAAGTCCATGTAGACTACATCAACTGCTTTACCCTCATCTACACATCTAGTCACCTCCTCGAAAAATTCATCAAGTTAGTTAGACATGATCTCCCCCTGACAAAGCCCTGCTGACTATCCCTGATTATTCCCTGCCTCTCCAAGTGGAGATTAATCCTGTCCCTCAGAATTTTTTCAAATAGTTTCCCAACCACTGATGTTAGACTCACTGGCCTGTAATTACCTGGTCTATCCCTGCTACCCTTCTTGAATAATGGTACCACATTTGCTGTCCTCCAGTCCTCTGGCACCTCTCCTGTGGCCAGAGAGGATCTGAAAATTTGTATTAGAGCCCCTGCTATCACCTCCCTTGCCTCACATAACAGCCTGGGATACATCTCATCTGGGCCTGGGGATTTATCCACTTTTAAGCCCGCTAAAACATCTACTACTTCCTCCCTTTCAATGTTAATATGTTCAAGTATATCGCAATCCCCCTCCCTGATCGCTATATCTACATCGTCCTTCTCCACAGTGAAAACAGATGAAAAGTAATCATTTAAAACCTCACCTATTTTCCTTTATCTTGCCCGCCAATGTTTTTTCATGTCCCCTCTTCGCTCTCCTGATTACTTTTTTTTAAGATCCCCCCCCCCCCTACACTTTCTATACTCCTCTCATGCCTCTGCTGTTTTCAGTGCTCCGAATCTGCCATAAGCCTCCTTTTTTTTCCTGATCCAATCCTCTATATCTCTTGACATTCAGGGTTCCCTGGACTTGATGGGCCTACCCTTCACTTTAACGGGCACATGTTAGCTCTGAACCCTCACTATTTCCTCTTTGAATGACTCCGACTGGCCTGATGTAGACTTTCCTACAAGTAGCTGCTCTCAGTCCACTTTGGCCAGATTCTGTTTTATCAAATTGAAATTGTCCTTCCCCCAATTCAGTACCTTTATTTCTGGCCCGTCTTTGTCCTTTTCCATAACTACCTTAATTCTTACAGAGTTATGATCACTATCCCCAAAATGCCCCCCCACTGATACTTCTACCACTTGTCCAGCTTCATTCCCTAGGATTAGGTCCAGTACTGCCCCTTCTCTTGTAGGACTTTCTTCGTACTGGCTCAAAAAGCTCTCCTGTATGCATTTTAAGAATTCCTCCCCCTTTAAGCCTTTTGCACTAAGACTATCCCAGTTGATATAGGTAAGTTGAAATTCCCTACTATTATTACCCTATTATTTTTACACCTGTCTGAGACTTGCCTACATATCTGTTCCTCTATCTCTCCCTGACTGTTTGGAGCCTGTAGTACACTCCCAGCCAAGTGATTGCCCTCCTTTTGTTCTTAAGTTCTACCCATATGGCCTCATTTGAGGAACCTTCTAAGATATCATCCCTCCTTACTGCAGTAATTGACTCCTTGATCAACAGTGCAATGCCACCTCCTCTTTTATCCCCTCACCTATCACACCTGAAGATTCTATACCCTGGAATAGTCCTGCTCCTCCCTCAGCCATGTCTCTGTGATAGCAATAATATCATAATCCCATGTGCTAATTAATGCCCTCAATCCATCTGCCTTATTAGTAAGACTCCTTGCATTAAAGTAAATACAATCCAGCCTTGCATTTTTCACTTGTGCCTTAACAGGTCTATATTTGCTCTGCCTTCCAAACTGACTGTTTCTCTTCTATATTTGGCTGTGCCTCACCCCCCTACTGTACCTCCACTCTGTATCCCATCCCCCTGCCAAATTAGTTTAAACTCCCCCCAACAGCACTGGCAAACCTCCCAACAAGGATATTGGTCCCGCTCCGGTTCAGGTGCAACACGTCCAACTTGTACAGGTCCCACCTTTGCCAGAAACAGACCCAGTGATCCAGGAACCTAAAGCCCTCCCTCCTGCACCAAATCTTCAGCCATGCATTCATTTGATAGCCACAGCTATCTGGTCCCATTGCCGCAATGCATTCATCAGATAGCCACAGCTATCTGGTCCATTGTCCCAATGCCTTTGCAGTGTCTGTCCATAAGACCTCCCAGTCCCATGTGGTTAAAGAACCTCTTTTCTCCTGACAATCTCCTGCACCAGGGCCTCCAATGTGAATCGTAGAACCTTGGAGCACACTGTCTCACATGTTGTGCTATATTTGTGTCTTTCCCAGGTCACACTCATGTAATAAATAAAAGCAAAACACTGCAGATGCTGGAAATCTGAAATAAAAACAGAAAGTGCTGGAAATACTCAGCAGGTCTGACAGCATCTGCGGAGAGAGAAGCAGAGGTCTGGTTTCAGGTCGTTGATCTTTGGTCAGAAATTCTGACCCAGTTTTTGGTGCATCCTTAAACCACTTGGAGCTTCTAAATCAGGAGAGGTTGTGAGGTGAGGGGGATCTATGATGTTTATTTTTTATTTTATGATACAGCACTGAAACAGGCCCTTCGGCCCACCGAGTCTGTGCCGACCATCAACCACCCATTTATACTAATCCTACATTAATCCCATATTCCTACCACATCCCCACCTTCTCTCAATTCCCCTACCACCTACCTATACTAGGGGCAATTTATAATGGCCAATTTACCTGTCAACCTGCAAGTCTTTGGCTGTGGGAGGAAACCGGAGCACCCGGCGAAAACCCACGCAGTCACAGGGAGAACTTGCAAACTCCACACAGGCAGTACCCAGAATCGAACCCGGGTCGCTGGAGCTGTGAGGCTGCGGTGCTAACCACTGCGCCACTGTGCCACCCTGAGAAAGAAAATTAATTATGAGCATACCATCATCTTCAATGGCTTCAACCCACCACTGGCTATGGCTTTAATCATGGCTGCTCCAATAATGGTGAGCACCGGCTCCTCCACTGGGATCAGGACATGCAGCCATGCCTGCCTCCTGCCAGTTAGCTGCTGCCTGCAGTTGTTCGCCACCTTGTCCTGCAAGAGAGAACGAAGTGTGTCAATGAGTGTGGTGCGATGTGCTTGCCCTGACTTTTTTTTATTCATTTATGGGATGTAGGCGTTGCTGGCTAGGCGACCCATCCCTAATTGCCCTTGAATTGAGTGGCTTGCTAGAGGGCATTTTAAGAGTCAACCACATTGCTATGGACCAGGCAAGGACAGCAGATTTCCAGATGGGTTTTTACAACAATCGACAATGCTTTCATGGTCATGATTAGACTAGCTTTTAATTCCAGATTTATGAATTGAATTCTAATTTCACCATCTGCAATGGTGGGATTTGAACCCATGTCCCTAGAGCATTAGTCTGGGCTCTGGATTACTAATCCAGTGACAGTACCACTATGCCACCGCCTCCCCATTGAATAACTAGCAATGTGTGCAAGCTGTAATATCTGTGTGTGAGTCTTGCAGCAGTGCAAATTATGTGAGGCAAAGGTGATACTATGAATGCGAGTTATGAGACATGGTTGATAGAGATTGCTGAAAGGTGAGTGAAGGAATGGGGAGGTGGTAAATTGAGCATTGTACGAGACTAGTTCAGTCGCATTTGAAGATACATTCACTCACCTTGATCACTCGTTTGAGGTTATTGAACTTCTTGTGGCACAGCATCCAGGTCCTCACAGCAGCACTGCTGACATTGATCGCCACAGCTATCTGGTCCCATTGTCCCAATGCCTTTGCAGTGTCTATCCATAAGGCCTCCCAGTCCCAGACCTCTTTTCTCCTGACAATCACCTGCACCAGGGCCTCAAATGCCGGGTCGGAGAACCTTGGAGCACACTGTCTTGCATGTTGTGTCATATTTGTGCCTTTCCCAGGTCAAACTCATGTTTAGATTGACTCCCAGCATCTCCTCCAGTCAAAATGAACCTCCCTTTGTTATGAAAGTACTTCTATTTTTTGTTAAATATGTTTTGAGGATTCATATTTAAATTGTGGGAATAGATTAAGGCTAAAGATTTCATAGATGCTGGACATTGTTTTGTTGTTGAAAGTTCACTGAAATGACACTTGAGTTGTTGTGTTTGAAAACAACCTTTATTGGATAACACATGCCTTAAGATAAATAAATAACAGAAACCTTGGTGACTTGGGGGAAATGTTTACAGAGAAGTGACATATCAAGCTTTGTGAGGGTCAGGAATTGGTTTGGCTGCTGAGATATTGTTTTGGTTCAGTTGGGGTGTGGACAGTGTTGAAAAGCAATTGGTTTTGTAGCCTGTTGAAAAGAAACCTCCAGCTCATCTTTCCTACACCTCTCTGAGAGACCCTGAGAAATCCAGAGTGTCAGCACCTCTTTCGCTACCTCTTTGAAAAAACCCTACAAACCCAGAGTGTGATAACTGAAACCCCTGATGCCACATTTTTCCTGGGAAGTCCACCAGACTAATTCTCAACATCTCCAGAACAAACTGCTTTTGAAAAGATCCCAGAGACCCATCTCAGTGCACCCGGATGCCAGACCAAAAGGGACAACTGACATCCTTACATACCTTCTCTTTTTTCTTCAAGAATTAGCAAGTATTTGGCCAAAGTATTCTGTTTTTGTCTTTTTTTTTTGTAAAAGGCCTTTGCAGAGAGAATTTATTTTATTTTTTTCAGTGTGTGAGTTTGTGCGTGGAGTATTTAAAAAGGGAACATTCATATTTCAATCTGTGTGTTAATGCTTTGCTTCATTACTGGATAAGTTTTGTTTTTATAATAAACTGATAATTTTGTTGTTTATTTAAAGAAACCCAGTTGTTGTATTTTATTCTGGGATAAAGAGTATATGACTGACCATATCGGTAACAGAATAAACATTTAGAATATATTTTGTGACCTGTGGAGAAGTGGAACGTGAAAGGAGAATGCACTCCTCCTGCCTCGGTCATAACATATAATTGTGCAATTGTAAGTGGGGTGATAATTATTGAAAAGAAAAACACAAGTTTCTTGTGCGTTAGAGTGAAGTTTACATTACCTGAATGTATTTGTCAGTTGCTATGATCTTTCTGGAGCAGGGGTCTTCTCCTTGAGTGATTTGAGAAAATTAACCAAAGTTAGGCGAATAACATTGGCAGCAAATTTGGGGTTAGAGTTAAAATGAGGAGCTAATAAAGCAAACATAATTGAAGTAATAGCGCAGTATTTGCAACTGGAAGAAGTAGGCGGTAATCCAGATGGTAGTTCAGTTGAATAAGCTCGGATTCAATTACAGATGAAGCAGTTTGAGCTTGAACAGGAAAAAGAGATGAAAAAACTTGAGCTTGAACAGGAAAGAGAATTGACAATGAAGAAACTTAAACTTGAAGAGAGGAAGGCAAAAGAAAGAGAAAGTGAAGGAAGGGAATTCGAATTTAAAAAGCTGGAATTAAGACAAAGGGGTGGCCTTGACTCCAGTGAAAATTTTGGTGAGGAAAGAACTGACCCCAGCCCAGGACCCAGCAGACAGCTGTTTAAATTTGTGAAAGCCCTCCTGAAGTTTGAGGAAAGTGACGTAGAGGCATTTTTCATTTCTTTTGAAAAGATGGACAGATGAAGTGACTGAAGGAAAGCTGGACACTGCTTATGCAAAGCAGGTTGATGGGCAGAGCTCATGAAGTTTATGCTATGCTTTCTGAGGAGACTTCTGCAAATTATGAGATGCAAAGAAGATTATTCTCGCTGATTATGAGTTATTCCCTGAAGCCTACCAACAGAAATTCCAGAACATCCGGAGACAGCCTGGCAGACCTTTATAGAATTTGAGAGGGTAAAGTAAATTAATTTTGATCATTGGATGCGGGCACTAGAGATATAGGCCACAAATGAGAACCATAGGGAAACAGTTCTCATAGAGTCAAAGAGTCATAGAGTTGTACTGCATAGAAACAGGCCCTTTGGCCCACCGCGTCCATGCCGACCATTATGCCTATCTATACTAATCCCACCTGCCTGCATTAATTCTATATCCCTCTATGCCTTGTTCATTCAAGTACCTGTCCAGATGCCTCTTAAATGTCGCTACTGTTCCTGCCTCCACCACCTCCCCAGGCAGCTCATTCCAGATACCCACTATTCTTTGTGTCAAAAAGTTACCCCTTTGATTCCCTTTAAACCTCCTCCCTCTCATCTTAAATCTATGCCCTCTAGTTTTAGTCACGCCCTACCATGGGAAAGAGACTCTGGCTATCTACCCTATCTATGTCTCTCATAATTTTATATACCGCTATCATGTCCCCTCTCAGCCTCCTTCGTTCCAGGGAAAACAGAACCAGCCTATCCAATCTCTCTTTATAACTCAAGCCCTCCAAACCAGGCAACATCCTTGTGAATCTTTTCTGCACCCTCTCTAGCTTAATCACATCTTTCCTGTAGTGTGGCGACCAGAACTGCATACAGTACTCCAAATGCAGCCTAACCAACGTTATGTGCAACTGTAACATGACGTCCCAACTCTTGTACTCAATGCCTCAGCCGATGAAGGCAAGCATGCCATACGCCTTCTTCACCACCCTGTCTACCTGTGTTGCCACTTTCAGGGAACTATGTACTTGCACCCCAAGGTCTCTCTGCTCAACAACACTCCCCAGGGCCCTGCCATTCACTGTATATGTCCTGCCCTGGTTTAACTTCCCAAAATGCATCACTTCACACTTGTCTGCATTAAATTCAATTGCCACTCCCTTGCCCACTTTCCCAGTTGATCTATATCCTGTTGGTAACCTTAGACAACCTTCTTCCACTATACCACCAATTTTGGTGTCATCTGCAAACGTACTAATCATGCCCCTTACATTCACATCCAAGTCATTAATATATATGACAAACAACAGAGGGCCCAGCACCGATCCCTGCAGTACACCACTGGTCACCAGCCTCCATTCTGAAAAACAACCCTCCACTACCACCCTCTGCCTCCTATCACCAAGCCAATTTTGTATCCAATTTACTAGCTCACCCTGGATCCCATGTGTTCGAACCTTCTGGACCAGCCTACCATGCGGGACCTTGTCAAAGGCCTTGCTAAAGTCCATGTAGACAACGTCCATTGCCCTGCCCTTGTCAATCCTCTTGGTCACATCCTCGAAAAACTCAATCAAATTCGTGAGATATGATTTCCCACGCACAAAGCTATGCTGACTATCCCTAATCAGACCATGCCTTTCCAGATGCATATAAATCCTGTCTCTCAGAATCCCTTCCAATAACTTTCCCACCACTGATGTAAGGCTCACTGGCCTGTAGTTCCCTGGTTTATCCCTGCTGCCCTTCTTAAATAAAGGCACAACATTAGCTATCCTCCAGTCTTCTGGTACCTCACCCATGGCTAACGATGATACAACAATATCTGCCAGGGCCCCATCAATCTCCTCCTTTGCTTCCCATAGCATCCTAGGATACACCTGGTCAGGCCCTGGGGATTTATCCACCTTAATGTGCTTCAAAACCTCCAACACCTCCTCCTTTGTAATGTTGATATGCTCCAGGATATCGGTGTTCCCTCCCTTGAACTCATTAGCTTTCACGACCTTCTCCACGGTAAATACGGACGAGGAATATTCATTTAAGACCTCGCCCATTTCCCGTGGCTCCACACATAGATTACCACACTGATCCTTAAGGGGACCTACTCTCTCCTGGAAGAATTTAAAAATTCACTCCTTCCGTTCGTAAGAACCCATGTAGAGAACCAGAAGGTGTCAACAGCCAGACAGGCAGCAGAAATTGCTGATGATTATGAGCTTGTTAACAAGCCTAAACCCTTTGTCTGTTACCCTTACAAACCCGAGAAGGATAGAAGGTGGGAGGGTGAAAAGAAGGCAAGTAGCCAGAGACAAGAAGGGACAGCTGGGAATGCCCCAGGATCTCCTCCTCAGGCCAGAAAGGAAGATACTGAGAGTGGAAGTGAGGTCCGAAAGCCTAAGTGTTACCATTGTCACCAGGTAGGACACCTTCGTGCAGAATGCTGGAAGTTATGGGGTACACAAGGCCAATGTAGAGAAAGGGGCCCTGACCAAGAGTACGACTGATCAAGCTGTAGCTCTGACTGCATCTGTAAGGATCATTTCAACAATGAAGAGAAACTGGATAGGCTAGGGTTGTTTTCCTTAGAGCAGAGAAGGCTGAGGGGGGGACCTGATTGAGGTATACAAAATTATGAGGGGCATAGATAGGGTAGATAGGAAGAAACTTTTTCCCTCAGCGGAGGTGTCAATAACCAGGGGGCATAGATTTAAGGTAAGGGGCAGGAGTTTAGAGGGGATTTAAGGAAATTTTTTTTCACCCAAAGGGTAGTTGGAATCTGGAATACACTGCCTGAAGGGGTGGTAGAGGCAGGAACCCTCACAACTTTTAAGAAGTATTTAGATGAGCACTTGAAACGCCATAGCATTCAAGGCTACGGGCCAAGTGCCTGGAAAATGGGATTAGAATAGATAGGTGCTTGATAGCCAGCATGGACACGATGGGCCGAAGGGCCTGTTTCTGTGCTATATAACTCTATGACTCTAAGTACAAAAAACACTGAGTGCGGGGATCATGAACAAGATACCTGAGAGTTATAGGGAATTCTTGTCAAAATGAAAAGTACCGCCTTATCCCTCAGGTGAGGCAGGTAAATCTATAGTTATACTGAGGGATACAGGAGCCACCCAATCTCTTTTGCTGGGGAAAAGCATAACATTTCCACCAGAAAGCGCACTGAATGCCAAGTGAATGTTATCGGCAGGGAGTATATACCCGTACCTTTGTATCGGGTACACCTGGAGTGTGACATAATGTCTGGAATGGTAACTGTAGGATTTGCCCATAGTTTGCCTGTAGATGGTGTTTACCTACGCCTGGGGAATGATTTGGCTGGAGTGAAGGTAGTAGCTTCTCCAATAGTCACGGAAAGACCAAGTGAAATTAAAGAGACAGAACAGTTGCTGGAAAAGGTTCCATATTTTTCCTTCATGTGTGATGACCCGAGCAGTGGCTAAACAAGTCGGTAGACTGTGTAGGACCTTTACTGAAATCAAAAGTGGGACATCAATATATACTCAATATCATGGATATGGCTGTTCAGTTCCCAGAGGCCATTCCCTTGAGAACAATTTCTGCTAAGGTAGTGATAGAGACATTAACCCAGTTCTTCACTAGATATGGATTACCGATTGAGATTCAGTTAGATCTAGGTTCCAATTTTATGTCTAAGTTATGGGGAATTTGGGTATAACACAGGTAAAGTCTTCAGCATACCACTCACAGACACAAGGGGCTTTACAACGATACCATCAGACCCTCAAAACAATGATCATGGCGCAATGTCATGAATGTTCCCATGATTGGGATAAAGGGCTAAAATTTCTTTTGTTTGCCTCTAGGGATTCACTTAATGATTCCACTGGTTTTAGTCCTTTTGAATTAGTTTACGGACATGAAATAAGAGGTCCTCTAAAACTAATCAATGAAAGGTTATTGAAACAGAGGGACGAATCTTCCATGTTAGATTAAGTATCTGTGTTCCGCGAATGGCTCATGAGAGCGTGCAAAGTGGCTCAGGAACACATTAAAGCTTCACAAACAACCATGAAGAAACAGGCAGGCAATCATGCCAAGACCCAAACATTTCAACCAGGAGATGTGGTGTTAGTATTACTGCCTTTACAGGTTGAACTGCTGAAAGCACGGTTCAGTGGTCCACATTTCTCCTAGAAAGCCTACCAATCTAATTCTCAATATCTCCAGAACAAACTGCTTTTGAAAAGATCCCAGAGACCCATCTCCATGTACCCGGACACCAGACCAAAAGGGACAACTGGCATCCTTACATATCTTCTCTTTTTTCTTCAAGAATTAGCAAGTATTTGGTCAAAGTATTCTTTTTTGTCTTTTTTTTTGTAAAAGGCCTCTGCAGAGAGAATTTTTTTTCAGTGTGTAAGTTTGTGCATGGGTATTTAAAAAGGGAACTTTCATATTTCAAACCGTGTATTCATGCTTCGCTTCATTACTGGATAAGTCTTGTTTTTATAATAAACTGATAATCTTGTTGTTTATTAAAGAAATTTGGTTGGTGTATTTTTTTCTGGGATAAAGAGTACATGATTGACCATGTCGGTAACTGGGTAAACATTTAAAATATATGTTGTGACCTGTGAAGAAGTGGAACTTGAAAAGACAGTGCACTCCTCCCACCTCGGTCATCACACCTTTAAAGAGGTGTAAACTGTCTCGCAGGATAATTTGACCTCATGCTTGTCTCTCATGATTTTGCTGCACTGATGTAAATGAGTAGGCAACACGAGATTTGCATGCTGCCTGCATAGGAATGAACGGGCACAGGTTAATCCACATTGTGATCCCTGCATCTGTTTTTGGGGGCTGTCCAATTTTTGCTCCAAGAAAGTTTACATCTCATGCAGTCTGTCAACTTCATAAGTTGTTTAAACATGAACATGAGGGCCCAGTCAACTATGGTGTAGGGCAATCATCATTGACATATGGGAAATATTGATGTAGAATGTGGCATCATTAGATGCGTCGGAGTCCCATTTCTTGTACTTCTACTTTCACTGCTTCCTCTCCCTCCCAAAACCACAATAGGGTTCTCCTTGTCCTCACCTTCCACCTAAACAGCCCCCACATTCAATGGACCATCCTCTGACATTTCCACCTCCAGCATGATGCCACTATCAAATAGATCTTCCCTTCCATTCCCCGTTCAGCATTCTGAAGAGACCATTCCCTCTCCGACACCATCACCATCACATCCAACACCCACTTTTCTTCACAAAGCACCTTCCCATGCAAGCACAGGAGATGTAATGGCTTCCCTCTTACCTCTTCCCTTCCACCATCCAGAGCCCCAAACACTCCTTCCAGGTCACACAACCATTTACTTGCACTTCTTTCAATTTACTATACTATATTCGCTGCTCACTATGCATGTTCCTCTGCACTGGGGAGACCAAATGCATATTGGGGACCACATTGCAGAACACTTCTGTCCAGTCTGCTCTGGTCGCCTGTCATTTTAATTCTCTGCCCTCTTCCCATTCTGACCTCTCTGTCCTCAGCCTCCTACACTGTTTCAATAAAGCTCAATGGAAGCTCGAAGGACAGGACCTTATCTTTTGATTATGTACTTTACAGCCTTCCAGATTCAACATTGAGTTCAACAACTTCAGATCATATCCAGCACTCCCATTTTTTGGACAGCAGCTGTTGGTAATGATTGTGCTACTGACATTTACACCTCCTCCAGATGCATCTTTTGTTTCTTTACTTGTCTCATTACCATCTCCTTTTTGCCTTGCACTATCAACCCTTTTGTCATTTAATCTCTCCTGCCTTTGAGCCAATCACAGACCTTTCCTTTTGTTCTTTACTCCCCTAATTTCCCTCCCTCTGTACTTGCTTAAAACCTCTGACTTTTTCTAGTTCTGATGAAAAGTCATCAACCTGAAACATTCAGCTGAATTTTTTTCTGCCCTTGGAGGTGAGGGGGGGGGGAAGCAAAATGGCTGGGGGCATCGTTCCTGACCTTATCCGGGCCCCCTGCCGTTTTGTCTGGGGTGGGGAAGGCTGAGACGAATTAAGGCCCTTAAATTAATGGCCACGTAAGGGCCTCTTCCAGCCTTCATCTCAATTTTTGGGAAGCTGGAGGGGCCCACCGTCACCCGGAGATGCTGCCAAGTAAAGCCTGGCGGCCTCCTATTGGGGTCAGGGGTTCCCCCCCTCTGGGGGCAAATCAGGGTCCCAAGAGTGTTCCCCCCCACCCCCCCCCCGGCAGCAATTGCTGCCCCCCCCACTGCTGGGATGACCCCCCCCCCCCCCCCCCACTCCCACACTAAGCAACAGCTCCCCCCCATGCATCGCTGAGGCCTGTCTGAATGGCCCCGGTAACCCTGACCTCACTTATCTGTCCTGGGGTTTTCTCTCCCCTCGATGCTGCAAGACGTCCTGCAGTACTGGCAGGAGCCACTGCTCCCACTGCCACTGCAGGTACTGAAGAACTGCCGGCCTACCAACCAGCTGGCAGCTCTGGAGACGGGAGCTCATCCCTTAAATGGGCAGCATCCCCAAGGGCGGGAATTATGGAAATCCTTGTACATTATCTACTCAAAAAACCTAAATATATGTACATTTTATATATAATTCCTACATTACAAAAGTACTGCAGTTCAATAATACTTCATTGGCTGTAAAGTCCTTTGAGGCGTCCTGAGATGGTTTTGTTCTTTTAATGTGAGCAAGATTTTAGACTGAAGTTGAAGAGTGTAGAGATAGTAACATCTCGTGTTCAAAGTGCAAAAATTGATCATAAGGAAAATACTTACAACCCCTGCAAGCGAATCCACATTTTCTCAGGATTGTCTGGTTTGAGAAACTCGAGAGAGCTGCTGTCAAATTCCTTCATCTCTGTGGGTGAGGATTCCATGGTGACAATTCTGGGATAAAATAGTTACAATTAGACTCAGGTTCAGCAACTTTAAACAACTGTCAGTGCAGGGCAATTCCCAACAGACAGGCATGCTTCACAGCACTTTCCTTCCAAAACATTTTTCTTTTAATCAAGGATCAATTGCTTTTGGTTATACCCATGGTGTCAACTTTTTTGAATAGCAACAATGGCAGACGTTCTTGAATGCATGGCAGTGCTTGAGTTTCAAACGGTAGATCAAACACAATCACTGAGAATAACTTGATATTAAAGCTGCAGATCCATAAAGGTTTCTCTGAGATATTTGCAAAAAGTATTCAATCTATTCAGATTCTCCCAATGATCCTATTCTCGGGATTAATCTGAAAGATTTAGATATTACCCATAATTTTGATGTCTGATGAAGCCACTTGAAGATTAGGACAGGAGGAAGTAGACAGAACTGGGTCATTGCAATCACCTTCCTCTAGTCCTCTTAAAGAGAAAAACAGATACTTGGTAAATGGCTGTGCAGTCCTACAGACAAACAGAAGAACAAATAACATCTTCACAATTCAGGGAAATAAATTGAGAGACAGATCGGATGTCTCAGCACAGAACAACATCACCTTTGAAAACAGAAATCCAGATAAAATAAAAATCATGGAGCTCCACAGGTTGTTATTTAAGAAGTACATGTAACAGCTGACGGTGAAGTCATGATTATTCACCCTCTCCGAGCAACTCTGCTGAGTAGGTAACTGTCAATTTAACCAAGAGATTTAGTAGCTGCAACTCTATCAGTGTACTGCGTCCTCTGGAAATTTTTCTGCAAATCCCACATCTAAGCTGTATTCAAATATTTTTTCAGTGGAAGTATAAAGCGAGCTCAAAGAACATTAAATGTTAAAATCCTTATTTTGTCAAGGTGCCACACCATTCAAATTACATTGTTAGTAGCTCACAGGTAAAGCACCAAGATCAGTACAATCCCTCATGCTGGGAATATAATAATAAGATTAATGAAACTTAATGACCAGTTAAAAAGTAAACAGGAAGCATGCATGATTTGTGAAATATATTACACTAATATCTAAAAGATTAAAAATCCCTTTTATGTTATGAATTTTACTGCATCCATGTTTAGCAAAGACAAACTGACCTTAATTCCTTCTATGCTAGAGCACACCAATTTCAATTCTATAAAGCTGCACTGTACTACGTTAGTTCTGCATCATCTCGTCTCATTGATTATTAACATTGCATTATTACAAGAGCTTTGCGTGTTGTTATGATACAGCCTACACTAACCAGTGACTAAAGTGGCAATATACATTAAAATCTAATTCCATAATATGCCCATAGATTAACTGGTTATTCATCGTGTTGCTAAGTGTGGGACTCCGCTGTGTGTCATGATTATTTCACCGCACTCCAAAGTAATTCATTGCAATCAATGCATTTTGGGATGATTCCAATAATTGTGATGAGGCGCTTTATAAATGCATCTTTTTCCTTTCTTTACTTTATTAATTCCCTATCACTCAGTCCTGCTAATTTGTTGACAGTACTCATATGTCAGCATTGCAGAAAATGTTAATAATTATAACATTTGGAGATTTATAATGTATGCACAAGTTTTGCAATACAGCCCTTGTAATTCATCCACCACCACCACCTCCCACCCACCACCTCACAATTTCCATTTCTATATCATAATCTATTTTATCATCTAGAGGACTATGATACTAAGCCAGATTATAAAGAAAACTGAAAATAGAAATGAAATAATCAAATACAAGCATACAAATATATAGTAAATGGTACAGTCAAGGTGGTGACTGACAAAGAAAGAATTAAAGTAAATCTGTCCAAGCCGAAAAACAGATTCACACATAAAACTCCAAGGTTAGGAGATTCTGACTTGTTTCAATTTCACTCCAGGTTTCGACAAGCATTACAGGAAATGTTCTGTGGAGCTCCCTGTCAAGCAAACTCAAATACAGAAATAAACAGCAAAATATTTACTTTTAAACCTCATAATCAGAGGGCCATAAGATGTGAGCTAGGTCTGCAAGTAGAATAAAGAAGCAGTAAAAGTAACCTTTACTGGCTGATGAATGTTTACGGCTAACATTTGGGTAATCCCATGCCCTTGATTTGGCTCTAGAAATCTATAGCTGCCAACATTTAAAAGAACCAGCTGTCCACCCCTATGATTAAACAAAGTCAACTTGATTTTATGAAAGGAAAGTCGTGTTTGACAAATTTATTAGGGTTTTTTGAGGATGTAACTAGTAAGGTGGATAAGGGAGAGCCAGTAGATATAATATACTTCCAAAAGGCGTTCGATAAGGTGCCACACAAAAAGTTAATATGCAAGATAAGGGCTCATGAATTTGGGGTTGGCATGGCTAGAGGATTGGTTAATGGACAAGAAGTAAAGAGTTTGGATAAACAGGGCATTTTCAAGTTGGCAGCCTGTAACTAGTCGTGTCCCGCAAGGATCAGTGCTGGGTCCTCAGCTACTTACAATTTATATTAATTTACTTAGACAAAGAGACAGAGAGTAATGTATCTAGGTTTGCTGACAATACAAAGCTGGGTGGGAATGTAAGCTATGAGATGGACACAAAGAGGCTGCAAAGAGATATAGACAGCTTACATGAGTGGGCAACAAGGTGGCAGATGGAGTATAATTTGGGAATTGTGAGGTTATTTACTTTGGTAGTAAGAATAGAAAAGCAGAATATGCAGACGTGAAATTTCCAAATGTTGATATTTGGAGGGACTCGGGTGTACTTATGCAAGGAACATAGAAAGTTAGCATACAGGTACAGCAAGCAACTAGGAAGGCAAGTAGCATGTTGGCCTTTATTGTAAGTGTAATATTACTTGTTCCTTGGGTATGTGAACTACCAAGATTCACAGGAATGCATATAATATCCAAAGAACACATGGGTTTTTATTATAACGTAAACTAGAACAGATATATACACACAGATACTACAGCAGTACATCTACACAGGTCTAACTCTGTTGGGCTCCACCCACAACTCCCTAGTCATATCTAAAATGACATCACTTCCTCTGGTAATCTTCACTTACAGCCTTTTAAGGTGGTCCCACAACATCTGTCTTTTTTCTAAAGATATAAACATATATACAATATTGCAGCTCGGACTAAATATACATGATTAAAAGAAAACGTTATTTATAAGCAAGCAAGTTTGATACTCTTAAAACACAGAGGATGTTTGTTTATTCATCCCGATCTTGTTATTGTGAACCTCTTCCCAGAGCTGACCTGGTCTCGATGACTCCTTTGAGACTCTGGTGACTCAAAACTCTGGTTAGCATGTTCTTCCCGTGCTCGTAGCCTCTGTATGTTTATCTTCAGACTTTATCTTTGAACGTGCCCGCAATGCCACAAGGTTGTCACATATAGTGTTGTTGTTCATGCTCTCCGAGCTGACTTCGGTTCTGTCTGAGAATCATACCGTTAGGTAACAGGATCTCGTATGATCTGGGCTGGTAGTATATCCGAGCAACCTCTGCAGGATACCAAGTTCCTGATGCATGTTTGAAGACTCTGACCTTCTGTTCTACTTGCAATCAAACTAATTCTGATCCTGCTTGATGCCTTCATCTTCCCTTGTTTGGAAAGCTCAGAAAAATTATGACTGGCAACATCATCAATCATCGGCAATCCCTCTGGTCTATAGGTACTTGCTGCAACGAACTGAAGCCCGAGGAAAGCCGTCATATCGCCTCTTTGTGTCAAGACTCCCAGCCTTTGTGTCGTCCTTTACAAGTACCGACCCAATACACTCAACCAGGATATTTTCAACCATCTTCGGGACGTTACTGACTTCATGTATTTTGACGGTTCGTAAACCTCGGCATACTGGAAGTCCTGCAACAGCTGGTCCAGCTGTGTCTACAATGTAAAACATTTGTGGTAGCCATTCGGAGCTCCCAAAGCTGCCCTATAAGGTTATTGTTCCCATACACTTGATTGGAGAACCATTGTAGGCCGTCAGCCTAGCTATGATAGGTCATACTATAGATTCCCATTTCTTCAGATACATGTCCTTCAGTATATGGATGGTAGCATATTTACACTTGCTCCAGTGTTTATTTTACTCTGAGCTTATGCTTACCACTATTCTGTGGATATATAATCCAGATCATGGCAAATGCCTCAGATTGTTTAGTTTAGTTTATGTTTAGAGATACAGCACTGAAACAGGCCCTTCGGCCCACCGAGTCTGTGCCGACCATCAACCACCCATTTATACTAATCCTACACTAATTTTTCCCTACCCTATATTTCCCTACCACCTACCTATACTAGGGGCAATTTATAATGGCCAATTTACCTACCAACCTGCAAGTCTTTTGGCTTGTGGGAGGAAACCGGAGCACCCGGAGAAAACCCACGCAGACACAGGGAGAACTTGCAAACTCCACACAGGCAGTACCCAGAATTGAACCAGGGTCGCTGGAGCTGTGAGGCTGCAGTGCTAACCACTGCGCCACTGTGCCACCCAGATTGCGTAATAGCATTAACATGTTGATTCATTTAACTATATGAAATGCTTGCTTGTTGTTTATATGAGTGCCTTCTTACAATCTGCCTCTTTGCTGACCTGATGTAGCTGCTTGGCTTTTGTTGAGTGTTGGCATACCTCTTGTTGCATTTGCCATCCTGTCTTGCAGACATTCTCTCTGCATGTGATCTGCCGCCATCCCTGTGTACAGTACCTGAGCTTAGCCTTCTGCACTGCCTTGTCCAATGTCCTCGCATGCCACAAGCTTTGCACTGGTCCTGGTATGCTGGACAACTGTGAATTAGGTGAGTCAGGCCACATTTGACACAAGGCTTAGCAAATTTCTGAGCCTTGGTTACCATACAATTATCGTAGCAACCCCCAACACTTGTAACTGTTGGTGCCCAACCATGATGGCTTTAAATTTTTTCTATCATTGCGTAGTGCATCTATGGTGTGCCCGTTCTTCTTTTCTAGCAAGTAGACATGATTACAAGTTCTATAACCCATTCCAACAATTCAATATCTGCAACGTTGCATTCTTGAACTTTGTCTCAGAACATTGCAACAAACCGGTCAATGGACACATCTCATCTTTGCCGGTAGGTCATAAGCTCAATCCTGTCTACTCGAAAATTGACCTTTGCCTTGAGTTGATCTTCTAGGAATTTCCTTAGCTTGCTAGGGTCCTTCTGATCCTCAGCTGACAATCCTGATGTGTTGATCCATTGCAGGCCCTCGTTCTTCAGTATGATCTTGATTTTCATAGCTTGTTTCTCAGGTTCACTCACTTCTTTATTCAGGAAACACAGTTCCATCCATTGTCAAAACTGTTTAAATTCAAACGCTATGTGCGATGCCTTCCAATCCATAACTGGATATCTGAAAGCCATTTTCTGGATGACCTGCATTTTACAAATATAGGACTTTTAAAGGTTTTAATTTTCAAGGTGCACTTCTTTTACAAGCTCTCTGGTTTACAGGTTTTCTGTCTCACAGGTACAGCTTTCTGTTTCATTTTATTGACAGGTTTGTTTTTTCAAGCCTGTCCTTTTATGAATGCTTTCTTTTTTTACACAGCTCATTCACTTTTAAACTCGGAGAGTAGTTTCTTGTTCTTTCTGCAAAGAGCTGTAGCTTGCGGTACTGGCAGCTGCTGCAACCAGCCTTTTACTTTGTGCCAGACCTCCAGTAGTACTGTTGAGCGCTTCCCACTCTTTGTGGCTTAAGTCCCACCCAGGAAACAAAGAATCCAGGACAGCTAAAGCAGTTATGGCTGAAACTACTGTTTTTCAATTTTTCAACCCACTGCCACATTAGTTGAAAGCTCTGATCTCCCAGCAATTTGTCTACTGTACTCACAGAGTTTCAACACCTCCCAGTGTCCAGTCTGCAGTCCTAGCTTGCTGCACTGTTGTGGAGTCATCTTCCAACTGTACACCTGGTAAGAAACCTGCTATTCTTTTTTCTATATTGGTGTGTTCTTCAGAAAAAAAAATCAAATGTTGCCATGATGTAATATTTGGTGGTCTTCAGAAAAATATATCCCATATCATAATCTAGCTGAATGGTGGAGCAGGCTCGATGGAGCAAATGGCCTGCTCCTATTTCCTATGTTCCTATGTTGCCAATATGTCATATAACTCGATCCTTTGGTATGTGAACTATTGTAAGATTCACAGGACTGCAAGTAATATCCAAAGAATATGTTGTTTTTGTTATAACTTAAAACTAGAAAAGATATGTACACACAGTGACTGCAGGAGCACATCTACACAGATCTCACTCTGTTGTACAACACCCACAACTCCCTGGTCATGTGTGACATGACATCACTTCCTCTGGTGAGCTTCACTTACAGCCTCTTAAGGTGGTTGCCTCTTAAGATGGTTCCCTCATAAGGCGATCCCACAACAGCAAGGGGATTGGAGTACAAGAATAGGGGTGTCTTACTACAATTGTACAGGGCTTTGTTGAGAGCACACTTGCAGTACTGTGTGCAGTTTTAGTCTCCGTATTTAAAGAAGGATATACTTGCATTGGAAGCAGTACAGTGAAGGTTCGTTAGGTTGGTCCCTGAAATGAGCGGGTTGTCTTATGAGGAAAGGTTGGACAGACTGGGCTTGTTTTCGCTGGAGTTTAGAAGAGTGAGGGAGACTTGATCGAAGTATAGAAGATCCTGAATAGTCATGACAAGGTGGATGTGGAAAGCATGTTTCCTCTTGCGGGTGAGTCCAGAACTAGGGGGCACTGTTTTAAAATTAGGGGGTCACCCTTTTAGAACAGAGATGAGGAGAACTTTTTTCTGTCATAGGGTTGTGCAACTTTGGAACTCAGTCTCAGAAGGTGGTGGAGGTGGGATCATTGAATATTTTTAAGGCAGAGGTAGATAGATTCTTGTTAGGCAAGGGAATCAAAGATTATTGGGAGTAGATGGGAGTGTGGAATTTGAGACACAAACAGATCAGCCATGATCTTATTGAATGGGGGAGCAGGGGTGAGGGGCCAAATGGCCTACTTCTGCTCCTAATTCATATGTTTGTATGTTTTTATTGTACATACTCCATTGTTGAATATATTTAAGGCTGAGATAGACAGATATTTGGTCTCTCAGGAAATCAATGGATAGGGGGAGCAGGCAGGAAAGTGGAGCTGAGGCACGAGATCTGCCATGATCGTATTGAATGGCAGAACAGGTTCGAGAGGCCGTATGGTCTGCTCCTGCTCCTATTTCTTATGTTCTTAAATTCTTAACTTTATCAGCCAATGTCAGAGAGCTTTTTAGTGCACAAAGCCACATGCTAGTATTCACCTATAATGTTGTTGACACAATAAATACATTCCTATGTCTGCACATCTTTTAAAAATAAATATAAAACAAATTGAGGACAGGAAAGTAAGTGGTCCTCTTTACTTATCAATACTAGGAGTGGCAGTTCCCTTGTAGCACAGAACACAAAATGGCATTCTCAGCACTAGAGAATAGCACAAGTCACATTTAAATATCATTGGTATGCAGCACAGTAATCCCAATTATCTCCCCAATTTTATTTACTGTGCTCTCACTGGACCTCACACCACCTGTCTCTCAGAACGTGGGTCAACAGCCAGTGCCAGGCTTCCATCGTGGCTGCTCCAAGCCAACTACCAGGAGGTATAGAAGTGTAGCCTAGGAATCTATCTCTTTCTGATTATTACCCCATCCTGAGCAAGCATCTGGTCTCCACTTGGGCCCTCCCTACAGGAGCATGGCAGAGGCCAGAGCTCACTGTAGTTGGGAATTAAAGCTTTGTGCCAACACTGCGTACTGATAAATGTCAGTGCTATAACTGCAGCTGTTGGAGCTTCCAACAATACTTTTTCTCCATCTCCTCTGTTTCATAAGGTATCTCATTCCACAAATCCAACCTAGAAAGTGAGCAGGTAATGCCCTTGTAACTAAAGAGGAATGTTGAAATGACTTGAATAATTTTTCTCTGTTTCCTGTTCAAACACAACAAATTGCCTTGTTCTCTCACATTGCCTGTTCTGCACATTCCTAGAGCAGACCAGTAACTGAGTATTTGGAAATTGCAGACAAAACCTAAGCACCATCTGCAAGGTTTGGTATCCGGACTACTTGTTTGTTAAGCTATTGTCATATATCTATGGAGACTAGTACACCATTGGAGTGTTTCATTTAAGTGAGTATATGAAACAATATTTGAGTCGAAAGACATTGAATATGCCATTTACTGTTGGACACTCAGCAACAAAGTCAAATTTAGTGACCATCTGGTGAGTGTTGTTAGTGCAGCTCCTTATTCCGCAAAAGATTATAATTTTAGGCAAATAAAACAAATAATTACCATGGTAACTCTTTTAAGTTCAAGAAGTAATTTAAAATGAAACATTAATGCTGGCAATTTATTTAAAAATCTGGTTAAACTTGTATTATCAAAAAATACAATACAGCAACAAGATGGTTCAATCTGTTTCTACCCTAATCTTCTGTCCTGCAAAGGGAATGGAGGGTGTGGCTGTAATACCAAGATAAGTGGTTAACATCAGCACTAGCAGTTTGAAGAGATGCCGAATGGGAACTGGGTCGAGGGATGGTGGGAGGATGGCAAGAGACTAAAAATTAGGGTGCACTATGCTGCTTATACTCACTCCTTTTAGGTGATTAAACAGTGTTAAAGG
Source organism: Heterodontus francisci (assembly GCF_036365525.1). Lineage (NCBI taxonomy): Eukaryota > Metazoa > Chordata > Chondrichthyes > Heterodontiformes > Heterodontidae > Heterodontus > Heterodontus francisci. The sequence goes on from NC_090377.1 coordinate 83,940,376, forward strand.
CAAGGATCTGGGATCAGTTCATTAACCCATCCTTTACCCAGGAAACAATCGGGGAGCTTTAATCGCCCAAAATAAGTGGATGTTGGATGTAAAAACTGTAAAAAATCTCAAACTGGTCTCCAACCAACTCCACCCCTGCCCCCTGTCCCCCAGTTTTAACAGAGGTGGTACCTAAATGGAGCAGGAAACCAACCTGTACCCATGAGGTGAGTTTGTCATTTCAATATTAGAAAAAGGCTGCATGTCTCAAATCTTATCTGTATTCCAGGTTTTATCCTGGACGGCTGAATATCCCAGGTCTCAGGAAACCCAGCAGATAAAGGGTGATAAGGACTGCTGCGTGGAAGAGGTAAGTACTTTTCCAGCACTGCTTGTGGGCGAAGAGAAGCAGGATTGCTTCCCTTGAAGCATACCTGCTTTCATCACCCAGGATTAGGCCTCCCCCCAACCAAGATTCACAAACTGAGCCCAGGCTATCACTGCTTCAGCAGCAAGCTCCCTAATTTGTTCCTGGGCTACAGCCTTCTCCGGAGCATACCCCACCTGACAGGAAGTCAAGACTGTCAATTAGGTTGGCTTCTGGCCGGGGAGCCTGCCAGAAAAAAAGACAGGAAAACCCAACCACAACTCTTTCCTCCGCGCTCAGAAACCCCGCCCTAATCAAAGCGTGGCATTTGAGCACAACAATTGAAAAGGGTGTTGATAGAGTTATGCTAATTGTTCATTGCTAAACAAACTTGTCCCATTGATTAAAAGAAGTTGCAGCAGCATACTGATAGAATGATTCATATTTCAAAAGCTTTATAGTTAGAGTGCAAACAAACTCATGTTTAGGTTTTTTCCTTACACATCCTTATAGAGTCATAGAGTCATACAGCAGTGAAACAGGCCCTTCAGCCCACCGAGTCTGTGCCGACCATCAACAACCCATTTATACTAATCCTACATTAATCCCATATTCCCTACCACATCCCCACCTTCCCTCAATTCTCCTACCATCTACCTACATTCGGGGCAATTTACAATGGCCAATTTACCTATCAACATGCAAGTCTTTAGCTGTGGGAGGAAATCGGAGCACCCGGCAGAAACCCACGTAGTCACAGGGAGAACTTGCAAACTCCGCACAGGCAGTACCCAGAACCAAACCCGGGTTGCTGGAGCTGTGAGGCTGCTGTGCTAACCACTGTGCCGCCCTTGAATAAGATAGCATGGCACAGACAAAATACCCACTAATTAATGCCTCCTTGCAAATTATCCTCCAGGCTGAAAGCGAAAGGTGGGCAGTTCCCTTTCCCACCGATGGCAAGAAGAGGTCCTGACCAAGCAAGCCTGATGGATCGCGCTGAGGAGGTCAGCAGCCGTGGGGTCACCCACCAAAACTGGGTGCAGTGCCGAAAGAGGGTCAATGACCTCTTGCATTCTGCCGAGGTGAGTGCTCCAAAACTCTCTATTACTGAGTGCAAGTAGAGGAGCAAACTGGAATGGTGAGGGTGGCACTACCACAGTGATATCAGGGGGGTAAGGCATCACCTCATCCTGATAGATGCATGGCTGCATCTCAGCTATAGGCACAGCTCATCCCCATTAACTCCCCTGAGAGTGTGTGGCAGCAGAAAATATATCTGATACCCCAGGAGGGGACAAGGGGCTGAGACTAGCAGAACAGTCATGTTGATCTTTCTGTGAATTCTGACTATCTCCATCCTTCCTCTTGCAGGACAAGAGAACCCATAACATGAGGGAGACATCCTGAACAGGCAGAGGGCTTCTGGATCTAGATTTACAAGAATGTTGCCAGAGCTTAAAAGTTGCAGCTATGAGCAAAGATTGGATAGGCTACGGTTGTTTTCCTTAGAACAGAGGAGGCTGAGGGGAGACTTAATTGAGGTGTACAAAATTATAAGGGGCCTAGATAGAGTAGACAGGAAGGACCTGTTTCCCCTAGCGGAGCGGTCAATTACCAGGGGGCACAGATTTAAGGGGATTGGTAGAAGGATTACAGGGGACATAAGGAAAAACTTTTTCACCCAGAGGGTGGTGGGTCTCTGGAATTCACTGCCAGAAAATGGTTGTGGAGGCAGAAACCCTCAATTCTTTTAAAAAGTACCTGGACATGCACCTGAAGTGCTGTAACCTACAGGACTATGTACCAGGTGCTGGAAGGTGGGATTAGATTGGGCAGCCAATTTTTTTCTTGGCCGACATGGAGATGACAGGCTGAATGGCCTCCTTCAGTGCCATAAATTTTCTATGGTTCTATCTGTGGCCTCTCAACACAGCTTCCCAAACCCAAACCCCCCACCTTGCCATAGCAACTGAGACACCCACTCACCTTTGCAGAGCAACTGAGACCCCAATCTCCCATCTGAGACCCCGAGACCCCGATCCCCCTGACTGAGACCCCAAGACCCCAACCACCCTTACAGAGCACACAGTAACACAGTCCGACAATGGCCTCCACACCTCCCTCTTCCCCTATGCAGCAATGCTCGTGGCTGCCTCCCCGTCTCAGCCCTGAAGCCTCTCGCCTCGGTGCTGTCAGCTTTTAGTGGTCGGGAACCCGAAGGCATGTTAATGTCACCTGCTGTCCACTAAATCACAAGCCCACTATTAAAGCGAGTTTAATTAGTGTACTATATTGTATGTATGCTATTAGTGTAGAATGAGGATGGTAGACTTTGGCTCAGAGTATAGGAGTTTATTTACAGGGGTCTTCTCACAAGGGTGAGAACATGAATACTGAGCAATACGAGGTACAATCTCGTGACATCACATCCTGTGATGATGCTTAAGGTCTAAATGCATAATCTATCCAGCAACAGCTAATGTACACTACATCTCCCCCCAAGTCTTTTACTTCATTCATCAGGTCTGTAACACTGTGGGGTTGTCACGACTCTGCTATAACGTGTTCTTCTGTCATTTGTTTGGGGTATTGAGTCTTTCAGTTCTTCTTCCTCACTTTCTTGTGCGTGAGTGGAATTATCGGATGACTCATGCTCCCTATCTTCACTGTCATCTGGGTGATCTGTTGTTAATTGTATCATCAGTTCATCAGCTCTTTCTGGTAGCTGATTCTTTTGATCTTTCATCAATTGTTTTTTCGGAGATGCCAGTACCAAAGATCTTCTATTTCTCCTTATCCATCCCTGGTCTGTTTGGATTATGTAGGACCAAGGATATGAAGATTTCTCCATCACTTCACCATATCAATCCTGATCTTTGATCCAAACCAAATATCCAGGCAGTAGGTCGGTTTTGTTTTATGCTCTGTAATGTCTATCATGATTCTCCATTTGTGCTGACCTTTCTCTTCTCTCACCCTCACCCTTCCCCGATCTTCTATACCGACTCATGGCTGAAGAGTGCTTGGGAGTGTGGGTAGTTGTGTCCTCAACTTCCGGTATTAGCAACTCACATGGAGTCAGCCCGTTTTGGAGTGGTGTTGATCAGTAATTTAACAGTGCTGGCATGAAAATCCTTATTCTTTTTCAGTAGCATTTGCATGATTCAACCACCTCTCTCTGCTTCTCCATTGCCCTGGGAGAACTTATAGGGGAAACCCATATGTTTCTGTCAACTGCTGGAAGGTTTCGTTCGTGAAGTGTGGACTATTATCCGAGATCACTAGGTCTGGAGTGCCATGTGTGGTGAAAATCTCTTTTAGTGCTTTGATTACGGCTTCAGAACTCTGGCCATGTATTGGTTTGACTTCAACCTATCTAGAGTAATAATCAACGGCAATAAAGAAACTCTTCCCTTTATATTCTCCCATGGCCACTTCCACTCCCATGAGAGTCCAAGCCACTCCCATGGCCTGGATGGAAACAAAGACGACATCAGTGGCTCTCTAAAGTCCTCTCTTGTAGTAGCGCATGTAATACAATTGGAAATCATGTCTTCAATCTCCTTGGAAACCCCAGGCCACCATACTGAGTTCCTAGCTCTTGCTCGACACTTAGTGATTCCTAAGTGCCCTTGGCATAGTTTCTGAAGGACATCTAATATTAAAGCCCTTGGAATAACTAGTCTTTCGTCATAGACTGGTAAGTCGTCGACAATAGTAAGATAGCTTTGCTCATAATACTTTCTCAGGATTGGGTTATTCGGCATTTATTCAGGCTAATCTTCTTGGCAAAACAGTCCTCTTTCTATAGGTTTCTAATATGGCATAAACTTTGAGCAGTTGCCGGCAAATCTTCGGTTATGGCTAAAGCAAAGACTTCCACTTCCTCCAGGAATGAGACATCTCCCAGTTCAGGTAGATCACTTGATGCCCTCAATAATGCGTCAGCTGTCACCTGATGCTTTCGTGGGACATATTCAATTGTTATGGCATATCTCATAAGTGGTAGAAATCTCTGTACCCCTGGGAGTAATTTTGCCAAATCCTTGGAAGTAAGCAACATTACTAGTGGCTTGTGGTCAGTTTTTATCTTGAGCTTGAGGTCCAGTACGTAATCTGAAAATTTTGGGAATGCTCATGCTGCTGCTAATGCTTCCTTTGCAATCACTGCATACCTTCGTTCTGTCTCTGACAGCAAATGAGAAGCAATGTACTCCGGCCTGCATCATCTCTCGTTTTGTATCTAGAACAGGATTGCACCTAATCCTGTTGACGATGCGTCTGCTGCAATAATGATCACCAGTTCTGGATCATAATGCGCCAAAACCGGTGTTGTTTCTGTGTGTTAAGGTTATCTGTATTTTGCCCACAACCTTCAACTGAATGCCTCCTGTCCTATATAATTTCTTGTTGGTTTTCCTAGGCTGTTCATCCCTCAGCCAAGGTATTTGGTCAGATAGGATAGAAACCGCAGCTCCTTTATCTAAATTGAAATTGGTTTTATTTTCCCCCACTAAGATTTCTGCTTACCAGCAATCTTTGTTTTGTTTTCCCCTGCACTTCTCCTAGGGAGTATTAATTGGTTGTTCTTCCTTTATTTCCTCTATCTTTTTACCAGTCTGCAACATTTGTTTTCTGCTGCAACAGACCTACTGAAAGTGCCCCCTTCTTGTGCACCAGAAACATTTTTTTGCCGGTGCCACTCCCAGCCACTACTACTGCAATTCACTGTTGCTGACTTTAGGGGTCTTTCCCGCCTCTCAGGCTGCCTGCCGCATTAGTCTCTGTCTTCTCTATGGTGTTACAAAAATGCTTCCATTTTTTGTTAAATTTTTTTTGAGCAGTCATATTTAAATGGTGGAAATGGATTCGATCTTGGAAGGCTGAAGATTTCATAGATGAACTTTGTTTTGTTGTTCACAGTTCACTGAAAGGACACTGAGATGTTATGTTTGAAAACAACCTTTCCTGGATGTCACCTGCCTTAGGCTCAATAAACAACAGAAACCTTGGTGACCTGGGGAAGATGTTTAAAGGAAAGAGACATGTCAAGATTTATGAGGGTCAGGAGGTTCTGACTGGCTGTTTGGGTTTCGCTTCTGAGAGATTGTTTTGATTCGATTGTGGTGTGGACAGTGTGTGAAAAGCAGTTGAAGATTGACTTGCCAAGAAAGAAACCCCTTCACCTCCCTAAGAGACCCTGGGAGGTCAAATGGGGCAGCTTCTCTTTCCTCCTGTCACTGAAAAAACTCTGCAAAACCACAGTGTGGTAGCGGAAGCCCCTGATGCCGCATTTCTCCTGGAAAGCCTACTAGACTATTTATCGACATCTCCAGAATGAACTGCTTCTGAAAATATCCCAGTGACCTATCACTGTGTATCCGGATGCCAGAACTAGCCAGTATTTGGCCTAGGTATTCTTTTTTTGTCTTTTTTCTTGAAACAGAGCTCTGCAGAGAGAATTTTTTTTTTGCGTGTGTGTGTGAATTCGTGTGTGGGGAAATTAAAAAGGAAACATTCATATTTCAATCTGCGGGTTAACACTTTGCTTCATTACTCAATAAGTCTTGTTTTATAATAAACTGATAATTTTGTTGTATATTAAAGAGAGCTGGTTGGTATACTTTATTCTGGGAGAAAGAGTAGAGTACATTATTGACCGCATCGGTAACTGGGTAAACATTTAAATATATGTTGTGACCTGTGGAGAAGATAGACTGCACTCCTCCCACCTCGGTCACAACAACGGATTCAACTGATTCCAGAATTTTTGAGGCTGGACTCCCGTCATCCTCCCGATCTAGTAGTCGATCAAACTTTCGTACTTCTGCCTGCCTGCTCTATAAAATGGCTTTTCTCAGAGTCAAATCTCCTTTCAACTGAAGCTGGTCTGACAGCGCTTCATCTACAATCCCAAAACACCGGAGAGTTGCTCCGGGGGGGCTGATAAAATGCCGAGGCAGTGTTCCCCTACCTTTTTGGCCCAGCACCGGGAGCCCCACCTTCTACATGAAATCCAGCCATGGGGTGGGGCCAAAAAGGGGATCCATGCATGGAGGCAAAGGGCATGGCTGAGCTACTAAATGAATACTTTGCACATATTTTTGCTAAGGAAGAACATGCTGCCAAAGTCATAATGAAAGAAGAGGTAGTTCAGACATTGGATGGGCTAAAAATTGATGAAGCAAAGCTATGAGAAAGGCTGGCTGTACTTAAAGTTGATAAGTCACGAGGACTGGATGGGATGTATCTGAGGTACTGCAGGAAATAAGGTGGAAATTGTGAAGGAACCTGTCATAATCTTCCAATCCTCCTTAGTTACAGGGGTGGTGCCAGAGGACTGGAGAATTGCAAATGTTACACCTTTGTTCAAAAAAGGAGGTAAGGATAAACCTTCCAACCACAGGCCAGTCAGTTTAACCTAGGTGATGGGAAAGCTGTTAGAAATGATAATCTGAAACAAAATTAACTGTCACTAGGACAAGTGTGGATTCATTATGGAAAGCCAGCACAGTTTTGTTAAATTAACTTGGTTGAATTTTTTGACCAGGCAACAGAGAGGGTTGATGAGGGTAATACAGTTGCTGCGGTGTACATGGACTTCCAAAAGGCGTTTAATAAAGTGCCACATAATAGACTTGCCAGCAAAGTTGAAGCCCATGGAATAAAAGGAACAGTGGCACCATGGATAAGAAGTTGGATGAATGACAGGAAACAGAGGGTAGAGGTGAACAGTGGTTTTTCAGACTGGAGGAAGGGTATATAGTGAGGTTCCCCAGGGATTGATAATAGGACCGCTGCTTTTCTTGGTACATATTAATGGCCTAGACTGGGGTGCACAGTGCACAATTTCAAAACATTTTGGTAGGAAAATCGAGGAGAGGCAATATAAAATAAAGGGTGCAATTCTAAAGGGGTGTGGGAACATAGAAACCTGGGGGTATATGTGGACAAACCGTTGAAGGTGGCAGAACAAGTTGAAAAAGTGGTTAAAAAGCCATAAGGGATTTGTGACTTTATAAATAGAGGCATGGAGTACAAAAGCGAGGAAGTTATGATGAAACTTTATAAAACACCGTCTCCGCATGTCACACCCCCACCAACCCCAGCATCCCATGTTAAATTGGGTCAAGGATACACTAGTCTAGTTGTTATGGTACTGGACTAGTACGTATGGTAAGTTGTGAAATTGAATTCAATAAATTTATTGGCTGTCACCAGGAAAATTGAGCTGTGAAAGCTGCTGAAATAATTGCAAAAGCCATTTGATTCACTAATGTCCTTCAGGAAAGCCGGGGGAAGGGGTGGAGGTGTTGGGGTGGGAGTAGGGGGTGGGGGCATGGTGATGGGAGTGACACTCCAATCAGAATGCATTCTGGCCTATATTTCCTCATTGGAAATTGAACAACCAATACAGATTAAGGGGTAGGATTTCATCTCGGGCGGTATTGACTGCAATAGATCTAAATATCAGCACGGCATATAACGAGCAGCCAATCCAATACAGCCATTTTGCACCACCTCTCAAGATGAATTTCTACCCCATTCTATTTATCAGTGAAATATTTTCTTAGTTTTTTTTAGTTTATTTTTGTCCTCGTCAAAGGTGTTGGGGGAATGGACAGCTTTGGCTTCAGGTATCAGCAATGAAGTTGATTCAAAGTAGAAGGGGTAGAAGGAAGTAGGGTAGATAGGAAGAAACTTTTTCCGTTAGCGGAGCAAAGTAGAAGGAACCCTCACACAGCAGCAGATGAGAGATACAACACCTGCTACGGATCCACCTGAGCAACCATTGAGCAGGCCATTGGGCTGTTGAAGATGAGATTCTGGTGCCTGGATCAATCCGGTGTACCCTGCAGTATGCCCCAGTGGGGGTCTCGTGTATTGTGATGATCTGCACAATCTAGCACTGCAGACGGGGAAGGCCTTGCATGAAGAGGACATGATTGATCAACACTCCTCAACCAATTGGGAGGATGTGGAGGAGGATAATAAGGAGGCAGCACCTGATTTTGATTCCCTTGCACCAGAGGCCAGGGCCATTGAGAGATGGCAAGGAAGGCAAGACACAATTTCAACATAGCAGGTTCCTTCGAGCATGATGGCTTCTCAAAGTGATCACAATAAAGACTCACCTCACTGTATTCCTCCTGTCGCCTCCTTCCTATCCAAGTCCAGTACTTAACCCCCAGATTCACCACAGAGTTATAGAGTTATACAGCCCAGAAACAGGCCCTTCGGCTGACCGTGTCCACGCTAGCCACCAAGCCTAGCTATTTTAATCCCATTTCCAGTACCTGGCCCATAGCCTGGTATGTTTCAAGTGCTCATCTAAATACTTCTTAAATGTTGTGAGGGTTCCTGCCTCTACCACCTCCTCCATTGTCCACTTGTGGCTGTGTCATGAAGATGCTTCCATTATGAATATTTTTTGAAGACTGTGGAAAATACCTGAGGTGATGTTGGACTTGGTTTGTTTCTAAGGGTCACTTGAAGGACACTTGGGACTTTGTTTAAAAACAAACACTTACTGGAAGTCACAGTTAAGTTAAGTTAACAGCTGGAGCCTTAAGGACTATAGAACTATTTGGAGTTATTTACAGAGAAGTCACATGTCTAGATTTATGGTGGTCCGGAGTTTTGGTTTCTTCTTTGAACTGTTTGAATGTGCAGTTTATGTGTATCCTGCTAAAAGAAAAGCTACCCAACTTATCCTTTGCCACCTGTGTTGAAGAAAAGGAAAATGAAAGGGCGAAAGAAAGAGAGTAAAAGGAAAAAGAAACAGCATTTCAGAAGTTGGAACTAGAAAGGGAAAGAGAAAATGAAAAATAGAGGCAGGTGAAAGAAAAGGCAAGAGAAAGAGAAGAAAGGGAATTCAAATTAAAAAGACTAGAAAAAACAAAAGGGTGGCCTTGACTTTAGGGAAAGTTCTGATGAGGAAGAACCTGACGCCAACCCAGGACCCAGTGGAGAGCTGTTTAAATTTGTGCAAGCCCTCCTGAAGTTTGAGGAAAGGGATATAGAGGCATCTTTCATTTCTTTTGAAAAGCTAGCCAGACAGATGAAGTGGCCAAAAGAAAATTGGACACTGCTCATGCAAAGCAGGTTGATAGGCAGAGCTCATGAAGTTTATGCCATGCTTTCTGAGGAGGCTTCTGCAGATTATGAGATGGCAGAAAAGGCTATTCTCGCTGCTTATGAGTTGGTCCCTGAAGCTTACAGGCAGAAATTTTGGAACCTCCAGAAACAGCCTGGGCACTTATATAGAATCAGACAGGGTAAAGCAAATTAATTTTCATCGTTGGATGCAGGCACTAAAGGTAGAGGCCATGTATGAGACCCTTAGGGAAATAGTTCTCCTGAAGCAATTTAAAAATTAACTGCCCCCACTATTAAGAACCCATGTAGAGAACCAATAGGTTTCAACAGCCAGACAGGCAACTAAGATGGCTGTTGATTACGAGCTTCTTTACAAGCCCAAACACTTTGTCTGTCATCCCCACAAACATGAGACAGATAGAAGGAGGGAGAGTGAAAGGAAGGCAAGTAGCCAGGGAGGAGAATGGGCAGCTGGGAACATACTGGGATCTCCTCCTCAGGGCAGAAAGGAAGGTGCTGAGGGTGGGTGAGGTCCGAAAAACTAAGTGTTTTCATTGCCACATGGTGGGACACCTTTGTGCGGATTGCTGGAAGTTGCAGGGTAAACTCATGAGACTAATTGGGGTACACAAGGTACACAAGAGAAAGGGGCCCTGACCAAGAGTACGACAGATCAGGGTTTAGCTGTGACTGCAGCTGTAAGGCCAAGTACAAAAACCGCTGTGCATGCGGGGAACATGAACAAGATACCTGAGAGTTATAGGGAATTCTTGTCCAAAGGAAAAGTAACTCGTTAGTCCTCAAGTGAGGCAGGTAAACCTATAGTTATAGTTAGGGATACAGGAACCACCCAAACTGTTTTGCTGGGGAACGGCATGACTTTTCCAACAGAGAGCGCATTGAATGCCAAGGCTTTAGTGAATGGTATCGGCAGGGAGTATATACCCGTATCTTTGTATCAGGTGCACCTGGAGTGTGACCTAATATCTGGAACGGTAACTGTAGGAGTTGTCCATAGTTTGCCTGTAGACATAGTTGACTTACTCCTGGGGAATGATTTGGTCGGAGCGAAGGTAGTAGCTTCTCCAGTAGTCACGGAAAGACCGAGTGAAGTCAAGAAGACAGAGCAGTTGCAGGAAAAGGTTCCAGAACTTTTCCTTCATGTGTTGTGACCCGAGCAATGGCTAAACAAGTTCCATCTTGGAGGTCAAATTGGCACCACAGACAGATATTTGGCTATCTGAAACTGTTTGGGGGGGATTTGGATAATCTGAAAGAAATGTTCAGTAAGTCTTCTCTGATCAAGGCTCAGCAAGCTGATGAAGTGTTAAGTAAAGTGGCACAATCGGCTCAAACTGAAGCTGAAGCAGAAGGAGTTCCAGAATGTTACTATATTAAAAATGGGACTCTGATGAGGAACTGGAGACCTCCTCACGGATCTGCGGACAAGAATGGACGGTTGTTCACCAAATAGTGGTACCGCCCAAGTATTGCCAGGAAATGATAAGGATAGCCCATGAAATTTCTATGACAGGTCATGTAGGGATCCGGATGACCGAAGCACGTATAAGTTGACATTTTTACTGGCCAGATCTTCACAATGATGTGGTGCAGTTTTGTATAACGTGTCATACATGCCAGATTGGGGGAAAGCCCACAGCCTGCAATAAAACTGGCACCTCCAATTCCCATATCAGTTTTTGGGGAACCATTTAGTGGGGTGTTGGGAGACTGTGTGTGACCTTTACTGGAAACAAAAGCAGGACATCAATATATACTCACCATTATGGATGTGGTTACTCAGTTCCCAGAGGCTATTCACTTGAGAACAATTTCTTCCATGGTAGTGGTAGAGATGTTAACACAGTTTTTCACTCGATATGGATTACCAATTGAGATCCAATCGGATCAAGGTTCCAATTTTACGTCTAAAATTTTTCAGGCAGTTATGAGTAATCTGGGTATAACCCAGTTAAAGTCCTCAGCATACCACCCACAGACACAAGGGACTTTAGAACGGTACCTTCAGACCCTTAAAATGATGATCAGGACATATTGTCATGAATCTCCTCATGATTGGGATAAAGGGCTGGAATTTCATTTGTTTGCCCCCAGGATTCACCTAATGAATCTTTTAGTTTTAGTTCTTTTGAATTAGTTTATGGACATGAGGTAAGAGGTCCTCTAAAATTAATCAAAGAAAAGTTTTTAGAACAGAGGGATGAACCTTCCATGTTAGTTTATGTATCTGTGTTCTGGGAGTAGCTCACAAGAGACTGCAAAGTGTCTCAGGAACCTTAACGCTTCACAAACAACCATGAAGAAATCATCGGACAAGCAGGCCAAGACCCGAATATTTCAACCAAGGGATGAGGTGTTAGTATTATTGCCTTTACAGGGTGACCCACTGAAAGCACGGTTCAGTGGTTCAAATCAAGTAGTCAAAAGGATTGGCAAAGTAAATTATTTGATTAACATCCCAGATCACCAGAAAAAGAATCGGCTGTGTCACATCAATATGTTGAAACAATATCACCACCGGGAAGAGGATAAGCAAACTCAGGTAAGTCAGGTAGTAAGGACAATGAAGGAGGCCTAGACAATTCCCAAATTGAATCTCCTACCATCTGGTTAGATAACACTGAATTTTTAGGGAGATTAGACACTATCGGCTGAATGGGAAGTGCCACCTCAGAGCCCCTGTGATATTACGCGTGGAGGTTCATTTAAATGGAGGGGTGGAGCGGCCACCCCCGATGATGGAGAGGGGGCGGCCGCCATGTCCCCGGCTACAGCCTCTGGCGCCACCACGCATGCGTCGGTGCCATTGCCATTTTTGAAGGGCTAGAAGCCCTTCAGTGACATTTACATTTTTAAAGTGAAACGGTTTCAATTCAATTGAAATAAAATTTTATGAAAACTTCAAATGCCCTCTCCCACACCCCAAGCATAAATAACTAGTTTTATGCCCTATACCCCTCACCCCAAAGAGTGAGTTCTCACTCATGACCTTTCTCCCCCAAACTTTATTCCCTTCCCTAAGGCCCTACCCACCATCTCTACAGCCAATAAGAATTGTTTTTCCCGCTCCCCTCCTCCGCCCTGATAATTTTATTCCTCCCCCCCTCCCCAACAGTGTCTCACCTCAGAACTCTGTATGGAGTTCCGAAGGTAAGTGAGTTGCAGCTGGCAGCCATAAAATCGGCGTGGGACGGCCACATGCAGCAGGTAAATTCATTTGCATTTTAAGTAACCTCATCTCCATATTTTAATAAAGGCCCCACCAGGGGTCCACATTGAGGCCTCGCCACCGCCGCTAATATCTGGCAGGACCTTCTCGGCGTCACGGGGCGAGGCAGGTCGCTCCCGCTAGCATTTTATGGGCCTCCCCGCCACAATCCACGCCGTCGAGAGCTGGTAAAATCCAGCCCAGTGCTTTCATATTTAGATGCAGAACAATGAGAAGACCTAACATGGCTACTCACATCATTTAAAGGAGTCTGTAGGGACAAACCAGGATGTACAACATTAGCCACACGTGATGTGGATGTAGGAGAATCCTCTATTATAAAAGAGCATCCTTATCACTTAGGTCCAGAGAAACAGAACGAAGTGAAAGAAGAAATCCAATACATGTTGGAAAACCACATAACTGAACCCAGTCAAAGCAGCAGAAGTTCCCCTGTGGTGTTAGCGCCTCAACCTGATGGTTGAACTAGATTGTGCATATATTACAGAAAGATTAATGCAGTAACAAATGCAGACTCCTACCAATTTCTTGCTTGGCAGACTGTACTGACAGAGTTGGCAGTGCTACATTTCTTACCAAAATAAATTTGTCGAAGGGATACTGGCAGGTTCTCTTAATACCCCGAGCTAAAGAAATATCAGCAGTTGTCACACCAGATGCTCTTTTTCAATGCCGAGTGATGCCATTTGGGCTAAAAAATGCCCCAGAAACTTTCCAGAGATTAACGAACCAAATGGTAGGCAGTGTTCCTAACTGTGTGGTTTACCTTGATAATGTGCTGGTATACAGTGACACACGGAAGGACAACTCAGAACAACTGAAAGTTCTGTTTAGAAATATACAGTCGGCTGATTTAGTGATAAACCTTCCCAAGAGTGAATTTTCAAAAGTGCGGTAACGTACCTCTGGCATATAGTAGGGCAAGGACAAGTGTTGCCAAGTACAGCAAAAGTACAAGCATTGGTGGATTGCCCGGACCCTAAGATGAAATTAGAAATCATGAGATTTTTGGGGATGTGTGGTTTCTGCTGCAAATTTATACCAATTTCTGCACTATGACTGCTCCACTGACAGATTTGCTAAAAAAGAAAACCAAGATAGTGTAGTCAGGGGAGTGCCAAGCATCTTTGAGAGGCTGAAAGCAATTTTGATCAATGAACCAGTGTTGGCTGCCCCAAATTTCACTAAGCTCTTTAAGGTAGCAATTGATGCTAGTGACCTGGAGGAGGTGGGCGCAGTGGTAGTCAGTGCAGACTTGTTACAAGATGAATCAGGCATAGAAAGGCCAGTGGGATTCTTTTCCAAAAAGCTAAATCAACACCAAAAGAGACACTCTACAGTAGAAGAAGAAACCCTGGGCTTACTATGAGCACTTAAACATTTTGAACTATCCATCTGCCACAGCTACAGGGTGACACTGGTATATACTGATCATAACCCCCTAGCCTTTGTGGAAAAATTCAAAATGCCAGACTATTTTCATGGAGTTTACTTCTTCTTTGGCCTCCTTATCTCGAGAGACAATGGGTAAGCGCCTGGAGGTGGTCAGTGGTGTGTGGAGCAGCGCCTGGAGTGGCTATAAAGGCCAATTCTAGAGTGACAGGCTCTTCCACAGGTGCTGCAGAAAAATTTGTTTGTCGGGGCTGTTACACAGTTGGTTCTCCCCTTGCGCTTCTGTCTTTTTTCCTGCCAACTGCTAAGTCTCTTCGACTCACCACACTTTAGCCCCACCTTTATGGCTGCCCGCCAGCTCTGGCGAACACTGGCAACTGACTCCCACGACTTGTGATCAATGTCACAGGACTTCATGTCGCGTTTGCAGACGTCTTTAAAGAGGAGACATTGACGGCCGGTGGGTCTGATACCAGTGGCGAGCTTGCTGTACAATGTGTCTTTGGGGATCCTGCCATCTTCCATGCGGCTCACATGGCCAAGCCATCCCAAGCGCCGCTGACTCAGCAGTGTGTATAAGCTGGGGATGCTGGCCGCCTCGAGGACTTCTGTGTTGGAGATACGGTCCTGCCACCTGATGCCAAGTATTCTCCGGAAGCAGCGAAGATGGAATGAATTGAGACGTCGCTCTTGGCTGACATACGTTGTCCAGGCCTCACTGCCATAGAGCAAAGTACTGAGGACACAGGCTTGATACACTCGGACTTTTGTGGAGTTTACTATTACAGCCCCAGCACTTAAAGATTATCCACATCGAGAAAAAACAATGTAATTGCTGATGCTTCATCTAGAATTTAATTTTGCTTTGAGTTATCTGAGTATAAAGATGGTACAGGGCATAACTGTATTAGTTCAAGGTAAAGAGTGAATGAGAATGATATATATAATGAAACGCAGGTGTCATGAAGATGCTTCCATTATTAATATTTTCTGAGGACATGTGTTTAAAAGACTGTGGAAAATACTTGAGGTGATGCTGGACTTGTTTTTTTAAAGGGTCACTGGAAAAGACACTTGGGACTTTGTTTAAAAACAAACACTTACTGAAAGTCACATGTCTTAAGCTAAGTAAACAACCAGAGCCTATGGACTATGAAACTATTTGGAGTTGTTTACAGAGAAGTCATATATCTAGTCATATGTCAGGAGTTTTGGTTTCTGTTTTGAACTGTTTGAATGCGCAGTTGGCGTGTATCCTGCTAAGAGAGAAGCCACCCAACTCATCCTTTTCCACCTGTGTTGAAAAGTCTTCTGAGAATCTAGTGTGGTAGATGAACCCATTGATGCAGTAATTCTCCCAAAAAGCCTGCAAGACCTCCTATCGATATCTCCTGGACAGAACTGCTCCAGAAAGATCCCAGTGACAATTGCATGTGTCTAGTGGCACCTGTCTACGTGTACCAGGATGCCAGACTGTAAGCTATCTGGAACATTTCATATCTTATCCTTTTTTTCTTCAAGAATTAACAATTATTTGGCCAAAGTATTATTTTTTGTAAAGTTGATCTCTGCAAATAAAGTTTCTTTATCTTTTCTTGAATCAGTATGTGTGTGCATGTGTGTGGGTTATTTAGAAGGACATATATTTATACTTTCATATTTCAACCTGTGTGTTAATAAGTTTTGCATCTTTATTGAATAAGTCTTGTTTTATAATAAATGAATAATGTTATTGTTTATTAAGGAAAACTGTTGGTGGATTTGTATTCCGAAACATATAAAAGTATATAATTGGCTGTATCGGTAACTGGGTAAAATATTTAAATATGTTGTGGCCAGTGGAGTAGTGAAACTAGAGAAAGACAGTGCATTCCTCCAACCTTGGTCGTAACACTACGCATTGTCCCTGGCAGCTCTGCCAGATGTTCCCTTACCTCTCCCTGCAACTCCAGCATGTTCTGTGCTACAGACACCGGAGCCTCGTCATCAGCCAGGGTCTCAGCATAGGCCTGGCCTCCTACAGTCCTCTGACTGTCAAAGGCCTCACCTGTCACAGCTGCTTCACCAGCTACTTGAGTGCGTGTGTGGTGCTCTCACCAGCTTGTGACCCTGAATCTAAACACCCAATGACGTGACAGTATCTGTGTTGATGGAGGATGCAGGGGAATGATGTGGCGGTGCATCCTCTGACTGTTCCTCCTCCTCCTCCTCAGAGATTGATGGTAGGTCCCCATCCCGATCACTGTGCTTTCGTCTGAAGTGCCACAATTTGCAAGAAGGAACACAAATGTTTGTAGGTGAGGGTGTTCAGATCTCTTCATGCCAACCCTGCATGATGTGGATCTCCAGAAATGTGGAGGACAATACATGAACACAATATTTGCTCGCTTCCTTGTGCGGACACTCCAGATGCACCGTCCACAATTTCTTAGCCACCCTGGGTCCCACTTGCTCCAGAGCCGCCTCCTCTACTGGCGTCAGAGGATACACATCAGAGATCCCACCACAAGTCCTCGATGTCTCCCTGGTGTTATTGGCCCACTTCTCCTGCAAGCAGAAAGAGGAACACAGACCTCACATGAAGAATAACACGACATTTATGCTAGCGGCATCCCCTTGTCCCCTGATGGGGTCTCCCAAGTGGTTACTCCTCACATGCGCTGTCATGGATTGCAGTGGGGGTGAGTTCTAAAAGAAGACTGCCTGTCACCAAGATGCAGCCATGCATCTGACAGGATGTGCTGATGCCTCACCCCTTTGCCACCTCCTGGTTAGTCACTCCTTCCCGTGTAGCCACATTCAAGCCCCAAAGAGGAGATGGGAATGGAAGACTCACCTTGGCAGAGCAAAGGAGGTCATTGACTTTCTTGCGGCACTGAGCCCAGTTTCTGGGGTGATCCCACCACTGCTGACCTCCTCTGCGATCACCATCCATGCTTGCTGGGTCAAGCGGGAGGATTGCTTCTTGCCATTCCTTGGGAAGAGGACTGCTTGTCTTTCTGTTGCAGCCTGGAGGCCATCCATTGTCTTGCCTCAGACATGGTCCCAGTTGGCTCCTGCTCCGTCTGGTCGGTTTGCAGTCCCAGTGCAGGGAGTTGCAGGAGTCGCAGCAGCAGTAGAGGGGTTGGGGGGGGGTGGGGGAGGGGTCTAGAAGTAACAGCAGCAGTAGAGGGGTTCGGGGTGGGGGGGTGGTTAGGAGTAACAGCAACAGTAGAGAGGTGAGGAGGTCCAGGAGTAACAGCAGCAGTAAAGGGCAGGATGGAGTTTACAGTAACAGCAGCAGTGAGAGGTCCAGCAGCACTCCAGATTCACTGCACCAGTGAAAAACAGCAGTACAGCAGGGCTGGCAGCACTTCAAAGATGGTGCCAGCACCTGCATTTTCGTCAGCTGATGCCACCAATGATTTGGAGCTTGTCCCCATACTGCAATAGAACAGGCCCCACGCCTCAGTTTCTACATTAAAGGCTGACCGGCAACAGTTGGTAAGTGGAGAGATCAGCAGTCCTGCGATCTAGAGTGAGGTTCAATTCAAGGTAGGGAAGGGTCTATGCTTTCTTTGTGGAAGCAGTTCTACTCCTCCTGGCCCCATAAGGAATGTTAAAAAAAAATTCATCTGGCCTTGATCCTCTTCACCATTGCATTGGGCTGATAGAAAACTTACCGCTGTTTCACTTTTTTTTCACATTTGTTTCATGGGATGCAAGGCCAGCATTTGTTTCCCATCCCTAACTTCCCTTGAGAAGGTGGTGGTGAGCTGCCTTCTTGAACCGCTGCAGTCCATCTGGTGTGGGTAGACCTACTGTTTGGGAGGAAGTTCCTGGATTTTGACCCAGCTACCCCAGGCAGGAAGGCGATATAGTTCCAAGTCAGGATGGGAGGGGAACTTGCAGATAGATGCTGGTGTTCCCACACATATGCTGCCCTTGTCCTTGTAGGTGGAAGAGGTCACAGATTTGGAAGGTGCTGTCGAAGGAGGCATGGTGAGATGCTGCAGTGCATCTTGTAGATGGCACACACTGTTGCCACTGTGCGTCGCTGGTAAGGGAGTAATGGGGTAGTAATTGGCTGGATCGGATTTGTCCTGCTTTTTGTGGACAGGAAAATACATGGGCAACTTTCCACTTTTAGAATCTAGAGCTGTTTGCTAGATTACTATTTCTGACCCAACAATAAAATGAAGTGGGACAAATAACTGACAGCAGAAGCACAATTGGGAAATAATCACCACAATGTAGTTCAATGCAAAAATCGCGATGGCAATCTGGGAAACAGCAGCTAATATTCATGCTATTCGAAAGAATAATGGAACACATGCAGCATAAAGAATCAACACCTCATCACTGACCCAGCAGCAAAGGTTTCAATCTCCCTCAAAGCCAGTGGATGGCGCTCAACCGAATATGCACAGGGCATGGACAATGAAGCCACCCGCTCCACAAGTGGAAGATGAACGATGATTCAAAGTCTGATTGTGGACATGAGTCCAAGGCCATGGAACACATCACATCGGCCAGCCCACTAAGATTGTTGCTCATCTAGCATCTCCAGAGACCATCGAATGGATAACGAATCTAGACATCCCATTATAAGCTTTTCCCATCATACAAAAGTAATAGTAGTAAAGTAAAATTAGAGATGGATAATGAAGAACCAAAGATATGAATGCTGTTACGACCAGGTGAGGAAGGGGTCTCAGACTCCCCTCTCGCCCCTTGCCTGGTTTGGCCATAACAGGGTTTAACTTTTAAAACACAGTGGTTTTAGCTTCACCTTCGTGAGTCCTTGCTCACAGTCTCTAATTGTAAATGTAAAGGAATCAATCAGACAGGCTTTCTCAGGTTTATAGAAGAAAGTTGTAAGTTTATTAACCTTAAAACTCTACCTCAGTTAAAACTACTAAAAATATGTGCAATACCACGCTAACATGCATACGCGATAAACACACACACAAATAGATACAGAGGAGGAGAAAGAATTAAGGGGGAAGGTTTGAAGTAATAGATGGAATTCTGTTACTGATTTTTAGTTTTGCTGTGAAGTCTTTGATTGAAGTTAAGTCTTGCAGTTCTCGTTGGGGCCCACTGCACACTTTGAAACTGGTTTCACTGGTACCAGAAGACTGCAGGGATCTTCTGTCTTGAGGCTTAAGTTACTTCTGTGGGTCCCTGGGACTTAGCATGAGAGAGAGAGAGAGAGACCTTGCTTCTCTTTGGTCTTCAAAACTGCAGTCTGCCTCAAAACTTTACTGCAATGCACAATTCAATCAATTCCCAGGTTGGCCAGCAGGTTAGTCTTGTGACCAGCTCTTTGTTTGACAGCATCACCTGCGCGAGTTGTTGATTCTTCAAAGCTTACTAGACACGCTCAGTGGGGGAGTAGAGTGCTGGCTCTTACACAGACAATGACTTTCAATATTTTTTGATCATCGCTATTGTCAAAACCCATCTGGCTAATTGAATCAGGGAGCACTCCCATTGTCTCTCTATGCAACTGTCTCTCAGAATGCAAATGTGCAGCCATGTGTTTCAGCCACTGCTCTGTGATCCTTTGAAACAAGTTATGTTCAATGTCCAGTAAACGTTCAAATAGTGTTCCATATGACGAAATTATTATGTTTCCATTTGGCAGGTGTGGTTTCCGCCACAGTGCCAATTGGATAGATAATAGAAATGCACCGGGTGCAGTGTAGAGGTACTTTCCTCAGGCATTAGCTAAGGTTTCTTACACGAGGCTTGTTGGAAAAAAATCACGCATATATTATTAAAGGAAATAGAGCAGTATAAATGAAAACTTAGTTGGCAGATAGCAAACAAAGAATTAGGGTAAATGGGTGTTGTTCAGACTGGAAAAGGGTAGGGAGTGGGTCCACTTTTGTTCTCATCATACAGAAGATTTAGACTGAAACATTTGCTGATGGCACAAAAGTAGCATCTTTGTCAAATATTAAGTAGGGCTATAAAAGACTTCAGGAAGACAGATTAGGTTAACAGAATGAACACATAGGTGGCTGATGTCATTTAATATGGATAATTGAGAGTTAACTACTTTATTTAAGTGCTTTGTGCATTCATGCAAACAAAAATTGAAAGTTTGTGCATGTACATAAGTGTTTGGATTTGCACACTGCCTATTCATGCACATGTGCATCATTTTTCATACAATAGACACAATTTGTACCCTATAGCAAAAGAACTTCCTTCCTTCTCCAGGACTTACAGCCATTCTTCTCCTGGTGGTTCCTGGGGTCAGCAAGAGACGGTAGTACAGCAGAGGAAAATCCAACCCAATCTATCCCAAGTTATAAACTATTAATCAAGTTTATTCAGCAATATTAAACAGAAAATTAGGATGCACCATAGTCAAGCTGGAATAAACAGCAAGTGCAGTGGTTCCAGATGAAATCAGACACGAGGGGAGATCAGAAATCACCACAGCTGGATCAGACACATCTATCCTGCATTCAGCAACCATACTGCAGGCCAACCTGGAATGACCATGGTGAAGCAGGTGAGTTAGTTTCAGGTCAACAGAGAACCAGTAGGTGAGCTGTACCATGTGCTGCAGAGAGTTGGCACTGTCAGTGGTAGGTAGGCATCACACATTAATAAGTGTGCCCAATCCTGCTATGTGGCCTTCTGATCTCTGCATCTTGACTGAAAGGGTGTGCCACCATCTTGGTCCACAGAGAAATATATTTTATGTTTATCGCATTCTTTGCTGAACATTTTACAATAATCCAGCTACTTTCAATCTCCTTCATTGGATTTGATGTTTGACACACCAGTGATAACTATGGCAATATCTGCTCACGCGCCAGGTGTAGACACAAGTTGCTCGGACAGTTTCTCACATTTAATAACTCCATTATTAATGCATCTAACTCTATTTCTCTAAAATTTGTTTTTCACAATTGTTCCTTTCCACCATTTAAGAATGTACAGCTAGTAAAAGAAACTGCGCACATTTCCAGTAGTCAAGTTGTTTATTACCGTGTTGCCAAGATGAATAATTTTGATTTGGATAAGCAGTTATATCAAAAGTAAAATGGGACATTAGGCTTTGACTACCAAAGACCTTCTCATGACTACCATGAGCAAAATCTATACATTTATTTACAGATTGCCAAAACTTTGTTAGAAATACTGAAATTAAATTAATGTGTGTGTCATTATATATGAACCCAAAGATTTTTCAGTATAGTTGAGCTATTTCCACCTTAAAATATGTATGGATCAAGCCACTTAATTTAATTGGGAAGTTTATGTTGTACACATTTCATATAGGATAACAATATCTGAGAATGTTAGAAAATTATAGAATCATATACCGCACGGAAGGAGGACATTTGGTCCATCAAGTCCACGCCACTTTCCACAGAAATATCCAGTCAGTCCCACTCCCTTGCTTGATTCTTGTAGCCTTGCAAGTTTATCTCCATCAAGAGACCATCCAATTTCCGCTTCCACCACCCTTGTGGGCAACATGTTCCAGGGCATTACCACCCATTACGTAAAAATATTCTTCCTCATATTCCCCCTGTATCTCTTGCCCAAAACCTTCAATCTGTGTCCCCAAGTCCTTATAGCAATAGTGAATGGGAACAGTTTTTCCTTGTCTAACTTATTTAAGCCTGTCATAATCTTGTACACCTATATTAAATCTCCCCTCAATCCCCTTTGTTCTGAGAACAATCACAGTTTTTCCAACCTAACCTAGTAACTAAAATCCCTCATCCCTGGAACCATTCTGGTAAATTTGATCTGCACCCTCTCAAGGACCCTCACATCCTTCCTAAAGTGTGGTGACCAGAGCTGGACGCAATACTCTAGTTGGGGCCTAACTAGAGCATTACAAAGGTTCAGCATAACTTCCCTGCTTTTGTACTCAATTCCCCATATTTATGAAGCCCATGATCCCATATGCTTTACTAACGCCATTCTCTCAATATGTCCTGCTACCTTCAAAGGTAAATGCACCTGCACCGCCAGGTCCCTCTTTTCCTGCACTCTTTAGAACTGTGCCAATAAGTATATATTGCCTCTCCCTATTCATTCTGTCAAACTGCATCGCCTCACACTTGTCAGTACTAAATTCCATCTGCCACCTGCCTGCCCATTCTGCTAGCCTATCTATGTCCTGTTGCTGATGGTTCATATCATCTTCACTGTTTGCCATACCTCCAAATTCGGTGTCATCAGCAAATTTTGAGATTATACTCTGTATTCCAAGATCCGATCATTTATATGTAGCAAAAAAAAGCAGGGTCCCACCACTGACTCTTGGAGAACACCGCTGTCTACCATCCTTCTGTCTGAAACTCCTGTCCACAACTTACTGTTCCTGCCCTTAGACAAACTTTTATCCAATTGGGCACTGACCTTCCTATTCTATGAGCCTCAATTTTGTTAACCAGCCTTTTAATGTGGTACATTATCAAAGGCTTTCTTAAAATCCATATAAATAAAAGCCACTCTATTCCCTTCATCAACCTTCTTTGTTACTTCATCAAAAAATTCAATTAGATTAGTCAAACATGATCAGCCTTTTACTATTCCATGCTAGCTATCCTTAATTAACTCAAACCTCTCCAAGTATCTGTTGACTTTTTCCCTGATTATTATTTGGAAACCTTATCCACTACTGATGTTAAACTAACTGGCCTGTAGTTGCTAGGACTGTCCTTACACCCTTTCTTGAATAAGGGTGTCACATTTGCCACTCTCCAATCCTCTGACACCTCCCCTGTATTCAGGGAAGATTGGAAGATTATGGCATGCCCTTCCACTATATCCATCCCCACTTTCTTTAGCAACCTGGATGCAAGCCATCCAGACCTTGTGACTTATCCACCCTAAGCATAGTCAGCCTTCCCAGTACCTCCTCCCTCTCAATTTTTACCCATCCATTGCCTCTACTCTCTCTGCTTCTACTGATATTTTGCCAGATTCCACTTCCTTAGTGAACATTGATACAAAGTACTCATTAAGTATTCTAACCTTGCCCTGCACCTCTAAGCATATATTTCCCTCTTTGGCCCTAATAGACCCCACTCCATCCCTCTTACTACCTACTTACTATTTACATGCTGGCAGAAGATTTTGGGTTCCCTTTTATGTTGACTGCCATTCTATTCTCGTATTCTATCTTCACCAGTCGTATTTTCCTCTTCACCTCCCCTCTCAACTTATTGGCCTGGTTCTCATTTGAAGAATTCATCTGACATGCATCATTCACCCTCTTTTTTTTGTTTCATCATAATCTCTATCTCCCTCATCATCCAAGGAGCCCTGTGTTTGGTTCCCTTAGCATTCGCCCTTGAACCTGAAGCATCTCTTGCTTAAAGATAACCCATTGTTCTGATACAGCTCTTCCTGTCAGTCTTTGGCTCCATTTTATTTTGGCCAGATCCCTTCTCATTGCATTGAAATGAGCCCTCTTCAGATCTAGACATTCTACATTATTTTGTTCCTTGCGTTTCTGCATTACTACTCTAAACCTTATGATACAATTATCACTTTTACCCGAATGCTCCCCAACAGACATTTGGTCCACTTGGCCCACCTCATTTCCCAGCAACAGATCCAGAAATGCCTCCTTTCGAGTTGGGCTGAGATCATACTGATCTAGGTGTTCTCCTGCACATATTTCAGAAATGCATCCCTCTCCTTATCCTTTACTCTAAAATTATCCCAATTGATATTTGGGTAATTAAAGTCCCCCAATATCACCACTCTGTAGTTCTTGCACATCTCTCTGATTTCCCTTTTTGCTCCTCTATCTCTCTCTCACTATTTGGAGGCCTATAGAATACCCCTAGTGGTGTGATCATACCCTTTTTGCTTCACAACTCTAACCAAGTGGATTCTGTTCCTACCTCCTCAAGGACATCTTCCCTTTCCAACACTACAATGTCTTCCCTAATCAGGACTGCCAGCCCACCTTCCTTTTTTCCTTCTCTATCTTTTCTGAACACGTTATATCCTTGAATATCATGTTCGCTGATGATTGCACAATGTTCAGCATCATTCGCAACTCCTCAGATACGGAAGCAGTCTGTGCCTGCATGCAGCAAGACCTGGACAACATTCAGACTTGGGCTGACAAGTGGTAGCTAACATTCAAGCCACGCAAATGCCAGGCAATGACCATCTCCTTGCCATTTTTCAGCCACATTTCCATTATTGCCACTACAACATATTCCCATACTGCTATTTGTGGTTATAGCTCATCAACCTTATTCACTACACTTTCTGCATTTACACACATGCACTGTAATCCTGCCTTTGCATTCCTAATAGTCCTTCTCCGTCTGCTCCCATCTAATATGGAACTACTCCCTTCTCTGGTACTGTTTAACACTCTCACATTATACACCTTATTCCTCTTTTCTACTTCTATATGCTGGTACCCATCCCCCTGCCAATTTAGTTTAAACCACCAATCTACCTCCCCGCCAACCCACCCTCCTCCCCACCACCAACCTCATGAGTGTATCGCCCCATGAGGACATTTGCCCCAGTCCTGTTGAGGTGCAACCCTTTTTTAAAACATCTTTAAAATGTTATTTGGCCCCTCCCACTTTTATTTAAGATTTCCATTTGACTTTACCATTTAAAATAACATTTCTCTAACTGAAATTCATTCTTCTGCATTCATGGAGCCTAAGGATGAAGATTTCCATTGTTTCTGGCAAAATTATAAATGCATTCTTTATTCATTCATTGTGATTCCACTATAAATACCACAGTTTTGCTGTACGGCTTCACATATGACAACAAAAGGATAATTTCAAAACAAATGCAATTGCTCAGCTGAGACTTAAACAAAAATCAGCCAGTAGCCAAATCATATGAACATCACATGGCATCAAGGAGCCCTAGCAAAATTGAAGTCAATGGGAATCGGGCAGAAAACTCTCCACTGGTTGGAGTCATGCCAAGCACAAAGGAAGCTGGTTGTAGTTGTTGGAAGTCAATCATCTCAGCCCTTAACATCATTTCAGGAGTTTCTCAGGGTAGTATCCTCGGCCCAACCATCTGCAGCTGCTTCATCAATGATCTTCCATCAATCACAAGGTCAGAAGGAGGGATGTTCGCTGATGATTGCACAATGTTCAGCATCATTCGCAACTCCTCAGATACGGAAGCAGTCTGTGCCTGCATGCAGCAAGACCTGGACAACATTCAGACTTGGGCTGATAAGTGGTAGCTAACATTCAAGCCACGCAAATGCCAGGCAATGACCATCTCCATTAAGAGAGAATCTAACCATCTCCCCTTGACATTCAATGGCACTGCCATCACTGAATCCCCCATCATCAATATCCCGGGGTTACCATTGACCAGAAGCTTAACTGGACCTGCCATATAAATACTCCAGCTACAACAGCAGGTCAGAGGCTGGGAATTCTGTGGTGAGTAGCTCACCTCCTGACTCCCTGGAGCCTGTCCACCATCTACAAGACACAAGTCAGGAGTATGATGAAATATTCTCCACGTGCCTGGATGAGTGCAGTTCCAACAACACTTAAGAAGCTTGACACTATTCAGGTCAAAGTAGCCTGCTTCCTCTGCCACCTAGAAACATAAGGGCAGCAGACACATGGGAACACCACCACCTGCAAATTCGTCTCCAAGCCACACACCATACTGACTTGGAATGTTATCGCTGTTCCTTCACTGTCGCTGGGTCAAAATCCTGGAAATCCCTTCCTAACGGCACTGAGGGTGTACCTACACCACACTTAGACATGCAATTCATGAAAGCAGCTCATGCCACCTTCTCATGGGCAATTAGGTATGGGTAATAAATGCTGGCCTTGAGCTTACAACCAATGAATGAAAGAAAAGAAACATTGTCACTGCCTCTTCTGCTCCCAACAAATGTGCTAGAAGTGGATACAAGTCAACCTTCCCTTCCTCCCCAGTCATTCCAACATACCCAACTTGGTGGCACAGTGGCGCAGTGGTTAGCACCACAGCCTCACAGCTCCAGTGACCCGGGTTCAGTTCTGGGTACTGCCTGTGTGGAGTTTGCAAGTTCTCCCTGTGACCGTGTGGGTTTCTGCTGGGTGCTCCGGTTTCCTCCCACAGCCAAAGACTTGCAGGTTGATAGGTAAATTGGCCATTGTAAATTGCCCCTAGTGTAGATAGGTGGTAGGAGAATGGTGGGGATGTGGTAGAGAATATGGGATTAATGTAGGATTAGAATAAATGGGTGGTTGTTGGTCAGCACAGACTCGGTGGGCTGACGGGCCTGTTTCAGTGCTGTATCTATAAATAAATAACTTGGAAATTGGATATTCCTGAATAGAGGAGTCTCATAATTATCTAAAAAAAAATCTTATTCAACATTTGTAATCAATTGATCTTAGGCATTAAGGAAATCAACAGAGATGGGGATAGCATGGAAAAGTGGAGCTGATGTAGAAGTTCAGCCATGACCTTTTTGAATGGCAGAGCAGACTCAAGGGGTCATACGGCCTACTCCTGCTTCTACTTCTTATGTTCTTATGAATAAATAAAAACCTCATTTAGGGAATTCAGATGAAGCACAAGAACAAAGTTTAAGTCGTTTACAACATCTAAACCCAGTGATGAAATTCTCACCTTATAGTTATCCCTGGATAGCTATTATAAGTAATAATATTTAATGTAGAAAGGTTTTCTTTAGTGTTTTTGTTTTTTTCATTTCTGACAGTAACTTATGCCAAAGAATTCATGATTAGAATCAAGAGGAATAATCAGTAGTTGACTGCTGACAAGTAACATTAGTGTATATCAGAAAAGTGGATATTATACTATTCAAATAATCATAACAGTATCACATATTAAGTTAATGCATTGATTTCTCCCGCCCCCTCACAAATGACTAGATTACACAATGACAGTCAGCAACAGTCAGCAACTGTTGTGTCAGTTGCTGTGAATACATGGACTATTAGTACTGTCCCTTCATTTTTATGAGGCTCCTTTACAGAAAGGGGAGGGTTTTGTAAATATATTAGTGAACTTCTCATGATGTTGTTCACTGTAAATTGAAGGATATGATATTTTATGAAGAGAGGAATACTGAATGATGTAATGGAGAGAAGGAGTTCGTTGCCATATTTTTGCAAATATTGGTGATGTGTAGGGTCTGGATGCAGCCAGGAACCAGTATTTATAATCTGATAGTACTCAAGTGAATGAAGTTAAAAGATTGCAGAGTAAGGTGGGGATTGTAGTACTTGGGGTGAATGGGAGTAGTTGGGGACATGCTTGGGATAGGATGTTGGGGGTAAGAGAACAGTGTAGAGTTATTATCTGGGGTCTATCAGCACTGTTTAAAGTTTCCAGCATAGAAAATCAGAAATCTGGTGCTGAACAATGTGACCTTAACATGAAGAGATGAAATCGGGGATTGTTAGATCCAGGGCTGCACAACAGATTTGTTGCTTGGAAACAAGAGGCTGTTAAAAAAAAAGGAACGAGGGTGCACACTAATAATCAAACTTAATCAGGAAGAAGTCAAAAGGTCTGCTGATAAGGGAATACAGTAATTGGATAAATAAGGTATGGTATTGGTTTATTGTGTGCAGTTGTAAGAATAGTGCATGATTTTGAGGCTTATGTGGAAGCAGTAAGATTAGAAGTGTTCGCAGTCAATGAAGCATGATAAATCTTTGTTTTTTTAAAAAAGATATAGGAGAGTTGCCAGAGTTTATTTTTATGGAGTGGATTAATAGATAAGAGGTCAGGCCAGGAATCAACTTAGAAGGCATAAGAATCAGGTGGAAGGTCAGAAAAGCAGAGTCACTATCACGAGTAAGGATTCACTTGGGTGCGTGGATAGGCCAAGAGTTGGCCAGCAGGGCATAGAAATATAGAAATCAGGTAAAAGGTTAAAAAGCAAGAAGGTTAGAGTTGGTCAGTAACTGTAGCCAGAGAACAAATGAACCTGGAGTTCGAGTACAAGAGACACAAAAGTTAAGTTAGTGAGTGACTAGACAAACTGCACATTTTCTATTAGCTTAATCATTGTAATAATAATTGTTTAGAAATGTTTCTGCCAATTAGAGGAAATTTTGCTCCACATCTTTATTTCTGCTCTGTATTGGAAAATAAATCAATATGGTGGAAGAGATCTAAATTGAATGGAACAAGTTTGAATGAGCTGCAAATTTGACAGAAAAGATTTGCCTAGGAATATTTCAACTATGATCATGTGTGACAGGCAGGAAATTGTAGCGTGGCAGACAGGAAATATATGTTAAAAACACCATTTTTATAATAAAAATGGATTTCCCATGGTATTTGTTATGACCAGGTGAGAAAGGTATCTAGGGGTCTGTTACTGTCTTCACCTGGTCTTATTGTTTCAGGGTCTTATTTTTAAACACACTGCGTTTTAAACTCCCACTTTGTGAATCCTTGTTCACAGCTTTCCAATTATAAGGCAAAGAAATTAGCATAAACAGGCTTTCGTTGGTTTACGGGAGAAAAGTGAAATTTATTAAACCTTAAACTTAAACTCTAATACGGTTAACGCCTACGGGTATACGACGCGCCCACGCTAGCATGCACATGTGATACACACATGCAAATAGGGACAGAAAAGAGCAGAAGAAAAATAAAATGGAGAGGTTTGAGGCAGTCTCTAAAAGGAGGTTTCTTGCTACTGTTTCTGTGTTTCCAGCTCGTCACAGAGTCCTTGATTGTAGACAGTTCTTACTTTTTGTTGGGGCCCAGTATTCTTCCTAAACCTTGTTCACTGTAGGGGACTTTTCTCCCGTTGGGTTCATATGTCTTCAGTGGTTTCCAAAGCTGGTGAGAGTGAGATGAGAGCAGGGAGGAGAGAGATGTTCACAATCCAGGAGAAAAGTACCTTCTGATGTCTTTCCCTCTTGGAAGTTCAAATTCAAAAAAACTCCAACAGTCAGTCAGTCATGTGACTAATACTGGTCTGACCACTTTTTGTGTGTATTGGGGAAGCAACGACTGGATCCCCTTGTTCCAACACTGTCTGTTACTATGCCAATGTCCTTCCAGTCAGAGGCTTGCAATTTTAAGTTTCAATGTTCATGTGGCAAAATAATGTGTGCCTCAGTCTTGGCAGGTGGAGGGGCTTGCCTGACATATTGCTTAGAATAAGTCAGATGACTTGCTGTCAGAGGAGGAGAGGAGCGTTATAACTTGCACTGGATAATATATTATTCAGTCATAAAAATGAATCTGTCCCCCTTTCAGTCACAAAGTCTAATTACAGTTAAACAAGCACTGAATAAGGTAAGAGTTTGCTGCTGTTTTTTAAGTGCAATTGATAAGATCAGTCAAGGATTATAAGCATTCTTGCTCTCGTGTGTGTTTCTTCGCCTAAATATTGAGGTCCGATGAGCCCCGGATATTGGGCCACAGACCTCATCAAAATGAAGGTGGTGCTGCGGGAGGAAGCAGCAACAGCTAAGTGGATTGGGCCTTAGTATTAACGTCAGTGGTTGTGGAGGAAGATCAGGGACCCGATTGCCTGAGGCTAGGGATCTTGGGACCAGGGAGCAGAGGCGACTGTGGTTTATACTTTTTCCTTTCTTTAATTCATGTGATGCTTAGGGATGGTTTTCCAAACCAAAATTGCAGCAGGGACCGGAAGCAGGCATCAAGCCTTTTGAATATTCAAATAAGGAGCTGAATACCTGCTTCAGGCATAGGTAAAGATGCCTCTCATTTGTCCTTACCATATATGGCACATGCTTCCTACCCACCATTTTAAGGCCTTAGTAGGCCGTGTAGCAACTCAAAAGGGTGGTATGTGGCCCAATATAACACACATCATGTCCTCAAAACATACCAACATGCTTCATATGAATTGAATTATTTTCTTTACAACTGTAGTCACTTATGTAAATACAGCTGGCAATTTGTAAACAGCAAGATCCAAC
Organism: Heterodontus francisci; assembly: GCF_036365525.1. Lineage (NCBI taxonomy): Eukaryota > Metazoa > Chordata > Chondrichthyes > Heterodontiformes > Heterodontidae > Heterodontus > Heterodontus francisci. The sequence continues at coordinate 83,970,383 of NC_090377.1, forward strand.
AAACATGTCAGTCTAGACACTGAGAGAATTCCCAACTCTTCAAATATAACTCTTGTAATGAGAGGTACATAATGCCATGTAAAATTCTACAGCCAGTTTTTACATTAATAACAGTGATACTATTGATGCTCAAACCACAACTTCTGGCATCTGCATGAGTGCACAAATCAGGAAGTTGCTGTTCCGAGTTGCTCTGCCCCTCCAGAAGCTACACTATAACAGTTTTTCACTGAGTAACTTACCATTGAAAAACATGAAACAGTGTGAAGTTGCAGTACTTACCTGCTAAATACCCACTAAACTCACCAGAAAAAGTTAGGGCTTGTCCATTCCAGTGTAAGTGGGATATTAATGGCATGATAAGTCTTAATTACTGCCAAACAACCTCACTGGTACTGAAAATTAACTTTTACAAGTGTGAAGTCTCATTCCTTCAGAATTTAAATTATTTGGGGGTTTTTAAAGAAGATTTTTTCCCACATTTTCTTTCTGCTTCATTTCCCTCTTTTTCTTAATCCCATCTTTCCTTCTCTTTCTATTTCACTTACTGTACATGAATTGACATCAAATTAACTATTCTAACATATATTTCTTGATTTAGACTCTGCACAGCTCATTAAGAATTCTATCAGATTGGTTAAGGAGACACAACATTGCTTGCCCTGTTTACGCATGTCACAGATCCCTTGAAAAGGGTGCTGTGCTGAAATGAAATTCTAATCACCACAAGTTCCAAAGCAAAAGCTCATAGAAGGTCTGTGGGCAAATGTAAGTTGTTGCTGCCTGCAAAATACATGCCAATGTATTATTTTATTGCAAAAGTGTGAGTGTGTGTCCCTTAAAGGCCAAAGGCTAACAGATATTAAGTAAACGCAGAGGGGGAGAAATTTGTTTGTGTAGCACTTCTTCTGGCAGTGCAATACAGACCTACGTTGATTCCCAGGGGCAGGCAGCATCATGGGCCACTACCTGTGCAACATGCGCAGATTTCCTCATTGTTAGCATTGAACAATGCCATGTGAGCCGCACAGGTAGCGGCCCATGGCACTGCCTGCCTCCAGGAATTGTTGTAGTCTGCATAGTCCTTCTAGAAGCAGTTCTACATGAACGAGTTGCTCCCCTAGAGTGAGTCAAGTTCACATTTACACCACAATTAGGATGCTGCAAACATTATGGGGTGGAATTTCCTGTGGGGGCGTAATCGTGCACCCATTTTGCCAATGTCAATTAACGTTTAAATTTCCTGGCAACCTTATCAGCATACACCAGCGCATAAATATCAATGCAAAGAGGATGCGCTGGTGTAGTGGTAATGTCACTAGACTAATAATCCAGAGGCCTAGGCTAATGCTCTGGGGACATGGGTTTGAATCCCACCATGGCAGATGGTGAACTTTGAATTCAATTGATAAATCTGGAATTTTGAACAAAACTAGTCTAATGGTAACTATGAAACCATTGTCGATTATTGTAAAAACCCATCTGGTTCACGAATGTCCTTCAGAGAAGAAAATCTGTCGTCCTTACCTGGTCTGGCTGACATGTGATTCCAGACCCACAGCAATGTAGTTGACTATTAAATGCCCTCTGAAATGGCCTCGCAAGCCATTCAGCTCAAGGACAATTCGGGATAGCCAGCCAGTGATGCCCACATCCCATGAACGAATAGAAAAAACTTGCAGAAATCAATGTGAACAATCAGAAAGTGTAAAACTTATACCTTCTTTAGGTATGAAAGTTCAAATTTCAAGCCATCTAACAATCATGCATGCACATTAGGCACATCTGATTGTGAAGCTTTTCCATTTTTAATGTAACTCTTACTGAAGCCATAAAAATGCATTCAAAGAAACAGAAAATACAATGCAGATTTCAGATTTCATATATTAAAATAAACACATCAAACCACCAGCAAAAATAGCTTTGTTTGTTGCTGTGTCTGAAATTCTGGGTTTAATTTTACAGTTGTTTTGAACCAGTGCAATTCCAGGAAATTCCTGTGTCCGACTCCTTAACATTGGGGCTGAGCCATTATAATAAGCTGAAAAGTATTCAGCTGCAGTGATCGATAGACAGGTTTAAAGGTAAAGGAAATTCAGGCATAACATAATTATGTGCATAACACATTTGGGTCAAATTTGATCTTTGAAGCTGGATATTTACTTTAGCCCCAATTACACACATCTCTTGGTGCAAATAGACAGAAACTTTTATCTCTGTATTTTCTTTCGTTACAGCATTTGAACATTTCTTTATACTTTTTCCAAACGTGGCAAAGATTTTTGGATTAGACAGTGTGTGACGTCTAAAACGTTATGGACAAAAATTTTGTGAATGAAGTTTTTAATATTTTTATAAACCGACTATTAGCAGTACAATCACAATATGACATCTGCTACCAGCAAGTGCCCCAATCTTTGGTACAGTTAATAACAGTGCACAGTTACTGTTTATTTGTAATAATTTTGGTCATCTTTTCTAAATACTAAATTGCCTTCTGTGGGAATAATGGAAACACTACAGAGGAGTTCTTTGAATAGTTCATAACAAAAGTTCGCAAAAATTTGCTGACTTACCTGCAGAAAGAAATGAGACACTCTTGCTGGGCAGCAAGTACATTAAAGCAAGATCCCTGCCTTTCAATATGTCAATTGGAAATAATAAGCTAAATTACAACAAAACCAAAAATGTGATATTATAATGGCTTTGTGTACATAATTTAAAACAAATAAAAGCTAACAACATGGAATTGCTGAAAATTGTCTATGACAATTACAAATTTCATTGCCTCATTGTGGCTATCAAAAATGTAATCACTTTCAGTGTGCTTAGTGAGAAAGCATTAAGTAGTTAAATGGATTTGTGTCACATTGTTTGCATTAAATAGCTAGCCTCCTTAACTGCTGAAAAGTCTTAAATAACTCAAAATAGACACATTTGAGTGTTTGCTTTATATATTATGTATATATAAATTTACATATTTAATTTTCAGAGAAAGCACATCTGAAAATGTTGTAATTATTTCAATAACAATTTTTCAAAAATGAAATAATTTCTTAAATGCTGTTAATGACATTTCATCCAACCTCCTGACCATCTATATTGAAGAACCTAGTAATAAGCCTGTCACTGACCTGAAACGTTAACTCTGCTTCTCTCTCCACAGATGCTGCCAGACCTGCTGAGTATTTCCAGCATTTCTTGTTTTTATTTCAGATTTCCAGCATCTGCAGTATTTTGCTTTTATTATAACAAGTCTGTCACATTTCTTATTGTGCTACATGGAGCCTAAAAAGGCTTAGTTTGAAAACACAACTTTCTACATGCAAAATAATACTTCTGCTGAAGTAGTCAGAGTGTCAATCTATTCTTTATGTTCACTTCACTTTTTCAAAAAGTACATTTCTTTATAAGATAGAATCAGCTGGTAGAATCACAATGTGAGCAATGTTATCACCTCGAGAAGCAAATTTAATTAGAAGTCCTTCCACCTTGATTCTTTAGCTTGCCAAGCAGGGAGCATCAATTGTATTGTTTTCTTTAAATTATGCTCAACAGGTCTGGGTGTCTAATCCCTGGTCACAGTAGGAAACTAATATCCTTTGGCAACAGAGGGGAGCCTGACAATTCCCAACATAAAATAGGGCAATGTTTGTAAGAGGCGAACAGATGTCTTACTTTACATTGTAGATTTATTCTATTTTGCAGTTCACCATAGAGAACTCCTGGGTATATAACCCAGTTACTTCTCTAGTGAAACCACATTTGGCTAAAATTATTTGGAAAATGTTTGTCCTGCTGTGCCTGTTCCAAAGCTCAAACTGTGAAATTAATTAGATACTTAACTAGTTTGTACATTAGCATTTTTCGTCTTTCGTCTTAACTTTTATTACCAAAAATATAAAATTCTATACTTAATTTTCACAAGTTACCACTTAAAATGGTTTCTTCATTTACCCAAGTGTACAATTATAATGGCCCATACTTGGCTGTCAGTGGTGAAGGAATGGCACTTGCCATTCACCTCGCTGATAGCTATCCACAATGCTTTGATTGGCTTTAGAGTGCAGACTTCTTCTAATCAGCATCTGTTCCAGGACATTTGTGGCATCTGTGAACAGGGCAAGGAACACTAGGCTCTTCAATCAATCAAACTGAAAAATCCTCACTGAGACATGCAGAGTTCAAACAAGGAAGTATAAAGCAGGAAATATAAATTAGATTTAAAGGATGTACAGAAAGCAGGAAATATAAATTAGATTTAAATGATTTCCAAAAAGAAAAATAAAGATTGGGGAATACAATTGGGATGGAGAGAGATGAGAGAGACTGGCAAATTAAGTAAAAGGTGTTTTAATTACTTCTTTTTAAAGTCTCCAATGCTAATTTTCTTCTGAGGGAATGAGAAGCCACAGTTATAATATCATTTTTCAGGTCCAAAGAGGCTGTTCAGCCATAATTGTCATACCATTAAACACTCACTTACTCCTGAATAATCCAGTCCTAACTTCTACAACTGTTTCTAGTGTAGAACAAGTGGGAAAGTATAGCAAGTTCATGCTGTTGCAGTCATTTCAATGCCGAGTTGATTGGCGAGGACTGCAACAGTGCACTCTGTGGAGGAGCAGAGCATCTCTGATAGCAACTTTGGATTTCTGCACTTAACTGCACATGTGCGGATGTCAGAAGTTGCTGTCCAATTTGCCCTATAATGGGCCATTGTTTTCAACTGTTGTATATAACTTGATCGCCTATGAAGTTTATCCTGGAGGAAAGTAAACAATAAAATTGTTTCACTCTTCCTGCAGTTGTCTCAAATTCTTTGTTTATTTATGAATTCCTCTCGCTACTCTTTGTCTTTATGTAGGGCTCGCACCTTTCTAATTGTGGTGTCTGTCTCTCCATTTGTCCTAGTTCTTTCCTTCTTTAATTCAAAGGTGTTTCCTTCCTGTATCTCCTCTTTCATCTGTACATTCAATGGCATACCTTCACTAAATCTTCCATGATCAACATACTGCGAGTTATCATTGACCAGTAAATTAAATGAACCAGCCATATAAATATTGTGGCTACAACAGCAGGTCAGAGCTTGAGCATTCTGCAGCAAGTAACTCACCTCCTGACTTCCCCAAAGCCTGTTCACCATCTACAAGGCTCAAGTCAGGAGTGTGATGGAATACTCTCCACTTGCCTGGATGACTGCAGCTCCAACACTCAAGCAGCTTGACACCATTGTTACACCAATGTGTTTTGTTGAATGATAATTTTCTTTAATCTACTAACTAGAGATCTGAATTTATATATATATTTTAAAACATTTTAAAAAGAACAGCTAAAAGGATGACTTTTCTGGCAGCTTTAGGATGGCCACCTAATTTGTAACACTGTATCCTACAGTGCAAGGCTTGTGAGGAGGGAGACAAAATGGCTGCTCATATCCCAGCAAGAACCAAGACCCAGGAAGTTTAAGGGAACTACCAGTTCTTTTAGCAAGAAGAAATACTGCTAACTGCTATGTTTGAATCATTGAGTGACTGTCGTGTGACAAACCCCTCCCCATCTGTGCTTTTAAGCTTGTGTTTCTCTGTAGCAGCAAGGAGAAGCTTCTGACACGTGCAGACCCTAAATGGGGGGTCTCTCTGTCTCTCTCCATTTCAGCTTACAAGCTTCGAACTCTGCCTGTTGACTGACCACCTTTGCATACTTCGGCTACAATCAGAAACCCTGATGGAGGAAATCATCTGCATTGCTGTCTCCAAGACACCCACTGAACCAGTCAACTATTCCTTTTATCAAATCTTCCCTTAATCTTCTCATCTCCAGGGAGAAAAGCCCCAGTTTCTCCAACCTATCCAAGTAACTGAGGTTCCTAATCCCTGGAACCATTCTCATGAATCTTTTCTGAACCCTCCCTAATCCCTATACATCCTTCCTAAAGTGAGGTTCCCAGAACTGAACACAATACTCCAGTTGAGGTCCACATTCTAGGCTACAGAGTGTGACAATTAAAGCTCAGAGTTGATTAATACAATTTGTTAAGACATTGTTAATATAGTTATGTAATAACTGCTGTAAGGCTGCATTTATGGTGGTACTAGGCAAGTAACCTTTGGTGGGGATACCCATTATTCAGCCCATATGATTGGGTCTATAATGGGCAGCTGATCCAATACCACTAGTTTTCCACTCCTGCTAAATTACTAACCTTCAGTTTAAAAACAGTGTTCATCACTGTACTCAGTTACGACTGAGGCAGGAGGAGTGCACTGTTTATTCTAATCCCACTTCTCCACAGGTCACAACATATATTTAAATTTTCCCACTTACTGATACGGTCAATCATATACTCTTTTTCCCAGAATAAAACACACCAATCAGGTTTCTTTAATACACACACACACACACACACACACACACACACACACACACACACACACACACACACACACACACACACACACACACACACACACACACACACACACACACACACACACACACAACTGGAAAAATAAAAGGGATTTTTGTTTAGAGATGTGGTACAAAAAACAGACCAAAAACACTTAGGCTGAATACTTGCTAATTCTTGAAGAAAGAAAAAGATATGGAAAGATATCCTTTGTTTTGGATTGGTGCCCCAAATGTGTATAGATGGCTGTCACTGGGATCTTCCTAGAAAAGTTCTTTACAGGCAATGTTGAAGATCAGTTTGGGTAGACTTTCCAAGAAATGCAGCTACAGAGGTTTCAGACAGGCCATACAGCAGAAATGCAACAACAGGGGTTTCAGTTCTCACATATTTGATATGCAGGGTTTCTTCAAATACAGGAGGAAAGGGGAGACTGACATACTGGACAAGCAGGGTTTCTTTTCAAGAGAGAGATGAGCTGTCTTCTTCTGGCAGGCAAAAACCAACTGTCTTTTGTAACAATTCAAAGTGAAACCAAAACCATTCCAGAAGTCAAGCCTCCTGACCACTATAAATCTTGACCTGTCATTTCTCTTTAAACATCTTCTCCAAGTCAAAACAAGAAGCTCTCTGTTGGTATTTTATCTGAAAACAGGTGCCATCCAGTAAGGGCTTGTTTATAAGCAAGTTCAGGAAACCTTCTGGTGACCTCTTTTAAAAAAACACAAAGTTCAGAATCTCTTCAAGTTTCCAGATGAATCAATGTCCATAATTCAACTACAAGTCCTTAAAAAACATATTTTACAAAAAATAGAAGCACTCTCGTAACAACTCATATCCTTTTTTTTAGAAAAACCTTCATGGAAGCAGAATGTAGAAAAAAAGGTTCAAAGCATTTTCTAACATCATATTACTGTGCTGAATTTTGAGGTTATTATTTTCACTCAGGTAATGTCCTCTGGGGTAGATTTCAAACTTTGGACCGCCAGCCAGTGGAGTGAGAGCAAAGAGACCAAAGAGCAAAGACAGGCATTTTGAGGCCTGTGCCTCATTTAAATAGAACCGGTGACCTACCCGCACCCAAAAAGGCAAATTGATGCACTCAATGGGTCCAACCCAGTGATATATCAGGCAGCTAAGAAGCCACTCTGCCAGCAGCAAGGTAAGTCCTGGGAGAGGTCAGGGGGATGGGTGCACGATTGTGTAGTGAGGGGAGTCCAGGGGATCCAAAGTCCAGATTACATTTGTTGGATCTGGGAAAGCACTCCTGCTCCTCCTGCCCCACAAAAATAATTGAAAATTTACTCATTTTAGTGACTGCATTGCCAGTAAAAAGGGCCTTACAACCATGTATGATACATGTTCAGCCCTGATGTCTACCAGATGGAAATTGGGGGTTTGATTTGTATATTAAAAGCTCCTACGGCCTGAAACAGGCAGACTATTCGGCCGCCAAGCAATAGGCCCCTTTAAAATTGGTGTCAGCCTTTTGATATTGATTTGGTCAAGATAAAATCAAGCACGCTATCTTCCCAATACTAAAATTGCCAACTTACTTGGAATGAAAATGAAGGCTTCAGAATTACAGTGACAGACATCATAGTGAAACATAATTTAAGTTTTGTCACAGAATGCTCCTGGGAAAATAGAGATTTTAGTCATTATTCTATAATATCATCAGTACAATTATAAATTAAACCCCACATATTGTGTAAATCTCATGACTTCACTAATGTTCAAGCCAGATTGCTATTAAAAATATGAATTTGGCTACACTAAGAACAACTATTCAATAAAACAGAATAATCCAGAGGGGATTCTATGATTTTCCCATGGCAAGTGTGGAAAGAACACATTCGACTCAAAATTATCAGGTATAATTGGAACAAAGCAAGTGAAAAGACTTTTGAAGGCAGTCTCATTCTAACAAGCAATGAACAGGCCTTTGGCACAAATTCCATACCAAACCTGTCCTTGTGTAACAATGAACTTTGTGTACTAACAAGGATGTGATCAGTTAATTGTCAGTTACTTTCTTATGAGACTATTGAAATTTGCTGAAAGAGGAACATTTTGTCATGTTCCTCATTGTGTAAAACTAAGGTCAGCTCCATTAATTTCAATCTGTGTTCCAGCTTTATTCCACCATAAAATCTCATTGTTGTCAACAGTCTGACCTGGCAAGTATCATTGTGGAAGCTCAAACCAGAAAAACCTTCAAGACATTAAGTGAAAGAAAACCAAGGAGACACATAATAGTGGTGCACAGTTTGTACAAGCTGAACTTTTATTCGAGTAACAAAAGAGGGGGATTTGTTGTCAGTGAAGTTGAGTTTGTGCTCACATATAAAACTGGGAATGTGGAGAGAGATCTGAAAAGCATGGGTTTATGTAATTTAGCAATATGGTCAAATAGTAGTAATTGATTCATTATGCCATCATTTATAAGCTTCTTGACAAAAAATATCTTCCAAAAACCATTATAAAAAGATGCAATTCTGCTTTACTAACATATGCTTTATATCACATTTTAACACAAAGCAGAAAGCTCTGGATAATACAGCATCTGAGAAGAGAAAATGGAAGTTATAAATTTGAGTGTATACTGTTCAGGGAGCATATTCAAAACATCATAGCCTGACGTTTCCCTTCAGATATCAACTGATTTGCTGATTTTCCAGTGTTTTCTGTTTTAATTTCAGATTTACAATTTTTTTCTTTCAAATTTATTGCTGCCTTTCTAACCTGACTGCTGGCTTTCCAGGGTCATTAGCTCCAAATGCAGTGCCAGAGTCCGGAGGAGATTTGCCATCCACATTGATGCTCTCATCCAGCTGTCCATCTGGGTTCTCTTTGTTTAAATTGTAGTGAGCAGAGTGTACAGTATGGGAATCAAAACCTACAATAGGAAAATGGGACAGAAAATTAAAAGGAGAAAGCACAGCAAAACAAGTTTTATGACTTACTTTGTGGTTTGCAATAATTAAATTTGTTTTCTTTGATAATCAATGTAATCAGTAATCAATGTTTGCCTGCTCACTTGTAGTGATGCAGAATATTATGGATAGATGTCATTCTGTCAGGAGTGATCTTGATCACTCTTTCTCTCTCTCTCTCCCTCCCTGTGTTCCCCCTCTCTGTGTTCCCCCCTTGTCGTCCTTGCTCTCTGTGTCCATCCACCCCCGTCTCCCTATTTCTCTCTCTGTTCCCCTTCTCTCTCTATGCCTGCTTCTCTATCTCTGTCCCCCCTCATTCTCTCTGCCCCCCTTTTTTCTCTTTGTCCTTCTCTTTCTCTCTGTCTCCCCCAACCCTCTTTCTCTCTCTCTCTGCTCCCCTTTCTCTCCCTGCCCATCTTTCCCTCTCTCTCTGCCCCCAGCCCCACCCCCAACCCTCTCTGACAGTTGCAGACAGCATAAATGCTCAGTTTTATAAAAAAAAATCACAAGTCAGTTTCTCAGCTAACAGGTGCTGAAGCGGGAACAGCAGTTTCCCAACTGCTTCCAACTTTTATTTAAAAGCCCACCGGAAAATCCCGAATCTGTCCGAAGTTGAGAAACCGCTGATTGCAATGTCAGCACCTGTCAGCTGTGAAACTAACTTGCGATTTTTTTTTAAAAGTTGGTCTGAAAGAAGAAGACAATGGAAATTTTCTCACCTCCAGTCACAGTCCCCTGGCATGGATGAGGAACAGTTGGGTACAGTTTACAGATTCTGATCAATGACAATTAGTTACAGTTGTGGAGATAAAACCATTTTCTAAGAATTGTGGTTTCTATTGGCCATTGGCCAAGTGTAGATAAATGACTGTTGATGCCATTCTCTGAGCCCTGGCCTTCGCTGTCAACTAGTAGCATGTGAATATTTACTAAGAGCAATCATTGGGAAGATTAGATGAGACTTAATACCAACACTAATAGCTGCCAGCAAAAAATAAAATCATGGCCAGTGTGTTCCAAATTGCAGGAAACTTTCTTTCCACTCATTCTCAGCCTACCTTTTGTCCATCTCAATACACAGACAAAATGCATTATAATTGAATGAAAAAATGGCCATTGCACAAAATATACTTGCAATACACTCATTTCCTTGAAAATATTCTATGGTTAAATATTGGCACTAATCCTGGGAGTGGCTGTAAATGGTAGATCTTTTTTGCTGAATTGTTATTACTCCATGATAAGTTAGTTTTTTTTAAAAAAAAAGGTGGATGGTGGTTCATGCTATAACTATGTTATGTAAGAGACAGTAATAATATTTTAATCGAAATTTATGTTTGAGACTTGTAAGGCTATCCAATCCAGGAGCATCAATAGTTTAAATGAAATACAGGAAGCTATGCTGCATAGTAAGAACACAACGGGACCAGATGACATGTGTCGGGTTCATGTCGGGCATTTGGGCTCGGGTCGGGCCGGGTCGGACACGCTCTATCATAGATAAGTGGTTCCACTGTTAATGTAATTTTTTGACTAGAAAGGTGGTTTTGTTACAGTTTTTTAAGCTTGTGCAGATCAGCAACAAAGTGAAAAAAGGACGGTAAGTCTGGTTGGGCTCGGGTAGGATGTGGTTCTGTCGGGCTCGGGTTGGGTTTTTTTTTTGCAGACCCGAGTAGGCCTCAAAGGTGTACAGAAAACTGACCAAGTATGGCCCGGAAGGCCAAAAGGGCTTTTCAAGCTAAAATAAGCTGTTAATAGCTGCAAGCTATTTCATTACTGGTAAACAGAATTACTGGTGAAAAACACTTAAAGGCTATGGAATGCTTGGCGAAAAGCAGAAATGTTGTAAAAATCGAGTCGAAACCAATAAACAGACATACTTCAAAGCTATGTTTTGTTTTGATGCCAAGTTAGAACTTTGGAGAAGATTCATATACACAAAAACATGGAGTCAAGGTGTCTGGAAACACAAAGATAAGAGACTGAACATGTTTTAGAATGCTAATTTAGCTGTCCTAAGTCATCCAATTTTTTTGAAAAGCTGTCAGAGAGTGACACAGACTGATGGTGATTAATGATGTCAAGAGTTTACCTGCTTTTGAAATACAGAGAAACTAAGTTTACAAGAATGTTTTTAAATATGCTTTATCAGATAAACTTTTTAATTCACCAAGCAACAATAATTTAAGTGACTTGGATTGTTTAATTGTCCTGTGGTTTTAAAATGTGTGTTAGACCAGGAAAGGAAGTTTTTTTTTTATTCATTCATGGGATGTGAGCATCACTGCCGAGGCCAGCATTTATTGCCCATCCTTAACTGCCTTTGAGAAGGTGGTGGTGAGCTGACTTCTTGAACCACTGCAGTCCATGTGGGGTAGGTACACCCACAGTGCTGTTAGGAAGGGAGTTCCAGGATTTTGACCCAGCAACAATGAAGGAATGGCAATATAGTTCCAAGTCAGGATGGTGTGTGGCTGGGAGGTGAACTTGCAGGTGGTGGTGTTCCCATGCAACTGCTGCCCTTGTCCTTCTAGGTGGTACAGGTCGTGGGCTTGGAAAGTTCTGTCGAAGGAGTCTTGGTGCATTGCTGCAATGTATCTTGTAGATGGTACACACTGCTGCCACTGTGCATCGGTGGTGGAGAGAGTGAATGTTTGTAGATGGGGTGCCAATCAAGCGGGCTGCTTTGTCCTGGCTGGTATCGGGCTTCTTAAGTGTTGTTGGAGCTGCACCTATCCAGTTAAGTGGAGAGTATTCCATTGCACTCCTGACTTGTGCCTCGTAGATGGTAGTGTAGTTGCTATTGTGTTTACTGGTAAAGAACTCTTAAGGCATTGGTAACATCCACAAGGGGTGATGAAATTACTGAAGGAAATGTAAACATATCCTCAGCATCAAGGCAGTCTCTAATATCATAGTTTGAACAATTAATTAGATGCCTCATTGGACAATTGTAGATTAAGGTGGATTTTGATAACTCAGTAGGATCTTGTCAATGAAACATCCTGCCCACCTTGGAAAGAAAGGTTTAAAATCATTGCAAAGAGTGATTTGGTGCTTTAGCCAAGCAAATTGGTCAGTTGCTGAAGAGTATGATCAACAGGAAATGACCGTTCGCTGGGTGATCATATCTATAACTCCTTGTAGGGTATTTGTGACGAACAGGTGTATTGTATCATTAACTGGTATTCCTACCAAACATAGTAAAAACATCAGTGTTTAATTTGGGCTTTGAGTGTTGTCTCATTATTTCTCATAATTCTCATATCCAAACAGTAAAGTAACCTGTCAAGGGGCAGAAGGCTATGTCGTTCAGTTAGGTAATGAATTCAAGAATTATAATTAGAGAAGCGATAAAAGAAACAGATATCTGGGTTAGGAAATGAGGATGCCACAGGGATGTACCAATATTTATGGTTTTCTGTCATAGAATCACAGAATGATACAGCAGAGGAGGCCATTTGGCCTGTGCTAGCTCTTTGAAAGAGGTAAACAATTAGTCACATTCCCATGCCCTTTCTCCATAGGATTGCAAATTCCCCCTGCCCTTCCGGCATTTATCCAATTCTCTTCTGAAAGTTATTATTGAATCTGCTCCCACCACTCTTTCAGTCTAAGAGCGAAGACCAAAGTACAGAAAATCCTCATCAGGGAACTTTTCTTTGCTGACGATGCTGCATTAACATCTCACACTGAAGAGTGTCTGCAGAATCTCATCGACAGGTTTGCGGCTGCCTGCAATAAATTTGGCCTAACCATCAGCCTCAAGAAAACGATCATGGGACAGGATGTCAGTAATGCTCCATCCATCAATATCGGCGACCACGCTCTGGAAGTGGTTCAAGAGTTCACCTACCTAGGCTCAACTATCACCAGTAACCTGTCTCTAGATGCAGAAATCAACAAGCGCATGGGAAAGGCTTCCACTGCTATGTCCAGACTGGCCAAGAGAGTGTGGGAAAATGGTGCACTGACACGGAACACAAAAGTCTGCGTGCAACAAGCCTGTGTCCTCAGTACCTTGCTCTACGGCAATGAGGCCTGGACAACGTATGTCAGCCAAGAGCGACGTCTCAATTCATTCCATCTTCGCTGCTTCCGGAGAATCCTTGGCATCAGGTGGCAGGACCGTATCTCCAACACAGAAGTCCTTGAGGCGGCCAACATCCCCAGCTTATACACCCTACTGAGTCAGCGGCGCTTGAGATGGCTTGGCCATGTGAGTCGCATGGAAGATGGCAGGATCCCCAAGGACACATTGTACAGCGAGCTCACCACTGGTATCAGACCCACCGGCCGTCCATGTCTCCGCTTTAAAGACGTCTGCAAACGTGACATGAAGTCCTGTGACATTGATCACAAGTCGTGGGAGTCAGTTGCCAGTGATCGCCAGAGCTGGCGGGCAGCCATAAAGGCAGGGCTAAAGTGTGGCGAGTCGAAGAGACTTAGCAGTTGGCAGGAAAAAATACAGAAGCGCAAGGGGAGAGCCAACTGTGTAACAGCCCCGACAACCAATTTTATCTGCAGCACCTGTGGAAGAGTCTGTCACTCTAGTATTGGCCTTTATAGCCACTCCAAGCGCTGCTCCACAAACCACTGACCACCTGCAGGCGCTTACCCATTGTCTCCCGAGACAAGGAGGCCAAAGAAGAAGAGAAGGCGACGACTCTTTCAGGCAGTGCATTCCAGACCATAACTACCTGCAGCATAAAAAATGTTTTTCTCATGCTACCTCTGGTTCTTTTTCCAAATACTTTAATTTTGTGGCCTCTGAATACTACCCCTGCTGTCATTGGAAACAGTTTCTCCTTATCTAGTCTATCAAATACCTTTATGGTTTTGAACACCTCTATTAAATCACCCTTTAACCTTTTCTGCTGTAAGGAGAACAACACCAGTTTCTCTCATCTCTTCATGTAACTGAACAGACTTTAATTCCTGATACCATTCTGATAAATCGCTTCTGAATTCTTTCTAAGGCCTTGACATCCTTCTTAAAATGCAGTGTCCAGAATTAGCCACAATACTCCAGCTTGTGGTCTAACCAGTGTTTTATAAAGGTTTAGCATACCTTCCTTGCCTATGTATTCAATGGGTAGAATCTTACTGGAAGTGGGGAGGCTGGCAAAGGGTCAGGAACCTGTGGCCATTTACTTTAGCCACAGCATTAATATTATGCTTCTGGGTTTCCCAGCCAATCACAGAGTGCAGGCATCATGTCAATGAAGGTTCAGTATTTAATGAGAGCCCAGTAGGGTTCTGAATGGCTGTGGGAAAGCTTACTGTTGAAGCATTCTGAAAGCAGGAGGATGGAAGGAAAACGATGGAAGGCTCCACCCCCACCCCAGCTCTCTGACTCTTCGCTGGAGGGGTTACGGGCCAGAAGAGATGTCCTCACCCTGAGAACGGGAGGAGGAGACCAGCCAGCCAAATGAAGCAGGCGTGGCAAGAAGTAACAGAGACTGTGAGCAGCAGGAGAGTGGTGCCCACGACCTGGTTTCAATTCTGCAGAAGGTTTAATGACCTTATTAGGTATAGAAAGGCAAGTGTCATACCACTTTCAGGTGGCATCCTAGGGGGAGTAAAAAGGAATGTACTAGTAGTATGGGACAGGATAGTTAGGGGGATGGATACTGTTTTCTGCAACCAAGAGCATGAGTCCCAAAGGCTCTGTTGCCTACCTAGTGCCAGAGTTAAGGACTTCTCCTCAGAGCTGATGAAGAACTTGGAGTGAGAGGGTAAGGACTCAGTTGCCGTGCTCCACGTAAGTACCAATGAAATAGGTAGGACTAAGAGAGGTTCTTCTGAGAGAGTATGAGCAGCTAGAAGCCAAATTAGAAAGCAGAACCACAAAGGTAATAATCTCTGGATTACTACCTGAGCTGCAAACAAATTGGCACAGGATAAATAAGATCACAGAGTTGAAAGCATGGTTCAAAGTTTGGTGTGCGAGAAATGGATTTCGATTCATGGGGCACTGGCACCAGTACTGGGGAAAGAGGAAGTTGTACCGTTGGGATGGCCTTTACCTGAGCCAAGCTAGGAACAATGTCCTGGCGAATCATATAACTAGGGCTGTAAAGAAGTCTTTCAACTAAATAGTGAGGGAGAGGGTTCAGGTGAGGAGAAATTTAGAAAGTTAACAGTAACGGACAAGGCAATCGTGCAGGGTAGCGATATGGGTAATGATAGCCAGAGTGTGACAAGAAGTGACAGAGTATACAAACATAAAAGCGCACTAGCAAATAAGGTCAGCGTCAGGAAAAATGGTAAAAAGACAGAATTAAAGGCTCTTTAACTGAATTAATGCAGCATTAATTATAAGATGGATGAATTGATGGCACAAATGGAAATAAATGAGTATGATAAGATAGCCATCACAGAGACGTGGTTGCAAGGTGACCAAGGCTGGGAACTGAATATTCAAAGATATCTGCCATATTAGAAGGATAGAAAGCAAGGAAAAGGAGGTGATATAGCTCTGTTAATAAAGGATGAGATCAGTACAGTTATGAAAAATGATCTTGGCTCAGAAGATCAAGATGTAGAATCAGTTTGGGTGAAGATAAGGAATAGCAAAGGAAAGAAGTCACTGCTGTGAGTAGTTTATAAGCCCCTAATAGTAGCTACACTGTATGTTGCAGTATAAATCAAGAAATTATGGAGGCTTGTAGGAAAGGTACTACATAATCGTGGGCGATTTTAATCTTCTTACAGATTAGACTAATCACATTGGCAATAATAGTCTGGAAGTGAGTTAATAAAGAATATTAGGGACAGTTTCTTAGAACAATACATTCTGGATCCAACCCAGGAGCAGGGTATTTGAGACCTGGTAATGTGTAATGAGACAGGATTAATTAATGACCTCATAGTAAAGGATCCTGTAAGAAGAGTGATTATGACATGATAGAATTTCACATTCAGTTTGATGGTAAGAAATTTGGTTCTGAAACTAGTGTCTTAAACTTAAATAAAAGAAATTACAAGGGTATGAAGACAGAGTAGGCGAAAGTGGACTGGGAAAATAAGTTAAAAGGTAAGACAGTACAGAAGCAGTGGCAAACATTTAAGGAGATATTTCATAACTCTCAACAAAGACATATTCCATTGAGAAAGAAAGACTAAGAGAAGGATGCATATCCGTGGCAAACGAAGGAGGTTTAGGATAGTATCAAACTGAAAGAAAAGTCATACAATGCTGCAAAGATTAGTGGTAGGCCAGAAGATTCAGAAAACTTTAGAAACCAGCAGAGAATGAATAAAAAAGTATAAAGAGGGAGAAATTAGAGTGCGAGAGTAAACCAGCCAGAATATAAAAACAGACAGTAATAGCTTCTACAAATATATAAAAAGGAAGAGGGTAGTGTTACCACAATATGATTTGTTGAATGATAATTTTCTTTGGTCCACTGACTGGAGATCTGAATTTATATTGTTTTGAAAAAAATTCTTAAAGAGAACATTTAAAACAGGATGAGTGCTGGCAGCTTAAGATGATCATGTGCAACACTGTATCCTACATTACAAACGACTGTGAGGAGGGAGTCAAAATGTCTGTGCATTTCCCAACAAGAACCAAGACGCAAGAAGTTTAAAGGAACTACCTGTTCTTTTCCATAAGCAGAAAAATACTGCTAACTGCAATGTTTGAATTACTGAGTGACTGTCATGTGACAAGCCCTGCTCCATCTATGGTTTTAAGCTGGTGTTTTCTCTGCAGCAC